>NC_081418.1:34109140-36509140 GCF_949786415.1 Peromyscus eremicus
GGTATCATTGTTTGGCTTCCTAGTATCTGGAAAACTGAAGACAAGCATAATTCTAAGGAGATTCCTGTCAGAGAAGACATGGTATATGCATCCACCAAAATTATCAAAAATAAAATAGCAAATATTATAGGTGCTTAGAAGTTTATTGAAGAAGCAAAGTCTTTTGTGAGGCCTTAGGAAATGGAAGAATTATATAGCCTATAAAATTGCTGTGAATACTGTTATCTTAAAATTATCTTAGGGCTGGAGATGAAGCTGGGGTAGAACTTTTGCTTAACATGTGTGAGGCCCTGAGTTTGTTCTCTGGTGCCAGAAAAAAAAAAATTATCTTAAATCTAAAAAGGCTACTGGCACTAGTTTAATCAATCCCGTCAATAGCTAGATTTCTTACCCATTAATTTAAATTGACTAAATTTGTGTTGCCTTTTCTAGAGGAGAAAAGAAATTCTTGACCCAGTTCCCCAAACGCCCACAAAGATGTCAAACTGTAGGGGGTTTGTTTGAACAGTGTACTGAGATATTGTCCTGAAAACCATCCTGCTCTGCCTGTAATCTCTCTGGTGCTTCCTGATTCCCGAAACTGGGCCAGTCCTTGAGCAGAGCGGATTAGCTCTGTGGCAGATCCATTCATCATTCTAGATGTAATCTTCCAGGTGGTCAACAAAACTGGCAGGATTTCTCTCTTGTGCTGAACGGAGTTTTCAAAATTGACGAACTTGGTGTTAAACCGCCAAATCAGTAATACGCTTCTTACCGATTAGACTCAGTACTGCAAAGGAAAGAGCAGGGCTGTAAGTGTGGACAACGCTGTGGTGGAACACTGACGAAGCAGGAACGGTTGTCAGAGACCGTGTAGCTGTGGTGGTGGGTCTTACGTGAGCAAAAATGTGTGTGATAAAACCTGGAGTCAGAAAAGGTTTCTATTGGAGCTTAACTGCAACAGGAAACAGCTTATCACTTTGAAAGGAAAAACCCTGAAGACCAGTGTGGTAAGAGTGGTTGAACAAGGGAGAAGGGGACATGGGAAGAGAACGGAAGGGTAGACCAGGACCGGATGCTGCATGCTTCATAGCACGCCACAGGAGAGTTAGGTTTCACCCCATCACATCTGGAGGTGCCCGAGTCATCACGAGTCCTAAATTAAGCTTGTGTATTAATCAGGTCAGCCCAAAGCACGAAACGCTCTGAGACCTTCAAATGGTTAATTGAACTGTAGGAATTGCTTATACAGGCGACACAGGGCCAAGAAACAAGACAGAGAAACAGCTGGGATTACAAAGTCTGCAGCACACTGAAAAGAAAAAGCCATGAGCCGACTCTTCAGGCTCCCTTATCAGTGCGGCTACAATGTCAAGAAATGCCCGTAGATTCCATTACCTTATTTTATTGTTCAGATTGAGCAACCAGACATTATGTCTTTCTTGATATGATGCAATGAAAAAGTAGATAAAATCATTCAACTAAATGTGTTTATGTATTGTTAAGCTCATAATTCAGACCACTCAATGATTTATCACACATAAATACTATAAGAGTACCTTACAAACTGCACATTTACTGTGTTAAAATTCTCTAATGCTGGATTAAGGAATTATTTTTTCTAAATTTGATAATGTTTTAGGTACATTAAAATTACTATTAGCAATACTTATTTCTATGTAAGATAGCGTAGCATCTTGAAATGGCTTTAAAGTGATTTGATGATCATCTTAGATTAAGGAGTAAGGGTTTGGCTAAAACAAGGTTGTCCATATGCTGATAAATGTTGGAAATAGATGCCCAATATGCACTTAATATATTCTTGTTCAATTGAAGCTTTCTCAAAAAAAAAAAAGACATTAAAAACAAATTATGTGGACGAGTAACACTCCCTAAGAAGGGTTTATAAGTAACCAGAAAGGGTGGTGCACACCAGTCACCCCAGCACTCAGAAGGGTGACCTCCAAAAGAGGATTGTGAGTTTGAGGAAAGGTAGGCTCATTTGTGAGAACAGGTGGAGATCAGGGAAAAGGGAAAAAGAGAATATGTCCAAGCTTCTAGGAATGAAGTATATAACTTTTAGCTAAGAAAACCAATGCACAGATCCAAAGCTGGGCAGCAATTGCTTTGGTCTCTCTCTGTCATCGTCTATGTGTTTGCTTACCCCAGAAACAGCTGAAAGAGTCATGGCTACATCTTCCAGCAGAATCTAGACATTCCAGTCTCTGGTGTCCAAGCACACCCTAACTTCTAGCATCTTCATGCTCCATAGCAGCTTTATTCACTAAAGGGATGTACTCCAAAGCCAGTGTGAAAAGCCCCATGAATTTAATGAAGAATTGTCAGAAAGAAATAATTTCATTAAAATGTTGTATAACTTGTGAACAATCAATAACTTATCCATAAGGTTTGTGCGTGTGTGTGTGTGTGTGTGTGTGTGTGTGTGTGTGTGTAGAGAGAGCCTTGCACAGTAGGCAAGCATGCACTTCTGAGCCACATTCTTAGCCTCTCATTTAAGTCCTCATAATTTTTAGAAACGAGGTTAATTCTACTTGTATTCTTATTTTGATTTAAATTTTTCTTTTCACGTAAATTGTATTTATTATCTCTTTTTAAACCATCTTACCTGTATTCATCCAGAAATTGATGCAAATATTTGTTTACTTTTCACAAATGTAAATACTTATTGGTAAGTTAAGTACTTATTGACTGCCTTTTTGGCATAAAATATAGAATAGACACCAAGCAGTACCAATGAATGGGAATCAGGCAGCAAACAGAACCACAAAAATCTTCTCATCTGAAAGAGATGTGGGTTGAAGAGACAGTTAAAACATTTGGACAAGTAAATATATGCTGTGTTATCTAATAAACCCCATGAAGCAAAAATTCAACATGAAGAAAAGGCAGCCAAGAAAGGAGGCTATGTAGTAGATGGTCAGAGAATCCCCTTTGGTGGGGTGGCATTTGCGCAGAGATCTGAAAGAAATGGGTCAAGGGCTGCATTTATCTGGAACCTGGTGGCATGTATGGAAGGCCTGGGCAAATACATGCCGGGACTGGAGGAAGAGGCAGTGAAGGGTGTGGGGTTATGCAGAGACAAGAGAAAACTTGCAGATGTGATTTTGTTGGTGAGAGGCACAGAGTACTGGCTTTTGAGAATAAACATAGCACAGTCAAAATTAGTCCCTAAAAAGATACATTTTATAAGTAACAGTTGAGTTCTCAACCCTAAACAGGACATAATATACCACTCTCTTTAAGACTCAGAAACATCATGGAAGAGAGAATACAAAGAATGTAAGAGCCAGAGAAGAGCTGTAGAATGCTGTCTTCTGGGCATGATGCAGCCGAAGTAGCCATGACCTCACAGCAGCTTTGGCTTCCTGCAATGGGTATTCACAAAATCTGGCCTATCAACAGTCGATCATGAATGGGGAGAAATTAAGCCAGCTTTATCACTCCTATGGATCCTGATGGACTCTGAGACAGGCCAGTCATTGTCTTCCAATATGTACCCACTGAGGAGACCACCTTACCCCCAGGGGTAGTTGCAAATCTAAGGCCACAGAGATGCCAGTGGTCAAACTCAGTGGACCTCAAGAAAAGAATAAGCAAACAACATGAGCAAAGTCGTGAATGAGAAAGGGGATTGTGAGGAGGACATACAGGTAACAGGAGTAGGAGGGAGACTAGAGAGAGAGTGTAACTATCAGAATGCACACCATGAATATGTAAAATTATCTAAGAACAGATTTCATTAAAGTTTTAAAATATTTAATTATAAGACACAATATGTTCAGTAAATTAAATGAGACAAAAATTAAAAATTTTCCACTTTCAGATCCTTGTTTTCTAAATACTAAACTCTCTCTAATCTCATTATTTTCAGTGACTAATTTCAGTTCTACCATTAAAGACATGATGTTGGTCTAGACTTGGAAAAACTAGAAATTAAATATAAATCGTGTGATACTTAAGAAAATCATTTTGTGTTCTCCACTTTTATTTCCTTGTACCAGGTAGCTTCTCTTGAATGTCAGTGTCTCTCAAATACTGAAAATGAGGCCAGGTATGACTTGCTCTACAACATGGAGCAAGCAAATGAGCTCTGAAGCCTGAATGTGTTGACATATTAAACTTTGGTGAAGTCATATGAGTTCAATTACAAATTAGTTTACACAAGTCACACATGTACAAATCGGATTTTCCATATGCACAAGTCACTGCTGAGTTTCAGAATCTGCCTGGTTTGCCTTAACTATTATATTATTGTTCCTTTAGCTGGCAAATATCAAGTCCAGGTGGAGATGAGAACATGTGGCTATAGAGAAAAAGAGAAGTAAAATTTCCACAAATCTCAGAGGATAAGTACTGGGAGAGGGGGATAAAAATCACACACACACACACACACATGAGTGTCTGTGTAAATGTGTGTGTGTGTGTGTGTGTGTGTGTGCATGCACTCATGCACATGTGTGCTCATGCATATGGAACCCAGAGTTCAATCATGAGTGTTATTCCTCAGCCACTGTCCACCTTGTTTGTTGAGACAGAGTCTCTCACTTGTGACATGGGCTCCCAAAGTAGGCCAGCCAGCTAGCCAGTGAACCCCCGTGAATCTCTGTCTTCTCCCCAGTACTGAGATTTTAATCACACACAACCATGCCTGGCTTTTTTCATGGAAAACATTTAGGAAACAAACTCAGGTTCTCTTGTTTATGGGACACTTTACCTGCTGAACCATCATGTGGTTGGTACTTATTTTCTAGTTTTCTGAGACTAGAGAAACATCATGTCTTTAAAGGTAGAAAGCCAAAGTCATTTGTGGGGGAGACTACAAGACATCATTGACCCACTGGCAGGCTCTCAGGCACGTTACATTTATTGCTTCTCATATTTACTGATGATGCTGCCTCAGCCAGACACCCTTCCTCTCACTCACTTCGACCAGACCTTCAAAACCATCTCGGAGGTCATAGTCTCTGAGAAGTCTCACATCCTGGCAGAACATTGCTCTGTAACTCATTGACCGTGTGGACAGAAAAGCCAATATGATTCAGTATTACCAAGGAAGGCTATGGTTAGTTTCCACACCAGAGCAAAGTAGTAAATGAGACTATCTTGGAAAACTGTATGTGCTGTAGATGATTGATTGATAAATAAAGCTGCTGATTGGCCAGTAGCCAAGCAGAAAGTATAGGTGGGACAAGCAGAGAAGAGAATTCTGGGAAGTGGAAGGCTGAGGCGGGGAGGCACTGCCAGACGCCACGAGAGATGTAAGGTACCAGTAAGCCACAAGCTACATGGCAACTTATAGATTAATAGAAATGGGTTAATTTAAGATATAAGAACAGTTAGCAAGAAGCCTGCCATGGCCATACAGTTTATAAGACATATAAGTCTCCGTGTGTTTACTTGGTTGGGTCTGAGAGGCTGCGGGACTGGTGGATGAGAGAGATTTGTCCTGACCGTGGGCCAGGCAGGACCAGGAAAACTCTAGCTACATGTATGCTTGCCTAACTCCAAGATTACTGGGGTTTCGTTAACATGGAGATGTAGTCAAGTGTGCTAGGGATCTGTCTTGGCGCTAAAGCCATTGTCCCCGAACGCACAAGGCCATGGGTTTGATTCCAAACATCATAAGGAGCAAAGAAAAAGTGGGTGGAGGCCACATGTAGTTATCACACATTCTTGCAGCTCTCAATGCAAGAAAGAAATGTATCAGAATACAGACTTAGATCAGTTTAAGATCTTTAGGGATGTCCTTTTTTTTGTACCACCTCCAGTCTACATGCAACTGACTGGCTACTTAGCTTTTCCACATCTTTAATACCTTTTGGGGGTTTTTCCTCTACTCTCTCAATTAGACTTCTGACATGCCGTCTCTCTACATCTAGCTTCATGCCTCCATAGGCAGTGATCTTCCTAAGGTGCAAATACGGTCCCATTTGTCCATAACCCTCTTTCCCTCTCTGTCTTCAGGGTAGAATGTAATGTAAGAGTGACCCACTGTTCAGGTCCCACCTGGTCCTCATCTTTGGGACTGCTGTGCTGTACTAGTTCTCTTAATTCACTGTCTCTTCGCAAATGCTGCCCCTCTGTCTGAACACATCTTTTCTTTTCTTCCTATCAGAACATTCTGGTGAAGTTCACCTCTCTTACACTCTAGCCCTTAGAAGTCAGACTGGGTGTGAGGTCAGTCCTTCAGACTTCCTCACATCACCTGCTCCTACCTACTTGCCTCAGTTTCTTTCTGCTGCTGTGACAAAATACGTTAGGCATCATAATGTAGAAGCAACAGAGATTTGTTCCTACAGTCAGTAGATTCAGTGTCTGGTGAGGGTCTGTTACATAGACAGCATTTTTCTACCCCATCCTCACAGTGTAAAAGGTGGAAAGCATGCATACTGTGGCAGAGGAGACAGAGGGACCAGGAAACTCTCTGACACCTCTTTAACCAGGGTATCGATACTCTTCACCTGGATGTAGCCCTCTTGGATTCATTGCTTTGCAGAGAGTTCTTAATGCCAAAGACAAAGATTCTGTTTCAACATGAATTTCAGATGGACAGGAGTATTTAAACCCCAGTGATGTCACAGAACACCCTTGACACTGTGTCTCCTAAATATGGCAGGGAAGGTACACCCATTCTACCTCAGCAATATGGCTGATTAAACAAGACCTGAACAATGACAATGTTAATAGACATGCCGATGTGGAAGCAGTAAAGTAGTTAAGCACTTGGAAAGGTAATAGTTAAGCACCCTGACTTTTACTTGTGTATGATCAACAACCAATGAGTTGTCCTGATGTGTTTGAAGTTCTTACTACATGTTTGTGAAATAAAATCTACAAATGGGCTCTGTCCTAGGAGCTATCCATTTATCGAGTTTTTCAAGTATAAAAACATGGAGAAAAATAAGGCATTTTCCTATACCTCTGCCTCCCTTACTACCAAAAAAGATTTGTGGTTTTCTTTTTTTTTTTAAATTAGGAAGAAATTTTCAAGATTCTATTAAAGTATTTGTTATATTAAAAATGAGCATTTCTATTTGAAATGCATTGGTTTTTCAAGGGATGCTGTTGAATTGAAACTGGGGACACTTTGTATGGCATGAGCTACATATAAAGCAACAGCTATGTGCAATCTGGGCTTGTGCTTTCTACTCTCCTTCAGGTCTCCAGACCCTTTGGGATGGTTAAATGCCTGTGGCTTTCTGGCTGCCAGTAGGGCAAAACAGAACAGCTCTAATTTATTCAAATTTGGGTGGCTGTTGGTTGCATGCCTCTGTGGTTCCTTTTCATTGAGTTTTGGGTCCAAAACTCTGGGAGGTACATCAGTTTCAGACCTCAGTCAAAATATATTTTTAATTGGCAAACTCATGTCAGAAATTGAGAAAGATGTTACAAAGGAAAGAGAAAAAGGCTTTGTTCAAGCAATTCAGTTTATACAGTTCCTTCTGTCTCATTTTCCTGGCTTAATAACAAAATAGAACCATGATTAGGTCCACCATAAATATTTTACTTAAAATGTCTGATCTGTCTGGATGGCAGCAACAAAAACTCTTTATAGACAATAAGAAATGCTATAAGCTAGCTTTTACAGATACACTGAAAATGTCTTGTGAGGCAATCCTGTTTCTGCTATGATGAGAGTCAGAAGCAGGGGAGAATGAATGTGTCAAGGGGAAATTTTACTAAGCCTCAATATTATATTCAATTTTGCAAATAATAACCATCACACCCGTGGGCCATTTTCTAAATATGATTGGCACCTTCCTATGTCATATCTCTTGTCTTCAGTTTTTCTTCTTCCTCTCTTACAGCAAGCCATCATGTAATAATGTTTACATCGTGGATGATATCTATGGCTTGATGGCTTTGTATACACACTTTCTGGAATCAAACAAGAAATTCCCCAAACAGAGACCTTATCACATTCTTTGTACACTTCACAGAGCTTAGTATTGGGCAAAAAAACCACTTGCTACATTTAATGTTAAAATGTGAATGACTATAGTCAGACTTCGTGGGAGAGAGTAGAGCAGACTAATATTTATTTAGAAATCAGTGCAGTGGGAGAAGAATGAAAGACTACAGGGATTTGAAATGGGAATTGCCTTTTTATTTTGTCCATGTCTAAATGTAAAACACATACATTAAAAATCAATCAATCAATCAATCAACAGCCATCCCTAGTAACAAAGAGTGAATATAAGGAAGTTATAGAATAAACAGAGCAGGTGGGACTTCTGCTCTTCAGTTGAGAAGCAAAGCCTTTTTCCTCAACGCCTTGACAACTTGTCACCCATCAACACCACGTACTTTCTGGGATCTTGATCAAGTCAAACCATTCTGAAACACCAAAGTACTTTCAAAAGCTAGATCGAGTTTCCTTGTGGGGCTAGAATCTGACCAAACATATATAGAACTCAAGAGGGGTTAATTTGTATTCTGTTCTGATCTCTTTCATTTATCATTGACTAACTTGACAAAGGGCTGAGACACACAGAGACATGGAATGTCTGCTTACCCAGAAAGACCTCTGCTGACTCAAGTTTGTGGTTTATATTCTAGCTATTGCCATGGTTCATTTCTATTTGTTTTTACAATGCATATGAACAAATGTTCAATAAAAAAATTAAAAGAAAAAAAACCAAAAGTGAAATGTGAGAACTGTTGCAGTGGCCAACATTTATTGAAGATACTAAACTACACAATGGAAAATATGAACAGTCTGGATACTTTAGCTGAGAAAAACAAACCACAGACAGTACTCTGATGCCTTTAAGGCTTGTTTGGTGGATGTAACGCTTTCCTTTCTTTTGTTCCAAGACTCCTATGGGGTCATTTTAACTCATAATGTCAGAGACACACTAATTCAATTTATTTTTTAATTTCTTTTTCTTGTTGATTGTCTGAAATTTTCATCAATGACATAGTGTGTTCCATGATCTCTGAGACTCCAGAGTGGGCCACAGATAAATGGAAGGACCAAAGGACCAAGACACAGGGCAGAGGCAAGGCAGAAGACACAGGAAGATGATGCCATTTCCAGATCATCCACTGCCAGCTATGGGGCTTGACTGGGTACTTCACACATATTGCCCCATAAAAAACCCATGGTGCATTATTAACTCTAGAGGTTGTAGATGGTCAGTAACTTGTCCAGCATTAACAGTGAACATCTAAAGCTCCTTTGGATGTATGCAACATTTCAACTTCTGCATTTTAGCTGTGAAATCAGGCTATTAGAGAAACCCCCTGAAATAAATCAGATGCATTTTATTATTGTAGTAATTGCTAGAGTTGAACATATGGACCTGCACTACACATAGACAAGAAAGTATTGACTATATGTAGTAAATGGAAGTCATAAAAATTGTTTGAAGCACTACCTGGATAATACTGACTTAAAGTAATTTAATTACCACAGACCAACTATAAATTTGTCCATTTTTCAGGCCACTGAAGCAAGGCATGCATTGTGTCCACACATAGCAACAGTGACATATGATTGTTCTAATTACCAGCTGACATGGTTTAGAGTTTTGCTTTTCTGTTAAATCTGTTGAGTTTGTCAAGTAGGTAGGTCTCAATGTTCACTTTAACATATGTATTATGCTATGGATAATAGAAGTGAATTTGAGGAGGGGGCTGTATTTTGGAACTTTCTAACATCTCTTAAAAAAAGTGAGCTTTTAATGTTATAGATTCATTACCAAAAAAAAACTGGAATGATTTTAGGTATAATTTTCATTAGCTTGTCTACAAAATATTGCTTTTTCTCCTTAGTGTATTACAATGTGCAAAACACAATCCCGTTTTATTGACTAGTCTATTAATTCTTTCAAAATAAGCGATACAAAATTAAATATATGAAGTTTCACATCCATTTAGAGATACCAAACAGAGATAACTGTAAGATTGACCCAGAAATCCTTATAGAAAGTTAATAACCTGAGTGGTAAGACACATACATGATTTTTAAACATCTTTCTTTGTTTCTTCCATGTTTTAACAACCAGATTTGTCTCAAAGCTCATGAGAGCAGCTTTTGTTATGGAACAGCACGTAGCAAAACAAAGAATTGCTTTTCCTAGTGATGGGATGTATATCAACACACCAATGTCACTAATCCAAGAGGGTGTGTGTGTGTGTGTGTGTGTGTGTGTGTGTGTGTGTGTTAGGGTTTCTATTGCTACGATGAAATACCATGACCAAAGAGCAAGTTGGGGAGGAAAGGGTTTATTTG
The DNA here is from genome assembly GCF_949786415.1 of Peromyscus eremicus. Taxonomy (NCBI): domain Eukaryota; kingdom Metazoa; phylum Chordata; class Mammalia; order Rodentia; family Cricetidae; genus Peromyscus; species Peromyscus eremicus. Next base: position 34,119,378 of record NC_081418.1, read on the forward strand.
GCTTATACTTCAGCATTGCTGTTCATCACTGAAGGAAGTCAGCACAGGAACTCAAAACAGGGCAGGATCCCAGAAGCAGGAGCTGATTCAGAGGCCGTGGAGGGAAGCTGCTTACTGGCTTGCTTCCCCTGGCTTGCTCCGCCCACCTTCTTATAGAACCCAGGACCACCTGCCCAGGGATGGCACCACCCACCATGGGCTGGGTCCTCCCCGTTGATCACTAAATGAGAAAATGCCTTACAGCTGGATCTCAAGGAGGACTTTCCTCAGCTGAGGCTCCTTCCTCTGATGACTCCAACTTGTGTCAAGTTGACACACAAAACTACCCAGTACAGTGTGTGTGTGTGTGTGTTACATACACTTGAGTGTGCATGCACACAAGATGCAGAGGCTAAAGAGGACATCAAATGTCTTCCTATGTAGCTTTTCACATTCTTTCTTTCTTTCTTTCTTTCTTTTTTTTTTTTTTTTTTTTTGGTTTTTTCGAGACAGGGTTTCTCTGTGTAGCTTTGCGCCTTTCCTGGAACTCGCTTTGGAAACCAGGCTGGCCTCGAACTCACAGAAATCCGCCTGGCTCTGCCTCCCGAGTGCTGGGATTAAAGGTGTGCGCCACCACCGCCCGGCCTTTTTTTTTGTTTTTTTGAGACAGGGTTTCTCTGTGTAGTTTTGTGCTTTTCCTGGAACTCGCTTTGTAGACCTGGCTAGCCTAGAACTCACAGAGATCTGCCTGCCTCTGCCCCCCCCCCCCAGTGCTGGGATTAAAGGCGTGTGCCACCACCGCCCTCTTCACATTATTTCTGTGAGGCATGCTCTCTTGCTAAGCAGGAAACTGGTATGTTTCTGCTAGGCTGATGACCAACAAGTTCCTGGGCTCTGCCTATCTCTCAACCCCACAATGTGGGGGTTACAGACAAGCACAGCTATACCCAGCTTTCTATGTGAATGCCGGAGATTAGAATTCAGGTCTTCATTCTTGGGCAGGAGGCACCCTTACCCAATGAGCCATCTCTCTACCCTGAATTTTGTTTAAATTGGTCATATTAGTTCAACAGAGGGGTATACATGATACATATATTCAAAGCTGAGACTATGAATGTTTACGTAAGTGTTTAAGTAAATGTTTACTTTGGGGCCAAATATGGACGATTTTGAACAAGCTGTGGACCAACCATGACTAAACTCACCTCAAGAATATTTTACTTGTCCCTCCCTAATCATAACCAAAAAAGCAGAAGAAATTTTCCCACGTGTCTAAGAAATCAGGACTTCCAGACAAGCTATGAATTTTGCAGATAATATTTAGCTTTAAACATAATGAATAAATTAAATAAATGTGAGGGGTTGTGCTTCTTTTAAAAATGCTACCCCAACTTATTCCTGGTGCCTTCCTCAAGCTGGACTGGTGTTTGGTCTGAACGTGTGTTCTCATGAGCACACTATAAACTGGCCTCGGGGAAGCGGGGTTTTCTTGAGTACAGGAAGCCTCCTTGTGTTGCTTGGCAGTTTTTCTCATGTGTGATGAACACATAAAGGGACCGCATGGCTGAGGAGGATGCTTTCCTAGAAGTTGGGTGGTGGGTGGATGTGGGTCTGATGTTTGAGGAGGCCAAAGTAAACCTTGTTGTAAGGCGGGCCTCGCGGTAGAGCATTCTTTTGCCAAGCATGTCATTCAGTTTTCAGAAGTAATTTAGCTGCTTTGGGATGTGGGGAAGGGAGGGGGGTTTGGCTATTGGCTGCTGGAACAGTCCTGGTGAATAAATAGTGGAAAGAAGAGCATTGTGAGCAATCTATTGCTGGGAGCTGAGGGGGTGGGTGGGGGTTTGCAACTTTAGTCTACTCAGTTGGCGCTGGTTGTATGCAGTCAGTCACAGGCCACAAGAAAGCTGCACGCAGGCCGCTGTGCAGCAAGTGGGCAGCCTCCACTTCCTTCTGGCTGCTTGCAACCGGCCGGTGAGGGCTAATCAGTAGCTTTTGAGAAAGAGCACGATTAATAAACCCCCAAAATGCTCTTCTCTGATTAAAGCAGCAACCGTGTGGCAAAACCTATTAGAGCTTCATAAGAGACCGTTTTCCTGGAGAAAATAAATTATTAAAGGGCAGATTTGTCAGTATTGTAGGAAAACAGATCTGGCTGGACAAGTCCTGTCTCCCAGCTGTGAGGATTAAATGGGAGTCTGGGGACATGTTAAATTTAGAGCAGGACATGGTTATAAGACAGCAGGGGAAACACTGTTACTGAAGGCCACAGCTCTCTCCGCCAAATCCACATTGATTTTCAAAGGCTGAAGAGAGACGCTTGCAGTTTCCAGTACTTTCCACATAGACACAGAAGAATAAGAACAGATGAGGCTGAATTGAGAATGCTTTTTCTTCCTTTCCTTCCTTCTTCCCTTTCTCTATCCCTCCCTTCCTCCCCTCATCCCTCTCTCCCACCCTCCCTTTCTTCCTTTCTTTTTCTGTCCATTTTTAAAGCTCTTTCCAGGAGTCTAGATCTTTAGAGCAAGACATCCTCAATAAGAGTTGAAAACGCCTCTCAGCTGTCTTTACTCCTTAGCCTTGACTGAACCCAGTTTTCTGTTTGTGTAAGTTTATTGCTGTTTAATTGTATCAGATATAAATAAATGCTTGCTTCTCCAGGCTTGCTTACTAAAGAAAGTAAGGCATTTTGGAAAAGTCATTCAGCAAATTGTCAGCTAATAGAGCTGTGGTTTTCATTCTCGTTGTTTTGGTTTGGTTTGGTTGTTGTTGTTCCTTTTGTTCATTGGCTATTTTTTTCCCTTGTACCTAATATACCCTGGAGCTGCTGAGACAGAACTCCCAAATTTTAAAGTACTAGCAAATTAATGCATTGATTTTCATTTTAAAATTTCTCACTATGGACCCCCTTATTGTCTCGTCTATACCATAAATGTTTATTGACCAAGTCCAGTGGGTGCTATCCAAAGAAGTGGTTTCTGGGATGCAGACCCAACAGAGGATGCTGCTAATGCTTCTACTATGCCCACTGTTGAACAATAAAGTCACTATGTAGGGCAATCTTAACTGCCCTAGGAAAACACTAATGTTTTTTGAAGTTATAAGAACTTTGTAATTTATAGAAGCTGATTCAATTTTCACAATATGAAGGAAGCAAAGCACAGAGAGGATTAGAGCCAAGGTCACACAGCGAGTGATTGGCAGAGCTAGGATTTAATTCAGGCAGAGCTGTTCGGAGTTGAATGTGTATGATTGAAGGAAGGGAGACAGAGAGATGGGGTAGAGGGATGCTGAGAAAAATGTTGAGAGTTCACAAGGAATACAGATTACAGCTACTGTGAGAAACACAACCTGGCCCAACCTTCCATGCATAGAAACTAGATGTACAGAGCTTGAGGCTGAGCCTGAGCACAGGAGCAGGGAACCACACAGCCGTACGACCTCGTCTTTAGAGCATACGAAGTTGATTGTGGGTGACAAGGCCTGACTAGAACACTATGCAAAATGAAAACCTTACGGGTCAAGTGCAGAAGTGCTGTTTTCATCTAATAACTACGGGAAAGAGCTGATTTCATTTCTGGGGTGGCAGGATGGGGTTTGCACCTAAGGCTGAGGCCAACACTGTGCCACAGCCTCTTTTCTTCAGTCCTAGGGATGGAACCCAAAAAATCAAAGCAACTTGGGGAGGAAAAGGCTTGTTTATTTATTTATTTATTTGGTTTATGCTTCCTCATCATTGTTCATCATTGATGGCAATCAGGACAGGGACTCAAGCAGGACAGGAACCTGGAGGCAGGAGTTGATGCAGAGGCCATGGAGGAATGCTTACAGGAAGCTTGCTCATCCTGCTTTCTTACAGGATCCAGGACCACCAGCCTAGGAATAGCACCACACACAATGGGCTGGGACATCCCCCATTAATCACCAAGTAAGAAAATGCCCTACAGCTGAATCTTATGGAGATATTTTCTTAATTGAGATTCCCTCCTTCAGATAACTCTAGCTTGTGCCAAGTTGACATAAAACTAGCCAGCACAAAGAGTGCTTGAGGAGAGAAGTTATTGTGTGAAATACATGGTGGATTCAGCAGAGTGTTTCATTATTTAAAAAGGGGGGTGGTTGCTGAGGTATGGCATATGCTTGGCATGTGTGAGGTCCTAGGTTAGACTCCCAGCTCTTCAAGAAAAGGAAAGAAGAACAGATGGAGAGAAGGATGGAAGGAAGAAAGGAAGGGAGGGAGAATAAGGTAAGTAGGGAGCATCCTGGAAACCCAAGCACTGTGAGGTAGAGGCAGGAGGATGGGGAGTTTAAAGCCAGCCTTAGCTGTATTGTAAGTGCCAGTCCAGCCTGATGTATAAGAAAACCCATCTCAGTGAAACAAACAAGCGGAAACAAAATTTCAACTGTAAAGGAAAGAAAAGGCCAAATAGCCAAGCATAGTGGTCCATGCCTGTGATCCCAGTACCCAGAAGAGAACCACAAGTGCCTGGCCAGACTGAACTACATAGTAAGACCTGTTGCAAAACCAACATCAACCTCCCCTCAAACCCCCAGTTCTACAGAGGCTGGCATCTGCCAACCAGGCCATCTCAGGGGACTGTTAAGCAGCCCGACGAGCCTGCGAGCCTTAATCATGTATTGTCCAAATGCCAGCTCCTGGGTACCATGGGCCTATGCCTCTCTCGAGGCTTTCTATAATAGTTCTTAAATGAAAGCCCAGTGTTAATAATTCCACCCATGAACTTTCTTGGGTGCACAAGCTGATTCTACCTAAAAGATGAGTGTATCCGATCCATTTTCCTTGCCACTCTCTGTGGATGGCGGGTGCGAGCAGAGCGGGCCACTTCTGCCTGATTGAAAGCATCTGCAGTACATTATCCATGGTGTTGTTCCCTCATTGTCCTGATGCATGCTATGGGAAGCACTGCCCAATGCTGCTCATGTCTTCTCCGTGCAGCCTTCTTACTAGTCTCCGGAATTCAGAAAACCATGGCATTCCTTTGTTGTGTTCAAGTGTTGTGCCTCAGTCTCCTCCCCTGGTTCTGGTGCTGCACTTAGCTACAGTTACCCACTGCCATGATAATTTAACAGATGTATGTTGTCAGGATGAGTCTCAGGGGTCTGTCATAACTTCTCAAGGGGATTTGATTTCAAGTTCATTTCCATCAGTAAGAGAAAAATGAGATCTCTGTTAGGTATTTCCCAGTTTCGTGGCACAGTCTTTCGGAGTTCAGCACAAACTAGAAAGTACATTTCTATGAAACAAAAATAAAGTTGGGATTTTCACTGTTTGCTGTCTTACCCACCGAGGAATAGTGGTATCCTGGATCATAAAAAACAGTAATGACCAATTTAGCAAATACAGATGAAATGCCAGGGGATAACTCTGCAGTCTGCTTACCTAAACATGCTGAAATGTGCAGAAATGCCATGGGAATTATTGTTTCGAAGTAGGAGTTTGGGGTATTCTTGCTGGGTTTCTGAGAAGAAGCCAACAAGAGTCTCAAGAAGCCATTATCGGCACGGCACTGGCTTCCTGTGATTGACAATGGGGACCCACACCAGGAGTGTAGCAATAAGACTGAATACCTTGGAGAAATATTTAATTCCCTGCCTGATTCAAACCTTGCCAACCAAATTAATTTAGCTAATAAGTATGCTTTAAATATTTTCATTGGGTATATTTTCTTTTTGTGAGTTTTAGGAAAGTCTGAAATGTAAGAATATACAGTTTCTTTTACAGTGTGCATTATAGTAAAAAGGAGACTAGGAACCACATATAATTTTTAAAATCTTATATGTTTTTAAAAAATAAAATTTTTTTAAATTTCCATTTTTTTAATTTAAAAATCCTATGAATTTTTTTTTTAATTTTTATTTTGCAATACAATTCAGTTCTACATATCAGCCACAGATTCCCTTGTTCTCCCCCCTCCCGCCCCCCTCACCTTCCCCCCAGCCCGCCCCCCACTCCAATCTCCTCCAGGGCAAAGCCTTCCCCACAGACTGAGATCAACCTGGTGGACTCAGTCCAGGTAGGTCCAGTCCCCTCCTCCCATGCTGAGCCAAGGGACCCTGCATAGGCCCCAGGTTTCAAACAGCCAACTCATGCAATGAGCACAGGACCCGGTCCCACTGCCTGGATGCCTCCCAAACAGATCAGGCCAATCAACTGTCTCACCCACTCAGAGGGCCTGATCCAGTTGGTGACCCCTCAGCCATTGGTTCATATTTCATGTGTTTCCGTTTGTTTGGCTATTTGTCTCTGTGCTTTATCCGACCTTGGTCTCAACAATTCTCTCTCATATAAACCCTCCTCATTCTCGCTAATTGGACTCCCAGAGATCCACCTGGGGCCTAGTCATGGATCTCTGCCTCCAGGTCCATCAGTAGTTGGATGAGGTTTCTAGCACGACAATTAGGGTGTTTGGCCATCCCATCACCAGAGTAGGTCAGTTCGGATTGTCGCTCGACCATTGCCAGCAGTCTGTTGTGGGGGTATCTTTGTGGATTTCTGTGGGCCTCTCTAGCACTTTGTTTCTTCCTATTCTCATGTGGTCTTCATTTACCATGGTCTCCTATTCCTTGTTCTCCCTCTATGTTTTTGATCCAGCTGGGATCTCCCACTCACCCAAGCTCTCTTTCCCTCGACCCTCGCCCTTCACTACCCCCACTCCTGTCCAGGCTGTTCATGTAGATCTCATTCCATTTCTCTGTCGTTGGGCGATCCCTGTGTCTTTCTTGGGGTCCTGTTTTCCAGGTAGCCTGCCTGGTGATGTGAGTAGCAGTCCAGTCATCCTTGTTCCACATCTAGTATCCTGTTATGAGTGAGTACATACCATGTTTGTCTTTCTGAGTCTGGGATACCTCACTCAGGATGATTTTTTCTAGATCCATCCATTTGTCTGCAAACCTCATGATGTCATTGTTTTTCTCTGCTGAGTAGTATTCCATTGTGTATATGTACCACATTTTGTTTATCCATTCTTCAGTTGAAGGGCATCTAGGTTGTTTCCATGTTCTGGCTATTACAAACAACGCTGATATGAACATAGCTGAACAAGTGCTCTTGTGGTGTGGTTGAGCATTCCTTGGGTATATGCCCAAGAGTGGTATAGCTGGATCTTGGGGGAGATAAAATCCTATGAATTTTTAAAATTTAGCTACAGGAGTCAAATAAATGTATTAGAGGCCCTGGAGCTAGAGTGACAGTGAGTGGAACATCATGGGTTCTGGAAACCAAATCTGGGTCTTCTACAAGACCAGGAAGTATTCTTAACTACTAACCCATCTCTCCAGCTCCATTTTTAATTTTTCAGTTGTCACATTTAAAAAAATAAAAGAGGGGTGGTGAGAGGCTTGGTGGGTAAAGATACATGTTGTCAAACCTGACAACCCGAGATCAATTCCCAGAACCTACATGGTGGGAGAAGAGAATCACTTCCCCCAAGTTGTTCTCTAATGTCTACAAATACATCCTAACATGCACATGCACACATACTAAATAAATTAATGTAATTTTTAAAGTTTAGAAGTTAATTCTAATAATATATGCTTAAACAAGTACATCTAAAATATGGTAATACAATATGCAATCAATATACAACTATTAATATTTTCAATCTTTCCATATTATCTCCCAAATCTGATGTGTATTTTTTGTTTAAAATAGAGCTCAAGGCAAGCAGCTAAAATATTAAACAGCACCGTTCTAGGCTTTTAACAATTCAGCTATTATGAAGGCTCTTTTTAAATGATAATGAAAATAGTATTTTGAAAACACATGGTTTTTCACAATACCATCATCAGAAGCCTTTAGCCAACTAATTACTTGAGTGTGGTCAGAAAGACACTGATTTTCATATATGATGTTGGATAGGGTGAGGGAGTGCTTAGCATTGGAAAATCTTGGGTTAAACTAATTTTCTTTTGCTTTTCTGCTGGTGAAAACTTGGAGTGCTTGGGGCTATATGTGTACACTTTCTAGTCTTAATTGGTCATGAAATTGTTTTTTCACAGAGCCTCTCTCAGGACTAGCGTTACTATGGAGAATGTTGATTTAAAACCAAAATAAGTGAGGTAGGAATCTGGAAATCAAAAAATAGCAACACTATTTAATAGCTGGTGTGGATTTGTGCATGCACCTTCAGTTAATTCTCCAGTAAGAATCTACCTTTGTTCTTGAACTCTGTGCACTTGGCTGTCTTCTCCAGAAGTTTTTTTTAGTTTCTTGAAAAGAGAGGCAGGACCTAATTCACATTCTTACCTCATATTGGAACTTGGCGGGGTTATCAGTAAGTAAGTGGAATTAATGGGTGGTTTGATAGCAATCGACTTGATGTAGAGATCAGGAGAGCACTGGATTCCTAAGCCAATAGAGGAAACAGCACATCACAAGCTGGGGTTAGTAGGGAAGTGGTGTGAATGGGGTGTCCTCACCACAGGCGCAGCAGCCAAGAGCAGCTTTTCTCAGACGCTCGATGTCAGGGGCTCACACGAGAGAATATCCACATTCAAGGTGCATCTGACGGGGAAGTCAGTGAAGAGAAGGCAGACAGAGCAGGGTCAAGAACAACAACAACAACAACAACAAATAGCATGTTGTGCTCTACACGTGGACATTTCCTTATCTAGCAGATAAACGTTCAGATTTCTAGGAAGATGAGATTTGAAACAAAGGCTGGAGGAGGAGGAGGAGGAGGAGGAGGAGGAGGAGGAGGAGGAGGAGGGAGCAGAGGAGGTGGGATGGGATGGTGGAGAACCAGGAGGTAGGTAAGGAAGAAAACTACCGTGCGCAGATTTCTACTGGGCTACCACAGGGAAGCCAGAGTTTACAGAAATGAATTACTTAAAGAAGAGTGCCCAGGAAGATACCTTCTTCCCAGCTCTTGTGCTGTTTTCCCATATCTAGATAGCGGCAGCTCATCCATGCCCTGCCTGCTATGCATGCCAAGACCCAGCTTCTGAATTCCGTTACAAACGCGTGTGATCAACAAAAGAAACGGATGCTCGGTTTGGTTCTGTCTTTCTTCCTCCCTGGGCTCTCCACCTGTTCTGTAGCTTATAGCTTCTCTTGTTTGAAAACAAATAAATATCCTTGCTTTAAGAATAGAGTTTTTCCTTGACCTGAACACAAAAGAATCCCTCTCCTCTCTTCCACCAATGATGACCATATTTAATGTTAGGTAAAATAGAAACATGGTGAAATATTGAATATAATGAATAAAGTTGAGTATCAATGTAGAGAAATTAATTATATGATAATAATTATAGCCATGGACTGTCCCTAAAAGTCCTAGGTAGATTTGGGGAAAATTCTCCCTATTGAACATTCAGATATTATTGAGAAAAGGCAATTTTCTTCATGATCCCAGAAATCCTCTCCAGAACATGACTTTTGACCTGACGTATTCTTTTAGCATGTCCTTCCAGTGTTTTGGCCACCCAAGGAATGCACCAGGCTAAAGATCAAAGAACTCTGCTGGTTTGCTCTTGGCGGCTGTGCTGTGCCTCTGCTGGAATGAATACTGATGTCTTCATCAGAGGAGCCAGCCACAGGAATAGTGACCAGTCACTGACGATATGAGGAAGTGGCAAGGTTAACATAATCACAGTCTGAAGTTATGTTCTCTGCTTCCCACTGGGGGACAATGGCTGCCTTTCCTGGCAGGAATGTTCTACATTAGAGGATCCAAGCCTAGGAGAGCAATAGGCTATTATTTGGAATTAGTAAGTGTTAGCATATATTTCAGACCTACAGCATCATGTTATAGGATGTACATATTAAAATGGTTACTGTAGTGGAACAAATTAGTATATCCATCATCACACATCGCTATTGACTTTTGAAAGAAAAAGACTGCACAATGTCACACATAGAATCTGAAAACAAGAAGGTAAATGTAGAGAGAGCTAGACCTGATACAGTGGTTAGTTAGCAGGGCTGTGCGAGGACTAGGGTTCAGAGGTACAGGTCAAAATCTGCAAAGCAGCATTTGAATTTTTTTTTTAATCTCTGTTGACACTCCTGACAAATGAGGCAGGGTAGGGAGCTACTGAACTAGGAGAAACCTGACCTGGGGTCAGAAGGTGTTCTGTTTTCTATTGACCCTGACAGCACGCGACAGTAGGGACAGTGGATACGTTTGTTCAGTACATTGATGGATGCCAAACACAGCAAGGCTGTTATGTAGTTGACTCTACTGGTAAAGAATATATTTTCCAAAAAACTTGAACAGTAAGTTTTTATATATGCTTGGTGCCACATTCACTGACTACATTTTTTACTTCTAGAATTATTCCTTCCTTTAAGCCTAGACCCTTGCTAATTTCTGAGACCAGTTGCTCCTATTTTAAGACCTGCTGACTTGTTGCCCATCATAAATAAAGATGACACACCTGGCCCACCACCAGAGGACATGACCTAACCTTTTCAGATCTTTCCTTCTCTTCTCAAGCTTCCATTCCTGTGCCCCAAGGCTCAGCAGATCATTAGCAAGATCAAAGCCAGCTGGTATGAGCCCACAATGTTTCCAATCCTTCTATACCAGTGGATCTCAACATGTGGATCAAGACCCCCTGGGGATTGAATGATCTTTTCACAGGGGTTGCATATCAGATATCCTGCATATAAGGTGTTTACATTACAATTCACAGCAATAGCAAAATCACAGTTATGAAGTAGCAACAAAAGTAATTTTATAGTTGGGGCAGGGGGTCACCATAACATGAGGAACTATATTGAAGAACTGTACTACAGTGTCGCAGCTTTAGGAGGGTTGAGAATGAGTGTTCTATATCATCACAGGTCCCCTGTCTCTTCCCTGAGAAGAGGTGGCCCCCCTCCCTGAGTGGCTAATCCCTTTCTTTCCTCCGAGCTCACTACCTCCTAGCAGCCTCATTCGGCAAGCTCATCTTCATACTCATCCTTTCTCCTGCTTCCTTTCTGTCAATAAGCATTCAAGTCATCTCTGTATTTAAAATAACCCTTTGTCCTTGATTCTCCCGGGGCCACCTCACCATTTTATCCTCTGTTGTCAGCAAGTGTGCAGGGCCTCAGCTTCCAATTCTGATAGTCCAACATTCTATACGACTACAGAGGTCCCCTAAACTGTCCCAGTGTCCTATAATCAAGTCAACTAAGACCTCAATTTCTCTCAGTGTAGACGCCTACAATCCTATGCCCTGATCCTGCACTCCTGATTTCAATGTGCTGGAACTTAGCTTCTTGTCTGAAGGAAATGAGGTCAATGACATTGTTAATGATTTCATAACAGGGCTCTGCAAATAGGCATGATGGAAGTTCAAGAATGGCGAGAACATGGGTTCATGTTTGATTTGGATGTTGAGTGGAAGAAGAATAGGAGGCATAGGAGAATAAGGACATAAAATAAGATGGGAAGTTGTTTGCCAGTTTGGTACAACACGGCAGAGCTAGGCCCGGGTCTGGAGCCATTACTGCAAAGGACCAGAAAGGTGCCATCACCTCACTTCCCCTAGAGCTCCTGATTGTCCATCTATTCCCACCCAGCTCATTTCTCCACTGTCAGGGAGCTGAAGCATGGGTGGGCTCTTACAGAATAGACACGCCAGCATCTACAGCATCTCAGATACACACACTTCTAGATAGAAGCGGCTACCCAAATCCCCTCACATACATAGTGATGCTTCAGCGGTAATCCTTACTCCAGAACTGGAAAGGGGAGCTTAGGATACAAACGAAGGTCTAGCTGAAGAATAGATAACTGTCACAGGAGCCGCAGCCGCGTGTATCCCCCAGAGCAAAGCACAGAGCAAATTACAGAACCTGAGCACTGTCCATGTTGCATTGTCTGTCCTTTGCGGAGCACTGGTCAGTAGCCAAGAGGAGCCCATAAAGAGAGGCACATTATCTCATTTCCCCTGGATACAATACTAGTTTGAAGTAGAAAGAATTATACACAGAAAGTTAAAGCTTCATTAAACCCATGATGCAGGTCAAGTTTCCCCAGCAGCCAGTTCTGCCTCAGGCTAGTGCTAGACATGTAGTCATTTACAGGCAGGAATAATAGAGGCTTATATACTCCTCTCTGCGACATGTGTGGAAGCTTTATGAAGCCATTAATGCTCCCTTCCTGCTGAAACTGGTCAGATAAATATAACCCCAAGAAAGTCATTGCTTAATCTTGATTCAAATGGGGGCCGCAGGCCACCTCCATTAAACACTGGTTTTCTTCTTTGAAATACAGTTCATTATTTATCAAAAAAAAAAAAAGGCTGGCCACATTTATATTCCTGATAATGATTTTATATAAATTTTAAATATTACAAAATTATGTATTAGAATCAATTAACAGGTATAATAATGATTATAACTTTTCTTATGCTTTAAGTTTTTTTCTAAATCTTTGGCTATCATCAAGCATGAAAAGCCTTTCTGTGTTTTATGAGACCATTAGAAACACTGTTCATTATTAATCAGAAACAGAGAAATTAAATAACATTTGTTGCAACTCAGGAATTTATGACTCCCAATTATCTGTCAATAAGGAAAAGCTTCCATTTTTAATAAATTAATGATTTCATTCCCATTTACTTTTTTCCCTGTGAGGAATTCTGAATTCTTTGTTCATTTTTCACACTGTTGTAAGATTTTATGATTATTCCTTAGGTGATATTCAAAGAAAGTCTGTCTCCAGGCACATGGGAATATTCTTTTTTTTTTTCTTACTTTTAGGAGTTTGGAGCACTATATTTTTCACTGCAATTTTTCTCCCAGAAAACTGAGCTTTATATTATGACTGTAATAAATTATTCTTTTAGGAGTTCTGAGATGAACATTGGAATGGCATATGATTTAAAATAAAGAAATAAAACTCACCCTGTTCACATTGCTTGCTTTTCTTAAAACCCACTCAGAGACATTGAGCTGTCATAGTTCCAGGCTTCCAGCTAACATTTTACCAAATCCCAAAACTTTGAAGGAATAGAATCCTGTATGACTTTTTCAGATCAATTACATGTTAAATATCCAGAGACTAAAACTCTCTTTAGCACACAGTTGGGAGCAAGCCCAACACTAAAGTTTCCCTATCCAATTTGTTGGCTTAACCAGGCTGTTGAGAGTTAGCTTTGCGCTGAGCAAGCCTGCAAGTTGGTAGAAAAGCCATGCCTGCAGCTGACTGGGAACTGCTGCACAGCAGCTCTCTGGGGCTTTTGCTCTTAAGCATATCCTATAATCTGCTCCTTTTGTAGGAGACCCGAAACATCACCTTCTGTCTCCCATCTAACTTTGTGTTCAAAATCACCAGACTGCCAAGACATAGCATTTTGCTGGAAAAAAAGGAAAGGAGCCGTGCTGGGTACGTGATTCGGTTAGTCTAGTGCTTGCCTAGGATTCACAAGGCCCTGGGTTTGGTTCCCAGGACCTCATAAACTCAGCATGGCTGATGTACTTGGGAAGTGAGGGAAAGATGATCAGAAGTTCAAGGTCACCCTTGCTTCTGTGGTGAGTTCTAGGTCAACCTAGGCTATATAAAACTTTGCCTCAAAAAAAAAAAAATGAAAGAAAAGAACTGAGCACACAGAAGTGGGACAAAAAGCTTTCCTGGAGATGCCAATCAAAGCAAAATAAATGACATTTCTCATTTAATAAGCCCCAAACAGATCATTAAGAATCTTTGATCTCTAGTTCTCTGAAGAGCAAGCACTAAGTAGGCCAAAATGGGCACTCAGGCATTGTGATTATTAATATCACAAAATGCCTTCGCTTTATGGAAGGGTATTTTGTATAATGGAAGACTTTCCTGACCTGATTAAAATACAACCTCCAATACTTATATTGGTTTTTTTCACATGTAGCACAATATATATTCTTCCTAGTCTTGCCCTAGACGTCATGGTTTAATGTATATGACACATTGTCTGTATACTTTGCTGTTTTAAGTACTGAAGACGATCATTGAAAATTAAATTTACTAACATTGTGTGCTGTCTGAATAATGGCTTTACTATTGACACAAAGAAAAATCACTATAAATGAAGAAATGGATGTGTTTACAGAATAATGATGGTGTCACCTAATCAAAAGAGAAACTTTTCAGCTAATTCAAGCACTAATTATTCATTCCTGGGAGTGATGTCTTAGTTGTGCCAGTAGATGTCTGTCATCTTAAGATGTTTCTTTTGTTTATACTTCAAGAGCTCAGTAAATGGGTAGCAATTGTTTCCATATAGCTTTGTGGTATTTTCTTTTGTTTTTGTCTTTGCTGCCACAGAATAAATGATCCCAAGGGATATTTAAAGTTTTATTTATGTTTATATGTGTAGGTCATGTATGGTGGATATGTATGTATGGGTAACTATAGAAGCTAGAAGAAGATGTTTGTTCCCCTAAAACTAGAGTTACAGGTGGTTATGAGCCACCTGATGTGGGGTGCAGAGTTACTTGTAAGCTGATGTGGGTTCTGGGAATCAACTCAGGTCCCCTTGTAAGAGTAGCACATTTTCTAAACTGCCGAGCCGTGTCTTCAGCCACTCCCTCATTGGGGGATTTCTTTGGGCAGAAAGCTAATTGCACTTACATAGAGATCCTAGCTGAGTTCTTTCATAGCTAAAAATGTTTCAGGGAAAATCACGGCCTCCTCAGCAAAGCCATCTCTCTCCTAGTAATGCTGAGTTATCTTCAGCATTCGTGACGGCCACTTGTGAAACCTCGAATCAGCTCTCCCTAAGCAAAAGAGTTTGTTTGTAGAACTCTGTACTACTAACAGTAAGGTTAGGTAAAAACGTATTTAATGTTTTTCCAAACATAAATGTAGTTTATCAACAGCATTCTTTTCAACTTCACACCTACTTAATAAAGTCCCCCAAGCCACTATCTATTTTATGAAAAGCATGATGGGGATCCAGTGGCTTCTCTATGAATCGTACATCACTTTTTATGCAATAAACTTTAAAAGGGAGGCATTTAAAATTGAATCCTAAAACTTTATAAAATACCACAGAGGGTGTTAAATGTCATCACCAACCTATTGAACAATTTATCTTCTGAGATCAGTCTCCACTGTTGACCACACGGCCATACACACAGCTCTAATTCATTACCTAGGAAGAGGGAAAGGAACTCAGCATTAGGTCCTAGTGTCTCGAGCTCTGTCACCTGGGTTTGAGCCAGCATGGTAGAGTCTGCAGATACACTGGCCTTTAAAGCACCACAGAGTGAGCCACAATGTCGGATCTGGGCAGAGGTCAGCTGCAGAGTTTGCTAGAATAAAACCAAGCCTCTGACTTTAAAGGAGTGTAGCTACATTGTGCTGAGCCAGGCAGGGATATCTGGTGGGCAACAGCAGGATCTCAGAACAGCTGTTGACTAATCCAGACAAGTGTTACACTCTGGAGCTCAGCTCCAAAAGCCATGTGGCTATAGGTAAGAAGGAAGCAACTACGGGAAGAGGCATGGAGCCGAGGAGGTGAGACCCAGTGACATCTGCTGGGAGGAAAGAGCAACCTGGGGCAGACGCATAGCATCTGCCTGTTGAGACTGAAGTTGTAGAGACTTACAGATAAGTGATCTATACAGGCATACTGGCCAGACTTGGCTTTGAATAAAAGAGTCATCTCATCCCACACAGTGAGTTGTGACAACTGCTTAACTGTAATGATGAAATCACAGCCACAGCATTCAAGTTCAGGAAATAATGAGCTAATTAAAAACCCATGGGGAATTTAAGGCAAGCCAAAATGACAATCATACCTTGAAATTTTTCCAGGACACCTTCTTTTTTATCCAGGGTCACAGACTCTCAAGTTCTTTCATTAAAACAAGCTATCCTTCCATTTACATTGCATGCCAAGGACAATAACATATTTTCCACAGGGAAATGCCAGCTCCTCCCTGGGTATGCTAGAAGATAACTGACATTATCAAAGCCGGAACTGATATGGCTGGGTTGGGTTTTGAACAGGCTGCCACAGGGTTTTGTAACTGACACCATGTGCTTTGTGCAGCCCCTAAACACAATTTGACAAGATCCATTTCCAATCTGTTCCAGATCGTCCCGTGTATTTTGTGGCTAAAGACAAAGTCACAAACTAATTGGCACAGGCAGAAAGAAAAATTAGCCATTTATAAAACAAGGTTCAGTTAATCTGAGATATTAAGGATGCCTAGGCCTCTGAAGACATTGGTGTCGGAGAGAATCTGTGGTTCTGGGTCTTCCTCATCTCCACCTACATTTTTTTTCTTCTGCTTAGAAAGCCATCATCCTTGCTTGTCTTGTGAATTTCAAGACAAGTCAGGCTCCAACTGAAGCATCCCTTTATGAATGTACTCCTTCGTGCCAGCGCTGTCTGGAGCAATCTTCGTTATGACATTCAGTTCTTCTGCAGTACTGGTGTGTTTACATATCTGTTTTCCCTACTAGAACTCTGTGAAGACAGGGGCTGTGGTTGGCTCATGTAGATGTTAAACAAATATCTGTCCAGGCAGTCGATAGAGAAAAAAAAATGGGTAAATGTCATAAACGATCAACTTCTGTAGCCAGTGGACTGTCTTTCCATGATTTCATTGGAGAACTGAAAATGCATGATAGGTGAACACTGATGGAGCAGATATTGTCCTTCATGATAGACAATCTCAAAAAAAAATCGCTGTCCACCATGAAAATTAATTTTAAATCTTCACTTAATAACTAATTTTCTGAGGTGCCCTTATTCAAAGTAGAAATTACATGAGTGGTCCAGCATGAGTTGGAAAGGTGTCTCTTGAAGCTTAGTTTTCCACAGAAGGGGTGAATCTGGCCTAAATTATTCCTAGTCTTGCCTGGTCTCGCTTTTGACCAACTCTAAACGTTTTGAGTGCAGCTGTCTATGTTTAGAGAGGCCATCTGTAGCCATGAAAAGTCTTCCCTGATGAAGTTTTAATTGTTGGTCTGTAAGTGTTTCACAAACACAACCTTTGTTTTTTAGTACAGCGTGCTTTGCTTTGTTTTAATTTTCAGTCTGTGGAACATGAGTTTGAAGTCAGATAAAACTGTGGTTCAAATTCTAAGTGTTTGCTTATTGAGCTGTGTGGCTTCAGAAAAGCAAACTCTGCAAGCTGTTCTTTCCTCATCTGGTGAGCAGGGATAGTGATATCTGCTAGAAACAGCTGGAAAAATTCAGTGCAAGTGCCTACCCCAGGGCTTTATGTAACCCTGGTTTGTTATAAATGGAGTTCTCCCTCTCCCGTTGGCAACCTTCCAGGAAGAGAGCGCTCACAAAAGTCTAGCCCTTAAGATTGCCATTGCCTTGGCTCCTCTCAGCCAATGGAGCATCCTCCCACAATTCTTTATTTTTTAGGTTTATCTTGAATTATGTGCATATGTGTCGAGTATATATGCCTCTGTGTGGGAGTGCACACGTGTGCACTCAAGCCCATGGAGTCCAGAAGAGGCCACCAGATCCCCTGAGATGTGGTAATCATCAGCTGCCCTGTGGGTTATTGAGAATGGAAAGTGAGTCCTCTGCAAAAGTAGCAAATGTTCTCAACTCCTGAGCCATCTCATACTTATAATTATGTTTCACAGCTATTCAGGGTTTTTAATAAAGATTTTAATTTATCATATATGTGTCTGTTAGTTTGTGTGTGTTGGTACAAGTGCCCAAGGAGTCTAGAGTAGGGCTTTGAATCCCCTGGAACTGGGATAGTTACAGATGCTTGTGAGCTGTCTTGACATGAGTTCTGGGAATCAAATTCAGTCCCTGTGGGAACCAAACTCAGATCTTCTAGAAGAGTATTTTTAATTGCTGAGCCATCTCTTCAGACCGCAATGCTTAAGTTTTTAATTATTGGAATATGTTTAAAGTGAAGACGAATTTGAACCTTTGATCTTGCAATGTCTTCATAGTTTGGATATTTGGTTTTGAAAGAAATAGTATGTTTTCCTGAACAGAATTCATTTACATTTTAACATCCTTTGAGCTTAAGTGTTGATGAACCTCATGCCAATTAGTGAGAAACCTTTTAAAAGTTATTTGATGCTAAACTACTATTAACATTTCAATAAAAAGTAAAACTTCTGACTTCATGATGTGTAATATAATTAAACAATTCTTTTTCAGTATAATATATTATACTTGGTAGCATATATCTACCTAGAATAAATAGTGAAAAACAAGCTTTATCTCTACACTAAGGAGTTAGTATATCAACTGGTCATGTTCAGATGTCATGTGTTTATGGCTATGACAGACGAGCTTAGTTAGTAAGAGTATACTGCAATTAAGCCTAGTGTCTGAGGTCCATGCTGTGGGCTCTGTTCCAGAAATCAGTTGCATTCCACATTTCTATCCATCCATTAATGCAATAAACAGGCACTAAACACCTTTTATATGTCAGGCCTTACACTGAACACTTAATAAGTAGATTAAATATAATACCATTCATAGTTGGCAAGTATTTATTACTACATCCTGAAAAATAATTGTCTGTCATTTCATAGTGTTTGAGAATGAGCATAATTAAATATGAGTAAAATTAGACTCATAAACAAGAGAACCACATGCTGTATATTTGCATATTATCCCAAATATGTGGATCACTCAGTAGCTATAATTTGGATTATATTTTTTAGCAAAACTAAACTTTAGTTGTTGATCGCGCGCGCGTGCGCGCGCGGTATATTATGTGTGAGTGTAGGTGCACATCGACCATGGTGAACATGTAGAGATTAGTGAAAAATTTTGAGAGTTGGTCTCTGGCTGCATCTTTGCATCTGGGTGAGCCAGGGTAGCAGGCTCCTGCACTTCTGGGAAAGTCTTCTGTCTCTGCCTCCCTCTTGCCATGAGAATGCTAGGATTACAGGTACAATACTGTGGCTGGTTTTTTACCTAGGTTCTGGGGATGTAACGCAGGTCCTCAGTTTTACACAGCAAGTGTCTTTACCCACTGAGTATCTCCTTGCCTCTTGACTTGTGTTTTTAATGAGTGCAGTGATTATACTTTGTCTTCGTATCATTATTTATTTGACATGACATATAGTATAAAGTGAATTCTAATCCCTTGAATATGTTATGTGGGATAATGCTACAGACACCAAATCTTTCAGTGAAATTTAATACAAAACTAAAATTCGAGAACTTAATGTGAACTTCAAAAATAATTTAAATCTACTCAGAGACCTGAATGAGTTTTTTTTAAGGCATGGTTTACATGATTTTTATTTGTTTTGTTTGTTTGTTTGTTTGTTTGTTTGTTTTCTGAGACAGGGTTTCTCTGTGTAGCTTTGTGCCTTTCCTGGAACTCACTCTGTAGCCCAGGCTGGCCTTGAACTCACAGAGATCCACCTGCCTCTGCCTCCCAAGTGCTAGGATTAAAGGCATGCACCACCACTGCCAGGCTTACATGATTTTTAAAATGTAAGTTTCTAGCCATGTAAATATTAAGTAGAAAGTCATACTCAAAATCCATAATAGCAACAATGATAATACATCATTAACAATTACATGATAGTAATAACATGTAGAAATTTCTGTATGCCAGGCACTCTTCTAAGTTCTAACCCAATATTTCTGATAAATTTACTGGTTCTGTTTCCCCTGACTGCTGGCCCTGGGACCTATAGACAAAAAAGATGTTATGTGTCAAGGTAACTCCAAATTCAACATGAAAACTTACTGCAAAGTAAGAGAGGGTCCTTCCAAGTAAGAGAAGGACCAAAGCCTCAGTGGCCCATTGTCCACACTGTTTAATTCAGTGGCAGGATTTACAAAGACTCCTCACTTGAATATGGAGGGAGTTCTCTAGTCATCTTAGCTTTTACTGATCTTTAGAGAAAGTGCTTGAAATACTGGCTTTTTGGGAAAGATTTCTGCTGTGGGATGGTCTGTATGTCAAATTGCTCTGATTGGTCAATAAATAAAACACTGATTGGCCAGTGGCCAGGCAGGAAGTATAGGTGGGACTAACAGAGAGGAGAACTGAGAGAATTCTGGGAAGTGGAAAGCTGAGGAGGGAGACACTGCCAGCCACCACCATGACAAGCAGCATGTGAAGACGCCAGTAAGCCATGAGCCACGTGGCAAGGTATAGATTTATAGAAATGGATTAATTTAAGATGTAAGAACTAGATAGCTAGAAGCCTGAGCCATTAGGCCAAACAGTTTAAATAATGTAAGGGTCTGTGTATTTATTTTATAAGTGGGCTGACAGAATGCCGGGGCATGGCGGGACCTGGAGAGAAAATTCTCCAGCTGCAGATTTCCCTTAATTATTATCTAGATGCAATATGTTCTATTTTCGAGAATATGTTTGAGAATAGGTTCTAATTAGAGGGCAGCACAATTTTGGCTGGAGCCCCACTGGAAGTAAGGTTTATTTAGGGGTCAAAGAGTCAAGGGTTTATAAGCCAGGTTGGGGTATCAAGCCCTAAAATGTTTCATGGGCTTTGGCTCTTGTTGCTTCTAGTTGGTTCCATACAAATATGCTAATCTATGTTAAGCAGTACTGCCTCTTTCTAAGCAGGGAAATATCTGTAGACGATGCTGTTATTTATGTTTCCTGGCATCTTCTCTTACCATTTCAAAGGTATTGGTCAGCTGTATAGCTGTGCTAAATATTCAATGGGTTCTTGTATTTGCTTTAGTCTGATAATTTACTCTGTTTTCATGTTTATATCATAAGATACTCTATGAAAACAGTGGAAGAATTGGTTTTGCTCACAGCCAGTGTCGTCTGTGACAAACTCAATAGGACATGACACCCGGCAATGGGTGACTTCCATGTGTGGGTCTTCCTGAGGCTCCCTCACTCTTTGGCGGGCACCCCAGCATCCCTCAGTCTCTGAAAGCAGACATGGAAGAAATCAGCACTGCAAAGCTAATCTTGTTCATAGACATTTAAAGTTTAAAGTCCTTCAAGTATAAAGTTCCACATGTCTCAAGACCATCCCATGTGTGTGTGTAGAGGTGTGTTGGTATATATTCCCCTAATGAATGGAGATGGAAAATATCCAAATGGCCCAAAGCTGGTATAACTGCATGTTTTATTAAAAAAGTTAACTCTGTTGGTGCCACTCAGACAGAATATTCCCTACTAAAGCCACATTTTTAAAGACTTCAATCTGGCCTGCCTGCTCACTGGACAATTTACTAGTGAAAAAAAAAAAAAAAAAACAAGCTGAAATACTTACAACAGCAAGTATTTTCAGTATGACTAATCAATGTCTTCTTGGCAGGACTGGTAACTATTTAATATATGGAAAACATCCATCGTGTTTATCATCACCATTACTGGTAAGCACACATTGGCCTACAGTTGTCTTTAGAAACATCTCTGTGGCCTACAGGCTATTTCCAGTCATTGCTATTTCAGCTTTAATCTACAAAAGACAGGTTTGCTCTTTGAAACAGGAAATAACCTTTTCTTGATGTTGTTGTGTTGTTGTTATTGTTTTGACTTTTCCCAAACAGATCCAGATTCTTCAAAGTGCAACAGAGTGCAAAGCAGCACGTTCAGTTCCAGCTCTGTACCGCTTTGTTCACGAATCAAAAAGGGCTGAGCGCTTTCAGATATCCAAACATATAAATTCAGTTTTCCTTTTCATTTGCCTTTATATCTACCCTTCTGGATTCCAGCTGGAACCAAAACCAAAAGTGCTGAGCGACCACAATAAAGACTGCCTTCCTTGGGGTTTCTAGATCCCTGGAAGTGGGAAGCATTAGTCATTCACAAGCCCCGTACCCACAGATTTTCCAGTCTAAATCCTACAAAGCCCAGAGACACATGTATGTTTCTCAGTCAAGACTACAGGGTGCTCTTCTGAGTGGACCTCAGCGTTCAGTACCACAGTGACCCTCCATCTCAGCTTATTTGAGGTCTAAGTTGAAAATAAAATTTCATATTAGTTCAGAGATGTGGAATGCATGAGAAATATGAAGTATTCCAAATATTGATATCATATTAGTATATTTAATGGAAAATAATGAATTCATCTGCTTGTAATTTGTTTCAGTTTCCCTTCCTCCTTAGTTTTTGTGGACCAACTTAGAATACTTTCATAATGCAATGTATGACCATATTCCCCTTGACACTTGCTTAGAGAAGAAACACAGTGGTCTCACACTCGGTGATGGTTCTTCACTGTGTGGATTCAGATGTTCTATAAGAGGTCCAGGTCTTATAGAGGTAACTATAGCTATAATGAGTTTGTGAATGCAATGGGCATGTCATTCCCAGAAGACAGCATTTCACATCACTCTTCCCCACCATCTGGCTCTTACATCCTCTCTGCCTTCTCCTTTGTGATGTCCCTTAAGCCTTAGGAGGGGATTTGACAGGGATGTGCCATTTAGGCCAAATATATTCAACTGTCACTTAGTCTCAGCCCTTTGACCAGTTATGAATCCCCGCATTAACCCCTCATTAGCAAATTAAGTATGCTTAGTTAATGTTTTTTGTTATATTTGTGAATAAGAACTTTTACAACAATAAAGCCTACTGCAGAGAGAAGTATCTCTGGCCAAGGTTGAGAACAACACTAATCTGTGGGTTGAAGCATGTATAGAGAAGGCAATTTGACAACATATGGATTTGGCAATACAGCAGTGGTAGGTTCCCCCACTTAGGCCCTTCTCCTAAGTCATGGGATTTGGAATAGGGTAATAGTACCATACATGGAGAAGCCCTCAAAAATAAGCTCAAAGCGGTTGGTTACCCTTATAATCTTCATGCCGCTATTGCACCAATGGGCATATCTTGTCTGGTAGGTTGGAATTATAGCATGCCAGGCTCTCTGTAAGATATGATTACTTTTATTTCTCATTTATCTTTGTTCTGATGGTCTTTTAGCTGGAACTGAGACCCATCCTTAAATGAATCTCTTTCTTATCATTGATGCCATACATTGACATTATTTTCAACTTGGAGCCATGTTTAAATTGATTATCACATGCCCACAGTCCTGCTAAATAATCACATGGTTGCTGCCATGAGCTCACACCAAATTCAGTCCATCTGTAGCTTCATCTTGACTAACCAAATTCCAACTGGGGTTGAGGTGAAGGTGGAGCAAAGCAGAAAAAAGACTACACCTTTCCCAGAAAGCCTCAACTCAGGTGGCAAAAGTAATGTTCTGCTCTATCTTTATGGACATCATCAATATGCTAAGGCGAGGTAGATGAGTTTTAAAGTGAGGTAGACCTGAGTATAAATCCTAACTCACACATCATTTCTCTTTTCTTATCTCTAAATTGGTCAACTGCCATGAGAAAAAAATTACCTAATATGAGGGCTGGTGTAGAGAAGATGCTAAGAAATGCATAGTGATTTCAACCATTATTATTGTTATCACTATGCTTCAGTTTCATACTGGAGTGTAGTCAAAAGTTTTCCTGTGTCCCGCCTGCCCAGTCCTATAGGCATTCAGACCCAAGTAAACACACAGAGGCTTATATTAATTATAAACTGGATGGCCTGTGGCTCTAGCTTCTTGCTATCTAGTTCTTATAACTTAACCCATTTCTATTAATTTATAAGTTGCCACTTGGTGGTGGCATTACTAGTCTGCTGGCATCTTGCTGCTCCTTGGGCAGTGGATAGTGTCTCCCCACCGTCTATCCTTTATTCCCCTGTCTCTCTACTTGGATTTCCTGCCTGTCCATAAGCTTTCTTGTCATAGGCCAAAGCAACTTTATTTACTAACCAATGGGAACAGCATATATTCACAGTGTACAGAAAGAGAATATGGAGTTTTTGTTAATTTTTTTTTCACAAGGAAGGCATCTTAGAAACTCCAACTAGCAACTGATATTCATCCTAGTATTCATGGAGCAGACAAGTTACTTGGTGCATATTTGACAAATTAAGTATGCTTACTTAATGTCTCTGATTATATTGTGAATATGGAACTTTTATAACAATAAAACTCTGCATGTCCTAAATATGTTTATGACTGTATTCATTTAAGTATTGCACCAAGTTATGCTTATTTATGGTGTAGTTTTCTTTAATAGGCATCTGAAATTTGAGCGACATTCAACTCAGGACATATGATCTTATTTTTCAGTATGTGTTTAAGATAATCATCTTCTTGCCAAAAAGTTTCACAGAAGAACTTCAGTCAAAGTCCTGGCAAATCTCGAAATCTAAATTCTTCCTTTTTTTTTTTTTTTTTCATTTTACAGTACTCATCATAGAATATCAAATCTTGCAGGACACCTTGAATATTTCTCAGAAGACTCTTATGGATTCTTTAGAAAAAGCAAAATTTATACATAGAATAAATAAAAATAAAGTTTAAAACAACAAACAAAAAATAAAAATTAAAATTAAAACAAAAAAAAAGTAAAATTTACTTTGTTTATGTCAGGAGTTATCATTCTCTGATGATTTAAGCAACAGTTTTATCCCCAACAATTTCCTAAGTGCTTCCTTTAGTGCCATTTAATTTTTGCTGTGTTCTATATTTAGAGGTCATCTTTTATGACATGTCCTAAATAAAAGAAATGCAAGTGCTTTAAAAAAAAAAAACTTTCAAAAAGACCCTAGGATGAAGTGCTGTCAGCTAAACCCACACGGTGTCCTTTCTCCTCACAACTGGAAGACAACAACACGGCCTTGCTCCAAGGAGCACACAGACACACCCCATGTCTTCCGTGTCCCCCACGGTGCATGTAGAGCTTAACATTATACACTTGCATGTCTGTTGTGTTCCTAGCTACACTGTATAGAGACAGAAGCTGTGAGCATAGAAGTCAGTCTTCCTGTCCTCACAGCAAGAGGTTAAGTGATATAGAAAGTGACCATAGGACAATAAGAAAAGAGCAATGCCATACACACACACACACACACACACACACACACACACACACACACACCCAGCCTCAGAGCATCAGAGCCAGCTATGCAGAAGGGGCACTGACAGTCAATGGGAGTGCAGGGGGAGCAGACAGCTGTGGATGTAAAGGCACAGAGACAACACAGAACGGTGTCCTGGACACACCAACAGCTGTTTGAGTCAATACTTGCAATGCAGTCTAGAGAATGGGAGCAGGCAGAAAGGAGGGCTAATAAAATTTGCATGTAGGAAAGACGTTTAGCAACCATACAGGAAATGGATGCATGGGCTGGCAGGAGAGACCTGTGAAGACGTCAAAGCAATTCCAATGGTAAATAAATACAAGTGTGCAGGTCCACATGGCAGTAACGGAAGTCAAGAGGGAAAAGAAGGACACAGTCTAAGCAAAGGTGTGGAGATTAGTGGGATGCTGGGGGAAATGAGGAGAGACTGGTAACAGGCTTGACCTAGAAATTGGGGCTCTTGTGAGCTCCTGGGGAGCTTATAGGATAAAGGACAGATTTTGGGATGGTAACCTGTAAGGTCAAATGTAGCTGTTTTCATGAGTGACCCCAAACCGACTAATAGAAACTGAAGCAAGCATTCTTTTCCTCTTACATGCCAAAACCTCCAACAGCAGAGGCTGCAGATCAGGGGAGTCAGAACTACATCATCACAGCTCTGGCCTTTCCCTCATATCACATAATAGTCGTTCCAGCTACCACAACCCTGTCCTGAAAGGCAGGGTGCCAAGAAAAGGTAGAGCAAAAGAACAAGCTCTGGGGGCCACTGAGGTGGCTCAGGGGGTACGGGGTTTGCTGCCAGGACTGACGACCTGAGTTCAGTCCGGGGGTACGCACATGGTGGAGAGAGAGAACCATTTCCCTCAAACTGTCACCCAAGCTCCCCTCAAGACGTCCTCTGGCCTCCACACATGCCCTGTGGCATGCACAGCCATATGTCCCTCCAAAATAAATTTAGATTAAAAGTCATTAGAAATCGTTTTTTGTTTTTGTTTTTGTTTTTATTTTTTAAGAAGAAGAAATTTTACATCAGAGAAATGCAGGCTTCTCAGCACCTCAGCTCACACGAAAGGCCGCTCAATGTTGTAAGATAGACCAGAGTGCCTGTTATTAACTTCCTTTTCCAGAGAGGGAAGTAGGGAAAAGTGAAATCCAAATAGATCTGTAACCCCAACTGTGGTATGTGTCAGTTATATTTCTTCTATAGTTTTTTTTTTCTTTTATTGTGAGATCTGCAGAGTAGCCACTGAGTTGTCTCTACCTTTTCTGCTCCGTGTTGCTTCACGATCACAAGAAGGCTGCTCATCCTTTAGTCTCACATTCGCATCTCAAGTGAACGAAGATACAGAGTGACAAGAAACATGTTTCACTGGGGACTCACATCTTTTCCAGAAATCCACACCTGAAATTCACGTACAGGTTTTGGACAACAGCTCTGCCTGTGACCAGTTTTTTCTACAGGAAATGTTGGGAAATAGATTTGTTTTAAACATAGAGCACATAGCTACCTCCAACAGCAACAAAAAAAGTTGAAGGAAGGTAGGAAGGAAATAAGGGTGGTTATTGTGCAGGCACCTAAGACAGTCGGCCATGGAACTTGAGGTCATGTGATGCGATTCCTTTCTCTCCTCTCTCTACCTGTCACCATTTTGTAATGAGAAAGCTAGATCACGGGACTCAATATCACAGCCAGTTAGCTCATGGTATGGCTAGATCGAAAATTCCCAAGTGCAGTGAGCTCTTTCCAATGTGTCTCACCACTCTCTTTTTCCATAAAATGAGCACGCAGTGTACCCAACTATGTGGATAAGCCCCCTTTCTGACACCCGCTGACTTTGTACTCCTTTCATCCTTAAAAGTTACTTGCCACAGAATATCCGTGTGTGTGTGTGTGTGTGTGTGTGTGTGTGTGTGTGTGTGTGTACAAGTGAAAATTGTATGTGTAGATGCACATGTGTGCGTGTAGATGGGCATTCATGTATGGCCACATGCATGCAGATGCCAAAAAAAAACCATCAGCATTCTTCTTGAGGCAAGAACTTGGCCTGGAGCTTACCAAGCAGGCTGTGCTGGCTAGCTAGTGAGTCCTAGGACTCTGCCTTGGGTCTTACTATTTATGTTTCTTATCATGGGATCTGTTAATGATGTGACAGCTAATCTTTTTTTCTAATTTTAATGCAGGATTGTGGTTTATTGATTAACCCAGAAGAAACCTGTGGGTTGCAGCCTATTTCTTCAGACTACATTGAAGCCATTTCACAGCCTGAAATAGAGAGTTGTCTGTCTGGGGACACTAAAGGTGATTACATGGATAGCCTTTCTCTAAAATAAACCCCTTAGTAAATAAGTACATGTTTAATTAGTCTACCCTTGTTTTAAACAAGGATTTTACTTCTTACATTCACATAAACATCAAAACATACTATAAATGTAAATGCATTGTTTTTATATTTGAAACACTCAATTAATCAAACCTTGTGCATGCTTCATTCCTAACCCATAGCCATCTAGAAATTGCAGATCAGAGGTGAATTCTGCCCAGAGCCTTCTCTTAGCTTCTAACTCATTTCCTAACTCTGTGCTTTTCTTGCATCACAGTCTCTACAATTAAATGAAGTATGTAATTCCTTGTTTAGTGTCGTTCTTCTGAAGATAATGGTTTCATGAGGGCAGGAAGTTGGCTTTTTTTTCACTGTATTTTTTATTACATTTTAATGTAATGTGTTTGTGTGCCAAAGCGTGCACGTGAGGGTCAGAGGACAGCCTGCATGAGTCAGTTCTCTCCTCTCATCATGTGGGTCTCTGGGAACAAATCCGGGTCTCCTTCACCCATTGAGCCTTATCTCCAGTTCCCTCTTTTGTGTTACAGCAACTCACTACCTACATGCCTAATCTGTACATAATTCACACATGGTGGATAGAAAATAAATGATGGGAAAGGACCACAGCTATCACTCACATTTTGAGCATTCATATGAGTAGGGAGATGAGGCTATCAGACTCAGATTACAGCATTCAATCTTGCCTGAGCCGTGGCTAGACCTGCAATGAGACACTTCTCTAACTCCACTCTCTAAATCTTCCTCCTCTCAATCTTCTTCAAGCAGGGAAAGATTAAGACTCAGGGCATGTGTTCTTCAACTGTCCTGGTTACTGTGCTCCATCCTGACCCCAGCACTGCCCTCCTCAGAAAGGCCTGAGAAAGCACACACAGCTGCACTAGCCTTGCCGTGAACTTCACACGGCAGCTGGAACAGGAAATGAGTTTCCCAAATGAGCAGGGCAAATCGCAATTTGGCATGCAGTTAGCAAACGTGGGTATGTCCCATTCTTGAACATGTGTTCTAAATAATCCACTCCAGTCAGGGAGGGACTGGTATGTTAAGGAGGGTCAGGTGCCATGATCTGTGTCTTCCTGTTGAAGGGGACACAGACTCAGCCTTCAAAGGAGACACCTATGTGTCCAGCTCAGCATCGTTTTAATCAGTTGACAATTTACGGCAATCGTAAAACAACTTAATTCTACTCAGTTGTACGACAACCAAGTCAAAAGCTCTTCCAGTCTAAGTTCATGACACTGGCTGCTCAGGAGACAGCGTGTGTTCTAGCCTGTGAAGTACGCAGTCACGTCAGCTGGGCTCTGGAACATCTCTGTCTGAACTTTCCAGTGGGGGAGGATGTCACGGGGAAGCAGCCTTCTGATGCTTAACTGCATGGGCTTGATTTGGTACACTGTTAAAGGCCCTTAGAGAAGGCCCCACACTGACTGCCATGCTTTGTAGCCTGAAATTGCAAGACTTCCTCCTCCCTAGAGTCGCTTCCCATCTCTTCCCCGCCTCTCAACTCCTTGTCTCACTTTGTGCTGATAACCTCGCTTTGGGATTTCCAACTCTTCTCCAGTCTGTTCTGCTCTCTCCACATGCTCTCTTCCTATCATTTCCTACCATCTGATGCCGTAGCCTTCTCTCTAGCAAGCCTCTCTCCGCCATATTCCCAGTGTAGCCTCTCTGTGTTCCCAGAGCAATTCAGGCATGGTATTACCATCATGTTTTCTTCCTTCTCTTTCAAGTGTGTCTGAGACCTGTGGTCTCCAGAATGGTGTGATTTACACCAGGAAGAGGAGGGAATAGCACAGAGCCATCCTGGTGATGAAGCTAATAAAGATGAAAATATACGTGCATCTGCTTTGTATCTAATCATTTTTATTTTCATGTTTTATGAAGGACACAATATATAAACACAGAAGTCTCTGCATATCTTTACAGTGTGCATATGCTAAGACATCAAGGGCACAAGAGCAGTGTGTTTTTAATGATGGCTTCCTTAGATTAGATTTCTCAAGAGCATAAATTGTCCATACTTGTCTTCCAATATCTAATAGAGAGTAAAGAAAAAATGCTTTACTGAACTAAACCAACATTTAGTCCTTTTCTTCTTCCACAGAAGTCTATGACACAATCAGGAAGATAGGAGAGAGAGAGAGAGAGAGAGAGAGAGAGAGAGAGAGAGAGAGAGAGAGAGAGAGAGAGAGAGAGAGATTACTGAAAGGCCCACAGACTCTAAGATACTGACAAAGCCCAGACAATATTTTTCTAGAATGTACTGTGTGTTCTCAGAGATAATTCCATTCTTCATAATAGAACTTCCTTGGTATGAAGAGAGATGTTGTCATGGTAGATGATGCTGGAATGAAATCTACTTAGAAGTTGTCTGTTTAGCTAAACATTCACTGGCCCAAAAAGTTATTTTAATAATGTGATACAACTATTTAGCAAAACAGGATCCAATCTTTTTACCTGTAATATAATAATGCCAAACTGTCTTTTTCCAATTACACTAGCTTAGATAGTTTTGAATCACTGCATTTCTTTTTTATTCCTAAAAATAAAATAACAATTGGAAATAAGGTAATAATTGCTTAATAAAGTAAAGTAATAGTTCTGATTTGGAGAAAGGAAGTATGTATACAGTGATCATTAAATAATAAAAAGCAAACCTCCTCAAATCATAATATATAAACAATGAAAAGATTTCTCTATAACTTATTTTTACTAAGAAGTGTGACAAAACTCTAGTATTTCTAATATTTATAATGTAGGCTTTTTTATTCACTAAAAACCCTTTATTTTATGAGATTCTACACCAAAATTAGTATTAGTATGTACATGGTTTTATATCCACCATGTTCCTAAAAGACAAAAACATTTTTTCTTCATGATACCATCCAATATGATTCACTCAAGTGGCTGAAATCTCATCTGCATTCAGCATAGAGCTCAAACTATACAGAAATGACTTTTCTGAAAGACGGCTTCATTCCTCGGGATGTCATTACTTAAAATATGTATCATATTTTATTTCAAAACTTACAGCTTGGATTCATTCAGTGTTTAAATATAAAACACGGGGCTTATGTCCTCCCTATTTTGACAGTTTTAGTGAAGGGCTGGTGTCATTTAAGATGTCAAGAATCCCAGTCTCACAGATGTTGTACAGATGGCTACTTCAACTCACTGTAAATAAAGGCGTTGCTAACTGATTCAAAAAATAGAAAAAGTCGTGGCTGCATAAATGTGTAGTAGTATGTGACATGGGTGCTAAGTTTGCAGAGACCAACCAAGCCTCTTTTTTATGTATGTAAGACTTAATGCCCCCAAATGAATTGCATCCATGTTTGAGTGGTTCCTGCAGATCACTGTTTTTCCTTCAGAATGGAAGTAGCCATGGAGGGCCTCAGTTTGTGGAAAGTTAGCCATCAGCAAGGTTGGGGAACAGAGAGTGATCTGGATACATGATGCTCTTTGAATTGCAGGGATCTGATTAAAAATAAATAAACTAATAAATAAAACACTTCCCTAACATACCGTTATCCTATCAGAAAACTATTAACCACAGTCTTTACCAACACATACACCCACTGAGTAAACTCAACTTGAAAAAAAATTTTAATTGTTTTATTTTATGTGAATGAGTATTTTGCCTATATGGATGTGCACTAAGTACATACCTGGTGTCTGGGAGACCAGGAACCAGAGTTACAGATGGTTCTAAGCCACATGTGGGTGCTGGGAACCAAACCCAGGTTCTCTTCAAGAACAGCCATTAACCACCGAGCCAACTCCTAAATTCAACTTTTTAAAAATAAAGAAAGAAAATTAAGATAATCAGATAATGGAGGTTCTCTCAAAATAACTATTGGGTCATATGTCATTTTTGACTAATGATTTTGGACTAAAAGTGACCTATAACATGATATCAGAATGAACAAATTGGAGATTCTTGATTATGGTCGAGCTCTGGTATTGAACTCACGTCCTTCACTTACTGATGCCTTCATTTGCTGCATCTGTGAAACAGGAGTGTGACAAGGAGCAGCTCTGAGTTCCCCTCTAACTCCATCCCAGGTGAATCTGCACATCCCCTGGAGGCAAATCTCTTCCCTTTGCCATTTAAAGCCCTCTATGTCCCCTACATCCTCTGTTCCATTGTCTCTGTCTCCACCTGCACACTGTGGAAACCACCCTACGTGGCAGACCCTGTGTGTGCAATCTGTGCAGAGGCCAATTAGCCTGCCTCATGCCTACCAGGCTCATCCCTTCACTGTTCACAAAACATCATGCTTTCAGTACTTCTGAAACTCATCTCTCAGGAAAGTCCTGTTTCCATCCAATGAAATTTCCAGAAAACCCTCTGTTTCCACTTTATTATGAACCACCATGGCATACTTGTGGTTAGGACACAGGACTAAAATCTATCTATGGGCAGCTAAGCACCAGGCACCATGGCAGGTGCCTACATATTTTCCTTATAAAGTAGTAAATTTAATCATGAAAATATTAAGTCATTTGTCCAATTGAAACAGTGAGCTGCAAACTTGGCTTTGCTACAGAACCATCTGAAAGCATTTATATATATAGTTAAATCTCTTACTTAATTTTGCACCAGTGTGCACCCTAGACACAAGGATTTTAAAAAAGCTTTCTGGGTCAGATTTGCAATCAACATTGAGCTAACTGGAGGAGGCAGAGCCAGGGGACCTGTGTGTCTCCACAGCCCGAGTTATTTCACCATCACAGACATTTCTACTCAATTTTGCATTACCTATCAGGATACTGCTCTGATCTCGAATATGTAACCCTTGAATCTGAATATCAAAGCTTTTTTCTTAGATTTAGGATTATAATTAAAAGTGTATTGGTTTACATATTAAGGCAACTCCACATAGTTAAAAGGGAGGTTTATTTTGTGGGGTAACTTACAAGTGAAGGGACAGGTTACAGGGTCTGGGAAAGGTGTAGCGCAGTCCAGCGGTGTTCTCTGGAGAACTCTGCTCAGTCTACCTCCAGCGTCCAGGATCCAGGAACCAAGAGAGGTGGCCCATCAGGATCTCGGGTCTTCAGGGGTCCTCTCTTGGCTCCGCCTTGTAAGCGTGACAGTTACCGAAGCCTCAAAGGGGGTGGTACTTCTAGGTCAAAGCTGGAACAGCTACCCACTACAAAAGTGTGGGCCCCAATTGTTCAGCTCAAATCCTTGTTCCACTCCCTTCTTGGAAATCAACAGAGTACTTGCCTTCCTGAATTCCAGTTGGAGAGGTGGCAAGATAGTTCTGAGGGTTAAACATGTTAATATGTTAAACCTCTTAAATACAGCTGGCATATAAAGAGTACTAGCTGTTTTCATATTCCTGTGACATTTTAATGTTGTAGCACCTAACACCTCACCAGGCTCAATCCTTGATGCCTGGAGTTACCACAGTACACTGAACGAGTAGTCTACACAAGGAGGAATGTAATGATGGTGACCATTCCTGAAGCTGAAAGTATTCATGTGTAGACCCTGGATAAGGCCATTTTCTGAAGTTCTCTTTACATTTAAAAACCAGAGCAAAGAAAAAATGTGTGTTGAGAAGGACGTGTATGCCTGCCTTCCGAGGAATTTTAGTGCTGTGTTCCTGTTTCAGCTGACACTCTATCTGCTAAAGTTACTCTTACGTATATTTCTCTCTTTTCTTGCAATTCATAATTTCCTCCCATCCTTTTCCTTTTATTTTTTTCCCTTCCCAGCTTCTTTCTCTTAATATGCTGGTGCTTTTTCCCCTTTCTGTGGCAGATCTGTAAAGGCCACGCACTATGTTTCACTTTATAGTTTATTATTTACAGCCGCTTCAACACACACCAACACTCGCATGCACAACTCTGACACCCCTGAGGTCATGAATGTAATAGGTACTATATTCACATCCTGAAGGTTGAAAATCTTCCCACTGCAATTCATATCACACTGGAGGCTTTGCAAACAGCACCACAAATCAGACTCAGAAACGGTAGAAAGTTTTATTTAACATTTGTCCTGAGGCTGGAGAGATAGATCGCGCGGCGGGTACATGCACTGGGTGCATGAACCTAACAATCAGAGTTCAGTCCCTGGGACCCATGTAAGGAGCCTGGTGCTGCATGGCTATAACCCTGGAACTCCTACGGAAAGATGAAGGGTGGAGACAGGGGACCCTCCGGAAGCTTCCAGGCCAGCTAGCTATCCTGGAGAAAGCCATGCAGCAGGGGAAATATCAAATGAGACCCTGCTGCCTCAGCATGGTAGAGGAGAGAACCAGCTCTGAAAAGTTGCTGGCGACCCCCACCCGCAGTGCACCCCCACAAGACAAATAAATAGCTTTAAATTATTTTTTTCTTTATTAATCCAAAATCAGAAAAACTCTGCCAGTAACAACAGGTAGATTACCACTACACTTGAATTTAAATACATTAGCTCACTGCGTCCTCACACCAAATCTTCACATACTACTCACCTCATCCAAATTACGAGGAAACCAAGAGGACACAGCTATAAAAATGAAAATAACCACACCTAAAGTGCCATCAATCAAATGAAGGGAGAATAACCAGTCTTGAAAATTACAAATTATCAAAATACTGATGTATCTCTCTTCTATTTAAAATTTCTTGAGCATGGGGAACATGTCTCTTATTGTACAGGCAACCTGGTCATGTGTCAGGTTGATGAATGTTCGAGGCCCACTGACAACCTGGGGACTCCCAATCATCTTTAGTCCTATTGAGGTTCAAAAGCAAGTTAATGGTTGAGAGTCACACAATCACCTGTTTCCTTTGTACTTACATAGTTTCATGGGACAGAACTCACTTCCGACTTCAGCATGAACTGTTATTTCACAACATACTGTCATGTTGCTCCTCTGCTTGATTGACAGGAGGCTATACATTTTTCCCATTGGGTTTATTAGATAACAATGGTCTTCTCATGTTAATTTCTGTAGTTGTGTGGCATTGAGTTCTGTACTTGTAAAGTGTAATTTCACCAGCAGAAGCTAAGTGAAGAAACTAACCAGCAGAAACTAACAAAGTCTTGCTGTGTCTTCCAGGCCAGTGGATTGTGCCTTGCCTTAGTTGTTCAGACAACAGGACTTGTGACTGGAGAGAAATAACCTGGCAGCCACACAACTGCCACCATGACATCCTAACCAAGTCAGAACTTCAGCAGTGCCTGCAAGGAAGGAAGGTAGGTTCTGCATTCCTCTGGGGAAGCCTGGGGTTCTTGCCATATGCAGGACTGAAGCCAGACAATTGCATGTGCTAGACCAGCTCCTGCTCTCTTGCAGATAGACAAGGAAAACTAACTCTGTGTCACTTGGCTTTTTGAATCGAGTGTAGATGTTATCACAGAAGAACTTCAGTAATTCTTGCTCACATGTTCATTTTTCTCCAAATTAGTTTATCTGGCAGATAGAGGATATTAAAGTCAGGTGCTGTGCTGACCCAATTCCATGCTGTTTTTCCAGCACAAATCAGAGTAGCCAGCCTCATCATCGCTGCAGCTCTAACAGACACCGCTGTTGAAACAGACATCTGTAGCTTAATCCAAGAAGCCAAATGCTCCTGCATGCAAGACTTCTAGAACTTATCGTGTGTGTGGTGCTGTGTTTACCCTCTAACCTTGCTGACCTTTCTTCGCATTCCTGGGCAGGTCTCACGTGGACCTCACCAGGCTGACACTCCCTCTATTGAGGCTCCTAAGCTGA
The DNA here is from genome assembly GCF_949786415.1 of Peromyscus eremicus. Taxonomy (NCBI): domain Eukaryota; kingdom Metazoa; phylum Chordata; class Mammalia; order Rodentia; family Cricetidae; genus Peromyscus; species Peromyscus eremicus. Next base: position 34,154,225 of record NC_081418.1, read on the forward strand.
TTTCTTGGACATGCAGTTTCTTCTTGCTAAGCATGCTCTGTCTAGGTAGAGCCCGGCAGAACTCTCAGACATGCGAAATTGACACATAGACTGAGATGCTTGGTTGATATCAAGTAAGTAATCTTAACCAGATTTTCAAAGTGCTTTCTATCAGATGGACTTATCCTTATGTACCATGTGTAAACTCTCACATATGGGCAGGCCAGTTTCAAAAGCTGACTTTTAAAACAGCATAGTATGGAATGCATGCCAAATTTTCTGTTAGTATTTAGCTTAAGAAGAATGTGAACAGGGAGGTCTAGGGCGGGAAGATAGATGTGTTTCTTCATTTCAAGAGAAGGATAGCGATGCTCAAGATTGAGAACATAGCAATAATTAAGAAGCGATATTAGTTAAATGTTAAAGGAGAGAGCAAGTAAACAATGGTTTAGAAATGTGTCAGCAGTATTAGCTGAGCCTTTTTTCTGTGTAAGGAGTAGGTCACCCGGCAGGCTTTAAGCATTAGGGCTAGGGGTGTGTTTGGTTCACTACAATAGCCTCATTGATGCATACAGTTTGTGATATGTAATAATTATTTAATGAATATTAGTAGGACTGGGGATAGAGCCCAGTGGTATGAACTTACAATATGCAAGGACCTGGTTTTAATCCCCTGTACCATTGATCAATCAATATTTATTGAATAAGTAAAGAAATGAAAATCTTAATTATTCTTAATCACAATTTTATGAAGTAGATGTTATAAATGTTGTCTACCTGAGAAAATTCAAGTTTTCAGAGGTGGAATTCACTGGTAAAATGTGTGAGCTACTGTGACTGCATCGGTAAGCACCAACTTGGACCATGCATCATCTGCATCTTAGAACCGAAGCGGTATAACTGACAGTCCTGCTTGTCACTCCAGACAGCTCTATACCCAGAATTCCATTCTAACCTCAGAATCCAGAGGACTGGGCACAATTCCAAGAAGATGTTGCAGTCTATTGACCTGAAAAGCCATAGAGGCAAATACATCACTGAATTACATAGCTTTGTTTCTCGGGCTCGTTTTCTTTATCGGTAAAATGATAAGTAACTATGATCTAACCCTCCACAGTGGATTGACCACCTCTGTGGAAAGCTATACTATAGTCTAATGCCATAGACTAGGTAGCTCCAACAGACAAACTTCCCATAGTTCTGAGCTGGGGAGTCTCAGGTCACTGCCAGTTTCTCATGGTTTTTCTTGTGTCCATCCATGACAGAAAAGGTGCTGAAATTACCTCCTCTTTTTACACAGACAACACCACCATCATAGGGGCTCTACCTTTATCACCTGGTCTAAACTAATCACCTCTACAGTGTTCCACCTGGGTGTGGAACCACTCGTGGATACCATCACACTGGGTTTTACTGTGTTGACGTACAAATTTTTGTAAGTCATAAAGAGCCTATAACATTGTCTCTACTAATTACAAAGCTGGTAATTAGCAACTCTGTAAGGCGTCATGAAAGGGGGATGTTTTCTTTCCTGCTTTTGAGAAAGATATGTTATTATGACACCTGAAAACCAAAGCTTATAGACATGAGACATGACTTGAGCAGAGGCCAGCTGACCAGCACCTAGCACAAAGGGCTTACCAGAGTGCCTCACTCAGTCTCAGGTTGTGCTGATCAGCACACTCAGAAACTCACACTTGCCTCCACACTGGCATTGCCCTACAGACTTTGATTTGTTTATCAGAATGCTGATTTAGTTTATATACAACATTAAGCATTCTCCATTTTTAGCAAAGAAGTGACATAATCACAGTCAGAGAAAGGCCATCCCATAGTGGTACAGGGACTGTAACAGAGGACATGAGTGCCATTTGACAGGCTGTTTAATGAAATTTTAAAATGCAACACTGAGAGACAAAGCCAATATAAATTATATATATATCAAGCAATCCCATCAATATAAAAACTAATGCATACATACAAACCTGCTTACGTAGATGGAAAATTTCTGGACATAACAAAGATGCATGAATGAAGACATAATGTAGTGAAGATACAATAGACTCTATTAAATAGACATCAGACATCAAACTCTGACTTCTACGCACATATACATGTGCACACACACCAAACACATACCCACACTTATACCACATACATACAAAGCAGGAAAATAAGTAATATAATATTTTATTTTATTAAATACATGAAATGCTGGCTTTTGCCTCTCTTTCTAATGTGTCAAATAGTCAAGAAGGCTTTAGTCATACAAAATATTATGTTAGCATTGCTACTCAGAAAATCACTTCACAAATGTATAAAGATAGCAAGGTAGAAATGAGATAGGATGATCCTCAGACTGGCATTCAGGAAATCTGAGCCAAGCTCTTATTCCACCTGATAAAGTAAGTTCTATTCAGTAAGCTTACCTGCTAATTCTGCTGCCCATCTGAGAAATACTGCACTGTCCATTATGCCTAAAGTGTTAGCACAGGCATTAGAATTTTCCCAGGGATCTGCCCTGAGAAAATCCTTCCCAGAGTCCTGGGGAAGACACTATGTCTAGCATGGGATTATGTGAGGGAAAAGAATTTATGTACACCATGCTCTTTTGTCTGTTTACTTTATTTCTCTGTAACAAACTTCTATCTACACAGCTTCAGTTCTGTTCTGACACTCAGTTCCTCTCTGTCCCTTCTTTTTCTGTCCCCTCATAGCCTTAGTAATAACTAAGCTCTTATGCTTATCTTCATCCTCTGTCCCTTTGTCCTCCGTCTTTCTTCCCTCTTCTCCTCTCCTGACCTGATTCAAATTCACTTACAGTCTGCAGAACTTTTCCTTGGTCCTTACTCCTTGGCCTGAGCCAGTCTGCCTTACCACCTACAGAAACTCTGCCTTGCTCTCTTCTCTGACCAGACCAGGAATTCTGCTTCTGTCTTTGCTGCACCTGGTTATGCAAAAAACTCGTTTGTCTTGAGTCAGTAGCTCTGGCATGCCACTAGGCCGGAAGGAAAGGGGTGGTCTGAGCTTCATTTGCACAAGAAACAAAGCTATGCATCTACAGTCCACCTGTGTCCTAGGCTCTGTAGGGGTGTTACCTAGTTCAGATCAGCAGTAGGTCTGAGAAGTTATACTATTTGACTTATGGCCTAGTAATATATGAGTGCACAAGAATTTCATAGCAGAAAACAGCTGATATATTAAAAGCTGAATAACACCAAATATTCCCTGACAAATGGCTTCCCTCTAGGAAAATTCCTTGACCTTTCTAGGTATAGCTGTATTATACACAGCTGCATCTCTATAATATATTCTTGCAACACATGGGACAGAGTCCCACAGATCATTTACAAAGTTCTGACTGTGTGATGTCACACTGTTCATTCATTTATCTAATCTTTGCTGAGCTAGGAATCTGCTCTAGCAGAGTACAACATGATCCTTCAAAGAGCTGGATTTCAAGTGTAAGGACCATTAAAAGAAGTGTTCAGTGCCATAAAGCATGATCATTGCAATGGCAGGGAGAAGGCCAGAGGCAGGTACCAGATCCAGACTGGGATGGTCTGGCAAGGTTGCCAGAGAAGAGGCAGCCAGGAAGAAAAGTGTTTGTAATTAGAGGCCATCTAGCTGTCGTGTTAGTTTGAAATAGCTCAATTGAGATCTAAAAACAATTAGGCATATTCATTTTCCCTGAGAGCATCTACTGTGAGAATCCTGTCATTCAAACCAGGAGGTCTCTTGTTTCCCTTCTGCTGAGAGAACTAGTGGAAACGCATGCTGACAATGGGGCAGGACTGTGCAGGGGAGGACTAAGGTGGGCTGATGCCCATACTTGCATGTACGTCAGCTACCTGCATTGTGCATCACATGCAAGTGAGACCTTACCAAAGCCTGCCCCTTTTCTACCAGTTTTACCTACCTGAAGACTGTTAACTCATATGAAAACCTCAGATTTTTAACAGTGAAAATCCACAATTTTAACTATTGCCTTGAGAAAGAAGTTCGGACATACTCTATCACAAGAAAAGCAGACTTCTGAGTCCTAATTCTGGCAAGCTGCAGGTTTGGGGAACACGTTACACTGAGTCTTCTTTCTCTGAAGAACCAGATATAATGGCAACAGGATTTGACTAGGCTCCTGAGAATTATTGGACAGTTAGACCCCCAACAAACATTCTGCTTCCTTTAGATTCTCCACATAGCTTCATTAATTCTCCTTGTGCTATTGCCATTTCCCTACTGTTCACACCAGTGGATGCCAAGACTGTACTTGGAAACACAAGCTTACCTGGAGGGAAGGAACAAGACACAAATCAGTTGAGATTTGAAAAGCAGCTCAAATCACCAGCATCTTTGACCAAGAGACTCACTCAATGGCAAATGAGCACCTTGGGCATTTTCTTTCATTTCAGCAATGTTGAGTAGAAAAATCACAGAATGACCTCTCAAGGGGAAAGAGAGGACAAGTGTCAAAATACCTGAAAAATTCATTTCTGTACAAACATGTGTGCAGGGGTGGAGGGTAAATGTGGGACTCCTATTAAACTTGACTTCAAACTAATTTTACCCAAGTGGGTTTTTCATCTGTGTTTGTGTGTGGGTTTGTTTTTGTGATATATAATAATAATTATGTTGAATCAAAGTAAAAATCAATTGAAAAAACTAGGATGTTAATCATAACTGCATTTCTCCAAATGAATCCTTGCTTCTCCATGAACTCTGAGTGGGACATTGATAAGCACGGATCAGCAGGACTCTGTACTCACCCTGTGAAGCAATTTAGAAGTGCGACAAATCTGTAGCTGAAAAAAAAAAGCAAAACAAATGAATTAAACAAGCCTTGTTTTGTTTGACAGTTGAAAACAGTTCAGAGTTTAAACGAATAGGAAAATGTCTGAATAAAGAGTACAGTTAAGAGAGGGAAATAGAGGTCATAGGCATCAGTACTAGATGGATCGGACTAGTGGTTGCTTCCTTCCTTTAGAACAATAAGCCAGAGCACACCAACTGATTATCCAATACCAATGTTTACCCTGGAAACACATATATTCAAGTAATATCATATGTACTGAGCAGGTTGCATTTATATATTTAGGAGTACACACACATGCACACACAAAAATACATATGTAACAGCAATTAAAGAAATAAAGGCCTTGAAATTGAAAGGAGGTGGCCTGTGGCAGTTTGGAAGAAGGAAAGAGAAGGGGGACAGATATAATTATATTAAAATCTCAATAAATAAAATTGTAATAAAAAAGAAAGTGAAATAGAAAAATCAATATTTAAAGAGAATACTTAAACATGGCTGTTAAACAGAAAAGGTGACTTAAATTTTTCAAAAGACCTTTAATATTAGTTGTCCCTCCCCATATTCCCCTTTTTCCCTCTCCTCCCATTCCTCTCCCCACTTAATCCTCCTATTCTAGTCTCTCTACTATCTCTTCACTGCTTTATACTCTATTTCCCCTCCTTAGAAGATCCCCTTCCCCCTAGTCTCTTTCTAGCTACCTAACCTCTGTGATTATATAGATCATATTCATTTTTCTCAACAGCTAAGTAATATTCCATTTTTACTTTCATATACCACATTTCCATTGTCCATTCATCAGTTGATGGACATCTATGTTGTTTCCAATTTCTAGCTTGAATGAATGAATAAACGTTCAGCAATGAACATGAATAAACAAATATCTCTGCAGCAAGTTGCAGAGTCCTTCTGGTTTATGCCCAAGGGTGGTACAGCAGGATCTTGTGGTAGATTGATCTTCAGCTTTGTAAGGAACCTCCCTCCACATTGATTTCCATAGTAGCTGTTTCAGTTTGCACTCCCACCAAAGAAAAATAAGTGCTCCCCTGTCCCTGCAGCCTCACAAGCATGTGGTGTTACTTGTTTTATTTATGTTGGCCATTCTGACTGGTTGATGTAAGATGAGATCTCAAAGTGGTTTTAATTTGTACTTCCCTGATGGGTAAGGTTGTTGAAAGTTTTCATTTTTAAGTGTGTCTTAGCCATCTCTGTTTTAAGTTGTGAAAACTCAGTTTTGTTCTATATACAAATTTTAACTGAGTTATTTGTTTTCTTGCTGTTCAGTTTTTTTTGTTTTGTTTTGTTTTTGTTACTGTTCTTTATATATGCTAGATACTAACCCTCTATCAGATGTATGGCTGGTAAATATTTTTTCCTATTCTGTAGGCTTCCACTTTCCTCAAATGGTGATGATCTTTGCTGTACAGAAGCTTTTTAGCTTGATGAGGTCCCATTTATTAATTGTACTTGATGCCTGAGTTATTGGTGTCTTGTCCAGAAAGTCCTTCCCTGCACCAGTGGGTCCAAGCCTGTTCCCTACATTCTCTTCTATTAGGTTCAGGATGTCTGGTCTTATATTGAAGTCCTGATCTATTGGACTTGAGTTTTGTGCAGAGTAATAGATATTATAGATTTATTTTCATTCTTCTACATGGTGACATCCAGTTTGACCAGCACCATTCATTGAAGATGCTGTTTTTTCTCCGGTGTATATTTTTGTCTTCTTTGTCAGAATATCAGCTGTCTTTAGGTGTATGGAATTATGACCAGGTCTTTAACTCTATTCTATTGGTAAACATGTAAATTTTTAAGTACTGTTTTAAAGTTGTGTAGGATCTTGGACATTAAGGTGTTTAAAGTTTTGAAGTGTGGGCTGAATTATAATATTTCTTTAATAACACATGAATTCCATGAAGATTACACAATTCATTGTTGTTTGTCAGTCTCAATAATTGAGGTAAATAAAAAGACATAAGTGTCTCTCTTCATTATCACCAGTTAAGGGTGACTTATGCATGATGCCCTCCTCCAACAACAGGCCACATGAAATGATAGTAGAGACAAGTCCTTTTGTTCAAGGAAAAAGTAATAAATCCACCTGCCATTACAGAGTTGTTTATTTTCCTTTTCTTGCCCAATTTTGTGTGATTAAAAGCAGCTTGCTTAAATTACATTTATTTTTGCCCCAAACAGCAATTTGGCGGTGCGTGTATAGCCAATATAATTAAAATGCATAATTGGAAAACATTCATTCATTATAATCATATCAAAATTCACAGAGAAGTGTTTTGTTGAGCTAGATTTTCATCATGACCTAAATCTCATTAGCCATCTCATCCACCTCAGCTGCACGTGACCGCTGAGCAGCCTCTTGCCTCATTGACGGATGGGGGGTACCTCATGAGAACCCTGCTTCCCAACCTTGAGGCTCCACAGAATCGCAGTGGGGCTGGGTAAACAAAGCAACACAGTTCGAAGGCTGGAGAGATGACTCAGTCATTAAAGGCTAGGCTCACAACTGAAACAACACAGTTTTAATTCATCTATTTGACCAACATGGACATACTTTTGTGCCAATCAGAAATGTTCAAATCACTGCAGACTTAAAAGTATAACAAAAGAAGAGGGCTGGAGAGATGGCTCAGTGGTGAAGAGCACTGGCTGCTCTTCCAGAGGATCCAGGTTCAATTCCCATCACCCACATGGCAGCTCACAACTGTTTGTATCTCTCCAGTTCCATGGAATCTGGCACCCTCACACAGACATACATGCAACCAAAGTACCAATGCACATAAAATAAAGACAAATCATTTTTTAAAAAGTTTTTCAAAAGAGTATAACAAAAGAATAAAGACAAAAAAAATAAAAAGAGAAAGCCTACTTTCCTGGTACTTAGCAATACATAAAGCAGTGTGTTTGCTAGATCCCCATTGGGGGCAGGGGCTGGTTACTGTAGCATTTTATTGCCAAAGTTGATTATTGCTACAAATGCTTACTGGGCATTTGTATTTAATGATCACATTTTTTCCCTCTTTGATTACTTCTGCCAACCACTACCTTAGGACTCCAGTGTAAGGTCATAGTTTTTGTGGGAGACTACTTGTCAACTCAATAGACAGCCACAAGTATTTGTTATGATAATATAAGCCTTTTAAAATTGAAAGTGTCCTTCAAAATAAATCATTTATTTCCTTTATAATTCAACAAGAGTGAATTATATAAAAACACATAAAGACTGAATGTGAACTACGTGACTGAAAAGCCATGTAACAGATGATATCATTTAATTGTGCTCTGTGCACTGAATAAGCTGACATTTTGAAGTTAGGTATATGTCCTTACTAAGAGCACCAGCTTATCTCTGGCAAACCTATTTCACCAACAGAACAACCTTAAGATCACAGCTGAATATTTTAGTTAGATTTTATCATTTCTGCCTTTCATAAATGGAAAGACTTGGGTAAATTAACCCAACAGGAGATTCTTCCCAGACCTGTGTCCTGACAGCTGTCTAGAACCTGCATAAAGAATAATATCTTGCTTGCTAGTGATGGAGCAGACAGCGTCTACCAGTCTGCATATAGCTCTTACTGGCCGCCTATCCACTATGGAGACTTCCTGTGCCCTGTTGAGAGTGCTCAGAGGAAGGCGGTCATTGCTTCTGTCCTCCCAGCAGCGTTTTGCTTTACAGGCTTGCTGCACACGGTGGTAGCTGGTTTGATGCAGACGAAGGCAGCCAGCTGGGCCTTCAAAACTTCTTACGTCTACTGCGTTTCTCTGTGCGCTAGTGAGCTTCAACCACCCTGCAATGTGCACTGGAAACGAAAAAAAAACACGCTGCCCATCTTTCTTGTACTTTGGTGCCGGCACACATTCATATTGCACTCTCGGACTGTCAGTAATAAGCTCTTGACATCTCACTTAAGCCCTCTGGTGCTGTTATTTCCTCTACTTGGCACATAAGGAGACGAACCCTATTTACTTAAAATATTATCTAGTTAGTAAAGGGCAGTATCTAGGAATTTGGAAACGGCACTAATATGTTTCTGAAGCACGTTGGTGGGCTTTAGATATTACCATGTGGAAAGATTGAAAATCTAGATGTGTGGGCACTGTTCTTGCGGTAATAAGTAATTTCTTTGACTTGTCTAAACTTCCACATCTCCCTGTAGTCCACATTTGAGATATCCAGTGTTTGGGATACCTAGTGCAAGGCTCACTGCCCAGGAAGGACTAACTTCAATATGAAAATAAAAAGAAGCAATGAGAAATCTTCAGTATATTTAGCTGGCATTTGAAAGGGGGAGGCAGGAGGATCATGAATTAGAGGCCAGTTTGGACTTTATAAACCCTATCTTAAAACAATAACAATAAAAGTTCTATATCAACTATTTTTAGCTTAGTGTTCTGGATTGAACTGTATCAACTCCATCAAATTCACATGCTGAACTTCTAACCCCTAGTTACCTAGAAAGTTCAGACATAAGGCCATTGGAAAGGCAAATGGGATAAAAGAGGTCAGATGAGTGGTCTTCCAAATCCAATATGGCTAGAGCCTTTGTAGTCAATTAGGGCACAGATGCATAGAGGAAGACCATGGGAAGACAGAGAAGACCACCATCGACCAACTGAAGAGTCCTCGAGAAGGAAACAGCCCTCTCCACCCCTTTGGATGTGTACTTCTATCTTCCAGAAATGTACACAAGTAAATTTCTGCTGTTAAAGCCTCTCTATCTGTGGTAAACAACTCCAACAAACTAACACAGGAGTATGTGAGTGGTTGCAACTTCCTGAGGAGTTTTCCTAGTAGCTCAAAAGTCCTCTTGAAAAGTAAGAATTCTCCTTAACCTGTTGCCACAAACCTGTAATCCCAGATATTTGTGAGACTGAATCAAGAAGCTCAGAAGCTTGAGGCAGATCTAGGCTACAGAGCAAGTTCAAAACCAACCTGGGCAACTTAGACCCTATCTCAAAATAGAAAGTAACGAGAGGACTGCAGACAATTCAGTGACAGAATGCTTGCCTAGTGTGAGTGAGGACCAGGGTTCCATCTGCCACTGAAAAATAAATCACTAAAGAAATAAAAAATCTAGACTGTAAAACCAGAGGCAAAGCCTTGCAAGAGTCAAATTGATTTCACTATTTTACTGTGCTAGAATCTTATCACCCCATGGAATTTGACCACGCCCATCAGTGAGGGGTCTGCCATGTTCTTCTGTTTAGCAGCCATATTTACAACAACAGTATCGTACCTGAAGGCCAATTGGAGCAGCTTTCTAGGCTCCCTCGTGGAGGTTCTTCAGCATATTGTGAGAATTACAAGCCTTTTCAGATTCTTCCTAAATTCACCGTGAATGGGAAAATGAGAAGTGATGGTAGTGCATGCTGCTTTGACTTTAACCGAGGGAATATGCGCATCACTGAGGGAAAAAAATCTCAAAGAGAAAGAACTGAAGAATGAGTTCAACCTTAGCCAAAGCACTCAAAGGAATTGTCTACAGGGAAAGTACCGATTACTTTCAATTCACTAAGTACTTATCACGTGCATGTATGGCACTATGAGGGAAAGCAGACTTTGAAATGTATCTTTCAAATACTTCTTAATAAGACATGGGGAAAGGACACAGATGCAAGTAGCCATAACGTCATGTAGCTTTTGATAAAAATCTATAATGGAACTAAAATTTAATGGAATCATAGAATACAGAGTGAGTCACTCTAGTTGGGGCACTAGGGGAGGAGACCTTTGATAGGAGCGTCGTTGATGTCGTTTCTGATGGTTGACAGGTGGGATTGTACAGGGAGGAACTCGCAAGGCAGATGGATTAATACAAGGGAAAAACAGATGTTGTAGAATACAAATCATGTTCTATGAGAAAGCCTAAGTCTGTCCCAATATGAGGAGACGCAATGCAAAAGTGGGCCACTGACCTGCACTTGAAGTCAGAGAACCTGGTTTGAGTCTTGAGTTCACCATTTACTAGATTTATGACCCTGGTCTTCCCAAGTCTCAAATTTCCCATCTGTGGCAATCTCCATAGAACAGAAACTCGTAAGCAATAAAGTCTCAGTCACTGTTAGCCGAATCTAAATAGTTCAGAATTGACTCTGTAGGGAATGGTGGATGAATATAGTTTTGAGCATGCAAAGAAGATAATGGTGAATGAATTGGAGTGCAAAAAGAAGACGTGAGGGATGTGTTTACAATAGTACAGCTTCAAGGTAGAACAAGCGTGAAGCTGGCCTGGGCTGGCAGTGTGACAGACTTCACTGGAAAACAAGTGTCACTGGGATATGCAAAGTGGGGTGTGAAATGCTGCTCAGAAAGGTCCCAGTCCCATGTGACTTTCTTTCTTTGTTTTTTGAATAATGGCATGACTTCCATGGAGCTACTTCCGTGGTTTCTCAGTTTGCAGATCTATCAAATGAAGATTGAAAATCTTAAGTATCCCTAGAGTTCTGCAACATTCCGTGGATCTTTTTTATCAGTAAGACTTGTTACCTGATTAGGTGAATATAATTAAAGTGATAGATACAAGGGAGAGAGAAAGACTGAAAATAAAATGAAATGGAAGTTTTACACACTAATTAGCAGATCAGGAGATGATGTCATTACTGACAACAATATGAAAGAAATAAAGGAACAAGTTTGGGGGAGATTATGATGGGGAAGATTAAGGATGTTTCTAAAGGTCGAAGGGCTGTCCTTCAGTTAGATGTGTAATTTTGTGCACATTATATTATATACCGTGTAGACGCCCGACCTGACAGCTAATCTTTTCTTTCCAGATTCTTTTCATCGGAGATTCCACCAACAGAGGAATGATGTACTATCTTATTGAAAGACTGAACGAAACACTGCAGGAGTGGCAGAAGGTGCATGGTACTAAACTCTACCCCAGTGTCAATGGGGGGAAGACTTTGATCAGTTACTCCTACTATCCCCAGTTCTGGATAAGCCCTTCATTGAGACCAACATTTGAGAAAGCACTTGAACATCTCCTGCAAAGGTACAACGGAACTACTATGAATGGCAAAATGCCACCATTGTGCAGTTATAATTGCACACTGTATATCAAATGTGCTGAAAAGCTTAGATACCCACTAATGTGGCTGAAAACGAGCTGCAAATGACAAGGAAGTCTTGTGATCAGGAAGCCAGACATGGTTCATTGAAATGTGAGGCAATCCAGTTAAAATGTTTACCATCTGTTCTAAGCAACATGTGTTGTTTTTCTTTCTGGGTTTCAGGTCACATCCCCTAGAGAATACTGACCAGACAGTATTGGTTGTTGGTGGTGTTCAGTGGCTTAATTCCAATCACCTGCAAATTATTCACAAGGTTTTAAAGAGGTAACCCTGTAAACACTGTCATCCATGTCTTTATCTCTTCTTTGAAAGTACTGTGCATTTAACCCAACTTCATCCAGGGCTTATTTAGAGGGCAGATTTGGAATTTAAAATTAGAGATTTAAAGGTGAATTTTATATTTCAGAATGATTTTATATTCAATCAGGGATCCTTAGCATCCTAATTTAAAATTGCTCCAGATCAAAACCTATTTATCAGTCAGATATGGTAGTACATACCTGTAATTCAAACATTTAGGAGGTTAATGTAAGAGGGTAGTGAGTTTAAATCCAGCAAGGATTACAGAGTAAGACCTTGTCTCTTATGAACAAATGTACATATATATTGAAAGTACTAAAAACATTGTCTAATTCTTTCTCATTGCTATATAAATGCTTCTTCAGATGAAACAAAGTGATTAATGTATTTTAAGCATGTTATTATGATTTATTACTATTATTGAATAATGTGCATTAGCACACAAAATTCCATCTGCAGAAAGTCTTAATATAGGACAAATAAATAAAATGGGAGTTTAGTCCTATATGCAAATGATTACATTCTAAAAGAATCCTGTTGTATATGTTTATATAATTAACAAACATGTAGAAATGCAACTGAAGTTTTTGACTTTAAAATTCTGATCATTTCATTCAGGGCAAATTTGCTCAATATCCTGGTGATCATCAAAACTTTGGGGATTGGATTTCACCTGCCAGTGGATGGGGTGCATTTCCTAACACAGGTAAGCCCATTTCTTCTAGGCTGCATGCATTTATGAATCCTGATAGCAAAAGATCCAACAGGCATTCTACAATACTCATCAGCCTTCATAAAAATAAAAATCATATTCCTATGATTCCAAGTACATCGTGACTGTTCCTGCAGACCAGGAGACCACAGCTCATAAACGTGCTATAAATAATACACAGAGTTCAAGAAAGAAAACAACAAGCTGTGGAAAACAGTACTGGACTCATAGACAAGAGAGCTTGTATGTTCACCTTTAGAGTTTATAATAAGAGACTTCCCCTCCTTGAGATTCATGCTGAAGCCACAAATGGAATTGTCAATATCAGTGAATCTTCTGGGAAACAGTATCTAATATATATACATAAATGAGTGATATCATTGTTTTTCCAACAGTTGGATCTCCACAAATGAAGGGCATTAGGTGCCTCTGGCTAGTTCTTAAAGAGAGGAAATTTGTCTCAGCACTAAAGTAAAAAAAAAAAAAAAAAAAAAAAAAATAGAACAGAAAAGAAAAACATCTGTAAGTCAGAGAATCTTACTCCAGCATAGAGACCGGCCCAAGTTTATACACAAGTGCAGAATCACAGTTCAGGGGCAGAGTGTGAATTTAATCTAAGCAGGCTAAGATTGCTTTTTGTGTCTGTGTTGAGCCAGTCTAGCTTTTTCAAGCACAGAGTGGAATCCGCCTCTCCTTACTCGAAACTTTACCTTCCTGAATGCCAATTATTCTATAGTGCAAGAGAACTGTGGTCCAAGTCAAAACTCTGAATTCACCAAAGTGAAGCTACCTTGGGTTTGGGTAACAAAATAAATTGGGACATTAACTTCTAGGGAACAGAAGGATTTAGGACAACTGGGGATTAGGAGGGGGAGGATTTTTTATAGTTTTTTTTTTTTTTTCTGTGAGTTAGGAGCTGGAACCATTTTAGTGTTACTCAAAGGCTTCGAGTCAGGGCTGCAATTCATTCCTGAGACTCCAGAAGCACCACAGTATTTCTGTTCATAGTGTTCTTCACAGCAGCTGGTACTTGTGACCCTCACTTACATTTAGGTTGTTAGCTCCCAACCACTGGTCTTCTGCACTTGCTCTATTGTAGACCCTGTGTTAAGATGCCTCCTGCCCCCAGAGCTGTGGGATATCCCATCAGTCTTCACAAGCAGAGTGGAGACAAAAGGTGGGAAGGAGGGAGGCAAAAAGCAGAAAGGAGAAAGGGCCCAGAGCCAGTGAAGACAATACATCGTTCTGAACTCCTATCCTATTCTCTCACAGCTGTTCAAGATGGGCCTTTGGCCTCCTTTGTGGAACCACCCCTTCTCACCAGAGCATAGATATACATGTACATGAGGACAGGGAGGGCTGTACACACACACACACGCACACACACACACACACACACACACACACACACACACCAAGCTTGCCATGCTCTCAGTGACTCCTAGGCCGTTAGATCAACGCTTCCCCTTCAAGGATCATATTCTCCCACACCTCCTCACTTTGGTAAATTCCTAAGGCCCATCAAGTACTAACGTAAGTGTCATTTCCTCTGGGGCTGCCTCTTTAAGAGGTGTCTCTAGTCACTGACTTTATCTTAAAGAAAGCACTCTTCTTTAAGTGCTAGATTAAAATAAGCATGCAAGCCCAGCAGAGGCAGCAGAAAAAAATACGATGTGTACCACTTCTTTTAAGAAACTTAACCAGGGGGCTGGAGAGACAGCTCAGTGGTTAAGAACACTAGCTATTCTTCCAGAGGTCCTGAGTTCAATTCCCAGCAACCACACGGTGGCTCACAACCACCTGTAATGAGATCTAGCACCCTCTTCTGGCATGCAGGCAGAACACTGTATACATAATAAATAAATTAATTAATTAAAAAAAAAAAAAGAAAAGAAACGTAATCATTCCATGGAGCTAGAGTAACTGATGATGCTGTCCCTCCCTGACAGAGTGAACCTGAACTAGAACTGAGCCAGATTCAGTCATTGCCAGCCACACAGCAGGGAAGGTGGGAGGGATGTGATCCGGAGAGGCAACAGCTGGACCCTTTGCCCAATTTTGCTGCTTCCCCCAAAGCATCCTCCTCCACGTCCAAGTAGCAAATCTCACTGAAAACTATTCTGGAATTCTGTGTCATGGTTCTCTTGCTCCATTTCTCCCAACAGTTAATCCTCCTGGTGCATTTCTCCTAGTAAAGGACTTACCGTGGATATGCCCATTTCTCCAATTAGAGTGTTGTTTTACAAGCACAGGCCACACAATATGTACCCTTCCATTCTGTCCCTTAGCAAGAGGCTAAGCAAAACTCAGGTGCCAGCTAATATTCAAGTGGCTTAATTAAGTGAGAATCCAAGTAGATGGAGGTCTACCTAGTGGTATATAAAACATCAGTTTTCAATTTGAGAATTTTAAATACATTTATGATCAATAAATTTAATTGTTTTTAGGTAAGGAAGACATTCATTTATTGTTGTGTTGTTTATACATAAGCAGTTATGCTGATGTTTTGAAAAAATTAAGGCACATTTTTATTTTTAAAATTGATGTGAAATTCATCTCTCAATACAACCAATCTTGGTAAAAGAAGATGACATTTCCATAATGTCTGTTTGAGTTACTAAATCATAAAATAATTATTTGTTAATCAAAACTTAATGTCTCTTGCTTGGTAATACAGAGTGAAGTACAAAACCTACATAAAGAAAATCTGAGCATTCTGGAAGCTGCCAAAAAATATGGCTATGAAGTAGTAGACACATTCACCATCACAATGGGACGACACAAAGAATTTCTGCAGGGCAATTGTGGATGTCATTTCCATGAGGTATTTGTAATGGCTTTCAGAGTTTTGTAGTTTGGGGTTGCTGGGTTTAGTTTTGTTTGTTTGTTCTTATACCTTTAACGTATTGTCTGTGTTGTTTTGCATGAGAAAAAACATGCCAAAAGAAAAAAAATGTATGTCAAAAGCTTTATGACCATAAGCTTTGTAAAATGAAGTGCTAGAAGTTAGTGTTCAGACGTGGAAAACCCAGGATCTTGGGTGGATGAAGGCAGGAAGATGTGGAAGTCTGAAGAGGGCTGCTTTCTCCAACAGATTTCATAGGTTCCTTCCACCAGAAACCCCAGTGAGTTTATTAAGACTGCCTTCAGAAACATCGGGGAAGGTTAGTCACAGGAACGTATGGTTCGAAGGTATCTACATCACTGAAAAGCCCACCCCAACACGGGTGATAAACCACAGAAGCGGCATCCCCAGAGTCCCCTCCTCAACCCTCAGGCAGCTCTGCCATAGTCTTCTCTCGCCTGCAGCTGTCACTGCTTAATATAACCTCTGGGATGGTACCTGAGAATCCAGGAGCTTTCTGGGCTTCTTGAGTCTCGTAGTTTCTTAGCTGCTTGAGTTAGGCGAGTCTCCCACCTGCCTCTAGAAGGGAACGCTTCAGTTCAGAAGAAACAGACATACCACAATTAGAATATGAGCTCCCTTGTCAACCCTTGTGTGGGTTGATGCAGACGTCAGGAGACTCTGCTGACCCTCAGATGAAGGGTACCCCAGTTTACCTTCTCATCAGATCTTAATTCACTCCACTTGTTCTTTCTTGGTTGGTTTCCCCTTACAACCCAGAATACATTTAGTCAGTTGACGAGTGAGATGGCAGCTACAGTTTATTTCTGATCCTGTTTATTTATTTAACTGGCTTCATTCCCTCTTGGTCCCCAGATCCTCAAAGCTACCCCAAAGCCATCAAGACAGTGCCTGTTCTCTACGCTCTGCTGACAGATGCACATCACTTTTCTTTCTTTCCTTCCTTCTCTCCTTCCTTCCTTCCTTCCTTCTTTCTTTATTTTCTTTTCTTTTTTTTTTTTTTTTTTGGTGGTGGGGGAGTTCAAGACAGGGTTTCTCTGCATATCCCTGGCTGTTCTAGAACTTGCTCTATAGACCAGGCTGGCCTCAAACTCACAGAAATCTGCCTGCCTCTGCCTCCCAAGTGCGGGATTAAAGGCATGCACCACCCCCACCCAGCCACATCATCTTTTTATGTGACCAGTGACACTAAATCTCAGAGAAGTGAGAGCCAGCAACCATGGTGGGAAACATCGAAGTTTTGAACAAACAACTTGAAACTTGGCCATGTTGCTGCATAAAAGATTTTAAGTTATAGTATGCTGTGTGTCTACTAATTACTTCCATAAGGAAATATACCACCCCTAGAGTACTTGTCCTGTTTATAAAAACTAAATGCTTAGAAATACAAACCCGGGCAGTTTGGGAGAGAAAAACAAAAACAAAAAACAATGAACCATCCTAGGATCATGGTGGGTCACAAAAGCAAGCCAATTGTCACCAAACTCACAGAAAATTGGCACTTTAAAAACCAGCATGCATTTTTTAACTTCTTTTGGAAAGTGTTTACTTATTTATGTTTCTATAATGTGTCTTTAACTAGTACACTGGAGGAAGGATGTGTGTTTTTCTTTTTCAGTATTAGTGCTCTGAAAGACTAAAAAGGAAATGTCCTCCAAAGACTTCGAGCCCAGCTCCAATTAAAACCAGAGGATGTCCTTCCCACATGATTGTATTACATGTATCTGCTGTCACAATGTCAGTCAGTTTATACTAATAGTCCTGGAATTTGAAAACCACACACACAAAAAAAGATTCTTTGAACCACCAGCAGTAGAACACTGATTTAGAATTACTTCCTCCAGCAAAAGCTATCTTTAATTTGAAAAAAAAAAAAGATTTAAGCAGGGTAGCTAAAATATTTCACTTATGAGGTTATAGTTTTCCTACAGTGATCATACACAGATTGTTTTCTATCGGCTTTCTTCCTGTCTTGAGGGCAAACCATGTGCATCTCCCACAGATGATGTCAGCTGATTCCTGAGTGCTGAAATCCATGCTCAATCTCTCATGATTTCAATAAAATTGTCTTCCAGGAGCATTTGCCTTTGCAAATAGAGTATGGGGTTGATGAGGTCGTCTTTCTCAATTTACCCCTGTGCACAGGGTCTCCAAACTCATTCATTGATTGTGAACATGATCACTCTTTATGGGCAGTTTGAAGCACTTGTGTCTCACTCAGGCCGTCTCTCATGATGACACTGACATTTTATAATCTTTCTAAGGTGTCACATAATGAAATGTTAAAAATTCTGTTGACTCTCATTTTTTGCTTCATATTCGTTTTATGAGACTGGCCAAAAACAAGTTCACCTTAAAATAATAGCAAAAACAAGAAACAGTAGTATTAGAACCTCAAGAGTTTTGGTACAGGAATTTTATCCTCTTGTACTCAAAAACTGTCTCCACACACACTCAAGAATACTTTCAAGGAGTCGGTATAATCATTTCGGTGAGACCTTAACATCCCATTGCTCTGTGGTCAGGATTCTACTGCAGACACAACAAACCTGCTTCTGTGGCCTCTACTTGTCACAGGTGAAACTGGAAGTCTTGGAAGCCTCTTTTGTCTGCCCAGGCACCGAAAGATATTAGGCTATCACCGAGAATCTATAAGCTGTCTCCAAATGGTATGACTCTATCTTGACTAAAAAGTCCTCAGTGATTAGCAAAGAAAGTGTTCCTTTTTATGAGTGGGAATGGAATCTTATTTTCCCAATGTTTATTCAGGATAACGAACAGGATCCCAGGAGCTCTTGCCCAACAGAGGTTTCTGAGGGTGCCTTTCATTGTGTGACAAACATTTACTGTGAAGAAGCAGAGACTTGGAAACTATTTGGAAATATCAGCCCAAATCTAGTTACAGAAAGGATAAACCCACAATTGCTGGGTGGTTATTAATTAGCCTAATCAGTTGTGCAGGCCTTATGTAATAGCGTTAATGTCTTGCAAATGTGACTGTAACTGTTGACTCAGGCGACAGAGAGCATCTGGCATTCAGACCTAACAGGTTGCCTTGGTATGCAGACATGGAAAGAAAAGAGGAAGGCATTTCAGCTCTCTGTGAGGGATGGTTTTTCCATGATTCTTTACTCTTAATACTACACACCTTATTATTTGACCAAATCAAATAAATAACATGATGGAGCTTAGAAATAATGTTTTTCTCTTACACCGTCACATTCCAAAAGTTTAGAGTCTAAACACAACAAGGACTGAAAACAAAATACCTTTGGACTGAAGATGTAGCTCAGCGATAGGACCCTTAGCACTTGCCTAGTGTACGTGAGGCCCTAGCTTCAATCCTCAGCAACACACACACACACACACACACACACACACACACA
Organism: Peromyscus eremicus; assembly: GCF_949786415.1. Classification (NCBI taxonomy): domain Eukaryota; kingdom Metazoa; phylum Chordata; class Mammalia; order Rodentia; family Cricetidae; genus Peromyscus; species Peromyscus eremicus. The sequence continues at coordinate 34,173,367 of NC_081418.1, forward strand.
CACACACACACATTTCTTAAATTCATCAGTCTATAACTGAAGTAATGACTTTTGAGGAGAAAAATAACAAATAAAATGAATACATAACTGATACAGAAAATCTGAGAATTTACCTATTAGCATGGTTTTGCTTTTTGCAATTTTTAAAAATTAGACATAATTACATCATTTCCTCATCCCTCTCCTCTTTCCAACCTTTCTCCTTCCTACGTCCCCCCTTGCTCACTTCCAAATTCACAGCTTCCTCATCCCCAATTAGGATTGTCATGTATACACAAATGCATAAATGTATAAATGCAACCTGTTGAGTTTAGTGTTATTTGTATATAGATGATTCCAGGGCTGACCACTTGTTATTAGAAGAACAATTAGGGGCTCATCCCTGGGGAAGACTAATTCTCCCTCTCTCCATGGTCATTAGTTCCCTATAGTTCTTTGTCTAGGGATGGAGTCCTGTGAGATTTTTCTCCCCCAACTTTAGCATGTGTATTGGTGGTATTGTCATCATCTAGGTCTGGTTAAGCAACCATGCTGTTGAGGTGCATGTTCCCTGTCATATCATAGAGACACAATCACATAGTTGGCTTCCTGGTCCTCTGGCCCCTCTTCTATAATCTTCCCTAAGCCTTAAGTATGGGATTGTGCTGTAGATGTATCCATTTGAGCTGAGTGCCCCATGATTCGTTGTTCTCTGCATTTTGACCATTGTGGCTTTCTGTAATGAGAAAGAGAATCTTTCCATCTGTTGCAAAGAGAAGCTTCTTTGATGAGGGATGAGAGTTACACTTATCTGTGAGTACAAGGGCAAGTATTAGGAATTGTGCTGGTTTATTAAAGTAGATATGATAGGTTCTCCTCTAAGATCCATGACTTCACTATCCCTGGATAATTGGGTAGCTTTCCAATAACATACATGATTTCCTTCCTGTTAAGTGGGCCTTAAGTCCAATCAGACAGGTGTTGGTTACCACCTAGATATGAGTGCCACTACTGCACCTTTAGGGATATCTTGTCAAAGCATGGGTATTTGTAATAAATTACTATGACTATGACAATTTTCTCAGAAAATTTTTAAAGTACTCTAAGAACTTCCCTACAATTGGGAAATAGGCTGGAGAATGCATTACAGGGCTCCAAAAGGAATCTCTAAAGCCATATGTCCCCAAGGCAAGACTTAAATCCCCTTTAACCTTTGTTCTCACTAGTATGCCCTGTCCTGTCACTTATAGTCTGAAGTTTGTTTTGCTTATCCTTCCTTACCAGCTAACAACCCAAACGAGTCAGTTACCTAGTCCTGTTTACATACGAATACTTTTCCAAGCCTTTGCCCGGCATCCTGTTCCAAATACATCAGTCTTGTTTATTCTTTGATGCAATCATCCAGCATTTGTTTAGTGAGTCCACTTCTTGAGCTAAACAGTAGAAAGTAAAAATAAATAAGGCACATTTGTTCCCTGGCCTCAACATATTACTTAAATGTAAGTTATAAAAACCCACATGATACAATATATAGAGTAGCATATTAGAGATATTTAGAGATATGCAGAGGCCATAGTGGTTACACCAAAAAAGAGGTACAGGACATGGTCTAAGGATTGAGTGAGTCTCCTCTTTAAAAAAGAAAGAAAGAAAGAAAGAAAGAAAGAAAGAAAGAAAGAAAGAAAGAAAGAAAGAAAAGAAAAAAACCCTGCTCAGTTGCATTGTGTAGGAAAACTGGCTCTAGGTCCAGGGATGTAGGCCCTTCTGATTCCATGGAAAATTGAGTAACTCTGAACTGACATACTGTTCTCATGGAACCATGAGCAATTCTGGATATTGCTAGATATTTTAGAGCATCACTAAAAAGGGGGGACTGGAAAGAAATAGTCAAGGACTGAATCATGGTGAAAGCTTAGCATTTGATCCTGTAGGTGGCACTGAAACTCTTACAGGGAAGAACGAGGTGGTAGCATTTTGTCTGAAAAAGTTAGAACCCAAGACCTGAGAATTGTTGCTACAGTATTTGCTGTTCTTGCAGAGAACTAGGGTGTGGTTCTCAGGACGCACATGATAGTTTACAAGTGTCTGCAACCCCAATGCCAGGGTATCTGATGCCCTCTTTGACAAGAAAATTGCACCCATGTGTTGCAAATATACATGTGCAGGCAAACACTGGTGATAAATACACCTATTTTTAAAAGTTAGGACATACAACCAAATGTGGAGAGAACTAAGCCAAGAGCATAAGTTAATTTTTCCAGAAGTCACAGGGGAGATGGTAAAGGCCTACAACAAAGAGGGCAGAGGCAACAGTCGTAAGACAGAAGTGGACAAACTCAAGCTCTATTTAAGGAAATTAATCTGTAGGTTTTATCTGTGGAATGAAGGAGTGGGAAGAATCAAAGAGGATTCCTAACTTGCACGACTGATTAGCGAGCTGAGACAGCAAGTGAGACAAAGAATAACTGAAAAGGTATCCGCTTAGGGAGAAGATGATGAGTTCAGTTTTCAACATGTTGCACTTGAGATGCCTGCAGGACATCCAGGTGGTGTTCTGAGCGGGCAGTTGGATACACAGGTATGAAGATCAAGGGGCAGGTTGAGACTGGAGGTAGGGTTGGGAGTCACCAGTAACTAGGCAATAGTTGAAGCCATAAAAATAGATCAGGAAAAGCTTGGGGAAACATGATCATGTAAATTTAGAGCATGAATTGTTAGAAGCAGAACTGCGGTATGATTTGTATAGTTCTAGGTTCAGTCCCCTGGAAAGCCAGAGTGAAAAATTCTCAAGACAGAACCAACAGTGTCAAATGCAGTAGACACTTCATTTCAGATAAGGACTTTGAAATCCTCATTGTTTTGGTAGCAAGAAGGTCCTACTGACACTGAATGTATAATAAGATACTGGTGGCAGGAATGGGGGACTAGCAATTGTAAAGATATGCCCAATGGGGGGAAAAGTACTTCACAAGGTCTTTTATCTAATAAAAAGGGGGTTGTTGGATTTAGAAGAGAAAAGGAAAAGCCTTCATCATGTTTGTTCACTCAAGAGAAATAATCGAGTTAAAATACAGCTAAGACTGAGGCTGATGGAGCAATGCTTCCATCCACTAACCTGGGCAAGGGGTCAAAGTCACTGATGCGAGGTGGGGGAGGTGTGTGTCTCTTCTTCCTTCTCCTTTATTTGCGATGGGTTATCTTGATGTTTTCATTACATGGCTTCTAGTTTCAAGTGCTAGGACACTTCTTTCCCATTCCCGTACCACCCCACCCTCTATTTAGAAAACTGATTACTGGTAGTTCCTTCTGTATAAAATGACCAGGACTCATTCCATTACCTGCAAGAGGATTCTCACATTTTCTACAAGCAAATTAGATTAGAAAGGGGTCCGTACCTGGTGACAGTGTTTCAGATTAGCGGTCAGTACCTGGTGAGGATGGATTCATTAGCCATGAGAGACCTCAGGCTTTTCTAAAATGATTGGATATAAAATGCTGTATTAAAAATAGTATTCTAACTTTGGAACACTCTGTCCTAAATGGGATGTCTTCATCAAACCCCTCCCGTCAGGGCTTAAGGAGCTATGCAAAAGAGGAGGTGGAAAGATTATAAGAGCCAAAGGGGGTGACATCAAGGAAATAGTGTATCCCAGACACAACAGAACCGACACACATATGAACCCACAGAGACTGTGGCAGCATGCACATGTCTAAGCCAGATGGAGTCCTAGTGCTGAGAAAGGAAGTGAACACAAGCCCCCATCCCTAACCCAGAACCTATCACCAATTGACAACCACTTGCAAAAGAAAATTCAATTTTCTCCAATGGCATCTCCTGGGTATATTAACCACACTTAAGGGTAGGCCCCATGCCTGGTGGTTGATAGCCAATACAAAACAAACTCATTGGTGGTTTTGTAGATTTTTTTTTTGTCATATATTCCTTTCTTTGGACATCTTTAAAATCTTACTGGTGCTTGTATATTATGGTTTCCAGTTTTTGTCTTTACAGATTGTATGTGTGTGCTGTGCCTGTGTGTGTTTCTTATGCTTTGTTGCTGTTTTTATTATTATCAGCATTATTATTTGTTTTCATTTTATTGCCTCTTTTCTAAAAAGAGAGAGAAAGAAGATGTGGGGTCAGATAGGTGGGGAGGATCTTGGAGGAGATAGGGGAGGAAAAAACAGTCAGAATGTATTGTATTAATTTCCAATTAAAAAAAGATAGTACTCTATCTTGAAGGGTTGGTTCTACCAATGAAATCCGAGCCTTTCTCTTAAGAAGGATAATTAAATGGAAGATAAACAAAGAGTGTCATTACTCTTTGTTGAACTGGTATTATGCCTCTCAGTGAGGTAACTATCCATCCCATATTTGCAATGCCAGAACCAAGAACATTAGTATGGCTAGGAAAGCTGACCCCTCGGCACTTCATGCCGCATGTGGTAGATCATAATATCTAGAAGTTCAATGCCAACTTTAAAGAATCTAATTAAGATTCTGAACTGCCTGGAGTAGCATTGCCCATACTGTTTTATGCTCTGTCTTGGTGAGGACAGGATCTATATTTGAAAAATACTATACCTCTTCTTTATGGATTTTTTTTAACTTTTTATCTAAAATTTTTTTTTATTTTTTTATTAAGAAATTTTCTACTCATTCTACATACCACCCACAGATCCCACCCCCTCCCTCCTCCCTCTTCCCTCCTCCCATCTCCCAGCCCTTCCTCCCAAGCCACCCCACATCCCCACATCCCCCAAATCAAGGTCTCCCATGGGGAGTCAGCAGAGTCCGGCACACTGAGCCTAGGCAGGTCCAAGCCCCTTCCCACTGCACCAAGGCTGTGCAAGGCGCCACACCACAGGCACTGGATTCCCAAAAGCCTGCCCATGCACCAGGGGTGGATCCCAATCCCCCTACCTGGGTGTTCCCCAAACAGTTCAAGCCAAACAATCATCTTCCGTATCCAGAGGGAGGCTACTTTATGGATTCTTAAATAATATTAGTATACCAAGTGATCTCAAAGCCATTACAATAAATAAAGTAGAACTTGAGCTGAGAATGGTGGTGTATGCCTTTCATCCCAGCACTGTGAAAGCTGAGGCAGGGGGACGATTGAGTATAGGAATTTGAAAGCAGCTTGAGCAACATAGAAAGATGACAGAAAGTAAGATGTTGTCTCAACAATTAATAATTAGTTAATGTCTATATTAGTTTAATACAGTTTTTTCCAAAGTCTTTTGAACATGACAGAACTTTTTTCCTTTTATTTCACATGTTCATTTACATATTTAGTATATATAATACATGAGTTTAAAAGTTTGATCACTTTTTCAGTGATGGTACTTCTTAGACTATCCTTCATATCTGCTCAATGGGAGAACTAAAGCATCCTTATTCCTTATTTCTTAAGCATTGTCGTCCTCTGAAGAGTCAACAAGTCACGTCCAAAGGGCAGTCATTGTAACCAGTAGCCACTATTTACCTCCCATTGCAAGTGGCAAATTCATCCCTGGGCTCCTATGACCCACAGATGCCATGAACCTCCCAATGCTCTGCCCCAGCACAGCATTGTTGGTAGCCCTGGGAATGGTACAGAGACCAGATGTCGAAGAAATGGTGACCACCCCCCAACTTCAGCAAGCCCTGATTTTTTTTTCTTACAACCTTGTTCTCCTGTCTGCTCCACTTTAAGAATAGCTATTCACATCACACTATTGATGGTGGAAAAGCAGGCATAGCGAATAGGTCTAAACAACAGGCATGGTGGGAGATACACAAATGTGTCTCCTCTTTCACTGGGTTCTAAAAACATAAAGCTATCTACCTCACCCCAAAGAACTCATCTCATAAAATGTGACTTAGCAGGTAATGGAAACTACAACTTCAGATGCCTAGGTGAGAGAGGTACCAGTGGGAACCCATGACTGTCTAAGTTACTACAGCCAGATAGTGATGCCAAACCTGTCAGCCACTGAGTCCTTTCTCCAGGTTCATGAGTTAAGAGCCTATACCCATGCTTACTGTATCTTACAAGTGAACTGCAGAGTTGGAACCGCAAGCAAGGATGTAGTAAAGAACAATTTAGTCTCGAGACTGGAAAGATAAAGGTAAAATTGATACCTGGCCAACAGAGCTCTTAAACCTGCTCTCAGACCTCCTGGAGTACAGCAATCAAAACAAGACTGCAGATGTCTCCTGATGAGAAATGTGGTCCCTTAAAAAGACCAGTGCTGTTAGAGCAAATCCCTAACGGGCATCCGAGCAGTAAAAAACATTGGTTACACAAAGTATCTCTGAGAGACAGTTTCATGTCTTTGTTTTGTTTTGCTTCTTGCTTTGTTTGTTTTTGAAAGTCCCTGTGGCCCAGGGTTTTCTAGACCTCATTATATACTCCAAACTGGGATCACTAAGAGATCCTTTAGTATCAGCATCCCATATACTGGAAGTATCGGCCTGAGATGCCGTTCCCAGGTTGATGCCTTATTCTTTCTTTTCTTGATGCCTTATCCTTACATATAATTTTTTAAGTGAGAGAAAGAGAGAGAGAGAGAGAGAGAGAGAGAGAGAGAGAGAGAGAGAGAGAGAGAGCTGAAGCAAACACATAAGAGTTGACTTCCAAGAGATGTGTATAACTAGAGTACAGTGGAGACTCAGCTTACAGTCAATCGGACTAAGGGAATGTTTGAGTTAAGGACAGGGAATCACTGGGAAGCTCCATGGGAGAGCAAGACAACAATCTGTAACCCCATGTATAATCAAACTGCTCACTTTAAAGCACAAGTTACTCCTAGAGTCAAAGCTGAGGACCTAGGGCTGTGGTTCTCAACCTGTGGGTCTCAACTCTTTTGGAGGTCAAATCATCCTTTCAATGGGTCACCTAAGGTCATTGGAAATATCAGACATTTACATTATGATTCATAATAATAGCAAAGTTACAGTTTTGAAGTAGCCAAGAAACCACGACATGAGGAAGTGTGTTAAAGGGTAGCAGCGTTAGGAAGGGTGAGAACCGCTGAGCTATGGGCTCAGCGCTCAGAGAAAGGAGTGTTATGGAGGAGGGAGACAGCAACAGTGTGCTCACTGGAAATCCGGAAAGCCTCCAACACAACAAAACTCAACCCTTCAAAAATTTAATCTTGTGCCCTGATCCTCAGCATCTTTGTCTCATTCAAAACTTGGACTCCCTTGAAGCGATAGATTTTTTGAATGTGCCATAATTAAATATTTGGGGAGCAAGTGAAAGGAGAGCATTCCTTGTTATTTGACAAAAGTGTGTGATGTTCTGAAATGTAATTAAAAAGTAGAAATACCAGCTTCTGGCTGTTTCCTGTTGCTTTAGTCTGATCCCATGTCTATGGATTCTTGGGCTTCTTTTCCATCGAGTCATGATTTTGAGACTAGCTAGCATGCAGAGTGACTCTCAATACACAGGACTTCAACAGTACACACATCTAAGATGACAGCATATTTCCTGTGGTCAATCACATGTTATCTAGCCTTAGGAATCGGTCATCTCGCTGCTCTTCAGACCTTATCCACGATCATCATTCAAGTTTGCAGTCAGATCAGCCCTCTGATCCTGTCCAGGGCAGTTCTGGAACACTTACACCATGGAAATTGTTTCCTATTTTGTTCTCTGAGCCTGGAACCACATCAAAAGTCCCTTGGAGGTTATTCAGGCCGAGATCAGTTTTAGAAAAGGTATTTGCTTGTCGCATATCTGCCTGACACATTTCCAGTTCAGCAAGCCTGCCCTTTCTGTACCGGCTTTGAATTTTGGAAAACTCAAAGTTATTTCAGTTCGTAGCTATTAATTGCCATAGCAAGACATTCATTCTGATGAATGTTTATGTGAAATTAATTTTGAGTGTTGAAATTGCTTAATAGTTAAAGTTGCAATGCTAGTTTTATGGTGTGACTTAGAATAAGTTTCCATTTGTTTGGGAAGTCTTAACAAAAGTCATAGGTCAAAACTAACCAAGTTGAAATGTGGCATTTCACATCCTTACTGAGCAGGGGATATACTACGATCACGAAGGTGGTTTTTCCCTAGGCAGGCCTCATCCATGGCATTCCGGATCCATTGCTGACCCCTGCAATTTCTTCAAATGTGGGAAAATCAAATGCATTAATTTGTGGCAGTCGCTGACTGAGTTCACACTCCCCCCTGAATAAAATAAATGTGGCATTTCTACACATTCTAAATTATCTCTACGCCCACATTTTTACTTACATAAAAATAAAAGAAGACCTGCCATTGCAAACTGAGAGATATCTCACCATATTTTTAAAAAAAAAAATCTACTGAAAAGTGAAAGTTACTTCTGGGGGGCTACAAAGGACAAAACTTTCATTCTCCCTGCACTGAGTCAGACATCGGGTACCTGATCGCCTGTCGAGGTTTTATATGCCCATCACGTGGGTTTCCACTCTCAAATTATTCTAAGTACTGCAGTTAGCAGATTGACATATCAATTATTATTGAAAGACTAATTTTTACTTGAAAATAAGGTTGGAAGTCCATTACCATGACTACCATATTCTAACCTAGATCTTTGCTGCAATAAATCTTTATTGTAAGATGTGCTAAATGGTAAGACTTTATTATATTGAACAGTGCTATCATGTTAATAGGCTGTCACGTTTTACGAAGATCAGTTGTCCTCTATTTCTTCTTAATTTGAAATGTAGTTCCCAGCACGAAATTTAGAAAGTAGGGAAAATAAAAAGGTAAAAGGACTCACTTTGGATTAAAGGTGGTGAGAGATGTGTTATTCAATACTCCTAATTAAATACTGCAAACATTTGCCAAGTCATATATGCATATGCCATTAACTCTATTATTATTAACCACATGTAGTGGGTCCTTTCCTTGCTAGTAGGCATGCATACTGTCCTCTGTAGCCAAGCATAGAGCAGTGTTTGGATGTGTAGCTTAGTATTAGTCCCTGGCAGAGGTGATCTGTGTGCCAGTTCATCTGGACCCTTTGTCCTGATTTCATTTATGTTTTCTAACCACTCACATACACTGTTTGTTGGTTTATTGTCATTGCTCAGAAGTAACCTAACATTTGTGCCACTAGCTGCCCTCTTCAAAGCCACACTACACTTGACACATCAGTTGGATTTTAGCAATCCCAAATGGTCCTCTGACTTTTGGGAGGATCCCAACTTGGATTGTTTCCACACGAGATCAAAGGAAAGGAACTTTTGACTATACAGGTATCAAACATCTTCTTTGGCATAACGTTTCCCACCCTTAAAAATGTGCCTAAATTACTTTTTCTCCACGTTAGAGATTGAAGCTAAAATAAGATGATATTTTGACACCTGGAGACAGGTAGCAGTTTGAAGGCTGGATGCTGATTTTTATGAGTAAGTTCAAAGAACTAATGGGCATGGAAACAGATTCTCAGGCCTACCATAAATTAGCACTGGTCTCCTTAATGTACTTGTGAACTATTCATTACATGGAAACAACATGATGCCTGACCTTGTAGATCTGGTCCCAGACAATGTCTTTGAAGTCACTTCATTCTTGTTCCTACTTCAAGTATCTTAGACATGTGTCTTTATATAGTCCTCTTGAGGGTAGGGACCATATCTGAATTCCTTCATGTGTTTTCTAGCGCAGAGAACTCTGAATATTGAAAGATGGGTCTTACATGGAGGGGAGAGTCACTAAGAAGCATGCTGTGCTCTGCTGACTCCCCAGGGGAGACCTAGATTTGGGGGGATTTGGGGATGCGGGGTGGCTTGGGAAAGAGGGCTGAAGGGTGGGAGGAGGGATCTGTGGATAGTATGTGGAGTGAGTAGAAAATTTTTTAATGAAGAAAAATGAAAGAAAAAAGACTATAGCATAAAATAAAAAAAGAATTTATATATGAAATATTACCTTGTTTTGTTTCTCTTTTGCTTTTTCATTGCAAAAGGATTATGTGAATTTTTGTTCACTCTAAGAGTTTAAAATAAGTATACACAGTAAAACTAAAACCCTTGCCTGTCATTATGGACATTTGCAATGTGGTACATAGCTCTTGGTTGGTTGGTTGGTTGTCTGGTTTTTTGTTTTTTGTTTTTGTTTTTTAGACAGGGTTTCTCTGTGTAGCTCTGGCTGTCCTAGAACTCCCTTTGTAGACCAGGCTGGTCTCGAACTCAGAAATCCACCTACCTCTGTCTCTTGAGTCCTGAGATTAAAAGCATACACCACCATGCCTGGCCCATAGTTCCATTTTAAACTTGCAATATTGATTTTAATCCTATTTATTTAAAAGCGTTGGGCTTTCAACACAATATTACTAGATTTATATAGCACTTGGCACAATTTAGAATTTCTTTATTTCTACATAAAAATTTTAGGGAATAAAGAGAATGTATAAAATGCTTTTTAATCTGCAGAATAAGCATTGCTCTTTCCATCACATTATTGAATGTTGCATTTATTTAGCTATTAACCTATATTTATGATTCGATGGCCTTTATTATATCTTTGTTTATTTTATGCATATTTGTGTATGTGCATGTGCAAATGTGTGTCAATCAGAGAAAACATGCAGAAGTCAGTGGTCTCCTTCCATTCTGTGGGTCCTAGGGAATTGAACTTAGAATGTCAGGCTTGGTGGCAAGCTCCTTTACCCACTGAGCCATCTCACAGGTCCCTCCACCCAAACTTTACAATCAAGTTACAGAAAGAATTATAGCATTGAAGGTTGCTCCCCATAAAGAAATTTTCTACTTTAATGTAGGCATAAACATAATAAAACAATGTTAAATATACTTGGCAGTTTAGCAAACATTGAGCATGTGATTAATGCCAGAGTGTGTCCCAAACACTCTGCATCCAGACCTCTGACCTCTGAAAATGGGCAAGCAAGACCTATGAATGTATTCAGTTCAGTATGTTACCCCGCAGATCCCAATCTGCTTCCACCTGCTCGTGATGCACCTCAACTCCTGGAAGTATGACAGTGTGACTTTATGCATACTTGGGACAAGCCACTCCAGGGAGCTCAAGGATTACTGGGTTATTCCAGCACAGACTACCACCTTGTTGATGGAAACACACACCCTGCAGCTCCCCAGGCACTGGTCTTGCTCACTTCTTCCTGTTGCTCTGCCAGACACATGTCTTCAGGCACACATCTGTACAGTTCTCTGCAGATTTATTATGTCCTTTCTGTACTGACGGCCACTGGGCTTCCAAAGCCCAAGCACCAACGAGCTGGGCCATTTGGTAAAACAGGGCTTTTTCTTCAACATTTGCTTATAGTTTGTTTGCAGACCATGGAACTCAGTCAGACAGCTTTACCCTTCATCCATGAGTTGTGATAAGCTATATCTATGGTCAAGTAGAAAGCACAGCTATGGTTTTTTTTTTTTCCCCACAAGTCTTTGTAGCCCTGGTAACTCACACAGCCTGGCCAGAATGTCTACCCATCAGTAGGTTACATAGGCTGTATAACAGAAGCCCTCAGCACAAACCTGGGGCTCACTATAAAAGCACACTCTTATTCAATCCATATTTTCCTCCTGCTCCTGGTAGACCCTGGTTCAAGATGAATGCTTATCAAATCTGATGTATAAATATACTGTGGACAATCAGGATGAGGACGGGAGTGGAACTGTTCCCTAGACATTGGGTTACAGAGACATTAGGGGAAGATATCCCTGGCTGGCGTGTATCTGTGAGGAGCAGAGGAAAACTGGACTGAAGAGTCATGTTTCTGAAGGACACTGTGGGATTCAGAGAACACAGCTGTACCTGGGCCTTAGACAGTGAGTGAGCCTTGGCTGTGGTTGTGGTTCAATGGCTCTGAGTGCTTAGCATGTACCAGGCCCTGGGTTCAATTTTAAGAACAGACACACACACTCATGCACGCACATATATGCATACACCCACATGCACTAGCACACACACACACACACACACACACACACACACACACACACACATGCATGTACCCCACATCACAAATAATAAGGCTGTGGAAAGATGAGGATCACCACCATTTCTGTTGTTCTGTTTCTGCACAGTCTACCACCCCCCTACACACACACACACACACACACACACACACACACACACACACACAGTGAAGAGGACTGTGAGAAAATGAAAGAAACAAACCTCCTCCCAAAGGTTTTCATTTTGAGGAATGGATTAAGTCATGATGAATTCTGAGGCCAGACATGATCATACTGATGGAAAGACAGACAGCTCATATAGAAAGCCCACCCCACAACCACCAGCACTTTTTGTTCTCAAATGATCATGGTTATTTTCCTACATTGAATCTTTGTCTGTTTTGTTTTTTGGGACAGGGTTTCTCTGTGTAGCCTTGGCTATCTCGGAACTCAGGCTGGCCTCAAACTCACAGAGATCCGCCTGCCTCTGCCTCCCGGGGCTGGAATTAAAGGTGGGGGCCACCACCGCCTGGCCCTATATTGATTCTTAACATGAATTTTGGAATTTGACATGCATCCCCCAATTTCACAGTACACTTTAATCAACTGTGAAGCCCTAACGTGGTTTACCTCTTCATTTGTCCATGAGTCATTTGTGTCTCATTGACTTTGTAATGGAGCCGGTAGATCGTTGTTGAACTTAGTTATTTGGTATTGCAAGAGATGTTTTTAATATATTTTCTTAATTATTGATAGACTATGGAAAAGCTTTATCATTTTAAAGCATCAGGTTTAGAATATTTGATCATTTTTAGTAGACTCATTTGGGTTTTCAGAGTAAACGATTATATATTTCCACATAAAGCTTTGGTAATTTCCTGTAATGAAATATTTCATAACGTTGAAGTGTTTTTCTGTCCCGAAGCAAATTGTACTGCTAGTAGTGTAGCACATACTACTACAGAGTATTTTAATGGATTTAATTTGCAGTAGCAATTTTGAAGGAATTTTTGCAGATATATGTGTGTGTACATATATATGTAAATCAAAACTTAAATAATTCTCTTTATTTGTCTGCATTCAGGATTCAGTATCAAATCAATAGCGATTTTACAAAAAAGGAGTTCGTAAACCTAATCTTTTATTATTACCCCAAAATAGTTTTCAAAGTCAAAACAAAGTGAACCAAGTGTGGTTGGCCCAATCACTGACACGGCCATTCAGGAGTCCATTTCAAACGACATCTGACAGAAACATTGGTAATTCACGAGTGTTAATTAGCCTGGCCTTCCGAAACTGCTGGGAGAACCTGTCATCTCATCTCCCTTTCTCCAAGATTAATTTTAGCTCTCTAAAATCAGAAGTAAATTATCAAGTTTCCCATTGAGACAGGCAAAACAGTGATGCTACCTTTAGGTAAAAATCTGTTTATCTCAGACATACCGAAGTACGTATTTTTGGATATCCTATCTGCACATCTACTTAAGATTAGCAACACATCAGCCTCAAGTATTAAAATAATGTCTAAAGCACTATAGCCTTGTGTATTATGATAGACTCGTTTCCATTTTGCTTTTAATGAGCACATAGACCATCATGGCACTTGCAGGAGCCAAACTTAAGATAAAATCATATTTAAAAACTGCCTTTATTTTGGCTGCACAACACTGAAATGAGATTATTTCCAGGTTGCATGTCATATTTATGCTTAAATGTTTCCTTATATAAACTTCTAGAATGTTGTTCACTAATGTTACTTGAGGACACTCCTCTCCAAAATACAGAAGCTCTTCAGGGAAGTACCGGTGCCTTCGAAGACCTACCATCCTTGAGTGCTGACATAACCCCCTGGGGGTGGAAGGAATCTTCTATGGAAGGAACATCACTCGTGAGACCTAGAATGTCAGCCCAGGCTTAATGGCAAGCTAAATCACAATCCACAGGGATTCTTTGTCACAACTGGATGTTTTCACTGCCCTTCCTAAGAGTCATCTGATCTAAGGGCCTAATAGAAAAAAAGCCAACTTCTCACGATGGCGATTCTCATAGAAAGCAATTCACACCCTAGGGTTTAGCAAGGGCTACTGGTTTTGAAATACATTACTGATACCTTTTTCCCTCAAATTCTAACATCTTCCTTTATTTCATTGTCTTACAATCATGCACATTGATTATGTTTTTTTACAAAGTCAAGATGAAAAGTTAATAGAATACATTAAACCCACATGGAACCCTTACACAGAAAGTCTCTCTGTTAACATTTTGATACAGATCTTTACAAAGTTTCCTCTCAATAATACTTCTAAAATAGTTTGTGTTTACTTAAAGTGTGTAACTACAATATTCATTCCCTAAATATATGGGGTTTTCCCCCAAAATATTCTGTTTTGTTTTCAGGAACTGTTTCCATTGCATTTGTTTTCTTACATGGGATCAAATGATACGTGGCTTAATTATTATATTACCCCTAAAAGAATAGAAAAATCTGTGCGACATAGCATACTTCCAGTTATCATCAGAGAGTACTTCCCTGTGTCCCCAGGACTTACAGAAAAACAATGTACTAGGCCTGCATGATGAACATGGTGAAGTTCTTACTTCACTATTTGTGAAGAGCTTCAAAACATCATCACTAGAATTTTTTTTCCTTTCTCTTGTCCAACTTCCCAGAGACCTTATCCCCTTCCCAGTTTCTTTCTTGGTCCCTACTTTACTTCCCCAAACCTTCAGTTCTGAAACCCTGAGTTCTGTTTGCTCGGAAGTAGAAGATAATGATTTAGGCCTCCACAAGGACATGTTTTGTAAAATGTAGATATAAACCATAAATATGTCTCATGTATGTATGAGTGGATGTTTACAAAGTAGCCACAAGTCACACAAAAATGGTGATACGTAGAGAGAGAACTGAGTGGCTGAGGTAGGACAGGAGATGGTGAGGAAACTTTTGATCGTAAGCTCTTTAGGCTTCATGAATAGAATCTATTCAAAATAATGTTTAAAATAAAAGCATATGTGCATACAGAAATATATGAAGCTTAAAGCATAGGCTATTTTTGTAGGTTCCATGATTTACTAACTGTCCAAAGAAATGCAACTTCTAACTATAACACTATCATCTTTTGGTTAAGGAGTGGAAAAGTACTTTTATTTTCTCTGAAAATAATGTGAGTTGCCATTTTGTTCCGTGACAGACTTAAAGTACCAAGTTTGAATCAATGATATGGAAACTTACAACATTGTCTGCTCTACTGTAGAGAGATAATGCCAAACCATATGCAACTGCTTCTGGTCCAAATACACATGTGCTTGCTTGCGCACAGAGAGAGAGAGAGAGAGAGAGAGAGAGAGAGAGAGAGAGAGAGAGAGAGACAGAGAGAGAGAGACAGAGAGAGGATCTGGTAGAGGCATCACATAGAACAGTTCCACAGTCTCACTGGGAACAGAAAACTCAAGGTGTGAAAAGTGACAAGACTTCTAACTTCTGCTTTGGTCTTTTTTGAAACAGGTTATACTGGTTCTTGTTTATGTAAATCGTGTCTGAGCCCTTTAGGCAGCATCTGTGTGGCGACAAAGCAGTGCAAGCATGAGAGTCGGTTACGTCGGTCTATGTGGAGTTCAAATGGCTATGGTTTTGCACCCCTAATTCTTCTTCTCTATTTGCAGGTAGTGAAATCAAAGTTATCCAGAGAGCACCATGTTATCAAGATGAAAAGACCTGAGAACCACATTGTGGGGAAATACTTCAGCAGTCAAAACAACGTACAGCGACAAAATTCTGTCCCAAATGTTCATTCACCATATCATGTCAGAGGTCCAATAAATCAGGTTTGTTCTGAAATCCTGCTCAGCAGGATGTGTGCGAGTCAGAGGTCTGCGCAGGCTCCCTGACGGAGAGCTGAGTTCAGAATTAGAGATAAGCCATTCACCTGGACAATGGTCTGACAACCAAACGTGCCTCACACATACTTTGCAATGGTTGCGTACTCACCAGAGCACACGGCTTACAAGAGAGCAATGACATGTGTTTTTTACAACTGAACAGTCAAAAGTGATCCTGGGCATCCATCCGTTGGCTTCAGACCGAAGGACAGAGCTATGAGGAGATCATTTGAAATGTGATCACAAACTACGGCCATGTGGACCAGATATTGCATTGCAATGATAAACAAAAATACAGAAATGTAACAATGTGAGGCTAGAGTAATGCCGTTTCTGTGCTGTGGTCTCCATCGGCACACTACAAGTGATGAAGAGGCCATTACATTCCACCTGGAAGGAGGGATGACACTTAAGTTCTTTACTAGGAGAAAACAGGGTATTTACGGTGGTTTGAGCTTTGCGGATCTAATGCTTATGAAAAACATTTCTTCTTACACTTTCAAAAGTTCATAATGGAAGGGAAAGAACAGGAGTGATGCTCTACAGAGGAATTCAAAGAGATACTCTGCAAGTGATAAGAAGTGATGCTGTATTCAACTCCGCACTCCTGTGAGTTCCACAAACATCCCTCCACCCCAAACTGTGAGCTCGGATGCCAAACGCAGTCTAAATTGACGATATACATAATTTTAAACTGCAGAACAAAATAAAGCTCCCCAAGTGTTACTTTGTTTTGTTTATGAATGCTACTGCTGAAGAAGCTTTTACTTGCCCCTACAGATGTATCTCATTAAGACAACGGTTACATTTCAGATATTTTTGCAAAGGATTGCAGAATCTCAAATGTACAAGCATAAAGAATTTTCTATGTATCCACAAATAGTACTATGTGACTAGTATCTGTATTTTTATTTGAACAAATGTGTTTAATTCAAATTAGAGTAGGCATACAAATATTTTTATGAAAATTGTGGCATAAGTAGGAAGCATACCTAATTCTAGCATTGAAAACTTTCACTTCTGTCTTTTTAAATACAGAATAGTAAATTGCCTTATTATACAAACTCCCTGTTGTGAGATAATATCTCACTGCCATGGTGAGTTTTAAAGGATGATTTGGGGGTGAGAAGAAGAAGCTGAGAGGCCTAACTCAGCATGTAGCTAAGATCATTAAGTGTACAAATACCTCAAGTTCATTGCCATATAAAAGAAATTATTTTGTTCTATTGACCCATCAATTATTTAGAATGAATATCCACCTTCTTTAAATACTCTATTTTTATATCTATTTTTATAAGAACATAAACATGAATTTATATTTAACTGTATTAAATTATATTTAAGTATGACTATCATTTGACATAAACAACATACACATCTAGAAATCGATTCTTTTGAACAACGGTACCAAATTAACTTAAAAGTGAAATAGTTTGCATACATGCATCTATATACGAACACTGTTTTTAGATGTTCAGTTATTTTTGATGGTATAAAATATTAGCAATTGATGCAGCTGCTCCATCAAATTTTAACTCATTGCATCTTCCACAACAGTATTACAGCTAATGCTAGCTTTTTGTAACTCACTGTAAGTGTCAATGTAAAAACCCTCTCTCTGACTTGAGTTAGTCTGGCATTTTCCTCTTCACCATTGAAATAATACTAGATGTTAGAAACAATTGTAGTGTATTTTCAATAAACGTCTAACTGGTAATCATCTGTGTTTCTGTGTTCAGAGAGGATCTTTTACCTTCCCTCTTTTCAAAAGTTTTTAGATTTATTTATTTTACTTTATGTATATGAAAGTTCTCCCTGCATGTATGTATTGTATGCATACCACATGAGTTCCTGGTGCTCATGGAGGACAGAAGAGAGCATGAGATTATCTGGAACTGGAGTTACAGAGGGTTCTAAGCCACTGTGCAAATGCCAGGAATCAAATCACAAACCTCTACAAGTCCCCTTAACCCCTGAGCCATCTCTCCAGCCCCTTAGCTTCTCATCTGCCAGAGTTACACAACCACACAAAGAGTGTCTGCTGGGCAGGTGTATTTTCAAGTGGATTCTCGAATGTTGGAGCGTGATAAGCAGGATGAAGCACATAGTCCCTTCAGCTCTGACACTATCTCAGCAATGGATGGGATGAACTCTCTGTTGTGGCCAAAGGTTTTGAATGTAGTTTAGTAGTATTTTTTTTTTTTTTTGTAACAGAAGGCACTGAAATTCTAGTGACTGTTTCCATCATTTCTTAACTGAGGAAACTGTATTTTGCATTGGGTAAATAGATTTGAACATGTGCTTTCACAAACATATTTCTCCATTTTAGAACATTTTAATTTGAGCAGGGGAAAACAACAGTAGGCCTTTAAAAACATTTTAAGTGTGAAAGTTACAGGAAGTGTATTGTTTTGAGTAAGAATTGATCGGCATCCAATCTAAACTATACTTAAAACAAAACATTTATAATATTAAAAGTCAAGAATAACTGCAGAAACATTTCCAAACTGCTCTATTGACACTGGGTGGGAGTGAGGGGTGTACTTATGTGTGCAGGGGAGCACGTACATGTGCATTGTGTGTGTGTGTTTTGTTGTGTGAGTGTGTATGTGCGTATATTGTGTGTATGTGTGTGTTGTGTGTATGTATGTGTGTGAGTTTGCATATGTACGCATGTGTATTGTGTGTGAGTGTGTGTGTGTGTGTGTGTGTGTGTGTGTGTGTGTGTGTATGTTTTAAAGGTGCAGTATACTGTTCACCTGCAACCAAGCAGACCTTATAGAGTTGCCAAAATGCATTCACCCTTTCTTGCTGAGCTGGTCTACATTGGAGTCATCAAATCTTTTTTGGACTAGTTTCCTTATGCCCATAAGTCTTCCCCACAGAGGACTGAGTCTCACTTAAAGCACTGGGAAAACTTACTGGAAACAATTCTAATGGAAACAAGGAAGAAAATAAAACCCAATGGTATCCGGCATCTTGAGTTTGTCCCTTTAGTTCCATCTCACTGAAAAATCCCAAAGAAATATTTTTTTAAATGAGTCCAAAATTACATTGTCCATTAAGAGTTCTCTTCACAGATCTAAGGCTTTGGAACAAAAGGAGAGAAGAGGCATCTACTGCTGCAAAAGCTTGAGCCAAGATCCCACTAAGCATTGTCCTTGATTTAAGCAAATGCTGAAACAAAAATATAAGAAAATCATCAACATCTATGCTAGTACCGTTCACTTAAAATAAACAAATGCAACAATAACTTCAAAAGCATGCATCCCAGCACAAAGTAGCAGCACCCTGTGTCCACAGCTTTGACTGGATCAAAGAATAACTGCCCTGTAAACGGTACTCTGACTTTTGTTGTTGTTTGCTTGCTGCCTTGCTTGTTTTTGAGACAGAGGCTCCATACGTAGCCAACCCTGGCCTGAAACTCAAGATCCTCCTAATGAATGCTAGGGTTACAGACATGAATCATCATGCCTGACTTTATTTTTTTTATAGTCATTTAAATTTCAAATGCTTTTGATTACTCTTGGAAGTGAAGGCATTTTTGATAGATCATATCAGCTTAGGGAGTTGATCCAGAAGTTGTCAGAACCCCCCAAAACATGCTAAAGACAACAGGATCGTGAGCATGCTTGCAAACTAGACTCTGTGTTTGTCTAAGCTTCCAAGGTTTCATATGGTCTGAGAGCCTTTTATCATGTTTTTATTGCTGTAATAACCGCTATTATCAACTTCCATATTCCTCTGACCATCCACTCACTTGGTATATGAGCAGACAGATTCCTTTTCTCCTCACCAATACAAACTATGCTTCTAACAGCACAGTCTACTTCTTTTCTTTATGTTCCCCGAAAATTAAAGAATTTCCTTTGTGGATCACAGATTACTGAGCCTTGGCACATACAATAATACACAATCCATTTGTTCACTTTTACAATTTATCAATGGTAATCTGTGAGTCTACTTACAACATAAGTCAACGTAATTCCTTAACACTAACAGAAAGAACAACATAGCTACATTTAGAGAGAGCATTACAGCAGATCCCTACCTGATGGCAATATTCAAGTAGGTTAGGTTTGGAACATAGCTACATTTAGAGAGAGCATTACAGCAGAATCCTACCTGACGGCAATGTTCAAGTAGGTTAGGTTTCGAACTTGATTTATACTGAATGTCATCTTAACTAATACTGTAGGCTTCTGCAAAAAAAAATTGTTTTAATTTAGTTGATAAAAGCTTTTTTTCTAACACTGTAAAATTCATCTGGGAAAATTACATTTTAGATTAAAAGTTACGAAAAGGCATTTCATATCTCAAACCAAGATTTTGCCCCTCAGGTCATTTATGTATAGCACCCATAATATTCATTTGGTTGCAGGAAATAAAAATATATATCCTTTTTGTTGCGTAAAAAAGTAATTCATATGATCTTCATAAGAATGCTTAGATATATTTAAAGCAAAGTGATTATAGTTGATTATGATCACATAAGCAGCCAGAAGTAAGAGGGTTTTTATAAACTTAAAATGTATTCAGTTGATTCTCAACTATGTAGTGGTTTTTCTTATGGTATGATTGGTGGGCACAGTGTGTCAACTTGATGAAGCTTTAAGTGTGAGCAAATGGTGATGACATGTGATTCATATATATTTCCTTCAGTTGTAGTTCCACTTTCCTTTTAAAATAAAATCTATGGATTGAAATCTTATAAAACTCATTTTTACTTGAGTATGACATCAAGGTCAATATTTTAATTTTCCTTAAAGTCTCTCATTCATATTGGGTCCATATTTGTGTGTTTTAAAATTTAAAACATTAATTGATCTTAGAAAGTAAGTTTTTGTTTGTTTGTTTTGAGACAGGGCCTCCCTCTGTAGCTGAGGCTGGTCTTGAACTCTTAATCTTCCAGTGTGCTAAGGTTATAAGGCTATGACACTATGCTTGGCATAAAAAACTCAAGACTCTTCAAATAAAATGAGTGAATGAACCTTTCGGGGTAGGTGTGTGTGAACAATCTCCTTCTAAATATGAAAGGTTATTTGGTTTCCGGTCCATTTTTACTTTAATAACTACAGATCTGAGCACATAATCCAGATGACTCTTGCTAGCAGATACATGAATATGAGAGGGTGGTGCATGACGCCAACACTAAATCAAGAGTAGCCCAGATTAGTCCCCAAGGACCACCATAATCAATATAGAGTTGAAAGAAAAGGAATTAGAAGCATTTGCTCAGGCCTCAGCAGATCCTGGGAAGGACACAGGTCATAACCATTTTCCAGATCCCTTGATGAATGCTAGACACCTTTTCAAACCTTCTCCTTAATGTGTAAGTCTTTCTGCAAGTTCTAATAACCCCTAAAATAAAAGCATAAGTAATCATTTTATGTGTTTATTGAGCCAAACTTGGTAACCTAAATCAACCAAATAGCAGGCAAATGTACTTTTAATTGTATATTATTTAAAAAAAAAAAGTAGAGAATGTGCTGTAATTACTCATATGGTGTTTGTCTAGATAGCCTTAAGTGACATTTTCCACTACATGGGGTCCTCCAACCCCCAACCAAGGTGACATTTCTCTCCCAAGGCAATTCCAATCCCTGTTCATCCCTACCTTTGTCTTTGAGATGGAAGTTACACAGCATTTCTCTGTGTGCATCTACTATGTAATACAAGATTCATTTTAAAGCTCATACTTTACATTCTATCCCTTGTCTTAATTACAGGTAACATGAAGTTCATGCTTAATAGGCTCTCCAGCTTTACAGTATCATAAAGAGAATGCATAGCCTTTGTTTAAAAAAAAATCACTGTTCACGTAATTGGCAGAACACAGGATTATCTGCGGCTACTTCTTATACCATAAAATTTGCTCTGCATTAAGGATAGCAGGAGTGGAACTGAAACAATGCCTGTGTACTCTAAAGTGAGGTTAGTCATCAGATGGCATCGATTTAGAGCCTCTGGTTTCCACCACTTGCGTGTGCCCACTGGGGAAAGCCAGTTCACACACGCCTCACACAAATATTCATTTCAATGTTCACACTAGCTATGCAAAAGCAGTGGCATGCGTTTAAAAGGGTGTGGATCCAACCATCAGCACAAGCTATTCATGCCAAGAATAGGATCCTTTCAGTAGCATGGAGTATCCAGGGCCATGTTATTGGTACGCACCCAGAACTCGGTCTTGGCCACCTACCTTATGAATAAACTGATACCTTCTGTGAATTATTTATGAACTAGGAGATGAAGCTGATACAGACATTGCCTCTCAGGTTTCAACTTCCCCAGAAGAACAGGCAATATCTCCAATGAGCAATTGGCTTAAGTTATGTTTTTCTGTTTCCTGGGATCATCGTAAGTCTTTGAAGTATTGTCTTCCTTGAAGTCAACTTATCTCCCAATGCAAGCATCTCTGGGCAGACATCCCAGTAAACTGTTACCAAATACAGTGAAAATAAATGTCTTACCTCCACCATGGACTCATTATGCTGCTTCTGCAGATAGAAAACCTAAACTACTGGGGTAAGACCAGGCCTTCCCTGATTCGTGTCTGGGTAGGGTGTGTGTCAAATACATTTTTTAAAATTAATTCTGTATTAATTTAAATTGAAATATCCATACTGTGTATATGTTATGTATACATAAAGCATATGTTCATGAGGCCATGTACATTCACAGAGCAATAGATAAATTGGTATTTTCATTTTTATTACACCAGTTAATCTTATCGTCATTGGATTGTTCTTAACATAGTCCTCTTCATTTTGATTTATGGCAGTATGTAAAACCTTTAGAATAACAGACTCTATATCTCTAGATGCTTCTGCCAGGTGCTCGTCTGGGCATGTGGGGAATGTGATTCTAGGTCTATGCCAAGCAGTGGCAGAGCCTGGAGAGATCAGCACATCCCTCAGACACATGGGGAGGAGTCTGCCAGACACTCTCCTGAGAAGTGACAAGTGACTGAACAGCCAACAAATCACCAGGATAGGAAGACAGTGGGAAACACGAGACTTCAGAGCCACAGAGGGTTCACCTCTGAAACGTGACAGAACTTCAGGAAGGAAAGAGAGCACGTCGGCTTTGGGACCCACTGAAAATAAGTGGATTGACAGAGCTGTCAGTGGGAACCCTGGCGATGCACGCTGCCTCTACCCTCTTGTCTACCTCGAAGCTTTCCTCTGGGTCTCTGACCTCATGGGTTTCCCTCTGCCAAATGCTGGGATAGGTGGATGAGGACTAAGGTGGTGACGACAATCTAACTGTGTTCTGTGAGCTGCGACTGAGAGTACCATTGGGTGGAAGGCACTTGGCCAGATCACAGTTATGCAGCTTATTGTGTTAATATACAACCCCCTCCAAACTAAGATTTTTATTTGGCCTCTGCCTCCATTCCTCTTTTTGTGACTTTCTCTCTCTGTCTCCCCCCCCCCCGTCCCACCCCCTGTCATTCTATTATCTCAGTTCCATTCCACCTATAATAACCTTGGTATATTCTGCCCCAATAAACAGAGTTTCTCAAGGCTCAGGTTTGACCCACACATCTCTACAGTGAACAATGTTTTCATTTATTTATTTATTTATTTATTTATTTATTTATTTATTTATATTTTACTCATTTATTATTACTTCTTTTTTTTTTTTTTTTTTGAGACAGAGTTTCTCTGTGTAGCTTTGACTGTTCTGGAACTCACTCTGTAGACCAGGCTGACCTCAAACTCAAAGATCCACCTGCCTCTGCCTCCTGAGAGCTGGGATTAAAGGCATGCACCACCACCACCCAGATGTGAACAATGTTTTAAACAGGGCAGAGGCTCCACAAATATTATCTTGTGCTCTTTTCTCTGTCCCCTCTAGTGACCTCTCTTTGAGTCCCCAAATACTGAGCAAAATGTCCTCTCTTTGTCCTCACTTTGTGCTTAGGAATTAGTCCTCTCTGATCATGCTTAGGTCAGTCCCAATCTCTCTGTTTGTTTAAGCATGTACTCCTGGAATGTAAGCTGCTAAAGACAAGGACAAACGGTTTTTCAGTTTTGTAGAGTTTTCTGTTAGTATTTGGTTATTTGCTAATTTTTTGCTTATGATTTTAAGTATCAAGATAAAATTTTCTTGCCATAACATTTACTTTTTTAAAGATTATTTTTAATTTCAATTGTGTATATGCCTGTGTGTGTGTGAGCATGAGTGCCTGTGGATGGTCCTGGAGCTGGAGATAGAGGTAGTTTTGAGCTGCCCAACGTGGGTGCTGGGAACCAAACTCAGGTCCTCCCTCTGCAAAAGCAGTATGCACTCTTAGGTGCTCAGCCATCTCTCTCAGGTTTACTCTTTCTAAAGTATACAGTTTATATATATATATATATATATATATATATATATATATATATATATATGTATGTATATGAGTTTTATTTATATCTGGAGTTTTAAGTATATTTATACCCTGCATTCAAATACACTTAAACAGTTAGCTTACTCACCGTAATATTAGAATATTCTCTCACCCCTAAAACCTGGCAGTCACACTTCCCACACCCTCTTCTCTGTTCCCACATGCAGACAGCGCTGACCTGCGCTCTCTCTATGGATTTATCTAGCCCGAGTGTTCACATGAATAGAGTCATACAGTGTATGATCTTCTATAGCTGGCTT
The DNA here is from genome assembly GCF_949786415.1 of Peromyscus eremicus. Classification (NCBI taxonomy): domain Eukaryota; kingdom Metazoa; phylum Chordata; class Mammalia; order Rodentia; family Cricetidae; genus Peromyscus; species Peromyscus eremicus. Next base: position 34,197,791 of record NC_081418.1, read on the forward strand.
CTTTGCCTCACTCTTGTTATGTTTTGATTTTTACATACTCTTTAGAAATTACATGCTTGGTGTAGGAAGGACAACTAATTTTTATAAAATGAATGACTGACACTAACTAACACCAGCATTTCCTGGGGTTAGAAATTGTTCTCCAAATAGAAAAGGCTTGGAAAATGCATTGTTTTGGAAATAAATGCCATCACTTTTTGAAGCCCTCACAAGTAAACGCCAATTGTTTGTCCCCATTGAGAGTTGTTTGGGAAGATGTGTGCTTCAGATAGAAGCGGACTGCCTGGACCCGATGGGAATGTGAGCCAGAATAACACTTGTGGCTTATACAGGCCTGAAGTGTTCCATGCCTCCTCCTTCTCATCCCCTGCTCATTGCTTATCCAAGCAGGACTGGATGCTTTCTCTACCCTGCCCTATCAAAACTTGAAAGGCTTGGATGAAGCCATGTCCAGGTCTGAATAAATAACCAGGCCGTATATTTCAGGGCCAAGCAAAGGTACTAAAGTTTTTTTTTTTTCAAAGGTAAAGTAATATTATTTTGGTTGTGGAATGTCAGGTTATCAGCTAGCCAGAATTAGGACCATTAGAAGCAGAGGGTAGCATATAACTTACCCTCAAGATGTGATTCTTACACCAAGATTTCAGGAGATGGGAGAGAAGCTAGATTGATGACCCCATTCAGATCTGTCAGCTAAGTAGAGCTTAAAGTGTGTGGGAAGGTGGCCATGCAGTCTTTGCCCCTATGGCATGCATACCAATGGGGCATGCCTGCTGATCCAAAGAAATACCTCTCCTGGCTTTCTTTTTCTACTGTACGTTTGTCAAATGCAATGCTAATGTAGCAGCAAAAATCATTTTATGTCAATAAATCTTCATTTAATTTTATAGATAAGTTTTTACAGTTGCAAATCATGCTTAAATAGAAGGGCATAATGGTCCATGGACAAAAACTGTCCATATTGTAGCAATTTTGTACGCAGCTGTTTCAAGTTAACATATGTGTATTCCCAGCCTTGTGTATATGAAATACAAGTTAATGTCAACAGTACATTAACAATGCAACTGAATTAAATTATAGAACTAAAAGCACCATGGAGGGGGTGATCACATTGACCCTGGAAAATACAGGTAAGGAGGCACCTGTTTCTGGCAAGTTTCAAAAAGTACTTGAATCTTTTACACCCATCCATTCTATAATTTTTTTTCAACAGTGGCTGAGTACCAGGTTTTTTCTTTATATTTATTCCTAACATAAGGTGGCAGATATCATGCCAGTAATTTTGTCTTAGGAGTGTCATTATATACTGCCTTTCAAGTATGAGTGTGGGAAGTATGAAGAGGACAGCAAAGCTTGAGGATTGCAATCACATTTTCATACACGGCTCTACATGGAATTAAAGGAATTCTGACCAACGGGCTCCACACTATGTCCACAACATATCACATGATTCTGGATTCAAAACTCTATCAGCTAAAGAAATCGACTAAGTTAACCTCTGGAATATCTTAAGATACTAGTATTCTTGGATGGTGAGAGGTCAGCAGGCAGTTTACCCTAGAGTAAATTTTAATCCATTGTTTCCCTTTCCACACTTGGCTACATTAATGCACTGAGCCAATGAAGGATTGGGGATGGGACTTGACTTTGAAGGAATCGTGTTGAAATGAAGATTCCTCTGGGGGACGGGGAAGAAGAACCTGAGAAGCAGGGGGCACCGGTTGCCACAGGGCCACTGTGGCCATGTGCGGAAGTGTGCCAAGTTCACCTCTGCAGAGTGAGCTTTCAACTCACTCACAGTTGAGCAAGGGTTGGGAGCACGTCCAGCTTGAAGAACTGCTAAGGAGGTACAAATCAGCTGAGAACTCAAGATTTCAGAGGCGAAATGGCTGCATCCATTACCTCTTGGCTTGCATTTAACCACATCAGGGCAGCCCGAGAAGCTGACAAAAGCTATGGTCTTGCCCCTCCGGCTCTCCAGTTGCTGCTGTGTGTTGCTATGTGAAGCATTGGTTCTTTGTCATGCTTCACAGTCTACAACTGTAGTTAAGTTCGGATGACTATGAGAGTTGCCAAGGATAGGAAACACTGTTCATCCAGAAACAGCCACTGCTTAACTGCTAGTGCAATTAAAAGCTTATATCCAGCCTTTATTATTTCATGAATATGAATAAACTTGGCTTCTTGATGCAATCTAGATGAAATGCCAGCTCCCACCATGATTGTTGCGCTCAGTTTAACTGATGCAGGGAAGTCAGTGTCCTCTATCCTCCATTCAGTCATAAAGCCTCACGCTTTCCTCTGATAGAAAAGGAATTACGTGAACATTGTAGAGCAACAGCTGTCTTCTCCCCCAGAACCTCTAAAACTATTACAGATTATTTATGTGACTTTGCCAGTTAACCAAGACATGAATGGATAAAACAAATACCGAGATGGAACTAGAAAAAAATCACCCTGAGTGAGGTGACCCAGACCGAGAAAGACAAACACGGTATGTACTCACTCATAAGTGGATATTATCTGTAAAGTAAAGAATGACTATGCTACAATGCATAGACCCAGAGAGACTAGGTAACAACGAGGGTTCATGGGGGTGGGAGGAATGTCTGAATCTCCCTGAGAAGGGGAAATAGAAGAAATTTCATGAGTGGACTGAGGACAGGTGGGGATGGGAATAGGAGCGATCAGGTTGGGGGTGGAGGGGAAGAGTACTGAAAGAGACTACTGGAAGGAGGGGCATTCCAGGGTCAGGTTAAAAACCTGGTGCAAGGAATCTCCCAGGAATCTACAAGGATGACCCAAGTTAAGACTCCTAACAAGAGTGGATTATAGCCTGAATTGGCCATCTCCTCTGACCAGACAAGACTTCAAGTGGAGGGATTGAGAAACCAATCCAGCCACTTAGATCTACAGTCTGACCTGCCTATGGGATATGTTAGGGTAAGGGTAGCCTAGAGATTGAGGGAGTGGCTAAACAAAGACTGGTCTAGTCTAAAATCCATGCCAGGAGAGTAAGCCTATAACTAACACTGCCTGGAGCATCAGAACCCACAGAATGGATGGCCCAGAGACCTAGGATAGAACCAAACATGACTGGAAGAAAAAAATATATCAATGTAATGGTGCCTAATGATATTCTGATATACTCAGAGATTGGTGCCTGGATCAATTGTCATCAGAGAGGTTCATCCAGCACCTGATGGAAACAGATGCAGACCCACAGCCAAACATTAGGCAGAGCTTGGGAAATCCTGCAGAAGAGGGGAAGAAAGGATTGTAGGAGCCAGAGGGGTCAAGGGCACAACAAGAAAACTCACAGAATCAACTAACCTTGGCTCATAGGGACTCACAGAGACTGAACCGATAACCACGGAGACTACCTGGGGTATTGACCTAGGCACTCTGCATATATGTTACAGTTGTGTAGCTTGCTCCTGTTGTGGGATTCCTAACAGTGGGAAGAGGAGCTGTCTCTGACTTTTTTGCTGGCCTTTGGGACCCTTTGCCTTGCCCAGCCTTATTACATAGGGAGGTGGTTAGACTTACTGCAACTTGATATGCCATGCTTTGTTGATACTCGTGGGAGGCGGAGGAGGAGTGCATTGGGGGATGAGCACAGAAGAGAATTGGAGAGAGGGATTAGGAGGAGAGAAGAGAGGGAAGCTGTCATAGGGATATAAAATAAATAAACTAATTTAAAAAAATAATTAAAAAAACAGAGACAAGCTAGTGGGAAGACATGAACTTTAGACCGAAAGCTGTGGAGCCTGCGTGGGATTGGACTAGGCCCTCTGCATAAGCGAGACAGTTGTGTAGCTTGGTCTGCTTAAGGGTCCTCCTGGAAATGGGATGAGGATCTATCTCTGCTGCATGAGCTGGCTTCTTGGAGCCCATTACCAATGGTAGGACATCTTGTACAGCCTTGATGCAGGGAGAGGGCTTGGACCTGCCTCAACTGAATGTATCAGGCTTTGCTGACTCTCCATAAGAGACCCTACTTTTTCGGAGGAGGAAATGGGGTGTGGGGGTGGGTGGGGAAAGGCTAAGGGAGGAATGAGAGGAGGGAAGAGAGGAGGATCTGTGGTTGGTGTGTAAAACGAATAAAAAATTCTTAATAAAGAAAAGCAAACAAAAACAAATACAGAGAACATCTTCCTGAGGAAGCCAATGAATGAAATGTTACAGAGCATGGTTGTAATATTCTATTTCTGAAAGGGTTTTTAATTTTTAACTATGTGTAGTTCTCTGACCTCCAGAGAAATACAGGAGTCCAATGGCCTGAGAACCAATGCTAAAACTTCTGCTTTGTCCCCTTTGTGCCAATTAAGAGTGAAAATGGTACCTAAATGTGCCATGCTGGTTTCTGTATGGTAAGACAGGAAGAGTGACAGGAAAACTTGCCCTGGTTTTCATGGTTCCAGAGGATCCGTCCCCCTCTCCGTACCCCAGCTGAGAAAATAAGCCTGTTTTGTCCATCAGAATACGAGAAGAAACACAGGAAACACAAGTGACAGCAGATGAGAAGAACGGGAATGTTGAGCGGGATGATGACATTCTATTTCCAAAAGGATTTTAAGATTTTTAAGCCGGGCGGTGGTGGCGCACGTCTTTAATCCCAGCACTCGGGAGGCAGAGCCAGGCGGATCTCTGTGAGTTCAAGGCCAGCCTGGACTACCAAGTGAGTTCCAGGAAAGGCACAAAGCTACACAGAGAAACCCTGTCTCAAAAAAAAAAAAAAAAAAAAAAAAAAGATTTTTAGAGGAGAGACATGAGCACGAGAGCAGTAGAAAAGAAAATGCCAAAGGGGGTTGGAGACCCCACTGAAGGGGCGGCAGGTTCCGCTAGAGTCAGGGTAACCACTTATCCAGAGCGGTGGAGAATTCACTCACAACTCAGCAAGCAGATCTCGGAAGCGGTAAAGAGTCACAAGAGTCACAGTCTTTAGACGGAGAGGAGAACTCATTTATCCAGATGTGTGTTTACAGCCGTGAAATAACTGCTGGGCTGACAGAATACAAAGATTCTCTTAATCAGAGAGAGAATAGGGGTAGTCACAGGAAGAAAATACGCTGCTTTGTACAAGCTAATTTGATTAGTGGTGCTGTTGAAAGTCCCTTTTGAAAACGACTCGACCTTTTCTTAGCTTAGTTTCCAGAATCCTGAGGTTTTCTGCATCAGAAATGAGCTTAACCCACGGCAATTCATTTGCTTATTGTATTTATCACAATTTCCAGTAATGGAAGTTGTCCTTTACTCTGACTTGTGTGTCCCCAGGGTATTAGCTATTATGTTCGACAGCTATTTTGGTGAATGTTGTTAAGGTTTCAGTATAAAGTTGGTCATGGCTCATTTTCTCCCTGGAGCCCCAATAACTTTACACACTAAAGATGATCCATCTGGAGCCCGAAATTAATATCTGAAGATTAACTTCCGGATATTTTTTTCATTGTCAATACACATTTCCAACAGCATCTGTGTTGATAACTGTGATTCCAATCTCTGGAACTGCTTGTTCAGTTATGACTGGCGTTACAGTGCACCAAAGAATACTGCATTACAGTGACTGAGCGTTCATACCAAGGGGCAGCTGCTACAGGGAAGCGTCTCAACATGGGACCTCCAGATACGGCCCCTGACTGCTCCCTATGCAGCAATCTAGTCAAGATCACTGCTTCACACAGTCCATGTTCCCCCTGAATTCCTGGATTCAAACCATCAGACTCCCTGGTCACTCTGTATATGAGATGAAAGTGTCTGATCTTGCTGTGCTCCCAAGCTGAGGTCAGAGCAAACGAATTCAACACAGCCGTAAGGAAAGTAGACGATGGCCACTAGGTGCTGTCCTGAGGACTTTAAGTAGAGTCAATTTTTCTTTCAAGAAAAGTGCCATCACGTGCTACCTAACGAGAGGGGAAAGATTGTGAGAGTTCTGTTCTTAGGCAAAGTCATGACTGTGCATCACAGTCCTTGAATAGCGCTAAGATGCCTACCCACTACACACCTAGACTATAAGTTGCATACACAGTTTGTGTGGCTTATTGGTAACTGAAACATGGTTATTTGGTGCAAGGCTACAAATTTGCCAAAGAAATATACAAGTATAAGCAAACTTGTATATTTTTTGGATTCTTGCTAAGAGCAACAGTAAATACACCACAAAGTACTAGACCAAGAATTACCAAAGAACTGTAACCACTGACTAATGTAATCACAAGATTGAATAAAATTTTCATTTTTATTAAATTAAATTAAAAGTAATCTTGTTTTATATATTAAATAAAAAGTAGAATCCTAAAGCAGTATTGCGATATGGTATTTTGAATGAAGCATACACAAACAGATAAAGTCAAGAATAACATACAATAAAATGTCAACAGGAACAAGGGGACAAAGAGTGACTTTTCTTGGCGCTCATCAAAATAGGCCAGTCTTTCTACATAAGGAACTTGTGCTGACGTGGCTAAGAACTTTCCACGAATTATCAAGAGGTTTTAAAAATTAGATTTCTATAGTAAACAAAGTGAAAATGTTTAATTAAAAACTAGAAACACTATATAAGATTTCCTGACACTAAATAAAAAAAATAGTAGCAAGGAAATATTATATATATATATATATATATATTATATTATAATATATATAATATGTGTGTGTGTCCTTATGGTGTAATTTGTGATGATATAGTGTCCAGAAACATTTCCTTTTGTTCTTTTTCAAAAATATTCCACAAACACGGTAATTCACTTTTTTTTAAAGACAGGGTTTCTCTGTGTAACAGCCCTAGCTGTCCTGGAACTAGATCAGGCTGGCCTTGAACTTGAACTTGAACTCACAGAGATCCTGCCTCTGCCTGCCGAGTGTTGGGATTAAAGGTATCTGCCGCCACACCCGGCTGGTAATTGACTCTTAAAGAGCAGTCATCCAATGGAAAAGAACAAGAGAGGAAGAGGAGGGACCATGAGTTTAAGATTAGAATCAGAAGCTGAATGTTCACTGCATTATCAGACCAGGTGAGTGGAGTCCTGAGTCACCAGGTTTAGTCACAAGATTTCCAAAAGCCTCAGGGGTTTGGGTGAACCCCAATTCCTGTAAATTAATTTAAATAGGGGACTAAATACGAAAGGATGGACTGAAAACTCAAGAAGTAGCTAAATTGCTTTTCCCAACAGAGAGGGCTTAGCGAGTTCAGATCAGAGTGTAAGGATGAAGGGACACACCAGAGTGGGAATACAAACACTACACTTAACTTATTAAAGATACCAAGTGCTCAGAGCTCTCAAGTCCTCCTCCCCTAAAAGACTGATGAACATTAGCCATCAAAACAGGAGACTGCAATATTCTATTTCGGGGAAACGAACTAGCCTACGGGACAAAGCACAAACATAATGACACTGGACCATTGCCACAACAAGTGACTCATCGTCGAGGTCATGGTAAAATACAAACCAAGTCAACACACGCCCCACCCACATGGTCAGAGCTGCTGATTGCCTAAGTACACCCTCATAATTATGATCAACCACCAAGGATTACCGGACATCTGAGGCAACTTCTGAAATGATACAAACAAAACAAGCAGGGGAAAAAAAAAAACTTGGAAGAAGTAGAGGGAAGGAAATCTCAAAAAAAATAAAAATAAAAAAATATCCATATAGTGAAGCTGGATAGATGGTTTGGTATTTAGAAATACTTGCTGCGCTTCCAGAGGACCTGAATTTAGTTTTCAGCATCCATGTCAAATAGTCTATAACCACCTGTAACTCCTACTCTCCGGGATCTGATGCCCGCTTCTGTTTTTTGTGGGCACCCACACACATGTGCACACATATACACTGAGACATTTACAAATATGCATAAATTAAAATAAGACAAAATTTTAAAGTTTATTTTTAGTTTGTATATTCTTTTAGCTAGCATAACACCTCCCTGCCCCCAGATGTGAGCTACTCTGTGTTGGTTTCCTAGTATTGGTACATCACATGCAAGCAGGACTGTGCTCCCTCTGAATACTCTAGGGAAGAAATATCTCCACTCTATCTAACTTTCCCTGGTTCCAGAGGTTCCTCCTGACATCAGTGCAGACTCTGCCCTACTTGTCTTCACAAGAATGTCTCCTCCTACCCCATGCCTGTATCTTCGCTTCTGTCCTTGATAAAATAGCTTGTGTTGAATTGAGGGCCTTCACAGATAACCCAGGATGCCCTCATTTCAATATACTTAATTTATCTGTTAACATCATTATCCACAGGCACAGGGTACTCGAATGTTCATATATCTTTGGGTAATCTACCAAACACTCCCTACAATGTCCTAATCTGGGAGCCCATGAAAGTTACTTTCCTTGGCACAAAGGAATTTACAATTATGGTTAAGGATCTTGAAATGAGAAAAATTTGGTGGATTGTCATGTATTTCCAGTATAGCCACAAAGATCCTAAAGAATAGAAAACAGAATTGTCATAGTCACAAGAAGAGATGTGACAAGAGCAGAGGTCAGCTTAATGTGAAGAAGGGACCACAAGCCGAGAGATACAGGTGGCAATGAAAGAGATTCTCTTCTATCACCCCTGATGGAATCCAGTCTTACAGATCCACGGTAGACTTCTAATCTCCAGAACAGTGTGGTATGAATGTGTGTTATGGTAAGACACTAAAATTGTAGGTACTGCCGGGTGGTGGTGGCTCACGCCTTTAATCCCAGCACTCAGGAGGCAGAGGCAGGCAGATCTCTGTGAGTTCGAGGCCAGCCTGGTCTACAGAGCGAGATCCAGGAAAGGCACCAAAACTACACAGAGAAACCCTGTCTCAAAAAAACAAACAAAAAAAATTGTAAGTACTTCTGGCTGGGCATGATGGCACACACTTTTAATCCCAGTACTTGGGAGGCAGAGGCAGGTAGATCTCTGTGAGTACAAGGCCATATTGGTCTACATATCAAGTTCCAGGACAGTCAGAGCTATGTAACAGAGAGACCCTGTCTCAAAACAAACAAAAAATAATGTATAGGAATTTCTAACGAGGACAACAAGAAATTGAGATTCACACAGTGCACATAATAATAAAAGAAGGTAACACATCTTAAAATTAAAATGAAATGGTTCAGTTTTTAAAGGGGCATGCAGAGAACAGAAAAGGAGCCCTTAGATATCATACACATCATACCCATGTGGATATCTGTATGTATATTAGCAGAAATGCAAAACCTAATAGAAATAAGTAAGATATAAATTAAGAAAACCTTACAGAAAAATAAACAAAAAAATATACTAAATAATGTGCAAAGTAGGACTGACCAGTAACATTTAAAGAAACATGAAACTGAGCCAATATTCACAAAGTAGGAATTCTCCAGGAAGAAGAAGGATATCAATGACATAGTTTTCTAGTATTTTTCTGCAGGTGAACATGGCATACTGGGAGTCTAGTAAAACTGATGAATGTAAGTCCATCTAACCATGAAGTTTCTAAACCACAGAGAAGGTAGTATTCCAAAGATATAAGAGGGAAAAATCATCCATTGGCAAACGGCCAGTTAGTCTGGTAGTAATGGTGGAAACTATCTTCAGAATTCTCAGAGTAAATTATTGCTAGCCTGTAATTCAATATCTATCCAAAGGATCATAGAGGAATAAAGCTATTAGACAATGAGAAACTCTCACATTTACCCCACAAACATTTCTCAGAAGCTTTAGAGGGTAGGTAAGCCCAAACTATAGCAACAGCCACAAATACAAGATTCAGAAAATCAGTTTCCTACAGAGAAACAAGGGAAAGGTGATCCCTCTGATGGAGGTGAAAAGGGTTCCCTAACAGTTAGGCACAAAGGGTAGAAGCAACCATTCCTGATTCACACACAAGGGAACACTGAGAGATACCGTGTCAACTCTGATGGATCTACAGCCTGCTCCACGAGACAGAGCCCATGCCTATTACCATTAACTGACCCCAAAACCTGTGGATTTGTGGGTCCTACGCCCTAAAGGAGAACTTAATACCATTATTCTCCTAATTGGACTTGGTTGTTGGTCATTTTTACTCTTTTTGGGGGACCCGCCACCCAGCTACCAAATAAATACAAAGAGGTTTTTTCTTACTTATAAATGCCTAGCCTTAGCTTGGCTTCTTTCTTGCCAGCTTTCCTTAACTTAAAATTATCCCATCTACTTTTTGCCTCTGGGCTTTTCCCGTTCTCTTACTTCTGTAAATCTTACTCTTACTCTGTGGCTTGCTGTGTAACTGAGTAGTTGGCCCCTGGAGTCCTCCTCCTTTTTTGGCTGCTTCCTTCTTCCTCTTTTCACTCCTTCATTTCTTTTCTTCTCCTCCTTCTCCCAGATTTCTCCCTCTATATATTCTCTGCCTGCCAGCCACGCCTATCCTTTCTCCTGCCTTGCTATTGGCCAGTTCTTTATTAGACCATCAGATATTTTAGACAGGCACAGTAACACAGCTTCACAGAGTTAAACAAATGCAGCATGAAAGTTTTTATCTTTATACCTACATACTAGCGCATTTCTCAACTCAACAGAGGAGCTATTTACAGTGGATAGTGGTTAATACAGAGACCCACAACTGGTCAACATACTGAGAATAAGGGATTATGGAGTACTCCTCTGTAAGGGGACATCTATATCACCCTTCCCCCAGGGCTCGGGAATCATTGTGGAAGTGGGAAAGGAAGAGCATAGCAGTCGGAAGTAGTGGATGTCGACATCAAAACGGTATTTGTGGGCCATGGCAGGGCTATTGCACATGTCAACTCACAGCTGTGACTGCATGCACAGAATCTGGACAAGATCAGGCCAGCCAAAATCCCAGCAAGAATGGGGGAGGGGCTTATAAAATGTCACCTCTCGCTGAGGAACTATGGGCAATTGATGGCTGCTGAGGGAGGGGGAACCAGTTTTCTGCAGAGAGGAAGCCTCTGAGACTACGCAGGCTCCAGTAGATGGTACTGTACCCGTGCTGTGCACACAGACAACATTCAGGACTCAGGTTTAAAAAGAAAAAGAGCACGTGAAGTCGGGATGGAAAAGGGATGGTGGAGTTAGAGGAGATACTAGAGCAGAGAGAACAGAAGAACAAATTTGATCAAAACACTGTATGATTTGTGAAATTTTCAAACAGTGAATAAGTAGGCATATTTGTATTTTTAAAGTAGACAACACTTCTAATTCATTAGCAGAGTGTGGTGGTTTGAACGAAAATGGCCCCCAGAGGGAGTGGCACTATTAGAGGTGTGGCCTTGTTGGAGTAGTGACCTTTATTAAATTTTTAAATTTATTTATTTTTTCATACCAACCAGATTTTCCCCTTCCTCTTCTCCTCCTGTTCCCTCCCCTCACCTCCTTTCTACCCCCTCCCCCATTCACTCCTCTGAAAGGGTAAGGCCTCCCATGGGAGTCAACAAAGCATGGCATATTAAGTTGAGGCAGGACCATGACCATGTCCCCCTGCCACCCCTACCCCCCATCCCCCACCCCCGCTGCATCAAGGCTGAGCGAGGCATCCCACCGCAGGGAATAGATTCCAAAAAGCCTACTCATGTGCCAGGAACAGGTCCTGGTCCCACTGCTAGGGGTCCCACAAACAAAGCTGTCACTCACATGCAGAGGGCCTAGGTTGGTCCCATGCAGGCTCCCTAACTATTGGTCAGCTACCTCTGTGGGTTTCCCCATCATGATCTTGACACACCCACCTCATACAATTCCTCCTCCCTCTCTTCAATAGGATTCCTGGAGCTCAGCCCAGTGCTTGACTGTGGATCTCTGCATCTGCTTCCATCAGTTACTGGATGAAGGTTCTATGATGACAATTAGGGTAGTCACCAATCTGATTACAGAAGGCCAGTTCAGGCACTCTCTCCACTACTGCTAGGAGTATTAGCTAAGGTCATCCTTGCGCATTCCTGGGATTTGGAGTAGTGGTCTTGTTGAAGGAAATATGTCACTGTGGAGGCAGGCTTTGGGGGCTCATATATGCTCAAGCCATGCACAGTGTGACTGTTCACTTCCTATTGCCTGGTGATCAAGATGTAGGACTCTCAGCTCTAGTACCACATCTGCCTGCACACCACCACGTCCCACCATGATAACAATGGACTCAACCTCTGAAACTCTAAGCTGAAATCTTAATTAAATGTATTCTTTATAAGAGTTCCCTTAGTCATGGTGTCTCTTTACTGCAATAGGAACCCGAAGACAGGGAGATTGACAGGACTGGTGGGATTGGTTGCGAATTTGGATAAACACATAGAAAGCTGAAAAAAAAAGAAACTCACAGAGCGCGAACAGAAACCAGAGCCAGGGTAGGGAAATCTGAAGATAACGAAGGACTACAAAGTTTCAGTTAAGCGGAGTAAGAATCCTGAGATCTACTGCACAGCATTCTGACTAGTTCACAACAGTGTGTTGCACATTTCAAAATGGTTGAGAGCAAACTTCACCTGTTTTTTTGTTTGTTTTATGAAAATAATTGTTTTCATACAATGTATTCTGATTACAGTTTCCCCTCTCCCTATTCCACCTAGTTCCTCCCCACCCTCCTCCCACCCAGATCCACACCCTTTCTGTCTATTAGAAAACAAGCGGGCAGCCAGGGCCATGGCAGCACATGTCTTTAATTCCAGCACTCTGGAGGCAGAGGCAGGCAGAGCTCTGTGAGTTCCAGGCCAACCTGGTCCACAGATCGAGAGCCAGAGTACACAGAGAAACCCTATCTTGAAAAACCAAAAAGAAGAAGAAGGAGGAGGAAGAAAAAAAGAAAGAGGGGAAAAAAAGAAAAAAGAAAACAAACAGGCATCTAAAGAATGATATTAAAATAAGTAAAATAAAACAAAAACAAACAAATTAGAATACCTCAAAACACCCAAACAAGAAAAGGAGCAAAAAAAAAAATCACAAGAAAGATATATGATTCAGAGACACACAGGTTAGTACACAAAAATTCCACAAAAACCCAAAACTGAAACATATATCCATGCATAACATATACCCAAAGGACCTATAAGATTAAAAAACTAATAACTTGACTTAACATGAGACAAAGAAGCAGGGCGGTGGTGGCACAGGCTTTAATCCCAGCACGTGGGAGGCAAAGGCAAGTGGATCTCTGTGAGTTCGAGGCCAGCCTGGGCTACAGAGTCAGTTCCAGGACAGGCACCAAAGCTACACAGAGAAACTCTGTCTCGAAAAACCAAAAGAAAGAGAGAAAGAAAGAAAGAAAGAAAGAAAGAAAGAAAGAAAGAGAAGGAAGGAAGGAAGGAAGGAAGGAAGGAAGGAAGGAAGGAAGGAAGGAAGGAAGAAAAAAGAAAAAAAGAAAAGAAAAGATGAGACAAAGAACCTCCAAAGATGCCATTAAGTTTGTTTTATCTTGGCCGCTACTTCTGGGCATGAGGCCTGCCCTTAATAATGATTTGTTTCCTCAGTGAGACTCCCTTAGAGAAAACAAATTTTTCATTTGCAAGTGAATATCAATTGGACATAGCTTCTGGGTTAAGGAGGGGGGTATTTGTCCATTTCCCCTTTCAACTCTAGAACTCCATCTGGTACAGATCTGTGCATGTGCTACAGTCTCTGTGAGTTTATTTGTGTGCCAGCCTTGTTGTGTCTAGAAGGTCTTGATTCCTTAGTGTCCTCCAACCCCTCTGGCTTTTACATCCTTTCTGCCTCCTTTTCTACAGGGTTCCCTGAGCTGAGGGGAGGGATTTGACGGAGATATATTTTTAGGGCCTGAGTGTTCCTAGGTCTCTCACTCTCTGGCTGTGAGTCTCTGTATTTGTTCCTGTCTTCTGCAGGAGGAAGCTTCTCTGATGATGGCTGAGCAAAGCATTGATCTATAAGTGCATCAGAAGGTCAGTAGGAGTCATTTTATAGCTATGTTCCTTTTGCATAACAGTGGTATTTGGTTTTCTTCTAGGTTCCTGACATACCTAGTTTCAAGTTCTTGACCACCAAAGCAGTGTTGAGTATGGGTTCCATCTCATGGAGTAGACCTTAAATTAAATCAGATATTGGTTGGTTACTCCCACAGGTTCTGTGCCACTATTCAACCAGCCTTGGAGGCAGGTCGCCATTGTAGATTGAAGTGCTTGTAGCTGGGTTGGTGTTCCCTTTCACCTCTGGTAGCATGCAGAGTACCTTCCAGTACCATGAGCTCTAGTCTGTAGGGGCAAAGGCTCTATGTAGGCACCAGCTCGACTTCTCCATGTTCAGTGAGTTGTAGGAGTGTTTTCTTCATCAACAGGGCCTTGTCATTAGTTTATGGAGAGCCATTAATAGCCTTGGCAATAGCCTGTATTGTTTGCAGGTTCCTATAGGACCCCTTTGGCCAAGAACTCAATTAAATGTAACCCATTTCCTGTACTGAAGCTTCATTTGGTGACAAGAGATGGCCAGTTGAGGCTCTGTCTCCCCTGTCACTGGACAGCTTCATTTAGATCATCTTCATATATGTATTTATTTTAAGAAGCTTCTGTTCTATTAGATTTCCATACTACTGCTCAAATGGTCCTTAGTTTTAGTTGCCCTTCCCTGTATTCCCTCGCTTACCCCCTCTTTCTTTCTCCTATCATTCTAGTCCCCCACCCTCATCTCTCCGTAAGTATCTATTCTAGTTCCCCCTCCTAGGGAGACTGATCCCTCCCCACTAGCCTTTTACTCTCTCCCTAACCTCCATGGGTATATGGATTGTAGCTTGCTTATCAATGATATATCAGTTAACTTCTATGTATAAGTGAATACATACCATATTTGGTTGTATTGGTCTTTCTGGGTCTGAGTTACCTCACTCAGAAAGATTTTTTTCTAGTTCCATCCATTTACCTGTGAATTTCATGACTTGATTTTTTAATGGCTGAGTAATATTTAATTCTGTATATGTACTCACATTTTCTTTATCCATTCAGCTTTTGAGGGACATCTAGGTTGTTTCCAATTTCTGAATATTACAAATAGAGCAGCAATGAACATGGCTGAGCAAGTGTCTCTGTAGTAAGATAAAGTGCCCCTTGGGTATATACCCAAGAGTGGGCTGGATCATGAAGTTGACTGCCGTCTTTTTTTTTTTTTTTTTTTTTTCCGAGACAGGGTTTCTCTGTGTAGCTTTGTGCCTCTCCTGGAACTCACTTGGTAGCCCAGGCTGGCCTCGAACTCACAGAGATCCGCCTGGCTCTGCCTCCCGAGTGCTGGGATTAAAGGCGTGCGCCACTACCGCCCGGCCTGACTGCCGTCTTTTTGACCCCCATCTTTCAGAGAAACTGCCACGCTGATTTCCATTGTGGCTGTACATGTTTATACTGCCACCAGCAATGGATGAGTTTTCTCCTTACTCAACATCCTCACCTATATGAGATGTCATTTGTCTTATTGATCTTGGGCCACTCTGATTGATGTAAGATGAAATCTCAAAGTAGTTCTGATTTTCATTTTCCTGATGGCTAAGGATGTTGAACATTTCTTCTTAGCCATTTGAGTTTCCTCTTTTGAAAATTCTCTATTTAAATCTGTACCCCATTTTTAAATTGGGATATTTGTTTTCTTGATGTTCAGTTTTTTTAGTTCTTTATGAATTTTAGATATTAGCCCTCTATCGAATGTGTAGTTGGTAAAAAACAAAAAACTTTTCCCATTCTGTAGCCTATCACTTTGTTTAAATGACGGTGTCCTTCACCATATAGAAGCTTTTCAATATCATGAGGTCTCATTTATTAATTGTTCTTAGTGCCTGAGCTATCAGCATTCAGTTCAGAAAGTTTTTTCCTATGCCAATGAGTTCAAAGCTAGTTCCTATTCTCTGTTCTGTCCAAATCAGTGTTTCTGGACTTATGTTGAGGTCTTTGATCCATCTGGAGTTGAGTTTTGTGAAAGGCAATAATAAAAAAAGACACGTTAACCAATGGAATAGACTTGAAGACCCAAAAATAAGTCCACACACCTATGGGCACCTGATTTTTGATAGAGAAACCAGAAATACACACTGAAAAAAAGAATCTTCAATAAATATCAACTGTTTTCACCACAAAAACCAAAAATGTGTGTTTGAAGTGATGCCTATGTTAGTGAGCATCATTTGTCCTTTACTGTGAGGCTGATAACAGCAACACTTTGTATATAAAAATATATAATTAAAAATGTTCGATGTACAATAAAATCTGAAAGGAAAACTAGGCAAATGGAAGGTATAAGGTAGGAAAAGAAAACTGGTCATAATTTAACACATGGTTTAACACGAATAATTCTAAAGATTATAGTATAAAGCTCAGCCAGGTGTGGTGGTGCAAGCCTTTGATCCTAGCACTTGGATGGGTGGATCTCTGTGAGTTCTAGGCCAATTTGATCTGTATGTCAAGATCAAGGCTAGCCAGGGCTATACCATAAGACACTGTCTCCACAACAATGATATAAAGACTCATTGTTGATAAGTATAATTTTCAAATAGCCATACCAATAATACAAAAGACTTTTTAAAGTGGGTGTATTCAGCAATTGGGGTGAAAGTTGTAGAGTATGTCTAAGATTTTTATAACTTGCAAAGTAACAAGTAGGGCCAAGAGAGATGACTCAGGGGATAAAGAAAGCACTTGCTCACTTGCTACACAAGTGTTAACAACTGGATTTCAGACCTCCAGCATCCGTGTAAATCCTGGGCTGGTGCAATGGCCTGCTTGCAATCTCCAGCAATGAAGAGACATGGTCCCTGGAGCAACTGACTAAGTAGACTAGCTCAATCAGAGAATTCTGGGTTCAAGTGAGAGACCCCACTTCAATATATAAGGTTGAAAGAAAGTGACCAAGGAAGATACCTGACATCAACTTCTGGCCTACACACACACACCCATGCACACACACAGACACAGACACACACTCACACACACACACACACACACGTACACACGTACACACATACATACACATGCATACACACAAATAGCAATAAATAGTAAACATTTTATATATAACAAATTAAAGAAAAATACTCAAAGAATCAATTGAAGAAACGGAAGTAGCTACTTCTGGGGAAAGGCAATTGGTATGTGAGAAAGTGGGAGATTATTTTTTATTACATGGCTCATCAGACCGTTTGCATCACGTATATGACATTTTTGTAAGCCCTGGTATTACCAGAATTGTAAGAAGATCACTGTATTCAAGTTGTTTTGCATGTGCTACTGAGTGTCTATTGCATGTCGTTGGTCAAACAGCATTCTTTAAATATGGGAAAAGGAGCCGAGGAATGACTCTTGGGCTTGCTAAAGTTACTACACACAGCTAAGCCTGAAGTATAAACAGCACTGGATGAGCCTGACCTGCCTACGTTCTTCTTATGTTTTCTCCAGCTGTGAAATATATTTATTACTGGAAGTGCTTTTATTTGCTCATTTTTGAATTCCAGGGAGGACACACCTTAAAGAAAGGAATTGCCAAAAATAACCTTCCATCCTGGTGTTACCAGCTGCCTTAAACCGTCCTGAAAACTGCATCAGACTTCTTTACATGGAGCAGTCACACACCTGTAGTATGTGCTTTGGAGCCTGCAAAATACATAATCTATCGACAAGTATTTGTAAATATTTAATAAATTAAATATTTATTTATTATTTTGATGCTTATCTATATACCTCAATGATATTTCTCAAATGTAACATACTTATTACAAGACGAATTTTTTAAAAACTTAACCTATTATTGTATGTGAGTCCTAGGGATGCATACCCAGATGTGCATGCCAAGGTATATGTATGGGGGCCAGAGGGCAGCTTTGTGAAGTTGGTCCTTTCGGGGAGTCAGTTTTCTCCTCCCACCTTTCTGTGGGTTTCAGGGATTGAACTCAGGTCCAAGCTCCTTTACACACTGAGCCTTCTCACTGACCCCAATTACTTTTTTTTTTTTAATTTAATCTCATCCAGCTTTCCCGCCTCCTGTTAATTAGCTACTCTATATGTTTCCAGGCCACTTGCCTGAGGTGACAAGGTATGAGAAATGATGAGTTCATTTTCATGCTAACAAAGAGAACTGAAAACAGGAAAAGAGAGAGAGAGAGAGAGAGAGAGAGAGAGAGAGAGAGAGAGAGAGGGAGGAAGGAAGGAAGGAAGGAAGGAAGGAAGGAAGGAAGGAAGGAAGGAAGGAAGGAAGGAAGAAAACAGATAATGTGTTCTACAGTTAAAATCACAGAGGATGATATGTAGGCACATCATGAGTTTGGTGAGATCTTCCTCTGCCTCTGGGTTAACTTGATCATTCGAGATGTCTGATAATATTGAGTGGCCCTCAGCTAACCACCCCACACACAGCAGCTAGCTGCCATCATATAACTTGCCTTTTCTCTGAATACAGTCCAGAGCATGTGGACTGTAGACGTGCTACCTTGCTACCTTCGGCTTCCCTGATGCTTCTCCATGTGCCTGCCTGCCTACTTTGAGGGCCCGGGAATACTGCATTTTACTGCACACAGCAGAACTAATCAGCCTCTTTGAAATTTCCTTGCCTTCCTTTCTTTCTTCTATGGTAAGAAATCTGACCTTATTTCTCACCTCCTAGTGTAGGAAGACACATGGTGGGTGAGTTTGATCTCGTTACTGGTGGGGGCCTCCGAAGGAAATGATCCCACCCTCCTTTTCCACAGCCCTCTGCATCCTCAAAGAGAGCAAGCTCTCTCTTCCTGATGCCTCCTTCCAGTATTGGGACCCGAACTGGCGCTTAACTATAAAAGACGGTGCTTGGTCAGAAATTTTTATGGTTGTCCTTTGGCCTGAGGCTGGGTGTGAATAGTGGATCAGCTTTGTTTTATCGGCCATATGATCTGCAGCTCCGGGGAATGAATTTTGCATAGTCTAACTCCACTAAGAAGCTTTTTTCCCTCCATAACACTGATATTTACTCAAACCAGTTCAGATCCCTGCATGCATGCTTTCTTCATCAGAACCCCTAGGGACAGGGGGTGGAGCATGACAAGTTAGATTCCAGCATTGAACCCCACCCTGCGCTGCCAACAATCACTATAAGATTAAGATACGCTGAAGGCCAAATCAGTTCCTGAAAGGGAATCCTTCCAGTGAAGCCTGCCTGCTGTAACTCAGTTAACCTGTAAGGCGAGTCTTGGTTCACGCCCCTACAATAGCATTAAAAAGTGAGTCCCCTGTACTGGCCTGCTGCTGGTTTCCCGAGTGAGCCCGAGGGATTTCAGACAAGGCGTTGGTGCTGAGGTAGCGACTGAAATCTCTTAGTCAGTCGGCTGGACTCCGATTCTGTTCTGGCACCTGGCCCAGTGTATCAAAATTGTGGTTTTGCAGCCGGTTTTGGAAGCTGCTCCACTAAGCCATGTGACAAGCCCCGAAGTTGGTCTGGCACCAGAAGACTTCTTCAGATTGCGAACTTGAGAGGCCTCCAGTTGCCTGTTTTTGTGTTGATGCCTCCCTTCCCATAATCATTAACAGAAGGTGAGCGGCTGCAGCGGGAGCGCACCTCACACCTACTGCACACTTGTGTTTCTGTCTCTGCACCCTCATAAATCTCCCGGCTCTGTGTACTTGCCCACTCGAATGAAAGCTTTCCCCGGGGAAACCTGCAGTAAGAGTGTGAGTTATTAGCATAGCTCAAGAAGCTCATCTGATGGGGGCATGTCATGTGACTACAGACTTACTTGAATGATTTAAGAATCTCAGTTTATTTACTGATTTTGACACTAGGAGACACAAAAGATGTGGCATCTCTAGCCACAGCCAGGCAGAAGTCCCCTTGGAACTTGTGTAGGCTCCACATCACATCCAAATGGAAAGGAGGTAGATACAAGACATAGCTGATTTCCTATTGAAAAATGGAAGACTAAATACATTATGCCAATGCTGATAACTCTCAATTTAATATTTCCTGAGTCCACCGTTCCTATGAAAACTTCGTTCGTTGTCTGTTAAAACCACACCCGCTACTGAATGCCCACTGTGTGCCCGGCCTTGCGGCAGACAATGAAAGATGCAAACAATTACTCATAGTCCTTGATTTAAACACGTTTGTAGCTGATGACTGATAATGGGGCACATGGGATCATTGTAAAAGAAAAGCAAGTTCAGAGAAAAATGTTGTGTTGTAGATCTCAAATGATGTGAGCATTGGGCAGAAAGAGGCATAAATACGGCTCTCTCCTAAAGTGCTGTGATCTAGAAACAGGTGAGTGGGAAAATGAGGAGGAGAAATTCTGATCTTGGTGACAGCATTTCTTAAGGAATTGAATGTAAATATGGAAGCCCTGTTTATGAAAAAAAAAAACCAAACAAACTCAGGATGCCTACAGAGAATGAGTATGCAGAAGGGAATGGCTTTAATCAGAAATGAAGACTACAGAGAAAACCCCGAATCAATGATGCTGGAATGAATCAATGATGCTGGAAGCCAGAGCAGAGGGTTTTAAACTGACGTGCGGAAAGATTAAAAGTAAGAAACATTCAAGTCAAGAAAATGAAAACGTCAAGGTCAGGTCTCTAAGTGATTCTCCTCACGTAAAGACTGAGGACTGAGTGAACACCAAATGTCATTAGTTCCTTGGCCAGACTCGACAGGCTCCATACTTACTTGCTCTTCAGCACCACATAAGGACAGTACAGTGTGGGGGTGTGAAACAATGTGAAGGGCAGCACATCGGACACCAGCTGTGTGTGTTAACTCGTTCTCGACTGTTGGATAAACGACACTCGTGAATCACAATATTAAGTGTGATCACACAGACCCCCATTTTGACTAACACAGGTATTGTCAAGATTAAATGAACTTTCTCTAACAAATTTGATTCCTCTACGTCAACAAAACCCTCTAGGAAAAGAAGTTTGTTTTTTCCTCTGTAGGTGCCCTGTGATCATTCCATAAATAGTCTAACTTTTAAAACATGTAAATACCAAATTTCTGAACTAATTTTTGATAACTTATAGAACCAGTAATACTGAATTCATTGGTAAAAATTGTTTTATTTTGAAAAATTCGGGGAAATTTTATTTAAAAGAATACTTACTGAGTGGAGTCTCTGTATATTTGCTTTGTGTGTTCTCTTTTCCTGGAACTCTAGGTAACAGAGATCCCCTGCTTGTTTTATGGATTGCCGTTGCCTCCCTCATTCTAAAATGGTTGCAGACTGCCTACCAATGCTGTGAGAAAAGAGCCACATTTGGGGCAGATTTCAAGATGAACTTTATAAAATTTTAATTCGAGGGCTGGAGAGATGGCTCAGTGGTAAGAACGCTTGCTGCTCACAAACCGTAAGGAACTGAGTTCCGATCTCAGTACCCACATGACAGCCAGGCTCAGCTGCATGGGCTTGTAACCCCAGCACTGTGGGAGGTAGGGACTGGATGACCTACGAGCTTGTTGGCTGCCAGCCCAGCTCCAGTGAGAGTCAGGACACCTGATGTCCTCTGGTTTCTTCACTTGTGTACATAGGTACATGTACCTGCCCACACGGGCACATACCATATACCACATTTAAACACATACATTCGCGCTCACACATACATGAAAAATTGAATATTGTGCTTTAAGCAAGGTGGTAGGAGATGTCAATCAAGAGATGAGCCACTTTCTATTAACAGCGTGTGATCCTTCTTCAACCTCGAACTACAAGACCAGGAAATAAACGCCTAACTTTTGTAGTTGTGAAGGTTTTAAGAGAAAGATCCCATCCTTTTCCAGACCCAGCTCTTTCTCCAGAGATGACCACTGGTGTCTCCTCTTATCCTGGGTCTGTCCTTCCTACAAGCTTTCCTGGCCACCAAAGGACAGCAGGGCATCCAGAACACAATTCTCCACCCCCTCCCGAGAGCCTGTGGACACAAGCCTGTGCCCACACTTGCAGAATCCAGGTGAATTTTAAAATAGAATGAATGGAGACCCAGTTATGTAAAGAGTCACCTCTGGCCTCCTGTTCTATCGTGGGAGTTAAGACCAGCTGGGTTGCTCTTGGTATCAGTTTCCAGTGCATAAGTCTCTGTGATCTGCAGCAGAAATTCTTACAACAGGGCCCTTAGAAGTCTCGTTCTCTGATGGGCTGCCAAAGGCAGAGTCCAAGGCATATCTGTGCAAGCAGACTTTTTGCTGAGTTCCCAGGGACTGGGAGAAAACTACCAGAAGGAACAGGCCCCACGGTGTTCCACAGCTAGTAATCTACAACTGTCTCGGTGGATGGTGGGATGGATCGGCAACTACACAGTCATCCGGTTCCACTGCTAATCTGGACAGAGTCGACCACACGGATGAGGGGTGGGGTGGGGGGAGAGCGAGAGAAGGGAAGAGGGAAGTACATCAACACATTGAATGAAAACTCTTAAAATCTGGTTTTTCCCTCCTAAGCCTCCTTCTCAGAGGGGCAGCTCAAAACACCCCGACCCTGTTAGTAAGCATGTTCAGGGCTATATCCTTCTTATGGAATCAAGAAAGGACAGATACTTCCGTCACCTCTGAGAACTGGGAGTCACTTTAACAGCGCTGGTCACATTTGGGGTGGTAAGCTTGGATTATGAGATGGTATAATGTTAGTTCTTACTTCTCAAATAAGTCATGGCATGCATATTAAAATATTTGGGGCCACTGACATGGTTCCATGACAGAGCACCTGTCTAGCATCTGTAAGAACCTCAATCTGACCCAGGCGACCCCTCTTCAGCTGAAGAGCACCTAAGGAGGTAGCACCTGCATCTGTGAGGGTATCATAGTATAATGAGCATCAGGCCCATTGGTCCAGTAAGATTTTTCTCTCCCCTCCATATTACAGAATTAAAAACATTAAATAAAAAACATTCTGCTAAAGAAATAAAGTATTTGAAATATGTGGATGTATGTATGGTTACATTTAACATATCTTTTCTGTTATTCCTCTAGTCTTAACAGAGAAATTTAACAGTTATTAGCAAGAGTAGAGATAAGTCACCTTATTTTAATAGGAATAAATGAGATCATAAGTTCCTCAATATCATCTTCTAGGATAAAGTTCCTATAATGTCTTTTAGTCTGTCAATAAAATTTCACTTGATCTGACTAGATTTTGACAAATGACAATTTGACCATTTAAAAAGGTATCTTGATCTAAATAATGCATTTCCTTGAAATTCGGAAGCAAACAAGATAGAGAAGCTGTAAGATGCCTTCGCTCCCACCATGTCTGAGGGAGACATACATGCCTGTGGAGCCGGTAGCTTTCCTTCGCTTGGTAGGAGAACTCCGGTAAGACACTGAGATCTGACAGACACATTGCTTCTGATCATTTTACAGACAAGAAAACTCAGACTCCGAGTTCAGATGTGTTCCCCAGATTATCACTTCTGCCCACAATGCCAACTGGCCAGCCCAGGCTAATGTTCCTTCCACTGATCTTCCCTGTGCCCCACCCATACCCATTTCACCAAAGACAGGGAAATGGTGGTCCTGCAAACTGCCACCTGCCTCAGAGACACCCACTTCTCAGAGAGCTCCTTGGGAGACCACCCCATGACAGACTTTGTTTCTGCCAGAAAACCAACAATAGCTGTGTGCCAGAACCCAGGGACACAAGGAGTAATGTAGGCCCTAATGCTTACCAATGTGAGATTTGGTCAGAAAAACAAAACAAAAAAACAAACAACAAAAAACGAATGGAAGCTTTGAATGAGAGGATGCAGCAGCGTAAGTGTAGATGGACAGGGGTGTCTAGAATAAAATTGGTCTTTGACTCTGCTACTGGCACAGGGTTCTCCAACAAACATCCTATCTTCCCAAACTTATTACTCCATCTGTAAATTTGGCATAAATTGTGTATGGAGGGTAGAATTTTGTAAGCATTCCAAGAGGAAGAAAGAAAGATAGAAACAGACGGAGAGGGGGCCTGTGAGATGGTTCATGAAGGCACTTGCCGCCAAACCTGATGACCGAGTTTAATCCCCATGGCCCACATGGTGGAGGGAGAGAACTGGTCCCTGTAGAATGTCATCCTCTGACAGCCCAAGGTCTATCTACACAGGAATGGATGGGGGTCAGTAATAAAAAGGAAAAGAAGAAAAAGACAGAGAATACAAGACAATCCAAGGGCATACAGCATGCTCTCGGTGTGTGGAAGTTCACAATGCCTGAACGTCAAGCCGACTCCTTCAGCTGGGTGAGCTAATGGGCATGTCTACTTTGTTATAAAGGTACACTCAGGATCACACCACTCCCCAGGCCCTACACCACATGAAAGAGACACTGTAGAATTGTGTCTTGGGCCTGAAAATGTTTGAGCTAGTGGGCTGACTCCCAGAATGGCGTACTCTGGTATTCCTCCCAAAGCTTTGACAGGATTCCTGCACAGTGCTGGATCCCTAGAGGAAAAATGCAGGCCCTCTTCAGCAGACTCATCCCTCTGGCCCAAAACTCTGGATTATCTTTTATGTATTTTCATGACACACTATACTGCCCACACTTACTGCATCAGACTGTAATTGTTGGTTTACTTGTCTGTTTTGTCAAGTGATTTATGAGCTCTACAACCATGTGACTGACTCAGTGCTAGCCTCACATTTTAACCCAAAACAGTCTCCATATAAATTTCTGAATGAAAAAAAAAATTAAACAACCTCTTTAAAGTCTTTACCACAGTTGGCCCTAAGGGGGGAAAAAATCAGCTTACGGGACTGAAGCTCTCCATGCCCTCCTCCCAAGCCCAAGATTGCACCCTCTCCAGTTTCCCTTACAAGAAAGGAATGTCTCTATTTCCAGCATTTAGGCCACTTAGGCATCTGTTTGGGATGTTGCTCATCACATTAATTCACTCAGTAAGTTGTGCTTCGAAAGAAGATCTGGTGCTTTGGGACAGTGGTACAGCAGTGGATGTACATGGTCCCTTCTTGGAGAGGCTCACAGGATAAAGTGAGCTTGAATAAAGCCTCTGATTTTCAGAGAGGCCGCTAACCATTAGCCAAAATATTTCTGGATCAGTAACCATACCCTATCATCAACTTGACTTTCTAAAAATTGCAATGTGGTTTTAGGACCTGGTACGTAGTGTACATGCAATAAACATTCGTTGGCTAAAGAATGACGGGAGTTTGAGCGGGCTTTGATTGACTGTAGGTGATGCCCAGGATTAGAATCAGCAAATGCTGTCAAAGCTTTCCAGAGAGGAGGCTGAGTTGGGGCACCCGCTGAGATGAAACCACCTGAAGAGTTGACTGACATTCCAGACGTCCTCCCGGGAGCAGGTGATAGTTTTAAGAAATATTGTGGGTGGAAGTAGATGAAGCAGGGCTCTTTGCTACCACAGCAAAGCATATTCCAGGCTTCAAAGAGATCTTGGAGACAAAACTCTGGCTAACTGACCTTCCAAAACTACCAGCTGCCAGAACACTTCCTGCTTTTAAAGCACACTTGGCCAAAGCATAAGCTGCCAATACCATTTACCTATAATCTCCATTACCGATAATCGGAATTTATTTGGCCTTGGATTCGTCTGCCTGACTCGTTTCTACGCTTGTGGAAAGGAGTCTTATTTCTACAAACTTCCATAGGGCTGGGCATGCAGTTGGTATGGCACGCAGTAGTTCTGTTTTTGTTGTTGTTGCTGTGGTTTTCAACCTGTAGCAGGAGCGCAGTGTGAGTTCTTCCTGGGGTGTCAGTGCGCGTCAGAAGGGAAGGGCAGGAACCACCCTCAATCAGTTTGGAATTCCCTTGTCTGCTCTCATTTATTTGTCTCCTTACCATTTTTGCTTGGGATAGACCATGCTCTCAAAAGCTACAGAAACAAGACAAATGGGAAAAGCCATCACAGAACCCAATTAAAATACGGCAGATTTGATGCTATGCTGAAAACAAATGCGTATCTAAATGACGAGGAACACAGCCCTGACAACTTCTCACCTATCCACTCTGCGGCCAAGGAGGACCTCAAGTTGGGTGTCGAAAGATCAGCTTTTTTTTTTGGTACCAACTGTTGACTTTAAAAAGATAATTCTCCAGGGAGAAGTACAGGAAAGAAAGGCGAGGTGCCCCCCACCCCCATCCTCCACGCGCCTTTATCCTTTTTACTCAGAGGATAAATCCAGATGTGGCTGGGTAAAGCAGCTACATTTTCACCCAAGGATGCTAAGACAGAAATGCCCATCACTTCTTTGCTCTTCAGATTGATTCAGTCTCACAGTGACCTCCTCTAAGGACAATGTGACAGGAGGAAAGGTCATGACACTCCCAGGTCTAGTCAGACAGTCGCGGAGGCTCAGCCCAAGAGCGCCCCCCGCAGAGCCCACTGTTAGCCAATGAGAGATGGAGGTTTCCAGATGGTGAGCTACGGGTCTGCTGCTGGGCCAATCAGGCGCCAGGCGGGGTCGGGGGAGGAGATGCGAGGAGAAGCCTGGGGCGATGGAGACACAGAGACACCAGCAGAAGTTTCTCACCTTGGAATGTGAGCGACGCTCCGGCATCACCAGCTCCTATCCACCTCTGCGCGAGAGGACCTTAGGCTCCTTTCTCCACCTCATCCTGCTGGGGCCTGGGGGACTGCTGGTGGTCTCTGTCCTTGCTGCCCTTTTTAATGTTACCTTCCAGGAGAAAGAGAGCAAGGAACAACTGGGTGCTAAGGAACTGACCTCAGGCCCTGCGGGCCTCCGGAGAGAGGGGAAAGGAGAGGAGTGGCCGGGGCTGGGGGACTCCATGCATGGGCCATGGACAGAGCGGCGCTCCTGGCCCTGCCCAGCTTGTGTGCGCTGTGGGCAGCCGTGCTCTCGCTCTTCCCCTGCGGAACCCAGGGCAACTGGATGTGAGTATGGGCGCTGCGGAGGTGTGAAGGGTAGGTAGGTGGCCAAAGGGATGACCCGTGCCAGGGAACTTTTCAACTGAGGCCAGGGGAGGAGGAGCCGAGGCCCTGGGACCGCCGACCTAATGCATCTGGGGTAGGGGAGGAGGGCAGGGAGGGGGGACTTACCGCAGGGGCGCCGTGTCTTACAGGTGGTTGGGCATTGCCTCCTTTGGGGTACCGGAGAAGCTGGGCTGCGCTGGCTTGCCTCTGAACAGCCGCCAGAAGGAGCTGTGCAAGAAGAAACCGTACCTGCTGCCTAGCATCCGCGAGGGCGCCCGGCTGGGCATTCAGGAGTGCAGGAGCCAGTTCCGACACGAGAGGTGGAACTGCATGGTCGCCACCGCCACTGCCACCGCCACCTCCGCCTCGCTCGCCACCAGTCCCCTCTTTGGCTATGAGCTAAGTAGCGGTGAGTCACCGGGACCCTTGGGGTTGGCGGGACATAGAAAGCGACAACTTTTCTGCTAGTGCCTTCCGATAGAGTGAATAGTGACTGCACCGTCCGGTGCTCGCGAGATCTTCAAATAGGGAAACGGGGGCGACAGGGGCCAGACCCCAGCACGCAGGTGCAGCCCTAGAGAGGGACACCCCAGGTCGACAGAGGGACACTTAGAGGGGCTGCAGTTCTCTGTCCTTCCCGTGGCCCCTGCCAAAGTTGCAGAAAAAACTATGAGTCCCCACCCCGTCGACCCCTCGGACCCTGTGGCGCCCTGCTCCGTGGGTGACCAGCTGGACAAACATGAGGTCTGCAGCCGGGAATGCCGCTGCCGCATCTGCTTTGATTTAAGCAGCTCTGTGGTGCACAGAGCTGTAGACAAGTGGCTAATTGAAGGACAGCCTCACGTTTTATTGACTTCTGGAAACACCAGGGTTAGTGCACAATGGTGATTTTTAAAGGGACTGTCACCTGAGCGCGACTTCTTTTGCTTCCCCTGGTTTTTCTGTTCCTTCTATCTCTCCCTAACTGGGCGCATTTTCCGCGGTACGGGAAAGTTCAGTGAAAAAAAAAAAAGTTCTTCCACGTGCGTGGCGTCTTAGCAAGGATAACGGTTCTCGGAGCCAGGATGCTTCCCGGAATATTAGCAGAGTCACAGAGTTTTAGGCCCGAGGCATTGGAAGATGCGCTCGCTGTCGTTTTTTAAAGTTCGTTTCCGTTCGTCCAGCACCTTTGACCCATCTCTGCTCTGTTTTTGCATGCGCCTCCCCAGAGCTGCGCCTTCCCAGCTCTGAGTTTTGGCTGACAAGTGCTGCGGATAGATCCCTGGCCTGGGGCTTGAGAGTGAAGGGTAAGAGGCTGGAGGAGAAAGAAAGAAAAGTAAGAAAGAGAAAAATGATGTGTCCTAAGCAGTTGCTGGGATGCAGAAGCATTCGCTGCTGAAGAGGTTTATTGGACAATGGGCGTGAGTGAAACTGTTTCTATTCCAATCTAAACATCTGGAAAGAAAAGGAAAAAAAAAAAAACTCGCCTGCTGAGTCCTTTCTACTTTATTTTATTAATGTCTTAATGGAACTTTGATTTCAAAGATTTTAATGCCAACTCTACTGACAGAGTGCAAAATGCAACTGTTTCAAAATAGGATACTTTGCCACAACAATTCGACTTTTTGCAAGTCTGCAATTATCTTCTTTCCGTTAGTTTTATGACTATAAGGTCAGCTGTGCTGCGTAAAATGTTAGCTTCTTAGTATCAGTGATCTTCATTATATTCTCCCCTTTTCAAATCGTATCTCTAATGTGAAAGGAAAGGAATATTTATCTACCAATTGTCTTGATTTTTGTTAATTTTAGCTTGCATTCTGACTCATCTTGTCTATTCAAAGAAAAATCACATCAAAATTTTCCATTTTTATTTTGTGACTGCAGCCCACTTTGAAAAAAAGATAAGGAATCTGTTTCCCTTTTGGTTCCCATTTACATTGTCCATGCAAAGGATTTACATTAACATATACTAATGAGCTACTACTGTCTGAAATACTAAGACAGGTACTATTGAGGATTACACATTTTAAAAACAAGCATGAATTTTAATGTATGAGGAGAGTGGGTGACAATATGGCATGTGACATCCCATAATATGGAATCCTGAAAAAATAATGCTGTTTCTTTTAAGTCTAAAATAGTAGGTTTCCTTTATTTCAATAATTCCAATATTCTTTCATTATGCCATCCATTGTGAACACTTGAAAAACTGATTGCCTCGTAAGACAGTGAGTAAGAGGCTTTATGACTGAATTTCAACAGAAAACGATGGCTCTACAATTTATCAAATGTTTTCTCCCTAGGCACCAAGGAGACAGCTTTCATTTATGCTGTTATGGCTGCAGGACTGGTGCACTCTGTAACCAGGTCATGCAGTGCTGGAAACATGACAGAATGTTCCTGTGACACCACCTTGCAAAATGGTGGCTCACCAAGTGAAGGCTGGCACTGGGGGGGATGCTCTGACGATGTCCAGTACGGCATGTGGTTCAGCAGAAAGTTTCTAGATTTCCCCATCAGCAACACCACAGGAAAAGAGAGCAAAGTACTGATGGCCATGAATCTGCACAACAACGAAGCGGGAAGGCAGGTACGTACTGGAGAATCGAGTAAGACTCCAGCATCATCGGGTAAATAGTACTTGGGGTCAGTGCTTCTGGGTGAATCCACGCCAATGATTTTAAAACCAAACACTGGCAGTATAAGAAATAAATAGGTATGTATCATTTCATGAGTGTGTATTGACTGCATTGGTAAGCTCTCTTAGGGAATATGCAGCCACTATTTATAATTTTTTTTTGTAAAGCAAACGTTTTATGTAAAATTGTTAATTTTATAAAGTTCATTTAAGACTATAAAAGAATATGAATATAAAGCTACGGTTGTATTAAAGGTAAAGACATTTTAAAATATAGCTATATTAAAGATAGGTTGAGAGGAGATGAATGTAAGGACCTAGCACCTAGTCAACTCCTTTATGAATTCTGGTTTTAAAATTGTTTCTTAACAAGAAATATGTGTGTACCCTACTTAGTTTTTATATGTTTACATTACTGACTATTGGTACAATAAAGTTTGGATTCTAAAACACTGTTGAATTGTTTGGCAATTCACGGTACCTTTCCTAAAAGACTGTAACATTTTTATGAATACATATTTTCTGCCGTAATAAACTTTTCAAGACACATATTATTTTGAATTTCCAATAACCTGTCAGGGTCCCAATGTTGTTACCACAATCTGCCACATCCTCCTGAAGTAAATTCAGACAATTTGCAGCATCTCTTAGGAATAGTTAAAGTATATGTTGCATTTGTTTTTTTACATTTTTTGGCAAGTGAATAATGGGGCTCATTCACAATGCTTGGAAGTCCTAGCCAGTTTTGTTTAACTGCCCTCATTTAAAATACAAAAAGCCAGAAGACTCAGTCAAATATCACCCATAACTTCTCAAGTTTTCATTTACAGTTCTATTCAACTTGAATATGCAGTTCAAAAAGGCAAAACAGAACAGAAGAAAATCAATGAATAGGTTATGCAAGTTTTCCCTACTTTTATTTAGGAGCGTCAGAAAAGTTATTTGATTTCACTAACATTGCTCTTATTCTGCACCACAGTTAGGTATATACCTTTTTTTTCCCTTGGGGTTTTTCATTGTGAAAGTAAGAATGAGATGTTGATTGAATTTAAATAAAGAAATATTTATTATTTATAGCATTTTAATATGAGAGAAGGAAATGCAATTAGCATATGTTCTTTTAAGCTCTAGCATTAAGCTCAAGGAAAACATCAGGGTACACCAAATCACTATATTTATTTAAAAGTTGAGAAAACAATTACGTAAGTATTCATTATTCATCACTCTTAAAAGGTTTAATAGTGATTTAAAAATTTAACCAAAAAACAAAACTCAGAAGTTCATCTTATGATTAACTCTTAAATAAATATCGTTGTGTCTGAGCTTATGAAAACCTAAAACATTTGTATTAAAGAAAATTTAGTTTTATTAATAACATCAGTTTTATTACATCTTATATGTTTTCAAATTAGGTAGCTATATTTGGCTCTATCATTTTTAATATTGGTCTTAAACAGTTATTTACATTTTGATTTTGGTTTTTTGATCTGCATCAATTTTAATACAATATACTATTGGCTAGGAAAAAAACCTCAATTTCTCCATTTTACATAGATTTTTGCTATTTTTCTGTATTAGCAAAGAACAATTCAGCCCATACAGAGGTGCACATTTTGTGCAAATTTCAGCTTCTCTTACTGAAGCTTTTGCCTCACATTGTTCTAGATGGAATCCTAAAATATTACAAAACATTTACCTGGTTATTTTGAGGGTAATACATGGGTGTTTTTGTTGGTCTTTTCTTGGGAAGTATTCTAATTCAAAATATTTTCATATTTTTCTTTCCACTGCTAGCTTTAAAAAAAAGTCTAAATAAACAAAAAGGAGGTTTCTCTGACACGGACAAGAAACTGATTCAATTTTTAATATTAGCCATTATGATTTTGATCTGTCAGGCATATTTGTCTGAGTAAAGTTTAAGGTCTGCATTCAATTGAGTTGGTTTTTCTAGTCTCAAAATCCCAAACTCAAAATGTAGGAAAGCGTTCAGAGAAATGTGGGTACTGGCGCTTAGTAGCACTGTGAGCAGGATAGATGATTTTCTAACCGCTGACCTTAAATACTCTGATTCCCACTTGGTTTCTGACACCATTCCTAAAGTTATGACTCCAAGAATAATGTTGCTGGGCGGTGATTGGCTGCAAGAATGATGTGATGTCTTCCAGGGGCAGAACTTCTGGGAATAATGTGACTTGGAATATTTATGGGTATTTCTTTTGGTGTGCTTAAAATATTTCCATTCTTACCATGTCTACCTCATAAACTTTTAAGTTTTCCTACCCCATAATTTGTTTTATTATGAGTAACTCAACAAAGTAGGAAGGGCAGACCCCAAATTTTCATTGACCTGTTTCAAGAATATTTATAAGTAGTTGAACAACACAACTGTATTTTGGGATAGAAAGGGACAGAGTGGGTCAGAGGAATAGGAATCCTTCGCACACACCCATCCAATCTTAACTCACAGAGTTTTTAAGTTAAACAGATCCTCCAATGGCTGACAGGATGAAATGTTGGTTACAGAATGTGGTCATTCCTAGTAAAGTGTGGATAAAGCAATATGTAGAAAACAATCTCTGCCCACAGCATTACCTTTGACTCAAAATTGTGAGGCAATTAGTCCTTAAATCATTTCTTACACGGATTCTGCTTTTGCACTGAGTTCCAATGATCCATTTTCCCATTTCACTTCATTAGAAACATATCGACCCAAAACTTCCATGAGGAACCCTGTAGATTAAATACCACCTTCCTAATTGCTCTCCTATAGTTTTACACTATTCCACCAAAGTGCGCACATCTGTTTGCAATAGTTAACAAAACATTCCTCTGTTGACGTCGTTATAAACCTTAACAACTCAACTAGAGGAGAGAGAGGAATTTTCCCATAACCACACACAATTCATTCGGTTGCTATTCTCTTTTCCAGTTACCAGAAAACATCAGAGCCACCACTGCGGCTCACACTAGCTTTTTAACATTAATTAAGAACCCTAGCAGAAAAGATACAGAATACACATTTTGGAGAGTTTCTGGAATATTTTTAAATACACTTATGTTTTCCACTTTCGTTTTTCTGTTTTTCTAACATTATCTTGCTGAGTTATGAAGACTTTATATCATATATCACCAATTTATGTAAGACAAGTGTCTTAACCACACTGTTTATTTTTCTATAAAATTGGAATCACAACTAAGTACCTGTTCATTAACTACATATTAAGTGAAAAGAATTTCTTGCTATAAAACCAGATCAAGTACATGATTTATGAAAATGTGCTCCAAGAAACACTAACGTCGGCAAAGTTAAACCCTGTGTGTATGTGTCTACCCCGAAACTCCGAATTTCATAAAATTCTCCAACCAGCAACTAGATTGCTCTACTTTAATTCTGAGTTATATCCTTGGAGTATTATGGGGACATCGTCATTCAAATTGTATGCGGAATGCTTGAGATTCTTCTTCTTGAAGTCCATTTATATATGTAAATTCTGGGGTAGAAAAATAATATATGTCACATCTATTAAAAGAATATTATCTTCTTCTACTTCTGCTCTGGCCACTTTTGATCAAAAGTCATAGAACTAAAAGCTTAAAAACATAATACTGGAAAATTATCAACTTCAGTATTTAAAAAGAATTGTTTTCTAGAGTAAATCCTTCAAACTCCCAGTATAAGCTTAGTAGGTGACAAATTGAATTTGCAAGCCTCTTTTTATTCTTTCAAATTGTGCAGCAGTTTGGTGGACTCATGCTGTTTGGGGGAGAGTTATGATGAAGCTGGAGGGAGTCCTGCTGGCTCAAGGTCTTCCAGGACCACTGACCCTCCGACAATGTCTTTTCTTCATGAGGGTGATTTTTGTTCCTCTTCCTCCTCAGGTTAACCACTGAGGATGCGTTAAAACCGCTTGTGTGAGTGAGTGCGGTGTCATTGAAATTGTGTCTACTCTGTCTCTCGCACTTTGAAAACCAACAGCGCCCATGTCTGAACTGGTTAAAAAAAGGAAGTTGGGCTCTCAGTCATGATCAGGAGGGAAGGCAGCTTTAAATCACTGAGTGATGACTATCAGGAACGCTGATCTGGTTTAAACATACACTTACTCTCGGGTCTGGGGCTTCTCGGACAATTTATTTTATTACCTACACTGATTGAGCTCTTCCCCCCCCCCCATATCCTTTGGCACTTAAAATATGAACAAAGGTGGCCAGATTGCATTAATTTTAAACATTTATCTGCACATAGACCTCTTAAAGAAACAAGGCTTTTGTGAATAACAAATACCATGAATCAGGTTATCTTTATGCCGTACTTTATGTAATAAGTTGTTCTTGGGGCACCATAGGGTGTTTTTGCCCTGTGTTGTTAGTAAATAGACACATTTATTAGTTTTGAAGTTTTATGAATAAAAATAGTTATGTCCTATGTTCTGGGAAGGACAGGACTTAATACTATTCTATTGATTGTTTTAAATGCTACTAAGTATTAAAAATTGTACAAATCAATATCACATGTTCTCATTTAAGGCTGCAATACAATATTACTTGTTTGAAATAGTCTGTGTGGTTAGACTGTTCAGAGAATGTTAGGAAATGCCGTTCTGCAGACATATCAATAGTAACAAAGTCTTGGTTATTTTGTAGTTTTGATAAGAACTGTAAGTGGAATTTAAACTTCTTTCGTGACAGTATATGCATAATTTTCAAGTTGTTGAACGGGTAGCTTCATTTTTCATTTGCCCAGCATGTTGACAGAGTGTCAGCTCTACAACTAATCCTGACGATTTATTCATCTGCTCTGCCATCGTCTGGGGACTGCAGGAAGCAATATTGACATGTAAGAGGTTAGAGACCTAAAATTTTAGAACTCTCTAGATTGTTATTGAAAATTGCATCTTAACTTTTACTCTAACTTTATCAAGGACAGGAGCATGTAGACCTTCCCACACCTCAAACAATGGGCTGGTACAAGTATGTGTAAGCTTGGTTAGTGCTCCAGGTTAGATAAACCGAACTCAGCACTTATAAATGAATCTAAAATTACATAAACATGGCCGTCTTTTCCTTTTCTTCAGACAAGTTCCCACTCTGCAGCCTAGGCTGGCCTGGGCTCACTATGTTGCCCAGGCTAGCCTCAAGTCCACAGCCTTCCTGCCTCAACCTACCGAAAGTTGTGATTATAGGCACTTTATTCTCTTTCTAGTTTTTGGGTTAATATAATGCTATTTATCCAGTAAGGATAGGAGCTATGTTTTCAATTAATTTTCCAGAAAAGCGGAAGAACTTGTCAGCAGCCGCTGCACCGCGGCTCCTTCTCCCTTAGATGATCTAACTTGAGGTAGGGTTTCTTGTGTGGTCTGTGGCCAGGGCATAGCATGTTCTCACTCCCCTTTACCCCCTGACGTAATTAACTCTATAGTGATCGAACCTAGGGAGGCTTAATAGAGTCAACCAACAGGTGTTGTCGCCACAGGGTGCCACCATATCATATAAGCAGCTCACTCCAGCCAATCAGATTCCACGGGTTTGAGAATTGGTTACTAGGAAAACTCTTCTGATGTTTCTGTATGCACTGTGAAAGTCATGTCAACTACCCTGTTAGTGCTTTGCATGACAATCACCTGGGGCTCTGGTTTAAAATGTAGTTTTCATTCTGTATATCTGGCTTAAGAGCAGGGTTGTCTACATTTCTTACAAGGGATGCTGGAGCTGGTGGTCCATGAACCATAGTTTGAATGGCAAAACTTTAAGTGGTATCAGAAACATACAGGCAAGCACCAGCATCCTTCCTCATCACCAAACGCTTGAGGTATTAGAAATAAGAGTACTTTTCCCTACGAGATTTCAGATCATCTTTGGTAAGTAGCAAAAGTGGCTGTCCTGATAGTAAAATTTATTTTACAGTTTTTATGTAACTATTTATTTAGTATAGGGAGTTATGCACATGCCATGCTGCACGTGCGGTGCCTTGCGGGAATTGGTTCTCTCCTTGTAACATGTGGTTTCCCAGGGTTCCAACTCAGGTCTTCAGGCTTGGCGGCACTCAAGGGTAGCTCACTGTCCCGTACCACCCCTAGTGTTTTTAATGTAGTATGGGAAAGTTTTCTATGGAGACTCAAAACATTTAGACAGAAATAAATGACAAAATGTTTAAACTCTAAACAACCTTAAAGATGGTTTATGTTCAAGCCATCATTTTTACGGAGGAAAGAGCAAGAAACTTGAGTGGTTAGGGTAACTGTTTCTGGTGTTGAATGAAAAACGGCACAAATGACATCTGAACACAATCCTTGTCGGTTTTAGGCTGTCGCCAAGTTGATGTCTGTGGACTGCCGCTGCCATGGAGTTTCTGGCTCCTGTGCTGTGAAAACCTGCTGGAAAACTATGTCTTCTTTTGAAAAGATTGGGCATTTTTTAAAGGATAAATATGAGAACAGCATCCAGATTTCAGACAAAACCAAGAGGAAAATGCGCAGGAGAGAAAAAGATCAGAGACAGACACCCATTCACAAGGACGACCTGCTGTACGTTCATAAGTCTCCCAACTACTGTGTGGAGAACAAGAAACTGGGTATTCCTGGGACCCAGGGCAGAGAGTGCAACCGTACATCCGGAGGTGCGGATGGCTGCAACCTCCTCTGCTGTGGCCGAGGCTACAACACCCACGTGGTCAGGCACGTGGAGAGGTGTGAGTGTAAGTTTATCTGGTGCTGCTACGTCCGCTGCAGGAGGTGTGAAAGCATGACTGATGTCCACACTTGTAAGTAACCTCTCCATCCAGCCTAGCATGAGACTCCGCAGTAGCAACCAACGGTTGCAATCTGGAGGGCGCCCCCTACTGTGCAGGGCTGGAGAAGCAGATCCCTGGGCCAATCTGCGATTTCTTCTTTCTGAGAAATATCCAATCACAAGATGATCGTGAGGACTGCTTGGGATTCTAACGTTGAAAAGGTTGGCAGTCACCTTTGGATGGTTTTGGGAATAGACATTGACATATAGGGAACATCAATCTGTCCCCTAAGCAATAGAAAGGGGGGGGGGGGAGATAGCAAGAGAGGGAGGGAGGGAGAGAGAAGAAAGGAAAGGAAAAGAAAAGAAAAGAAGAGAAAGGAAGAAAGAGAGCAAAACGCCCTTATCCCAGAGACCTGGTCCAGGCTTAGGATAAGAGCCTAGACCAGGGACACAGATAGAGAAACCAGTCATGGTGCTTGCACAGCGATCATTTTTCCTCAGTATTTTGATAGAATTAATTATACTAAGTGTTTGTGCATAGACAGAAGAGGCTGGAAATGAACTATGGGGCAGGGGCTTGCTTTATGCTGTCCCAGACTGCAAAAGAAGAGCCACTGGAAAGAATCCTCACAAAGAGATACAATGTCCCTTTAAAGTATTTTTAAAGATGTTAAGTAATGAAAAAAATCAAAATGTAAGAAGTGAAGCATGAATTGGATTTTTAAGTGCCTTTAACCAACAGGATTCCTCTAAGGAGTGAAAGAGAAAATAAATAAAAACCTCTGTAAAGTTCATCTCACTTTTAATCTTTAGATTAAATTATCCTTTTGTTGTAGACCAGTTTCTACCATTAAAAATTCAGCTGTGAAATATTGGGAGGTGAGATTCTTAAAAAGATATGAGAAAAATGGGAGTAAAGAGATACAGCCCCTTAATTATGTAAAGACAGTATTTTGTATAGTATTTTTGCTTTAAAAGATTTATAATTTGTAAA
The DNA here is from genome assembly GCF_949786415.1 of Peromyscus eremicus. Taxonomy (NCBI): domain Eukaryota; kingdom Metazoa; phylum Chordata; class Mammalia; order Rodentia; family Cricetidae; genus Peromyscus; species Peromyscus eremicus. Next base: position 34,234,906 of record NC_081418.1, read on the forward strand.
TATAGTATTTAACTTATGTGACATATACTAAGAATTAAAGACATTTATTGTTAAAGTCTTAGAGTGCTAGAATAATATAGTTATGTCAAGAAATAAGAATAGCCTTCTTTTTCATACCACTAATTCTTTCTTACAACATTGAAAAGGAAGATAATTGAGGCAGTTGCCTGGATGTGTATTTCTTGCCAAAATGACAGCTTTCTTTCTTCTTTTAAGAAAAACAAAACTGGTTTTTTTCCTTGGTTTTTCAAGACAGGGTTTCTCTGTGTATTCCTGATTGTTTTGAAAATGACAGTTTTTTATGCCATAGATTAAAGTATGTTATAAAATATTAAAGATTGTGTTATTTTGATAGCCAGATAACTGAATTCTCTTTTCAACCTTCTCTCTGCTTTGTTATAATAAATTTCACAGTAAAGGTATTAGTTTGGAAAAGGAATCTAAGCCAGAATAATGGTGAACTTGATACCCTGGGTATTTACTATATTTTACGCAATGCTGCCTTTCCATTTGAATGCTGAGTGCTGTTTTTCTTTTTTCTTTTGAATCTAAGCCAGGGTCTCATGTTTGCTAAGCAAGTGCTCTACCACTGAGCTAAATCCTCAACCCCTCTGTCTTGTTTTAATATCCATATATATATATATATATATATATATATATATATATATGTTTATCTATATATATATATGTTTATCTATATATATGTTTATATTTCACAAGATACCTAGTGAAACATCACAGGGCTGTATTTGAGGTTATATTTTAATGTAAATGTTTACATTTTCACACTTTGTTAAATAATTCAGAATTATATAGAAAAATAGTTTTTCTAAGCTCAGGATGGACACAAAGAAATAATATTTTTATTAATAAGATATTTATCAAAGATTTTAATTTATTTCCTATTTTTTTTAAACCAATATTGAGCAACAATTTGAAAATCAAACCTATGGAAGATATCTCAAATTCTGTTGTTAAAAAAAAATCAAGACTGCTGCCAGGCGGTGGTGGCGCACGCCTTTAATCCCAGCACTCGGGAGGCAGAGCCAGGCGGATCTCTGTGAGTTTGAGGCCAGCCTGGGCTACCAAGTGAGTTCCAGGAAAGGCGCAAAGCTACACAGAGAAACCCTGTCTCGAAAAAAAAAAAAAATCAAGACTGCACATTTCATTGTGACCCTTAAAGTCTAACAGTGACCATTTGCTTAAGAGAAATATGGACATGGCAAATGAACAAATACCATGCTAATTTGAAAGAATCGCTTCAAAGTTATTCTCTGACTATAGTGTGGGGTGAGGTACTCTCATGCTCTTTTTGCAAAGTAACCAATTTATCTGCACTGAAAATAATCACTCTTTTACTTTAAAAGAGAAAGACTATAGGGCATTAACTACTTACCCTACTTACTAGAAAACTTCTCGTATTATGCTATCAGCTGACTGAGAATCAGTCAACCTCTGATTCACTAACAGCTGGTAACTCCAGCCATTGCTTTAAAAACCCAACGCCCACTTGGCTGTCCTTTCGAGGATACCAAGGAGGGATTTCTCACTCCCACGCTGGCTCCAGATTCTCTACCTTCTTACCTTTGACACCACCCCTGCAATTATCCTTCAGTTTTTCACCTATCTATCTTTATGTTGCAAATAACAATAAAGGCGGACTAGACTGACTTAGACATTAAAGGAACCATGCTGACTCAGAAATTGAAAACTTCACAATTTTAATTCGATCAGAGGGAGCGTTATCAGTAAGTGTCCACCACGGTCCTTAGGTTCAGGTCTCCCCATTGCTTTCAGCTGATTTCTGCCACTGTCCCGAATGGCAGGCTCTGTAGCTGTGTGCCTCAAATTCTTGTAACCCTGGCAGCTCCATCTCTGCTTCTCTTGGTCACATGGCCACCACATTTGCAAACCTAACCTTCTAGGGAAAAATAGAGGTCATTTTCTTGTTATGAACACCAAAGACAGGGGGAAGTTTCCGTCCCAGAAGGTCGGGCAAAGATCTGAGTTGATGTTAGCATTGACTGGTTAAACGTGCATATATCTAAGCCAACCACAATGACAACTGGGAGTTGGGGGTGGGCAACAGGTGCTCTTTCTTATCTGTCTAGTGGCAATCTGAGTCCAGCAGTAAGTTTCGACTCCAACTCCTTCAGGCAGTTTGAGAGCAGAGAGGAGAGGATTATGTGTAGAGGAAAACCAGGGTGTTAATTTACCCGGAAAGGGACCAAGAATGACCACCATGCCTAGTTCTAGTGATGTGTTGGCAGTGTCTGGCCTCACACAGAACTCACAGACAGACAGATCAAACCCAAATACTGTGGACTATGTATGTAGAAGCAGTTCCACTAAGGTATTATTTTTTCAGCTGAAGAGTTTAAGCTTTTTTTTTTTTTTTCTGATTTGGGACTTATAAGAGACAATGGATCATCTTAAAATCAAATTAAGGAAAAATAAACCAGGTATGGTGGCACACACCTTTAATTCCAACACTCAAGAGTGGAGGCAAGCAGATCTCTGTGCATTCCAAGCCAGCCTGGTCTATATAGAGAGTTCCAATCTAGCCAGGGCTACATGGTGAGACTCTATCTTTAAAAAAAAATAATGAAAACAATAACATTATCTGTAACCTCTGCTTTAGGAATACGGAAAGCATTTTTCTGATACCAGTACACTATAGAACCTATTCATTCTTTTGAATATAAACAACCACAGTATTCCCTACTCCCAATTTGGATGCTATTTGTTTAGTTCCATAGTTTAAGGAACTATACATGATACCAAGAATAAGGACATGTCATTATATATGTTTACATGCCCTGATTTGATATGTCCTTGTAGCTTTAGAACCATGTGATACTCACAGTACATATTTTGGAAACACACATTTTTCTGATGCATTGTTAGTACTGACATGAACAGTTAGTTCTACTGTTAAGATCAGTACTGAACATTCAACTGTGACCCTTAAGATTCAACCAAATTATTATTTACTAAATGAGAGGCATAGAAGCACAAGGGCCGACTCTTTGTGGGTTGCTAGTTTTTGTATCACCTCCCATAAGTGCTCAAAGACTAGAAAACAAGCCACTAGTTAATTAGTTCCTTAACTCAGAGCGCTATGATCTGCTAAGCTATTCTGATAAAAGTTCAAATTCTTTCTCCAAGTACCACAAATAATCCCCAAGACAAGCCTTTCTAAGAAAAGTCAAGTTATATTGCTTCTTGTTTTAATTTCAATTTTACTATGCTGTAAGTGTAACACGTCTTGGCTAAAGAGCAGGGCTGTGTCAAAGCATGAAAGGGGATATAGGGGGATACCAGAGAAAGATGGGAGAGACTCATTTCCTTTGAACAAAAATATAACTTTAGTAAACACCTTGATAGCATTTGTTGTAGTACTGGCATGTGCCAAAATTAATATCATTCATATACATACATATATATGTATACATGTATTAAATTTCATTCATATATTTATATGTGCGTGTGTGTGAGTACACACACACACACACACACACACACACACACACACACATATTCTTCACAACAATTCCATAAATTAGACACCATTACTGTGGCTCCATTTCTCAGATGAGGGAGATAAGCATAATAACTGTCAGTCAAGCAGCCAACCATGCTCACACAGGATGGACCAGTGGCATCTGTGCCATCCACAGCCACGGTGTTACTGTACATCTCCCAGTATCCAAACCATCAGTGGACTAGGTTTACATCATGTCAAGACTTTGAGGGCTCTGTAAATAGAGTCAAATTACAGATGTTTCTTCATAGTTTGGTTATATAAACTTGGTTAAGGAGTTCAAGGTGATTGAAGCTAGCCTCTATTTTAGATCCCAACAGCACTAACAGTTGGAATACCCAAGAAGCTATCAATCTTCCAAGAAGAAATGACTTGAGGAAATAACAAAGCAATTTATGTCAGCATAAAATAAATACACCCTTGCTGATGTGGTTAGAGCCAACTGCTTCACAAGGCATTCTCTTTAGAAAATGGGTAACATTTGTCGTTTGTGATGGTTTACCTTCACAGACAAAGTAAAACTACCAGAAGCAGATTTGCACCAGGTTAAAGCTTTGAAAAGAAATGCTAGAGAAAGTAGCCCTCTGAGTGATTATAAGAGAGCAGAGCAGTAAATATGAATCGAGTTGACACAAACAAATGTTCGTATGTGTCTTTTGAATGAGCACAGTAAGTGGAAGCATCTGATTTGTAAGAATTGGAAGCAAAATGTCGCGGGATAAAGACAGTCTATTCTCCGTTAAATGGCTGGTCTAGCACCAGGGGTGACTGACCTCCACAGCAGCTGAGAAACATTAGTAACAACCTAACAGCTGTAATCATACTCTATAGATACATCTATATAGGTATATCTGCCTAGTTCTGGGTATCTATAAGAAAAGGTAAACCTGTGTCCCTGTTGAGTCTTTCTGATGAGCGAAGGCCATCACCGTATTTTACTGAATATTTCAATACAACTTAAACTCTAAGGCAAACAGAGGGGACACACAAATTAAATCAGTGATCTCCTTTTTCTCAGTACATAATCTCCATTCTTCACTAGTTACGCACTACCATTCCCACATCTTAAGCTCTCCAGAAAACTAGTATTTGCTCTACTCAAGCTCTTTGGGCAAAAAAATAGCATACTTTAAGACTGCAAAATGGGAAAACTGAAGTCAATGGGATGGATACATAGTCTCTGACATCCCTTCCATTTAATGAGTATAGGATGATTTCACAAAACCAAATCTCATTATTTTGAGAAATTCTTCCTTCTGTCAACTTAAAAATGTTTTCTCTCTTCAAATAACCAACCTATTATTTCTCAAGATACTACTTTAAATTTCATTGACTTAATATACAAACCTCAAAATTCTAGTTGCCACAATACCTGCCACTGTGTCCCATATCCAACATGCCCTGGGATTTAGAACCATAGGGAACCTACTCCAGAATACTTCCATAATAATAGATTTTTGACAGTATTTGCAAAATACATAATTGACCACTCATGTTGACCAAGAGTTTCCAGTTTTATTCACTTATCTGGTATCTCACATCTTCTACCTGCTGAAGAGCAGAAAACCATTGGGGGCAAAGCACATTCTCTAGAGCAGGGACCTAGATCCTATTCCTCACAGCTAAGGAAACTCACCAACTGAACGTCCTACACTGTAGTCTTGGACTTCCCAACTTACTGGCACTACTGACTACTGGCTTGACCATGAACTGAACATATCCAGATGACAGTGTCCAACATGATTCCCTCTTACATCTTTCCCGTGCTCAGAACTGAACTCTGAAGACATTCTTGCTGTTCATTTCTGTTCTTGCCAAAGAATGCAGGTCTCATATCAGGTCCCCTGTAAACAGAACTAAACCTAAGCACAGTAGTGTTGGAGCTGAACTTGCAAATTATTCAGATTTCCATGTTAATGTCGTCATGCATAAACAAATCAAAATGCAAAATGACATTTAGTTTTAAGGTAAGACACTGAGATTCACATTGGACTCTTAGTTAAAACCTGAGTCCCAGGAGTGAGTATTAACCCTTCTCTGCTTGAAGGGATGTCTTTACAGAAGACATTTGTTTCGTAGTAGGCATACAATAGGCCATCATATTTCACTGCTGAGCTACAGCTGATGAAGAAAGGCAGGACTTGGCAGAGATTTTACTTGTCCCTAGGTTGAGTATGTTCATATTAAGCTGTATCCAGTGGTACCAGTCTCCCAGGCAAGGAAAAGCACATTTGAACGGTAGTTAACACATTGTGGAAAATGTACTTGGAAATCCCCCAAAGCGAACAATAATGGCAATAATAATAGTGTCAAAGTCCCCACTTCAGATTCCTCCTTTGCCTAGACCATCCTGATGGCAAGAACCTTCTTCATAGGCCCTTCTGAGCAAGAGGCAAACGCTAGTGAAACAGCATCTGAGGCCCCTTGTCTCCTTCTCTATCCCTGATGCTCTCCCGCTGCCCTACAGCCAGTTGTTAGGAGCAGGGACCAAGGGCTGTGTTCCCTACAAGGCTCCTCACACTTTCATCCATAGCTAGCCTGGTAAGCAGAGCCCCCCCTCCCCCTTTTTTTAGATTTGAAATACCATCTAGCAAGAAATTAAATCTTGGATTTTGCATGTGACGGGGCCTTTGGTGTTCTGAGTAAAGAATGAGATAGAACGTGAAAGTCAGTCGGAGCCTTGGGAGATCAAGGAAGGCCTGAAGTGTAGCTGCATTTCATCCATTAATGAAATCACTGTCCCATCACTGACTGGTTCCTTTCTGGCTTAGTAGAACTGGTAAATTTCCCATGTACACTTGGCAACTTTTGCATCTAAAAGTCTACAAGAGGTGTGGCTAATAACAGTAACTGGATTTAATGAGTGTTTTGTCATTTGGCTGGCACCATAAACACTCTAGTACTGTTTTACAGGAAATTGATAATGTTCACATCATAACCAGTGGACACACAGGGCACACTCAGGCACATCTATGGTGTTAAGCAATACTCTATACCATCTCCTCTTCCAGAATTTCCCCCCTTTAAGGCCGTAGGCCTTCTTCTCTCTGGTTATCAAGCAAATAGAAGCTAATTCTAAGAAATGTTAGGAGCTTGCATTGATACTGGAACATCTTTATTAATACAGTCCTAAGTTCTCTCCACGTCCAGTGCATCCATGCTGCCAGACAGATGCAGAGCTGGACAGTGAGTTTAGTATTAGCAACAAGTAGTACCTGTCAACTCTCCTCATGCTAATCACATGCTTATGGGACAAATCCAACAGAAACACGGCCATTACCTAACCACAGGGCTGACCTATCCTTTTTCCCTCTGACCACCACTGAAGGGCTTCCTCCCTACAGTGCTCTCAAGGTGTACCTTCTGGACTGGAGGAGGACTTAAGACTCCCCATGGGGCCTTCCCCAGCCTCAATCCTGTCCTTTGATGCTCCATTATACTACCTGGCAACAAATAACTGCAACTCTCTTAAGTCTGACTGCTTTTCCTCCCCTCATACTCTTGATTTGACAGGTGGGTGCCAAGAGTTTCAAGAAGGAATAAGAGGAGACAGAAGGGATTTGAGAGGTGGGGATTGACTGATCATTTGGCATGTGACAATCAAAACCAAGTTTGTGGTAGAAAAGCCATGCTGGTAAGAACAAGAGAAGAATCCTTAGAAAAGGTAAAATCCATTCGTGGCTTCTACAGCTCCACACCATATGCATTTGAAGAGGTGGAAGTAATTGGTTGAGTGCAGATTGGGTGAACAAGCATTTCCCCTCTTTCATACTGACTTGAAAAGATGTCAGATGTCCTTCCATTTAAACTGCTTTGCTCACTGAACACAATGCATGTCTCTTTTCTTTTTCATTTAAAGAGGATTACAAGAGAGGGTTGACAGAACAGAATGAACAATGCACCATTTGGAGGCCAAACTATAATTTGTGTAGACCTTTGAAGTATAAAACACAAGCTAAATCATAAAAACTGCAAAATATTGGCTGATTTATTTAAAAACAAATATAGCAAAAAGAAAATGATGAATTTAACTTTAACCAAATTAAAATAAAGCATTCTCTTTATTTTTCTTATTTTTCCCAATATCCATCCACTTCGTTTCTCCTTCCTTTTTCTAACACCCTCCTCCCACACCCACCTCCCACACCCTCCTCCCACACCCTCCTCCCACACCCACCTCCCATACCCTCCTCCCACACCCTCCTCCCACACCCTCCTCCCACACTCACCTCCGCTAGGGAAGCATCTGTGATTATAACTGGAACTGCATCCGCAGCCGACCCTCTACATCACTTCAACTACTACACGGCAGTGTTAGAGCTTTGATTTTAATACACAAAATTCTCAACATTAAATGAGCATCATTTCACTTCTAAGGCTGATGTGAAAGTAAAACAGTTGATTATTGCTTCCAGAGTTAAGCTGGCGCAACCAAGACAGACAGGATCCAGAGAAAAATGACTGCACTGTAGCAGTTACATAACCAATCTCACCCCTCCTAACATTTTATACAACTGTAAAATCCATCTCTCCAGTCTTTAAAATTCAAAGGGATAACTTGTTGTCAAGCAACTTAACTTCTATACATGTTCATATACATCCAGAGTATTACTGTGGTTGATGGCAGAGACTTAATTTTTTTACGTTAGGAAGTACGGAAAAAACCGTTTGTCAAAAAGACACTCATGTGATGTTTTACAGGTACAGTATGTACTTTGTCAAATACACACACATACACATACACACACACACAAATTCACCATGTGAAACCAAGAGTACTTACATTATTTAAAAAAAAAAAAAAACTGCAACATTTATTTTTCAATCCCCTGAAAGTGTAAAACGACTTACAAAATCAAGGGAAATATTTTACATGTCAAGACGTACATGCTGGATATGAGTTATATGGATATGAATATAGAAGCACCAGAACTCTTAAAAGTGTACAAAACTTGTCTGAACACAGAAGATGTATCTCCTTGTGAACTACTACATTCAGTTTGTGGGAAGAAACGGTACCACAGGGTTAGTAATATTCAAGAAGTATCTGAACTGCTTCCGGCTTTTAACAAAACAGCAAATACTGCTTTTTGATTTTTATGCGAACCACCTAAATTTTAGGTTCCAGTTTGAAGTGTTGCCTCATCCCATGACGGGCAGCATGAGAACTACTTTTGGTATGATGCATTTTAAGCTATTCCATACATGTCACATATGATATTAGGATATTTAGTGCCCCAATAAAGTAATTAGGACTTTTCAAATACTCTGCTACAATTGCAGGCAACAGTTGTTATTATGAAGTTAGAAGTAAATAACAAAATTTCTTGGTTTACAAATCAAAGCTATGATAGCAAAGAATTCCTCTTCTAAGACCACGTGGTCAATGAAGGTAGCAAAGCAGACCAATGTCTGCATCACCCGAACTGCGCTAACCCGGCTGTCTTGGATGACCTGATATGTTTGAGGAAGGGACTGGTTCTCTGGTTCTCTCCCACCTCTAGGGTTACTCTAAATAGCTTATACAAAATCATATAATTCACACTAACACAAACTCTAGAAGATGAGCCCCAAATGACACCTACATTAATGTTCATTTTCAATGTATTAAAAAAATTGTTGTGCTTTTCACAAATCTGATGAAAAATTTTCATGTGAAATATTTTATTTCTTGGTTTCCTTGGAAGGAAAAATAAAAACTATGAAAAGAAGTACACCAGAAGTCAGACTGTAAGATAACATTACACATACAACTAGCCAAAAAATCTCTTTAATTTAAAGGATACTGTCATCACATGCCAGGTATTTATACAGAGACATATGTACGAACAAAATTTCCTCCCTAAAAGCCATGTTTTTTTCCATGATAGTTTCACAGCAACCAGAATAGAAATCAATGCCTATACAGCCTGCCTGGTTACCCACTGAATATGCTTTTAGAGTTAAAATACATTATTGCCACTCAAATCTAAACATTGTACTTTTAGGGAACTGTGCTTAAAAATGGCTCAGCGATTTGTTCAGTATGAGGACTATTTACAAAGGTAGCCATTTATGTTAGCAATAAATAATCCTGAAATCGACAGAGACGGTCTGGCTCATGCACACCCTGGATGGCTGCATGCTACTAAAATATGTACACGGAGCGGCTGCTTCCCAGCTCTCCTTCAGGGTCAAAGTGCGTTCCTCTCTTCTCCACACTCCCTTCAGTCTTGCTTCTGGGGGATGCATCCTTCCATCTCGACCACCTCAGGCCATCCTTCGTACTTGTTTGTATCCTTATTGTTCTTTATGTGCTGAGGGAACACGACAGGACACAGCTTAACAAATGCTTGTGGTCTGCTAACTTGCAGTAACATAACCCCCTCGCTCTCATCTCAGTAACACACGTCAACCGTGAGGTAACAGAAACCACAGCTCAAGACATTCACTGAGTGACCCTTGTGGGCTGGGAGCTATCCAGCAAACCTTAAAGAACAAAAAGCTTGTAAAGAAAAATCTACAAATGTTTTTAAAGTATTACTTGTCAGTAAGTTTATATTCTATTTCAGTTCAGAGATATTTGCAAAATTAGCTGATTCGAGCATCAAAGTATAACTGAAATCCACAGTAACTGAGAGCGATAACGCACTGTTGTATAAGAGGGAAATAATTTTAATTTTGAAAAAAATGTTTTTAAAGTCATCATTATTTTAATTATTTACCAAGAACTTGTAAAAACTATCTGGAGATATTCAGTATTTGCTTATCTAATTTTTTTCCCCTCTTTTTTGGTGATGGCAAGGGTTGAGACCAGGTTTTTCTTCATAGCCTTAGCTGGCCTCTAACTCAGAGGCCCACCTGCCTCTGCCTCCCAAGTGCTGGGATTAAAGGAGAGTACCACCACTGCCTGGCACTTAATCTAATTTTCAAACAACTGGTGTGCGAATATTATATGAGAAAATTTCACTAATTTACTCTTGCCCATCAGTTATGAACATCTCAGACACTAACCTGTTCAAAGGGGCTTTTTGTCTTAATGCCCTTCCCACCACAGAAGACCCAGTTATCTCGAAAACCAAGGCTGGTGATGGACGTACTGCCCAGCTCAGCAATGAGCCTCCGCGCCTCATCAGTAAGTCTGAAAGAGAGGACAAGACATAAACACAGGGCATTGCACTTTTTAAATACTTACCGAGAGACTCGCTGAATATGAGGGTGGAAACATTTCAGATTAAATCAGAGAATATACAAAAATGAATACAGAAAAAAAATTGTAAAACAACATTCCTACTTTCGTGATGAAAGGCAAAGTCAAGACGCAAGCAGTTAAGAGAGTACCCTGTAAACATCTGCATTTCCTAACATGTGTCTTCATTTAGTTATTTCCAAGTCCATTCATCATCAAGGGAGACCAGGGCCCTGCTAACAGATGCCTACAGGGCTATCCAGCTCCTAAGCAACCAGTGTCTTTCACTTACTCTCCACCAAAGCCTTTGTGAGTTCCATGTAAATGGAAGAAAAGTGAATGCTGATGGGTACCAGAGGCTTCTTAGCACTGTCTTTTATTTAAGACAAATTCTGAGAATAGATATATAAACTGTACTTCAGTTATTTAATAAAAACCAACGTAGATGCCACGTGAGGGCTAAAGGTTTATCAGGCAGGCGATGACAAGTCAGCCTCCAGACAAACTCTCAACTGAAAGATGCCATTAAAAATACCTGTGAGGATCCCACGTGTGCAGTGATTCCCTCTCCTGCCTCCCAAAGAGCAGAAACAAAGCAGATGAACACTAGCTATAAATCTAGAAAAGGAACACTAAGGATCGGGTACCCAGGCTATTTGACACGAAGTCCTGCAATATAAACAAACAAAACCACCAACAACAACAACCAAAAGCCACCTTTTATAGATTCCTATAGATCCGTCCTGCTAGCACCCGAGGCAGGTGTGTGTGTGTGTGTGTGTGTGTGTGTGTGTGTGTGTCCGTGTCCCAGCAGGACAATCATGAAGAAGGTGCCGATTCACACCAGCATAGCCTTCAGCTCTCTGATGCCCCATGGACAAAACACAATCTTAAACTGAGGAGATACGTGGGGTGCCTTGCATTTAAAAGGGGAGCTTTATAAAATATGGAACACACAGATGTAACATTCAGCTCTCACAAAGTATTCAAATAATCACATCCACAGGACACGGGGCCTGTTTCAAACACAGCTACATAGGGTCACCCTGGAGGAAGTTCACTAGACTCTGAGAAAATAAGCAAAAGCCCCTGGAATATGCAGCCTGTCTGACTCACTTCTGAAAAGACGCAGTGTGAACAAGCGAACTGAAAAGGTTCAAAAAGAGCTCATGAAAATTAATAATAATAATATTGATGGGACTGGAGAAGTGGGGCAGTAGTGAAGGGCTGGTGCAGCTCTTGTAAAGGACTCAGTTCCCAGTTCCCACAATGGGTGGCTCACAACCATGTGAAACTTCAATTCTAGGGTCCAATGCTTCTGGCCTCTGAGGGCATTTGTGTGCATGTACACACACGTATGTATGTATGTATGTATGTATGTGTACACACACACACACACACACACACACACACACACACACACACACGCACTTATGTGCACGCGTGGGCTATTTAAAAAAAAAAAAAAAGGAAGAAGAGCCCATGCCATCTGAGCCTGTGTGAAGACCTTCTCACGGATGCTCACATGCTTCTGGCCAGCTGCATGGGCTCAGCGATCACTTCCCATGGTTGGCTCTGTTGTGGAGCACCTTCTGCACTGGACGGTAACTCTGAAAAGACTGGCTGAGTCCTGTGTCCCAAAAAGTCATGGTTCTTCTACACATGCAGTTTCGCTATGTGCTCTACTTTCTGGCTACTTTTGAAAGAATTCTTTGCTTCTGTCAACACAGCCGGATGAGCTGTGATCCTGGAAGAATAAAAAAACATATTGCGATGTGGCTGACAGGCAGTCGGCTCACGGGGTGCCAATGTCACTGCCTCCTAAGACAGCCATAGGGCTCCATTCACATTTATTCCTCAGAGAAAGTATAATGAATCTTAAATCCACAAACAATGGTAACAACTGCACCCCAAACAGTTGGGTTACCCAAACGTAGGTATGTTCCCCTATTTTAAAAAACAGAAAGTAAAATGTTTCCTATCCAAGAGTTTATATAAACTAAAACACATATACTGAAGGTGCAGTCAATCATCTTTCTGTGCTTTTGAATTTCACAAGTGAACATTATGATCCATGTGGATAAACCATGTCAAGTTAACCACAGCAAGAATCAAATTGACTCTGTTAACTCCTGCATTTTCCATGAGAACATTATGATGTTCTTGTGTAGAAAGGAATTAGCATAAAAGACCTAAGTTCCCCTCAGAAAGCCTGCCAGCAAGACTGGCATTGCTGGCATCTGGACACATGGATCTGAGAAGAGCACCTACCCTTTCTAGAACTGTATCTGTGTGTACAAACGATGTCAGCTCAACTAGTCAGCTTTCAGCTCAATAAGAAACCCTGTCTCAAGGCAGTAAGTCAGAGAGCAATAGAAGACATTTAATACCCTGCTCTGACCTCTACACAGAGACATATAGCGCGCACGCGCGCGCGCACGCAGACACACACACACACACACACACACACACACACACACACACACACACGCATGCGCGCACACGCACACAAATGCACACAGAATTTAAAAGTTAAAAATAAATAAAAGGACTATTGGAAACCTGGCCCTGGTTCTCTCCAGCCTTTCCCCCTAGACTCGTACCCTTGCTTTCTACCTTTTCCTGAAACAAATCATGGCCACAATGCTCAAACCCAGACACCTGGGTCTATATCTAACTATCAAATCACTTATTGATGACTTCTAATGCTCCCTGATCTTCCTGTGTAGAGTTCGTGGGTTGTTTCAGTGTTCCTTTTGGTTGTATTCTATTTTTAGCAAAGGACAATTTCATATTTCAGAAGGAAGTCTAGATCAATGTAAAGCAGTCCGTGTCCAAACAATGTAACATATACAGGTGTCAAAATGTCTTCTCTTTAAAAGCCCAGAATAATCAATACAGTATAAAACTCGGAGATACAAGCTTTTGGTTCTGAAGGAAGTAGTAAGGACTTGCTGTGTGTTTAGTACTTACTAATGGTATTAACTAGTTGAGTTCTGAATTGATGTTTTAAAAGCTAAGGAGATGACTTGGTGGCTAAGAGTGCATGAGGATCTGGGCTTGAGCCTCAGCATGTCCACTGAAAGCCAGCGAGACCACATACGTCTGTATCCCTGGTGCTAGGGAGAGCATGGAGGCTGCAAGATGATACCCGAGGCTTGCTTGCTGACCAATGGCCCAGCTGAGAAACTGTAAGTGCCAGGTGCAGCTGGAGACCCTTTCTCAAGGGAATGATCCAGAGAGCGAGAAGAGGACACCTGATGTCCTCAAGGGCACACATGCCTACACAATGTTTTGTGACACATACACACACACACACACACACACACACACACACACACACACACATTTTTTTAATGTTGGGGCCAGCAAGATGGCTCAAAAAGATAAAAGCTCTTGACACCAAGCATGAAGAGCTGAGTTTGTTCTCCAGGATAGACATGGTGGAAGTAAAGAACCAACTCTGGCAAGCTGTCCTCTGACCTCCATATGCACACCATGGAATGTGTGTGCTCATTCACACATCCACAATAAATGAAGTGTAATACATTTTTAAGGGATTACGTTGAATCAACTATTTTAGTGAAGAGTTTTCTTGAAGGTAAATATAAACCTTTCCAATGACATAACAGAAAAGAAACAAAGCCAGGGGGTAACGTTTTTTGTAAAGCCATCCTAATGCTGCACAGGGTTGACCCAGAACAGAGACAGGTGTAATAGGGCCCCAGATCTTAGTAGACCCTGAAACCTTAGCACAACTGACTCCATGATGGAAGTCCCATCCAGGCCACACAAAACTCAGCACCTAGACAGTGCTACCTGCCAAAATGAAAACAAATACCCAATCTATCAAAGTCCATAGTACTGGGAAAGTCTCTAAATGGCTTCTATAATTCCAGTTCCAGCTAACTGTTCTTGTTAACTGAAGTATGTCAACCCAGGGCATAGTTTTTATGCTTAAAAGCTCACCCTGAGAAAGGCTGAGATCACTGGGGTCCTGAACACCCAGTGTAGTTGCCGGCTGGCTAACAAAGACTTTCTACTGACTTAAACCCATGTCCGAGCAGTCTCCTCTGGTGGATACTCTACCACACAGGGAACAACTGGAGATGGAAGTCTCCATTCAGGTCCCATCCTTACTGGGAAAGGAGGTATACCCAGCAGGCCTACACCATCCAGCCAAGCCATGCCTCTTTAAGGAGGTATACCCAGCAGGCCTACACCATCCAGCCAAGCCATGCCTCTCCTCCCAAGCACAGAACAGAAAAGGGAGAACTGGTGCTCTGGGATCAATTCTTATCAGCAGGAAAGAACAATGTAGGAAATATAAGTACCAGGAATTCTGGAAGAAAACAGTCACACTCCTCTAAAGTCTGAAGACTAAGAAATATAATCACAGGGGGCTATCGAGACCAGAGATGAAACAGCTCCTAAGGAATTCTTATGAGGATATAGTTCTTTGAAAGCAAGCAAACATGGACCTAGGAGATGGCTCAGTGGGTCAGGACACATGCCTACAAGCTTGGTGGCCTCAGTTTGATCCCTGGAGCCTGCACGGCAGGA
Organism: Peromyscus eremicus; assembly: GCF_949786415.1. Lineage (NCBI taxonomy): Eukaryota > Metazoa > Chordata > Mammalia > Rodentia > Cricetidae > Peromyscus > Peromyscus eremicus. Next base: position 34,250,181 of record NC_081418.1, read on the forward strand.
GACAGCCAGCTCCTGAAAATTGTCCTCTGACCTTCACACATGTGACATGTACCCCGACCCCACCCCCAACAAATAAATAAAATAAATAAATGTAAAAACAAGCAAGCAAACAAACACAACTAATAATTTAACTATGTAAAAATCTGGGAAGGGAGGTAATTTCTAAATTAGTGCTATCATAGGAAAGGCTTAATTGAAAACAGGAAAGCTTTTAAAGCATAAGGTACGGATCGCTGTGAGTTCAAGGCCAGCCTGGGCTACAGAATGAGTTCCAGGAAAGGCACAAAGCTACACAGAGAAACCTTGTCTCGAACCGCCCCCCCCCCCCAAAAAAAAAGTATAAGGTAAACCACATTACTAAAGACAAAGTTTTTTTGTAATACTATAAAAACTAGCCATGTCAGAATGAAACAGAACTCAAAACCACAAAAAACAGCATCTGCTACAAAGACAAAAAGAGTAACGACATGTAATGAAGGGACCCTGGTGTTACAGAAATAGGAACAGAATACTGTCTGATAAAAGCAGTCTGCCCAGGGAAGCGAACATTGTTTGGGTGATGGAAAAGAGAGCCGTAACTCAACCAAGTCCAGGTCTGGACTTTAAAGATGATCTAAGCCTCTGGGTCTACATATATCACACACACTATCTCTAAAGGAAACCACTAACACAATTTAAGGAAGTAGCAACTGTTTTAGAAACAATTAAGACATTAAAAGTGTTAACACTCTGGAGTTTTCTTTCTGTAACTCTTTTTTTTTTTTTTTTTTTTTTTGGTTTTTCGAGACAGGGTTTCTCTGTGTAGCTTTGCGCGTTTCCTGGGACTCACTTGGTAGTCCAGGCTGGCCTCGAACTCACAGAGATCCGCCTGGCTCTGCCTCCCAAGTGCTGGGATTAAAGGCATGCGCCACCACCGCCCGGCTATATTTTATTTTTAAAAATAATCTTTGTTTTTTGTTTTTGAGATGACATCATTTTCCCTTTCCTTTTCCTTCCTCCTAATCCTCCCACATATTCCTTTCATTGATCTTTTTCCAGTTTAATTCATGTCCTTCCTCCCTCCCCCTCTCCAATTTAATTCATGTCCTTCCTCCCTCCTTTCCTCCCTTCCTCCCTCCCTCTCTCTCTCCTCCCTGTCTCTGTCTCTCCTTCCCTCCCTCCCTCTCTTTTGAGATAGGGTTTCATTACGTAGCCTTGGCAGTCTTGAAGCTCACTATGTAGACCCTCCCCATCCCACCCCCCTCACCCTGCAGTACTGGGACTGAAGGCGTGAGTCACATGTCCAGACTCTTTTTCTTTAATTGGTGGTGGTGTGGTGGTGTGTGTTCCTAAATGAATAAATACAACATGCTCTGTCCATATGCTGGCACTTCCATGGCTCAGGCAGAAGAGAAGGCAAAGAGATTGTAAAAGTCAGAGGAACAGGAAGTGTGCTGTGAGTAGAAATGTCAGTAGCTAGAAATGTCAGCAGGGGCAGGCATGAAGTCTCTTCAAACATGCCTAAACATGACCTGAACAAGAATACCAACAGACATGTTAACTCGGCAGGGAGGGGGCGCTCAGGAGCCTCAACCCTAGACAGACCACCACAGGCAACTAAGGAAGCTGAGAAACAGTCTCCCCCAGGGAAGGACACACCAACTGATTACCTAGTTTGTTTCGTTTTGTTTTTAAGGTAAACAGGAGATGATGGCTTAGCCGTAAAGTGCATGGTGGGCAAACCAACAGACGTGAGTTTGACTCTAGAACTGCACTTAAAAGCCAGAGTGACAATGTACACCTACAACCCTGACTCCAATAAACCAAATTCCAACCCCTAACAAAACTCTGGATCGGAAGACAACACACAGCCCTTGTGAGGATAACAATGAAGGGAGACGTCAAGGGGGAGTCAGCTGGACGGGCACCGGACTGAATCAGGCCAAGCTAAACGACATCTCTGAAACTTAAGCTCATGGCAGCAGGTCAGGCACTGTAATTAGTTTCCTCTATGAATTTCAAGTCAGCAACTGATGGCCTCAGAAAACGCTGCTGTGAGTAAAAGAACTAAGCCGCAGCTGGAGAGCCCACCTACCGGGGGGACACTGGCCGTTGTCCGCAAAGCCATCCCTGCCATGGATTAACAGAAGAATCCCGTGAGGAACCAGGTCTCCAGTTTGGTGGCACGCTGCCCTCGGTAAACATTTTTATCAAGGGCTTAAATTTAGACACATGAATGACTTTGGAGTGAGTACAAAGCCTGGATCTCGGAACCCTCCGAGGACACACGTCAGACTCAAGACCAAGCAGGCCCAATCAGTACAATCACATCTAACAGGAATAAATGAATATAAAGTTCTTCATTTACATTAAACAAAATCAAGTTCTGAATGAAGGAAAACCTGACTTGGCATCGGTTTAGAAAAAAAAAAAAAGTCTGAGATCAAAGGAAAAGATCTGACAATTTAACAATCTCACTTGACCAAAAATTTATGAGCCAAAAATGTGATTTGATTGCTTAGAGAAAACTAATATAATTCCAGTCGGCATGAATATTCAAAGAAATGTAATCTCCGAAACATGGCAAGTTAGCGTCTCCATTGTAGCCGTTCTGGCCAGGCCACATCTGGAACACTGTGTTTAATTTAAAGAGAGACAATAATGAACTGAAGAATGCCCAAGAAACGCAGCCAGGAAGGGAAATGAACAAGAGCCTAATATGATAAAAGGTTTTCAAAGCTATGTGTATTGAGCCTGGAAAACTACAAGAGAAATGTCAATTAGCTTCAAATATTTTGGTATCAGGTAACGAGGGAACACTTTCATTGTCTTGCTGTTCCATTTACCCGAAATGAGGACTGTTGAACAGCACTGACAGCCCACCCTGAAAAGACAGCATCTCTTCCCTATCGCCTCTGCCTCCTTTGTTTTGAATAGGGAAGCAGCGAGGGTGCTGCCTCCAGCAGGCGGGAAGTCGAAGGACGCAGCTGAGATTTAAGGAACTTGCTCAGGCTTGCTGCCTGCTTCAGGTGGCCTTCAGGGCATCCACAGTGTGACCTTCTTAAGGTGACATCCAAATCTCATCAGAGTTCCCATCAGGCTCAGTAACAAAAGCATGTGGTGAAAAAGAAAGGTCTTGTGTGTCTAGATGGAAAAGGAGCTTTTATACTGAAAGTTGTCATTACACACACAATAACCCATAATCTAGCCAAACCAATGCACAAGTCACCTTTTTAACAAATAAAGTTTAATTAATTAGACTCTGTACTATTTAGCTATGTAAAACCAGCTGAACCTGCAAGTCACATTAAGCTTCGAGTTTATAGACTGAACATTATCATTAGTTGAATCAGTGAAGATGCAATGTCAATGTCATTCACAAAACGCTCTAAAAAATAATACCCGAGAAGAATAAAGCATGCTCATTTTCACAAACCAGTCATTGAGGAACTGAAACAGTGTCTTTAGGAAGAGAAAGAGGTTGACAGAAGAGAGCTAGAGAAAATCCAAGCCATCTTTGAGCCTGACACAACACAGACGCTGGAAACCTCTGGAAACGACAAACGGGTTTTTAAAATACAGGAAAAGAGTAAAATCTCTGCAAGAGAAAATCTACTAATTATCTAGTTAGGAGACGGAAAAATATTTCTTGAGTTTAAGAGTCAGAAAAACTAAAAGGAAAAACCTACAGGCTCAACTATGGAAATGCTACCCTACTCTGCTAGAAGTCAAAGGTACCTAAAGTTGACAAAATTAGAAGCAAACTGTCTACAAAAACTATATTTTCAATAAAAGAACTTGTTAATAATAGCTTAAGATATAAAGGGCTCTTACCAATTAATATAGGTCAACTTGAATGGTCAAAGGATAATTCATAAGAGAAAATACAAAAAAAAAAGAAAGAAAAAAACTCACCTACCATGCGCACACGCACACACACGCACACACGCGCGCACACACACACACACACACACACACACACACACACACACACAGAAGTCTAATCTCATAAATAATGAAATAAGCCATTAAAAAAAATTCTGCAACTGGAAACTCTAAAAAATGTACATATACCTTAACTCAATAATCTCACTTAAGATTTTCATCTTAAGAAAACAGACAGGTCACATTGATTTTTTTTAAGATTATAAAATCATACATTTTAAAACACTCTAAAAATTGTACACATACCTTAACTCAATAATCTCACTTAAAATTTTTATCTTAAGAAAATAGACAGGTCACATTGATTTTTTTTTAAGATTATAAAATCATACATTTTAAAACAATGAGACATGAGCAACTATATTGTAAGAAATATTTAATATGGGGAAATATATACCAAATAAGTGGAAAGGTATGTTTTAAGTGCTGCCATCTGCAATACTTAAAGTGAAGAGACTGTGCAGGAAGTCATCGGAAATGGAAAGAATCTACAATGTTTTTAACTGTTATCCCTGCACAATGAGATGATCTAACTTCTTTTTCTCTTTGTGATTTTCTATGCTTTTCACATTTCACAACATACACAAGTAAGTTACTTTTTCTCTTTGTGATTTTCTATGCTTTCCACATTTGACAACTTACACAATACAAGAAAATAAGTTACAAAACTATCACCTGTTAAACTTTATGAAAACTATATAAATCCTGGGCTGCAGAGAAGGCTCAGTGGGTAAGAATGCTACTGTTTGGGCAAGGGACCCAAATTAGACTCTTAGCACCCATGTCACGTGGCTCACAATTACCCATAACTCCAGCTGCAGAGAATCTAACACTTCTGGCCTCCATAGGTATCAGCACTCATATGTACGCATACATACTTACACATACAGACACACACATACCTCACATCTATGTCCTTGACCATTAATTTCACTTTTAGAAATTCACCATGTTATAATCAAAAGTACAGAGAAAAAATTATATAAAGCAGTTATCACATTATTCATTAGAAGAAAACCTTTGCAGTTACAGAGGAACTGTTCCACAATGTGAGCCCAGAGGCCAAACTGCTAGGAGCCATAAAAATGCTACTGAAGAATGTTACTCCAAACTACAAAACAGAGCAATGTTAGAGAAAATAGTTTAATACTGTTACAATATAAAAGAAAGTATAAAATACTATCTAAATGTGATTTAAATTTCATCCTAACATGAAGAATCTTTGCACGTAAAGATAGGAAAGAAGTAAGACTTTTTAAAAGGCGATAGTGCTTATCTACAGCTACCTTATCAATTTAATAGACTGTTTTTCAATGAAAATGCATTGCTTTTTAAAGGATAAAGTATAGCTCCAAAAGCTGTGTTCGGCTTTAATTTTACATACTTGGTTGCTCCATCGTCGTACGTTGCCATTAACACGACCGTTCCATCTGGTATGTTCTTCAGAAACTCAATGAACGGTGCCACATCTGAAAGAAAAAAAGGGTTGGGGATTTTCTTTGTAGATGATGGAATTACTATCACAATAATTTCTAAAATTAATGTCATATGCAGTTTCCACAAAACAACTATCTAATGAAAAGTAATGTACAGGTAAAACAGACAAATCTTAGGAAAAGTTTAAAAACTCAAGGTTTTTGAGTCCACCCAGGGAAGAAAAAAAATATACTAAACAAAATTACCAAATTGATTCTTTAATATGGTCCCTCCATTTCCTGATTTATTTCCCAGTTCTGAATCATCTTGTGTCTTTCGTACTCATACCATCAAGGCCAATAAAAATCCATAGTAAAGTCATGTAAATGCATCTCTTGTAGAGTGAGGACCTCAGGGATCTCAGAAGTATGTAACTGGGCTTACAGTCCACAGGAAGCCGGATTCTCAGGTCCATGTGAAGAAATACATTACTGGGCTTACAGTCCACAGGAAGCCGGATTCTCAGGTCCACATGAAAATATATAACTGGGTTTACAGTCCACAGGAAGCCTGATTCTCAGGTTCATGTGAAGAAATACATAACTAGCTTACAGTCCATAGGAAGCCCGATTCTCAGGTCCACATGAAAATATGTAACTGGGCTTACAGTCCCTGATTCTCAGGTTCATGTGAAGCTTTGGGGACCACAAGGGGCATGGCCTTGAATGTTAATATGGGTGCTTTTCTGGGAACAGGAAGCCTTGCTTCTATCCACTCCTCAGGAGACCTCTGTAAGAAGGCAGATTTATAGTTCCTAGGTGTATCACTTTGTAACAAACTGGGGGAAGGAATGCAGACAGTGACTGAAAGCCAAACTAATTATGGCCAACATCGGTCCTCTTCCATATCAAGTCCACAGGAACTTCACGATATTCCAGCTCGCTGAGTGCAAGCCGGTGCTGCCAGACAGACTGGTGAAGTACTAAAGCATTTTCCACCACGGACTCCTTGCAATGTTAGCTTTCCTTATAGACCACAAGTCTAAATGTACTCCAAACCTATATTACTGCAAGTCTTCCCTATTTTTTTTCAACATCAAAGATTCCAAAAATTTTTCTCTAATTGATTATAATTTTACCAAAACCGCATTTTCAACGTAGAAACATAAATGCCAACAAATCATTTCCATTGAAATGAAAAGATGGCACTAAACTGCTATTATTTCTGAACCAAGAAGAGTCTTTGGCAGCAATCTGGTGCCTGTGATGGGCAGTAAGAGCCATACCAGAGCTCTGTTTACATGCCCAATTTCAACAGCTTCATGGAAGAGTTTCTACGTTATAAATTATACTAAGAGCAATTATGCTCTCAGAATCTAAAATTGATGGGAACAGTGTAATTTAATATACCTCTGACAGTTATGAAACATTCTCTAAAGCTTAAATAAATAATACATAGCATCTTATTAAAAGCTGAAGAAATATTGGACATGTTAGCTTGTCTGAAAACCGAACATAAATGTCTGGAAGCCTGAGAGCCGCTAGCTTGTAGGGCATATATAAAGAAGCCAGGGAACCGAGAGGTAAGCCAGGTTGGCCTGCCTGCCTTAAAGACGAAGAAATCCTGGGGACTGGAAAGGTGGCTCAGAGGTTAGGCTACCCCTTGAGTTAGTCGCTAACTCCAGAGTAACTTGTTACTCTTCTGGAGGACTTGAATCAGGCTCCAGCACCCACATCAGGTGGCTCACAACACCTGTAACTCCAGCTCCAGGAGTCCAGTGCTACATGCCTCCTCAGGCACCTGCACCATGTGTACATACCTCCATGCAGACACACACCTACACACCATCAAAATCATGAAAATAAATACGTTTTCCTTGTTGTAAAAAAAGAGATCTTTCTCTTTGGGGTAACATCCTTTGGGGAGCCAGTATTTGCTTCAATTTCACCAGTATTTGATGGCGACAGTATTCGAAGCTATTCCTAAGACTCCCAAACACGGAAGGGAAAAATATCTGTGGCTTGTTCTGAGTCCAGTAAATTACAAAGCAAAGCCCATGTCTTTTCTCAAATGTCTGCTACTGTAATAGCAGAATTCAAAGGTAGAAATTGGATAGATTAATGGGATTACTTCAGTCTAAAACTGTGTGAACTGGTTATTCTAGTCTTCAGACGATTCTGACTTTCAGGCAGAAATCGAAACCGACTCAGGGCTTTGAGTCAGTTGTTCTGTCAGAACAGGGGCGCTAATGTCCTTCAAATCTCACTGGAATCTCAATTACAGGCGATCTTCCTACCATAACCAAACGGCATGCAACATGACAGCCCACTTAAACATGGTCAGACATGCAGTGAGAGCAGATAGAGGGAAACAAAATGGAAACGCAAACAGGGGCACAGCTCTCTCTCAAATGGGTTCAGCGTCAGCCAGCAGGAGCACAGGGTAAGCTGCACGTACCTCCTCCCCACATGTCAAAATATTTGGTGTCTAGCACCTCCCCTGTTTTCCCTGAAAGAGACAGAATACATATTAAATCACACAACGGAAATATCAGGGTAGGAAAAAAAAATGGTCTAACCCAACGAGTGACATGAACTCATCGACAGAAGGAACTGCTTCTAGAACTTATGATCTGAATCACACACACAGCTATGCATTGCTGACTTCAGATCAGTCCTATGCTACACTTCACGTTCATGTGCGATCATCAACCCAAGACATTACCACCAATACATAACCTCTACAGCAAAGAAATTATCTACTTAAATCAGGACGAAAACAACAATCTATACTAAAGCTTTTTTTTTCCAAATAAAATGTATACTTATTTTATCTCAAAGATCAATTAAGTAGAAGAAGAGACATTAAAATTTTTACTTGGGAAAAAGAAAGTACAAAGTCAGATAATTATCACCTATGAATAAGAGCAAAGAGAGCTTTTCCCTGCTGGGGGTTGGCTGAGCTGCTGGGAGATTCTACTCACCCCAGGCAGTTACGGGAAGTAAGTGGCTGAACAGAGGCTAGCGTACAAAGGCAGCCTGTACTTTGTGGGCTGGATGCTTAAAACTGATTTTTTTAACACACACTATGTCCAGGATTCAGTGAACTTATTTGCACAAATGAACCTCTGAGAAGAATGTGGACAGTATTGAAAACTTACAACAAACTATGACTTTATTCTTCCCTCTACTTATTAAGAGTCCACCATCCTTTGTCATTTTACACACCCTTAATCCCGATTACCTATCCTCATATTAAGTAAGAATTCTAAAAGGTGCAGCAAGATCAGCAAGATGGCATCCACTTAGTATCAGACTAGTAGCTTGCAGTTTCACAAGAAGCTCGCCACACAATGCACATGACTGCAATATGCCCATGAAAACGTGCTACCCATAAGAAGATCCCGAGTCTTCATCTGCAATGGTTTGGACAAGAGGGTACCCTTGTTGGGAAGGCTTCAGTATTGAGTGGTGCTTTCTACTCTGATGCCAAGGGTAAATTTTAGTGTGGGGCATAAATATACCCATTGATTACATCAATAAAGTACAGTAATTATTCTTACCATTTACCAAGGCAACATTTATTCCTCTTCCAACATTGTTCTTAACACCACTCATCAAACTAAAGGGAAAGAAGTCAAGACAAACTCATTAGAATATATGGAAACATGTCACAAAAATACAATGCAAAAAAAGGTATTATACACATATCAAACACTCAACTCAGCATATTAAAAACTTACTACATCAAAGACATCCTTAGTTGAGTCAACTATAATATCAACTCAAATAATACTTCATAAAATTAAAAAATACACATAAAGATACAATGGTGCTCGAGAAATAGTTAGTGGTTAAGAACATGTACTACTCATACAGAGGATCCAGACCCATGTCAGGAGGCTCACAACCGCCTCCAACTACAGGGGATCTGACGCCTCTGGCCGCCATCAACACCTGCACTCACGTGCACATATCCAGACACATACAAAGAAAGTAGATTCTTTAAACTAGAAGCATTATGTCTCAAATGCCACAGTACTACTACTCTATCTATACTGTGCAGTGCCACCTGAGGCGATCCTTTAAGACATGGGCAGAGCAGGACTCAATCTCCACCACTGTCAAGAAGCCAAAGACCACGCCCTTTCTTCTCCATCTTCTGTAGGGTCACCGTGATACCATGACATGAAATGGAGTCGTATTCTATAAAGACACTTTCAAATCGGAAGCCAGAGGAGTAACGGAGCACTGTCATGCCCATGTCACCTCACTGTGAACATTTTCCTATTTTCCTAGTGATTATTAACGTAAACTTTCTCTGCACTCACAAGGAATGCTGTACTTGCTGATTATCTCACCACAGCCCCAAATGGGCTGCCTGAGACAACCAACATCACTGCAGCTTACAGACCATAATGCCAGTTGACAGTGTGGGATGGAGGGCACAGTGGCACACTGGCTTGATATCAGCTTACTTTATTGAATATTAAACCCAAATTTGAGGCAATGTTAAATTACTAGAATTCAAGGTATTAGCCACTTCCCCATCAGTGTGTTGGAAGAGGGGTGCTGTGCTCACATTAGTACACTGCAAATTTTCCTGACAGAATGTGTAGCACACAATTTTGCAAATGAAATATATACTACTTTATCTTACATTCCTCATAGTCAATTGATTCTCACAGAACATGTCAACTGATTTCCACCAAACTCCCATCTGTAACTGAACTATGGGTGTAGGGAATATAATTCTAACAATTACTGAGTGACACGCTCATGTATGTAAATGAGTAAGACAAAGGAAAAACTAAAAGAGTGTTGAAGCCTCATTTATCTGGTGATGAGAATGTCTTCACTGGCCAGTTACTTCCTCGTTCTGTTGTTTGCAATGTTGTAAGAACAAGCCAAACAATGTCATGACATGCAGCTAGGTCTCCGCTACACAAATAACCTGTTCTCTTTTTCTCAAGTCTAGATCTCAGTTTCAAACCCTTCCTGTTAAGGCACAGACAGTAATCAGTATAAAGTATCTACAAAGGGACGTACTCAAAAACAGTAAAGAAACTTCTTAAAATGTTTGTATTACCATATATTATAAATATGAATGAATCTCGTTACATTTTGCATGTGCTTAGAATGTATTTTGATCATATATCTCATTACCCGCCTCCTCTTCCCAGCTACTCCTCTCAAATTAAACTTTTAAAAATGATCATAAAACTCAAAGTAAGCTGGGTGGTGGTGGCACATACCTTTAATCCCAGCACTTGGGAGGCAGAGGCAGAAAGATTTCTGAGTTCCAGGCCAGCCTGGTCTACAGAGCTAATTCTAGGACAGCCAAGATTATACAAAGAAACACTGTTTCCAAAAACAAAAACAAACAAAGAAATAAACAAACAAAAAAAACCTCAAAGTAAAACAATCTGAAAATAGAATAAAATGCTAAAATGATAGACTTAATGTCTCATCTATCAGCATGTACAGGGAATATAAGTAGCTCAAACATACCGCATAAAAACAGAATAGGAACAATCAGTTATTACAGAACCAACTACATAATGATGACAATAAATTCACCTGAAACAGGTAACAGGAAGTAAATGGCTAAGAAAGCCTTCATGCAAACAACCCAAAGAGGAAATATCAATAATCAATTTTAAAAACAGAAGGTTGGGATGAACAGTTTTCTATGGTAAATTTAAAAAATGTAAGACGTTATTAACAACTAGGGAGGCACAAATCATGGACTCAAAGAGCTACAACTTCACTCCTACTAGATGCATAGGCATTTGGAGGACCCAGGACTTCACACTGTTGGTACACAGGTCAACCGATGAGGCCACTCTGGAAAAACAATCTGACAGTTCCTCCAAATGCGAGACAGCTATCTGAAAGAAAAGTCCACTACAGTCCAAGCACAGAGAGTGAAAACACATCCACACACAACCTGTATAGAAAAGTTTCAGAAACACTGTTCTGGACAGTCAGCGAGGGGAAACATTCACACATCTATCAACCGATAAAGGACAAAGCAAATGAGGCACATCTATAATGGAGAGGAATTCATCCATGAAAAGAAATAACGTGAGCTACAAGGTGGATGAACCTTGAAAACGTTACACCAAGCGAAGAAGCCCGTTACCAAAGACCACAGATAATAATACATCTACGAAACAAGCAATCTCTAGGGGCAGAAGCAAACCAGGTTATTTAGGACTTGGTGTGGAGTAGAATGAAAACGAAGAGCCGGAGTTAAAGGACACAGTTTCTTTTGGTACGTTGGCAATGTTTTATGCAGGGACTGCAATCCCAGCATTCTAGAGACAGAGGCCAAAAAAGAATGAACGAAAGAGAAAGGAAGAAAAAGCCTAAAATGGACTACGGCACAGTTTGTACGCAACAGTCAATCACACTACAAACCAGTGATTGCATACTACAAACAGGAAGTGTAGGTATATAAACTACATCTCCAAGCTGTATCAACAGAAGAATTTGTCTTGAGCATACACATAAGACGGACATAAGTTTCACCACAGGACAACTAGCCGGGCTACATCAGAGGAGGGGAGCGCTCCAGACCCGGGGAAGCATATTAGATGTGTAAATTCCATCATTGGCAGCAAAAAGCAATGGTTACAGCTAATGTGTTGGTTAACAACCAAACTCCAGTGATTTTCCAAGTAGAGATCATCTTGGAACATGCTACTCTCTATTCCAATAAACTTCAGTCCATCTCAGAACAAAGAAAAGAAGGCAGCAGCAGGAAGCACAGTTCCACAGGCTTCCCACAAGAGGGCAGCAACCTACCAAGTTTTAAATAGATGACCCTGGAGAGATTTACCATCAATGAAAAACCACCAAAGTCACCAAACACATCAAGAGTGGTCACAGCAATTAAAATATTTACTATTCTTTATGACTGTGAAGGCCCTCTGGCCAACCACACACCTTTAGGGAAAAAAAAAAACCCACAAGGAAATGGCATAAACACTATATATAACATTTTCAAACACAGCTTTGCTTCACATACCTGCCACCAGCTCTGGCTACTTTAAACATCTTAGAGGGAGCTTGCCTGAGCGCTAGAAATGTTCAACAGCTTTGGCTCTGCAAGTGGAACCTCTACAGCTATGACAAACAGCAAATAGACCATAGGGAGCAAAATTAGCCCTGCACAGACACAGCAATCTAGAGTATTCTATCCATGGTGAGTTCCTGTACTCAGATCAGGTGCAAGGATACACATATTTTTTAGTATGTTCTTGCACATTTTGTAGGTAGACAGGCAAAAAAAAAATTGTTGTGAGTAGACATACCACGTCAAGTAGCTAGTGTGACTAATCATGGCCTTCCCACTGTTCTTTATTCCACTATGTAAGTCATTTTATATAGCTGTGAAATTAGTTTTTCAATACAAATGAAATCATAAGTAAGTCTGAAAACTGTCTCAGCACACTTAGAAAATGACCTCAATCTGCACTGCTCAGAAGTTCTTGTGTGGTCTGGCCCACTCACTTCTAGAACTTTGCTCCCCTATGGGCTGACCATGTGCCTCATGTCTGGGATGTTCAGACCTATCTGCTCTGCCTCTGGTTGTCTCCTGATCCCTAGGTTCTCAGAGCACACTCAGTGTCTTAGAATCAATCCTCAACACTCAATCTCAAGTTAGACCCTTTCCCCTTACTGACAATGTCAAGTTGAACTCTACTTCACTCACTCCCACTAGAAAGCATCACTTACGGCCACTGCCTGCACAGCTGGTGTCCTGACCGACAGCCACTAACTTGCATTCACTTTTTAGGTACCTGTCAGCCCTGCTAGGCTGTATATCCCACGATAGGGGAAACCAGATTCAATAAGCACTTGAACAGATGAACTGAGTGTTGTCTAGGCAAGCAGACTCTTAAGCTTTATGTTAGCACTGTTTAAAAACTTCATGCATTTTCAATACAGAAATAAATATACAGGAAAAGGCACTGGACTTGGTCCTTGCAGCATCCCATTGGAGGTCGCCGGCCAGTTATGAAGCCCTTCTACAGGGACCAGCGTCATGACCTGAGGCCTAGCTATAAAATTTCATCAATTATTAATCTCTCATGGGAATGGCAGAATGATTCTTGAAAGGCAGCTGATTGGTGGGCAACCTCAATTTGGGGATCAAACAAACTACTGCAGAGTATAAATCCTACATGACATGCCCACCATGCTAGAACCAAAGAATCTGGCTCCCAGCCCGGCACAATGATGCTGAGCCCTACCCTCAAGAAACAGTTCTCTTCTGACCTATGCAACTGTGGTTGGAAAACCAGTGTCTGAAAAGGCTCTTCCTTGCACTAAACTCCATGCTTCAAAGGGACGGGGCAGGCATCCAAAGATGATCTGTGGGTGAGATATTCCGAATGAACTTTCATCCTATTATTTAGACTCAAACTGAGTCTTCAGTGAAGCAAAGGTGAAGACAAAGAGGACTGTCTCTAAAAACCTAGAAACTTCCAAACCCCACGCGCTTTGCTGAGATCTGGGGTACCGAAGTCAGAAGGTAGCTGATTTGACAGGGGCTGCCCACTAGCATGAGGGCAAAGAATGGGAATGAACAGAGCTCAGTGAGCATCAATTTTGCAAGAAAGTGTTGTCCCAGGAGCCAATCCTTCCATAGTTCACCGCATATTTAACTTAAAAGCTCTGTGTGAGATTCATGCACAAAAAGCTGGGAGAAACGGCCCAGTTTCTGTTGTTTAACTGTACACCATCTTAGTCTTTAGTCTACACAGCCAAATGTCATAGTCATTATTTTACGTGAATTTTAAATGAGCTCATGTCCCAAGTTTTCTGAGCAATCGGATGAAAAAACAACTAAAGGCAGGAACTTGTGAAAGCTGACAAGGCAGGACGACAAACCTAAAAGCATCCTGTGCACAATATCACAACCAGGGAGCCACTCAGCCCAGCCCAGAGCAGTGGAGTGCAACAGGCCGGCCATGACCACCAGGTCACTTCACACCCCAGCAAGCAGCACTCAAGTATCAAAAAATGAAAGATACTGACCTATAATGGGAAGCATTCAGTGCTCTGGGAAGATTGTCAATGGGACTTGGTTCTGACACAGTATTTTACATGGGATTTGTGGTCAAGAGCCCTGTGGAGAGCCGGGGCAACGGTAGCGCACGAGTTTAATCTTAGCACTCAGGAGGCAGAGGTAGGCGGATCTCTGTGAGTTCGAGGCAGTCTGGTCTACACATTGAGTTCAACGACAGGTCTAATTATTGAGTTCCAGGACAGCCAAGGCTGTAACACAGAGAAAGAGAAACCCTGCTCGAAAAGATAACAAAAAAAAAAACAAAAAACCCAAAATCAAAAAAGAGCCCTCTGGAGTCATTGAGCACTTGAAATATGCCAATCGTATATGAAGATTTCCTTTATTTTAATGAATTTAAAGGAATTAATTTTTTTCTTAGTATTTAAGAACCATAATGAAACAGCCACATTTATCCTTACATAAAGCCAAATAAAAAGCAGGTCTCTCTCTTAATGCACTGGGGGAGGGGGGGGGGAGGAATCATACAATAGTAAAAGCACTTCAGAAGCACCATGGCCCGCAAGCCCACCAGCTGTCACTCAACACAAGACCTTTGAGTTCTGAGCCATCTAATACTCACACATTGTCTTCTAGGCAGATCTTGGGCCCCACGACATTGGCCGCTCCACTGGCCATTTTAAAAGCAAAATGCTTCTCAGGGCACGCTTTTGAGATTCCACATTTGTACCTGGGAGGCTTCGTAGCTTCGGAGAGAACAGAAATAGGTTTGAGATTCTTCAGAAAGTCAATTAATAGGATTTTATAATCAGTTTGCTTGAGATCTCAAACACTACACACAAATATATATGTATATTAATATTAATTATATCATAAAGGAACACTTAGTTAGGGGTTAGAGGGACAACTCAGTGATTAGGAGCACTGGCTGCTTTTCCAGAGGACCCAGCACCCACACGGTGGCTCACAATCATCTGTAACTGTAGTTCCAAGGGATCAGATGCCCTCTTCCAGACTCGTTGAGCACAACATATGTGATGCCTACATATGAAAAAATAATTTAAAAAGAGCGATACACATATTTAAAAATAAATATAAAATTTTTAATCTTCTAGAATTCCCCCCCCCAAAGAATATAAAAAAAAAAAAAAAAAACAAGCAAGGAAGGAAGGCAGGCAAGTCCCCCAAAATAAAAAGTCATAAGAACACAACTCAGCCCTCGTGGAGAATGAGCCGACTACTGAGAGAAATGGACCGATCATGCCATGTGATCTTGCTGAGCGAGGCAGATCTGATTTAATTATTCCTGAAGTTATCTTTATATTTCTGGGTGCCTTGGGGTTTTTTAATTGCTCCTTTGTATGTCTAGTGCATCAAAAACAGGATCAATAAAGTCCGGTCCTCCCATCCACCCAGGTACAAGGGGCAGCTGCCTCTCCTATGGGCTCTCACTGGCTGTGCTCACACAAGGCTGCAACCCCAGCACCAAGCCAACACCCACTGACGACGAAGCACCTGCAACACTAGGCCGTCCAATGAAACGGCAGCTGCACAGTTTTCAAACTCGACTTCCCCCTCAGGGTCTGTTCACACAAACTGCCCACACTGCTCGCACATAAGCTCTCCCAGGGCCACACACAGGATAAAGCACTTAGAAGACACCAAGGTGAGGGACTTACAGCGAGTGGCTGAGTCCAGCGCAGATCGAGCTAAGAAGAGAAAGTTAACATTGTTAGAAAGCACAGGCCCATTGGCAACTATCTACTTCAAACACAGTAAAGCATCTAATGAGTCAAGGAAGTGTGTGTTCGGACGACCGCTCACGTGCAGTAAGTACCAGTACTACTCCAGAGAAGCAGTACCTCTCCACTAATTCATTCTGGACAAGTGTGTGCTGAAATCACGGAGAGGAGTTTGTTATTACTCAAAGATCATTCTAAACTATTTATTTAGTTAGTTAGGTGTTTTTTTTTTTTTTTTTTTTTTTTTTTTTGGCGGAGAGGGGTGAGACAGGGTTTCTCTACATAGTCCTGGGACTCATACTGTAGACCAGGCTGGCCCTGAACTCACAGAGATCCACCTGCCTCTGTCTCCCCTGTGCTGGCATTAAATGTATGTGCCATCACCACCTGGTTCATTTTAAACTTCGTATTTTGTTTAATTATTTAAATCCTACTCAGAAAGTTAGTCTGAAAACACACCTTTAAAAGACTACTAACTGGTACTGGTGAACAAAATGGTATTTAAATGCTGTTGTTGCTGTTGCTGCTGCTGCTGCTGCTGCTGGGCAGGGCTGGGCTGGGCACCCCCACAGTCCTGGAGAATGTGCATAAATCTATCTTGGGGTTTGGTGAGGATTTGGGCATACAAGAAGAGGGGGAGGGGGAATGTTGGGGAAACCTGAATTCTCCACAACAGAAGTGTATAATAAAATTAATGCTGTTACTGAGAGTTTCTTATTTCATCAAGGAAGGGAAAAGGTCAACTCATAACGCCCACAGTGGCTCTCCACTGTCCTCCATCACAACTACACTTAGTGCTCGGTAAATGCACCCGTGTCTGATCCGAGTCCAAGAGATTTTAGCACACATCATCCAAGTGCCATGGACAGCCAGTTTCTGATCTGGCTAATAAGTACACAGTGTGGTCGTTGCTGGCCAGCTGTCTGACTATAAATAGTCAGAAAGTTTTCACTTCTGCACTGTTTTTGATAACTGCGAATTTCCTCTAAGTCCACTATTCAAATTATGGAACACTTGAAGCTGAAAAGAGGACCTAGATGTTTAAAGAGACAGAGCAAGTCAGCGGCTTCAGCACTCAACAGAACACTTGGTAGGATATTATACACCGTGCAAGTCCCACAGCTATAATGTAGGGAAAGAGTCATGCATGGAATATAGTTAAAACAGCCTTCCCCCTCTCCAGAACCTAAATACAGAGATGATACAAAGAGAGATTTGAATAAGCAAATAACGAAACAGGAAAAAAGGGGGGAGGGGAGGGAAGGAGAGAAGGGGAGAGGCCACAGATTCAGGCGCTGCGTTTTCCTTAGTTCATTCTTTCCATTTCCTTGTGTAATTACAGAGATTTGATCCAATGCTTCCACTCTTTTAAATGGAAAAACTAAACCCCAGAGCAGAAGCAGCAACATGAAGACTAGAAATTCTCAACTTGAGTCTGTCTTTAAAAAGCAAACAGACAAGATAGTGCAGTGGGTAGGGACTTGACACCAAGCCAGGGGGTTCCCCAGGATCTCGATAGCACAAAGAGAAAACTGACTCTCACGGGCTGTTCTCTGATCGCCATTCATGTGCCATGGCACATGTGTACCTACACTCCTATACAAATACAGACACGCACGCACGCACACAAATAAATGCAATTAAGAAAAAAAAATTAGTTGGGCAGTGGTGGTACATGCCCCGATTCCCAACACTCAGGAGACAGAGACAGGAGGATCTCTGAGTATGAGACCAGCCTGGTCTACACAGCAAGTTTGAGGACAGCCAGGGATACACAAAGAAACCCTGTCTCAAAAACAAATAAACAAACAACAAAAAGCTTAATTAATTAATTAATTAATTAAAGAAAAAGAAGACTGTATCATCAGACTCTGGTGTTAAGATTCCTAGAAAGCAACACTGGTAAAATCAGGAACTTAGGTCTCCCAGACTGACCTCTGTTGGCTGATTACACAGCAGGTTATCTGATCTATGGTAATGAAGTGGGGAGCAACACTCATTCCTACGTGCTAGCTGGGTCAAGTTAGTCTAGATGGTCACTGACAGAGTCATCATGTCTCAGAGACAAGGAAACTGAGGACAGAGTGTGTAACTGGTGTGTCTGTTTTAGGTCATAATTGTAAGTGGTGGAGCTAGCTTTTATTTTTTAGTTTATTTTTAATTTTTCATAACATTTATTTGTGTGTGTGTGTGTGTGTGTGTGTGTGTGTGGTTGTGTAGGTGTGTGTGTGCGCACGCGCATGTGCGCCAAAGGACACTGTGCAGATCTCAAGGACAACTTACAGGACCAGTTCTCTCCTTCCCCATGTGGATCCCGGAGCCTGCTGTCAGGCTTGAAGGTGAGCATACTCACCTGCGGAACCATCTTCCCAGTCCAGAACCGGCTTTTAAAATCATCTCATGCAGCACTCAGGCCCACTGTGCCACTTCCGGTTTTTGTTTTGTTTTGTTATTGGTTTTTGGTTTGGGGACACAGGTTTCTCTGTGTAATAGGCCGTCCTGGAACTCACTTTGTAGATCAGGCTGCCCATGAACTGAGAGAGATCCACCTGCCTCTGCCTCCTGAATGCCACCCACCACCACCGCCGCCACCACCACCACTACCCGGCCCACTGTACCACTTCTAAAGAGGAACTTTGTAAGCAAAAACACCAGTCATTCCCAGAGCGGAAAGCCAGGTTAGGGACCTTTTAGAATAACTCTAACCAGAGGCTCAAGTCTGAGTCTATCAAGAAAGACCCTGTTGACATAACCTAGGTTTACAAGAAGAAGAAAAAACGAAGCCAGTTCTGGGAGAGGAAACTCTTGAGGTGTTCACTGGATTTTTTAAAAAGTAGACAGAGTCAGAGCTAAACACCACAGACAGGGTTTAGGCTCAGACGTGGGCCAATTGCAGGGACAATGTAGAGGAAGGAGTCGGGGCTCTGGCTCGTCTCTAAAGTACCTGTATTCTTCACACAAGGAGGGCATCCAAACACTTTCTCTGCACTCAAAACCTTTATAACTATGTAAGGAGGGGTGTGTGTGTGTGTGTGTGTGTGTGTGTGTGTGTGTGTACACCAGTGATGGGCTCCACCCACCATGTTTTAAGACACCTGGTGAAGATCTAGAAGGAAGAGTATGGAGGTCAGCTAGATACAAGGCCTGGGAGTTAGACAGAAACTGGAATCTGAGCAAACTGATGAGAACATCCAGGGAGCACCGAATCCGAGGACATCAACCATCAAGAACTGACCAAGACAGAAGAAACTTCGGAGCTTGGAGTGATGAGCAGGAGAAGCAAAGGCTGGGTGACTTTATCACACAGGGCTGGAGAGCTGACTCAGGTCAAGAGCACTTGTTATTGTTGCCAAGGACCCGAGTTCAACTCCCAGCACCCACAAGGAGGCTCACCACCTCTGTGGGCACCATGTACAAATGAGGTCCACAGAAGTGCATGCAGGGCAAACACTCATCCATGTAAAAATAGTAAAAATAAAAAATGTAAAAAACAATGTTAAAGATCAAATCAGTTTGTTAAATTTCACATGTCAAACCTGTAACTGCTCTTTAACTAAAGACACAGAAATCCGTTTGTTAGCCGTCAGGCTTTTGGGTAAATGTACCTCCACGGAACTTGTGTGAGCTGATGAGAGGCTTCAAGGTAAAGACACTCGCTGGAAGCACTTTTTACAAGGGAAGGTTATTTTTATCCAATACTCATCAAAACTGAAAGACTTCCCCGAGCCTGTTAACTCTGAGACTGTGAGAACCTGGAGGCAAGCCAATGAACTATTTCTCACTGACACAGGTTACTGCCAAAGCATCCTGCCCAAGCACAAACTGCAAACACAACACTCCCTCCTCACTGCGGGTTTCACTTACTTGATAACCCTAATTGTATCTTTCGGATAATACGTCAAGAAATGGACACAAACCTGCCTGATTCATCAGACTTCAGCGCATGTCCTTTAGTGAAGTCAGACTAGAGAATTTAGAACTACTTTATACCTGAGCTTTTCATACTATCTCAAGTAATCTATGCATATACTACTTACCCAAGGCTTAAATATCCAAGGGTAAAAATAATCAAGCCCACGACACTCACTGCAGCAATATCTACAGAGATAACCTCACTGTGTTTAGGTTCTATACTAGATGAATGTCCTCGAGGAAAACTAATACTGCATGAAACCTCAACCAGGAACGAGACTGGCAGACTGTGTGAAAGTCTACATCCTGCCCTGCCCGTGACAGTTTACAGTTCCTAAGATGTTATTGATGGGTGGAACTAAGGCAAGGGTGTCCAGGGTCTCTGGGTATTATTTCTTACAAACAGAGTGTGATTCTATAATTCCTTCACGATTAAATCTTGTTAAAAAAAAAAAAAGTTCCTCTGTGTGTTTGGGGGTGGGGTATGCTGGGGATTGGAATCTAGGTGTGTTAAGCAAGCATCTAGCATTCTATCACTGGGCTACATCCCTATACCAAAATACTGTTTAGGAGATTAGGTTTTTTTAGTTGTTTTTCTTTATGTTTTGTCTTTTAAATTTTATCTTATTCTTTTAAATCACAACCTATCTTGGTAATTTAAATTATTAACTGTGGGTAAATTTTCCATTCTTTCTATCTTGAAATGTTTGTTTTATTTTTCTAAAACAATATGATATAAAGAGCCTGAGTCAATGAGCCAGGTTATCCAACCCTCAGGAAGCACGGGCAGGTGGATCTGAGTTCAAGGCCAGCCTGGTCTATAGAGTGAGTTCCAGGACAGCCAGGACTAGGCAGAAAACCCTGCCTCGAAAAACATACAAACAAGCCGGAGTCAAAATGATCCGTCCAGTGAGTGGCTCTCTGATTCCTTCTTCTGGGCTGTTTCCCTTCTCTTTGCTTATCCAACTTCGATGTGATGGATGTTCTCTTATCTTATTATCTCTTATTTTATCCTGTTTGGTTGATGTCTCTCAGAAACCTGCTCTTTTCTGATGAGAGACAGAAAAGGGAGGATCTGGATGGGAGGGGAGACGGGGAGGAACTGGGAGGAGCAGAGGAAGGGGAAACGTAATCAGGATATATTGTATGAGAAAAGAATCTATTTTTAACAAACAGGGGGAAGGATCAAGCTATTAAGTTATTACAAAAAAAGTTGAAAAACTCAACTACTGAATGAATTGTAGTTAACCATACAGGTAACTAGAGACCAGGTCCTCTATGGATTCAAGCTGATGACCTTTGCTAAATTAAGTTGGATGCTACATAAATGGTTAAGAGAACTAACATATTCCAAACAAAAAATAAAACAAACCCCACAATTAATATTTTCACTAGTTCAATCTAGACTGGAATCCAATAAGTAACTTTTATAGATAAAATGCACTATAGTTTCAGGATGAAAACAAACACGTGCCCTAAACAGTGCCTAAGCCAAAGAGGTAAAACACATGCAGTAAAAAAGTCCCTAGCAACATGGAACAGCAGAATGGGAATTAGGAGAGTCACCTGTTCCAGTTAAAGTACTCAACACGGGCTCATATTGGAAAGGCAGAATCTCATGCCATATCCCAGACACCGAGACATTAAGATTCTCTGAAGAGTATTTAGACATGAACGGTTGAGTACTGGTGTGTAGGAGGATCTCGGGTTGACAGAGAGGACGTGAATTAAATGTTAGGAGTCCCTTCTAAGTATTAACTTATGGAGAGGAAAACTCACTAAGTCAAAGCCCTCAGCACACTTTTGTTTAATTCTGCCGACTAGAACAAGATGCTTCCAGGATTCAGTCTCTTTCCACACTTAGTGTGCAGCCAAAGCTCACCCCCACATGGGCACAGGGACCCAGGAAAAACAAACAACCTCCTCTGGTTTCCAGAGGCAGCTGATTGTCTCCAGAAGAGATCTGGTATTAATTTTATATAGTGTGAGATAAATACAGTCATTTCCATTTTAATATATGAACCTTAAGTTCTATTCTTCATCCTCCTAATAATGTACTTAAGGTCATCATGGATGTAGGTCAGTGGTATAAGCACTTGCCTAGCATCCACAAAGCCCTGGGTTTGACTAAAAGTGCCTCAAAAGAGAGAGAAATTGTAGGGTGGGCACTGTGGTGGTGCACACCTGTAATCCTTGCACTCGGGGAGTAGGGTGAGGCAGGAGAATCACGAGCTGAGGACAACCCAGGCCGCACAGTGAATCTGAAACAGCCGGCAGTACCACAGGAAAGTCACAGTACACTTCTGGAATAGAAACATCTGGAAATCAGTAAGATGTAGCACTATCTAAATAAGCATTAAACATAACTGGTTCCATTTTATTAACTTAGGAGTTTTGTTTAAAACTGAGTTAAGAATGTAGCCCAATGGTAGAGCGCTGGCCTAGCATGTGCAGGGCACTGGGATGGACCCCTAGCATTGAAAAATGTAATCTGAGTCAAAATACCTAATACAGGTACAGTTACAACATAAAAACACCAAATAATGAGCAAAAATAAAAATCACAGAGGAAAGAAAAAGAATGTTAAAGACCCACACGTGCAACACATTTCTCTGACTGTTTTTACAAACTAGATCTGGGTCCATTTTCTAGCAGCCAACTCAAATGAAGAAACAATTTAAACATACCAGCGTTGTGTTTTCCAGAGTGAGCACTTAAGAGCCATGATTAATGCTTCTCATCACCGTGTAGTAAACAGTTGCTAAATATGCTTAAAATGTCAAACAAAAAATCGATTGCTTCACACTGGCTTTATTCTTAGACATGTTATATTTTTCAGAATATGGTAATGAATGACATTTACTCACATAATAATTCTTTTTCTAGACAAAGCAGCAGTGAACTCATGATGAGAACTTACACTTTGGAGAGTAATATTAAGAATAAGATTCTTAGCCGGGTGGTGGTGGCGCACACCTTTAATCCCAGCACTCGGGAGGCAGAGCCAGGCGGATCTCTGTGAGTTCGAGGCCAGCCTGGGCTACCAAGTGAGTTCCAGGAGAGGCGCAAAGCTACACAGAGAAACCCTGTCTCGAAAAACCAAAAAAGAAAAAATAAAAAAAAAAAAAAAAAAAAAAAAAGAAAAACCAAAAAAAAAAAAAAAAAAGAATAAGATTCTGGGGCTGGGGAGCTAGCTTGGCAGTGAAGAGCACTGGCTGCCCTTCCAGACTACCCAGGTTCTATTCTCAGCACACAAAGATGTTCACAACTGTCTGTAACTCAAGTTCCAGGGAATTCAGATGCCCTCTTCTGGCCTCTGAGGGCACCAGGCATGTACAAAGTGGACAGATACACATGCAGGCAAAATATCCATACACATAAAATAACAAAATAAAAATTTCTTAAAAGAATAAAATTTGGCCGGGCGGTGGTGGCGCACACCTTTAATCCCAGCACTCGGGAGGCAGAGGCAGGCGGATCTCTGTGAGTTCGAGGCCAGCCTGGTCTACAAAGTGAGTTCCAGGAAAGGTGCAAAGCTACATAGAGAAACCCTGTTTCAAAAAAACCAAAAAAAAAAAGAATAAAATTCTTCTACAGTAGGTGGCAGCTAATTCAAGAAACTCCTAACTAGTCAAAGTGCTATAAGAATACGTGACTGCTAAGTGTTCAGCCCTATACAGGACTTGTGTACCTCCCTCTCTAAAGCTCAGAGAACATCCTGCAAGAGGGAACAGAAAGTGGGTGGGTGGGGCTGAAAAGTACCGTTTCCTAGACAACATAGCTGTAGCACTCAAGACATCCCATCAGCTGTGATACGGGCCTAAGACTGTACCAGTCAGTACTCCATCATGGATGAGGAGGAGACTGGGAGGTATTCCTCCTCTCTGAGCAGCCACTGGAGTTTAACTGCTACAGTGGGAAGGAGAGCCATTTTCTTCAGTGGTGTAGCCACCGGCAAGGTGCCCATGCTAACCCATGCTCATGTGAGCAAGCCTAAACTGAATGGGTTGCAAAAAAAAAAAAAAAAAAAAAAGACATGAAACTCAAAGGAGAGTGTGCAATAATCAATGGGAGTAGTCGTGGGAGGGAGATAAAAGTGTTATAAATTGGGGGGGGGGGGAGGTAATGAAACTTACCAAATAGATTTCCTAAGCTTGCATCCATTTTAATTTCAAATACTTGAGAAATAACATAAAATGTCAATACAAATACTGCGACAGCCACCACCAACTTTGCAGCTCCTAGAAAAAAAGCAGAAGCAACTCAGCATGGTTTTATAAGCCAACAGAATTTCTGCCACGCAAACTCGGCGTTTCTGCAGAAGCATTATGACTAATGCAGCTCTATTTTGTAATCTACTAGATCTTAATGTTCCTGGAGTTACAAGGACTGCATGCTACCCACAATCACAGAACTCACAGACACACCATGAGACGCCTGTCTAGGGTAACTGTGGGGAGGTGGTTTACCTACCATCAGCTGCTGGCTGACTACAGGTGATCTGATGAGTGCACCACCACCACCATGCCTACAGGACTACATGCTTCCCAATCCTAAAGAGCAATGCCCTCTGACAATGACACAAAACTAGATCTTCTGGAGATGCCAAGGCCAGGACATCCAGGAAATAAGGAGTTGAAGTGAAATGCAGCAAGCTTACTAGCCAACCACCAACCCATCGCCTGGAGCTACCTAACCCCACAGGGAACTGCAAACATGACCTTCTGCCTTACAAGAGGAAGAAGGTAAAGACATGGTTTCACATCTGGAGGACAGGCTTGAACATCACAGTGACGGGCTATGTGATGAGCTCCATGAGGGCACACTCCTCAGCTTTAGACTTTGTATCTTTATGGTGTCAGAGTACCTTACAATAGCCATCACTGCCACATCTGCTTAGTATGAATCATCCCTTACTCTTTGTCCTAGGTACCCCAATCTAGGCAGCAAATCACAAAGGGCAAGAGTAAGACAGGGAATGGAACAATGGCAGAGCAACAGCTTCCACCTCTGGATTTCAGAAACACGACCTGCTTATTCGGAAACAGTACTAGCTTACTCATGTCTACACAACCTCAACTGCCCGCGCCTACTAATAGTTCGGGTTTAGTTCAGGTGTAGTCTCGACTGATAGGAAAGAGGTTGTCAGAATCAGCAGCCATCTAACCTTAAAGAGAAAAAAAAAATCCCAAAGATGAAGTAATGCTCTTCGATTACAGATAAATCCGTGGCTGCACATGAACCAGAACTCAAGCCTACCCCAAAACACCTAGTAGCCTGTACAGTACTTCATTCTAACACTAAATGACATATTCTTGGGGGGGCTGGGGGGTGGAGAAGGACTCAATATTGTAGGTAAGGAAGAATTTAAAAAAAAAAAAAGATCATCTAATCTCATAGACCCAAAAGAATAGTCTGTATCTTCAGAGGAGAGGGGGAGGACCAGGAAGAAACTGAAGATGTTTGGAAAGGCCGATGATGCTAAAGGGCACCCACATCCAGGGCTGCCTCAGTACTATTTAGAGATGCTCTATTCATAGCTATACGTGAGGACATACAAGAAAAATCTCTGCACCTTCCTTCCAATTTGGCTGGGAATCTAAAACTGCTCTAAAAACCAAAGCCTTAAGGATTCTATTAATACAGAACACAGTGGTAACGAGTACGTCCAACTAGCCCTTCTCACCCTATCTCCTCACTTCCTCCTTCCAAAGGTTGCTTCTGAGTCTTTAGAGCAACTACTACTAGCTACCTCCATTGTTAGCATGTAAGAGCAAAATTTCATTTGCTTTGGACCTCCTTCTCCCAGGATCTAGCTGAGTGTCTCATACAAAGCATGCTCTCACCACATATGTGCTCGACAGATAAATGACAGCAGGTGGCAGACACTGTTTTCATTACGTAAGACTGAGGCCAGTGGCATGAAGGTGACAGATCGCATGCTACCCTTCTACTTTGTTTTCTAGCAGCCATGGGCATGTACAACAGGGGATAAGCCCTCACTGTCTTCTAAAACAGACAGATGAGGCTTGCGTTGTTCACGGCTGAACTTGCACAGGGGCACACCAGTGGTAGCACAGGGTCTTTTCTTTCTTAAGATTTATGTAATTTGTGTATCAGTGGTTTTGCCTGCACATACGCCCGTGAACGTGTATGCCCAGTGCCCATGGAAGTCAGAAGACAGTGTCAGATACCCTGAACTAGTTACAGATGGCTGAGTCACTGTGTGGGTGCTGGGAACTGAGTCTGGATCCTCTGCAGTAAGAGCATCATGGAGTGCTCTTTCCCTCTGGCCCATCTCTCCAACCCCAGCACTGGGTCTTAACCCAGGACCTGTTCACTGACACTGGTCTGGAACAAGGAAGCAAACAGATGCTCCAAGAGACAGAAAAGTCAGCAGCAAAGACACTCGCAGTCTCTACAGTGGGAGCGTCCAGGAGCTTGCTACAGAATATGGTCTCAAAGGTTGGACCCGAAGCCCTGTGCCAGCCTGGAGGGGCTTACCACATCACACCACAACTCCCATTCCTGACGTGGTGGTGCCATTACCTCTTCCTTCTAGCCACTGACCAAAGATCATTACATTTCAGGCTAGGTGAGCATTTCAAAGCAACCAGATACTATTTTAATTTAGAAGATATTAATTAGTTCAAAGCAGTGAACTAATAACTCACCTTCCTTATTTGTCCGTTAAAGACAGGGCCCCCCAAGTCCTATGCCAAGAAAAGGATGAATGTAAAAACTAAGTGATGGAGTTATTTTACTGAAGATGAATTTAGAATTATGTGCAAAACAAGAACTGCTCTGGTCACCACGCTTCAACAGCGTACTTAGAAATCCTCAGGAGACCACAATTGTAAACCGTCCTGCTGAACCCAAGAACATCCAGGAAGAAAAGGCAGCAGAGCAAACAAGAGGCCCACGTGGTCTAAAACAAGCAAGCTCTTGGTTCCTGGAGTCCCCTTCCTCCACAAGTGTCTAACTACTTAGAAATGATGCTGTGACTTCCCAGCCAGGAGAGGCCAACTTTTCAGATTTCTACAAAAGCATCTGTAGCAGCCGTCCGTTAACTTGGTTTTAGTAACCACGGTGTCTGATCAACTCAGCTTGACTCTATACAACTATAAGCAAACTAAGGAGAGGGTCTTTTGTCCACCTGCCTTGGCTTCTGGCATCTCTGAGAGACGACCCTATGAAAACACTTGGTTTGCTTGTAAGACAATGACAATGAAGAATTAGACTAATTATCTTGATTTTGGAGAACAACCTGTTTTCTCTGTCACACAGATTTAGCAGAATTCCTCAGGCAATGTGCCTTTGGGGGTGGGGAGGCTGTGGCTGGAGGCTGCATAGCAGAAACACATTTATTTTCACCTCCAGGTAGGGAAAGGCTAACTGGGTGTTTATGGATCTACCCTTTAAAGATGCTTATCAATACCTTTATTAATACCAGGAACATCTAGCAAGGACTTTCAATGTATATGACATACTACTTCAGATTACTGTTAATGTTCTAGGTTTATACCTAGACTAATAATTCAAAGCAAAATCATATTTTAGTAAATTCTTCATGTATGTTATACTGAACTGCACATAGAAGAGAGTTCTATTTTAGAATTCCTTTTTCTAGACGGCTAGAACTTAGCAAGAAAAAGTCAGTCTCTTTGCATTTTCAAAATCATTCTTTGAGTATTTTATATGTACTATTTGGGCAAATACGCTTACCACATAAGAAATAAACATTAATATTTAGAATAATTTCAGTAAATGTTCACCTACAAAAACGCATGTCATACGTACTAATGTCCAAGTTGAGACATGTTGACGACATAAAATGGAAAGGCTAAGCATGATCTCATGACTTCAGCCTAGTACTTAACTTTCAGAAACATTAGAGGTATGTGGCCCCTGTATATAACCTCTGAGGCAGGAAGACGGCGTGAACCAGCATAGACGAGGAAGCAGGACCCACCACCAAAAGGGGTTGGGGGGAGGAGGAGGAGGAGGAAGAATCAATGAATTATGAACCCTCTCCTTTAGTCATTACTGAGCAAACAGGTTATAAAATAAATTATAAAATAAAAATCACTTCCACTGGATTAAATGTCTTACCTGCTACCCTCATTTTTGCTTTTTCAATCTACGGCACTTCTCAGAAATAAGGTCCTAAAATCAAAAGAAAAGGCAAACACCATCAATTATACAATGAATCTTCCTCCTCAGATTGAGCTTATTTTAGAAGGTATGCATAAAACCAATTAGGTATATACCATGACATTTCTAAGTATTCTATGAATTGCAATGTTTAACAAAAAAACTCTTTATCACTGGCCACTCCTTCCACTGGGCCATTAAAAAAAAAAAAGTCAAAAGAAGCTGCTTGCGTGTGTCTCCCACTGGCTGTGTCCACTGCGCCCATCATACCCCACGCCTGAAGAGGACAACTATTACCCTCAGTGATTACACACCCATTAGGAGCTCACACATTCAGATTCAAACACTGGTTAGCACATCACATCAGTAGTCAGTAAGTAACAGAAAAGCTTGTGGAGAAATGGGGTTTAGCTATGCCGGTTCATGCCAGCACAGGAAGCTACTTCATTTCATGCTTTTCAATTCCCATAGGCAAAATGACATATCTAGAGGTTTAGAATTATAATTTTAAGGACTCCAGCAATTATCATTACTGACAGAATGGTATATATCAAACAAACTATTCTTTGACATTATTTTACTAACTGGCAACAAATGCTTAAAAAAAAAAATCCATATATGTGTGTGGTTTTCCTGCCTACAAAACAACTCAAAAAGGAACTGTAAAATAACTCAAAATGGAACTGTAAATAAGACTTTTTTTTAATGCCAAAGCCACACCCACATTCAGCTAGACAGCTGCTTCAGTCAATGTTTTGTAAAGGAGAGAATTCAAAAGTTAAGTTTCACATAATGGATCCTATTGATCAGAAATATATCATTTCTCTGATCTCCTGAACATGCACCGTGGCACATAGGTCCCCAGACACAAGCACACATACACTCAAGCATGCACACACAGCACATACATGAGCATGCATACCCCCACACAAGCAAGTACACACATACTAATATACTTCATAGAGCACCCAAAAAACAAACAAGCAAACAAACAAAAAAGACCTTTCCCCAAAGGACACTGCAAAAAAAATATCCAGTTTTCTTGTTCATTGGAAAAAGCAACAGGATGAGGACCCAGCATGGCTCCCCATCCCCCATATCTTCCACTGGCTCCCTTTCTTCTGCAAAATCTAACCTGGTTAAAAAACAAACAAAAAAAGAAAAAGAAAAAAGAAGAAAGAAAAAAAGAGCAAAAGAAGAAAAAACAAACAAAACCTTCAATCAACACTTAACTGAGATGTCCACTCATGGGATATTTTTTCCTTTGTTATCTATGTGAACACCTTCTATATAATAGCCAAAGTCAATGCTATCTATCTATTTAAACTCCTTAGCCACCAGCCAGAATTCTAGAAGGAAAGAAGAGATACGGACTTTATATAAAAGAGGGAAGGGGGGGGCGGTAGGCCCTTGGCTTCTCAAAAGAGAACTCCGACAGGTCATAAATCCTCTTTTGGCTTCCAGTGAAATTGAACTCTGCATTCACAACACACACATGGCCTTTCCTTCCCTTTCATATGCCAAAATAATTTCACTCCTATCTGAGTGTGGCCCAGGAAAATTTCTCTGAAAATGTGATAAGCAGTTGGGTACCAGATGCCTGCTGTTCTATTTCAGTTTCCATTGCGGAAGGGGGGGAGGGGAGGACCACACCTGTATAATTACAGTCACCAGCCGCCTGCTTGCTTTTCCCAACAATCCCGCTTCTGAACTCATCACAGGCCGCTCTGTAAGCAACTACATTTGTGAATACAATTGTTTTCCATTAAAATATCTTAGGGAATTAACATTTAGGAAAATTTCTATATTAAAATCTCACCAAAGTGCCTCAGTCATTAACACATCTTTAATTAATTTCCTTAATTAACTTTCTTGCATCTTTAATGATGCAAAAGTGTAAATCCGAGGAACAGGAGTATTGAAATAGATTGAAGGGCAGAGTATGGTGAGCGTTTATGATGTGCTAATTCCAAACCAAGCCTGGCTGTTTAGAGAGCGTTTGAAGACTTTTTACAATCTGAGCAGGGGAAGAAATAGCTCCTGAAGACTTCAGGGAACCAGAGAGAGACAGGTCCAGAGACAATGAACAGAACAGTGAAAGAATAAAAAGGCCTCAGCTGAAAACTCAGAATGCTAATCTCAGTACTCCAGATACAGAAATGAGAACCAGTTGCCAAAACCAGAACATTAGTAATTAAGAATCTTCTTAGAACAGATAAACATGTAAATATTCAAAACAGGATACCTAAGAAATTCATGACTCCAAAAGTGTAAGGATAGACCAAACCAAGTTTCAGCGTGTTAGGTAGATAAGGGTGCAATGTCAGCTCCAAGTCAAAGCAGGAGGGCCACACTGCCCTCTAGGCAAAGGAACACTGACCTAAAGGCCACTCAGTCTGTGACCCAGAGTAAAGGAGAGGGCCTGGAGCAGGGCCTCAGAGGGACCACCCCACTTATCCGGATGCTTTAAACATTTCCTTTAACCCAACTACACAGTTTTGTCCAACTTAATAAAATTTTGTTGCTCAAAAATTGGGCTGCTCTGTGACTATGGAAGGCCTGTCAGGAAGTCACTAAAATAAGGACCGATGGTAACAAAAGCATAGGTCAAATGGCACTCCCGTTCCTTCCTGGAGAAATGAAGTCTAAATTACAACACTGTCCTGTACGAAAGACTACTACCAGGAAGCGCTGTCTTTCCCGGTTATCTTCCCAGCAGCTCTCTAGCTGTCCCGACTACTGTGATGCCTTACAGAGAGGCAGAGGGGTTTGCCCATAGTCCTGGGAAGAGTAGGGGGAACGCTCACAAACAAACCCCGTTCCATTTCTCCCCCTGAACGCTGATGCACTCAAGTATAAGAGCTTGTGGACAAATACCATGTCAATCAATTTGGCTTTTGCAAATTGCTCTGGGAATTGCGAATCTCTGCTGCAAACTAGCCACTCCAGAGATCTGACAGTTTGTCAAACTGACTTAAGTTTGAGTGTTGGAAACCCCACTACCACCTCAAGACAAAAATGATCCAAGAAAATGTGCATGCAAATAAATACAGTAGCAAAATACTAAAAATAAAATTAATCCAGCCCAAAGAAAATATTGTGAATTGCATTTCACCATTCATTTTAATCCAACGTTCAGTCAGTGCTGGCCAGATAACCATTTTAACCAAACCAACTAAATTCAGATGGTCCCAATGTTTAAGTGGACTGGGACTTTTCTTTTGTTATATATGTTATATATATTTTTATAGTATGTGTATAGATGTTCTGCATATGTCTGAGCACCATGCGCACGTGGTGCCCACAGATGACAGAGTTCATAAGAGGGAGTCAGGTATGTAAGGATTGTGTCCTTAATTGTGTCACCAGCCTGTGATGGCATCCCAGCCTAAAAAGTGTGCCCTCTGTGCGTTCTCTTCTCTTTCCGCTCTCTCTCCTTCTGTCTGTCCTCTCTCTCTCTCTCTCTCTCTCTCTCTCTCTCTCTCTCTCTCTCTCTCTCTCTCTCCCTCTCTCCCAATAAAGCTCTAAAGAGGTAACTATGGCTCGTGAGTCTTCTGTGACCCACAGCATCCATCAGCATGGCCGCCGCAGGCGGTGGCCAGCCACAAGTGCCGGTGCATAACCAACAAGGTCCCCTGGAACAAGGGTCACAGAAGACTGTGAGCCGCCTGTGGTTGCTGGGGTGTGAACCCAGTTCCTCTGTTAAGAACAAGTACTCTTAACCCTGAAGCTATCTTTGCAGCCCCCAGGGAGCTGGAGCTTTTCAAGAGACTTACATAAAAACATGTCGAGCTGCAAAACAATAGATGTAGACTACACTCAAGCCCTGTTTGTGACAGTGAACTTCACGTGTTCACCTGACAGGGCTGCAGGCTGCCTATGAGTAAACACCATTCAGGGTGTGCACGGAAGGACCTTCCCGGACAAGCAGCATCTGAATCTAGAAGAAGGGATGCCTAGTGCCTTCCTCAATGGGGCTCCAATCCAGCCCTAACAACACAGGTACTGATATGTATCTCCTCATACATGTGAGCATCCATCCATGGTTCCTGGCCCCAAACTCCATCCCACAAGGCAGGATGCAAAAATTATCTAGTTATCCATTAGTCTAGACTATAGGACGTAAGAATCATGTAGTTATCTGTTAGTCTAGACTACAATTTCTCTTCTCCCTTGCAAGAGACAGAAACCTAATCTACCTTTCTGTGTTGATGCTAACCACAAATAACCTTTCTGCACAGTTCTGTCTGACAGATCACAAGATCCTCCATGGTCCTGAGGACGGCTGCAGAGGCCAAGATAAATAGGTGGGGTTCCCCATTCAGTCTACCAGCATTAGTTCATTTCCTTTTTTGTCCAACCACATTTCAACACAGCTGCCCATGCTTCAGTCATGCCTATGTAATGAAGTCTCACAAAACCCCACAGGACAGGGCTCAGAAGGCTTTCCCGGGACAGAAGGCTGAGGCTCCTGGGGAGTGGTACACCAAAAGAAGGTGAGGAACTCTGTCCCCACTTCCCACACCACCTCTGCATCTGTCCACCAGTGATGTCTATACTAGCCTACAATGCAGTGAATGTTGAGTATAAACCACTCAAATTACTTGAGCCTCAGGAAGGGATTGTGCAGGCCCCTGTTTATAACTGGTCCAACAGACTCTTATGTAAAAAAGCAGCCTGGACTTATAATTAGCATCTAAAGTGGGAGAGGTAGTCTAGAGACTGAACCCCTTAACCCATGAGTCCTGACAGTGTCTCCAAGTAAATCAGAGGACACCCACCTGTAATCTGATGCAAAACGTATTTGTTTTCTGGTTGGGAGAGCTCCCATCACCTTTTGAGGACACACCTTTATCCTGGTATCTCAGCAGAGGAAGAAACACTGGCTTTTCTAATAGGGAGACTCTGCTTTCTGCCTGTCTTCAGGCTGGGAAAATGGTGCACAGCCACGCTGCGCCATCAGCTCTGCTGGACCACTAACAATGTGCCAATGAAAAACCCGGATCGCTCAGCCTCTGGAACTGTATGCGTCCATTTCTTCCAATAAACTGCAACATATGTATAATAAATCATGTAGCTACAGAAATGCATACAGTTTATCACACAGAACCTTTCTCTCTCTCTCTCTACACACACACACACACACACACACACACACACGCACGCACGCACGCACGCACGCACGCACGTAAATGTCCATATCTATAACCTACACATCATTTATTTTTCTAGGCATACTTGGACTGATAAAAGCATTGTCACGATTAGGAGTTAAAAACTAAATTTTCATCCTCTGAGCAATGAATATACAAGAGAGAAATGGGTTGGTCCTGAGAGCAAAAGGGTTACATCTGGAAGAGACACTAGGATAAGCTACTCTGCTAACTACAAACAAGCGCAGCGTTCAACACAAGCGCAAGCAGCAGGTGCACACCGTAATCCCAGCACTCCGGAGGCGGAGGCAGGCGGATCTCTGAGTTCAAGGCCAGCCTGGAATACAGAGTGAGTTCCAGGAGAGCTAGAGCTAAATAGTGAGATCCTGTCTCAATGAATGAATAGATGAATGAATGAATGAGAGAGAGAGAGAAAGGGAGAAACACACTGCAATAACATACAGAATTATACAAATGACTACTGCCAGGCAAAAGCCCAGAAACTTTCTGTATGGAAGAGCCAGACAGAACCAGACTGAAAATGTGCTCTGGCTCAAGGACCACAATTTCTAACCCTACTGTACACCCACAGCTGGGGGAATGAAGATGGCTGGTCCAACTGCACTGCAGTTTGGGGTTTTTGTTGTTGTTGTTGAGAAGGGGTCTTACTAGGTAAGCCTGGATGACCTAAAACTTACTAGGTAGGCCAGGCTGGCCTCGAATTAAAGAGATCTGCCTGGCTCTGCCTCCCAAGTGCACCACCAGGTCTGACTCAACTGTGTTTTAATAAAACTTTATTTATGGACAACAAAGTATTAAAATTTTATTTTTCAACCTACTCTGAAAAATTATCTTGGCCTAAAGACTATACAGGATTATGTATATGATTAGCTGAGCCTCAAGAAAAGAGTAATATTTTTTTTAATTAGAGAAAAGTAAATGGAAGACTGAAAAACTTCCCTAATGGTCCCTAAGTAGTTGACCAATTTTGCTGGATATTTGGAGACTGTAGATGGCTCCTACGGATCATCTCAGAAGGCAGGCCTGCTGCAGAAACAGTGTTGAGCAAGTTCTATGCTGGACCAGACATGTCATCAGTATGGACCCTCCATGAGAACCAGGAGGAGGCCCCTTCAAATGCAAACACAGCAGAGGTAGCAGAGCCTGGACCTGGTCCTGCTTCAACCCACTGCTGGAGACAGAAAGACACAGACAGAAGTGGTTACTCACTTCTGTTTCCCTGACGATAAGATCATGCTCACTGGAAGAAGGTGACCGTGTTCTCCTTTATGTGGGTGCTGATGTGGGATCATTTTGGTGACAGGCTTTTAAAAAGTGCAGGTACCTTTGCGTCTGACGCTTGACCAACTTTTATAATTTAGCTTTTAGATACATTTCCAGGGCTGGGGAGATGGTTCAGCACACAAGGCACTTGCTACACAGTCAAGAGGGCAGGAGTCTGGATCCCCAGAACCCACTGAATGCCAGATGGGTCTCTGCCAGGCCCGACAAATTTTTGAAACAGAACAAACAAAAAAGGCAGGTAGGAAGATTGTACTCATTGGGAAGGAATATTAACATTCAAAAATCCAGTATGAGCCAGGTGTGGTGGCGCACACTTTTAATCCCAGTACTTGAGAGGCAGAGGAAGGTAGATCTGAGTTCAAGGCCAGCCTGGCCTACAGAGTGGGTTCCAGGACAGCCAGAGCTACAGGGGTGGGGGTGGGGGGCTGTAAACAAACAAATAAATAAATAATGAAGTAAAAATTTAAAAAATAATCCAGTGTGAGGACTGGGCTCATGAGCAGAGTCAGCAGAGTGTCTGCCTATTATGCACAAAGCCCTGGGTCTGATCCCCAAGCACCATAGAAACTAGATGTCATGATGCATGCCTGCAACCTCAGCATTTAGGAGGCAGAGATGCTGTGGTGTGCAGTAGAATATTTTAAGGCGTGTTACTTTTGTTTATGTTTCATTTGTTTAACTCTGTGAAGCTGTGTTACTGTGCTTGTCTAAAACACCTGATGAACTAATAAAGAACTGGCCAATAGCAAGGCAGGAGAAAGGGTAGGCGGGGCTGGCAGGCAGAGAATATATAGAGGGAGAAATCTGGAAAGGGAGATCGAGAAGGAGCCAGAGAAAGGGGCCAGCCTGCCGGGCGGTGGTGGCGCACGCCTTTAATCCCAGCACTCGGGAGGCAGAGCCAGGCGGATCTCTGTGAGTTCGAGACCAGCCTGGACTACCAAGTGAGTTCCAGGAAAGGCGCAAAGCTACACAGAGAAACCCTGTCTCGAAAAACAAAAAAAAAAAAAAAAAAAAAAAAAAGGGGCCAGCCACCCAGCAACACAACCAGCAAGCCACGGAGTAAGAGTAAGATTTACAGAAGTAAGAGAACAGGAAAAGCCCAGAGGCAAAAGATAGAAGACAAGGAAAGCTGGCAAGAAACCAGCCAAGCTAAGGCCGGGCACTTAAAATTAAGTATAAGTCTCCGTGTGTGAATTTACTTGGGAGCTGGGGAGGGGCGGGGGAGGGGGTGCAAAAAAGAGCAAAAACAAACAACAACAGTGCTGGTCTGAGTGAGAACGGCCCCCACAGGCTCCTGTATTTGAATGTCTAGTCATCAGAGAGTGACACTATTTGAGAAGGATTAGGAGGCCTGGTTGGAGGAAATGTGTCACTGGAGGTAGGCTCTGGGGTCTCAAAAGCCTATGCTAGGCCCAGACTCTCTCTCCATCTGAGCATCAGGATGTAGTGCTTGGCCACTGCTCCAGCGCCATCGTGTGCTGCTGCACTCCACCAGGATGACAAGGAACCAAACTTCCGCAACTGTAAGAAAGCCCCCAATTCAATGCTTTCTTAGTAAGAGTTGTCTTGATCATGGAGTCTCTTCACAGCAACAGGACAGTGACTAAGACAGATGGGAAGATCAAATTTCAAGACCATCCCTTGCTACAAAACGAGCTGGGGGCCAGCAAGGCTACCTGAAACTCTTTTCAAATCACACATCCAAAGGCCTGGCATTGGCTCCCCCGACCCAGCCTGCACTACAAAACGAGAACAGTAACTCAGTATGCAACATATACTGTTATAACTGATATTGTGAATTTAATAGACAGATTTTAACATCAACTGATTTTAAAGATTTCAACACTGAGTACTTAATAGAAATATTAACCTGAAAAAGGGTTTAATATTGGCAGGACACTTTGGTATGGAATCCTACAAGACACTTTATTTTTAAAAAATAATCTATACGGAGTGAGAGAGCAGGAGAATGGGGCAGAGTGTGGAATTCAAAATACAAGTATGGTGCACATACCTGTAAGTCCTTGCACGTAGGAGGTAAATGGAAGGGAGCA
Source organism: Peromyscus eremicus (assembly GCF_949786415.1). Lineage (NCBI taxonomy): Eukaryota > Metazoa > Chordata > Mammalia > Rodentia > Cricetidae > Peromyscus > Peromyscus eremicus. The sequence continues at coordinate 34,286,877 of NC_081418.1, forward strand.
GAGTTCAAAGTCATCCTTGCTCAGACAGGGAGTTCAAGGGCAGAATGGACTACATGGGACTCTATCCCCAAACACAAAACAAAACCTTACAAAAGGAACATGAAAGTTACTGAAAAGAAAAAAAAATTAATGGTTACCTAACTATTAAAAAGTCTTACAAGTTTTTAAGGAAACAACCTAATGTTATATTCTAAGTAGAGGGGAAAAAATAAACACAATATAAAAAAAAAAAAATTCCACTTCTGCCAACTGGTATTCCAAATGGGAGAATACAAAGCCACAGACCAAAAACGTAAATAATGAGTCAGTGGAGTAATTCTTTCAGAATACTGTTCTAGTGAAACATCTTGGGGAGAATGGGATGCAAATGATCTATGCCTAGCCGCCATTGTTTGACACAGAACTTCAACATCTTGCTCGCCCTGCCTCAGTCTCCAATCTCTAGAATTCTGGGATTACTAGCCTGTGCCACCATCCCTGTCCGTCTCTGAATTTTTCAGTTATCTGAATCAACATCTTCCGGCTTTTCTTGTTTATCTTCGGTAGCACAAAATGGAAATCCATTTAAAGGAGGCTTAACATCGAAATGTGGGAAGTGGAAACACAGGTCCAGAGTGTTCTTACTTCCCCCAGACTGTTAGTCAATGAAACGTAGACGAGGCAAAATAGGATTGCACTGGAGAGACTTCACTGTCCTCCTCAGCCCACAGAAACTGCCTTAGACCTGCTTCTCAGCTGCTCTTCCTGGATGGCAACAGGGGAGAACACTTCAGACACCCGTCATCTGATCCACAGCAGCCTGGATTGAACTCCATTCTCCTACACCGGCAAACATAGCTCTAACACCCACCGTCTCTACTTAAAAACAGGTTAGAGAAGGTGCCTAGCCTAGGCCAAATTTGCCCCGAAGACTTAATAGAACAACAGGTCTGATGGACATTCTGAGAGCAGTGTTGTAAGACCAGACAGCTCAGTGCTAGCAACTGCATGGCAGAACTCTGGAGACTGTAGAAATCAGAACGAGACCTACAGTTCCTTCTGCCTCTCCAGACACGTGAGCTAGCTGATGGCTGAAACAGGCCAGTTGATCCACATGCATTTAACCATGCTTTCCAACAAAACCCTTAAGAGATTAAAAAGAAAATAAAAAGAGGATTCTTCCCCCAACCTAACAATATAGCTAAGCAACTTTCCTCATCGATGAAGGAAGCTCATACGCAGGCAGGGCTATTCTCCACTGACTTCCCAGTAGTACAGAAAAAGACGGGTTCTCACCCACAGACTTCATTCCGTCAAGGTCCCACATACCACCAGAGCTTTTCATGTTCTGAGCTGGACAGCCAGAGCTCAGGCCTCTTCGGACACAGAGGGGTTAACCTTATTACCACTACATCTGAAAACCATTCTGCAGAGGCGGGTACATGGTGAGTGCAGGCAGAGTGTCAATAAGCAGGAGTTAAGGGGGGCCACTAACTAAAAAGGACTGACAAAAAGCTACAGGTCAAATGAACCTGCCACACCTCCTGTAAATGCTACATGAAGTAATTACTTCAGTGTACTACAAGACTTTCTAGTCAGCCACTGCTGCACACACGAATGGAAATGAGTAGCCAGGCTCGAGTGCCTGACATCTCAAGACACACCTGAGGTACACTTCGGCCACCAGTACAATCTTCATTACAAACAGATGTCAGGCAAGGACACCGTTCATCAGCTCTTACCAATATTTCACATGGTTGAACATCTGAAGAACTATTAATAGAATTATTCTACACGTGTGGTACTTACGTGTGTGCATGCTTGTGTGGGTCTATGCAGTGTGGGAGGGTATGCATGCATGTGTGTGTGACAACAGACATCACTGTCAGGTGTCTTCAGTTACTCTCTCTGTGGTCTCTCATTGAAACTCGATACTCATTAGGCTAGGGTGACCAACCAGGGAGCCCTGGAGATCCCCTGGCAAGCACTTTCCAGATTGAGAGATCTCCCCAAACTCCAATATAACTTGTTTTTATCTTACATCCTAACCCTCACAATAGCCCTTTAACATCATAAGAGAAGCCCTAAAACCCTAGACACCTAAAAACCTTTATTATGAATTTTAAGAAACACACTGCCTTTCCCATTAACCGTCCACATGGAGAGAGTTCCCAACACACTTTTCTTGGTAGAACGGTACCCAATGTTCGGTGACACATCCTATCAAGTTCTCTTAAGGCCTCTCCAAAGTGTTGCCCACACCAGGGAGGCCAGAAGCACTAGTGTGCCTTTTAACAGGCACATTTCTGTGCTGCTGCAGACCTGCAGGATCAGAATCCTCCAAGTGGGCATTAAAATCCTGCATGCTTAACAAGCTCTTGGAGTGATTCTCTCTCGGGCTTAGAGCCCAGAGCTTCAGGGTTACAGCACACCAACCCACACAGAGGAAAAGAAAGGAAAAAAAAAAAAAAAAAAAATGAAAACCAAGGTAGACCTAAGACGAAATAAGAACCCGAAGTGCAATTCCTATGACAGGTATGTTCATTCTTTCCTGAACAAGGAACGGAAATGAGGCTGGCTGTCCCTGGGCCAGGCCTGCCAGGTAGAAGAGGGCAAGGCAGGCAGTTAATCTGGGGAGTGTGGTGAGGAAAAGAAGAAAGATCTCCTGTTTGCAATGGTTCAAAGGGATTACTCAAGCTTAAACTGTCCACATGTTTTCTTACAGGTCTTCTCTTTTACAAAGCAGAAATTTGTTTAACAATCTAATAGCCCCTTGAAAAACCAAAATGGTGATTAGCTGTCTGGAACCCAGAACATAAACAAAACAGTGCAGAGTCCTACAAAATAGCCTTCCTCCTTTAGAGTTCTACAGCTGTTTAAACACCTCAATCCTACCCAATACCATTAGGGGAAAGATGGACAGACAGACAAATATTAGCAAGAAAAATATTACAAAGGGGCAGCAAAGATGGTTAAGCAGCTAAGTGTGCTTGCGGACAAGCCTGACATCCAGAGTTCAAGTCCCGGAAGGAAAACCAGCTCCTACAAGCTGTCCCTTTATCTCCACACATAATGCACAGCATAAGTATTTGCCCCATCCCCTACATAGGAAAAGAAACAAAGAGAGATAAAAGTAAATAAACTTTTTAAAAAAAAAAATGACAAAATTAAAAATACATTTTAATTATAGGAGGAACAAAACAGGGTATGGACATTTGAATTTATACACTGTTGGGGTTTTGTTTTTTGTTTTTAAGAAAGAAAACAGGGAAGAAAGGTAGGCATAAATTTACACCCCATGTGGTGGGGTCATCATTTCCTGTAACTACTTTACATTACACTTGATAAGGATTTACAGCTTCTTCATCTCAGGTTTCAGGATTTCCCCTACACAAACACTTCATTTACGCTTTAGGTCACATGGGAAATTGAAGTACATACACCAAGGTTCACACAGCCACACCACCTCCGTCTGAGACGTGCCCCAAGAGTGGTTCCATCTGCCCAAACAGGAAGGCAAGTCAGCAGCCACTGGCACAGCATAGAAAGAAGCCACAAAGGAAAAAATTTATCAGCTAAAACAATTTTACAAGCTCCTATTTTTACTGTCCAGTGCCCTCCAAAACCCATTCAGAGACCACTAATTGCAGGTAATGCATGGTGCCATTAGTTAGCACAGCTGATCCCACAGCACTGCCTTAACAAGCCTGGTGGAGATGTGGTGGAAATCACCAGTAACCCATTGCTAAGGATATTCATGCAACAATCTAAGTGGCACACAAGATGCTCCACTGCCTACCAAGGGGTAGGGGTGGGGGGCAAAACAGAAGTTGTGACACTGAGACTTTGTGCCTGTCACTCTGGTCGACATAATTCCACCATTCTGTGGCTTCCCATCTCCACAACCATGGAGACGCAGAAAGTCACTGACTGGAGGAATTTTATCTTGCCCTTTTCTATTATTTCTTCCTACAAATTATGGTCGTTTTTTAATAAGTAGAGAACATGTTTTAAGAATCCGTGAAACAACCCTAGTCACTTGCATAAAGTTAAAAACAAAACCTAGTAAACTGCCAGAGAAATCCAGAAACAGTGGAGTACAGCCCCACAAGTAAGGCTAACTTATCCATTCCTCCACGTTCCTGTTTAGTGGCATCGGGAAAGTTATTAACTTTACTTTCTGCATTAAATGGAGATCTCTCTATACTCCCTAAAGCGCTGTATTAACAATGTTTCCAAAGTCTTGGAAAATGTACAGTCTATTCTGGTCCCGCCAGGATTTCACAGGCCCGGGGATCTGCCATTATCATCCAATTTTACTTACTATCTCACGAAACTCATATTTTAATGCGTAGAATCTGAGAACCAGTGATAGGACCCGTGTGAGGGGTTATGAAAAATAAATATGCGCGTGAAAATACTGGGCAACTGTATCTAAGATAGTAAAGATACAAATTAGTGATTTTGCATCCATGTATTTCTGCCTAAACAGAAACAAGGCAAAAGTTTAGATAGTTCTGTATTATAGGAAGTAATTATGTAAGTTGAGGCTGACGACTTCCACCAAGTTACAGCTGGACACATCAATCTCAAATCGTCCAGCTGTCACTCATTTTTTAGGTATAAGGGCACTGACGATCACGCATACTACAGCTATGAACACAGCAGAAAAAAATAAAAATAAAAACAGCGCTCATCAAAGACATAAACACCAATGGGCTAGCTTGCAAAAGGAGAAAGTGGCTCCAGTTTGGCAGAGACATAAACTTTAAGACGGCCCTGCACCGAGTTCAAGTCCAGCCTGCAAGTCCACCCCATCCCGTTCTCCGGGAACGCTCAAAGGCGGCGGGATTCCGACCGCCAGGGGCCAACACCGGCTTCCAGGTACAGCCCGAGCCCGGTGGGGCGGCCGCGACCCAGCAAGCGCCAGGTGCAGACGCCGCCGCCGAGCGGGCCGCGATGCTCGCACGACCCGGCCCCGCTGCAGCCGCGCCCCGCGTCGGGATGCCAGGCAGCCGGCCGGCGCGATGCTCCGCTCCAGCCTCCAGGCGCCCAGCCGCGCCCAAGCCCGCCGCCTGCCCGCCCGAGCCTCACCCGCCAGCGGCCGCGCCGCCGTCAGTCCTGCCGGAGGCCGACGGGAGCCTCCTCCTCCTCCGCCGCCGTCGCCGCCGCCGCCGCCTCCCGCTCGCGCCTCGGCTTCCTCCGGCTCCTCCCGCTTCACCTCGCGCCCGCTCGCCCGCTCGCCCGCTCACCCGCCCGCCCGCGCCGAGGAGGAAGCCAGCTCGCCCCAGACCTCCTCCCACGCTTCCCGCCGCGGCCAATGGGCCCCGCCGCCGCGCAGCCGCGCACGCCCTCTGGCGGTGGAGGACCGAGCCGGCGCCCCGGCGCGAGGAGGAAGGGCCGCAGCCCGCACGCTCCCGGGTCGCCTCGGTGACTCCAGCCCCGCATTGCTCAATCTGGGCTTGCCACGTGGGAGCTGCTGAGTCCGCAGCCAGAGGCTAAGTGGCACCCCGGGAGGAGGGGGAAATGTGTCAGCGCCTCCGCCCTCAAGTCACACACACAGGGAATCCCAACCATTCAGGAGGCAATTTGAAATGACCAGCCCCTGCTAGACTTGCATCAGGCTAGGACCACGGGGTATCTTCCCTTGACTCCTAGAAACTAGGTAACTGATCATAAAAATCCTATAGGCAGGGGCATCGTTACGAATTCTGCAGCCCTGAATGATCTATCCAAGAAGAAGAGTCCTGCTTGCATTTTGCATGCCAATTTCTTTTTTTCAAATTACTAGCACTGTGACAAGTGTTTTTCCTCATCTGTTAGGAACTTTATCTTTTGCAAAACTGTATGGGTAACTGAGAAATTGACACAAATTTTAGTATACGCCATCTGAGAATACAATATTATTTCATGTTTCAAATCCATATCTGAATAATTAGCAACTATTAACTATTACTTATTGGGGAAATTCATGGTAGCAAAAATTAAATTGCAATGAAGTAGAAGGGTTTGATTATGGCAATTATGTTATCAAATTTCAGCTTTCCTCCAAAAACACAAAACATACAACCTAAAAAAGAGTTAGGACTTCTGATGCTTGTGACCCAGGAAAGGGAAAGAAACAGGAAACAGCTGAGTGCCTTCTAAATGCCCAACACATGTCTAGGTCTTTGTCTTAGTCACTGTCCTATTGCTGTGAAAAGACACCATGACCAAGGCAGCTCTTGTAAAAGGAAGCATTTAGTTGTGGGCTTTCTTACATTTCCAGAGGGTAGTTCATGGTCATCGCAGTGGGTAGCAGACAGGCATGGAGCTGGGGCACGGGCAGAGAACTTTACATCCTGAGCCGCAGGCAACAGGCAGAAAACAAGGGACATTGCTGGGCCTGGCAAGGGCTTTTGGAACCTCAAAGCCTACCCCTAGTGACACACCTCCTCCAACAAGGCCACACCCCCAATCCTTCCCAAACACTTCCACTACCTGGTGTCTAAGGATTCGAATACATGAGCCCATGGGAGAGAAGTGGCAGTCTCATCAAACCATCACTTTCTTAACGAATATGTTCTCATGCTTAGTCAAAGTAGAAATCTATATGCTACTTTAATGAATCAATGAACCAAGACTTAAAAGTTCTTTCTACATCACTTACTCAAAACATAAGTTGTGGATCTGGGCTTCTGTTTAGAAAGCATTTAGCTTTTACAGTATCAAAAAGCTATAACAATGTATATATGCCATCCCTCTAGTTCCTATATCCCACTGAAAGAATTTATGAAGCCTTTTGAGTAGGAATTTCCTGATTGGGAATGAGCTTTTTCCTCTATAACTTAACAGATTAGTAAGGAAACTATATTTGTCACATTCTTACAACACCACACCTGAATCAATGTTTGTTCCCAAAGTCTGTTTGATCTCTTATTCCCAATCCACAATAAGATGTAGCTCAGAATCCTTCTGGTCAACAATAAAATTAATAATACTGAGTCACAACCAACATTGTTTTGTTTTGATTCGTTGAAATAAAATAGAGCCAAACCATTCCAAAACATGTGCTGAGTATGCTTTGTGGGAATCTGTGTGTTTGTGTTGTGTGTCTCTGTGTCTGTGTTATATGCCTTGTGTTATAATATAGACTATATATTTCTTACTTAGTACAGGTTGTGAGGGATTTCTTTTTGTTTTGTTTTTTGATTTTTTTGGTTTTGTTTTTTTTTTTAACTCAATAAATCACTCCTTTAGAATGGTTGTGACTTAGGCTGCTTTGTGGAAAAGTCAGACTAACTTCCCGTGTTTTATTTGTCAGGGTTAAGGAGCAGAGGAAGTGCTTGGGTTTAATGAGCACCAGTTAAGGATAATGCAGGGCACTTTACGGCTCCGAGAGGTACTAACTAGGCGGTGTTACTGTGTGGTATAATGACAGGCGATGATTACTTACGCTCTAAAGTAACGCCGCCTGTATACTTACTATGGGCCAGCGCATGCCTAAGATCTTTACATCTGCCCATTCATTTAATCCTATAAATACAGAGAAGGAAAAGAAAGACTAGAAGGAAACTATGCCCAGAGTCCAACTACTAGGACCTCACAGAGCCAAGCTGCAACCCATGCAGTAACTTCATAGCCCCTCGATTTGATTGCTCAAGAAGAATATCCAGAAGCCGGGCGGTGGTGGCGCACGCCTTTAATCCCAGCACTCAGGAGGCAGAGCCAGGCGGATCTCTGTGAGTTCGAGGCCAGCCTGGGCTACCAAGTGAGTTCCAGGAAAGGCGCAAAGCTACACAGAGAAACTGTCTCGAAAAACCAAAAAAAAAAAAAAAAAAAAAGAAGAAGAATATCCATGGGCCAGGCATGGTGGCACATACCTTTAATCCCAGCACTTGAGAGGCAGAGGGAGGCGGATCTTTGTGAGCTCAAGGTCTTCTTCCTGGTTCACATAGTGAGCCCCCAGGACATCCAGGACTCCAAACAGAAATTGTCTCAAAAAACAAAAAGGAGGAGGAGGAGAAGATTCATCTTCTATCCAATGGGTGTGGGGTTTGAGATAAACTACAATCTATAATTATAAATATCCCTTCATATTATTAAACATAAAAAAATTTAAAAGCACCAGGATCTTAGTTAACTGGAATAGTCCATTTGGAATCATTCTTCTGTATTTAGAAGAATAGATTGTATATAAACATGGTCACCAAGGATTCCAGGGACCATGTCAAGTAACTCAGACCAGGATACTGAATGATGAGAGAGTACCCTATGGGAGGGGAAGTTAAGTATCTCCAAACCATACTAATCACCCACACTGAGGCAATGGTATGGGTGTGTTGTATTGTGCCTCCAACCTGCTATGGTTTGGGTTGGTGTCCCCAGAACCATGTGTTAAAATCTTGGCCTGTGATACTGCTGGAACATGTTGGTGTTTCTCCACCTCACACAGCTCCTCCCTAAACCCGCCCCTTCAAAGCCCGCCAAACACAGCTCCTCCCCCAGAGAGGCTCAGGACGACTCCCACGGGGGATATCTAAACTGCATTCCCGAAAACAGACTCGTGGTTCTTCCAGTCTCGTCTCCTTCTCCTCTCTGCAGGGCCGAGGAATCGCCCCGGAGTGCTTTACCCATTAAACCCAGGCTTTTCCTGATTCGGTTTGTTGCGACGGTGGAGAGGCCTTCAGGAGGCCTAAAACTTATTAGTTGGGGCCTATAAGAGGTAAGGTCTCAGTGAAGAAGTTATACTACTGAGGGGAGATTCTTGACTGGGTCATTGGGAACCTAGCCACTTCCTTCTGTAGTTTGGTTCTCTGCCACGGTGACATGCGGAGTTTCCTGCATGGTGTTTGAGTTTATAATATTTTTATATTTTAAAGTAATCTACTGGCCAGCTCCTGCCATGAGGCCCTGCCATGAGGTCCACAGGCCCAAAAGCAACAATTCAATCAACGTGGATGTAAACACCTGAAATACTGAGCTAAAAGAAACCACTCTTCCTTTGAGTTGATGATCTCAGGAGTTTTGTCCACTGACAGAAAGCTGACACAGCCCTGGCCATGCTCTGACATAAATGAATCCCTAAAGTGACTCCAGATGTTGCCAATAGACCTACCCGGATGAAACAACCCACGGCGTCTTGACATAACATGCATTTGTTAAGTTCTGAAATAGTTTTTAGGATAGAAGTCAATAATGTAACCGTAGAGAATCAGGCTTATCGAGGGGTGAGAGCTGGTTGCTGCTAAGAGCAGGATTACTTTAAAACATAAAAATAATGGAGCCGGGCGGTGGTGGCGCACGCCTTTAATCCTAGCCCGTGGGAGGCAGAGGCAGGCGGATCTCTGTGAGTTCGAGGCTAGCCTGGTCTACAGAGTGAGTTATGGGAAAGGCACCAAAGCTACACAGAGAAACCCTGTCTCGAAAAACATTGAATTATAAACTCCAACTGTGAGAAAATGCCAGAAACTCCTAGTGCTTTAAAAGAAAGTGGGGAGGCATGGCAGATTAATGAGAAGTACAGAGAAAAAGTGAAGCTTTATATCCATACGGGGTAAAATATAAGACTCGGGTGTAGTTTCAAGCTGTAATTCAGAATGTTTATCCGAAGTACAGTCAGAATTTTCAGCTCTGTCCTTGCTCAAAGAACACAATAATTATAGAGAAGTTAGAATGTTGACACTTTTCACAGCACTGCATTTTGGTGCACACCCAATATAGTCCTCAAACTACGTGGTTTAATTTGCTATGGTGTGTATAGAAAATGTACTATAATCATGTACCTTTGCATAAAAAAGCATACTTCAGTTTTCAGTCTATTACCATTTTTCTATTAACATAAAAGATAATTCTAAATACAATAAAAGTTTGGTTCCTTAAATGATACTGTTTCCATTCTGCTTCTAGGGTATCTTTCAGTGTGTGAAAATTCAGCATTGTTGTCCAAGTTATAAATTAAATTAAGTGATAGAGTATGTAAGGGTGACCTACATCTTGAAAATGTATTCAAGTACTGACTGCAAAGCCAATTCCCTGCCCTTGAAATTAAGTGCAGATGTATATTGCAATTATTAAGATAAGTGGACCCCTCAAAATTACTTTTTAATTCTGTCTCATTACATATTACTCCCTAGAAAATTTTCTGACTTAATGTCATAACTTTACGATGCTTTATAAAAGGTTTATATGGTGATGATAAGTCTGTAATCCTAAAAAGAGATGAAAAAACCATGGATCAAATTAAACACACAAAGAGATACAGACCCACATAGGTGTGCACTCAGAGATACAGACAAACACACGTACACACACCCATATACACAGGCACTTTTATATGTATAATATGCTCATAGCCTAAAAGATATTTTAAAATTATGTTTGTCAGGAGCTGGAGAGATGGCTCAGCAGTTAGAACACTTGTTACTGTTGCAGAGAACCTGGGTTCAGTTCCCAGTATCACATGGTAGCTCACAACCATCTATAACTCCGGGTCCAGGGGCTGGGACCTACTCTTTTAATCTCTGAGGGTACCAGGAATGCATGTGGTACTCATACATACAGGAAAATACATTAAAAAATATTAAATACACCTAAAAATATTTTAATTTATGTTTGTCAGATTTTTAAAGCAAATGCCTTAAGTATTTTCACTGCCATGGAGCAAATGGGAAAATGTGACTCCACCTCTGACATTCTTGTAACTCTAAGTAAATACAACTAGATAAGCCCAGAGTCAGCAAAAAACACTTCTGTCCGCATTAAAGAAAAAAGATTTGGCCAGAAAAGCTTTACAGAAAATATAACTGAAAAAATATTGAATAAAGTTGTGTTATTCTAAGACATACTTGCTTAGGTCTGTGACTTCATTTCTGAAGACTTAGTGTGGGAACCCTTTAAGCACAAAAGGACTCAGGCTGACTGGGCTGTTTTTATTAAACATTAACTTCTCTGGTTACATTAAATTGCAATGCACTGTTTGCTTTGAAAGGCAAGACAGTAGGAATATGTGTAACAAAATACCACCCAATTGTTAGACTCCCATTAACATTGTTCCCTAGTGAATTACCTGCTCATTACCCGCAGATCAGAAACAAGGTCGGGGCCAAAATCCCAAGTGTTCACAACAGGGCTAAGAAATAGACAAGTAACAAAACAGAGATAAAACAGAACTCACTGGTACATTGCTGGGCTCCTTCTGTACACTTCATACTGGGCTTGCCCTGCTCTTCAATTTGTGGAGCCTTTCATCGTTAGTTCAATGATCACCTGTCCCAAGGAGTTAGATGGGAATGCTGGGATCCTGGCTAGCTGCCCTGCTTGGCAAATGCTGGCGTAATGTCATGAGTAGTGTATCTCACCTTGATGCATAGCGAGAGCCTAAATACACACCAGGAACGACTTCATCACCTTCTTCTCTAGTTGCGTTTCAAATTGCTTTACCAATTCTAGGCTGATCTCTATCGCAGTACTTCACTGCTTTTCCACTCTCAAAGTAAGAGAATGCCTGTCCATGTTCCCCAATGCTCCTCCTAATGTCCACCGTCCATGCTGTTGTTTCAGACTCACTCTGGTAATCCAGGGCATGTTAGTTATTTTTGTGTCATGATGACCAAATTCCCTGACAGGAAAAAAAAATTATGGAAAGAAAGATTGATTCCTATTGGCCCACAATTTCAAAAGGATTCCATTCTATCGTGGCAGGGCAGCCATGGCAGTGCGGCTTATTGTGGCAGTGGAATTGTGTGGTAGAGATTTGTTGACGTGGAGACCAACCAGGTTCCACATCTGAGCTATCCTGACTATATCCTGATTGAGTATGAAAGCTTAGTTGTAACTCCTTTGTTATTTTTTTCTATATATATATTTTTGAAATATTTTCTGTAGAACCGCTGTGGTCTCTTTGAGGCTTAGTTTGTATTTCAAAGTGTAATTTATTTACCCAGAGAAGGTCTGCTCATATACAGCATCTGGTATTTTGTAGTGTTCCATTCAATAGTCAAATTTTCCATCTCTATCCATGAAGCCAAAGCCAAAGAAATCACTCACTTTACTGAAGAAGAAAAGAAAAAAAAAAAAAAAAAAACAGCAGTGGGAAATTTAACTTTCAGGTTCTATAGATTTTGAAGCCAACTCAACCTTCCCAGTCCCCCTTCTCTTCCGCTCCTCCAGGCCACTGTCCTACCCCACCATGTGGTAATGCTTACAGACTCGAGATGACAGTTATATTTGGAGTTAGAGGACTTCAGAGCCTGGTTCCACCTAGGACTAGCTACTAAGTGACTTGAAGCCAATCGCTTAGTCTGTCCAAGGCAGTGTTGTACCTGTAAATTAGAACAATGACATTTCTCTCCCTGTGTTCAGTATAGCTTTTAGTATGTGAGATGAAACTCACCTTACGTGTCTATGTTGCTAGAAGATGCTTAAAAGAGGGACTTTTCCCTGGTTTGCATGCAAATGCTGAGGTACATGCTTATCAGTTTGGCCAGCCACCGTACTCATTTGCATGATCCTACCTTACATGTCCTCAGGACTCCAGACAGTCACTCTAGCAGGCTTGTTATTGTCGGTATATTCTGCGCTACCCTTCACACCACCTGCCCTGAGTCACAGCATCAGGCTTCCGAGAACCCCATCCCTCCTTTACCCCGAGCAGTCAGCAGAAGGACACACCCACTGGTCTTTACACACACACACACACACACACACACACACACACACACACACACACACGCTGCTCATCCGCTGACCCTCTTCCCAGACATCAGAGGCCACACCTTTACTATCTGTGCCTGTAATTCAGCATCTAAGCAGCTCACCCTGCCAAATTCTTAGCTCCTGTACCAATCCTCTCATAATCCCTAGAAGAGGGTGGCCCTTTAATGGACTCTCATTTTCACCAAGAGTGTATGACGTAATTTCACTTTTGTGCTTCTCACCTGCTATCACTGAGGAATTCTGAAACAATAATTGAATATTTTCTGCACCAAAATAGTGTCAGGCACACCGCAGCTCCCCCATCCATGTCCTACTGAACTCATTGGCACAGTACAGGACAATTTTGAGCTGTGTAAGAACCCTGCCATGTTTTACTAGATCTCATTTTCAAGAGAAAGCACTCTCCCTGGCAACTAGAAGCCCGTTATAGACTGCTACAATGTTGTCCCTTCTGTTGTTGCCCAAATGGAACCTTGAAATGGGCTTTTTTTTTTCCAGTGTAATTTCCTTACCATTTGCCAATTGATTATCCCCCAAAATAAGAGTTGGAAAGGAGGTGAATGTGGTTATAAAAGGACTTGAGAGGTTTCTTTGTGGCAATAAAGTAATTCTGTCTCTTTGATGTGGTGATGGATTCAGGAATCAACATGTGATCAAATTACAGAGAAGAAAATCACATAGAGAAATGGCTACTGGAAAACCTGAGATTAGGGGATCGTATCCATGTTAATATTCTAACTATAGAATTGTGCTAGTTTTGTAAAACATGACACATCTAACTAACACTGGGATGGCTGGTATCCAGTCTGTGTATCCAGGACCTAACTAAAACTGTGTTGGCTGGTACCCAGTCTGTGCATCCAGGACCTAACTAACACTATGATGGCTGGTACCCAGTCTGTGCATCCAGGACCTAACTAACACTATGATGGCTGGTACCCAGTCTGTGCATCCAGGACCTAACTAACACTATGATGGCTGGTACCCAGTCTGTGCATCCAGGACCTAACTAACACCATGATGGCTGGTACCCAGTCTGTGCATCCAGGACCTAACTAACACTGTGATGGCTGGTACCCAGTCTGTGCATCCAGGACCTAACTAACACTGTGATGGCTGGTACCCAGTCTGTGCATCCAGGACCTAACTAACACTGTGATGGCTGGTACCCAGTCTGTGCATCCAGGACCTAACTAACACTATGATGGCTGGTACCCAGTCTGTGCATCCAAGATCTAACTAACACCATGATGGCTGGTACCCAGTCTGTGCATCCAGGACCTAACTAACACTGTGATGGCTGGTACCCAGTCTGTGCATCCAGGACCTAACTAACACTGTGATGACTGGTACCCAGTCTGTGCATCCAGGACCTAACTAACACTATGATACCCAGTCTGTGCATACAGGACCAACTGGAAGGGAACTCAGGGCTGTCTATTCTGGTGGCTTTATCTCTACTCAGTCCCTGATGTCTGCCAGTCTGCCTGCTTGCCCATCTGGACCTGAAGCTGCTAGTTTTTGATCAAAGTAGGTAAAGGGCTTATGAGATCTTCCCATTGCTGCCGAAAATTGCATATAAATCCACAATGACCACAAAATAAAAGACTTAATTAGGAACATCCTAGAGAGATTTATGACTATCCAGATAAGACAGTATTCTTCTAGAATCATCTAATTTTATGTCAATTTGTGTCAGAACTTAAGGGATTTTGGAATCTGCCACTGGAAAGAATTCAATCAGTGCAAATTATTCAAGGAGCCTGGAGCTATTCTATTAGCCTCTAGCATAAGAACAGGTCTCCTATTACACAATGAACTGATGGAGAATAATGTCTTCAAACAATCCTAGAGAATGACAGAGGTATTAGTTATTGGGGCTGCCATGACAAGTCTTGGACTTGTGTCCTAAACACCAGAAATATATTCTCTCACCATCTTGCAAGATGGGAGCCTGAAGTGAAAGTGAAGCCTTGGCAGTGAGACAGGAGAAATTAGGGTCCCCTTATAATGTTCTCCATCACATCAATAACAGAATTTAAGAATGGACTCAAATGTAAGCTCAAGGACAATTTTATTAGTGAAAAAGAAAACCTCAGGAGAAGGAGAAAAGCCATGCCATTTAAGCTGGCTTGGAAAGTTAGACGTGGTGGACAATAAGGCACGTGGTGGAGAGGGAGGATTTAGAGAAAGGGTAAGGAAGCTTAATGTCAGGGAGAAGGCCCACACTTGTTAGAGAAATAACACTAAGAAAGGAAGTAGAAGAAAAGGAAAAGCTACACATTTCTAAATTATTCAGAAAAGCAGGCAGGTTTACAGCTCTTCATAGCTGAGGGCCAAAGAGTTCTGCACGAGAGGTGGGGATTCTGGGAAGGAAAAATAGAGTGTCTATTTAAAGGACTAATTATCACGCCCATCTCTTTAACATCTCCTGGGGGGCTTTCAGCCAAAGTGATTGAACCAGCCCAACTGGAAGGTTAGGTCTCTACACAGGCCAGAGATTCCATTCTCTTGACCAGGAGTTTTTTCCACTCTAGTAACAGATTCCCTTGGAGGTTCAGAGGAGACTCTTTCTTTACCTTTTCCATCTTCTGGTGGCTACAGCTGTCCTTAGCTTGTGGTGACATTACTCCTGTCATCGCATCTACCACTCCCGGATCTTTTTCTGGGTTCCTTCTCCTCTTTTGGATCTTGTAAAGACACATCATTAGTTAGGGCTTGCTTGAGTAATCTGGGGTCTGTTGGTGTGGCAATCTGAATGTAATTGGTCCTCATAATCTCAGGGAGTGGCACTATTAGGAGGTGTAGCTTTGTTGGAATGGGTGTGACCTTGTGTGTCACTGTGGAGGTGGGCTTTGAGGTTTCCTGTGTCTCAGTTGACTGCCTGACACCTGCAAGATGTAGGACTCTCAGCTACTCCAGCATGCCACCATGCTCCCTGCCATGATGATAATGGAGTAAACCTCTGAAGCCGTAAGTGAGTCCCCTCAATTAAATGTTTTCTTTACAAGAGTTGCTGTGGTCATGGTGTCTCTTCCCAGCAGTAGAATCCTACCTAAGACAGTTGGTTAGTTTTGCATTACTATGACAAAAGAACTGACGGGGAAGGAAACTTATATAAGGATTTGGGGGCTCCTAGTTTTGGACGGATTTCATCCCATCATTGAAGAGAGGCTCTGTTGTGGCGGGTGGAATCATGTGGAAGAGGCTTGTTCACCAGCACTAGACCAGGAAGCAGAGAATAGCTGGAACTAGGAGCCTGGATATGACCTGTAAAGGCTTCCCCATGTGACCTACTTCCACAAGATAGGCCCATGATAGGCCCCTACCTACTAAACATCCCATGGCCATTTAAAACATTACCAGATGGGGATGAAGTGTTCAAAGCATGCATCTGTAGAGACATTTCAGATTCAAGCCACAACACAAGATATTCTCTCAAGACAATAGTTTTTCATTCAGAGTAGAAAAGAACAACCTAATTGAATATTGTCTTGAGGACACCTGTGTCAGAAACCTGGAACAGGTTTGTGTCCTTCCAGAATGCCAGAATATATCAAATAACAAAGAATTCACAAGCTGGTGATTTCAGTGGCAGCTTTTTGTCAAATAATCCTGCCTACCTTGGTAATCTGACTGAGGCAAGGGTGAGTTCTTTTATTCTAATCTTAACTACTAATATTAACTCTCATATCACACATTAATTACATAATAAAAACCTATGTCTATCTATCTGTGCATATATGTGGTTTCCAGAAGGAGTAGAAGATAGAGTAAGGCAGAGTTCAGAAGATTCTATCAATGGGCTGACAGAAATGCAAGTTGACTTTGCATTGATAAGATAAGGACCCCCAAACCAGCTGCAGGGCATCAGGTGCTGCTGAGACTGGGAGAGCCAGATTTTAGAGCAAAGCTGCAGAGTTGAGTCTAGCTGTGAGGTAAAAGGCAGAATTCGGGTCCAAGAGCAGGAAGTGCTAGGTTCGCATCCAAATGGGAGAGCAGACAGACCAGCAGATGGCATTCAATAGACCCCATTAGCAGCAGAGGAGCCAAGCTGAAGCCCCAAGGACAGATAGTCCTGGGCTCCATGACTGTTGGTTCTGGATGCACACCTCAAGTATCAGCCATCACAGTATTAGATATCCATCACTTTATGGGATTCAGGCGAGAAAGCAACACACTTTCCATGATCTGGTGTGTCCAATAAGTTCTCAGGCCTGGTTTTTCCTCATAGGATTTTAATACACCTATATGCCCCTACAATTTCAATTCATCTCTCTTGATAACTGTAAGAGTTTACTTTTCTCTTGCTATCATAAAACACCATGACCAAGACAACTTATAAAGAGTTTAATTGGGCTTATGTTTCCAGAAGGGTAGAGTCCATGTGAAGGCATGAGGGATGGTGGCAGATGTTTGGAGCAGCAGCTGAGAGGTCACAGGGCAATTCACAAGCAGGAGGCAGAGAGAGTGCAGTAGGATTGTGGGAGGCTTTTGAAGCCCCAAAGTCCATCTCCATGACATACCTTCTCCAAGAAGGTCACACCCAGTCTTTGCCTCTTCATATAAAGTTTAAAATCATTTTGTCATCATACAGTGATGCACTGAAATTGAGATTGTGTTGAATCTGTAGATGAAGTTGGGAAAAGTTGACATCATAATGCCGAACTTTTCTAGCCATGAATGTGAAGTAACTCAATTCATCTAGATCTTTTATGGGTCCTTCCAACAATTTGTAGTTTTCCTCAGAGAGGTCTTATACACCTTGCTAGTTTTTCTATTTCTTTTTTTCTAGACAAAGTTTCTCTGTGTAACATCCATGACTATCCTGGAACTCATTTTGTAGACCAGGCTGCTCTCAAACTCAAAGAGATCCTTCTGCCTCTGCCTCCCAAGTGCTGGGATTACAGATGTGTGCCACCACACCTGGCCTGAAATTAGGTTCTTAATAGTGTGTTGTACTAACATGAAAGGCCGTTTCCATCACCGTGTTTACCGTACATGAACAATTTTACAACAGGAATAGTTTAAGTGTGAGGTGTGGTTCTGTGGTAGACTGCTTGTTTCCATGCAAGAGGCTCTGGTTTCAATCCACAGCACTGCAGTATATATACTAATTGTATTTCAGAAACGCTTAAAATGCTGTGATTTATTTATGTTTACCATTGCCTTCTCACGATGACATCTTTTTTAATATATATAACAGAATTCTTTATTGATTCTTGGAGAATTTCACATCATGTACCCCAAACCCACTCACCTGCCAGTCCCTCCGTAGCATCCCCTCTCCCCTGCAGCATCCTCCCCAAAGAACCCTTCAAAATGTCAATTAAAAACAAACAGAAAACCATCTCTCTCCTCTGTCTTTCCAACACCTCTTCACTCATTCTAGTGGCATCGGGAACTGAGGTGTGTCATGCAGTAGACCCTTGTGTCCAATCTGCCCCATCTGCAAAATTGTTCATTGCCATGAATGAGTCATTAGTCTGGTTCAAGGAATCTGGTACACCATCATCACTGGACCCTCACATAACACTTTCCTTTCCTACCTGATGTATTCAATCAAACAAACTCTGAAGGCTGAATGACTTTTCTTCCTGTATTTTAAAAAACAATATTTCTAGTATTTTTATCTCTGTAGTCCTTTTTTGTTCTGAAAGTTTGATTGTTTCTCACTAATTAAATAAGAATGTAATCAGCCACATTTTCTGTTCAGTGTGGATTCCCATCCCTTTGGCTATATTGCAACCCAGAAAGAGAAGTAGCAACATCATATATTCCTACACAGTCTTTAAAAAATTAGACATAAGCTATGTATGGTGGTACAAGCCTATAAGCCCAGTACTTGAGAGGTATAAGCAGGATAGTCAGTGTTATGTCCTTCAACCTAGAAAGTTCAAGGCTCGCCTGAGTTGTAGAAAACCTTGCCACACAAGGAAACAAACAAAATGAGACGTAAGATATAAATGAGTGGTTCATTTCTTCAACAGTGACTGCACAGATTAGAGAAAAAGAAGTAATTTATTGAGGTGGGCAGCTGTAACCCATGGCATCCATCGCTTAGGAATTTTGTCTCTTTGTAGCCTGTGGATTTCCTCTGTTTTCAAACTCTGGATTACAGGATAAGGAGACAAGAGAAATGGAGGGAAGACTCTGCTATTTAAGCAGGTAGAGCACGCCACTTCTATTCACACATTGGATGGAAAACCTTGTGTGGTAGTTTGAACGTAATTGGCCCCCATAATTTCATAGGAAGTGGCACTATTAGGAGGTGTAGCTTTGTTGGAGTGGGTATGGCCTTGGAGGAAATGTGTCACTGTGAGGGCAGGCTTTAAGATTTCCTGTGCTCAAGATACCACCAAGTTTCTCAGCTGACTTCCTGTTGCCTTCTGATCAAGATGTAGCCAGCACCACATCTGCCTGCATGCTTTCATGCTCCCCACCATGACTGAACCTCTGAAACTGTAAGCAAGCTCCCCAATTAAATGTTTTCCTTGTAAGAGTTGCCAGGGTCATGGTGTCTCTTCCTTACAATAGAAACCCTAACTAAGACAGAAGGTGGTACCAGGAGTCGGGTATTGTTGTGATAGGCCTGACCATGTTTTTGTTTGAGAGTTTGGGTTTGGAAAGCAGTGAAATACTATAAGCACTGCTAATGAGCCATAATAGTAGGAGCATGGAAGACAGTGGTGCTGAATGTGATTTGATAAACTCTGGGTATCGAGGTTTCAGAGAAGAATTTTAGTATGTAGGCTAGAGACTAGTCATGTGATATTTTGGTGAAGAAAGTGGCTACTTTTGGCCCTTGTCCAAAGAGTCTGCCTGAGGCTAACATGGAGAGTTTTGGATTACCACCTGAGGCTTAAGTGAAGAGTTTTGGATTAATTCCATTGGCAGAAGAAATCTCAAAGCAGCCTAATATAGACACTCTATCATGTGGTTATTAGTGGTAACCCTAATGAAGATTTACAATGAAAAGGAGTAAACTGAGCAGAGTAAATTACAAAATGTAAATTTGAGGAGAAAAAGAGAACCAAGAAGTAGAATGGAGCTAAATCCTGTGTTCAAGGAGATTAATGGATTTTAAAAAGAGAATAAAGGGAGTGGTGACCTCAGAGCAACACCTCACCCAGCTAAATTTCTAACTTGTGAAAAAGACCTAAAGAAAAGCTTAGAGCAAGGTGTGGTGGGACCTTTAATCCCAGCACTGGGAAGGCAGAAGCTGGTGGATCTCTGAGTTTGAGGCCAGCCTGGTCTACAGAACAAGTTTCAAGACAGCCAAGTTTAGGCAGTGAAGGACAGAAAACTGGTGAAGATGTAATTGAATGAGGGACCATGTTCCAGCTCCAGTAAGCAGCAGAACTTGACAGCTTTGGCCACATGGTCCTGGCTTTAATAGTTAAGGACAGAAGAAAAGGATTATGGAATTTGCCTCTGCACCTAAAGAAAGCTGCTGAGGCCAGGCATGTGTCAGGGGTGTTCCAAATGGAGACCTAGTAGAGAGGCCATTGTGTGAAGCTGTGGAGTTGAAGCCTGGATTGCCTTGGAGAACCCAAGATGTTAGAGATGCCAGAGTTGAGGGATAATTGCTGAGAAGAGCTATTAACAGGGAGTAGAAACGGCCCAAAGAAAGAAGTGTGTTACAGTCAACAAAGTTGAATGAATTGGAGGTCTGAAGAACAATTTGACATCAGACATGGAGATTCAGAGTTTGGAATTTGACCAGCTGGTTTTCATTCTTGCTTTGCTCCAGTATTTCCTCACCATGCTCCCTTCCCTGCTTGCTTTCGTGTTAAGTCTGGGATGGTTCCTGTGTTTAGTAAAAGATGATGAAGAATATATTGGTGATTTTTTAAGAATAATTTTTGGAATCATGAGAACATTTTGTATTGGGTGATTTCCCCTTTTCTTTCTGTTCACCCTTTTCTTATGATAATAAAAGACTGAGGTCACCAGGGCAAAAGCAGAAGCTAAAAAAGCTGTAGCAAAAGCTAAGAGAAGTTAGAGAAGCTAAGAGAAACTAAGAGAAGCTAAGAGAAGCCAGGGAAGCAAAAGAAACTTAGCAACTGCAGAAGCCCGAAGTGACCTGTCAGCTTACACAAACATTGTCTCTGAGTTGTTATTGCGTCTTCCAGGTATCCCATCCTTCAGACCCCCGAAACTGCTGAGGCTGGTCCCCTGCAATTTTTATTGGTATCTGGTTCCCTTGCTCTGAAAATATATAAACTTTTAAAGGCAACATACATATCTTCATTAATGCAAATATAAACTGTGCATTGTACACAAGCCACCCAAAGATAATTTTTTGTTTTATGTCTGAGCAGGTAAAATATATGTCATGTGTCTTATAGTTACTTTAGGTTTATTTTCCCATGTCTGTAGTTAGAATTTCAGGGGGGTCTTCTGCTGTGGGATGTTCTGTATGGCAAATGTGTTGCTGATTAGTCAATAAATAAAACACTGATTGGCCATTGGCTAGGCAGGAAGTATAGGCGGGACAAGGAGGAGAATAAAGCTGGGAAGTGGAAGGCTGAGTCAGAGAGACACTGCCAGCCGCCATGATGACAAACAGCATGTGAAGATGCTGGTAAGCCACGAGCCATGTGGCAAGGTATAGATTTATGGAAATGGATTAATTTAAGCTGTAAGAACAGTTAGCAAGAAGGCTGCCACGGCCATACAGTTTGTAACCAATATAAGTCTCTGTGTTTACTTGGTTGGGTCTGACGGCTGTGGGACTGGCAGGTGAGAGAGATTTGTCCTGACTGTGGGTCAGGCAGGAAAACTCAAGCTACACACTTCCTCCATCAAACCTGATTTCTTAAAGTAGAATGAATCCACAGCCTCTCCTTTTCTGTGGAAATAAAAACAGAACCTCTTTCCAAAAGTAACATGTCTAATTTAGCAGCTTTTGTAATCAAATGTCTCTCAGCAGTTTGCTCATTAACAGTCAAAAACTCCAAAGAAAACACAATGGAACATAAAGTCCAGACTCTCAATGTATTTCCCAATTTTATAAGGCTTATTATATTTGTCATTACTCTATTCCTTTTTAAAGGACTTTACTATTATTTAATCTACCCTTTTTCTTCCTCTCACAAGGCTACATATTTTTAAAATATATTGCAATCCTTTTAGAGGTCTTTTTGTCTGAACTTGTTTTTACTGTGTATCATTAACCCTTTTTGTTTACATGAGCGAAAGCCCTAAATCTACCACACAGAGAGTGGAGAGTGGCTGGGTGAAGCCTCTCTGAATTGTGGCCAGTGTTGGAGAGTGTGGGAACTCGCCAAGCTTCAGCTAAAGCCCACATGTTGTGGCTAGAACATCTCTATACCATGGCCCATATGAGAGACATGATTTATGAAGCTACTCTTGGCTCCATGTTTGTGTAGTAGAATCTTTTTAAAGATTTCTTGGGGCTTATGTGGCTCCAAGCCAGACAGTGGGTGCCACATGTAAACAGAGGCAGAACTTTCTGTCCCATCCACACAATTATACCCAGTTGTCACTTCCCAAATTACCACTTAGAGATTTATATTAATTATACATGCTTGGCTGATGGCTCAGGCTTATTACTAACTATCTCTTACATTTAAACTAACCCATTTCTATTAATCTATTTATTGTCACATGGTCTGTGGCTTACTCATCCTCTGGTATCTTCTCCTTGGACAGCTGCTGGAGGCTGCCCCAACTCTGCCTTTCTTCATCTCCATCCTCAATTTGATTGTACCACCTAACTTTATGTTGCCTCACCATTGGCCAAACAGCTTTATTCTCAGCCAATGAGAGCAACACATTCAAATCATATAGAAGGATCTCCCACAGCACAAACTAAGACATCATGTCACCTGGACATGTCTAGCTGCTAGGAAATCTGATAATCTCAAGTTGGGTGGGGATGTACTAGACAAAACTGGGTTGTCATGAAGTAGAAGGAGCGAGTGTTGGCAGTTCCTTTAAATAATAGTCAACTCTAGGATTTTGAAATCGATGAATATTGTACAAATAGACTTCATTTAATTTTCACTGTGTCTCTACGTCTAAGAAAATCATTGCTAAGAAATTGATTAGACAGGGAAAATGACATTTCAGAAGTAGAAAAAGGAAAATAATTCACCAGCTTAAATACAGAAATGTCAAGATCACCCAGTTTTATGTATTAATTTATAGAACAAATAATTTCAAAGTTGGAGAAAAGAGTGTATTTTCTCATATTAATTATTCATGGTGCTAAAAACTAACCTTTATAAAAATAAAACTGATTTTTCTTCTTAATTAAACTAAATAGAAGCTTTAAAAAGCCAAAAACTCGCTCTCCACTTTAGGGGTCTTGACTATTTCTTCAGTTTTTGTTTTGTTTTGTAAGTCCAATGTAAACTAAATATTATGCCCTTAAAATTTAGAGCTGAAAACTTTTAATAGGAAATGATTCTTTTGCTAGACAAAATTCTCCTATTTATTAAATCAAATTAATTCTGAACAGCAATTATCACCACGTAGAAAGCAGCAAGCAAAATTCTTGCCAAAATGTGGGTAGACCTATATTTTCCCCAGCCTACTCTCTTTTTATTTTAGTCCCTTAGGAGCTGTTAACAATCACCCTGCATTTATAAAAGCACTGAATTTTGTATCTATCAAATGTTACCACCTTTTGTTGAAGTGATAGGTAATGTTATAGAAGGAATGTCCCTATTACCCATAACGTGTGTGGAAATAAGTCTTAACCTCTGATGTATTTGAATTTGGAGCTTTGAGAAGCACCCAGATTTGGAAGAGGTCCTGATTAGGAGTGGGAGGGTAGAGGGAGCTCCACAAAAGGATTGGAGCGTTTGTAAGACAGTGAGAACTCAGGCTTTTTCTACCTAGTGAGGATACAGTGAAGCATTGGCTATTGAGGCTGGAGAGATGGCTCAGTGGTTAAGAGTATTTCCTGGTCTTGCAGAAGATAAAGGCTTGGTTCCAGCACTCACGTGGGGGCTCACAGCTATCTGTATCTCCTGTTCCAGGGAATATGATGCTCTTTTCTGACTTCTGCAGGCACCAGGCGCATATGTGATACGTGTACACACATACATGCAGGCAAATACTCATACATATAAAACAAAAACAAGAAAATATTTTTTTTAATTTATTAATTCTATGTGTATGGGTGTTTTGTATAAATATATGTCTGTGTACGACACTCATACCTAGTGCCCACGGAGCCCAAAAGAGGGCATAGATCTCCTAAAACTAGTGCCATAGACAGTTGTGAGCTGCCAGGTGTCTTGCGGGCCGCAAGAATATATCATAGAGATTCAGCTATGTATTAAAGCTGAACTTTGACCGGCCAAGGGTCTGTCAAAAGGCAAAGCCATTTATTATGAGTATTTGGTGTTACCCAGCCTTTAATAGTCCAGCTATGTCTTCTGCTATGAAATCCTTCTGTGCCCAGACTAATTGGTAAAGAGTTCAGCTCCCCAGACCTGCTGAACCTACTAAGTTACTAACTGCCCTGCTGAGCTTAGGAGACAAGCTGGCAGGAGGCGCAGAGCTTTGTTTCCTGTGCTAATGAAGCTCGGACCATCCCCTGGCCTTGAGGAGGCCTAGTGGTTCTCCAAAGCATTTGACTGAGAACAAAAGAGGTTTTTGCATATCAAGGTTAGAGGTAAAACAGCATTCCTGAGGAGGCAGGGAACAAAAGAGGTGCCCAGGGAAGGAAAAAGGCAGGCGTTTTCTGTAGACAAGGACAGAACAGCTTGGCGAGAGAGAAGAGAGGATGACAGAGGTTCCATAGAGGGTAAGCAGATCTCGAGTGGAGTTTTCCGAGTGCCAGGAGTAGAGAGTAGCAGAGATGGAGAAAGAGGATAACAGAGGTTGAGATGAGGCTGGAAGCATAGGAGTTAGTCATTAGCAGGACTATGAGCTGGGGAACTGTACGGAACTGTAGCTATGGAGACAGGATTTCATCCCAGAGAAATAAAGTAGACGGATATAGAGCTTGGTATGTCTAGAGTTGTTCCTGCCTTGAATGCCTGGTGGAGCTATAGCTGAATTGATAGAATTTTGTCTTAGAGGAATAAAGTTAACAGATATAAGAACATAGTGTACGTAGATTTTTTTTTCCCCCTCAGATCCCACGTCGGACACAGCAAAGCCCCCTTGCACCCTGGGGAATCAATACAGGTGGATGCTGGGAACCAAACATGGGTCCTCTCGAAGAGCGGCCAGTGCTCTTAATCCCTGAGCCATCTCCACAGCTCCGTGAATAAATCTTAATAAAGGAGGAAGAGGAAGGAGAGAAGGGAGAGGAGGCGGTGTCAGCAGTAGCTTCTTGCCAGTCAGGAAGGGAGCCCTCTCCAGGAAGTCAAATTCTCTGATACTTTGATCTTGAATGCTCAAGCTACGAAAAATAACCCCCCGCAGTTTAAGCTACTCAGCCTGTGCTGTTTCTTATGGCCACACAGATCCATGGGTTAGAGCCATGGTCCCTGCTTCGGGCCATCGGGAAGTGATGGGACCTTCCAGAGGTGGAGCCTAGAGGGAGCTCTTTAGGTCACTGCAATGTGTTCATGTCCTTGGCGGGTTAATGGGACCTCAGTGCTTTCTTCTTCCTCTCCTTTCTCATGTTCTGGCTGAAGGTAAGCAGTTGCAGTATGACGTAACCTCGTGGTTACCTGCTACAGGCCCATAGCAACACAGCTCCTCACAGACCAGGCCCTCTACAACTATGAACCAAAGTTGACATTTTTCTTTGTAAATTGTGTCAAGTATTTATTGTGGCAGAAAACTGACGAACACGCACCACTGAAACCGGCTCAGACAGATTGAAAACTGGGCTGGAGCGATGTTTCAGAGGTTAAGGGTGTGCCCTTCTCTTGCGGAGGACCCAAATGTAATCCCTAACACCCACACTGGGTAGCTCGAAAACACCTCTAGTTCTATATTGGATGTTTCTTGCTCCTGAGGGCCCTGGCATTCACATGTACAGACTCACATATAGACTCATACAACACATATGCATAAGTAAAAATAAGAATTAAATAAACCTTTAAAATGAATTAAAGAACTTAAACACTAATAGAAAACTGCTGTGTGAAGTAGAAAGGACCGAATGTGATGAGGTTAAACATACTCTGCCCATATGACAGACACAATGCTGTAGAAGTGAGCCACAGTGACTGCATTCGGTTTTCAGACCCACGCCTAATCAAGGAATCTTCCACCACATATGAGCCTATTTGCCCTAACCCAGCAGCAGGGGCAAGAATAATAGTCAGAAAAAGAGCAAAGAGAGAAAGAGAAAACACTCACAAAAAAGAGCCTCAGGTCTGAGTCCGGAGAAATCATTAGCCCTGTGAGTGTCAATTTTTAGTTCTGTGAACTTGGGAATGTAATTAACCTCTCTGACCCTTAATTTTTTCCCGAGTGAAATGTAGATAATACAAATTGTCACATTATGTTCTAAAGACTGAATAAAATATGTACTTATGGTGGGGCGATTTAGGTTTTAGTCATTTAAGATCTCAATCTGGTGATGGTCAACTCTTCTGTTACTCTAGATGATGTAAGAAACGTGTTAATCATAGAATTCTATCCTGTGGTCTCAAGGGTAGGCCACTTATGAAGGCTAGGACAGCCGAAGTTTCTTACTGGAGATTCAAGTCTCCAACAGAAACACATCAAGTGGAATGCATCCTTTGAGAATTGCCGCTATTGAAAACCAGGGAACCATCTGGGTTTTTGTCCTTTTTTAGACTCAGTTGTTCATTTCTCTTCTGAATCTGTTACTAACACAGCTTTCCTGGAAAAGTTCCTTATCTATTGTCCATTGCTTATGACTGATGAGCCCACAGAACAGTAGAACAGTTAGCTAGTAAATGCTTAGCATCCTCTTTATTATTAGAACAGAGTTTTTGGTGTTCTGTTGGGGCATACTGTGTGAAGGTGTATTGCTGTGATTGGTGTAAAAAGCTGAACGGCCAGTAGCCAGGCAGTAGGTATAGGTGGGATTTCCGGAGAGAGAAAGGAAGAGGAGGAGGGACCTAGGCACGTGGGAAATGCCAGGAAACACAGAAAGGAAACAGGAGGTGCAAGATGGAAGACAGGTAACGCCACTTGATAAAACATAGATTAATATAAATGGGCTAATTTAAGTTATAAGAGCTAGTTAGGAACAAGCCTAAGCTGTAAGCCGAGCTTTCATAATTAGTAAGTCTCCATGTCATTATTTGGGAGCTGACTAGAGGAACAGAAAAAGATTTGTTACAGTGTTCAGTGTGAAAAAACTAATCAGCTGAACCATTTTAATGGAAGAATATTGTCTTAACAATGCAGCTTGCCCTCTTCTGTTATGGGACGCTTTGAACTTTCCTCTTAGAAAAATAGTATAGTAGCTGAGCCTGATGGAGCACACATTTAATCTCAGCATACAGGAGGCAGAGAGGCAACCAGATCTCTGTGAGCTTAAGGCCAGCCTAGTCTTCAAAATGAGTTCCAGGACATCCCTGAAGAGATCCTGCCTTCTAGAGGAGGAGGAGGAGGAGGAGGAGGAAGAGGAGGAAGAGGAGGGAGAGGAGGAAGAGGAGGAAAAGGCAGAGGGAGGAGGAAGAAGAGGAGGAGGAAAAGGCAGAGGGAAGAGGAGGAAAGACAAAGAAGAAAAGAAAAGAAAAGAAAGCCAAGTAGTGGTGGCGCACACTCAGGAAGCAGAGGCAGGTGGATCTCTATGAGTTCGAGGCCAGCCTGGGCTACAGAGTGAGTTCCAGGACAGTCAAAGCTACACAGAGAAATTTTGTCTCCAAAAACAAAACAAAATAAAGAAAAAAATGAAAGAAAGGAAGGAAGGAAGGAAGGTAGGTAGGTAGGTAGTATAGTATAGGAGAAAGTGGTTCAACTTAGGACTCCATGACAGGGGTTCAAGGACTGGGTCTTCTGCTATCCATCTTGTGAATGTGCAGACTCATCCAGCCTCTCTAAGTCATTCTTCATGTATAAGAATACACGTTGGGCCAAATGAGCTCTGAGGACTACTCTAGAGCCACACTGAGTTTCTCCATCCTTAACATTATTTTCATTTATCCTCATCTACAGGAATTATGAAAATGGGTTCTGTTCCTTCTCATCTCTCACCAGTCATCTTCAAACTATGCCAACTACACTAAATATAGGAATTATGCTCCCACTTAAGAGATTTTCTCTTACTATCTTCTTTGGATAAGATGCTGGGAAACTACCCTCACTTCTCATAGTTCTGCTCAAACCATCTGAAAAGCCCTCCCTAAGCTCCTGGGCCCTTGAACCTGCTCCATCCCTTTCTCTGTCTGAATATCTCATTGTTTCCTGGTATTTTCAAAGATGTATTTATTTTGATTTTAAGTGTGAATGTTTGCCTACGTGTGTGTGTGTGTGTGTGTGTGTGTGTGTGTGTGTGTATGTGTGTGTGTGTGTGTGTGTGTGTGTATGCACCACATGCTGTATGTATGTACATGCACCACATGCACGTCTGTTGCCCAGAGAGGCCAGGAGAGAGCATAGAGAGCATCAGATCCTCTGGAATCAGATTAGAACCAGTTGTGAGTTGCTGACTTGGTACTCCAAACCAAGAGTCCTTCCAAGAGCAGCACGCACTCTCTCCCCGCTCTCTATTTCGCTGGAGAAAAGCACTCCAAGAAGTTGACTTCAAGTTAAGTATATACACTTACCACACACCTCATGTGGATTATCTGTGCCACCCAGGGAGCTTACACTTCTGTCTTCCTTCTTGTCACACTCTAATGCCTCTCTCTCAAGTTCTTCCCACTGATCCTCCACTTCTCATTGAGATGAGATCACTGTCTTACTCAATACAAATAGAAACTTGCAATGAATCATTTCTCTAGTCTCCATACCACAAAGTCTTCCTCATCCCAGTAACTGAACCAGACCTCTGAACCCAGCCGTTTCCTGCAGTAAGCGCAGTGACTGTTATCTCAAGGGCCTGCAAACTGATAAGACTGTCTTCCTCGACCTCTGAGCTGTGGGCGCCTTTTCTTGCCCTTTACTTGCTTTGTTATGCTGAATGACTCAGCTCTTTTCTTCTGAATGCATGCACACATTCTCGAGTATCTTCATATAGCAACCATTTCAAAACTATTTTTCTCTCAAATAACACATTCTGGTCTGCTTTCCCTTCAAAACTTCTCAAGACTTGCCCTCTGATCCTCTTTCCCTTTCCTTTTCATTCCAAGCTAGCTTCTGTGGCTGCCCTCTGTCACAGACTTTCTTTTGGATCACCAGCTCCCAAATAATGACTCGGTGCCTTCTTGTTATGTTTGAAAAGCTTGGCCTAAACGTAGGCTTGTTCCCAACTAGCTCTAATAACTTAAATTAAGCCAGTCGGTGGTGGCACATGCCTTTAATCCCAGCACTCTGGAGGCAGAGCCAGGTGGATCTCTGTGAGTTCGAGGCCAACCTGGTCTACAGAGCGAGATCCAGGACAGGCACCAAAACTACACAGAGAAACTCTGTCTCAAAAACAAACAAACAAACAAACAAACAAAACAAACAAACAAAACTTAAATTAACCCTTTTATATTAATCGATGTTCTACCTCTCCTCAGTACCACATGTCCGACCTCCTCAACATCTCACTGGTGAATCTCTGCCTCTCTGATTCTTAACTGGTTCCTCTTTCCCCACAATTCCCACCTATCCTCTCCTCCCTAGCTATTGGCCATCCAGCTCTTTACTAAACCAATCAGAAGGTGCCTTAGGCAGGTGAGGTAAAACAGAAACATCTTCACACAGTGTGATCAAGCATCCCGCAACAGCCCTCCATTCTGTCTCATGTGCTCCTTCATCGCTGGCAGCTCTGTGGTTCTTACATCGCTCTGATGGCCTGTGCTGTTCTGGCATTGACCATGTCTGCTTTCTCTGTTTCCTCTTCTCTGGGCTTCCAGGATGGTTTTGTTTTTTTACTTAGCGATTGGCTTTTTCCCTATCTCACCTGAAGTTTTCTTTTCATATACACAAGTTTGGTTTTGTTGTCCTTGCTGTTTTTCCCAGCTTGGCACAAGCTACAGTCCTCTGAAAAGAGAAACGCCTCCGTCAGATTGGCCTGTAGGCAAAACTGTGGGGACTTTTCTAGATTAATGACTGATGTGGGAGGGCTCAGCCACTGTGCCCAGGGCTATGCCTGGGTGGGTAGGTGGTACGAGGTTGTATGAGAAAGGAGGCTGAGCAAGCCATGGAGAACAGTGCAGTCAACAGCATTCCTCCTTGGCCTCTACTTCAGTTCCTGTCTCCGGGTTCGTGCCCTGCTTTAGTTCCGGCTTGGATTTCCATTAATGGATTGTGATTAGGACACCTAAGCCCAATAGCCCTTTTCTCCCTCCAGTTGCTTTTGGTCACAGTGTTTATCAAAGCAATAGGAACCAAATTAAGATAATTCTTCTCCGTCTCACGTGAAGCACCTTTCTATCTGCTCAAGCTTTCACTGTTTAGTTGCTCCAGAATCTGCTCTGAGCAATTTTCTTTATGTACATAGTATGCTTGAGTAATCTTATCAAGTTCTTTGGCTTTAAAACAATCCAAACATTGTCAGTATGTTAGCTTTCTGTCATGACAAAGTGCCCGAGATAATGAACTTATTATAAGTGTTGCATCTGGCATAGCTTGGATCCCACAACCCTGGCTAGTGGCTTACAGGAAACAGAGAAAGAACAGACACACAGACACACATACAATGAGTCAGGGATCAGGTGGGGTCTTCTAACAGCCACAACCAGGAACCTCAAACGTGTTTCTTAGGTACAGCACAGGGGGAGGGGTGGGACGTCTCAGTAGGAGGTCTCTGTAGGTGAGCAGTCTCAGGCTGTAAGCCTCTGGGAGGAGGATGCTGCTGCAGTTGCTAGTCTTTGCACACCCTGATCAATCATTTATAAACACCCAGACTTCCAAGAAAGCTTTGCCATCTCTCTTTGCCGGGTTGCCACGTGTCAACTCGTCTTGCAGTCCTTGACTCACCGTGTTTGCCCAGGACTTCATTCACTCACGGCTTCCTCTGTTCCCTATATGTGAGGATTATAATGTGGTGATATATTGTGTACCCTGATAAACTTACCTGAGGCTCAGAGGACAGAGCCAGTCATTAGATTAGACATAGAGGCCAGGCAGTGGTGGCACACACCTTTAATCCTATCACTCGGGAGGCAGAGATCCGTTGGATCTCTGTGAGTTCAAGGCACACTGGGCTATCTGAGATTGATCCAGTATAGGAGAGAAACAGAGCCAGGCAGAGGTGGCACACACCTTTAATCCCAGCACTTGAGATCTCATGCCTTTGCTTGGGAAGCACACACGCCTTTAATTCCAGGAAGAAATATGGCAGGGCACAGAAAGGTATATAAAGTGTCAGGATGCAAGAACTCACTCTCTTTAGGCTGAGGATTTCATAGAGGTAATAACTAGTGGCTGGCTGTTCTGCTTCTCTGATCTTTCAGCTTTCACCCTGATATCTGGCTCTGGGTTTTTTATTAAAAGACCATCTAAGAGTTGACCAACATTATAGATTTACTTTGGCTCACAATTTCTATGCTTTCCAGTCCATGGTTATATGGCACTATGTTTGGAGTTTGGGGAGAGAATGAGAGAGGAAGGAATAGGGGGTGGAAGAGAGAGGAGTGGGGAAGGGCGGGGAGGAGAGACACCAGCAATCCAACATCTTCTCAAATGTCATAACTTCAATGACCCATATCTTCCCACTATGCTCTACTCTTTCTGGGTTCCTTTATCTTCTAACAGACCCACAAGCTGACAACCAATACATGGTTTTTATTTTAGTTACTTTTATATTGCTGTAAATGAAACACTATGACAAAAGCAACTTATAAGAGAAAGTGTTTAATTTGGGGTTACTGTTTCATAGGATTAGAATCCATGATGCAGAGCAAAGGCATGATGGCTACAACACCTGAGAGTTATGTCTTGATCTACAAGTAGTAGGCAGAGAGTGAGTGAGTGAGAGAGAGAGAGAGAGAGAGAGAGAGAGAGAGAGAGAGAGAGAGAGAGAGAACAAACACTGGGAATGGCACTGGTCTTCTGAAACCTTAAAGCCACCCCCCAGTGACATACCTTCTCTAACAAGGCCATGTCTTCCAGTCCTTTCCCAAAAGTTCCACCAGCTAGGGGACCAACTATTCAAACACATGAGCCTACAGAGGCCATTCTCATTCAAACCACCATGTATGGTCTTTGGAAGGAAGAAAGAACTTTTCAGTGGCATGATTCTGTCTGTTCCCCTGCAGTCTTAGAGTTGTAAATGCCAATGGAGGTTGGTATGCTGATCTTTTCTGACTTTTCTCTGATCCTAATAGTCTGCAGATGTTATCAGTCAAGACTTCCCCATCTGGAGTTTCTCATCCCACATTAGCCCTTCAATTAGTTACACCCTAAATATCTTTCTTTCTCTCTCTCTCTCTCTCTCTCTCTCTCTCTCTCTCTCTCTCTCTCTCTTCTCTCACACACACACACACACACACACACACACACACACACACAGAGATGAGATGAGATCTCAAGACACAAATACAGTCACGTTTAAAAGATTAACAGGTCAAAATACAGAAATGTTAGCCAGTGTTAAGGAAGAGCCCTCATCAAAACTAGATAGTATGAACCACAGAGAAGTTATTACTGAAACTGATTTTACAAGCAAGCTTATGATAGATTCAAACTAGGCTACTTAGGCCACATTCACCTTTGCTCACATTATAAATTCATTGCAGCCAGAGAGAATAACAAAGGAAAGATGCTGGATTAGAAAGAGATGTGTTTGGAATGGATGCCTGTAAAGCTTTAGTAGGTTGGGACTGAAGAGATGGCTCAGCAGTTGAAAGGACTTGCTATTCTTACAGAATACTTGGGTTCCCCGCACCCAAATGGCAACTCACCACTGTCTGTAGCTCTAAATCCAAGAGGTTCAGCTCCCTCTTCTGGCCTCCTTGGGCACCAACACACATGTGATGCACATACATACATGTTGTGGGATGTTTATTTACAATGTGTGAAGATGTGTCATTGTGATTAGTTTAATAAAAAGCTGAGCAGCCAATAGCTAGGCAGGAGGGAAATAGGCAGGATTTCTGGGGAGAGAGGAGGAACGCTGAGAAGAAGAAAGGCAGAGACGCCAGCAAGACATGGAGCAAGTCAGACATACGGTACAGAGAAGAAGTAACAAGTCACGTGACAAATGTAGATTAGTAAAAGCAGGTTAATTAAGTAATAAGAGCTAGTTGGGGAGAAGCCTCAGCTAAAGGCCAAGCTTTCATAATTAATATTAAGTCTCCATGTCATTACTGGGGAGCTGGCGGACCCACAAAGGAGAGTCCAACTACATTTGAGAAAGCTTGTACACATACAAGCAGGCAAAACACACCCACACAGAAGATAAATAAATCCCAGACAAAAAACACTTCAGAAGGTGTGACGGTTTGAATGAGAATGGACCCCAAAGGCTCATGTTCGAGTACTTGGTCTCCAGCTGGTAGAAGTATTTGGGAAAAATTAGAAAGTGTGTGGCCTTGTTGGAGGAGGTGTGCCCTTAAGAGTGGGCTTTGAAGTTTCAGAAGAATCATGCCACTCCCAGTGTGCTCTCTTCCTCTTGCTTGTGATCTTGGGATGTGAGTTCTTAGCTGTTCTTTCCATCACGCCTTTATTCGGGCATCATGACTCCAACTCTCTGAAACCATAAGCCTGGTTAAATGCTTTCTTTTATAAGTTGCCTTGGTCGTGGTGGTTTATCATCACAGCAATAGAAATGTAACCAATACTGAAGGTTTCAGGGATGATAGCCTTTTCCTTGAAGTAGTGGAATATAGAGCATGGAATTAAAAGAGCTCCTAACCTGTAGTTAGACAAGATTTCTTTTAATAGTTTAGGGGAAGGGATGAACTAAAGATTAAAGGAGAGAACGATTTAAGCCAGCCATCATGGTGCATGCCTTTAATTCCAGCACTCGGAAGACAGTGGCAGGTAGATCTCAGTGAGTTCAAGGCTAGCCTGGTCTACAAAGTGAGTTCCAGGACAGCCAGGGCTACACAGAGAGATCCTGTCTCGAAAAACAGCACAACAAAACAAAACACAACAACAAAAAAGGAGAGTACAATTTACATACTTAGAGATTTAGAAACACCTTTCACAGATACACAAAAGCAACCTTTATGTTTCCAGCATACTAACTAGTTTTTAAACCCATACCTGGGTAAGTTTTGGAAAAGCCATGTGGAAGAGAAGTCAGGAGTTTGGCTCACAATATTTTTTAATACAAATTTTGCCTTCCAAAGTGATATTAGTATCTAAAGGTGTTAAGGCAATTATAGTCTCCTGTTTTTCTAAAGTCTTTTGGTGTGTGTGTGTGTGTGTGTGTGTGTGTGTGTGTGTGTGTGTGTGTGTTATATGTGTAGGTATTATGAGGTGCACACATGTAATGTGTATGTAGCTTGTGTGTGGTGTATGATATGTTGTGGTATATTGTTAGTCTCAGTGGTTGAGAATAAGGCCACTACCACAATTTTGAGCCAAATTTGAAACAAGTTTTAATTAAAAATTGGCCAGGAGGATGGGCTCTGGCCAGGACCATCCCATGGTTCCTAGGAAATGGACATAAGTCACGTTTTATAGTGGCTTTAAAAGGCCATAATTAACTGCATTTCCCATCAGGTCCAATCAGGGACAAGCACACATCCTGATGTACATCCAGACCACCTACCTCTCTCCCACACGTCATCAAGCACATCCGGTGCAGATGGGTCAAACCAACACAGGACCAACAGGAACTTATTCTTAACTGCAAAGAGAACTCTTCACCTGCAAGGAATATTTTTCCTGTTTTGGTCTCATAGTATGTGTGTGGTGTGTGGTGTGTGTGTGTGTGTGTGTGTGGTATATGTGGGTACTGTGCTATTTATGTATAGTGTGTGTGTGGTATGTGGGCTGTGTGTGATGTGTATGTGTGTGTGGTATATATGTATGGTGTGTGTGTGTACTGTGTGTTGTATGTGATATATACATACATGCAAGTATGCATTCTAGGGCATGTATCCGTATGGTGGCCAGTAGAGGACATGAGATGTCTTCCTCTGTCACTCTTTACCTTACACTTTTAAGCCAGGATCTCTCACTGTAACTGGAGCTAAGCTCGTAGCTAGCAAGCTGTGTGATTCTCCTGTCTCCTCTCCTGTAACACTGGGATCATAGACTTTTAATGTAGGTGCAGGATTCAAACCCAGATCCTCATGATTATGCAGAGATGCTCTGACTGACTGAGCTGTCTCCACAGTCCTAGAGTCTCTTAAGTAATAATCTAATTGCATATTTATTATGAGGAGTAAATAAGCATTTCTACCATGGTAATAAGATAAGTCTACTTATAACACAGTCATTAATGAATTGTCTGTTTTGCTAAATATTTATCTGAACATATTAAGACATGGTAATGTTTGCTTTGAAGAAATAAGCATTCTACACTTTTTCTGACAAAGTTCAATCAGAAATCTTAATTTGAGTTGACTTCTCATGTTTCTTTTTCTACTTCTACTTAGAAGTTCTTTTTTTTTAAAAAAAGATTTATTTATTTATTATGTATACAGCATGTATGACTGCAGGCCAGAAGAGAATACCAGATCTCATTACAGATGGTTGTGAGCCACCATGTGGTTGCTGGGAATTGAACTCGGGACCTCTAGAAGAGCAGTCCATGCTCTTAACCTCTGAGCCATCTCTCCAGCCCCCTACTTAGAAGTTCTTAAGAGAATAATTATAGTTTTAAAAAATAAATCTAGATACTCTCACTAGGTGACTATTATGGATAAGATGTTACAATGTGCTCAGTGGGCAGGATCGGCATCAGGGCAAGATCCTCAGAAAGTGGTTCCAGGGCTGAAGTCTTTCCTTTCCTCAGCCCATCCCCTGGAAACACACAAGACAAGTCCCCTAGTTCCAGGGGCCTCAGAAGTATAGGTGTCACAGTTCATGCAGGTGTGAAAATCCCAGGTACCCCAGTAAGTGCCACGGATCTAAGAATTAAGGTGTGTAAAGCAACTCAGATCTTAACACCTCAAGAACTGTGAGGGTTCTTTGCCTTCTTTTGAGTTCCCTGGGAAATCCCAGAAATTGGCAGGTTGCTCAATAGTGGTGGAAAAGTCAATCCCGAGTGAGTGCTCATGGAAAATGTTTTTATTTCTACTTTTTTAACTTCAAGAATCTTTTACTATTATCACTAAAAGAAAAAAATCTTTCATTACCAAACTCATGCAAGATTGATTCTTTGACCCTACCAATAACAAAAAACAGCATCCCCACAGAAACCTATGTTGGAGATACACACATAGTTGAGAGCAGCTCTTTCCCCACTCTTTCCCCATGAATCTTCATTGTTGTTGTTGCTAATGTTTGCTGAGATGAAGCCACATACACACATAGCCAAGAAGAATGGACAGCTGAATTAAAAAAACATCAACAATTTCCAGAATTTAAAATCCTGAATCGTGACATGACCCTAGTGGAATTCAGGTGTTTCTGGTATATATACTGCTCTCACCCAATGTGAGGTTGAACTGTTGACCTTGTGTACATCCTACTTCACAAATGAGTCTGTCAGATACGCTAAGCCTATAGGCTGAAGATGATGCCCCAACACTGCAGAGAAACCTCAGGTGATTGTCCAGGCAGCTGGATGTTTCTGTCAACTCACAATTTTTTGGAAGTTGCTTGCATATACTTCCTGTTTTTATTTTTGTTAGCTAATATTATTTCCTTTTTGGGTCTCTGAGGGAGTTGAAGATTAGTTAGTTATAGTTGAAGATTAATTAGGATAGAAAGTGAATTAGATACAATAAGATAGATAATGGAATTATTTTCTCTGAATTTGTCAAATACAAATGAACTAGACATTGTTTAGGTATTTATTACTTGTATATATTGTATATAGTTATTGTACTTTTGTATATAGTTTTTCTTATGTTAGTTATAAGCTTTTTCCTTTTTTCTTTTTATTAAAATAGAAAAGGGGGAAATATGGTGATATTTTATTTGTATTAAAATGTTATTTGTATGTTAATAAATAAAGTTGCCCAGGGTCAGAGCTATTAGCAAGCGATAGGAAAGCAGGGCAGTGGTGGCATATGCTTGTAATCCCAGCACTTGGTAGGCAGAGCTAGGTAAGTCTCTGTATGTTCAGGGATACAGCCAGTATTGGATACATATGCCTTCAATCTCAATACCAATCATAGAAAACCTGGAGGTCTATACAGACAGGCCATGATGAGGCAGTCATGTGGTTGGGTTTACAACCAATGAGAAGGCAGAACAGGAACTCTATATAAAGACTTTAACACAGGGGTAGCTCTGGTTTGGAGAGGTAGGACCACCGCAGGAGGAAAGGTAAGGTTTTAGCTCTTAGCTCTGACCTCTTGGCTTTCTTCTTTGCATTGGTTCTGTGTTTCTTATTTAATAAGAAGGTTGGTTACATCTACAATTTATTTTTTTAAGACAGGGTTTCTCTGTGTACCTTTGGCTGTCCTGGAAATGACTCTGTAGTCCAGACTGAACTCGAACTCACAGAGATCCCACCTGCCTCTACCACCCGAGTGCTGAGACTAAAGGCTTGTGCCACCATTGCCTAGAGAACAGCTCTTGTGAAAAAATTAAAAAAAAAAATCTATACATCCCCATAAGCTTTTTATCAAAACATGAAATTTTCAAGTGTCAGAGAAAAAATTGTCCCAAGTGATTGCAGTCCATTGAAAACTGCACCCTGTGAGCCAGGTACCCAGGTAAAGTAGTAGTGCACACCTGTTGCCCAGAATTTAGGAGGCTGAGACAGGAGACTATCTGGATTTGAAACCAGCTTTAGGCTACATCACGAGACTTTATCTCAAAACTGACCTTCTGTAACTGGAAGTTTTTCTGTGTCCCACCTGGTTCACAGCCACTCAGACCCAAATAAATACACAGAGGCTTATATTAATTAAAACTGCTTAGCCATTAGCTCAGGCTTACCACTGACTAGCTTTTACACTTAAACTCAGCCCATTTTTGTTAATTTACATGTTGCCATGTATTCTGTGGCTTTACCTTTGTGCCATTACATGCTGCTCCTTGGGTGGCTCACTGGCATCTCCCTCTGCCTTCTTCCTGTCTCTCTCTTTGAATTTTCCACCTGCCTCTAAGCTGCCTTGCCATAGGCCAAACAACTTTATTTATCAACCAATCAGAGCAACAAATATTTGCAGCACACAAAAAGACATTCCCCCATCATCCTTCTATACAAAATCAAAACAAAGAAACAAATCTGTAGCAGAAAAACAAAAACGAAGACAATAAAATCAGTGCTTAGCAACCTGTGCTCTCTAAAAAGCCCCAAATGTGTAGGGTCCTAGAAGAAAACCACCCACTCTTCATTTCAAGATTTTCTTAGTTTATTATTATTTAAGTGTATGTGTGTAAGTGCTTGTGTGAGTTTATGTGTGCCATGTTCATGCAGGTGCCCTCAGAGGCTGGAGGGCATTGAATCTCCCAGAAATTGGAGTTATAGGCAGTTGTGAATTGCTTGATGTAGGTGCTGGGAACCAAATCTGGCACTCTGCCAGAGCGGTAAACACTCTGAATTGATAGGCCATCTAGCCTGCCTCAGTCCCTCATTAAAAAAAAAAAAAAAAAAAAAAAGTTCTTTGCCTCTCTTTGCTTAACTTCCACCATGTAGATGATCCAGAGAAGAGCAGGAATAACAGCAGCTACCTCTCCTGCCAGCCTGTGAACACTCACACCAGTTCCCAACTATAATCAGGGAGCAGATCCCCAACTTCTTGGACAGATTTCCAGCAACTTACAAAACAACCTCAATTTTCCTTCGGGGGGGGCAGGGAACATGGGTTCCTTGACAGACAGGAGGCTACTTGGAACCACAGACTGGGGACCCCTTGAAGCTTGCAACTCTCCTCCACCAAGTGAAGAGAGGTAGTAGACACCAAATTACTGGTTGCCTGAAAAGGTGGGGACCTACCTCCTATCTCCTAAAGGCAGAGGTGGAGAGCATATTTGTCCTGAGGGAAATGTGGAGTCTAGGCCTGGCCAACTCTGCTTTGGCAGGGGTCTTTACTCTTAGCTGCAGAAGTGTCCTTTTCCTGTGCCAGGGTACTTGATGTCTCAAGGTTTCTATTGCTGTGCTAAAACATCATGTCAAAAGCAATTTGGGGAGGAAAGGGTTGATTTCATCTTACAACTTTTAGTAAGTTGGGGCAGGAACTCAAGGCAGGAACCTGGAGGCAGGAGCTGATGCAGAGGCCATGAGGAGTGCTGCTTACTGGCTTGCTCCTTATGGCTTGTTCATCCTGCTTTCTTATAGAACCCAAGACCACCAGCCCAGGATTGGCACTACCCACAGTGAGCTGGACCCTCCTACATAAATCATTTAAAACAAAACAAAACAAAACAAAAATAAATCCTGACATATTTGCCTACATGCTAATCCTATGGAGGCATTTTCTCAGTTAGGATTCCTTTTTCCCAGATAACCCGAGCTTGTGTTAAAATGACGTGAGAACTAGCCAGCACACTTGAGAAGAAAAAACATTTCAATGAGTTCACAACTGACAAACAACCACATAGCCTGCCCCCTAAACAGCCACTAGATACTGCCTCAGTGCGGGCCTGTCTCCTTCCAGCTCAGGGGATTTTTGCCTTTTTTGCAACAGTTCGCTGGCTCTCTGTCTCTGTCTATCTATCTATCTATCTATCTATATATCTATATCTATATCTATATCTATATCTATATCTATATCTATATATAAAATGTCCCCACCATATCAGGGAAGGACAAGCCGTTTGCAGCATGTGGTGCCATTTCCCTCCAAGCATTACAGCCTCAGAACACGAGGATAAGGCCATTCAGGGTTTGATTTAGACAAATTGTTGCTAGGTTGTTATGGTCAGAACCTGGGCCCAGTAACCATGATAGGGTGCACTTTTCACAATGGTCCTCAATAAACCACTTCAAAACAAGTAATAACAAAAGAAAAAAAGGAAGACTTTACTCATTGTAGACACGTTGGGGAAGGATATAAAAAAGTCAAATGGCAATCTCCTGTTTTCAGCTATCTGAGGTACCCTAACTTGGGATGGGGGTGCTAGGTTTACATAGAGGAAAGGAAGTGTGTGCAGCTAAGCCGTCCTGATCAACATGTGGTCCCACCCATCGTCAGTGTCTTGGCTCCATCCAGTCTCTCCTTCAAGGCTGTCTGGTCTGACTTGTCGGAAATTTTTGTGTGAAATCTCTTTCCTGGAGACAAGCTCTGTCTCTGCAGGCACAAAGCTTCCAGCCCTTCCCTGTTCCCAGCATGAGACTCCTGGGGGAATTCCAGTTTCTTCACCGCTGTCATCTAGCACAACTATCTATTTAGAATAGCTTTGCCCCAGAATGGTTAGGTGAACAACTCCCAACCTCTCTGCTGGTAGGAGCTAGACTGATGGGGCCAGAGCGTGAAGAGGACTGACTCACCCAGACACACTTCACACCCAGAATGAACGAGATCACCTATGTCTATAGACTGTCGTGGAATCATCTTTTTGCACACTGTGAAGATGTGTCAATCTGGTCAGTTTAATAAAGAGCTGAATGGTCAATAGCTAGGCAGGATTTTGAGGCACAGAGGATGCTGGGAAGAAGAAGGATAGAGTCACCAGCCAGACACAGAGGAATTGGGATGTGCAGGTGGAGAAGTAACAGCCTCGAGCCACATGGCAGGATGTAGATTAATAGAAATGGCTCAATTTACATTATAAAAGCTAGTTTAAAAACAAACCTAAGCTATCAGCCAAGCTTTCATAATTGATAAGAAGTCTCCGTGTCATGATTTGGGAGCTGGCTGGTGGGACAGAGAAAGACTCCCTATAGTAAACAGCTCTTTATAAGAGTTTTCTAAACTGGTCAGAGGTGAAACCTGTCTTTGAACACAAAAAGCAGAGTTGGTTCATGTGACTGTCACCCTGGTGGTCACAACGCTTACGTTACACTTTTGGATCCATGAAAAGACTTCATGCGTGGTTGGAGGAACAGTATGATGTTTTCTACCGCAACACACCCCATTAGCGTCACTAAATATGGGTTCTGAACTCAGTCCAGAGGCTTTGCCCCTCTCACCCAAACCTGTGTGAGCAATAGGATGAGGGGTATCTGGGACTGAGGACCTAAGCGTCTGAGGAAGGCTTTGTTTCTTGGGATACACAACAGCTGCTCAGAGTTTGGGGAGGTCTGTAGCGATGACCCTGCCGAGCCCCGCCTCCGTGGCAGGCAGGCAGCTCATCTTTGCTTTCTTCAGCCTCCACCACAATATAGTTTCTTCAGGGCTGCAAGCACACTAGTTTTTCTGATTGGGCTGGGAGAGAACACGTATAGAGGGTTTGCTGGTAGATCATCACCTCACCAAGGAAGAACCAAACCTGGGCTGCTAGGGGATGAGAGACTTGCTCTGGTTGAGGCAGTCAGCCGTTGGTGCTTTTAATTTTTTTAATATTCACATCATACTAAGTGCAATCCATCAAGTCCCTAGAGGGACCGAACATGTTGGTGTCAGAATATTAAGGCCCTCCCCAGAGTGACTGCCACTGTCAAGTCTCTTGGTCCTACACGGCCTCTCGCTCTACTTCCCAGAGGCACTAGACTAGAGCAGTGTGAGACCCAAGGGTCCCCAGCTGCTTTGTCAAGTGAACTGGTCCTCCTCCTCTTAGCTGTAAAGTGAAGAAGTTTGCTCGGATGACTGGTAAAGTCCTTTTTCAATTCTTACCCTGTATAAAATAGAGTAAAAAGAAAAACTTTACTTTTCATGGGTGTTTTAACTTATAACGCACTAGAACAAGTCAGAGCAAAGGAAGAGGCAGGAGAATGACTAATTTGATCATAATAGATAGTCAAATGGGATAATTAGGTTTCAAAGCTGATTTTTTGGCATAAATTTTCTATTTGACAGTCTAGCAACACTAAAAAACTAAAAACTGCTCACTGCCACGTCTCTCACTTTCTTCTGCTTAGCTAGGATTGCTCTAGTGCACTAAAAAAAGTCTATTATATCACTGCTCTGTTCACACG
This sequence comes from Peromyscus eremicus, assembly GCF_949786415.1. Classification (NCBI taxonomy): domain Eukaryota; kingdom Metazoa; phylum Chordata; class Mammalia; order Rodentia; family Cricetidae; genus Peromyscus; species Peromyscus eremicus. Next base: position 34,328,656 of record NC_081418.1, read on the forward strand.
TGCCTCTCCTGATGACTAACAGTGAGTGTAGTAGCACTTGAAGGAGAGGAAAACGTTTATCCCACCCAGAGAGAATAAGACCAGTACCAAAATTTTTGAGCCAAATTTGAGGCAAGCTTTATTAAATACTGGTGAAGACAATGGACACAGACCAGGTCCATACCCAAGAATGGCTGCAAATTCTGTTAATCAGATGCTTATAAAGGCAAAACCTACAAGGCTGAGTACTTCCTGCTTTTGTCTAATGGGCCAAGCACATATTCTGACGTACTTCCTGCCTACATAGATCCACATACCTCCATGTGTGTGGTCAAGCACATCCTGTGCAGTTGGGGCAAGCAAGCTTGTTTACGGGAGCGAAATCCAGTGGTTTGTTATCTTACATGAACAAGAGCCTCAGCATTCCAGGAAGTTATCTGTCCTTGGGCAAGTGGGGCTTACAAGTTAGAGGGCGTTTTTTGTTTTATAGATCTCTTGAGCACAGTAATTAAAATTTAAAACGTAACTTTAACCCTCACAGTAGAAGGAGAAAAATCTTTTAAAGCTGGGAGTGCTCAGAATCTGTAGGAAAATGTCCTGCTTCAGAACTACAGAGAGATGTTCTGGGCAAATTCTGACTCAAGAGCAACCTTTAGGACAGCACCCCAAATCAGCATTCGCCAGTGCATCACAAACTTGCTGCAACTCTAAGCACCTGAAGAGCCTTAAAAAGGTGCTTACTTAAACTGGGGAAGTAGCTCAGTTGGCAGAGTGCTCATCTAGCATGCCCAAGGTTCTTAGTTCCATCCCTCGCACAACATAAACCAGTCATTGTAATTTATACTTGTAATCTCAGCCCTCAAGAGGGAGAGGCAGGAAGATCAGAAGGTCAATGTCATTCTCAGATACATAGCAAGTTTGCACCTAGTCAGGCTACAGGAGACCTTGTCACATATATATACTACACACACACACACACACACACACACACACCACAAATACTGGTGCCTGGTTCTGCCTGCCTTCGCCTTCACCAGACATTGTGGCTTAGTTGGTGTGATAAGGCTGGGAATCTTACAATCTTCCAGTGACTTGAATGTAGAATAAAGCTTAGGAACCACAGGAGTTTGGTCAGTATCCTGCTGAATTGATCAAATGGGTTTGTTTAACTTCTGGTGTTACGCAGAGCGCACCGGAGATGACCACTCAGAGACGAGGTATAGCCAGTTGGAAGTCTTTATTATTCCAGAGCACTCAGACCACAGCCGAGTGATCAGGGTGGTCCCCTGAGTGTCCTGGGGATTTTAAAAGGCAGAAACCAGGTCCTGGCATCTCGCTTGGCAGCTTCAAGGTGGGGGCTTCAAGAGGAATAAACAGCTTACAGCAAGCTGTTTTATCAAAAGCTAAGAGAAGCAGTTAGCCAGCTGGAGGGGGATTCTGAACAAACAGGCAGTTTTAACAAAAGCTAAGTTAGCTAGGACATCCTGACCTTCAGTTCCTAGGAGGGGATTCTCAATCAACGAGGTCAGATTCTAGTTAAACCTGTAAATGGCCTCAGCAAAAATACAAGGTGGAGGAACTCTCACATCCTCAAGGAATTGCCCCACAATCCCTTGCAGCTCTCTCTCTCTCTCTCTCTCTCTCTCTCTCTCTCTCTCTCTCTCTCTCTCTCTCTCTCTGTCTCTCTCTCTGTCTGTCTCTCTGTGTCTCTGTCTCTCTCTCTCTCTCCCTCTCCCTCTCTCTCTCTCTCTCTCTCTCTCTCTCTCTCTCTCTCTCTCTCTCTCTCTCTCTCTCTCTCTCTCTCTCTCTCTGGGACAAAGAATTCAGAAGCTGTTCTGAGTTGTGGGTGTACAACTCCTAATTTCTGATCCTAACCAGGACCTGAATCTGCCCTGACCTTTGCAACATCAACTCTCCAGACTAAAGTGTGTAGAGTAACACTTCCCACAGCCCCCCCCCCCCCCCAGCCAGATGTTTTCCTTGGTTCCTGGAATCTCTCTGTTCTCTGGGTACTGCCTACCATCCCCTCACCAGCCCCGTCTTTTATTACTCTTTCTTTTTACTACTCTTAGCTTTAAGCTCTCCCTCTGGGGAAGCTCTTCCCTGGGTTTTAAAGGAGAGCTCTCTTTCTCCTTGAGGCCTTGTTGCAGTTTTTAACACAGGGTTGTTTCTTTCCAGCGCTTTCTCACCCCCAGGCCCAATCCTGGTCTCCAGGCCCCCTCTAAGGGTGCTTGGTGGTCAGCTCCTGTCTCAACCACCCAACAGCCTTTCAAATCTGTCTGAACTCTTACATACACCTCAGAACATGTTTTTGTGGGTGTTTTTGTTTTTGTTTTTGTCAATGTTGAGCCTGAGGCAGTGTGATCAAGAGAGTAACATTTGTTGCAAGGGGTAGCCAAGCTTTCTTACCCTGCCTTGTATCCTGACACTGGGCACATAACCCTATTTAGTGATAAATGGGAACATGCCCACTTCATAGTTCTCAGTATTCAGGAGTTTGGAAGATTCAGGAAAATACTTGGCACTGAACATGACCCCCAGAGCTCAACACATTCCTGCCATAATTATGCTTCATTAGAATTTTAAACCTATGTTTCATGTTCGATAAAGCACCCAATTAAATTACCTTAGGTTTTCCTGAATTTATTTTCTAGAGATTTCATGATTGTATGTTTTCTTATTATAAAATTAATTCTGTAAAAAAAGAAAAGTTGTTTTTTTTTAAACTACCACAGCTCTCCTTCTTGTTCTTACTTGGCCGTTATTCCTCTTCCTCTTTTGTTCTAGAGACATGGATGGTTATGACAGTATTGCTCACCACAGTCACAAACTAGCATCTCTCTTTTCACTCCTTAAAAATCTAAGACAGCAGGAGGTTGTGAACAGAAAATCTAAGGAATCTTAGTGATGTCTGGACACTCTGGACATTTCCCCTTAAGTCTGCAATGCCTTGGTCCACTTTTGACAGGATCTACTACCCAAGTCCCACCAGTGATAACACTGTGAGAACTAATTTTGGCCAGGAGCAGTAGATAGAGACTCAAAGGTCAGGAATCTTACTGCCAGTACCTCAGAGTGGCTGTGCCTCTCAAATCAGAATGTGTAATGCAGCAATAGTGTCATGATGTGAAATAATAGAATTCCATTTTATTTTTAATTGTCTTTTTATTTTAAAGTGTATTAATGCAATGTACAAATGTAAGTACGCACGCCACTCAGCATAGTCTGGATGAAAGTATTTTCTTTCTCCCAGGTAGGAGTATAAGCAGGGAGTAAACGCTAAGTGGGTTAATGAGGAATATGATTGGAAGGGCTTTTTGGCAACTTTGAAGTAAGTTTGACTGTATCCCCAAAGCATCCTTACTGGAGTATCTAGAGTGCTGAAATAACAGTCACAAACAGTGGGGTCTTCTAACTCCTAGGCATGTTGCTTCAGGACCATAGTAGCTTCTGAAACTTACTCCAGACTGCCATGCGAATACTCTCAGTTTTATTTGTTTGTTTGATTGTTTTTTCTAAGGCAGGGTTTCTCTATGTAGTCCTGGCTGTTCTGGAACCCACTCTGTACTCTGTAGACCAGGCTGGCCTCAAACTCAGAGGTCCACCAGTCTCTGCAGCCTGAGTGCTGGAATTAAAGGTGTGCACCACCACTCCCAGCAATGTAGGCTTAGCGTTCAAGTACGTCAGAAGGTCCAAGGGTGGGAGGCGTCCACTGCACACCGTCACACTCAGCATGGCTTTGGTAACGATTTTGGTAATTTTAATATCTGAAGAGAGAAAACAAGGAATTCTTGACCATTTCAAAAAGCCCTACAATTTTAAGATGTTCTTTTCAATTATGAAGGAAAAATTATATTTGTCAAAATTATATGATAGATGACTCTGCGATACATGATAATATCAGAAAACCTGGCTTCCTCCGTCTGGGAGGCTATGATTATCACGACAGCTCCTAGATGATTCATTCCAATCAAGAAAAAAACCCAAAACCCAAAACAAAACAACAAAACCAAAAAAACCACACACCCTACTTTAGAAAATCCTTGAAAAATACAACTAATCATTCCCACAGATCTGAGAGCAATTGGATATTTCTAGTTACAGATAATTTCTTCTACTGTCAAACAGTGACCTGTAGCCTTTGTTTTCTTTCTAGATTTATGTGTTGCCAGGTTTAACATGAACCTTAGTTCAACCCTAAACGTAAATTATGAAGAAAAAAATACGTCTAGGGTGGAGCCTGCAACAAGTTATGCAGGATTCCAAATCGGGACTGAAAACCAGACGCGATGGTTTAGGACAGGATGTGGTACAAGCAGGAAAACTGTGAGGAGGTGGCCCAGTTGCCAGAATGTTGGCTCAAGCACTCAAATTTTAAGACAGGAAACAACCTTAGAGTACCCACGTGAAAAGTTAGGGGCCCAGAGATTACGGACTTCTGCTCAGGAAGAGAGTGAAATTGTGTGTTTTACCAACAATGCTCCTCAGCAGGCCAGGTTTTCTGTCTTTCAGTTTAGATAGATCTGTCCAGTTTTATGATTGCTACTGAGATGGGGTTTTAAGAAGACATCTAGAAACGACAGTGTTCCAGCTTGGCACCGGATTGCTGGCCACTCCCGGATAGCTTCTCTTGTGTGTGACCACTGCGTTCTCCACTGCCATCATCCATCATGTTCACTTCCCGACTTGCCTTTCTCATCCACAAATACTTCTCCACTTGCATTTTAATTTTAACTAAAAACTGTTAGTTTTGGTATTTTGAGACAGGGTCCTTCTATGTAAATTGTCCTAGAGATTGCCTCTGCCTCCTGAGTGCTGGAATTAAAGGCATGTGCCACTATGCCCCAATACATTTTTAAATATACAGATTACTTTTCCACAGCAGAGTAAAAGATGAGCTAAGTGAGATTTGGGTCTTCATCAATGTATATTATTAAGTATTTGTTAAATAAACAACAAAAACACCCCCCCAAAGTTCTGAAATCAACCCAAAAGTAGCAAACAAAACAAACAAACAAAATCCAAATTCTGGGAAGAGTCAGGAGCTGCCAGCCAGACACAGAGGAAGCACGATGTGAAGGCAGAACTAAGAAAAGGTACCAAGCCATGTAGCTAAACATAAATAAGATTATGGGTTAATTTAAGTATAAAGCTAGTCAATAGTTAGCCTGAGCTAATGGCCGATCAGTTTTAATTAATGTAAGCTTCCATGTGTTTACTTGGGTCCAAGCGGCTGCAGGACTGGGGGGTGAGAGAGATTTGTCCTGACCATGGGCCAGGTGGGACACAGGAAAACTTCAGCTCCACCAAATTAACTTACATTTCTTTTTTTCTGGCTAGAAGAAAGTCACAGTCACAAACACTTGCAGCTTGGGTCTCTACCAGAACTCAGCAGGATTAATCTGCAGACACTGGTCACTGTGGCACTAGTACACTGAAGCTGTGGGAGTTGTGATGATTTTAATGAGCATAACCTCATGGGCTCATATATTTGAATACTTGGGCCTAGTCAATGGAACTTGTAGGGAAGAATTAGGAAGTGTGGCCTTGTTGGAGGAGGTGTGTCATTGAGTGCCTGCTGGAGGTTTCAAAGGCCTCCTATCACTCCCAGTGTCTCTGCCTGGTGGTTGTTGGTCAAGCTGTGAGCTCTCAGCTGTTCCTACTGCAATGTCTGTGCTTTGCCATCATAGACTCTAACCCTTTGAAACCATAAGTGAAATTAAACATGTTCTTCTACAGGTTGCTTTGGCCATCATGTTTTATCACAGCAACAGAAAAGTAACTAAGACAGAAGTATAGTATAGGTTTCTAAAGCCACTTCATCCATTCATGATAATAGCTAGCAGACATTCACCTTGCTTTAATTCTTTTCTTTATTCTTTATTGTTTTACCTTCTTGGTATTTTGAGTTTTTACCATGACAGTAATTTAAAGATGATGGGTTGACAAAACACACTTGTCTCTTCCCAAGACCACATCAAAATGACGCTAAAGAAAAAGACGTTGGGCATGGTGGCACACTCCTTTGATCCCAGCACTTGGGAGGCAGAGACAGGAGGATCTCTGAGTTCGAGGCCAGCCTGGTCTACAGAGTAAGTTCCAGGACAGCCAGGGCTATACAGAGAAACCTTGTTTTGAAAAAAAAAACAAATAAACAAACAAACAAAGGCAAAGACACAGTGGACAAATAGAAAGGGTAAAAGTGGATGAAATTCTTCAGTAAATGTTCAGCAGTGGGAAAGCATGGAGCAATAACTATGTTAGGAGACAGAGGTATTGTTTAGGAGGCGAGAAGTGCTCCTTTGTGCAAGAGATCTAAAGAAGCCCAGGACAGTTCACAGTGGGTGGGGTCAAGCAGCTGGGGACCAGTACATGCACAAAGCATGCACAAAAATGTACCCTCAATTACATCTGAGTGCCCTCATGAGTTGAGACTGTCAAGTGTTTTGCACGGAAATTTTTAAGCTTTCAAATACTTCCACAGATTTCTTAAACTTCCTGTAGGGCCTGTTCCAGCATAACCCCTCTTGTCAGGAAATTTGTTTTATGCTATTATTTAGTTTAATTATTCCATCCTGCACATACTATCTTTCAAAGTAGCTGGGCATAATTCTCTCTATAACATGCATGCTTATGCTTGAAGATAATTATGAAATGTTCTCCCGAGATGAATGACTTCTGTGTCCTTCTGCACAGTCATTTATTTTCAACCCTTTTTATCAAGTGTGTTTCCTCTGATCAGTTTCCAAATCTCCTGCATTTATCACACCAAGCCAGAGACCACAATGTAGCCATCCTGAGACATCCCCACCACAAAGAGAAGGTAAGTGGTTAAGGGATATTTGATTTTTATGCAGCATTTGTAACTTTCAAAGCACATTTTCATGCACTGTTTTATCACTTGAGGTACATATTGTATCTTCTTGGTCCCAAACTCTGTTGTATGGGTCTATACTAAGCTGGGTTCAGACTGAGGTAATGTGGAGCTCATTTGCATCGGTTTAAAGTCCATGTGGTTCTGAAGATGTATCAGGAATCCATAAATCTTCATTTTCCCTGGAGCAGAAATGGTCTGGGGATTGGAAAAATATCACAGGGGCTTCTATAGTCTGAACTTTCTGGGGCGATGAAATGTTCTATACTGGTCTGTGCTGTGGGATGGTCTGTATGTCAAGTGTGTTGCTGATTGGTCAATAAATAAATCACTGATTGGCCAGTGGCCAGACAGAAAGTATAGGCGGGACAAGGAGAAGAATAAAGCTGGGAAGTGGAAGGCTGAGTCAGAGACACTGCCAGCCGCCCGATGACAAACAGCATGTGAAGATGCCGGTAAGCCACAAGCCATATGGCAAGGTATAGATTAATGGAAATGGATTAATTTAAGCTGTAAGAACAGTTAGCAAGAAGCCTGCCACGGCCATACAGTTTGTAACCAATATAAGTCTCTGTGTTTACTTGGTCGGGTCTGAGAGGCTGTGGGACTGGCAAGTGAGAGAGATTTGTCCTGACTGTGGGCCAGGCAGGAAAACTTTAGCTACAGGTCTGTACAGTAGCTAAAGTGGTTAGTGCAAGGGAGGTGTAGGCAATCCCTACTTTCCTGTGGCATTGAGGATTGAACCAGTTCTACCACTGAGCTGTTTTTATTATTTTAAGGTGTGTTATTTTTGTTTATGTTGCGTTTGTTTAACTCTGTGAAGCTGTGATACTGTGCCTGTCTAAAACACCTGATGGTCTAATAAAAAACTGAACGGCCAATAGCGAGGCAGGAGAAAGGCTAGGTGGGGCTGGCAGGCGGAGAGAATAGATAGAAGGAGAAATCTAGGGGGAAGGAGAAATAATAGCCAGAGAAGAAGAAGGAGGATGTCAGGGACCAGCCACCCAGCTACACAGCAAGCCATGGAGTAAGATTTACAGAAGAGAGTAGGATAAATTAATAAAAGCTGGCAAGAAACAAGCCAAGCTAAGGCCGGGCATTCATAATTAAGAATAAGCCTCTGTGTGTGGTTTATTTGGGAGCTGGATGGCCCCCAAAAGAGCAAAAACAAGCAACAACTTAGCCCTTTGTAATTTATTTTGAAAAAAAAGAATATCCTGAGACGTTGGTAAGGATTGTCTTCGACTTGAAATCCTGTCTCAACCTTCAGAGTAGCTACGATTACAGATATATGGCATCATGTCAGCCCAGAACTTTTACTTAACTTTATCTGTAAATAGTAGTATGGAGCTAGTGGCATGACCTTTGGACCATCCTTAGGACAGAGTCTAAGCTGAGGAGTGAAGCGTAGACCACTTGTTTTTCTTTATTCTAATGAATCCATGATGACTGAAGTACTGGGTGGGGTTTGAACCTAGGGCATTGTGCATGCTGAGCAAACACTATTCCACTGAGCTGTGTCTTCAGCACCCACTCCCCTTTCTCCTTCCATTTTTAGTTATTGTGTTTTTGAGGCAAGGTTGTGCTAAGTTGCCAAAGTTGATCTTGAACTTGAACCCCTCCTGCTTCATACTGACACCAATGGCAGATTATATACCTGATATACCTGCACCACTAGGACCATCGCAAGGCACATTGATAAGCTGTTTTTATATTTTAGAACAGATTTGATGACGAGAAGGATCTTAATGGAATCCAAGTGTTTTTGCTACTTATTTTTTCAGGAATGCTGGCATTATGTGACTAATTCCTGAGGTTTTGTTCAGAAATATATACTGAGCTATTTGTCTAGGACAGTAAATTGGTTCTCAAGTACATGTACATGGGCATAAAAACAAAACCACTGGGTTCTGAGATGGTGAGCAAGCATGTTTTGGCAAAGAGGAAAAGTCTTAAGAGAGACTAATTCTAACTATCCATCTTAGAGTCAGACCAATCTTGCTAAGCTATAGGATGGGACAGCCTTTTACTTGTGCATTGGCGTACTTACTGGCATGAAGAGGTCATGTCAAAGGATATATATATATATATATATATATATATATATATATATATATATATATATAAACTTGACTGATTCAATTTAAAATCTGCTATGGCCCAGCGGTGGTGTTACATGCCCCTAATTCCAGTACTCAGGAGGCAGAGGCAAGCAGATCTGTGTGTTCAAGACCAGCCTGGTCTACAAAGTGAGTTCCAGGACAGCCAGGGTTACACAGAGAAACCCTGTCTGCAAAAACAAAACAAACAAACAAAAATCTGCTGTGTATTTGGGACATATTTTGCTTAGTTGAGATTGTAAAGGACTTTAAAACCCAGGGGCAGTGAATAGAAGGGCAAGGATAGGCATGAAGAATCACCTTTGCTTTTTTATATACATATATTCTCCTATAAAGAGCCTTGTCCACTTATGGAGTATATGTATATGTATATATATATATGTGTATATATATATTCTTCCTTCTCTTAAAAGCAAGATAGTGTCATGGTTCTTTTGTAAATCTACAGTTGTTGATTTCATTATTGCTTTCTTGCTCTGACCTTTTCTTTTTTACAGCCCTGTTTCTTTCTTTGAGTTGACATTAAACTTACAACATTTCTTTCCTGCTTCAATTTTAGCTGGTGACCTTGCCGAGAGAAAATAGAAGCTGATTGAAAAGTACTTCTCTTTCTTCTAACTTCAGATTGACTGAACTGCTTGTGTTTATACCTAGTATATTCTGCTTTTCCTCCTTTTGCCATGAATAGTTGTTCTAGTTTGGTTTCTGTTGCTATGGTAAAACACTGACCAAACCAACCTGGAAGAACAGGCTTATTAGGCTTATTGGTTGCAGTCCATCACAGAAGGAAAAGGGGGCAGGAACTCAAGACAAGAACCTTGTTGTGGGGTATTCACCACAGAAGACAGCTCAGACATGGGTTTTAGACAACAGAAAGTCTTTATTGCCAGCCGGTAACTACACCGGGTGATTGGGATCCCATTGTAGCACTGAGCCTTTCTCAGAGTGAACTTTCAAGCACAAAAACCACGTTCTGGGTTGACATATTTCAGTTACAAGAAGTTAGTCAGAAGTGGAACTGCAGAAGCAAAAAGCAAGGTTAGTACATTTAGAGACTTTCCCAGAACTATGGACTTGGATGGGTTAGGTCTTTGTTTCAGTTTTGGCAGGTGATAATGTTTACACCTGCCGAAGTTTTACAGCCTGAATCGCACTTCCATCATGGAGTCAGTTGTGCCAAGTTCTGGGGCTCGGTTACAGCCTAGAGGCAGGAAGTGGAGCAGGGACCATGGAAGAACACTGCTTATTGGCTTGCTCACACTGGCTCATGCTCAGCCTGCTTCCTTATGCAACAGATGACAATCTACTTGGAGTGGCACTGCCCACAGTGGCTGGGCCTTCCCTGATCAACAACGAACCACGAAAATACATCAAAGGCATGCTACAGGCCAATCGGATGGAGGCAATTCCTTGGTTGAGGTTCTCTCTTCCCAGGTGACTCTTGGTGTCAAACTGACAACGGAAGCTAACTATGACGGTCACCTGGCTTAACTATGCAGTACAAGCCCTCCTTTGTCTGCCAGAGTTCATCTCTCCTTAGCAGTTGAAAGAGTTCCTCCTATATTTGTCTTGTTCTCATTATCCATTGTCCATTTCCAGCTGATTTCTTCTCGTATGTACTTGCTTCACTGTCTCTCATATTCATAGCAAATCTTAATTCCAATTATCACCAGTTGCAAAATCATAGCTTATTTTACAATGCTCTCTCTCTCTCTCTCTCTCTCTGTGTGTGTGTGTGTGTGTGTGTGTGTGTGTGTGTGTGTGCATGTTTATTTTTCTGGCTCAGAACCCAATCCAGATTCTGGTACACGTATAAGCTTTTAGGTTTGAACTGAATTATTAATCTACTTCTAATCCATACACTAAAGGTGAACCAATGTCACTGCTGGGACCAGGTTTCATAAAGCAGTGTCTTCCACTTTGCCAGAACCCTTTTTCCCTTGTTGGTTTCCATGAAATATGTTGCTATGTTGGGAAGGCTCATTTAGGAGAGAAATGAGAATGAGTTTCAGGGCAGTAGCTTGCCAGGAACCATGGCCCTCAGTCCACAGCTCTCAGGACTCAGCTTCTGCCAAACCCCATGTGACCTTGAGAATGGACTTTCCCCAAAGAAGCCTCCTGCTCTAGCCTTCTGGGTTGCTAAAGCAGAAAACTTGCCCTGATTCGTAACTTGCAGACATTTTGAAATGCTGAAAGTGCTTTGATTTAAGTTGCTGTGTCTGTGACAGATACATAACAACAGGCAAGAAATATCCTGTTCCGCCATTATTTCTTCTCTGCAATATCCTCTCTTTTTTGTTTGTTTTGTGACAGGTCTCACTATGTAGCCCTGGCTGTCCTCTAACTCACTGTGTAGACAGGGCTAGCCTTAAAGTCAGAGATCCACCTGCCTTCTGCCTCCCAAGTGCTGAGATTAAAGGTGTGCACCAGCATGCCCATCCATCCTCTTCTTTTGTAACAACTACTAGAAAAAATTTGGAGACTTTAAATTTTTAGTGGTTTCCCTCTAGCCCTGATATGTGGACCCAGGATTCTACCTGAGGATGCCTTCCATTTCTGCACCCCGCCTTCTGCGGAGCCCTCCAGTTTATTAGAACAGCACTGTGAATCCTCAGGATTCTGCATCTCCATAGCCCCTTCCATTCCAGGTCTTTCTGCTGGCATGACTTCTCAGATCACTTACAACTCTAAACTTCTTGTTAGGATAAAAAATGAAACATGCCATATCATTGATTGTGTTTTTTTTTTAAAAAAAAATTTCAACAACACTAAAGCATTTTTCAGAATACTTTGTGCTCACATGATACACATTTTTGCTAGATTCAAGAATTTACTGAAAGGCCACATGATTCTGTTTTTAGATCTACCTTCTTAAAACATCACTTTGGTTTTTAATGTCTATGATTTAATAGTGGCAAATGACAGTTTTACTCATTAACTACAAATGATCTTTACAGTTTTTATAATTATATAATAAAGGCACAAGAGAACAATGGCAAGGTAGTTTGACTGTAATTGGCCCCCATTAACTCATAGGGAGTGGCACTATTATGCACTATTAGGAGGTGTGGCTTTGTAGGAGTAGGTGTGGCCTTGTTGCCTTGTTGGAGGAAGTATGTCCCTGTGGAGGTGGGCATTGAAGTCTCCTATGCTTAAGCCATGCCCAGTGTCTCAGACCACTTCCTGTTGCCTGCAAATCAAGATATAAGGACTCTCAGCTACTTCTCCAGCACCATGTCAGCCTGCATGCTGCCATGTTGCACCATGATAATAATGGACTATACCACTGAAAATATAAGCCACCCCAATTAAATATTTTTCCTTTGTAAGAGTTTCTGTGGTCTTGGTGTCTCTTCACAGGAATAGACACCCTAAGACAAACAGGGACAAGGAGAACTTAGCTGTAGTTCACTGTCAGGCTGTTGTTCACAAAGCCCACACTGACCCAAGGGTTCCTGTGTGCTATCTCACTGTGAACACAAAGAGACTGGAGACATTCACACCCTCTCAGTTTAGGTTCAGGCCTGTGTTGTTCTCTTCCTGAGAATGTGATGAGCCTAACGCAGGGAGGGTAGTCTAGTCAGTCTGACTCAAATGCTGCCCAGCTGTCCAGAGTCTTTGAAAGATGTTATTTGGATTTGGAAGAACAGAATAACTAGAATGGTGTATTTGAGTGTTTGATCGTTTGTTCTTCTGAACCCCTGGAAGCTCAATTCCCTACTGTTTGCAATAGCTGTGGAAAAGCAATTGCTGTCTGATATCTGATACCTCCTCACACCATTCCTGAGACCCAAAGGTTACACATTAAAAAAAAAAAAAAAGAGGAAGACAGATGACACAGGCGTATCTACAGTTTTCTGAGCTCACGAAGGCTTTCTGAAAGCCCAAGCCATGGATTCAGTGACAGCAGAGAGGTGTCTGTCCGCTCCGTCACGTTTTCCGTGTAGTACTCAGGGGTTCTCTCAAGCATCACTTAACTTTGTCTTTATCACATTGAAAGTTTAACCTAAACTATACCAGCAAAATGTAACTATCTGTTTAAAAAGTTTAATTATGCAAAGAATCGGTTAATAATTTTGACATTTCAAAGGTCTGAATTTTCTAGAAAGTTTATATTGAAGAAGGGAGAGAAATCAGAAGGGCTGTGTGCCAAGAGTGGTCACATGTTAGGGTCTCCTTTCCTTTAAAGAATTTCCTTGAGTCCCCAACTTCACTATCAGTGTCACTGAGGCTTTACTGAGTATGAATACTAGTATGCATTAATAAAAGCACAATGAAGCCAGGCATGGCGGCATATGCCTTTAATCCCGCACTCAGAAGGCAGAAAAGCAGGCAGAACAACTCTGAGTTCAAGGCCAGCCTGGTCTACAGAGTGAGTTCCAGATCAACCAGGAATACACAGAGAAACCCTGTCTCAAAAATAAATAAATAAATAAATAAATAAATAAATACATAAATACATAAATAAATACATAAATAAATACATAAATAAATACATAAATAAATGTATACGAGAGGGATTTTCTTTTATAAAAATGACTCATCTGCAAAGTAACACTGTAGTGTAAAGGAACAGCCTTTCTTTTCTTTGTGGAAAGATGTCTGTTGTTGATACTGTATTTTGAAAGTCGGGTTTCCTTGTGTGTTTTCATATGGGTGTTATTGAAAGAATGTGCCGTGATTTTGATAGTTATTAAATATATAATTATTTAAGTTAAAACGAGAAAAAGAAAAACTGTGAAGGGGGTATGTAGATTATTTGCATCTGGAAAAATTCTGACATGTGGTTGTATTAAATAATTAAAGGTGATTTCCATAAGAAAGTGTGAGGGCTAACGTTATGTTTTATGTTTAATTCGCTGTGCTTAAGAGATCTATAAAACAAAATGCCTCTAACCTGTAAGTCCCACTCGTCCAAGGTAACTTCCTGAAGTGCTGGGGCTGTTGTTCATGTAAGATAACAAGCCACATGTTTTTGCTTCTGTAAAGAAGCTTGGTTGCCCCAACTGCATAGGATGTGCTTGATCACACATAGGTTGGAGATACACAGGCAGGAAGTATGTTAGGATGTATGCTTGGCTCTGATTGGACAAAGGCAGGAAGTACAAGACTTTGTGAGTTTTGCCTTTATAAGCAAATGTAATGTAATTCTGCACCATTCCTTAGGAATCCTGGGTACGACCTGGCCGGTGTCCATCATCCTGGCTGATATTTAATAAAGCTTGCTTCAAATTTGGCTGAAAAATTATAATGGCCTTATTCTTGCCAGATAGGATTAACAGGAGATTAAAAAATAGGACCTTAGTTACAAATTTTAAATGAATAAGACTGTGTCAATTGAAATAATTTGGTTGAATCTATAGGATACTAGACTAATTGAAATAGCTAAACAGAAAAAGTCCCTAAGTCTATTTTGTCTGCTTGTTTGTTTGAGACAGGTTCTCACTATGTAGCTGCTGTAACTGGCCTAAAACTCACTGTGTAGACCAGCTGGCTTCAAACTCACAAAGGTCCGTCCACTATCTCTGCTTCCTGAGTACTGAGTTCAAAGGTGTGCACCACCACCTTCAGCCGGAAAGAATGCACTTCTGAAGACAACTGCTGGGAAAAGTAAGACCCAAATTCAACTGAAACAAAGCACAAGAAGCCTTGTTCATCTAAGGGTTGAGCCAGTTTGAACCTCAGCTTTCAATGAGTTTCATAGGACAGAGAAAAATGTACTCGGATGTATGGAAGAAAGCTCCAGAGCCAGAATCCTAGAGACCTCCATTCATATCAGTGGAGGGCCTGTTGGGTCAGTGCCATAGTTGGACCCAAGAACGTAGCTTAGAGGGATCATCAAAGAGAATATTTTCCTCCCCCAGGCATCAACAGACAGTGTGAGGACACAAAGGGAATGCATATCAAAGTTGGAGCTGCTGACAGCCACCCTGTTACCTTTCCCTATCCCACCACAAGCTGTGTATGATGTATGGTGGTAATACACAGAACAACGTTTGGTAGCTTTGTTTTACTCATTCAAGTTGCCTTCTATACTGCTGCCCTCTGGGCAGAGGGCTATCACCACCCCATTTGTCATGTGTCTACAGAGTACTTAGAGTGACTATGGAACAGCAAGATGGGCCATCTCCAAGTCTGGGAACATTTGATCTCACATCTAAAAAGGTCAACTAAAACTCAAAGGTATCTTTGTACATGGAGGTACAATCTGAGTAACTCGTGCTCTACCTCAAGCTTTGAAAACTCCGGTGTCTTTTCTAGTAGGATGTGAAAACAGGTAGACAAGGGGAGACTATGCGGAGACAACAGACAGGCTCAGCGGAAGGGGCATGAGGCCAAGGTCAAGGACGGAACAGCAGAAAATATCAGCCTTTTAGTACATCTCTTGTCTTCCCCACAGTAAGATCTGACACAGGTCATTCTATGTTAGCTCTTGGCGTGCAGAGGCAAAGTCTGCAAATATCCTGCTTTATGGGCTGTGAGCCAGGGTCTCAGTGATGGTTGACATGTCTCTAGGTCCTTTCCTGGCCCTGGTTTGATTGGGTTTGGATGACACCAGGAAGAGAGTCAGTCTTTCTTTGAACTAAGAACTACTGAATTGGATTTTCTGCTTTAGTTCAGATGAGATTATTAGAAATTATGATGAAGGGATTTTGCTCAAGGAACTAAACCATTTCAATACAGGAGGCCTAGTGGACAAGATGAGGACTCTCACTTCAGTGACTGGGAGCTGTTTCAGAGGTGTGTCAGTCAGTCAATGTTCCATTAGTGTCACAAAATACTCAAGAGAGCCAACCTGTGTGGAAGACATGCTCAGTTTCACTCACAGTTCTGCTGTGTTAAGGCTCTGGTTTATGACTCTGTTGCGTTTGGACTATAGTGAGGCAGATTACCACAAGGAAATGAGTGGTAAAGAAAGCTGCTTACATTAATTAAGACAGGCGAGAAGTAAAACAAGAAAATGGTCTCCAAGAGCCCTTCCAGTATATCTCAGTGGCCTGAAGGCCTCATACTAGCTTCTATTCTTTAAGGGCCCATGACTTCCCAACAGCACCACGTGCTAGTCACAAAGCCTTTAATCCACGGGTCTTCGAGGGACAATTAACAAATCTTTACAGGGGAGAACAGCTGTGCCTTCCGGTACCACCAGCCAGTCCAGGGTGGGACACTGGGGATGTAGAGTATACAAGGCCTTGCTTCAGCCCTGAATAACATCAAACAAGGTGGTGCTTACCCAGCACTCTCAAGGCAGAGCCCAGAGGATCAGAAATGCAAGATCACCTTGGCTTGATAGCAAGTTAGAGGCCAATCTGGGCTATGATCTCAAAACATACAAAAAAAACAAACTTCCATAGAGTGACTGTGTCACGGAATGGGATTAGTAAGGCAAAGTGTACAGTATGTCCATTTTTAAAGTCCTAGTAGTCTAGGTCAAAACTATCAAATCGAATAAGCTCCTCTGCTGTCCTTGAGCTAGTGTGGTGACATAAGGCAATTACGCTTCTGCTTCCTCTAGCTCCCAGGATTGCACTACAAAACTTCACTTGTGTTTTGGGGGAAGTGGGAGAGATGATTGGCATTGGAGACGCAAGGGAGAAAAGAGGACCATACCTTACGGCATCCTGTTTACTTGCGGACTTCTTCAGGCTTCCCTTTGGTGAACCTCTTTTGTGGTAATCTGAGTACCCTAGATATTGTGGTGTCTTTGTAAACACTTTATTTTTATTCTTTTACAGATTTTATTTATTTTTGTCTGTTGGCAGCTATCTGAAGTATTAATTTACCTTCCCGGAAATGGTTTTTGGTTTGTCCTGCCAGTCAGGGTTCACTGAAAAAGTAATCTTCCAGTTACAGCTTGCATCAACTTCATGGGACATTTGAAAATAAAAACACAGCTCTTTTGTTACAAGTCCCAGAAGAACAGAGATCCTAAATGTGAGTGACTTTCCTCCCTTTTATTTTATAGCCAGGGGAAGCTTAATCACCTTACAGTGAACCCAGTTTTCCCGTAATCCAATAATATTCCCTGGATTCTTAGTGGCTTTAACTTTGAATTCCTTTAATCTAGTGTTTGTGTTTCCTGACACCTATTCCTGCTTCCATTAGATTCAGTGCCCAAGCAAAGGAGGGAACAGAAAAGTAGCAAATCCTCACACATAATTAGGCTTAGGTGTGAGGAAGACAATACAGTAATTCCCTGCTTCTTGCAAAGATATGATTACAAATGTACCTGTCAGTCCATCACTGTGCAAGGTACTACTGAGGTAGTACTCGAGCCTCTGCTTCATGTGGGGAAAGCTTTATACACTTCAACTCTCAAGCCATTACATGTAGAAACACTCTTGTATAAATGCCCACCAGAGCTGCTGAAACTAGGCTTTGAATGACATCATGATTTCCAGTGTGAGAATAATAAGCAGAAAGTCCGAGAAACTGGAAACCGTCCCGAGGCATTCCAGGACACAGGGTTTTACTGTTGAGGAAAGCACACGCATTGCAAATAGGAAGCCGTTCCTGATTCCACCAGTTGTTCTAGCACAGAGTCAGATGTTGAGGGACAGATAGGGCCTTCATTGTTAAGTTTCTTTCCTGGGGCTCCAGCACCAGAATCCTGGTGGCTTAAAATGACAGATATGTACTTGTCTTGGGTCTGGCATCCAGAAGACTGAAATCAAGTTATGAGTAGGGCTATCCATGCTCTCCTGACAGGCTGGGAAGAATCCTTCTTCACTTTTTCTGGTAGCCATCACTGTCAGCCCATGACACTCCTTGTCTTGCAGCTCATCATTTTTTGTCTGTCAGTTATTGATGGAGTTCTTTCTCCCTGTGTGCATGATCTCATGATCCATGCTTATTGGATCAGTTCATACCCTGCCTCAGGATGAGTTCTTACCATGTCTGTGAAAACTATTTCTGATTACAGTCATTCACAGGCCTTGAGACTTAAGGCTTCAACATATCCTTTTGGAGACCAAATGTCAATCTATAACAATTATATTACAACGCATATGCCTGTGGATAGTATGCTGTCATAACTGACCACCTTGGGTAAAGGAATTGCATACTCATTAAATGCATGCTTGCCTGTTACATTTCTTCTTCAGGAGGAGGTATATGAGACAGTATTAAAGAATGGGGCTTATGTCCTCAGATCGTAGACTAAAGACAGATCTACTGAAGTCACCAAGTGTTTGGTTTGCAACTCTGCAATCCTTCCCTTGGGGTACTTTCTGTGCCATAGAAAGTAGATTTAGCTTTCTCCCCAAAGGGCTCATAGAAAAAAAATTTAAAAGTATGAATCCACAGATATTCAATAGATACTAATTGAGTGCGTATTCTATGCCAGGCTGTCCTAGATGCTAGAGGTACATTGATAACATTTTTAAACATTGCTTTTCTTCCACTTATTTGGAGCAAAGGGCTTATAGAAAAAAATAACTATACTATGAAAGATGCAAAAAAAAAAAAAAATAGAGATCATACAAAGAGCCGTGGGACCACAGGGGTGAAATTTGTTAGTGAGGGTAGGGAAGTGTTGGAGGTAGGATTTACATTGAAATCTACATTGCTTCATGGCAGACAATGCAGGAGCAGTCCAGGATGCAGAGAGAATGGCAGATGCGAGGCATACACATGTTAGAGGTCACAGAGATGAGTAATGGGAAGACACAGTCAAAATCCAGTGTCCCGATATATCTGCCTCAGTTACTAGAAGTCAGTTTCTCAGACACAAGGAAGCATCCCATGGACTCGAAACCATTGATATCATGTCCATGTACCAGAAAGAAAACCATGAGGGGTAGAGGATGAGGCAGAGTCTAGGAATGGGAATACAGATCACTTAGGAGGCTCTCACCCCTGTCCAGGCCAGAGGTGAAGGACATCTAAGGACAAGCAGATGGCAGTTGTAGAGAGGAGCAAGTGGCATCTACATACTGTTTGGTGGTGCAAATGGAAGTACTTGCTGGTAACTAGGAAAGGGAAGGAAGGAGAGAGATGAGTGGGTTCAGAATTCTAGATTTATAGCCCTGATCATCGTGAAAGAGATAAGAACAAACCAACCTTGGATGGTTATAGAGGCAAGAGAGTGAGTTAAAGAGTACAGATGAGGAGAAGCGGGGTGGGGGTGGGGGTGGGGGTGGAGGTAGGGGTGGCCCAAAGAGATGGCCAGTCTAAGCTGCAGCTTGTCCAATTCATACTGCATAGTCATTCATACTAAGGAGTGTAAGAACCAGGACTTATGGTCAAAGAACTGTTCTTTACTCATATATGCTAGAATAATTCAGAAGAAACTGTTTTAGGATGTCTGGATTTCTCCCTTTACATCCCGAGATTCCAAGAAAGATGAAACATGCCTATCCGAGCCAACATAACAATCTGATGACATAAAAATTTTCTCATTTTGCTGAAGTCCAGTAAGCAACTTGAACATTTTGAGAGGCATCATTTCAGGCCACTAAGGGGCAGTTCATTTTTTCATGGAGAGTCACTGAAATTCACTGCTTTGAATGCCTGGCTTGCTGTGACAAAAGCTCTCCATGCTGAAGGAACCCTAGTTTAAATACACATGTATGCCACTTAAACCGTGGAAGGGAATGGCTGACATCCAGCTTGCTGACTTCAGAAGAGGCACACAGAATACATTTTCTTAAAAAGTGCTGGCCACAGTTAAGTAAGTTGATTTTCAGACCTGCATTAACTCTGATCAATAGGGCCCACTGTTTCTTATCCCTGACAGTATCATCCCATCTTCTCAGACTGAAGAAAGTGGAGTAGGAGTTGGGGACTGAGGAGCCACCTACAGGACACCTTTGCCAGTTAGAGCACTTGAAATCAAAGGGAAAAGGAAATTAGACCTTGAAGAACACTTCCTTAAAGGGCTTGTTGATAAGTATTTTGACATCCCCGGTAGTGGGTTTCTTCGCCCATGCAATAAGCCAAATCAAACCGAACTAATAAGACCAGGTTTAATCCGTTCTGGGGGTGGGGGTGTTATGCCCAGATTGTGACCCCAAAGATTCCACCACAGACCTTAGGTACAGAATGCAATAGCATGGTTTATTTCTATTTGTTTACAAGCCGCGGGCAGGGAAGCTCGATCCAAAGCACTCACTCGTAGTCGTGAGGCCAGGAGGAACTTGCTTTTTCTTTGTGTGGCTAGCTTTTTAAAGGCAAAAACCATAAGCCCTTCAGGGGGGTTGGGGGAATTTTGCACGGGTGCAACTCGGATTGGTTTATTTTTATCTCTGTTCTCTCTTAATTGGGTGAGGGTATGTAACCTTTGAATTTACTGGTTGGTGGTTACAATATATTACTTTGGGGGCAGTCCAGCACAAGTCTCAGGCTTTGTCCTTGAGCCACCATGGGGGCTGGCTGGCCAAGCATGTACTGCACATAACTCTAAGTTGGTGAGGGGCCCCAGAGAGTAAACATCTGGCTGAACTTTGAGCAGTCAGAGTACGTGCAGAAAGGGAGCTACTTCAAGGACTATGTCTTTTGTTCATGGCCCTCCCAGAAACTGCTTGCTCAAGTCTCAGGAAACTGAAACTGAGGCCTGATCTTTGAGAGAAGACTTGAGCAGCCTGTTATGGCATCTGCTTGGTCCTTTCAGGGGGGAGAAATCACGTGGAAGGTCAATGGACTGAAGCTTAAATACGTTGTAGGCACGGTCTTGAGGGACTATGGGGGAGGAGCCACTGCTTTCTGAGGGCTGGGTTTGGAATGTGAGGAGTGGGGC
Source organism: Peromyscus eremicus (assembly GCF_949786415.1). Lineage (NCBI taxonomy): Eukaryota > Metazoa > Chordata > Mammalia > Rodentia > Cricetidae > Peromyscus > Peromyscus eremicus. The sequence continues at coordinate 34,349,366 of NC_081418.1, forward strand.
TGGGTTCCCAGCTGAGCATATGGGCAGGGTTTGGAACAGCACCATTGCTGGAGATTCCCAACACTTATCTAAGTGGGTTGCATAGAGGCAGGTGGATCTCTGAGTTCAAGGCCAGCCTGGTCTACAGACTGAGTTCCAGGACAACCAGGGCTACACTGAGAAACCCTATCTTAAAAGCAAACAAACAAAAAGGTGTGTGTGTGTGTGTGTGTGTGTGTGTGTGTGTGTGTGTGTGTGTGTGTTGCAGGGGTATCTGCTCCACTCATGTGGCTTTTGACAGAAAGATCAGTGGCTTTTTTCTGATCCTCCTGCTTTCTTAGTCAACACTGATTGAACCAACAACTGCCGACTTACAGTCAATAACTGAATGAATAAACCGGATTAATCAGAAAACACATCCTGAGAATCTGAGGTGCAATGGCACCGGAAGTAATCAGCAAAGTGTTCTCAGAAGCGGAAGCAAACTGGAAAAGGCTGAGGTTTTTATTTCGGTAAAAAAACAACCAAACAAACCAACCACACATGCTGTAGCTCTCAGGAGTAGAAAGGAAGCAAGTTGGTGGAGAGCAGAAGATTGCAGAGCCCTGGTCCTGCAGAAGGGAGCCTTCCCCTTTCCCCCTTCCAGCCAGACTGTTTCTCAAGCTGCCATTGTTTCAGGTGTCTTTTCAATGAACTTTCCATCCCCACAAACCTTCACAGTAACTCCCTGTTCTTAAACTAGCCAGTCAGACTCTTTGCTGTGAGCAAACCCAGCTGAGCGAAACCCTAAGGGCACCCTGAGGCCATTTCAGACCTTCGTCTCCTAACCCCTCAGTAGCTCTCAAGGTACTTACCAGTAATTACCGCCAAAGAATGTAGGAATAAAAAAATGAAGACTTGTCCAGATACCCAGCTACTGGGGTTGGGAGTGGGGGTAAGAATCAAACCCAGTGCTGTGTGGCTCCACAGAATTAAATTATTTTCAATTTTACATTGTCCATGCGGACTTGAGTTGAGAGCCTCCTGCCTCAGCCTGCCAAGCACGGGGCTTCTAGGTATGTGCCACACATGTTCTGGGAGTTTTGTGTGTGTGTGTGTGTGTGTGTGTGTGTGTGTGTGTGTGTGTGTGTGTGTGTATGTGTGTTGTTTTGTTTAAAGTGTACCATCTACACTATCTAATTTTTTAAAAATAAGGTGCATAATAAACCAAAGTTCCCTTTAAAATTCTTTTGCTTAGAATTGTAGATACTATTGACTTTGTATAGGCACAGGCTCTACATTTAAGTAGACTTTTAGTAGGTATGAGCTCAGATTTTTGTCAGTCAGTGTGCTTAGGCGATATCTCTAAACTGATTTTTGGAAGTAGATACTACAAGCCAGCATGGTGGCACTGGAGACTGAAGGAGCCCAGTCTTGAATTTGAGCTTCATAGCTAGTTCTAGGCCAGCCTGGGCTACAGAGCAGTGCTTCAGGTAAAAAAAAAAAAAAAAAAAAAAAACAGGTAAAATATTTCATTAGGAAAAATTAATTTAAACCACCCAAATGTGTTTTCTGTAACATGAGTTTGGCTTTTCAGAGTCAAGAGATGCTTTTAGAGATACCTGTGAGTAGAAAACCATCCACAAGCCACAGTTTGCAGAGTAGTGTACAGAATGCGGAAGGGGTGGCTGCCACCTGACAGCTGATGAAACCTATGCACTGGGCACAATGGCCACACTCTTGCCTTGGGAAGGACTGTGGGTCATGAGAGTGGATTAAACCTAGAAAAATATGGACTCTGAAATGTCGTGGTATTTGCTCTGCCCATGACCTTGGGCTATAGAGCCCAAAGAAGGTGGTACTTCCTGCTGTTGTAAGTGACCTCTTATAAGGGGTTGGAGAAGGATCACATGCCCTTCTCCCTGTTCCTGCCTGCGAGGTGGATTCACTCCTGGTCAGATCAGAGGACAACTTCTACTATCTACTCTATTATGTAATCATGAGTGTATTTCCCCTATTTATGTCTTAATAAATACTGTTACCCATTTAATAGACTCATACTAAATTTAATACTAAGTACTAAATTAATACTAATTTAGTAATACTAAAACTAGTCCTTTTTTGGATCCTGACTCTGTTATTTTTTTGGCTATGGTTGTCAATAAGAATGTTCTTTTACCCTCTGAATTGCGGTTCCTCATCTATAAAAGCAATCATGATAATGCCACAAAACCTTTCTCAAGGATTTCCCCCAAGAGCCACTTAATTGTCATTTCCCTTTACAGACATAAAATCCCTTGACAAGGAAATTTGGACATGCTAGAGCTTTTCAGTATGACATACTTTAAATATTACCCACGAGCATATATGCGCATGCCTGAAAGGTCAGAAAAAATATTATAGAGGCTTTATTATACAGTGGAAAATGATCTCACAGCCATAATTTTAACCAATAATCTTTCTCTCTCCCTCTCCTTCTCCCTCCTTCCCTCCCTTGTCCCTCTCCCCCTGCTTAGCATGCATTTCTAAATAATGCATAAGTCAAAACAATAAGGAAAGTTATCAAATAAATAATTCTCAGTCAACTTCTTGCCTCTTAGTGTTTCTCATTATTTCTCCCCTCTAAATAGTTTCTAAAATGGCAAAAAGTGAAGAAAGTGAAGAAAGTGAAGAGAAGATAATAGACAATTCTGGTGATGAGATATTCTGAAAATATCTCCTACATTACAAGAGTGTGGAACTTTTGCTGGACCTCACAGTCAAAGTTAATAATGCACCTGGAGGTTGTTTAAGACTTAAGACTGCTATCCTCCTGTGCACTCAAACTGTTTACTCTGCCTTTAAGATAACAATACAACAGCCAACCTCACTTGCCCTAGATTTCCCAAGGAATCAACTTTTACAACCTAAGCTAAGGCGTAGCTGTAATTTTAAGTTATGCCCCTGGCCCAGGAAATGCATGTCGATCATTTGCTGAAAGCAGCAAATATAGAGGTTGAAAGCAGCTTCCTAAAATCTCCCACAGAGGTTGAAAACAACTATTTATGGTTACTGGTTGATAAATGACATTTGTTATCTGGGTCAGTTGTGATCAGCGGAGGCAGTGACTTAACCCCTTGTAAAACTCTGTTAAAGATTTCTGTCAAGTGTCCCACGCATTCCCCACGTGATGGTTTCTATACTGTTCAGTTAATACAGGACAAAGTCCTTTGTTGGGGACAGACACACCCAGCACATACTATTGACACAGACACACAAAGACAGAAACAGACAGAAACAGGGACACACACAGACATAGGGACAAAGAGATTCACAAGACAGCCTCAGGGCTGGCACAGGGTCAGACTCATACAACAGACAGAAATGAAAGACGCGGGGAGCCTGAAATAAAGAATTCAAATCTGGACTTGCTCTTGGTTAAATGATTCCACGGAGAATTCTTTTATTTCTTTCTTTAATGAGTCACCCGTGCATTACTGGTAACTTGGAGTTAGTCACTAATGCATACAATATGAATAGGAACTGACAAGAGTGGACAAGAGGTGGGAAACTCACTTTAGAAACTAGAAGGCCATGGAGCATCAGACCTCTGGGCTTGGGACACCCTGCATTGGTGGGGTTGCTGAGGGGTGGGCAGGAGTCCAATGGTGAGCTGGTGAGGGGTGAGCAGGAGGCCAGTGGTGAGCTGGTCAGGGGTGGGCAGGAGGCCAGTGGTGAGCTGGTCAGGGGTGGGCCGGAGTCCAGTGGTGAGCTGGTCAGGGGTGGGCCGGAGTCCAGTGGGTCCCCTCCGACTTCACAAAAACTTCCTCTGGAGGATAACAATCCTCCTCTGGAGAAAGTGAAACTGAGAAGTCATTTATTTGGACAGGGAATAGAGTAAGAGTCAGCAAAAAGGATGGGAAGACCCTAGTCTTCCCATTTCCTCTAGGACCCCAGGGAGCTCTCAGGCAGAAGAGCAAGGGAGAGAAGGAGAGGAAGAAGAGAGTAGGGAGGGGAAGGAAGGAAGAGAGGGGAGGAATGGATGGGGTGGGGTGTGCCTTTAGTTCCAGACATTGTGAGTCATCCAGAGAACATCCACACGGACACCTGACTTTCCTTCAGAGACATTCTCCACTTAACGAGCCTTATCCATGCACTCATGCACAGAGTGTTCAGTCAGGCTTAAGAAGTTATTGTATTAGAGTTTTTAATTAGGTTTACAGGTGGGTCTGTGTGTGAGTCTGTACATATGAGTGTTGATAGCTTCAGAGGCCAGAGAGAAAGGGAGACAGTTTGTTTGACTAACTGATAAATGAACTCGCTAGTAGACTAATAGAAGTCAAAATAACAGAGAACATGGCAATGAATCAACTGTCCATAAAAATAAGAAAAAGCTTTGCTAAGATGGGTGTGGCGGTGCATGTTTTAATATCAAGAAGAAGAATCTCAATTTCAAGGCCAGCCTGGGCTACACAGGGAGACCCTGACTTAAAAAAAAACCTCAGAACTCAATAAAATACACACATATTCACAATAAAAGGGCCCATTGAAAGTCTTGTATAAAATTTTTGAAAACAATCACAATAAAGCATGATAGCCTAATTTAACCAAATCATATATATGATTTTAGACCCATAAATCAAGGTTAAAGTAAAGCTGTTTCTTTAAACTCCTAAGAGAAATAATGTTCAGCTTAAAACTCTTCATTCAGACTATCAATCAAATATAAAGGTGGAATGAGGAAATTTTAGACAAATATAGGTCTCATGGAATCAACTTCTGCTGCTTCCTTTCTTTAGATGTTAGTAGAATATGAGCTTTTGCAACAGTAAGAATAAAGTTGGATGGGATATTGAGTATGGAAAGATAGAGGAGTGGGAGGATCATAGCTTCACATGGTGAAGAGGACCACTCCTGGGGGCTCGTCGGGTGAAACATCCTCACAAAGCACTTCTTTGGGACATGCAGTGATGTGATAAAAAAAATTGAGTAAATGGAAGTAAAAGCTGTTCATACAGTTATAAAAAACAAACAAACATTTTACGAGAAAGTTACTAATATGTGTTCTGGCTAGTTTTATGTCAACTTGACACAAGCTGGAGTCATTAGAGGGGAAGGAGCCTCCGTTGAGAAAATGCCTTCATAAGATCAGCCTGTAGGGAATTTCCTAAGTAGTAACTGATGTGAGAGGGCCCAGCCCATTGTGAGTGGTGCTATCCCTGGGCAGATGGTCCTGGGTTCTATAAGAAAGCAGGCTGAGCAAGCCCTGAGGAGTAAGCCAGTAAGTACCTCCCCTCCATGGCCTCTTCATCAGCTCCTGTCTCCTAGGTTCCTGCCTTGAGTACTGCCATGACTTCCTTCAATGGTGGACTATGATGTGGAAGTGTAAGTTAAATAAATCCTTTTCTCCTTAACTTGCTTTTGGTTATGGTGTTTTATCACAGCAATAGTAACCCTGACTATGACAATATGCATATATATACATACATATATATGCATACACACACACATATATTTCCCATGGCCAGGAACAGATAAAATTCCCATTTGAAAACATAAATGGTATATTGACAGCCTTTAAGACTTTTAGAAAATAGCCAATCAGAAATCTCAGCGTGTCCAGTAGGGAAACAGGCTAGCCAATTACACTCTGAAGTTAGTATTATTATGTGATAAAATGTCATTCAGGGTGGAAGGAGAAGGACCAGAGAAGGGTACTTGGCTTGGAAGGAGGAGCCGAGAGCATTATTTTCAAGTAAGAGGAAAATTCTGCCAAGATAACAGTCTCTGTTTCCAGATGAGGCTACTTCTGAAGTTCCAAGTAGCCATGCATTTTACAGAGGACATCACTCATCCCACCACACACAGCAGAAAAGTTACAGCTATGGTTAAGGTCATAACAACAGAAGGTTCTATTTCATCATTCAAGTGGGCCCCAAGTTCTCCCTAAGTATATTTATATGACAGGCAGAGAGAGGGAGATCACCCACACTAAAGAGAGACAGTAAAAGCCAAAGTTGGGATGATAGAGCTGCAAGCCAAGGTATGTTGGCAGTCACCAGCAAGAGGCAAGGAATGACTTATTTTCAGAAACTTCTGAGAGCGTACAGGCTTGTTGATGTCCTGGCTGTGGACTTCTGGCTTCCAGCACTGTGAGAGAATACATGTAAGCTACTGAACTTACAGTAATTCATCATAACAACCATACTAGAGTAATGTGGAGGTAATCATTGAAGTCGTCTCTCTCCCATCTCCTAATCCGATTCTTCCTATGTCAATACTTCTTTCTCTTTATCATAATCTCTCTCAATCTCATGATTATCTTTCCCAGGCATGTGCACATAGAAACATGTATGAGCTGGCACGCAAATATTATCTACTAAAGAGAGAAACCATTCTCGAAAATACTGTTTAAACTTACAACAGATGCTATATTTCCCCTGTAAATATCATGTATAACCTAGTAAGGCACTATTTAATAATGGAGCTGACTCTTGGATTTCTTTCTTTTAATTTTGTTTTGCTTTGTTTGAAATAGGGTCTTACTATATAGTACTGCCTAGCCTGGAATTTACAGAAATCCTACTGCCTGTGCCTCACAAATGCCAGGATTAAAGGTGTATGCCACCACAGCCCATCAATCTTTGCTTTTTTACACATGCCAGTGCTAATACCTTTAATTAACTCTTTTCTCCTCAACCAATTTTGTAATCATATACTTGATGAATAGGAAAGTGATCTAGTTTTGAACGCGATAGATTTAATTTAAAAAAGAAAAACTACAAGGCTGCTTAAATTTCTCTATGGTTTTAAAATTATTTTAAACTTCAAAAATGAACAAATAGGGGCTGGGAAGATTGCTCAGTGGTTAGGAGCTCATACAATTCTTTGAGAGGACCCAAGTTCAGTTCCCAGCACCCACATTGGTCAGCTCATAACAAGCTGAAAATCTAGTTCCAGGGACTCTGACACCTCTGGTCTCTGAGAGCACCCACATGTATGTATCATGCACACACACACACACACACATACACACACACACACACACACACACACACACACACACACACACACACACACACACTGGGGTTTTTGTTTGAGACCGGTCTCACTGTGTAGCCCTGACTGTCCTGGAACTCTGTCTATAGACCAGGCTGGCCTTGAACTCAGAGATCCACTTGCCTCTGCCTCTGGAGTGCTGGGATTCAAGACATGCATGGCCACCACCTGGCAGTATCAAAATATTTTTAAAAGCACAAATATAGTATAGAATTCATATCCACATGCAGTAGCATCAGTTTCCCAGAGACAGCAGTGAGAGCTCTAACTGCCTATAGCCCTAGCTAAGGTGCATCAAAGTCCATCAGTATCTACATCCAAGTATCTCTATAGAATAGAAACTGACTTATGAGATTATGCATTGAGAGTTCTGCAATCTGTTGTCAACAAGCCGGAAAAGAAGGGTAATTCAATCTGAGCCCAAAGGCCTGGCAGGACTTTTAATCTCTTACTGGTTGGAGCAAGGCAGAGGAGAGCCTGGTTCTTTGGAGGCCGTCCATAAACCTGTTTTAGGCAGCATAATAACCTTTGCGGCCAGGCAGTAGTGGCACATGCCTTTAATCCCAGCACTCGTGAGGCAGAGGCAGGCAGATCTCTGTGAGTTCCGGGCCAGCCTGGTCTACAGAGCAAGATCCAGGACAGGCACCAAAACAACACAAAGAAACCCTGTCTCAAAAAACAAAACAAAACAAAACAAAAAAACAACAACCACCAAAACCAAACCAAACCAAACCAACAAAAAAACCTTTGGGCACACTTTCTGAGAGATAAAAAGTTAAGTTTTTTGCTTTTCCGCACATTGTCCCATATATTTTAATGGGATGGTCAAGTAGACTGGGGTGGGAGCACATTCCACATGGGCTTCATTGTCTGATAGTATAGTCATACACCCCTGGGTGTTCCTGTCTACTTCTTTCTTTAAATGAACCAATAAAGCCCCAAACTTTTTACATTCATGCATGGGACAAGATACTGTCACATTGTTACATAACAGTAAAAACGTTTAAAATTCTGAGTTTTGAGTGCAGGAGAATATGGATGCCCCAGCTCAGACAGAAAGAAGATTTGTCTTCCTTCTATCTGTTTTTCTTCCGGACCCTCAAAAAGATTAGATGGTGACGTCCCCTTGTTGAGAGTAGATTTTTAATCAGTTTACTAACTCAAATGTTGATCTCTTCAGAAAACACCCTATCCACACACAGAAATCTTATCTCCTACCTATCTGAGCATTTCCTTAACCTGCCTGATTGACACAAAACAGTCACAGTCTCCATGCCTTTTAGCCAGCTGCCCCTGATACCAGATACTCACAATGACGGAAGTCAGGAAGTATTTTTGGTAGAATCTACTAATTGATCTACAGAATCTCATTGAAACACTGTGGCTCCATTCTGCCTAAAGTGCAGAAAGGCACAGCTAATCAAAATACGTGCATTGCCACACCTGAGCTTAGGGGAAACCCAGCCTCTGCCCAGAATAGAACATTGACCAATTGGGGCTATCCTTATTTGCATGGCAGGAATTGCAGGTCCTGAAATTGCTTACTGTGTGGCTTACCCTAAGTCAATAGGACTGCTCCCAAATGGAGATGGCCTCCTAACACATCCGCCTGCTACAGATGCCCACCCTGCTGTTTCCAAGTTACAGCTATCCTGTCCTCCTGTGTCAAGATGGCAGACAAGACAGAAGAATTCCTCCAGGAGCCGTGTGCCAGCTAGCCTGGAGTATTTAGTACAGAAGCAAACAGGAGAGACCCTGCCTTAAATAATGTAGCTAGTGAAGACTAACACCAGAAGCTGTCCTCTGCCTCCCACATTGTCTCAGCCACTGTTCTATGGCTGTAAGCAAGGCCACTCATAAAAAACAATTGGGTCACCGGTCGTTGGTGGCGCACACCTTTAATCCCAGCACTCGGGAGGCAGAGGCAGGCGGATCTTTGTGAGTTCAAGGCCAGCCTGGTCTACAGAGCGAGATCCAGGAAAGGCACAAAGCTACATAGCTACACAGAGAAACCCTGTCTCAAAAAAACAAAACAAAAACAAAACAAAACAAAACAAAAACCAATTGGGGGCTTGCTTAGAGTTTCAGGTTAGTCCATGATCATCATGGTGGCAAGTAGCCAGACATGGCCCAGGAGCAGTACTGAGAGCTTTACATCCTAATCTGTAGTAGTAGGCAGAGACAGAGACACAGGGTCTGGTGTGAGCCTTTGAAACCTCAAAGCCAATGCCAGTGAACACCTCCGCCAACAAGGCCACATCACACCTCCTAATCTTTCCCAAATAGTTTCATCAACTGAGGACCAAACATTTAAATATATGAGCCTATGGGGGCCATTCTCATTCAGACCACCATACACATGGCATGTATGAGCCTTCAAGCGAAAACGTGTACACTTACATACAAACATTCTACATATACCCATACACAACAATAAAGATATTTTTTACAAGACTAACCACCCCAAACCCTGCTGTTTCTAGTGTTTTTTCTTCAGTATTAGCACCTGGTTTGTTACTCAAGATATCACTCCCTTCTCCATCTCTTTTGATATTCAAACCATTATCCTGTTATACGTAATTCAATAACAGTTCATATTGCTTAGTCACTCAGTTGCCTGTCATTCCCATTAAAATCGCTGTAGCTCATCTATCTGTCCAGCTTCAGTTCATACTGTGAGCTCTTTCTTGCTCCCCAAACTCCTGCCCTAACCATTACCTTAGCCGTAACTTTCACCCTGGAGTAGTTTTGTCTCTTCTCCTGCTAACTCCTACTCACCATTCAAATCCAAATGCAAATGGCACTTCCTAAAGGGGGAAATGTATCATTCAAGATTTGCATTTATAAACAAGAGCTTTTTCTGATATAGAGACTGCATTAAAAGGAGATTTGTAACAAAGACATGGGATGTTTGTGCCAGCTGTTGAAGAAAGTGTTAACATGATAAACCAGCCTGCCTCCATCTTAGGCGTGAAAGCCATCTTATAGTAAAGACAAACTAGATTCATTCTTATTTCTCAAGGATTGGGCTATGCCCCACTTATAAACTTAACTACAAAGGGGTCTGTACTAGGAAACAACAGCCATGCCTTTGTTTGAAAAGGTTATTATGACCACATTGTGAGAACCACATTGTTATCTCTATCTTATTACGACCACCTTGCAATCATGTCTTTGTTTCAGGAGGCTGTTATGACCAACTTGTTATGCTTGTGTTCTGTCTAACACCACCTATTTGCCTGCCAAATCCCCCATTTGGAAACCCCCTACTCCTGAACTATAAAATCCCTTCTTCTACCCATGTCCAATGCTGATTTCTTGAACCCTGCTTTTAGGAAGAGACAGTCCACATACACAAATAAAAAAATCTTCCTTTAATTTATCTGGCCACGATGATATGTGGGGGTGGTCTTTCCCCTCTAATCTGTGGGATTAACGGCACATAGGAACAACACGTTAGCCACACCCAGAAGCTGGTCTGGAGCAGAGACTGCCACCACGGTCACTAGGTGCTCCTTGCTAGAGTCCAACCACGTTTGGGTTCTATAGTCCTCCAGTGAGAGGGACTGTGAGGCACCACTTCCTGTCTGGGGGGAAGCTGGAAAAGAAGTGTTAGCTATTTTCTTCATCTGTGATGGGAGGCAGTTGCTGATTCCCATTAAAGTCTGGAATGTCAGAAACTCTGACCATTTGGTGGGAACTCTGATGATGGCTAAGAAAAGAGAATTAAAAAAATCTCAACCATAGATTGCCCCAATCTCCTTGGCAGGTTTAGTTGTTACCGACTAATTGCAATGTGACCTTCTTAGCAACATTTCCAACACTGGGAATTTTTATATGTGTGTATTTTATATGTATGTATTATATGCCACAATTTACAACCCTCTTTATTATTTCTTTTACTAGCCTGCCCACTCTGTAAGAGAGGACTGGGCCCATGCTTATTCACCTGTCTTTTCCCAATGCTTAGCACTTTATAAATGCTCAAATATGTCTTGAAAGGTTTTTGTTGAATTCTAAAACTCTACCTGTAATTAATAGATTGAGTAAGCCGAACAACCTTCTTGACTCCACCAGTGAGTGCTTGTCACGTCTCTCCCTCTAAACCCAGGTGAGTAAAACCTCCTACTTCTGTCCTACTGTGAAGGGAACAGAAGGTATTTGTTTTGTAGGACCTCCTTCACAGAGAGCAAGAAATTTGATAAATTTTGGAATGTCTTTCATCTAGAGCCAGGCCACGCAACCATTTCTTCAATCTTGAATCCCTGAAGTAAATACAGTAGTAACCCAAACATTAAAAAACTCCTAGACACAGCTACATCATGCTTCTTGTGGAAGACTTTTTTAAGGTCCTTTAATTCCACGCTAAGAGTGTAACTTCGGTACTTCCCTCCAGATTCATCAGAAGTGGCAGTGGATAGGAGAGGAAACCCCAGGTAAAATGGCCGGGAGAAGAAAAAGCAGCCTCGGGAGAGAGATGTTCATATCAGTAGACAATTTAGTAGTCATGGTTTCCTTTCTAAAAAGGTTTTTAAAAAATTATGTGTCTGTGTGTGGGTACGTGCATGGGAGTGCAGGTCCCTGCAGAGGCCAAATGAGGCCATCAGATAGCCTGGAGCTGGAATTACAGGCAGTTGTGACCCACCCCATGCAATGATGGGAACTGAATTCAGGTCTTCTGCAAGAGCAGTGCATGCTCTTAACTGCTAAGCCATCTCTCTAGTCTCAAGTTATTGTTTGTCGTTAGATATTTTTACTTTATTTGTACAAGTGTTTTGCCTGCCTGCATGTCTGTGTGCACCATGTGCATGCAATACTTGTAGAGGCTAGAAGAAGGCATTGTAATCTCTGGGACTAGAATTACATAAGGTTGGAAGCCACCAATTAGGTGCTGGGAATCAAACTCCAGTCCTCTGGAACAGCAGTGAGTACTCTTAACCACTGACTTACTTAGGGTTTCTATTGCTGTGAAGAGGCAATATGACCACAGCAACTGTTATAAAGGAAAACATCTAATTGGGGCTGGCTTACAGTTTCAAGGTGTCTTAGTTAGGGCTTACTATTGCTGTGAGGAGACACCGTGACCACAGCAACTCTTATAGAGAAAACATTTAATTGAGGGGGCTCACTTACAGTTCAGAGGTTCAGTCCATCATGGCTGGCAGCATGGTGGGATGCAGGCAGGCATGGTGCCTGAGAAATAACCGAGAGTCCTACATTTTGCAGGCAACAGGAAGTTGACTGACTGTCACACTGAGTGAAGCTTGAGAAAAAGACCTCAAAACCTGCTACACACCAACACACTTCTAACAGAAGGTGTGGCCCAGATTAAAGGTGTGCCCTGCAGTGTCAAGGTCTAGATTAAATCTAGATTAAAGGCATATGTCATCCAGTCACCTCCAACAAGACACCACATTTTCTCCAACAAGGCCATACCTACTCCAATGAAGCCACACCTCCTAATAGTTCCACTCCTTATGAGCTTAAGGGGGCCAGATACATTCAAACTACCACACAGCAGTTTAGTACATTATTATCATGGTGAAAAACATGGCAGCACGCAGGCAGACATGGTGCTGGAAGAGCTGAGAGTTCTACATCTTGATCTGCAGACTGCAAAAGAAGACTGCATACCACACTGAGTGGAACTTGAGCATATGAGACCTGAAGCTTGCTCCACAGTGACACACTTCCTCCAACGAGGCCACACGTCCTAATAGTGCCACTCCCTATGGGCCAGGCATTCAAACTTATGAGTCTATGGGGGCCATTGCTATTCAAACCACCACAACCATGGAGCTATTTCTGCATTCCCCAAGTTATTCTTTCCTTCCTTCCCTCAATCCTTCCTTCCCTCAATCCTTCCTTCCCTCAATCCTTCCTTCCCTCCTTCCTTTCTCTCTCTCTCTCTCTCTCTCTCTCTCTCTCTCTCTCTCTCTCTCTCTCTCTTCCTCTCTTTCTTTGAGACAGAGTCTCAGTATCCAGCCCTGGCTCACCTTGAGCTAACTATGTAGACCATGAGGTCCTTGAACTCACAGATATCCATCTTCTTGTGCCTCCTGAGTGCTAGAATTAAAGGTGAACACTGCCATTGACTGTTCCTTAGTGGTCATACATATTTAGACTCCAGGTGTTGTTTTCTAAAGACATAAAAATCCAGAACACGCCAGGCGGTGGTGGCGCACACCTTTAATCCCAGCAGGTGGTGGAGGCAGAACCAGGCGGATCTCTGTGAGTTTGAGGCCAGCCTGGGCTACCAAGTGAGTTCCAGGAAAAGGCGCAAAGCTACACAGAGAACCCTGTCTCGAGAAAAAAAAAAAATCCAGAACACATTATAGGATAAAGATCTGAGACATTTTAGTGCTATAGTAGTTTTTCTATGGAAATACACTGCATATTCTTCTGTAATGCCTGTCCCCACCATGTCATGAGTGACTCACACAACTGGAATTTGTTGTCTCAGAGTTGTGGAGACAGGATCTGAGGTCAGATGACAGCAGGACTGCTCCCTCTAAGCCTGGTGCTTCTCTCTTAGCTTCTCGTAGGCTGAGCATCTGATAAAAAAAAAACCCTTGTCTTCTCTGTATCTTTTCTCTTTCCCTTTCTTGGGAAGATGCCAGTCAGGATTAGGGAGCACTCTAATGATCTCATTTTCACTTGATTACCGCTATAAAAACCTTATATCCAGATAAGGGCATATTTTCATGTTGGGGGAGTTAAGATTCCACCTTATCTTTTTTTAAAGGGGAAAGACAGGGTTGAATACATAACATACCCTGACCTGGAGACTGCCAGCAGCACACAGACTACTATCTGCAGTTCGGTCTGCAGGACTGGATGATCTGAGCAAGCCAAGACACTGGACAGTGACTATCAAGAAAGAATAGCACAGACTGGCCAAGCTGGCAAGGGGAGCTGCAGACAAAGGGAGAATTGTGCCCGGAGCAAAGACTGAGCTTCAGGATGCCCAGCTCTGCCCCCACACAGACAGAACACCACTGAAAATGTGCCAGTCGTCAGAAACAAGGAGCAAACCATTGCTCTGATCCTGTGAAATTAGATCTAATAGTCGTTAGTTGAGGAATTAAACATGGACGTAGTTAAGTGAACTCAAATAGAGTTTAACTTGCTCCTTTTTGAAGACTTTTTTTTAATGAAATTGTATTTTTGATTCATTACGGGAAAACACATGCAAAGATATTCTAACCAGTTGCAATCATGTACACTACCCCACGAACCTTCGTGAGATAGCCCCTGTGATGGATGAAATTTTGTACTTACTTGTTTCTGTCATGTTAAAATATTATCTATGGGCAATAAGTAAATAAATATACTTGTAGTTCTTTGATTTTTTTTTTTTTTGGTTTGTTTTTGTTTCTGGAGACAGAGTTTCTCTGTGTAGTTCAAGCTGTCCTGGAACTCACTCTGTAGACCAGGCTGGCCTCAAACTCACTAAGTGAGTTTTGGGATTAAAGGTGTGCGCCACCACTGCCTGGCCTTTGATTTTCTTTTAAACATATATATTTGAAAACAATCATGTGTATGTATGTGTCTGTATGAGTTCATGTGCCCTGCATGCATACAGGTGCCGGTAGAGAACAGAGTGCATTGGATACCCTGGATCTGGAATTACAGGTAGTTGTGAGCCACCTGAAGGGGTTCTGGGAACTGACTTCAAGCTATCTACAAGGGCAGCAAGCACTCTTAACTACTGAGCCATCTCTCTACTTCCATGTTTGATTGTTTCTTGTTCCCAGAAATAACCACAGGTGTTGGGACATAGTATGGTCTCAATAAACATTTTGTTTATTATAGGGGAATGAGGTAGCATTGTAATAAATTCACTTTTTATGTAGTCAAACACTCATCCATTTATTTATAACTAGTAATATATATTAAACTGCAGATATTACAGTTTGGATATAAGTTGAAAATTTGATTTCGACCCAGTAGTGCTACTTTGGTTTGCTACAGAGGTTCCGGAAATTTTGGGAGGTGGGACTTGAGAGAGGGAGTCACCGGGTGAAGGTCCTTGGGGTTATATTATTCCTGGCCCCTGTCTGTAATCCTCTTTGTTTTCTTTGTCCTTACATGAATAGCTCTCCTCTCCCACATTCTTCCAGTGACTCGATGTTTTGCTCCAGCCTGTGGAAATAAGTGACATGAACTGAACCCTATGAAACAGTGAGTGAGCCAAACAAATCTCCCTCCCTTGGGTTGCTCATGTTAGTTATTTTGGTCACAGTGACACAAAAGTAATTAATACAACTAGATGTAAGGATAGCTTAGGAAGTTCTAAATATGGGGGCACAGTGGTGCATCCCTTTGTTCCCAGCACTCAGGAGGCAGAGGCAGGCAGATCTCTGAGATTGAGGCCAGTCTGGTCTACATAGAGAGTTCCAGGACAGCCAGGGCTACATAGAGAAACCCATTCTCAAATAAAACATATAAAAAGTTCTAAAAAGGATGAGTTGTTTTTTCCTCTTTGTTCTTTGGGGGGCCCGCCACCCAGCTCCTGAATAATCACCCAGAGACTTATTCTTTTTTATGAATGCCTGGCTTTAGCTTGGCTTATTTCTAGCCATCTTGTCTTAAATTATCCCATATACCTTTTGCCTCTGGGCTTTTTATCTTTCTCTGTTCTATGTACCTTTTTTTACTTCTTACTCCATGGCTTGCTGTGTAGCTGGCTGGCCCCTGGTGTCCTCCTCTCCTTCTCTTGAGCTACTCGATCTTATCTTCCTAGATTTTCCTCCTATTTATTCTCTCTGCTTGCCAGCCCTGCCTATCCTTTCTCCTGCCTTGTTATCGGCCATTCAGCTCTTTATTAGACCAAGCGCATGTTTTAGGCAGGCAAAGTAACGCAGCTTCACAGAGTTAAATAAATGTAATGTAAAAGAATGCAACACATCTTTTCATCGTTAAACAAATATTCCACAGCATAAACAAATGTAACACATCTTAATATTCCACAACATTACAGTGATGAGAAAGAGGTAATATTCAGTCACAAAGAACTCATGGTTTATAAGGAGAATCAATCATAAGATATTTAAGTGACTCAAATGCAATATACAGAGTATCAGAATGAGAGCAGTTGGCCACCATTGAAGAAGCTTCCTCCTGCAGCAGATGAGAACAAATGGAGAGACCTACAGCCAGACATTATGCAGAGAGTGACACCTTGGAACACTCAGCCTAAACAGGATGCCTCCTTCAAATCCCTCAGGGCTCAGGGAACTCTGCAGAAGAGGAGGCAGAGAGAGTGTAAGAGCCAGAGGGAATGGAGAAAACAAAGGAAACAAGGCTCTCTAAATCGACATGATCCACGCACATATGAACTCACAGAGACTGAGGCAGCATGCACAGGGCCTGCATAGGTCTGCACCAGATGAGGTCCTAGAGCTGAAAAGAGAAGTGGACACATGTCCCCATCCCTAACCCGGAAACTGTCTCCAATTGGTAGCCACTTGCAAAGGAAAATTTCGTTTCCTCCAACCGAGTCTTACTGGGGAAATAAACCACTCTTAAGGTTAGGCTGGATGCCCAACAGTAGACAGTTGACAACAACAGTAGACAACCAACAGAAAATGAACTCAACAGCATCTTTGGAGGTTCCTTTGTTTCATGATGTCATTTAGGGCTCTTTCTCTTTTTAAAAAAATTTTATCTTTTATTTTTATTTTATTTATATATGTCTTTCCTCTCTTTTTACCCTACAAGTCCCTTGTATATATGTTATGGCTCCCAGTTTAGTGTTTTTATGGGATTTTTGAGGGTGCAAACTAGTGGGTCTCCATTTCTTGTGCCTTCTCTTGGGCTGTTTTCATTCTGTTTGTTCTGTCCAGTTCCAATGTGGTAGTTTTTGATTTATCTTACTTACTGTATTTTATTATTATCCCACAGAAGCCTATTTGTTTTCTGGTGAGAGACAGAAAGGGCGTGGATAGGTGGGGAAATGGGGACAAGCTGGGATGAGTAGAGAGAGGGGAAACCATACCAGGATATTAATAGAAGGAGGAATTCTTGAGGAGAGAACAAGACACACCCAGACATGCATGTGGGCTTCTCATAGGTAAGTTGTGCTTACCTACAGCCATATATATGATTTTGGTGGCCCTGAATTTTGCTTCAGAAAGGTACTAAGTAAATATTTCCATCTTTTTCAATGTTCCAGTTTTATTTCCATTGCTGTAATAAAACACCCTGATGATAATCAACTTAGGGAGGAAGGGTTTATTCATCTTACAATTTACTACCCATCACTGCAAGGAAGTCAAGGAAACTTAAGGCAGCTAGTACATATTCACATCACATCTACAGTTAAGAGAATGCATCATCGTCTTCAGCTCCCTTTGCCTTTCTTATACAGTCCAAAGCCCAAACCTAGGCAATGGTGCCACAGTGGGCTCAATGGTTCCACATCAATTAACCCAATCGAGAATTCCCTCCCCACAGACATGCCCACAGGCCAACCTGATCTAGAGAATTTCTCACTGAGACTCTTACCAGAGTCTAGGCTGTTTCAAATTGACAAATAAAACTAGCCCTCATATCTATTGCATGTGATTATGAGGTGGCCCTGGAGGCATCTTGGGTAGGATTTCAACCGGATAAAGTAAAACCATGGCTCACAAGGGCTGTGGAAGCAGGTTAAGATTTATCTTATTGTAAATGGATCTTAGAAAGTTACCCATTTATATCTGGGGGGGGGGGAGGGAGAGAAGGCTATATAAACTTAGGCTTTAAGTATGATTCATTGCTATTTTAACATTCTTATTTGAAACATACCAACATGAGAAGAATATTGTCTCTATGAAAAGAATATTATCTCTTCATTGGCAACTTTCATGGCAAATATGGTTGATTATGCTGGAATTCTTGATTCCAGCTGATAAGAGGGTTCAGCCAGACTCTATCCATTCCCATGTCCCCTTAATATTTTCTTAATTTTCTTTCTATCCTGCTTCAGTCTTATAATACAAGCAGTAAGTTTACAAGATTTTGTGCTGGCATAAAATCAAGCAGGTTGTTGACCATAAGAGTGAAAATTAAATTAGACCTTCATTTTTCAGATTGAAGAATTGAGATAATTTATCTAATACAGGACTACAAAGTGTTTCACCAAAGAGGAGCCATGGTTGAGATGTTTGCTGGGGCAGAATGCTGGTGGCGGTGGACAGTATGGGCTGGAATTGAAGTGAGCGGAGGAGCAAATTCTTTAGGAAGCTGTGGTACTGCTCCAAACCAATGGTGGCAGACACAGACAGATTCGGGTGTGGTCAGGCCCTGAGACAGACACAATTTAGATACTCAAAGCAAAGGAAAGGGCTAAGGATGTGACCTAGTGAGAGTATTTGCTGGTTATGCAAGGCCATGGGCTTCGTCCTCAGCAACAGTAAAAACAAACAAACAACCCCTCCCCAAACAATCACGGATTCAACTAGTTATTTCAAGGAATAAAGATCGTGAAAAGTATGTATTTTTAAAAGCTAATAAATGTCATACACACAAAAAATCCAGGAAAACATCACAATAGTTTAGCAACCTGACAATAAAAATCTTACTCTTAGAGTTTTAGGCTGCATTCTTGTTAACTGCCTCTTCCAATTGCGAGTGATATAACTGCCTACAGAGAGAACGGAAAGGTGTTTTGTTTTTGTTTTTTTTTTTTCCCCCGAGACAGGGTTTCTCTGTGTAGCTTTGCACCTTTCCTGGAACTCACTCTGTAGCCCAGGCTGGCCTTGAATTCACAGAGATCCGCCTGGCTCTGCCTCCTGAGTGCTGGGATTAAAGGCGTGCACCGCTGCCGCCGCCGCCACCACCACCTGGCAAAAAGGTGATGTGTGTGTGGTGTGTGTGTGTGTGTGTGTGTGTGTGTGTGTGTGTGTGTGTGTGTTGTGACTAATTGTAGTTGTGCGGGAAACTCAAACACCACACTCAATACGGAAGTTTTTATAACCAGAAAAGCTGTGGGAATTTTTCTCCACAGCAAGAAGAAATCCATTGAGCAGCAGAAGCCGACCGAGGGTCCTCCGTGGAGTCAACACCCCACAGCTCTCACTTCAGATGCCAGCCAAAAGCCTCAAGTTGTTTTGCTTGTACTTCAGATCTCGCCATCACAATACAGCCATCAAAAAAGAAAGAATAAGGAGGCTGGAGGCATGGCTCAGCGATTAAGAGCCTTTGCTGCTTTTACAGAGGTCCTGGGTTTAGTTCTCAGCACCCACATGACAGTTCACAACCACCTGTAATTCCAGTTCTAGGGGATCCTGTGCTCTCTGACCCCCTCCAGCACCAGGCATGTGTTAATCTCACTGGTCGAGAGTAAGTCCACTACCACAATTTAAAGCTAAATTTGAAGCAAGCTTTAGTTAAATATTGGCCAGGTATATGAACTCTGGTCAGGTTCATCCCAGGAAATGGCCACAAGTCATGTTTTGCAGGGGCTTAAAAAGATGAAATGATAGGGCCACTGCATTTCCCATCAGGTCCAATCAGGGAGAAGCACACATCCTGATGTACATCCGGACCGTCTACCTCCCACCCACACGTCATCAAGTACATCCGGTGCAGATGGGTCAAACTGACACAGGACCAACAGGAACTTATTTTTAACTGCACAGAGAACCCTTCACCTGCAAGGAATATTTTTCCTGTTTTGGTACGACAGTGGTGAACAAGCATACATACAGTTAAACACGCATACAAAAAAAAATGAAAATAAAAACCAAAAAAATTAAAAAGGAAGAATAAGGACTGTTTATAAATTTCCATATGATACATTATTAAATACGTTCTTGACAAGATGGAACTTGTTTTGATGAGGCATTAAGAACCAAATCTACTTTTCTTTGTGGTGTGTGTGTGTGTGTGTGTGTGTGTGTGTGTGTGTGTGTGTGTGTTTTGGAGACAGGGTCTTGCTATATCATCCAAGCTGGTCTGAAGCTCCCTGTATAACCCGGGTTGGCTTAAAATTCAGGATCATCCTTCCTCAGGTTCCCATAGGTTTATAGACATGAGCATAATTGTGACCACCCAAATCCTACATTTCTACACACACACACACACACACACACACACACACACACACCACTTAAATATATTTTACAATTGAAAGAATGTTCTCCAAACAAGCTTCTGAATCTAAACCTTCAGACGTCATGTGTCTTTATCTAATTTGGCCCATGCCAAAAGCCTAAGATATGTTTATATGAGAAAATGACCTCTGCACTGTGCCGCAGACTGGTCAGGTCAACATAGGAGTCAATTGGTATCATTCCTACATCATAGGGTCTAGAATTTTTATGGGTCTGGGGTCATCCAGAGATTCATGAGTCTGAATGTGAATTTTAACAGAAAGAGGCTTTATTAAATAGTGGCCTGGACCATGGATACCAGCCAGGTTCTTACCCAAGACTCATTCACACTTAGAGTACTGCCCTGACTTCCATTAGTCAGGGGCTTATAAAGGCAAAACTCACAAAGCTTACGTACTTCCTGCCTTTGTGCAATCAGAGGCAAGCACACATCCTGACGTACTTCCTGCCTATGTGTAATCAAGCACATTTCCTGTGCACTTGGGGACAACCAAACTTGTTTACAAAAGCTTGGTACGAAGAAGTACATTTGTTATCTTAAATGAAAAACAGCCCCCAGCATTCCAGGGAGTTATCTGTCCTTGTGCAAGTGGGGCTTACACTTTAGATGTGTTTTTTGTTTAATAGATCTCTTAAGCACAGTAATTTAAACTTAAAACTTAATGTTAGGCATCACAAAATGAATTAGCTACACAAGGAAGTAACTACAAACTACTTAGAGCACTACACTGTGCCCACAGTAAATTATCTCCAACTCTTGGTATTATACAATTTTTGGTTGTATAAGGGCACTGTCAAAGGAGGTAGGAGCGCCTCTCAGAGACGTGTACTGGAAGGAAACCTAAAGTGGATTAAAGTGGGGACAGATAGTGCTTGGTACAGTTTTCTTTTCTTTTCTTTTCTTTTCTTTTCTTTTCTTTTCTTTTCTTTTCTTTTCTTTTCTTTTCTTTTCTTTTTCAAGACAGGAGTTTCTCTATGTAACAGCCGTGGCTGTCCTGGAACTCACTCTGTAGACTAGGCTGGCCTGGAACTCAGAGATCCACCTGCCTCTGCCTCCTGAGGGCTGGGGTTACAGGCATGTGGCACCATTGTCCAGCCCCAGTTTGGTTTTTGAATGGGCCCAAAGTCCACGTGTTGAAGTTGTCAGCCTGTGTTGCTTTGGGGACGTAGTGAAACCTTTAGGAGGTACCATCTAATGGGAGGGAATCAGACAAATAGAGGCATTCCTTGGTAGGGGATATTGGGGTCCTGACTCATCTTTTATCTCTCTTTGCTTCCCAGTTGTCATGAGGTAAGGACTTTCTTGTCAAATCCTTGTTTTGATGTACTTCCTCATCGCAGTCTTAAAAGCCACATAGCAAAGAGACCAGGAATTGACACCTTTCGAAGCAGGGGTCAGAAACCTTGATTTGTGAAGCTTCTTATCTCTGGTATTTCTGTCACAGCAATGGAAAGTTGACCAAAACACACATCTAATATTAATTTGATTTTCAAAATACAGCCGATCATTTCATTGATAATAAAAGGGAATTACACATACAAGTGAAAAATATTTTGCCCAAGATGTAGAGAATATTTTTCCTTGATTTAGAGAATATTTTTCCTTTAGCAGCTGTTTGGGGCTACACTAAATTGATTTCAACCAAATAATTCATTAACAGACACCATTTGGAAGCCATCTGAAATCAGTTATCAGAAAGAACATAGGGTTATGCTTTCTGTCTTAGTCAGAGTTTTTTGATTTGTCAGAGAAATAGCTGTTTTGGTCTGTGAGTATCTACCTAAATACTGAAGTGAAGGTTTTATGTAGACTCAGGGAAGCTGAGATTTCAGAAAACATTTCTAGCTGAATATTGGGAGATCCTAGAACTAATAAGTCCCTGTGAGCTATAGCACAGTGGAGTGAGAGTCGTTTGCAATGGATTACATGCTCTTTGAAGAAGGAGGTGTTCAAAGGTCACAAAGGAATGAGGAGACAAGAATGTTAATTGCTCTGATTAGATTAGTATACATTGTATACAGGCATTGAAACATTATATCTAACTTCATAAGTAATCACTTGTTATGTGCTAATCAAAGGTGTCTCAGAGATTTAAGGAGACGAAAATGGTAACCACCCTGATTGATCATTACATGCTAGACCAACATACTACTCAGAAAACCATGCATACATATCATTAAAATAATGGTGAAGTTAAGATGAAGTAAAACAGGCCATCTTTGTTCTTGTTTAAGCTGAATGCTGAGAATGCAGTGGAGGTTAGTCCACCGTGGACACTGAATTGGCCTCTGATTACGCAGTTGTGATTTTTAAAGGTTAACTTTTATCTTTGGAAGAACTTTCAGCCTTTGGGGAAACTCCCACACATCAGATCCTTTCTTAGCGTCGCAGTTCAGGCTCTCAGACCCGCCACCAGATAAAACACAGGCACTGGGCCCAGGCTGCCTGGGAGAAGCAAAGCGAGGTTGCCCACTTCCACGGGAGCTTTCATTTTGTCCAGGACATGTGGCAGCCAGTATATTAAACTCTCAATCCTGGCAGTGGCGGAGAAGTTTCCCATTGGATCCAAGGTGGAGTCGCTGGCATAGAGTGGCACCACAGCGTGGCTGCTGCCCAGTTCCCTGTCGCAATCAGTGTGTGTGTGTGGGGGGGGGGGGGGGGGGGGAAGCAGCCGCAAACACTGGCTTTGCTTTTTATCAGGCCAAGCCTGTTGTGATTTAGGTGCTGTATTTCTGTAACCTTAGCCTGACGTCTGGTTTGTAGACCTTCCCAGCAATCCTGAGAATTTTGGATACGATTTGAATAAAGTCCTTTTTCCTTCATGACTCAGCTGTCATCTGTTTTGTGTAACAACTCAGCACCCCGACTTACTTTCCTTCTGAGGTGGAGCACTCAGGAGGACTTCCTGATGACATTTGGAAGCAGATGCCTTTGCCTTTGGGCTACTTCAGTCTTCCTTGCCCACTGAAGTACAGGGAAAGCACAGCATCATTAAAGTGACCTGGGGTGGATCCGACTCCTTTGATTCGGGTTACCACTCTTGGAAGGGAGTGTGGTTATTAAGGCAAAATCCAGTGAGAGGCTGTATTAGTGTGCTGAGGCTGCTATAATAAAATGTCATGGGCTGAATGGCTTAACTCACAAATTTACCCAAAGTTTGGGGACTAAGTGTTTAGGCTAGAATGTCAGTGGAAAAGGCTCTTTCCCATTGGTTTGAAAATGACTATATGAATCTCTGACAACACCCTTTGCAGGCAACTCCTGTTGTCTCTTAGCACGGATGGGATTCCCTTTTCAAGCAACAAGATACAAATGGATTGGGAACCACTTGAAGAACATCATTTTCGAGCTGCAGTGGTACCACATGCCGTTAACACCAGAACTGGGGAGGCAGGCGGATCTCTGTGAATTCGAGGCCAGTCTGGTCTACAGAGCAAGTTCCAGGCCAGCCAGGGCCATTGCAGAGAGAAACCCTGACAAGTACAGTCTATAGCAAAGACTTTGGTCTTTTTATTTGGTGACAAGGAAACTTTTACTTAAATTGACCAAAGTAAAGGAATTCATCAAACCTCTGGCATTTACAAACCTCCTCATCCTTTAACTTCTCCTTTCTGTAAATCTGGTTGTAAAAAATTTACATGAAGATATTCATAGTAGCTTTATTTATACCTGCCCCAGCCTGGGAACATTCAGCTGTCTTTTAAAGGGTGGATAGATAAAGTATGCTGCACCTATTCTGTGGCTAGGGTATTTTGCCAGAAACCTAGATGGACATATCTGTATCTTTCTGCAATGTCAGAACTTATTGATTAACAATAAATTCTCAAGGTATGTTGGTTTCATTGGCTGCAATTTGTGAGGTAGTCTTGATTTTCCTTAATAACTGGTCACTGGCAAGCATGGGTTCTTTTACTCTTAGTTACTAATATCAACTCTCAGATCATGCATCAACAATAGTTATGTCTACATATAACTGTATATGTGTAAGTTACAGAACAGTTTCAAACGGGTTAGAATCCAAGGGGTCCAAAGACTTCAAGCAGAGGCAGAGAGCTGCAAAGATGCAAGGCACATCACTGCAGTGGTTAGACAGTTACTAAGGAACCTTGTTGGCGAGATGCAGGGACCCCTGGTATAGTGTGTCCCTATAATTTTTGGGTAAGTTCTTGCATTTGGCATGATAACATGTTCTAAGTGCATACTTTCCTGCCCTGGATCTAGTGAGGCCATGTTTTAAAACAAGTATTTTTGAATAAAAACTTTGACTTAAGTTTTGAAGGTAGTATAAGAAAAGTTTCCTTCACTTGGTAACTTTGACTATTTAAAACGATTTTTGGGGCCTCAGCTGAAAGCACCATGCAAACATAAAGAACTAAGATTGATTCCTAGAACCTGATTTTTTAAAAGCTGAGTGGTTTTGCTGGTTGTGATAGCGCAGCCTCAGGAGGCAGAGGCAAGTGGAGCTCGGAGTCGGAGGTCAGCCTGGTCTACAGAGCGAGTTCCAGGACAGTCAGGGCTACAAGGAGAAATACTGCTTGGAAAAACTAAAATTAAAAACAAAACAAGAACAAACCCAAAAAGCCCTGAGTATGGTGCCTGCTTGTTATCTCTGAGCTGGGGAGGAGGAGACAGTGGATTTTCTAGGCTCTCTGGCCAGCCAGCTTTGTCTCCTTGGTGAGGTCCAGGCCAGTGAGAGGCCCTGTCCCAAGAAAGAAAGTTGAGGGAATCAGGAATGATACCCAAGTGTGTCCTCCGGTCTCCATATGCAGAAACACACATGTGCACATACACGTGCACACACACTTGCATCCTCACACACATGGATATACACATACATACACACTATTTTATTTATTGGGCATAAGATAGCAATTCCATGTTACTGTTGACATTTGCTATATTGTACTTGGCTAACCATTGCTAAATGTACTTCATTTTCTCTGATTAGTAGAAGAGATTTATATTAATAGCTTTATCTGCCTAAAACTTATAATTTGTACTTAATTAGTGCTCTAGGAATAAAATCAACAGTAAAATCCAAACATGACACTTTACAATTTGGTGAGAATGCATACATTTTAATTTTTCATCTGGAATTTACACTGGATTTATCTAGACATCCGAATTAGATCTTGGTCATGACAGGGGACATTTATGCAGCGCATCAATTTCTGAGCAGTTACAATGAATCAGACCATTTGCCACAACTAGAAATTAAAAATGGCAGAAGAAATCAGTGCCTGTGGAGCCCTCAGCATAAGTGGGATATCTATATCACACCTGTTACCCACAAGGCTTAGAGAATGTTAAGGAACAGGGGGCAGAAAGTTTACAAGAGCCAGAAGTTGGGGATGAGCCACGCTAAAGTGCAATGGTGTCTTCTGGCCATGACAGGACCAAGGTGCTCATGGACACCCAGCCACTGTGGTTGTCCCCTCACTGTGAAGCTAGTCGCCAACTTTAGCTCTGGAGTTATTGACAGTGGATGGCTGCCAGGAGAAGGATGTAGCTGGAAGATTCTCTGGTCCTTCCCGGCCCTGCGGTCTGGACGAATCTCTCCCACCAGTGTCCCATAGCTGCTTGGCCCCAAGTAAACACACAGAGGCTTATATTATTTACAAACTGTATGGCCTATGGGTCAGGCTTCTTGCTATCTAGCTCTTATAACTCAACTCAACCTATTTCTATTCATCTGTATGTTGCCACGTGGCCGTGGCATTGCCGGCCTGCTGGCATCTTGTTGCTTCTTGGACAGCTGGTGTCTTCTCCACTTCTGCCTTTCTTCCTCTTTCTGTCTCTCTCTTAGATTTCCTACCTGGCTATAACCTGACTCACCATAGGCCAGAACAGCTTCTTTATTAACTAATCACAGCAACGCATATTCACAGCATACAGAAAGACATCTCACAGCAGAAGGATTGTTACTTTTCTTCAGTGATGGGATCCCTGAAGATCGAACATGATCCACTGATGGCCTCCCACTAGCGTGTATTTGGAAACACAAATTGGACTTCACAGGATATTAAAAAATAAAAGCTATAACATTGGAAGAGAGTAGAAGGTGGATCTGGGAGGAGTGGGGTGTGAATATGGTCACAATATAGTACACATTTCTGAAATTCTCAAAGAATTAAGAGTATTCATCTTAAAATGTAGGAGGAGGAGCTAGAAAGATGGCTCAGTAGTTAAAAGCACTGGCTGCCCTTCCAGAAGGTCTGGGTTCAATTCCTAGCATCCCTATGGTGGCTTACAAACAACTGTAACTACAGTTCCAAGGAATTCAGTACCCTCTTCTGATCTCTGCAGGGACCAGGCACATATGTGAGACATATACGTACATGCAGGCAAAACACCCATATACATAACAAAACCCTTTTTGTAAAAAAAGGGAGGGAGAAAAAGGTCATTTAAGTAAATCACATACAATGCATTAGATGCTACTGAAGTAATTGGAATGAAATGCTATGTTTGTGTGTACACAGCTATGTTGAAAATATGTTTCAAGAAATACAATGGAAGGGAGCTCATTATTTCCTTAGAAACTTCAAGAACAGTTGGAGGAACATTTCAAGGGCTGTCTGCTCAGGCCTGGAAGGACTTCATGAATGCTACAGGCATAGCATTCAGCCCAACAGTGGCAAAACCAGCAAATAGAAAGTACTGGAGAGGCTAACCCCTCTGCCCGCTGTTCAGATGAAAACCTCAGCTGTAGCAGGGTAGCAGGGTGGGGTTTGAAGATGGAACAAAAAGAGATCATTACTGAAATGCTAGAATTTTTTTTTTTTTTTTGGCAGGGGCTTAAATTAGGTAGACGCCTTTTTAGTGCAATAATAAGCACTTTGGAGGTGGGTGGGCTGTGTGTCTTTTGATGCAGGAGAGATCTTTATTTCAGAGTCACATTTGGTTCTAATGGATCACAGGGAAGAAGCAGGGGCCAGATGAGAAGGGAAGACCAGAGTCTTAAGAGACTCAGGATTTGGACAGAGAAGAGAGTGGAGCAGTGAGCTTCCCTTTCATCTGATTTTTAAATACTGGGTTAAGCTGTCTGTGGCGGGTCACCCACCAGGAAGGACACAGAAGGACTGTTGTAAGTATGACACCAGCTTAGTCTATAAGGTGAACTCCATGCCAGCTGAGAACACACAGTGAGACCCCTCCCTGTCCTCAGCCCTCCCTTCCCAATATTGGGTTGATCCACTGAGTAGGAAAAAAAGCTCAAAATTGGAAGTCTAACCAGGACTCTGGCTCTAAGAAGCCACTTTGCAGTGATAAAGTTTGTATTGGGGTAAAAGAGCCTTAGGAACCAAATAATACCAATATAATTAAAAAGTAATTTGTCACTTAAAGTTATCGCATGTTCATCCAAAAAATAATTTAAATAATGAGTAGCTAGCTTTAAAAAATCATGAAAACATTAAAATGTATGTGACTATATTTGGCAAGATGTTTTGTAGCTGAGAAAACTATGCCCTATATACTTCTCAGATATAAAAATGCAAACTAGTGCAAAACACATCATTCGATTTTTAAATGACAAAGAGGAAAATAATACTGACGATACCAAGCCAGACTAATGAACATTCCTCTTAATGAGAGAGGGAGAGAAACACTTTCCATGCTCTGTCGGTTGATTATGAGCCTTCCAGTTAATATTAATAATGCAGAGCAATTGTTTTGACAAGGCCAGAGCTGCAAAGACAGCTGTAGAATATTAAAAATAGCTCTGATGTTCCACACAGCGTGGCAGACAGACATCTGTGCCTTAGCTCTGTCTTCTTCTTAGCTGTGTGAGGTTCAAATGCAACAGTGTTGGTGAAAATGAGCTAGCAGAGGGATAGGGCAACACAACACGAGGATGCTGCTACTGAAGGCATCCCAGAGAAGTGATGGAGTTTGCCGCGGGATTGTAGGAGGCGGCAGCAACACTCACCTAGCAGAGAAGAGCAGATAGTCCACACTGAGACTGCAGGCATCTTTTGGACAGAGCTGCGGAATTATACTGGGGTAGAAGGGGGCCTAAGGACCCCATTTCTCGGTATGCACACACTGGGTTGTCTTCTCCCATACTGCCCTGGGATAGACTCTGTGGCCAATGGGACAAGTTAGGAGTAACAGCTTCTCAGTAGCGTATCACCACCAAGATTAGTTTAAAAAGACACTATGGCTTCCTCTGGGCCTCTTCCATTGTGTCTACTTCTCCCTCCCCATCTCTGTTTCTCAGTGCTGTGGATATCGCTCTGTATAAATAAAATGCTGATTGGCCAGTAGCCAGGCAGGAAGTATAGATGGGACAAGCAGAGAAGAGAATTCTGGGAACAGGAAGGCTGAGTCAGGAGCCACTGCCAGCCGCTGCCATGAGTACCAACTTGTAAGATACTGGTAAGCCACGAGCCATGTGGCAAGGTATAGATTTATAGAAATGGGTCAATTTAAGATGTAAGAACTAGATAGCTAGAAGCCTGAGCCATTAGGCCAAACAGTTTAAATAATATAAGAGTCCGTGTGTTTATTTTGTAAGTGTGCTGCTGGACTGCCGTGGCTTGGGGGGAGCTGGAGAGAAGCTCTCCAGCTACATCTCAGTGTACTTATCAGGAAGTCTTCTGCTGTGCTGTGGACTGCCCGATGGCACTGAAGCCCCTCGGAACACCTGTGTGAACTTGGAAGTGGCTCCTCCCTCTCGGTCAAGCCTTCAAATGCCCTCAGCTATAACTACCTGGAACGTCAGAAGAGACTCTGACACACAACCACTTCAACAAGGAACTCTGGAAGGCTTGACCTCAGAAAGTGTGTAGATTAGTAGATATGTGCCATATAAACAGGTGAACTTCAAGACTTGTGTTTTTAATGCTGGTTAGTATTCTACTAACTCTCTTAAAGCTCAACTACATGTACCACAATTCCTTTTTATTATTATTATTATTATACTGGGACCCAAGAAAATTTCTTTTGGGAGATTTGAAGGATGGAAGTGAAATGGTGTACACGTTGTCAGTCCTTTGCTAACTCAGTTAGGGAAGGTGGTGGCCAGACTTGTGACCCATTCACTTTCCGATGAATACTCTTATTTTTTCTGTCTTCTGAGCTAGAAAAACCTGGCTTCTATAGGACTTCCTTGTCACCAACATCAGGGACAACATGACCTAACCAGGTTTTATTTGCCTTCAAAGGTTTATCTCAGCATCCATGCTCCAAGTTACCCTTGTACTATACCCCTCTACATCCACTTTTTCTTCTCCAATGTCATCTCTGTGGACTTAAAGCTTAGCTAGAGACACGAAAGCAACAGCTCTAGGTACTGGTTGAACAGCTTAAATAGTTAAATGAAGTGGAATCTTTCTTGCATATATGTCTACAGTTATGAATATGTGTGTGTACATTGTTCACATATATGTGACTATATACACACATATTCTTGTTTCTTGTTGCATCAGTTAATTGAATCCATCATCAGAAAGGAGAAGCGATGCTGTAAGTGTAGCTTGGTGGCAGAGTGTATGGGTCAGGCCCTTCCTTTATGAATGCTATGCTGTTTAACCCACAGAGCAAGGGCAGGCTGTCAGTGGCTCTGCCATATCCTAAACGACAAGACATGCTCAGAGAACTTGCGTAACCTGCCTCTAAGCTGCAAGGATCTGTGAAGCTGTGTCAGCTTTAAAGGAAACGCTCTTTCTATGAAACCACACTGTTCCTCTTTGGTTTGAAGAGAACACAGGTCTCATGGAAATGTTTCTTAAGAGCTTGTGATTTGTGGTTGCCTCGTGAACCTTTGTGATGTATATCTGAGCCTTTCTGTCAAAAGCCAGTTCCCGGGCTGGAGAGATGGCTCAGTGGTTAAGAGCACTGACTGCTCTTCCAGAGGTCCTGAGTTCAATTCCCAGCAACCACATGGTGGCTCACAACCATCTATAATGAGATATGGAGCCCTCTTCTGGCCTGCAGGGACACATGCAGACAGAATACTGTATACATAATAAATAAATAAATCTTTAAAAAAAAAAAAAAAAAGCCAGTTCCCAGGGGAGGCAGGATGCAAGGAGACAGAGAAGCCAGTTCCTCAGCCAGACTGCATACCGTTTTTCAGATTATTTACTTTCTCTAAACCCACAAATATAATGCACAAAGCACCTGCTATGGACTGGATAGTGTTCTCAGAGCTTTCTGTGGAGAACCTCATTTATTCCTCTAAGGTAACTTTGTTGTCATTTCTGTCTTGCAGATGATAAAACAGAAGCAAAAGTAGCTTGCTCAAGTACAGTGTCCCATATGGCTCAGGCCCTAGAACTCTGACAAGAGATTGAAGAGAGGACAGTCACTGACTGACACATGTACAAAAAAGCTGGGGTCAGGCAGAGTGTGCACATTCTGATGGAATGATACCTGCCACCATCTCAACAGAGAACCTCGGTATGTTTGTTATGTACAGCACGGGGGGTGGGGTGGGGGGGGTGGGGTGGGAGGGGGCTGTCCCCTCTCAGTAGGAGGTCTGCATAGGCAAGCGGTGGGCTATAAACATCTGGGAGGAGGCAGAAGCTGCAGTTGCTAGTTTTTGTACACACTGATCAAGCCTCAGTAAGCACTCCTACTTGGACAGAGGAAGGCTTTGTCTTTCTGAACCTGGCCCGTATGAGCTTTGCTAATTTCCCACGAGTCTAAGGCCCACGTGAACAATACACATTCTCTCAAGATGTTACTCACTCAGGGCTTTCTTAGCTCCCGAAGCTGAAGGCCATCTCATTAAAGCAAGCTTACTTGGCTTTGGGGTGGACATGGTCTGCTAAACTAGACTGCCTGCCTGTCAGGCACTCAGCAGAGTGCACGGCAGAATTCGTGCCTTGTATGCATCAATTGTACAGATAGATGGTCCTAGGCTTATAACAGTTTGGGATACATTTGACAACAGTGCAAAGGCAATGTGCGTGCAATGGAAACCCCACTTTGAATTCTGACCTCTTCCCAGGCTTGCCATATCTGTAATCTTGCCACTTTCACAGCTCCCAGTAAGCCACGTGATCCTTAGGGCAAGGTGAAGTTCTGCAGTGCACTGTACTGCTGAAGTCTGACATTTAGTGCATTAGACACATTAAAAGCAGTTTGACTTGTAACACATTTGCCTGTTAGGACATGAGCCCACAGCAAGCCAAGGAGCATCTGCATAATGCTGTCAACATTCTTTCAATGGCCTGACTTCCTCAAACTACAGAAAGCATGTTGCTATGCAGGTAGGTGTGTGTGAGGCGATTCAATTCCAGTTTGTGAGGAACATATTTTGCGAAGCCAAACTCGATGTGTCCTTCAGTGTGTACCTGCGCTTATGATGTGTGCTAGGTGTCATTGACTAAAAGAGAGAATGAAATGAGGAATGGATTGATGCTAAACAAAAAGGGAAAGAGAAAGGCTTCAGAAAAAAATCCACTTTAAAAATAATGCTTTTTAGGGCCTGGAGAGATACCCCAATGGTGTCCTCAGAGTTAAGATCCCAGCATTTACATCCTGTAGAAGGATCATAAACTTCTGTATCTTCAGCTCCAAGTAAGTCAATGCCCTCAGGAGCATCCACGTGTATATGCATAACCACACCTAAGTAAAATACAATGCAATCTTTGCCACTTTTTTTTTTGCTTGTCTGATGTCTGTCATTTTATTTTGGAAAGTTTTTCTGTGTTCTACATTGTTCTGGAAAAGCTTTGGTATCCCAAAATAATACTTGAATAATCATATCTATCTTATAAACTCTTTGAAATACGTCATTTTTTTTTCCAGTTAGGATCCTATTACTCATGTGTTTTCATGTGAGCAATGGTATGGTTCTCAGACATACCATGAATTAGTCATGCATAGCACACTGATGAAGTAACCGTCTGTCGAATTCGTCAGCGTATCACCAGTGCCTAAGTCAGAACCAACATACAGTAGACACTCTGATGATGATGATGATGATGATGGTGATGATGATGATGAAGAAGAAGAAGATGATGTATATATGCTTTGGGCTTCAAGCTGTCATTATAATAAAGTCAACAGACAAACTAACAAAGGTTATATTTTATACATGTGTTGTTTACAACTCAGAAGCATCAGCAATGTGTTAGTCAACTTTCTGTTGCTGTGACAAAATTATAAGCTTTCAGACCATGGTTGGATGGATTGATTTAGGTCAGAGATAAAACATCACGGCAGTGAAGGCATAATGGGGGCAAAGCTGCTCATTCCATAGTGGCCAGAAAGCAGAGAGAGAGAGAGAGAGGAGGAAGCTTGGGTAGATTATCTCCTTTAGGAAGACACCCCTCTGGCCTTACTTCCTCCCATTCACTAAAAGTTCCATTACCTCTGAATGGAGCCTCAGGCAGGTGACAGCTTTTAGCACAATTGACCTTTGGAGGACATTTAAGATCCAAACCATAACAAGAACTTTTGATAACATTGCAGGAATGTAAATTTCCAGTGCCCATCTCAGACCTGTGAAATAAGACACTGAGCTGGCAGCTAGCAATCATCAGTAGTTTGAAAGCTTCTTATCTAAGAGGGTGTGCGCTGAAGTGGGAGAAGGTGTCACTGCTGCCCATGTGGTCCTTAACTAATGCATAAGAAAGAAGTTTGCATTTATTATCCCTTAAGCAGGAGCAATAACTCACCCTCTTTAATCATTCAAAACATCCCTGTACTTTGCAGGAGAAAAACTCATGAGGCAAGGCTTGAAACAAGGGTAGCTCTTAGGTTTCTGGACATTTACAAAACAATGGCTCCAACTCTCCCTGGGGAGTTGGATATCTAACAGCTTTGGAGTCTCCTAGGAAACACTGACTTCGGAGAACATAAGTTGACCTAAGATCAACTACACCGTGAAGGGCTTCTGTCCTCACAGACTTTCAAACTGCTGAAGGCCCAGAGAAAAACTTGATTGGCTTGTTCCAAAGCCTGTGGCTACAGCAAGCACAGCCACTTTGCCTGACAGTATTGTATTTTACAAGTGAAATTCATTTCCTATTTAGAACGTCCAGCGTCTCTGCCTCACCTTTTGTAGCCCAACTTCAGGTCTCCTAGTTGGTATCTTATAATCAAACAAGAAACAAAGACAAGACAAAACACAAAGCGAGCCAGAACACAGATGGATGAGCATGGTTAGGAAACGTCCAAGCACACTTCTCTGCTTGGGTCACATACAAGAAAACTATGAGCTGTTTTCAGTCAGCAAGCTACAAAGTCCTAATCAAGCGTGTTATGGCGATGGCAAAATACACAAAAATAAAACTTGTTTCAAAGGTGCTGAGAGAAATCTTGTGGCCAAATGGAAAGGGTAAAGGACAAAGGTTTTGTAAGGGCAGGTCTTCAGCTTTCAGTTAACCCAGGCATGCACATCCTAATCAGTATTGCGTTCATTTCCTGCTCTCTCTCTCTCTCTCTCTCTCTCTCTCTCTCTCTCTCTCTCTCTCTCTCTGGAATGACTCACTCCATGCCAGGTGATACTAGAGAGAGATTGTCCCAGTGATTAAAGAAATAAAAATTGAGGCTGAGTGTGAACCCTGGGGCACCAGCTCTGGTTGGAAGGACAAGGAGTGGAAGAAAGGGGACTTTACTGATGGCGGGAGACTCAGGCTGTCACTGACAGAGACCAGGCATTTGTTGGATTGTTGGAGCAGCTTGTGGCATGTTGATCATGAGGACAGGATTGCTTTGGACAGCCCTGCTTATGTAAGATACAGATCAGTGTTCTCTTAGTCCCAGGCGACTGTTTGTTATTATGCGGCACTGTGTCATTCATTAAGTGGCGCTGTTTACTGTGCGAGAAAAGCCACGAGGTACAACAAAACCCACTGTGAGAAGAGTTCATTAGGGGAAGGGAACAGAAGGGAGTGCTTAGGCCTATGAGAAATGGTCGTGCAGGGAGAGAGAGGTGGGATAAGATGGAACCCGCTTTTTATAGGTCTCCCTCCCCGACACACATGTGCATATGGGCTTACATAGTTATGCCACGCATGCACATAGATTCCATGATCACGTAGTGCACGGATTATGTAGGACATAAGACCCAGTAATGACTAAGCCTCTTGCTTGGCTACTGGACAGTGCGTGTGTGGTCATGTAGCCGGAGGGAGGGGGGGGGGGAGTAGCCAGGAATTCTATCAGAGACATCTCAGTATTTTTCACAATTTTCACAAACCTGGTGGGGTTTTTTGTTTGTGTGTGTGTGAGAGGGGGGGGGGGGAGAGGGAGAGAGGGAGAGAGAGAGAGAGAGAGAGAGAGAGAGAGAGAGAGAGAGAGAGAGAGAATTCAATAAGGGACAGGCACATCCCACACATTGTTAACAAGGGAAGGTAACTCTTACTAAGTTCCATGGAATTGGAGTCCTAGTATTTACCCTTTGTGTCCATTGTCTCTATTTCATTTATACCTGTAGGCAAGCATTCTATTACTAAACTGTATTATGTATTTAACTGCCAGAATTAAATAAACAGCATCTCACCAAGGGGCCAATAGATACTTGGTGAGAGATTCTTAAAATGTGTGAGCATGACGGAATGGAAACAGCAAGAACTAACTCCAGGCTTTGGAATAAGAACTAAAAACACTTTCTATTTTGCAAAGAAACACTACAAATAAGATCTCTGGTCATACATGAGATTACCTATAAATGGGCAATCCCTATCGAAAGTAGGAAATGCCCGGGCCTGATAGATGATGAGCATTGTTATTGTCAGGGAAAGAGTAAAAAGTGACTAACTGACCTAGGAAGTGAAGGGGGCAATATTCCCTTATCAACTAGGAGAGTAAGGCTGTGTGGGTAGCCTGGGGCTGAGGCCCAAGGATTCTTGCTGATGAATGTCAATGTGTGAGTCAGGACAGAAAGAGGAAGGGGACCTGAAAAAGGAAAATAGTTTCTCTTTTCTCTGGATCTGGTGTATGTCTCACTGGCTGAGAGTCAAGAATTCTGATACAATCGGATTCAACTGACCCAGCTGCTCCAAACTCACCCGAACAGAAATGGCTCATTTTCTAAGAGATTTCTCTATAAGAACATTAAAGCAGCTGAAAATCCATACAAACCGGTCCCATGTCTTAAACTCTGGGTCAGCTGATTTGAACTGTACCAATATTCCTTTCTCACCTGACCTCTTCAGTGCCCCTCATAAACTACCTTAGGTCATGATTACAGACAGAAATTGTTTAACATAAAAGAAGTAAACCAGCTCACGAGTTTAACTTAATTTCTAGACTTCATTTGATTTGTAAAGTTTGCTTAATTTTTAGGCCTCCTTGTCAACGACATCCTTTGAGCAACGTAACTTCAAAAGCCTCAAAAGCAGATCAACGGCTGCTGTTAAAACACTTCAGTGCAGCTGGGCATGGTGGCACGCCCTTGTACACCTAGAGACGTGGAGGTAAAAGATCAGAATGTCTAGGCCAGTCTCGGTTATCTAGTGAGTTCAAGTCAGACTTGGCCTACAGAGACCTTGTCTCAAAAACAACAATGATAAAAACCAAAACAATAACACAAGTCTGGCCTGGCGTCACAGGCCCAAAATTCTAGCTGTTCCAGAGGATATTGTTAGCATCCTGGCCTGTCCAGTGCCCTGACAATGACATCATAAAGTCCTCTTTAAGAGAAAACTCCTCCCCGTTCTCTCTCTCTTCCTTCCTCTCTTGCCATGAGGTAGCGTGCACACCTCCCTTTTTTTCTTTCCTTTTCTCTTTTTCCTTCTCCTCAGACCCTGTCCGTTTTCTCCTTCTCCCCTTTCCCATCCCCCCTTAACAAAACTTTCCACATGGGTGCTGTGTCTGCATGGCGTGAGTGACTTTCCACCGTGCCCCATTGGCTGCCAGCCTACCTGCGTGGCATGTCTCCCTCACCTGCCCTGGGGCTCCAGACCCACCAAGGTCTCTCTCCTGCT
This sequence comes from Peromyscus eremicus, assembly GCF_949786415.1. Lineage (NCBI taxonomy): Eukaryota > Metazoa > Chordata > Mammalia > Rodentia > Cricetidae > Peromyscus > Peromyscus eremicus. The sequence goes on from NC_081418.1 coordinate 34,385,350, forward strand.
GTTTTTTACAACAGATATAGGCAGGAAAATTGAAAGTTGAAGTCCTACCTCAAGTATAGAGTGAGTTCAAGACCAACCTGGGCAAATTAGTTGGATCCTGACAGAACACAAAAACTATAAGAAAGGGCAGGGGTAAAGCTCAGAGGCAGTGTGTCTACGTTGCCTGTACGTGTGAGGCCCTGGGTTCAATCTTCACTACTGCTGAGGAGTCATGAAGTATATGTCCTGCTTCACATCTACTTTGTCTATTTTGTCTCTTAGTGGCACTTCCATTGGCTTCCTAATATAAATTTCGCTCCACATTGACTGGTCCTGAAATCTGTTTCTGCAGCTACAGCTGCGCCTGAGAATTCCTTATACTCTTATCCAGCAGCACTGGGAGATGCTTAAGAGAGTCATTTCTTCTATGATTGCTGTGCTTACAGGCAATCAGTTCTTCCAAGTTCAGTGCAGAGATGAATAGTGAGGGATTTCAGGTGACCCGGTCCTTGAATAACAGTGACCACCTAAGGCAAGAGTTGGGGATGGAACCGGAGATGCAATGGCAGCTATCAGTAGAAGTAACTTCCTTGCATGTAGGAATTTTAAAGGGTAGAGGTCTTCTGAGCTACTAGGCAGTAGGTTGGGGTGTAAATTTCACTGTCCCACCCTCCCTAGGGGCTGTTACAGGGTAGGAGCTTTATAAGGGAGGTACTAGACAGGATATAGGGTGTGGTCTCCTCTCTATTCGTAGGTGATCGTTGAAGGCTTCAGGCTGAGTGGAGCTGAATGACCAAGTATGCACACTGGCAGAAGAAACCAAACACTCCATAACCTGGTAACATTCCACTGGCTCACCTAAGGTCTCTGATTTTGGTTTCGGTTTCTAGGTGGATTTCCCTTTTCATGGTATCAAGCATGACACTGAATGCTTTTCTGGGTTGTAGTAGCTGCTGGAAGCAGGGGTGAGGGTGGGGCTCCAGCTTTAGCTCCAGGCAGCTTCACTTCCTTCCCCCAGGGATGCTGGGTGTTTATCTCAGTACTGTATTAATAAATGAGGTCCTTTCAAGTGGAAATCAGAGGGAACCTTCCTGTTTTGGCTAAAACTGTCCTTCAGTCAGTCTGCTGAAACTGGACTCTGATGACTCACTCTGAGCTTCCTGGTTTCTTGAGCCCATACTGTGAAGGCAATACAGACTCCATCTTAGGGAAGGGCCACCATCTCAGACCACCTGCTGTACTCAGCTCCAGGAAGGACCTCAGGAATGTGCCATGACAACTCTAACAGATGCAGGGCAGTATGCCCTTGAAGATAATCAGATAATCCTGCTGAGCAGCTGTGGTTCCTGCCAAAAGTCCAACCCAATAGTTTCAAAAAATTACTTTGCCTCGTATCCCTTCTACCCAATCCCAAAATGCCAAAGCATGTAATTCCCGGCTTGTGGTTTTTCCCTATAAAAACTCTCTATCCCTGGGCCCACTGCCACTGCCACATTTCCCCCCATGTGCCATCTGGTGGCCCAGGTTGAACCCGACAATAAAAGGATCCTTATGTGCTTGCATTAGTAACTGGCTCCTTGGTGGTCTCTGGGGGTTTTTCAAAGTGGGTACAACAATACTTTAAGTATGCAATAGAGGCAAACTCTAGTTCCTTAGCTAGACACTTGACCGATTTTCTTGTCTCAGTTAGGGTTAAAATTTGGAAGATGAAACACCGACTAAAAGCAAGTTGGGGAGGAAAGGGTTTATCTGGCTTATACTTCCACAACATGGTCTATTTTTAATCCCAATGGCAAAGGTAAGACCACTACCACAATTTGAGCTGAATTTGAAGCAAGCTTGATTTTTATTGGGGTGCACTCAAGAGCTGGCCAGCAACTGCCTCCTGAGTTGGGTTAAAGAGAGCAGCCCCGAATGCACCTCTTGGGCCCCTTTTAAGGAGTAAAATCATGAGTAGTTTTACAAAAGGGAGAGAATGGGGCCATATGGGAATACAAAAACAAAAACAAACAAAAGTCATCATGTGATCACCCAGTATGTGATTAGGAGGGGTCAAGGAGAGTCAGGGAGGGTAAGGAAGAGTATTCTCACAAAACAAATCTAGGTCTTGGTTTGGGGAAGGTCAGGTTCCAGGAAACAGAGCTGCTCAGCTGTCACAGTAAATAGAAACTTATTTTTAAAAATACAGCATAATAGTTCCTGTCTTCAAAACGGAGGCAGGCAGGTTCCTCCTCATCATCATCATCAGAGGAGGTCTGGACAGGAACTCAAGCATCTAGTGGCAGGAGCTGATGCAGAGGCCATGGAGGGGTGCTGCTTACTCACTTGCTCCTCATGGCTTGCTCATCCTGCTGTTTTTTTTGTTTGATTGTTTGTTTGTGTTTTGAGACAGGGTTTCTCTGTGTAACAGTCCTGGCTGTCCTGGAACTCACTGTGTAGACCAGGCTGGCCTAGAACTCACAGAGATCCAACTGCCTCTGCTTTCCAAGTGCTGGGATTAAAGGCATGCACCACCACTGTCCAGCCTTATCCCACTTTCTTATAGAGCCTGGATCATCTGCTCAGGGGTGGCTCTACCTGTTACGCCCAGATCGCGGGGACCCCCAAAAGACCACCACGGAGACCAAATCTCATATGTAAAAGCAAAGAGCCTTTATTTCAAGCTCCAGAGCTTGGTCCCTCTGTCTGTCCGACACAGCGGTGAGAGCAGAGAGCCCTGAACTCAGGTGGGGCAGAGTTTTTATCATAGCAGAGGTTGGGGTGAGGGGATTTCCAGGGTCCAGGACTCTGATTGGCTAACAATTGTCTAGGGGTATCTGTAAAACAAAAATAGGTGTGTGCTAGACTCAAGGACATCTGGCCACCTTATCTAATGGTTGGAATATTTGGATGTCAGGTACTTCCTCACCCCTGGGTAGATCCCTGGATGGTATCAGCTTAAGGCTTTTCCTGAATCTGGGTGTTGCCTGCCAGTGAGCCTGTCACAGAAGCTGTGTCTAGGCCCCTACGCCTGTCATGGCTGCTGTGTGGTCATGCTATTTTGGAGCCCCTTCATGCTACCGACAATGGGCTGGGCCCTCGGCCCTCCCACATCACTAGTTAAGGACATGCTCTAGAGGCTTGCCTACAGCTCCACTAGAGGCATTTTCTTAATTGAGGTTCCCTCTTCTCAGTTGACTTTAGTGTGTGTCAAGTTGACATAAACCTAGCCAGAATGCTTCTCTAGCCTAATTTCTTTTCCCCTCTTTTTCTGTTGTTATTTTCACAGATTTATAACTTTTGCCCTATATTTTACTAAACTGCTTTTCTCTTGTCAATTTCAGAATCACACAAACTTAGGCTGTGAAAACAGATATTTTCATATTCATATATCAGAAATTTTCACTTTTATTGGCCCTGCCATATGGGAACTTGAGTTCCCTTAGATATATGACATCAATCCCTCAACTATACAGCTTGTATTTCAGGGACCACAGTATCCGAACTGAGTAATTGCACACAGTATAAACAGTTGCTGTTATGTAAACAGATGCTAATCATGATCACCTCTAAATGTCAGCTCACAGGCTGAAAATAAAGCATGTAGGTGTCTCATCTCATGGTTTCCCAACTCTTGAAACAGGTGAAGAAATACTTTTACATTTAAAAAACAATAGTGTCAGTTGATTCTCTTGGGGACTTGAGAGTGCAGAATTTGCTTTTATCACCAGACATAACTTTACTAATCCATTTTGGCAGACAAGGGATTTTTTTTTTTAAAGTCTCTTCTGCAGTACTGGGGATCGAATCTATGGTCACCTATAGGTAGGCAAGTACTCTGCTGTTACTGGAAAATTTGGGGATTCCCTCTTACTGTTTTTAGTCTCACAAATAAAAGAATTTAAGCACAGACTCAAGAAGCTTGAGATGTTCTATTAGGGGTTAGAAGAAGGGCTAGAGAGATGGCTCATGGGTTCAGAGCACTGTAGCTCGACCAGAGGATCTGGGTTCAGTTCCCAGCACACACGTGATGGTTCACAACCATCCAGAACTCCAGTTTCAGGCATTCCAATGCCCTCTTCTGACCTCTGTGGGCACTACACACACGTGGTACACCTACATACTCATACACATAAAATAAATACAACTTAAAAAATTAAATATCCAAAAAAGATATCTAAAAAAGAGCAAGAAAGAAAAACCCCAAGGCAAGTTAAAAATCTTGGCAGCTGCCCAGAGAAGAAGGATGGAAAAGAAGAGAGAAAAATCATTCATGTTGGTCAGACAAACATCCACATGGTAAAAGCAGGCTTAGGCTAGCCAAGGCTCCATGGCAACAGTTCCATGAGGGACTGTACCAGGAGTGAGGCTTCTGGGAAAGAAAAGTGCAGTTATTCCTTCCATCTCTTTTACATGGCTTTAGGTGCATTGGTCTCCCTCAGGGGTGGTTCCTTGGCCAGGTGATTGACAGGCCTGGCTGTATTAGGTTTTCGATAGTTTAGAATGTTAGGTCTCTACCCAGTATCAGAGGTGGAGTCCATTGCTTTGATGAGGAGGAACAGCTTTTCTTTAATGAGCCTCAGTAGAGCCTTGATCAAAGCAACCACCAGAACTACTACTGAGCTACATCCCCAGCTAACATCTATTTTCTAGTATGGATTCTAGAACATCTTTTTGAGGCTACATCCAGAGATTATGTACCTTCTTACCTGAATTTTGGAAGAAATGCAGCATAAAGCATTTGACCAAATACATTTAAGCCCTAGAGTAGGAAGTAAAAGTGGACAATAACCCTAAAGTATGGTGTGAACTTCTAGTACATTGTGCAAGTAACTTTGCCTGAGAAAGGTAAGGAGAGTTACAATAGACGACTATGTTAGCTTTCCACTGGAGCAACAAAAATGCCTGAAATGATTTAAAAAGAGGAAAAAATCTGTTTTGTTCACGGTTACGGAGGTTTCCGTCCATGGTTGCTCGGCTCTGCTGCTTTTAGACTATAACAAAGCAGAGCATCATGGATGAGTAGAGCACAGTTGCTCATTTCACGGTGGCCAGAAAACATGAAAAGACACAGGAAGGGCTAAGATTCTAACAGCTTCTTTGAGGCATGGCCCAGCAACCCGACTTCCTACTACAAGGCCCCACCTGCTAATAGCACCGCCTCAGAGGCCTAGACCTCAGCCTATTGGCCTACGCAGGACACTCGAGAGCCAGACTATAGCACTGGCCATGGACATGTGGACTCTGCTGGTTCTGGAGCTATGGTTAGGTAGCCAGAGCGATGGAGTGTAGCTGAACTCCTCTGTGTTTGTGCAGAAAGTGACGGGATGAAAAGCATGTGGAAACTCTATTGTGAAACGAGCTAAGGAAACTTCACTTTAGCAGAATTCTAAGAGGTATGCCATTTTGATGAAAGCACCAAGGGAAAATATTAGAAGGTCATCTAAACTTAGAAAGATGTGTGACAACTCACCAAAGAGCAGAAAGAGGCCTACCACCTTATAAATTAGACACCGAGAAGCAAGCACTCTTCAAACCATTCTGGATGAGTTTACTTATTTTTTGTTGTTTTTTGTTTTGTTTTGGGTTTGGCTTTTTTTTGAAATAGGGTTTCTCTTTGTAGCCCTGGCTCTCCTGTAACTCATTCTGTAGACCAGGCTGGCCTTGAACTCAGAGATCTGCCTATCAAGTATTGGTGTTAAAAGTATGTACCACTATGCCCAGCTTTTTTTGTCTTATCAAAGTGCTTTAATTAATCATGTTTATACTGCCTTCATTTACTACATACTTGGTATGTTTAGGTTTTAAATTCACTCTGTAACTGATAATTTTTTATTTTGTATTTTAACAACAATTTGAAAGGTTCCTGAACAATCACGGTTTTCCACATTGACTAAGATTGCTTCCTATGGATGGAGCTTGTACTAACAGTTGGTTCTTCACCAATATCAAAAGTGAAGATTGCTATATTAGTGTAACAATTAATGAATATAAAATGCCCATGTTTATTCTAGTTCCATCTCAGTTGCTGTGATAAAACACCCTCAGGAAAAGCAACTTAGGGGATGATGGCCTTGTTTGGCTTACACTTCCAGGTTACAGTCCATCATTAAATGGGAGTTAGAATAGGAACTGAAGCAGCTATCACATCCCATCGCAGCCAAAAGCAGAGATATGAACGCATTCATGCTACCTGCTCACTTGTTTACTTGCTAGCCTCCCTCCCTCCCTCCCTCCCTCCCTTTCTTCCTTTCTTTCTTTCTTTTTTTTTTTTTTTTTTTTTTTTTGACTGTTGATAAAGTTCAGGACCCAGCCTGGGGAATGGTGCTACCCACATCCAGGTTCATAGGTCTTCCCACCTCAATGTCCACAGACAAACTTGATTCAGATAATTCCTCATTAAAACTCTCTTCCTGGATGAGTCTAGGCTGTGCCAAGTTGTCGGTTAAAACTAACCAGCACAGCAATGTTTGAATGTTTAGAGGGATGTATTCAGTTACTTAACTAATATTTATTTAACATAAGTTATGACCAAGAATTGGAGATATACAGGGAAGAAAACAAAATATTTGAAAATATTTATTTTTATTATATTTAAACTATATGTGTGTCTGTAGATATATGTGTGGGTGAGTTAGCTACCCCCAGAAGCCAGAAGCATCATATCCCCTGGAACTAGAATTATAGGCAGTTTGTAAGGTGCCAGTCATGAGTGCTGGGAACTGAACTTGGGTTCTTTATCAGAACAGTGCACGCTCTTAACCACTGAGCTATCTCTCCAGCCCTGAAAAAAAAAATCCTAAACATAGTAAATTAACTAAAAATATTTCCAGTGGTTTTAAGTGCTGTGAATAATACTAAAACTAGAAAATAGGTTTAAAAGATTGGAGCAGGGATCCCTGAGGGCATAGCTCTGAGATGATACTCAACACAGGGTGTTATTTAGCTAGAGGAAGAGCATTCTGTCAAAGGAAATACTGAGCACTTACTATTCTCTCTCGGTATTGATGACTCAATTAAATGGTGTTTTGGGGATAATTCAGGAATCAGGTCTTGGTGACGTCTTGGACGACAACCAAAGGATAAAGCACACAGAATGAACACCACAAATGCTGTGGCTCTAGGCCAAGGAAGTAGTAACTTAGCCATTTTCTACCTAATCATTTCACAGAAAATATGTTGATCCAAATCTTGCTTGGTGTCCCAGAACATAACTAGTGGAAGGAGTTCAGTTAAAGCAGTGGTCCTCAACCTTCCTAATGCCGTGACCCTTTAACACAACTCCTCATGATGTGCTGACCCCCAACCAGAAAACTGTTTTCATTGCTACTCCATTACTGCAATTTTGCTGCTGTTTGAATGTAAATATCTGATATGCAGACTATCTGATATTCGACCCCTGAGAAAGGGTTGTTTGACCCCAAAGACGTTGTGAGCCACAGTTTGGTTCGAAACACTGAGTTAAAATAATATAGTTTCTGGTACCTAGATGTTGCCTTTCAGGTACCAGACAGGTTGCAGTTAATAACTCTCACATGTAACTGTAAACTGTTTTCAATCATATTTCATGCCTGATTTTCTTTTTCTGAGGGCAATGGCAGTACACCGGTCTTAATTAGCCTGACTTTTTGCATTTACTCATTTCCATGATAAGGTCACAAACTCTAATTTCTTCTTCCTTTGATGGATGACAATTACTTTAAAGGAAAAAGCTGAATACATGTAAAATAGCAATTAAACATTTGTCACACTTGTGATTCAATTCCAGAAAGAAAAAAAAAAAAATGGGGAGAAAAGCAGTAATAACTTTGTCTTATTGTGCACCAAGTATTTTTAAAAGTGTATTTGCTGGTTAAATCTTCAAAGACTCTGTGAAGTAGACACTACTATTATCCTTAATTTGCAGATGAAGTCCAGCCAGGAGAAGGATGGCCAGGTCTGGGATTTGGGCTGGCAGTGGACCCCAGAGCCTCTTAATCACTGCCTGGGATAGACTCAAAGGGCCCACTTGCCTGACAAAACTTGTCTCACAGAACATTAGGACTGATTAGATGGGAATCTCGCCACATACACTCCGTCTTCCTTACAGTGGTTGTTGTGTGCTGAGGTCTCAGAAAGCCATACCCTAAATAGTGTTTGGACACACCAAGTGCTTTGAAGTAAAGGAAGTCAGAAAACCAAACAAGCTGTGTCAGAACCAAGATGGCTCTGACTTAGCCTTATCCAACCCACCCACCCAGTCACTCGGGGGAAGGCTTGACTCTGAAGCCTCCTTATCTACTCAAAGGCAGATCGCCTGAAAAGAGAACACAACTGCCTTTCAGTTCTTTTCCTGAAATTTCATTTTCCAAGCAGGATTGGACTGATGCCAAAAAGAAATGGCTGAAAAGCCAAATGCCACACCCAGAGCCCAGAGAACTTCCTCCCAGACCAAGAGTTGTCTCCAGAGCTGCTCGTCTTTCATAAACACCAATGACCACGCCCAAGTTGCCTCCAGCCCCATTTGCTTCTCCCCGTGAAGAAGGGTATGTGAATTTTTGCACACCACTGTGTTATTGGATGCCTCCACTGGTATAAAAGAGCTCCTGTGTCTTTTCTCCTACTAATGCGTCTACTGCCAATTTAGTCCAGCAGATCTAAAGACACTAATCTTCAGGAAGAGGAGAGAGAATCTCCTGCTACCCCATATTCACAAGAATCATTTTGCTCCATACAAGGTTCCATGAAGAAGAATAAAGATTAAAGCTGTATTTCTGTTCAATGATTTTAGAAAAAGAGAAGGCAGATTGGATCAATTGAAGTCAAAACCGTAGATATAAAAACATGATTATTTCTATGGCACAAAATACCGTCTACTAGAAAATGTAACAGCCAGCCAAACACTTATTCCTGTTATGAATGTCTTTGTGCACAGCACACACACACACACACACACACACACACACACACACACACACACACACACATTCAGCTCTCCTAGTACAATGAAAAACCAGCCCTAAGTACAGGGAGATTCTAATGACTAGAACCTGGAAAATTCACCCTAAGCACAGATAATTATGAACAGGGAGATTCTAATGACTAGAACCTGGAAAATTATTATTTACCTCATAAGACTTAGTAATACACAAAAGTCTACTTTGGTCTTATATAATATATCCTGGGCTGGGCAGTGGTGGCGCACGCCTTTAATCCCAGCACTCAGGAGGCAGAGCCAGGTGGATCTCTGTGAGTTCGAGGCCAGCCTGGACTACCAAGTGAGTTCCAGGAAAGGCGCAAAACTACACAGAGAAACCCTGTCTCGAAAAACCAAAAAAAAAAAAAAAAAACAAAAAACAAAAAACCAAAAACAAAAACTATAATATATCCTGATTACTGTTTCTTCTCCCTCTGTTCCTCTCAGTCCCCTCCTCCCATCCACTTCCACCCGAGTCACTCCCTTTCTGTTTCTCATTAGAAAACAAACAGGCTTCTAAGGGATAATAACAAAGTATAATAAAATAAGATAAAACAAAAACTAGCATATCAGAATAGGACAAAACAAACAGACCAAAGGAAAAGAGCCCAAGAAAAGGGCTCATGAAACAGATGTAGACACAGAGACCCACTTATCTGCACAATTAGGAATCCCATAAAAACATTAAACCAGAAGCTATAATACATACACAAAGGACCTGAGGGTAAAAAAGAGAAGAAAAATATATAAATAAAACAAAATTAAAATAAAAAACAAGATAAAGTTAAAACAATAAAATAAAATAATAAAAAGAAAAGCCCTGACCAGACAGTATAAGACAAGAAACTTCCAAAGACAGAACTCCAGCTGGACATCTCTTGCCACCAAATGAAGGTTCCAGAACTGGGATTGTGTTACATCTAATTGAGCGGTTGACCAAAGGGCTCCTATGGGAAATGCTAAGATTATAGGCTGTTCTCCACAAGTTGATGGCAAGGCCACATTGCTGAAGACAATACCTACACAACTCCTTATACACAAAGAAGTCAAACTGGTGCCTACACACCCTTAGGTGCTAGCTAGTGTATTTGATAAGGAAGGCACTCTGCATACCACCAAAAGAGAAACATAAACACCAACCTAGTTACAAAGCCTTTGATCTACAAAGATGTCCTGCCTATGTGCTAGTGCAATGGTGGTACAAAGCTTGTGGGAGTCACCAACCAATATCTTATTTGACTTAAGGCCCACTTCATGGGATGGAACTCATACCTAACACTGCTTGGCTGACCAAGAGCCTGAGATTAGTTAGCTCAGGAACCTAGGATAAAATGAAATACTACTGTTCTAAAAAAAAAAAAAAAGAATAAATGTAGCAGTAAGGACTCCTAATGACTTTCTGTACTCATAGATCAATGCCTTGTTCAACCATCATCAGAGAAGATTCCTCCTGCAGCAGATGGGAACAAATGCAGAGACCCATAGGCAGACATTACGCAGAAAGTAAGAGACCATGAAACACTCAGCCCTAAATGGGATGTCTCCATCAAATCCCTCCCCCAAGAGAACCCTGCAGAAGAGGAGTCAGGGAGAGTGTAAGAGTCATACTGGATGGAGGAAACAAAGGAAACAAGGCCCTCTAAATCAACATGATCCACACACATATGAACTCACAGAGACTGAGGCAGCATACACAGGGCCTGCATGGGTCTGCACCAATGGAGGGTCCTAGAGCTGAAAAGAGAAGTGGACACATGTCTCCATCCTTAATCCAGACACAATCTTCAACTGATAACTACTTGTTAATGAAAATTTAGTTTTCTCTAAGGGAAGTTCACTGGGGAAATAAACTACTCTTAATGTTAGGCTGCATGTTCAGCAGTAGATGGCCAACAGGAAATGAACTCAAAGTCTAGTTTTTATAAAAGTGACATTATTAGGCCATGGGTTTTTTTTATTATAGTCACAAATTATTAATAGAACAACAGCTTTTAAGATAAGTACAGTAAAAATGAATAACAAAAGATAAATGTGGAGATTGTTAAGAATGCATGCTTTCATTTTGTAATTAATGTATTTGCAATGTGCCTACTGTATTAGTTCCCTTTTTTTTCCCTCACTAGTGTTGCAAATTAGTTTTCCTGTAAGCAGAAGATATCATAAAAAGGAGATTTGGGGGCTTCTATAAAAGATTATTTACTTCATAAGACTTTTAGTAATACACAAAAGTCTACTTTGGTCTTATATAACGTATCCTGATTACTGTTTCCTCTCCCTCTATTCCTCTCAGTCCCCTCTTCCCATCCACTCCCATCTGGGTCACTCCCTTTCTGTTTCTCATTAGAAAACAAACAGGCTTCTAAGGGACAATAATAAAGTATAATAAAATAAGATAAAACAAAAACTAGCATATCAGAATAGGACAAAACAAACAGACCAAAGGAAAAGAGCCCAAGAAAAGGGCTCATGAAACAGATATAGACACAGAGACCCACTTATCAAGTTCATATAATTCAAGACCTCTCAAGAAGAGCCTGTCAAGGCACAGGAAGAGGATCTCACTTGGAAAGTTCTCAACTACAATTTTAAATAACTTCAATACTCAGAATTATTTGTCTTTCAATTTTTTCTTAGTTTATGTGTGTGGGTGTTTTGCGCCTGTATGTATGTGTACCACATTTTCCTTCGCAAGTGGTTATCAACTGGAGACAGTCTCTGGGTTAGGGATGGAGGCACCTATCCACTGCTCCTCTCAGCTCTAGGACCCCCATTGGTGCAGACCCATGCAGAAGACCCATGCTCAACAACAGGAGGAACCCAAACTGAGTCCCTCCAACACCCTGAAATCTAATCTAGTCCACTGAATAAAGGGTTGTTCATTTGGCCCCTGACATAGACGCTAGCACACACTCATACTTCAATATGTCTTTTCTTTGAGTGAGGGGAGAGAGTCACTGGGACGGTCACCAACCATCCTCTGCCCTCTCCGGGACCTTTCCCTTTTACTTGATCCATTTAGATTTTGCTTCCTTGGATTTGGATGGAGCTGTGACTGAGTCGGTCAAAAACCACGAGATAACTCTGTGCTTAGTCACCAAAGCACTGTCGCCAGACATCACAAGTGCCTTTTCATGGGACTACCTCAACTGTCATCAGAAGACCTTCATCCAATAACTGATGGAAACAGATACAGAGACCCATAGCCAAGCTTGGGGAATCCTGCTGAAGAGAGGGAGGAAGGATTGTAGGAGCCAGTGGAGTTGAGGACACCACAAGAAAATCCACAGACACAACTAGCCTGGCTTGTAGGTGTTCATAGAGTCTGAACCAATAACCAGAAAGCCTACATGGCCCTCTACCTATGTGTGACAGTTGTGTAACTTGGTCTACTTGTGGGACTCCTAACAATGGGAGCAGGGGCTCTCTCTCCCTAATGCTGGCTCTTGGGACCCTCTTCTTTATACTGGATTGCCTTACCCGTCATTAATACATGGGGAGGTGTATTAATGTATTAGTCTTACTGCAACTTGATATGCCATGCTTTGTTGATATCCATGGGAGACTGGCCCCTTTCTGAACAGAAACATAGGAGGAATAGATTGAGGGAAGGTGTAGCGATAATGCCCGCGCTACCACCACCCGTTCACCATGTCCAAGCAAGGGGCTGTGGATCGAAAAAACAGAGACAAAGACAGTGGGTCACTCGTCTCAGCAGAATGCCAATTGCCATTTATTGAAAGAGGGAGGAAACCTTAAATACAGTCTTACAGCACAATGGGAGAACCCCAGAGGGCAGAAGTTCACTACAGAACTTTCTACATTCTTTCATCTAAGCTGTTAACGCCCAGTATGCAGGATACACAAACAAGGAACTTCCCTTAAGCATTCAAGAGGGTGGATACTGGCAGGGAATTAGCATAGGGAGGACATCTGGTCAAGGTCAGCAAGCAGACAATGGCTTTACTCAATATGGGAGGAGACCAGGGCCCTACAGGGAGGGAGACAAAAGGGAGGTAGAGGGAGGGAATAGGAGAAGAGGGAGGGGACTGCAGTTGGGATATAAAATAAATAAATAAATCTTTGTTGAATGAAAAAAGTGCCTTTTCTCTTTATTACAGTAAACAGTAACAGTTCAGATAGCGGCTGCTCTAGTAGTCTGGACTCTTGAAAGACCAGAAGAAGCAAAATGCCCTTAGCAACCTGCGACAGACACACAGTAAGAGTAAGAAATTCCAGTGTGTTTCTAGTTGGTTTAGTACCTCAGAGTGATCTGACTACAGAGTGTGCTGATGCTGAAGAAGGCAATCTACAACACAGCACCGCAGCTGCCTTGTCAATGGGAATACAGAGATAAAATCCAAGCGATTACATGTTCCCTCATTCATAAATGAGGGCCAGAAAAGTACTCAATGAACACAAAAGCAAGAGGCACTCAAGTATCCGCAATACTACGGATGTCTTTTTTGCGGGGAGGGGAGTTAGTTCATGTAGCCCTGGTGAGAATCAAACTTGGTATAAAGCTGAGGATGACTTGAACTTCTGGTCTTCCTACCTCTACCTCCCAAGTGCTGTGGATGCAGGAACAGGCCAATGTGCCCTGTTTTATGCAATGCTGTGGATGAAACCAGGCATTTATGCATGCTGAGCAAACACATGTCCAGGCCTGCTAAAGGTGCCTTTTACCAGTGACCTTCTTAACTATGTTGTCTTGGGTACCAAAGTACAGAAACCACTAGAGCTAACTTGAAGCAGGGGCTATGGAATCAGCATCTAATGAAAGAAGCTTTAGGAGACGCAGAGACAAGATAAGGGAGAAAATGGAGAACTGTTTTAGGAAGTTGATTAGGATTCACACACAAAAGGAAGATGAAAGGTTCATTTAGAAATAATTCAAGATAATGTATATAGAAGCACATGAATCTTTCATGTAGAAAAACCATCTACTGAATGATGGGTTTGGAGAGATGGTTCAGTGGTTAAGAGCACTGGCTGCTCTTGTAGAGGACCTGGGTTCAGTTCCAAGCACATACGTGGGGGCTCACAACCATCTGTAACTCCAGTTCTAGAGGATCCAATGCCCTCTTCTTGATTCCATGTGCACCAGGCATGAGTGTGGTGCACATACATCTGTGCAGGCAAAACATCCATAGACATAAAATGAATAAGCCTAAAAAAAGTGTAAAAATAAACAAAAAACAAAACAAATTTAAAGGTTAAATTAAATTGACTCTAGGAGAAATATTGAGGGCATCAAGAAACTACAATTGCTTTTCTCTGATATTTGGCTAATAATAAGCAGACAACTATAGGGCAGTATGGTATACATGAGAAGCTTCCATTTCCCAACGCACACGCACATGCTTTGATTGTGAGTTGTGCTTGTACCTGGACACACACAAGAGCAGTTCACCGTGTCCTTAAAGCTGTGAGTTACAATGGTGTCTGAGCTGTCAGCAATTACTGATTAACGTTATGAGATTTACCTAGCCATTGTACTTGCCTATAAATGTCACAAAGAATTATTCATTAGAATTACATGGTAGCAATCACTACCACTAAACGGAGTTAAGTAAATTTAATCGGCAGTCATTTTTAAATATACTTTAAAGGCCCATGAGATAAGAGCCAGCACAATATCCACAATATAACCATTCAAACATACTTCTGAGAAGTTCCTTGAATTGTAGCATCCTGGTGTGTTCTCTTCTCACTGGGATGTGTTTTCTTTCCCTTTTATTTACTTCTTTTGTTCACTGCACACAATACGTGCTTATGTGTGATCCGCTCAGATGGTGTTTTTCGAGCAAATCACAGATGGCTCACTGTGTTGGGTGCTGGGGCTTGTAGTTAAAGATAAGCTCTCTTCCGGGGCCTTTTGAACTTCCAAGCTATGAAAAGAAACAATTACAATACTGTGGTAGGAAGTGACAAGGGGATATGTTTAATATGTTTAATATGTGGTGAAAGCCTCCACGATGGGCACCAAACAACTTTGGGAATGGAGAAAATCATTCAGAAGGCATTCCTGCAGACTGCGGCAAACTCAGTGAAAAGAAAAGGTGCTAGAGCTTGCAAGTGAGGTGTCCCTCGCCTCCAGTACCTCTCTTAAAAAGTGACTAATGTGTTGGGGTGCTAGTTCCCAGCTCTTGGCACTGTGCTGGAAGGTTCTGAAAACTTTAGGAAGCAAATATTTGGGGGTATTTTGTCCCCCGATTTCTTCCCTTTGGCCATTTGGTGCCAGTCCACTGTGAGGTAAGGACCTCCACAGGCTCCCACACCACGATGTTCTGCCCAAGCACGTGGGACGGTGGTGGCACACACCTTCAATCCCAGCACTCGGGAGGCAGAGACAGGTGGATCTCTGTGAGTTTGAGGTCAGCCTGGTCTACAGAGTGAGTTCCAGGACAGCCAAGACTATTTCATGGAGAAACTATGTCTCAAAAAACAAAAAAGAAAGAAAGAAAGAAAGAAAGAAAGAAAGAAAGAAAGAAAGAGAAAGAAAGAAAGAAAGAAAGAAAGAAAGAAAGAAAGAAAGAAAGAAAGAAAGAAAAGCATTTAATTGGAGCTGGCTTATAGTTCAGAGGCTTCATCCATTGTCATCATAGCAGGAAGCATGGCCGCAGGCAGGCAGACATGGTGCTGGAGAGGCAGCTGAGAGCTCTACATCTGGATGGGCAGGCATCAGGAAGAGAGAGTGACACTGGGCCTGGCTTGGGCTTCTGAAACCCTAAAGCCCACCTCCAGTGACACACTTCCTCTAGCAAGGCCACATCTGCTTTAACAAGGCCACACCTCCCAATAGTGCCATTCTCTGTGAGTCTATGGGATCTATTTTTATTAAGATCACTGCAGTCGTGACTTATAATGGCTCCAAAATGAAGGTGTATGTGTGTGTATATGTGCGTGTGTGTATGTGTATGTGTGTATGTGTGCGTGTGTGTGTGTGTGTGTGTGTGTGTGTGTGTGTATGTGTTCTGACATAGAGTCTTGATATTTACCACCATAAGCTTGCCTTGAACCTATGATTCTTCTACTTCAGCATCGCAAATCCTGGGATTGCTGACATGTACCACCATACTTGACTCAAGATGCTGCTTTTAAAGAATAGTGTCTTTGGGCTGGAGAGTACTTCTGTCTACAAACTGCTTGCTTTCTAAGAACAAGGATCTGAATTTCATCTCCAGGGATGCTGGCACACTCTTGTAATCCCAGCATTGGGAAGACTAAGACAGTGGCTCCCTAGGGTTTGGGGCCAGTACCAAAGCCTACTTAGAACATTCCAGGCCAATGAAATACCCCGTCTAAGGAAAAAAAAAAAAAAAGAAAAGAAAGAAATGTCACTTGAGGATAACAAGTTGAAGGTCCTCTGACCTTCATATACACACGTGTGTGCCCACTACATGCACAAATGCACCAACAGGAATGTGTGCATATGCACACTGTTGTCTTCCTTGACTCAATGAGGTTAACTCTCATGGTCTACAAGAACTGCAAGTATAGGGCTGTGAGGAAGATTAGCATATTTGTGCTTCCTTCTTGGACACTTTATCATTCTCTGCATCTTTCTCTACTCCACTGATCAAACACTCATGGTGTACCTAATAAATGTGAACTCCTGAAGCAGGAAGGACACATAAATGTGGTGGTGTTCCTGTTCCTGAGAAGGTTCACAATCTAGGACCTGACTGATTCCAGTTAGAACATGTGACTGTAAAGGGCACATGGAAATCTCTGCTCATGCCCGTCTCCCTTCTTACTCTCGGATGGCTTACTCCTACCTACTTTTTTGTCTCTGTGGCCAAATGCTGAGAAACTTAAAGGATGATTTGCTTGTGTTCATGGTTCAGAAGACTCAGGTCATGGTTGGGAGAACAATCTTGGCTATGTAGTAAGTTCTAGGCAAGCCTGGCTACACCATTCAAAACCAACTCACATTATTTTTTTAATGAGAAAGAATTAAGTATAAATCATCATGTAGGAACCTGAACAAAATTTGAAGTAAAAGAAATATAGTCTATAGAGCGTTAGGGAATAAAGCTTGAGTACCTAATCTCAGTCACTCTCATGAGAATAATATAAAAATAAATGGCTACCAGATATTTTCGTCTAGTTTTTCAGAGCTCTTTTGACTGGAAAAAGAAAAGCCTTTTAAATAATAGAAACCAAGTGTTTTTACAACATTACTGAATCAAAAGTTTGTCAGACAAATAGATGGTAATTTTTAGAAATGATTGCCCTACTTTTTTTCCTTCAGAAAGGATTTTTATTCCATGTGTATATTTATGCCATTTGTTCAACCACAAGTAAACAGTCAAATTATTTGTTTATAACCTCAAACCCAAAAGCTTGTTCAGGACAGAAATATGAACTAGAAATAAATTATATGGTAAATGAAACCTTCATTTAGGGTCTGGGACACTATGCAAAGTGGTTTACAATTTGTTCTTTGCAGGGTAAATGAAAACCCCAAGATACTGGCAGTAGAAGGAACTCTCTTCCTCACCCATCAGATGGGCAGGCTTTCAAAAGTTCAAAGCCCAGTATAATGCTGAGGCTACAGGGAAGCAAGACTGCTCACTTAAAGCTGATGAAACCATAATATGTTAATCATTACAGGAGAAAATTTGAAAACACCTAACGTAAATACAAAAAAATAACATTCAGTTATTTTTTTTGACTCCAAACTCTACTTCCACAAAGATAGTTATCTTAGTTAGGGTTTCTATTGCTGTGATGAGACACTATGACCATTGAAACTCTCATGAAGGAAAACATTTAATTGAGGTGGCTTACAGTTCAGAGATTTTGTCCACCATCATCATGGTGGGACATGCTGGCATGCAAGCAGACATGTTGCTGGAGCTGAGATTCCTACATCTTGATCATCAGGCAACAGGAAGTGGTCTGTCTCACTGACTATAGCTTGAGCATAGGAGACCTCAAAGCCCACCCCCACAATGACACACTTCCTCCAAAGGACATACCTACTTCAACAAGACCACACTTCCCATTAGTGCCACTGCCTTTGGTGGCCATTTTTTTTTCAAACCACCACAGTAGTCCAACAATAAATGCACTAGAAAAACATGAAAACACATAGGTTTATGTGATTTCTTGGGCTGGTGAGATGGTTCAGAGGATAAAGATGCCCATTGCCAAGTCTGATGACCTGATTTCAGTCCCCAGAACCCATAGTGTAAGGAGAAAACTGACTCGTGAATGTTGTCCTCTGACCTCCACATGCATGCCATGGTATATGTGCCTACATTCACATGCTCACACTCAACAAAAAATGGTAATTGCCTTTTGATATAATAGATAAAAAATGAAAACAACCCAGTTACCCTAGTATAAGACTGGCTAAATAAATTATAGAGCATCCACACAGTAAAGTGGTATGTTCATGTAAAAATTATAATATGTAAATATAAAATTGTATACGTAGTGTGGAGTAACCTCTAAAATATATGGGGGAAGGAAGATGAAGGAAAAGGATGTGTACTATTTTATTATTATGCTTTAATGGGAGTGTGATGGTTAATCTGGATTGACAATATGACTAGTTTGAGAATCATCTATAAGATTAGTAAAATGCATCTCTGGATTCTAGAGATAATTAGATTCACCTGTCTCTGATTTAATGAGTGGATGGATTGCTGATGGGCTCATATTCACATGGCACTCTGGGAAGGCATTAGAAGGTTAATCTTAGATGAAGGTGGTCCATAAGTACAGGCTGATCTTGGTGGAGCACATTTGTCCTGGCTCGTTCTGGTCACGGTTCTCTGTTTCTTGACTGTACATCTGCTCCATCATGTCTTCCTTGCCATGGTGTACTGAAATCTTTACAAACAGGAGCTGAAATAAATAATTCACCCCTTTAAGTTGTTTCTCTGTCACATTAATGAGAAAATCTAATATAGTGTGTGGGAATATATTCCCACACACTACATTTTATATCTATCTATCTATCTATATATATATATGTGTGTGTGTGTGTGTGTGTGTGTATGTATATGTATATGTATATATACCTATATAAAGATATGTATGTTTTAAATAGTGTGGGAATAATCTATGCAATCATTTAATTGTCTACAAAGAAGATAAGGGAGTATATATACATATATAAACCAGATGTCTTAACATATACATCTTATAGATTTGACTTTGAAACCAAGTAATTGTTTTATTACTTAGTTTTCAATAAACTTGTTTTATTTTTATCTATGTGAGTTTGAGACTGTGAGGGTGTATGCCACGTGTGTACTGGTGCCTTCATAAGCCAGAATATTGGATCCCTATAGCTGGAATTATAGGTGCTTATGAGCCACCTAACATGGGTGGTAGGGTCCAAACTGGAGTCCTCTGGTGAAATAATAACTATTCCTAACCCTAAAGTCATCTCTCCAGCTCATAAGTGAATTCATTTTAATTTTTAAATATTTCCAGGACACAGAAATAGACCAAGTGGTGAATCTGTTGATAGTATCATCATTCTAAGTGACTAAGAATAATTTAGTAAGAGAAAGGGAGATCCTGGGTTTAGTCACCAGGATGCAGGAGTTTAATTGTACAGCCCTAGCAGGGTATACTTTTTGAAAAGAGCTGCAGAAGAACATTGAGGTATGTTTAAGGAAGGCATTATTGGCGTGATAGCATTTGTATTGCAAATTTGAAACTAATGTATGTATTGTGGGAAAGTGAACATTTCATCAAGCAAGTAAGTTTGCCATATAGGAAAGGAGACAGATTTAGAAGTTCAGTGAAATTAAGCATAAAAAAAAGTCACTGCTTGTGAATTTTATTGGGGGCACTGCATCAGTGTAACCCACACTGTAGTTTATATGTAAGGATTAATGAGCTTTCAGACTATTCTATAGAATGTACGGTCAGAGAAACTAAACGAACTGAAGCAGAGGGAGGGGGAAAAAGATGAGGAAGAACGTGAACCTGAGCCTAAGTGACTGCTGGGAGAATTCCTGGAGTGGAAGATGCAGTGCATGTATACTTGATGTCTGAAAGGAAAGGGGAGAACACGGACCACGGCTGCCCAGAGAGTTCAGCCTAAGGACTCTTTGACTTTGTGATGCCACAAAAGAGAAGTGACTTTGAATTTTGAGTGTAATATCAATGACAGGGCATACAATGGTCTCTTATTCAGTGAGCAGCTCCTGGTCAGCCATGTCATCAGGAAGGAACCTGCAAATACCCATGTGTGTTTGGCTGGCAGATTCAATGCACTTCCAACTTACCTTATCAACTTACAATAGGCTTATCAAGAGGTAATTTGCTCTTAGGTCAGAGATTAGGTGTGTCAGGTCCCAAAGAAATGGGAAGGGGGCCGGCAAGGAGCCAAGATTCACTCAGTACCTGGGGCTCTTCCCAGCCCTTCTCACCCCGCCTCCTCCTCTTCACCTCTGTAGCACAGGAGCTGAGCTGAGCTTCCCTTCCCCCAGCTTCTCTTTTCTATATAAACCTGCCATTTCAGCCATGTGTTCTCTTGGTTCTTGGCTTCTATGATGGTTTGAAAGAAAATGTTCCCCAAAGGGAGTGGTACTATTAGGAGGTATGGCCATGTGGAGCAGGTGTGGTCTTGTTGGAGAAAGTGTGTCACTACAGAGGTGGGCTTTGAGTTCTCATATATCTCAAGATACTTCCCAGTGTGAGAGTCTACTTCCTGTTGCCTGAATACCAACATGCAGCAGCTCCTGTTCCGGCACCGTGTCTGTCTTCATGCCATTATGCTGCACCATGATAATGGACCAGACCTCTGAAAATGTAAGTCATCCCAATTAAACGTTATCCTTTATAAGAGTTGTCATGATCATGGTGTCTCTTCACAGTAACTGAAACCCCAACTAAGATAGCTTCTCTCTTGGTCCTCAGCTCCTGGCTCCTGGATGGCTCGCGCTTAGCCTCTTGGTCCTCAGCTCCTTTCCTGGTCCACTTGTCCTCTAGCCTTTCTCTCTCTTCCTCTTCTGCTCTCTGCTCCCTTCTCTTCTCATGGCCCAGTTCAGTCTGGCTACTTCCTGATGGCTCTTACTGCATTCTCCCTCATATCTACAACAAAACCTTTCTCCTCAACCACACCCAGGAATCCTCATTTTCAGTCACTAGGGAGCAAAAAAATATACCCAAAGCATTAAGCCAACCTTGTCAGGGAGACATCTTTAATTCCAGCATCCAGGAGGCAGAAGCAGGAAGACCTTTGTGAGTTCAAGGTCAACCTGGTCTACAGAGCTAGTTCCAAAACAGCCAGGGCTACACAAAGCAACTCTATCTCAAAAAACCAAAAATAAAATAAAATAAATAATAAGAAGAAACAAATAAAAACAAAAAAGCATAAAGCCAACTAGTTTCCCAATTTGAATTTCTAAATTTCGATCCAAGAGTCCATGATATAGCTCTGTGGGCAAAATCTCTCGCTATATAAGCTTAGCAACCTGAGTTTGATCCTCAGGACCCATGTAAAACAGGTGGATCCTGTGGTGCACATCCTTAATCCCAGCATGCCTATGCAAAGATGGAAGGTAGAGTCAGGAGAATCATCGGGAAGCTCTTGGGCCACCTAGCCTAGAGTTCACAGAATACATCAACAGCAAGAGTAGCTCTGCCTGAGCCGGATGAAGGAAGAGAACCAACTCCTGTGAGTTGTCTTTTGAGGTCTGTACATGTGCTGTAGATTGTGCACCCAGGTCTCTGGACACATGCACACAATGGTAAGAATAAATGAATTAAACCCAGTCCAGGAATAAGAATTTCATCAAGTCCCCCAAGCAAGGAGAGCAACACATATGAATAGCAAAGTCAAATCTAAAACAATAATTACTAACAAAAGGCCTCAAAAACAGCAGATGTTATACTGTGAAACAATGCTAAAAATCATCATAGTTGACATTTTAGAGCAAACTTAACTATACACTTTGGCAATCATAAGATTATAGTACAAGATGCATGGGACTGAAGAGGTGGTTTGGCAGTTAAAGACACCTCCTGCGTTGACATGAGAACCAGCGTGCAGATCACAGCACCCACACTGTGTGGCTCAAGAGGACCTGTGACTCTAGCTCCAGGGCATATGACACCCTGTTCTGGCTTCTTTGAGTACCCATGCACATACATGCACACAGATGCTGGCATGTATACTAATAACAAATGTAAAAAGAGAAATAAGATACATACCAATAGGAGAGTAAAGTAAGCTTTTTGGGAAGACTCTGTGTATGAAATGATACAGTGTGGATTCAGAGTTCCTAAGAAGTTATGTGTCCATTATAATTCCTGGTGAAACTAATTTTAATAAAAGTTTTATCTAAATTTATAATAGAAGAGGTAATAACACATTACTAAAAACAATACAAGAGCATGACAAAATGAAAATTAGGTGAAATTTAACTCATAAACATACATATCATATATTTAAAGTACTTTAAAATCAAATTATAAAAAAGATAAAGTATCTAATGAGAGCTTAGATGGGTATTACAATAAAAATTACATAACACACTCATGAATTTAAAGGTAGAAGTAATATGATAATTTCAATGGATGCAATAAGAGGATTTGGCAAAATTCAATACTGATTGATGAGTTTTTAAAATTCTGAGCAAACCATAAAAAGGAATTGTTTTAGTCAGTTTTGCAAATATCCCAAACCAAAACAGCTCTCATAGTTATGAATAATTTTCATACTTAACTATGAAAGAATAAATGCTTCCCCTTGAATATTGGACCAAGGAAAGCCTGGACAATCTCACTCTCATCCTTATACCAAGCATCATACAGTGCTTGAGATGTTCCCCTTGTGTGGTGAGGGCTTGCCTGTCCCTGTAGTTCTACTGTGCCCCTCCACCTGCTGATCCAGAAGGAACTATGTCTGCTACACCTTTGGCCAACATGCATTTAGAATATATGTGCATGGCCCATGCTGTGCAAAAATGTTTTTTTCCTAGAATCTGCATGAAGCCTGTGACTTCTCTGTTTCTTCGTCATCCCCAGTAAAGCCGGGCTGTACATGTACTCTGTTTTGCCAGCGGTTCTCCCATGTGGGTACTGAATACATTTTGAAACTTACTTTGTGTTTAATCTGTATGATACACTTAAAAGTTACTAATGTACTATTTTTAGTCATGGTAAAATACTGAAAAGAATCAAGGAACACAATTCTGGAGAAATAAAATGTGCACATTCAAGCAAAGGACAAAATTAAGAAGTCCATCATGTAGTAACAAGTACCTCTTAAAGATAAGAAGAATAAATCAAATCAAATGTGCTTAAGTGTTCATTAACAGCAGAAGCAGGACCCTGGGTATCGCCCAGTTGGGAAAGTGCCTGTCTTGCATGCATGAAGGCCTGAGTTCAATTCCCAGCATCAAATAAATTGTAGGCAAGGTTGTGTATGCCTACAGTCCAAGTGCTCAGGAGGTAGAGGTAGGAGGATAAGAAGTTCAAAGTCAATCTCCACTAAATATTGATTTGGAGACCAGCCTGGGCTACCTGAGGCCTTTTCTAAAAAGAAAAAAGGAAAAGAAAGAAAGAACGAAAGAAACAAAGAAAGAAAGAAGGAAGGAAGGAAAGAAAAAAGGAAAAGAAAGAAAGAACTAGAATGACCATGTAGCTAAGTATGTTCACGACATCTCTACAAACTTTAATGCTGGTTAGCTATGAAGAGAAGAGCTTGTTATAGCGACAAGAGACAAGAGATTTTTTTTGTGTGTGTAAGATTTTCTTTCCCTTTTCAATGTTGAGACAAAATCTTAATTACTCTAATTCAAATTAACCTTAAATTCTATATATGTAGTTCTTTAAAAAAATTTTTTTTTGTGTGTATGTGTGTATATTTTTTTTTGTGTGTGTTTGTGTGTATGTGTGTGTGTGTGCACGCGTGCGTGCACACGCACACACAAGCATGTATGCTCTGAGGAAGAGTGTTGCTACGTCACGTATGGAGACCAGAGGAAACCTCTGTGAAGTCAGTCCTGTCCTTTCATCTTATGTGGGCTCCGGGGGTTGAACTCTGGTGGTCAGGCTTAAGCAACAACCAGCATTAAGCACTGAGACATCGCTTCGACCCCACTTACATGTTCTAAGCTTACAACATGGGCTGTCTTCCACTGCCTCGCATAGAGTAGGATGGAGTGTGACGATCGAATTAGACTCTATACAGTGGGCAGAAGTGTGGGAAAATGTCACAGCAGTGAGTGTTATATGTCAAGTTCCATGGCACAGGAAAGGCGATCTTCAGCTTGCAATCTCATATATAAGATGCATCAAACACCGTTTTGAGGGGTGCCCATGCAGCTGTCTCATTTTTCTTTCTGGTCACTCAATCCTGTCCTCCAGATGCATAGGATGCCATGTAAACACTCTGTCCCTTACTTATCCTCTGCCTGACCTCATTTCATCTGATCCTAGTTAGCAAAGGAGATGAAGCAGGATTTAGGAGATGGATAACGTCTCCTAAAGAGAAGGGACACAGAGAGTCCAATGGTTGGATCTGGGAATCTAATCACCAAATTACAAATAGATTATCACGAGAAAATACATGTCTGTTTCCTACCTGATTCAGGTAGAAATGAAACACTTTGAAAGATAAATTGTTTGTGAAAGGAACTTCTAATATTGTACCCCCAACTGTAGGTACAAGACAGAGAGAATCATAGCAGGAAAAGAAAGCCAAGGTGTAGAGGGAATCTTAAAAGTTCTTATTAATAAAATCAAACCTGAGCAGGTATTGGGGTGAACACTGGAAGGTCAGAGAGACAGAACAAGCCACAGCTAACCTCACCTGGCCAACTTCTCAGCTGATCTTGTTTCCTCAGACTGGAAGCTTCTGAGTCCTCCTATCTGAATGGCTCTCAGCTGAACTGTGCTGCTCAAAACCTAAAAGCTTAACCCGCCAAATGCTTAACCAGCCAAATGCTTCTAGTTTCTGGTCCTCACGCCTTATATACCTTTCTGCTTTCTACCATCACTCTCTGGGATTAAAGGCTCGCTTTCTGGGATGAAAGGCGTGAGTCACCATGCTTGGCTGTATCCTTGAACACATGGATTTCTGCCTCTGGAATGCTAGGATTAAAGGTGTGTGCTACCACTGCCTATCCTAAGTATCTAGTGGCTTTTCTGTTCTCTGACCCCAGAAAAGTTTATTAGAGTACACAATAATTTGGGGAACACAATACCACCACACCAAGGTTGCCATGAAAACCCTTAGCAAAGATACTGGATTTCAACACAGCAATTCTTACATTGAAACCCACTTATGAGTGCACAATACATATTCTTATGCTGAAAAGCAGCTCTCACACTGTTGAGTTCAGGTAAGAGAGAAGGAAATGTCTGCCCTGCCTTCCAAGAGCAGCAGACAGTTCTAAAGACCTTCAAGTTTATGACTTCAAGTAGCTTTTGTCCTCATCTTTCATAACATGAAAAGATGGGAAGCAGATGGTGCATCTTGGGTATTTATAATTTGCGTTGAAACTTGTTACAGACAGTTTGGATCATGATTGAGAAATCTTCCCACCTCAGAGCTAAAACACACCACTCAGTTTTTCTTGGAAAGTGTGAGAAGGCAGCTGAGGGTTATAGTCAACACTTCCTCCTTCTGCACAGAAAAAAAGGGAACAACCAGTATCTCCCTGAACGCAAGAAGATTAAGAGTTAGAGATGACTGGGAGACATCAAGACCAAAGTATCTCTGCACAGCTCAGAAGGCAAAGATGCCATGCTGAACTGGACTTTTCTGGGTACCATGGCCCATGCTAGACAACAGTTTTCTTCAAAATGCAGATTTCACTGTTTTGTTGTATAGCACATTGTTAGAAGGTCTTATTAATAAAAACAAACCCAGAGCCAGGTATTGGGGTGAACACTGAAAGATCAGAGAAACAGAACCAGCCACAGCTAACCTCACCTCGCTATTTCCTCAGCTGATCTCGTTTCTTCAAACTGGAAGCCTCTGTGTCCTCATCTGAATGGATCTCAGCTGAACTGCTGCTCAAAAGCCTAAAGCTTAACCAGATCTAGTTTCTGGTCCTCACGCCTTATACAACTTTCTGTTTCCTGCCATCACTTCCTGGGATTAAAGGCGTGTGTCACCATGCCTGGCTGTTTCCAGTGTGGCTTTGAACTCACAGAGATCCAGATGTATCTCTGCCCCAGAATGCTAGGATTAAAGGTGTGTGTACCACCATTTTCTGGCCTCTATGTCTGTCTAGTGGCTGTTCTGTTCTCTGACCCCAGATAAGTTTATTAAGGTGCACAATATATTGGGGAACACAATATCACCACATTGTTGTGATGTTTTGTTTTTGTTTTGAGACAGGATCTCACTCTCTATTGTTGACCTGGAACTCACTCTGTACCCAAAGCTACACTCACAGTAATCTTGCCTCAATTCCCAGAGCACTGGGATTACAGCTGTGACCCATCAGGCTAGGCTTGTCAATGTTTTTTTTTTTTTTCCTTTTCAAGACAGGGTTTCTCTGTGTAGCTTTGCGCCTTTCCTGGAACTCACTTTGGAGACCAGGCTGGCCTCGAACTCACAAAGATCCGCCTGCCTCTGCCTCCCGAGTGCTGGGATTAAAGGCGTGCGCCACCACCGCCCGGCCTTGTCAATGTTTTGATTTGTAAGGGAAAGGAACTCTCTCAAGGTCACTGTCATAGCGATAGTGAGCTAAGGAATTCTTGGAAGTCTTAGAGAACCCTCAGGAGGTATTTCCCGTAGGCAGGCAGGTGGGCAGGCCCCGTGAAGGGGAAGTGGGGAGCTTTAGCTGTCAGGGCACACTATTACAAGGCCTCTTGGTTACATCAATTTCTCCATGCAACTGCTCTACTTCCTCCTTCCTAATCCTGACCAGGGCAAGACACAGTCCTGACCCCATATGACAGTTCAAGTACAGGTACGACCATTGACTTCCTTTCCCGCTTGTCTGCTGCTACTTGCTTTTTTCAAGAGGAAACATCTGGATTGGTTCCTAACCAAGTCAATGGATAGGCTAGTACAGATCATGTAGGTTTTCTGATCAAGTCTGCTTCCAGGAGGGAGGGGTGTGGAGAGAGGGTGCAGAAGTGGAGAATGTCTGCTATGTACAGAGTGAGCACGCACCTGAGAGTACAGAGAGCATTGTTTATAACTACACGGGGAAGGAATGTGAATCAGGACAGAAGTCAACACAGCCTCACATTGTGCCTGTTCCAAGGACTGACTGGCATAGACTTTCTAGAATGAATGGACAGAGACAAGCAAAGAGATGCAACTAGTGTAC
This sequence comes from Peromyscus eremicus, assembly GCF_949786415.1. Lineage (NCBI taxonomy): Eukaryota > Metazoa > Chordata > Mammalia > Rodentia > Cricetidae > Peromyscus > Peromyscus eremicus. Next base: position 34,412,533 of record NC_081418.1, read on the forward strand.
TCCTTTTGTATATTCTGTTCTTTTGTCTTTAAAAAGTGCACAAGTATCTTTTTCCTTATAAATAATGGCTTGTTACACATACAACTTCAGAAGCACCCCATAGTTGGAGGGAAGAGATTCAGTCACAGTTTACATATGTGAGGCCTTCCTTTACTATGTGATATCACACGCCCTCTGGTTTTCTTTCTTCTCCAGTCTGTGAGAGTTTGCACACTGGAATAAATAAATTGTGTGTGTATGTGTGTGTGTTTATTCCAGTTCTCATGTATCCCAGGCTGGCCTCGAACTTGAACCTCTGATTTTTCTGCCTCTACCTCCAGAGTGCTAAGATTATTGGACCCTATTCCTGTGCCTGGTTTATATGTTGCTGGAGATGGAACCTAGCGCTTAATGCTTGCTAGACAAGGTCTATATCAAGTGAGCTATACCCCTATCTAGCTCTTCAACAGGCATATGTGTGTCTAAGTACATATAGAGGTCAGAAGACAACATCGTTGTCACAGGGTTGTCACGGGCTCACAGGGTTCCAAGGATGCTTCTGCCTCTGCCTCCATCTCATCTTTGGAGTTCTGGGATCTGACTTTTATGTAGGTATTGGGGATCTGAATTCATGTCTTACCCTTGTCTGGCTAGAACTTAACCCACTATGCCATCCCCAGAGCTCCCAAATGACTGCTTCTTAAAGTGGTTCCCCTGACTATTATCATCAAGAAACTCATGAAAACAAAAATTTCCACACTAGACAGGCTGAATCAGAAACTCTGAGTGTAGCTTAGCAATCTGCCTTAACAGATAATTCTAATACATGCTAACGTTAGAGGTCCTTTGCCATAAAAATCTAAATTTAACTACTACCAACAAACTAGAAACAGAAATAAAACCATTTTTCCTAACAGAAACAAATTTTCCTTCCAAATTCACGGGGCTTCTTAAAGCTTTAAGAAAAGAAACCTGTGTTTTATAGTTCAGACAGACAGACAGACAGACACATGAGAGAGAAAGGGGGCAAGGGAGAGAGAGAAACTGTGTCTTTAAAACTAAGAGAAGCAAGTCAATTCCAACTTCTCATCTCCTAGCTTCACTATGTCTTGAAATCTGAACATGCCCTACTCTTAAATTTTCTTCTGAGAATTTTTTTCCTCATATTTTATAAGAGTTTGGTACTTTACAAACAACTGGTCCCTAAGTGAGACAATATCCAATAACCAGCAATGGGAAAGAGAGCAGGGGTTGGAGAGATGTGCTGTGTAGAAGAGCTCTGACAGCTGTGACTTCTTTTATTAAGCAAATATCAACAGCCTTCAGGACAGAAACAGTCCTGCAAAGGCCTTTTCTGTTGACACTGTGAGACCAGGGGCTGTGAATGATATGAGCGGTTCTCAACCTGCAGGTCGTGACCCTCTGGGGAGGGGGGGGTCGAATCACCGTCTCACAGGGGTCACCTAAGACCACCTGAAAACATAGATATTTACATTACGATTCATAACAATAGCAAAATTATAGCCATGAGGTAGCAATGAAAATACTTTCATGGTTGGGGGTCAGCACAACATGAGGAGCTGTATTAAAGGACTGCAGCATCAGGAAGGTTGAGAACCACTGAGCTAGATCAATGTACAGTGTAGGTATCAGCATGTTCTCTCATTCCCCCAGAGAACGGTGAGTTGCTTGAGACGCATACTGGCCATCCTCTTTATTTCCCGTCAGGGAATTTTCAGTTTTTCGCTTTTGTTAGGGACATCCAAAGACAGCACTGAGGCAGGGCCAATGCCTTTTAAGGGCACTGTAACTTTTGTTAGTGTCCATCATGGCCATATGTGGCCAGACTCCTTGCTGAGCTGGTTTCAGTCAGACACTGTCAGTTGTTTACCACTTTGCAATGTAGCTAGAGTTTTCCTGCCTGGCCCACGGTCAGGACAAATCTCTCTCACCCGCCAGTCCTGCAGCCGCTCAGACCCAACCAAGTAAACACAGAGACTTATATTGCTTACAAACTGCATGGCCATGGAAGGCTTCTTGTTAACTGTTTTTATATCTTAAATTAACCCATTTCTATTAATCTATAAGTTGCCACGTGGCTCGTGGCCCACCGGCATCTTTACATGTTGCTTGTCATGGCCGCAGCTGGCAGCGTCTCTCTGACTCAGCCTTTTTGTTCCCAGAATTCTCTTTTTTCCTTGTCCCGCCTATACTTCCTGCCTGGTTACTGGCCAATCAGCATTTTATTTATACAGAGTGATATCCACAGCATTGCAACTTATATAAAACTTTAATAAGTGCTTCCTGCACTGAAGGCAGTATCAATAGAAGGAACAATTGAAAGAGTAATGAAGCCCAAACTATCCATTCACCCACTTTGTTGTCTCAATATCCCTAGGGTCAAGGACCAACTATCTTTATTTCCAAATATGTCTTTGCAGAAAGCCTCTGAACTCCTGGTGCATTTCCAACCAGGCACCCTAGATTTCAGATGAGGAGGTAAGGTGGGGTGTGTACTTACTAGAGGTACCTCAGAGAATCACCATACTCAGGCTGTGGCACTTGTCTGTGGTAAGGTACACAATTCCTTCACATGGATGGAGTCCAGCTTTTGATTATTACAAATACTGTCCTGTGCCTATTTGTGAACATGTCCTCTGGAACGTTCTTCCTGGGGACACCCACATACTGCCCCAGTCTTTGTCTGGTTCCTTGGAAGTGCCTCTGCCTTCAGCCATTCTTAATGAAGGTTCCTGTTGCTGGTACTCATTGTGTGCACCTGGTCAACATCCTAACTCAGCTCCTCAGTGACTTGAGATAAAGCCAAGCCCTCGGAAACAAACGGAACCTGTTATTCCAACCCTCCACAAAACCACCATTTATGTTCTTGTGGAATATGGCTGCTACTTTTGTTGGCAAATTTAGCTGCAGCACATTTAAAAGAGTGTAGTAAAACCAGAAAAAGCAGAGAATGCACATGTTTGAGGTCAGAGATACCAGAACAAATATGGGCTGCTGGATCCCTGCACTGACTCAGAGGGGCCCCTCACTCACTGGGTTTCTAATTTGTGTGGCTTTTCCCCATCTGGCTTTCCTCAAATCTTTCTTTTTCCTCACTTTAACCATAGTTCTATCCTCAGTCAAGATATCATGCTACACTCTCCTGCTCTTTGTGGGCACAAATTGCCTCTGTTTGCTTCGAGAAGCACAGCCCTTTGACACTGGGCCAGAGTTCTGAGCTTTGAATACACTCTGGACAGTTTCTTTCCCTGTTCCTTCTCCTGAAATCCTTCCTTCTGAGTTTCTTGGATTCACCCACTCTCTTCTTTATTATGAATATTTCTCTAGTTTGTCTGGCACTTGGATTTTATGTGTACTATTTAGTATGTGACTATCAACAAGTTGGATCAAATTAATATTTACATAAATATTCACCCACCAGGACTTATTATATTATTGCCAGTACCTATGTATTTTTCAGACATAAATACTGGCAGTAATATAATTATAATATTATATAATAAATATGTTTATAACATATAATAGACATTCACTATATATTATTTAAAATTAGTTTATTCTTATTTTATTTGCATTGGTGTTTTGGTTATATGTATGTCTGTGTGAGGGTGTCAGATCTTGGAGTTACAGACAGTTGTTAGCTGCCATGTGGGTGCTGGGAACTGAACTTGGGTTCTCTGGAAGAGCAGTCAGTGCTCTTAACTGCTGAGCCATCTCTCCAGCCCCACACTATATATTAATTTATAACAATACTTATATTAAGTTATATAAATTAATTATAATTAATATATTATATAAATATAATAAGTGTATAATAAAAATAATATAATTATTTTTCAGGCATGGATACTGAGATGCAAGGAGGCTTCTACTTCATTTAATATAGTAATTAGAGTAAGCCAACAAATTATTAATAGCTAAATACTAATCATCTCTCACTCAACAGTCCTGGGAAATTATTTAGATTTCTTTCTCTACACAGTCATACCAGGCCTAGACTGGCAGTGGCTATCGTCTTGAAAACATCGATTTTAAGATCTTCCTAATGGTTAGCATCCTAGTTATCCTGAGGAGGAAAAGAGTTAAATGTTACACACTATGACAGATTCTGTGATGGGAGGAGACCATCCATTCCGCACATTGCGCTGGAAACACGACCATCACAGAGAAGAGTTGACCAGTTGCAAAGACAACCAAATAAGGGACATAATTTGGGAGGTTCACAGGTCTCATAGTCAACGGCAAAGCGTGCCTCACTTCGTCTCTCTGGAAGCACCGTGCCTGGCAGCAACCAGCCACCGTTCATCCATGGTGCCATCTGGTCCCACTTCCCGCCTGTGCCGTTTTGTTAGGCTGTGATGTGACCTCCACAGCGGAAAACACCGACATCAAACTTTCAGACAGTCTCGCCTGCGGTCCTGCCCAATCCCTGCTTTCTACCGTTTCCTGGGAGCAGCACACAGTGGTTTCACTTATTTTACTAACTCTTCTATCCCCTTTGTTCCAAACTTTTCTCATTCTGTTTAGTGTTTTTGTATACCACATAATCATTTGATGAACGAGAGAGAGAGAGAGAGAGAGAGAGAGAGAGAGAGAGAGAGAGAGAGAGAGAGAGAGAGAGAGAGAGGAGATTGGAGAGATGGAAAGCTCATAAAAGGAGGGAAGTGGTGACAGAAGAGAAGAAAGGAGGGAAGTAGCAACGGTCTCTGCCCGAGGCTGGTTCTCTCTGTCCTTTTCTCCTCCGTAAGCTTCTCCCCTCTCCCTCTGGCTGTGTAAATCTCATCACAGCCAGGCAAACATACCTGGTAATCCACTGCCTGAGTGTTCGTGTTCCGGGGGAGGGTTCTGTGGGGAGGGGGCGGGAGGATTTTGAAGAACAGATGTTCTGAGGAGGATTATCTTCATCTCTGGCACGGGATGCCTATTTCCTTCATCTCCTGTCTTTCTTCCTCTTAGCCTGTGCCCTCATTTTGGTGGAAAACGTCTTTCAGCATATCTCCAAGAAATGGATAAGGGGTAGAAAGACTTTTGAAATCTCCACTTGTGATAAAATGTTTTATTGTGTTCGGAGAGTTAATTGTTCACTTTGCAAGGTACTCAGCTGTAATTCGGAATTCTTTCCACGTGACTATTTGAGGCAGCACCCCACTGTAATCAACGGGCAACAGAATAACAGCAGATGTCTCTGCAGAATTTTTTTCTTTCCGACACAGGATCTTTCACTGAACTTGATGAGGGCCGGATGGCCCGGGATCCCTTATAATTCTTTGTCTCTGGCATTGTGCCATTTGCGGCGGCGGCGGTGGTGGTGGTGGTGGGGGTGTGTGGGAGTGGGTGGTGGTGGTGGTGGTGGTGAGGGGTAGGGGGGGCAGGCACCACTACCCTGGGCTCTAAACGTGGATCCTGGGAAATCAAACTCAGATCCTCAGGTTTGGGCAGCAGGCACTTTACCCACTCCGCTGTTGCCCCACCCAAGAAACTTTGGACTTTTACCTGAGCAAAAAGCAAACTAATATTTGAACCATTTCATATTTTGGGTTTATTTAATATAACATCTAATATCATCTTCATAGAGAATGCACTATTGGGCCATCTTCCCAGCTCATATGCTTTATGTTTTAAGTAATATTGACAAGATGTTGAGAACAAATACACAGTTTAATGACTAAAGATTATTCATTTATAACCCTTTTGAAAAAAAAAACTTGGTTTTAAAGGTATTAGAGATATGACTTAGTAATTATATCCAGTAACTCATCCAACTTACCTTTTCCTTCTATCTCATACATATTTTCTATGCAAACTGAGTTGTGACTAAAAGCTTTAACGTTAACATAAAGAAAAAGCATACTAGTTGTGAAAGGATCAGCTCTAACCTGGATGGAGATGACCAGTGTTGGTGTAAGGAAAACCACAGCACAAATGACTAGCTATGCCCAGAAATTCATCAACTGCCCTCTAGAGTTTCCTCTGGATTTTTATCCAGTAGTACTGTAATTAGCAATATTGTATCATATCCCAGAAATTGCTCAAGAGTATATTTTAGTTCTTGTATCATATGCAAAAGATGACAATGTGAGATGATGGACATGTTGATTTACTCGAGTGTATGAATAATTTCTCACATATTAATAACCTATTAAAGCATCTGTTACATACATAAGATATGTATAACTGTGTGTAGGGGATGGAAGCTTTTAAAAATTTGTTTATTTTATATCCTGACTGCAGTTTCTCCTCTCTCCCATCCCTCCCCTACCTCCCCTTTGCCCCCACCCCATCCATTCTTCCTCTGTTTCTGTTCAGAAAGGGGCAGGCCTCCCATGGGTATCAACAAAGCATGGCATATCAAGTAAGCACCTCCCTTGTATTTAGATTGGGCAAAGCAATCAGTATGAGGAACAGGTTCCCAAGTACCAACCAAAGTGTTAGGGACAGCCCCTGCTCCCTCTGTTAGGAGTCCCACAAATAGAACACACTACACAACTGTTAAATACATGTAGAGGGCCTGGGTCAATCCCATGCAGGCTCCCTGGTTGTTGGTTCAGACTCTGTGAGTTCCTGTGAGCCAAGTTAGTTGATTCTGTGGGTTTTCTTGTGATGTCTTTGACCCCTCTGGCTCCTAAAATTCTTCCTCCCTCTCTTCAGCAGGATTCCCAGAGATCAGCCTAATGTTTGGCTGTGGGTCTCTGCATCTGTTCCCATTAGTTACTGGGTAAAGGCTCTCTGATAACAATTGGGGGAGGTACCAATCTGATTACAGTTCAGGCTACATATCCATTATTACTAGGAATCTTGGCTGGGGTCATCCTTGTAGATTCGTGGGAGTTTCTCTTGCATCAGATTTCTACCTGACCCCTAAATCTCCCCATTTCCAGTTATCTCTTTCAGTACTCTCCCCGTCCATCCACTCTCCAACCAGTTCCCTCAAGTTCCCATCCCCATCTGCTCCCAGTCCACCCAGGAGATCACTTCTATTTCCTCTTCCCAGGGAGATCCATGAATCCCTCTTTGGGCCCTCCCTGTTACCTAGCCTCTGTGGGTCTGTGGATTGTAGCATGGTTATCCTTTACTTTACAGCTAATATCCACTTTTGAGTGAGTAAATAGCATGTTTGTCTTTCTGGGTCTGAGTTACCTTACTCAGGATGATTTTTTTCTAGTTTCATTCATTTGCCTTCAAATTTCCTGATATCATTGTTTTTAACAGCTGAGTCGTACTCCATTGTGTAAATGTACCACATATTCTTTATCCGTTTTTTAGTTGAGGGGCATCTAGGTTGTTTTCAGGTTCTGGCTATTACAAATAAAGCTCCTATGAACATAGTTGAGCAAGTGTTCTTATGGTATGATTGAACATTGTTTGGGTGTATGCCCAAGAATGGTGTCTCAGGGTCTTGAGGTAGATTGATTCTCAATTTCCTGAGAAACTGCCATATTGATTTCCAAAGTGGCTGTACAAGTTTTCACTCCCACCAGCAATGGAGAAGTGTTCCTGTTTGTCATTTGTATATAGGAGGGCTACTGATTTTTTTGAGTTAATTTGTACCCAGTCACTTCACTAAAGGTGTTTATCAGCTATAGGAGTTCCCTGGTAGAATTTTTGGGGTCGCTGTTTTATATATATCATGCCATTAACAAATAGTGATACTTTGACTTCTTTTCCAATTTGTATCCCCTTGATCTCCTCTTGTTTTATTACTAGAATAAGAACTTTGAGTACTGTATTAAATAGATATAGAGAGAGTGGACAGCCTTGTCTTGTTTCTGATTTTAGTGGAATTGTTTTGAGTTTCTCTCCATTTAATTTGATGTTGACTGTTGGCTTGCTGTATATTGCTTTTATTATATTTAGGTATGTTCCTTGTATCCCTGAGCTCTCCAAGACTTTTATCATGAAGGGGTGTTGGATTTAGTCGAAGGCTTCTTCAGCATCTAATGAGATAATCATGTTTTTTTTTTCTTCAGTTTGTTTATATAGTGGATTACATTGACAGATTTTCATATGCTAAACCATCTCTGTATCTCTGGGATGAAGCCCACTTTATCATGGTGGATGATCTTTTTGATGTGTTCTTGGATTTGGTTCGCTTATATTTTATTGGATATTTTTGCATTAATGTTGAGGGAAATTGGTCTGTAATTCTCTTCCTTTGTTGAGTCTTTGTGTGGTTTGGGTTTTTTTTTTTCCCGTGGCTACCCTTCTAATTGGTGGTAGTGGTGGAGAGAAACAAATGAATATTAATGAGAAATTACGAATATATTTAAATATATCAGTAAAGGCAATACAAATGGCTACTAAGTGGAAAATCAGAATTTTATTAGGATGTTATGATTTGTCCTAGATTAAGTTTTCCTTTTCATACACGTTAGGAAGGGATTGCAGAACCGACTTAATGAAATATAGTACCACAGGAAATAGTGTGAACCAACTTCCCTTAGAATTTCCACACATTTTGTCTGTTGTACAAATACCAAATCCTATCTGTTTCCATCTTAGACAACAGTATACTCTTATAGTCATGAGTTCACTTACTTATAAACATAACTAGGCAGCAGCCAGTTTTTTTTTCTTTAATTGAAATCAATATTCTGAACTAGTGGTTTAAACTGGGGTGTTACCTCACTTATGTATAAGGTTGTGTTTTTGTGAAGATGTATGGAGCCTACCTACTCTGGGCATACTGAATCTTTTTAGTACTATTAGCAAATTCTTGGCATATTCTAACGGTATGTTTAATTAGTAACAGTACATTACATACCAGGATTATTTGAAGACTTTTTTTTCTAAGTAAAGATAACATTTATTCATTTTCATAAATTACATAAAAACTCTAGTTTTTCAAAATGACATTAGTTTTTACATTATATGTATTTTATCTCTAAATTTTTGTATTGACATTATTCTTCATGCTACAGAAACAACCAATTTTCCTTGCCAGTATTGTTATTCTTGTGACAACAGTGTTACCTGTTTTAGACCTGAGTTTTGAAAATCATTCATTATTAGGTCATAGGAGTCTGAAGTGTTAGCTTTCTATAGCATGCTTTTGTTTGGCTGTGAGGCTGCCTTGAAACTACTTACAACCAGCTACTGGCTAGAGTGAATCATTGCCAATCAAGGAGCCTCATGGGAAAGAATGTTTCTTAGATCTGGTTTGCTGGAGTCAGGGATTGGCGGTCACCTCCAAATTGTTGGCAGTGAATGAAACGAGTTCGTATTGAACAAAAAGTAAAAAGGAACGACAGTGTTGACTAAAAAGAAGCAGAGAGGAGTGAATGTAGACCCTCACCCGAGGCTGGAGCTTCAGAAAAAAAGCTCTGTTAAACTTTCTCTCCAACCTTCATTTCCGGAATCCTTCAGGTGTTGTGTTTTGGATAACAGCTGACTGACTGAATCTGGTTCCCCAAATATGATTTAGATAAGTCTGGTTCCCCAGTCTCAGGATCCCCGCAAGGCCTGCTGGTCACTTCCTTGCTTACCTGTCACAAGGCCCAAGTCAGACATTTCCTTGAGCACGTTGAGCAAGGCAGACACAAACCCCTCGGGTTCCAGCTCCAGCCTACAGCTCGTTCTCTATCTGGTGAATGATTAACCACGGTTCAACTACTCTTTTCTTTTTCCCTGAAGCTAGCTAGACAGAGACAAAACGTCTAGCTAAATGACAGACTTCCCTTCATTGTGAAACAACACAGAGATAAACACCCAGCTCACAGCTTGTCTACTCTTTCCTATAAGTGCTTTCAGTCAAACACCCGCAGACATACTCTAGTCTACTGTCAACATCTCTGGGGGGGGGGGGGGCGGGGGGAGCCCAACACTTTGCTGTCTGGTCCATTTTGTCTCCGGCGGTGTGGAGAGAAATCCCCGTGTGTTACGGGAGTGGATGCCCAGGCGAGGAGGTTCCTTTCCTTTCCTTTCTGTTTCACTTCCCGAGTGAGTGAAGGAAACCGAAGTCGGAAGCTCCTCAAAGAACGGCCAGAAGAGACAATGGGAGACGCCAAGACACTAACAGGTTCTTTGGAAATAGTTTGTAAATTCTGAGATAGAAAGCAGGGCATCTTCAGTTCTAAAAAGCAGTTTATATTGCATTGGTGCATTTACTCTACCAAATCAATGATCATGTCGCTATTTTAAGTACTACATATTCAGTGCATTCCTGTGCTCTGCCAGAAGTGCTTAGTGATACTTCTGAGTAGAAGAGTCCAGAGGAAGGAAATAACTACAGCGGCCTGATACCCAGTGCCAGGCCGGCTCCACTTCCTCCTTAGGAATCAGGGTAAGGGAGTGTCCGTGACTGTGACCCTTTAGTTAATAAATGAACAGAGGGAGAAAATATGTCCTAAAACCCCTTCTGTATACTAGTGGAAATCATAAACTGACAAAAGTCATCTATTCGAGAGAGAGTCCCAAATCTGCTTTGTTTGAGATCATAGTTTCAAACCTAATTCCTGCAGTCAGTGTTAGAGTCGAAACTACAGTTTCGTGACTCCTGGTTACACGATCTGGAAAACTGGGCTCTGTGGGCATGCAGCAAGCAGCTTGTTTATCTGACTTTACACAAGACACCCTCTATCAGCCCCTATTTCTAATTTTTTCAGACGTTTATAGCACACAGGAAAAAGCTTTTTTGTTTGTTTGCTTATTTTTGAGATTGTGTTTTCATTACAATATTTCTCTTTTCCCTTTCCTCCCTCCAAACCCTTCCACACACCCCTCCCTGCTCTCCTTCAAATTCACGGCCTCTTTGGAAAAGAGATTTTAAGGTCCCGTAGTGCAGCCTTTTCTGCAGGGCTGAGTAATCATCACAGACAGTTCATAACCAGGGAAGGAAAGCAGGTTTGAAATAAAATGACACGGTTTAAATGAGGAAACAAGTACAATTTCTATTGAAATTCTATGTAGTTTAAAACATTTAGAGAAAAGTGTTTCTTCACAAAGCTACTAAAAGTAATTTTAAGAAAAAAAATTTTCTTTTTCTTTTGAAAGTGGAGTGCTCTGAAATTTAGTGAAATGCTGACTAGGGTGTTTCAGGACTCATGTGCCGGGATTGGCTATTTCAGATTCTTCTGGCACCATCTAGTGGCCCAGACAAGCAATAGCATCTGTTTTGACCCAAGTGCTTACGCCGCGGAGACACAGCTCTGTGGATTTTTCTCCAGGGGTGAGAATAACGACCTAACAACCTCTGTAAGTTTTGTGCTGGGATACTAAGAAAAAAGCAGTGGTGGCACACGCCTTTAATCCCAGCACTCAGGAGTTAGAGCCAGGTGGATCTCTGTGAGTTCGAGGCCAGCCTGGGCTACCAAGTGAGTTCCAGGAAAGGCGCAAAGCTACACAGAGAAACCCTGTCTCAAAAAAAAAAAAATCATTTTATAACCCTGACGTGGCTCTAGCATCATCTGAATAAAAAGAAATGGGTCTCAGCAAATATTTCTGGTACAATTTTCCTTTCAAGTATGTTTTGCACAATTTTTAAAGTTAGCAGAAGGCTAGATAGAATACACATAGAATTTAATATTAAAAATTGAAACAGGATGCTGTGTTAATGTGGAAATTTGTAAGACGTTAATGAAGTCTTTAAGACTGCTGCACATTTCAATTAGAAAGGGGTACTCTCTTAGGAAAAAAGATTGGGGAGTATATGCAAGTGGTATTTTTACTGGAGCAAAGGCGTGCTAAAGGTGGATGCAGTTGGCTTTGCAAAGGTTGAAAAGCATGAGATGTGGGTGCTGAATATCAAACTCTTCACATCTTGATTTCTAATGTTGCAAATACTCTTTCTCATGGAGCTGTCAAAAGAAAATGCACATATCTACCCATTTCCCGATTAAATAGAGAATAACTATTGTTTGAGAAGACAAAATGATGTGGAGGTGTAAGATGTCCTGGTTCCTTGAAGGATAAGCTCTGTCAAAAATCAGTGTCAGATGAGGCAGAGTCTGGGCTGTGGAAAGAGCAGGAGGACATCTGAGCATCAGTCTGGTCCACCCTGAAATGGGGTGAGTGAGATGCTGGGTGAGGCACTTGGGCATTCACTCGTGATCTCCCACTGAGCTCAAACATGGCTCTTCCTCCGACTCAAAATTTGGTTACGTAGGGACATTGTGCAGGGGTGTGCATGTGTGTGTGTGCATGTGTGTGTCCACGCGTGAGTGTGTGCATGTATAAAACCGTATATATATTTAAATTTAGACATTTCCCTTTCTTAGTAGCAGTGCCTGCAGGTGAGTGAGCTTTGTGAGTTAGTAAAGCAAGTCGTTAGAGACAGAAATTTAAGCCCAACTTTTAAAATGTTCATTTTGAATTTTTACAGTTTTTTTTTTGTTTTTTTGTTTTTTTGTTTTTTTGAGACAGGGTTTCTCTGTGTAGCTTTGTGCCTTTCCTGGAACTCACTTGGTAGCCCAGGCTGGCCTCGAACTAACAGAGATCCGCCTGGCTCTGCCTCCCAAGTGCTGGGATTAAAGGCGTGCGCCACCACCGCCCGGTGAATTTTTACAGATTTTATAGTTAATGAAAACAAACACATGAAACTTGACCAAAGTTTGGAAATCTGAATAAATTTTATATATAAGTGTATATATAAAACTGCATTAGCAATATATAAGCTCAGCTCTCCTTCACAGTTTGTGAACTTTCTAGTTTACACAATGACAGCAAATACCCCTTTGGAAAGGCCTGCTGTTTTATGAATGTATTGTTAATGGCAGGCATGAAATTTACCCATGAACAGAAGCCTCGGCACTCCAGAAAACTCTGTCATTTCAAAATTCTTTTGCCGGAAGAATGTTTGCTTCCCAAAACAAGAAGGTTGACAAAATAGATACCTTTTGGGATGCATTCCTAACCAGCAAAAATGCATTTCTAGGTGACTATGACATTGCTATACATTATCCTGAAAGCAGTTTTGAAACTAGATCAATTGAGTTCATATGGAATCAGCCAGAGGCTACAGTGGGTGGAAAGAAAATTCTGAGGATGCTTGAACCAGCTTTGCCTGGCTGACTGCCATACCAAAGAGCAGTGATTATGTTCTCATCAAATTAGGGTTGTGTCTTTTTATTGATAACTTTCATAATGCATAATTGGCTTCAGAACTGTATTTGTATCACATTATGACAAAGTCAACACAGGTTGTGAGTTAAAGTTCCCAGAAAGAAGCCACACCCTATATCAAACATTCTTCAAAAGCAGATTTACAGATTAGAACTTCAATAACTGTGGAGCTATTATTTAGCCCCTTCCAAACCATTAATTCCCATCTGTGTGTCTAACCTAACATCCCTGTGAGTATGAAAACTTGTAGGTTAGTAGACCCTTGGCTTCCACCAACTCAAAGCTGACCATGCCGTCAGATAACATCTGCGGCTGATAGCTGAGGCTTCTCAGCTTTTCTATGACCTCTTTACCTTTTTGTTTTTGTTGCTGTGATGGTTTGAAAGGAAATGGCCCCCAAAGGGAGTGGCACTATTAGTAGGTGTGGCTCTGTTGAAGGAAGTGTGTCACTGTGGGGGCGGGCTTTGAGGTCTCCTTTTCTCCAGTGTCCCTCAGTGTGACAGTCAGTTGACTTCCTGTTGCCTCTGAGTCAAGATAAAGGCTTCTCAGCTCCAGCACCACATCTGCCTGTATGCCACCATGCTGTCCTGTTCCACGTCATAATGACCTCTGGAATTGTAAGCGAGTCATCCCAATTAAATATTTCCTTTATAAGAGTTGCAGTGGTCATGGTGTCTCTTCAAAACAATAGCAAACCCTACCTGAGAAAGTTGGAAAGCGTTACTTTCCACATCCATCTCCTTGGCACACCCCTTGGCCTGTGTCAGGGGCAGCTTCTTGACACTGTCTCAGCTGAACATGACATGCATGGCCTGTCTACAGAAACTGTTCCTTACTCATTGTCTTCCTACTATGGTGACATTTACATTTCCTATTCTCTTTGCCAGTCATTATTTCTTTTCCACCTCCATCTAGTCCACCATCTCTTTTTATGCAGGTGTTTATTTTGATAGTAGCTAATAAATAATATAAATAAAAAGTAAGATAATCATCTGGATAAGTTGTAGTTAGTAACACCAACTCTTCTTATTTAGTACTTCATGTTATAGGACAGTTTAGATTCAAGAAGGTAGCACATGTATTTTGCATCTAGATTCTCCTACTCACCTCTTATGTAAATATGGCATGTTTACTGTAATAAAACAACCAGGATTTATAAGTGCTCCAAATTCCAAAATTTATTCAGGTTTCCTTAGTTTTTACCTGACCTCTTTTCCTCTCTGAAGGTCCTTCTAGAATACTTTATTACCCCAAGCTATTCTGTCCCCTTAGGCTCCACTTAAGTGCCAGTATCTCAGATTTTTTTCTGTTTCTGATGACTTTGACAGTTTTTGAGACATGTTGGCCAGATTTTTTTTTCAGACTCTTTCTTGGAATGTGTCAGCTTTTCTTAAGATTAGACTCAGACTAGGGGTTCAGGGAGGAAATTCCAGAGCTAAGGTGCTGTTTCCACCACATCGCACTGCCAGGGTTTACTGCTGTGGAGAGTGACTCCATCACCTGGTTGGGTTGGTATTTCTCAGGTTTCTACCCCAGGAAGAGCCTTGTTTTCACTGTTCCTCGGGTCCTTTAGAAGGAAGATGCCATTTGCAGCTCACAGAGGACAGACAGTTATGTCAATTTGGACTCACCAACATGCTTCGTTTTATACTAAAGGCATTGATGTTTTTAGAAGTTAGTTTGCTCCTGTGGCGTTGGCACCTGTGGGGCACTGATGAACCACCATCAATGTCCTGGTTCTTTCTGTGGCCACTGTTAAACTTCCTGACTTTGAGGGACTTTCAGCTGGCACATTGTCACCTCCCTGGTATCGAGGGGTAGGATGTCTTTCCTCACTGCTCCCTGTTGCCCTCTACTGAGGTCTGAATGAGGGGAAAAGGCTCAAGTTCCCACTTCCTAACAGATGGATAGTCTTGACTCCACTCTTGACCTTAACAACCTGGATAGGCATGGGACCACAGTGATGTTTGGTCAGAGACGCACAGTGATTATCTAAAATCTTACTGTTCCTTGACTGTCTCTTTTCAGTCTCTGGAAAGAACAGGCTTTTTTTTTGTTATGGACCTTACTCCTCCTCCATATCCATCAGCATAACCAATTTCTTCAGGTTCATGCCTGGGATATATGAGGGGGCAAAGTAATAAAAATAACACAGACACACATATATACAAACACACATATACACACATATGTAACACAGACATACATATATATGCATATGCAAACATACACATACATACACACATATACATATTATACATATATACATACTCATACACACACACACACACACACACACACACACACACACACACCCCAAATAAATACACACATTGCTAGATTATTCTCTTGGGTACTGAGGTCCCTCTTTTGCCTGACTTCTTTCAGCCCTCCTGTTTCCTCTATTATATAATTAGTACTGAGGGTCGTAGTTGTACGTAGTGAAGGAATAAGTATGAGCGTGTCTGTTTCACTCCTTAGAACTCACCATCAACTCCATACTATGCTGACAATGTTCTTTGTTACAGTGTGACACTGCATTTTTCCGTGGAGAAATTACTAAATATTTTTTATCAGACACACAAGGGACCTTGGTGCTATCTTTCATTATAAATTCTGAAGGAGAAAATTGGGAAACTAGTCCGCCATGGAAGATGGAAGAAGGCTAAGTTTTCTCTTGAACATTTTAAAATTACAGCTTTATGTCTAAGTCAATGACATGCATCCCACTGAGCAGATTAATGAGGTGGTTTCTTTTGCCCATTGGATGGTAAGAGAAGTGCAGCACAAGACTGGGTAGTTAAAGAATCGGGTTTCTACGGAATGAAGTACAAGGCTTTGCTTCCAACTCTAATGAGAAGCTGTCTACGACCTTCCAGAAGCAGCCCAACATCTGGCAGAACTCAGAAAACTGCCAGGGACATTACATGTGCCAAGCAATCTACAATCAGCCATCACCTTGCCAACTCAGTAAAAAGGACTCAACTGCCCTCAATTCACCGACTCTTGTGGGTTCTGTGAACAGCTAACCAAAGCCTCAACATCATAAACTTTCACTTCTCCCTCAGAAAGGGTAAGAGTCAAATTCAGCCACAGGCTCAGTTTCAACCGTACAGAAAGTAGCAAGCTTTGTATTTGGACTCGAGATATTTTTTCCTTTTGAAATACAAAAATTAAATGATTTTTTAAGCAAGTTCTTAGAAACAACCTTGAAAAGAATGAAATTCTGCATCTGACGATTGCAGAATTTAAATATGCAAACATTAATGTTGGAAATGAGCTGACGTTGGGCCAAGTGTGGAAGCGCTGGGATGATAAAGTCAAGGGTATCTACTCCTGAAAGCAAAGAGAAATAAGAAGAAAAACAAAAGGATGGTTTGGCATTAATAGTTTAAGGACAATAGTTCTTGAAAAGCACAGTTTTAAAGGACAGAGTTTATTATGATGATAATAAGACACATCGATGAAGAAGAGATTCTCAGATTTTCTGAGAGAATCAGCTGCTCTCCAGGGCAGCTCCTGGACCATTGGTATGCAGTTGAAACAGATCAGAAAGAACCAACTCGATTTGCAAGTTCTCACCCCACCCCCACCCCATGCCATTGATTCCAGTTCTCTGCAGATGCAGCCTGGCAATCTGTTTTGACAAGCCCCTGCAGGTGACTTTACATCTATGTACATTTCTGAATATCAGTATTTCATGTCAAAATAAGAAAAGTGCAAATGTTTTTTCCAGTGTGTGCATATAATTTGCTTCTCTTAACTTAAAAAAAAAAAACCTGTCAAATAATCCGATAGTCTCATTACTTTAGTACTTTTATGTCTTCTTAATGAATTATTATTTTAGTGTAATCTGGATTTTCAAACATATATTTCGCTTTCAATCACACTCATTTCTCTTGATTTCATTACTCATTTGTATGATCTTTCGACTTCAACAATTTATTTTTATTTTTTCTCATTATTTAATGAAAAGGAATTTCCTTTCAAGTATGAAATAAAAGGGACTATGTAACTTCTAATTGGTTTTATTGAAACATCTCCAAATATCTTCGTAAGTAGCAGTCAAAATGGCAGAGCATGCACAGGATCCTGACTTCTGTCCCATCACTGTAGGGAAAAGACAGACATCTAGTTCATGCATCAGCAATGTGACACACAGGCAGAGGTATGAGGCAGACCGAGGCCCTCTGCATATATGTTATAGTTGTGCAGCTGGGTGTTCGTGTGGGACTCCTAACAGTGGGAGTGGGTCTGTCTCTGGCTCTTTTGACATACCAAAGCTACCTGTCATTTCAGTAACATGACAGGTAACCGTAACCTTGTGGTTTTCTCCACAGATGATTGAGAAGTCATCAGCTCTTCAAGTTCAGTAGGATCGGGAAGGGCTGGATAATGTTTAGCTCTCCAGGGACATCGAAAGCTAGGGAAGTAGAGGAAAGAAGTGGAGGGGTTACTGAGTGTTTTCCTGTGGGAAGACACAAGACCCAATGTGTAAGCAAAGAGCTAAGCTTTCCAAGTTCAGGTGCCCAGGGCCTTGGACAGGAAGGAGGTCTGATTAGAGCTCTGTAAGTCCTCTGTCTCACAAAGTATTGTCCTTTCTCTTCCTGGAAGAAAAAAGGAGAAAGGAGGACAGTACCTCCTTTTTAAAGCCCTTCCCAAGACAACCACTTCATTTTCACATTCCATAAAGGACTTTTTGACAGGAAGGTAGGCTATTTGTTCATGTGCTCTTCTCTGCTAACAGATCTCGTCTCCTCTTCTCTTCTCTTCTCTTCTCTTCTCTTCTCTTCTCTTCTCTTCTCTTCTCTTCTCTTCTCTTCTCTTCCCTTTCCTTCTCTTCCCTTCCCTTCCTTTCCCCTCCCCTCCCCCTTCCCTCCCCTCCCCCTTCCCTTCCCTTCCTTTCCCTTCCCTTCCCCTCCCTTCCTTTCCCTTCCCTTCTCCTCCCCTCCCTTCCCCTCCCCTCCCCTCTCCTCTCCTCTCCTCTCCTCTCCTCTCCTCTCCTCTCCTCTCTTTCTCTTCCCTCTCTCTTCTCTCCCCTTCTCTTTCTCCCCCATCTTTTTTTTAGAAGCTCAAAGGCAATTTTACTAAAGTTTAAAAGGAAAGCTGTAGAAGTGCAAGCTGCAAATCTCAACAGCTGCCTGGAGGAACCAAGTTCTTTGAGTTGAGCTGGTGTGGAGGTCAGCCACATGGCCACAGGCAGTCACATGGTTGGTAGGGAAGCTTTACAGAAAGAATAAGAAAGCCCACCATATCAGAAAAGCATGCCTAGGCCCTGGCAGACAGACAGAGATAAAAGAAATAGTCATTCCTTTCTGATTTAGGACCCAATTGGCAGACCCAAAAGACCCTCATGGAAGCTTGGAAGGACCACACCACCTGACAAACTTTATATTATCTTTTGGAAATTAAGGGAAAGATGAAGGTGGTTAATATTTTAATTCACTAAGACTAATTCTGCCTGATAAGTAAAGAACAGGCTCTTTGAGAAAATTATTAAATTAAAAAAAAAGCAATGTTTTCTTGGCCATATCAATGGTTCATCAATCATTCAGCACACCTTTATGGAGTCAGTACTATGTGCCATGCATAATAATAAATCCCAGAACTAAAAGAGAGTCCTGCATCTTATGAAACAAACAATCCAGGACAGAAAGTCTGCACACACATAAATGCTGCAATAAGTCAGAAATGATCAGAAAGGTGCTTGTATAAATTATTATGTCCATATACTGGTGTGGGTGTGGGTGTGGGGGTGTGTGTGCGCGCGCGCACGCGCACGCACATGTGCACTACAGGGGAATGAAGTCATTTGCAATACAACCTGAACGTCTTTGCTGTCTTTCCTTTGCTCTTGCTTTGAGTAACACAACACAGTGGTGACGAGGCTAAAAGGTTCTAAGGCAAGGTCACCAAGGGCCTGGAGGCTTTCACTAGGTTCCTTTGCAGAACTCATCTCTGGACAGTCCTGTTTTCATAGTTCCTTTCAGAGCACACTAGACATAATAGAGTGGGAAGTCACAGACACTGGGAGAGACCACATCACCTTCTTGGTTCCTACTGAGTCCAGCCTCTATCTCTGACACAGTTACTGTTGCTGTGCTAAAATACCTCAACAAAAACTGCTTGAGGGAAAAAAGGTTTGTTTTAGCTCACAGTTCGAGGTTAAATTTAATTAAGGTGAGAATGTTCCAGCAGCAGGATCCCTAGGCATCTATAGTCAAGAAAGCAAAGCTGTGGTGCATGCATGGTAGTGCTCAGCTTGCTTTCTCCAACAGTGTATGAGCCCCTTGCCCAGGGAATGATACCACCCATAAGTGAGATGACTCTTTTCATGCCAATTAAAATGATCAAGATAATCTTCACAGGCATGTTTGGAGGCCCATCTTCCAGATGATTCTAGCTTCTGTCAAGTGGACAGTTAATAATAACGCCCCCTCCCAGGCTTATCTAGCCTTATCGCCAGGCATGTGGTAAAGAAGCCATTGGAGGCTTCTAGCCTGAACTGATGGAATGCGTCTTAGCTGAGGTCTCAGTTAACACACACAGACTTGGGACACCTAGACTGAACTGTGTCCAAATGGGCTCAGAGAAATCACGATCAGTACGAACTCATGGTTGCCTCATGCTGCTGCATGTGTGATGTGTGTCTACTAGGCAGCAGTAATCACAACAGGAGGATTCAGGCAAGGACTTACAGAGCATGCAGGCCCTCTTCTGATTATTGTTAAGAACATGGGTTTAGGATTGGAGCTAGATGAAAATCTCAATTCTATAATTGATTAGAATCATGCCACTTTATGTAAATAGTGTGAGAAATTAGCTATGCCACTTACATATCTGGAAAATCCATTTCTATGGGCAACACTAATAACTGAAAGTGTTTCTCACAATGTTAACATTAGCCCATCAGGGCTTGTGAGAGAGTGATTGGAGCAAAACAAAAACACCCCCCAAACAAACAAACAAACAAATGGTAAGTGGCCATTCTGGTAGTCACATGACCTGGCTTTCCCAGGGCAATTCCATTTATTCCTGTTGTCAAAATATCCTTTGTTTCTTAACATATCCTGTTTTTCTGTTTTATATATTTTTAACAATAAAGCATTAATACAAGTCATTGGACTCAAATAAGCTATTCTGTGTTTGGTAGACCTTAGCTTAGGGTTTCTTGTGCACAGTGAACAGTACTAACTAGAGCTTGTGTGCTGTGAGATGTCTTTCTGTATGCTGTGAATATGTGTTGCTCTGATTGGTTGATAAATAAAGCTGCATTGACCTATGGCAGTGCAGGACAGAACCAGGTGGGAAAATCCAAGAGATAGGAGAGTGAGAAGACGCTGCTAGCCACTGCCAAGAGAAGCAAGATGTAAAGTACCGGTAAGCCACAAGCCACATGGCAAAGCATGGATTTATAGAAATGGGCTAACTTAAGATGTAAGAGCTAGCTAGTGAGAAGCCTGAGCCATTCGGCCATATAGTTTGAAAATAATATAGGCCTCTGTGTGTTTATTTGGGACCAAGCGGCTACAGGATGTGGGTGGGAGAGAAGCATCCAGACTGCAGCGCCCAGCCGGACACAGGAAAACCTCCAGCTACACCTGAGCTTCATGCGAGTGATTACCATCCACTCATATTTTCAAATGGAGCATACAATGACCCTCTTTGTCTCATGGTCAGAATGAAAGAGTCACTGATAAAATCAAGTGCAATAGGATGTGAGCAGCCAAAGATGGCTTAGCCCCGGAGTAGAGTGGGCCAGAGAGCACTTGAGGCTCATCTGTGGGCTCTGGACATCTGAGCCTGTGGTACCCAGCCTCTGCTTCCATCTTCCAGAGGCACAAACTCACAGAGCTGCCAATCTGATGTGTTCCTGGGAAACAGGAAACAGTTACCTAGATGAAGGAACTGGGCGAGTGTCTTAGTTAGGGCTCTCATTGCTGTGAAGAGATACCATGACCACAGCAACTCTTATAAAGGAAACATTTAACTGGGGTGGCTCACTTACAGATTCAGAGGTTCAGTCCATGATCATCAGGACGGGGAGCATAGTGGCATGCAGGTAGATATGGTGCTGGAGCTGAGAGTCCTATATCTTGACTCAGAGGCAACAGGAAGTTGACTGACTATCACACTGAAGGAAGCCTGAGAAAAAGAGACCTTAAAGGCTGCTCCCACAGTGACACACTTCCTTCAACAGAGCCACACCTACTAATAGTGCCACTCCCTTTGGGGGCCATTTTCTTTCAAATCAGCACAGCAAGTCTGAGCTGTCTACAGGAGTCAGCTGAATGCCCTTGCTACAGTGGTTTTGTTACTTGTTATAGAAACCAGTGTGGCAATTTATTCATACATTATATTTTTACTTACTCTTTTGGATTTTTTAATAAACCTTTCTGACTTCAAGAAGATCAAAACAAAACAAATAAATAGCAAATCACTGAGTTGGGCAAAGTGGTGCATGTTTATAGCTACTTGGGAAGCTGAGTCACAAGGATGGCAAGTTAGGGTACAGCCTGGGCTACATACCAAGACACCGTCTTAAAGTAAAATAAACTTAAAGTGAAATAATAAGACAAATAACCACTTTGGAATAAAGTAATGGAATATTTACCTGTTGTGGGAAAGGCCCTGGATTCAATTCCAATATCACCAAAAAAAAAAAACCAAAAACCCAAAAACAAAACAAACAAAAAAACAAAAACAAAAACAATCCAAAAACAGGAAAACAAAGCAAAGTACAATGTTTAGTGGAAAGGTAAGTGATTAATTGTTTCTCAGTAATGATGAGGATGAGCACAATAAGAGTACATAAGTTTTGAAGATTTTTTTTAATCAACTTTGGATTCAATTGTAACATTCCTGATGGTGCAAATCCAGAAGATAAAAATATTCTGAAGATGCATCAGCGTCTACTGGAGTAGTGGCCATCTTAAAAGATAACATATAACTTTCACCTAAAATAAAGGAATCCCTTGAAATTAATTCCTCTAATTTTTATTTGTTTTTCTCCCTCACAACATAGTCAATTATGTAGCCTAGGCTGGATTACATTGTGTATCCCAGGCTGGCCTTGAACTGTGATCGTCCTGTCCTTGCCTCCTGAATGGTGGCATTACAGGCATGAAACACCATCAGCCCTTTTTTTTCACGTGCTAAAAATGAAGCAATAGCTATTAACGTGCTATTCCTGTTAGACCATCACAAGCAGTGAAGCTCGTTTATGTAGCTGACATCAGATACCTCACATAGAAGTTCAAATAAATAAGTTCCAATGGTTCCATTACAAATCACTTGGGTATGGTGTCACTTGCCTTTAATCCCAGTACTCAGGAGGCAGAGGTAGGTGGAGCTCTGGGAGTTCCAGGCCAGCCTCATCTACATAGTGAGTCCTGTGACAGCCAAAGCTACATAGTGAGACCCTGTCTCAAAAAAACCCAATAAATAAGTAAGTAAAATAAGAATAA
The DNA here is from genome assembly GCF_949786415.1 of Peromyscus eremicus. Lineage (NCBI taxonomy): Eukaryota > Metazoa > Chordata > Mammalia > Rodentia > Cricetidae > Peromyscus > Peromyscus eremicus. The sequence continues at coordinate 34,435,056 of NC_081418.1, forward strand.
ATAAAAAAGATTAGTTCAACTCACAGGATCAGTGAAAAGCTTTTGAAATTTCATCTGTTGAAACCGAAATGTCTTACCGTATTATAGTTAGCCCTATAAATTAAGTCTAACATTTAACATTGAGGATGCTTTATACATGTTAATGTGGATAAAATGTCTGTGAGTAGACAGGGTCATAGGGAAGTAAGGCTGTCATTGATTCAAGAAATATGGAGGGTTTCCACATGGAATGAGGTGCATTCTATATTATATTTGTCAAGACTTATGAGTTGCTGGTGTCTAATACGGTTGTTTATTCTCACAACTGAAAAACTGAAGCCCACACAATTGTGACAAAGTAGGTGTTGAATGATGAGTGTACATCACCAAGTTAGTGTATGCCTCCCTCCTGCTTATCATCAGTGAGACTGATCATCCTCACAGGCCCCCTTTGGTGCTTTACAGTGGTATTAAAAAGACGAACCTTCTAATTCTTTACACTTTATTCAGAAACCATTGGAAATGCTTAATGGAATGATTTCATGGAATGCCAACAATCTCTTGACATTTTTTTTTAATGTCACAGTGTCAAAAAAACTTTCCCAATTTTAAGTTATTCTAATTATAGATTCAAATGCAGCCAAGGGAAAAGCACTGAACTTTAATATGACAAATAACGGCAAGAGAAAAACTGAACAAAGTCAATGAAAGACCCCATCTGGTGTAAAGAATGTGAAATTCTGTGATTTTGTTTTAGAATATCTTGGGTACGGCTTAACTTTTGATATTTTTGGTCAGCAATGCCTGTTAAGTTCATCAGTACAGCTTTTCCAGCTGTATTACATTTTCACTTTCAGAAGTTCACTTTGTGTCTTGCTTGTTTTAAAATCTTCCACAATCATCTTTGAGGTTCCATGATTTCTTTTATATTATTGACCATTTAAAATGCAATTACAACTGTTTCAAGGACGTCATCAAATAACTATATTTATGCGATTTCTGAGTCTGTTTCTATTGATGTAATTTGGCAGTTTTGCTTGGAGACCATATGTCAAGAATTTTAACTCCTTGGGTACTGGGTGCTTGTGTACTGATGCTGTTAGTAAGTTATATTCTAGGGCTGTTACTTGGTGACCATATGAACCTTTTGAAACCTGTTTTTATAACTCTTTAGGAAAGGGCAGAGCAGCTATTATTCTAAACCTATCTCCCACCACCTTGTGTTTGAAGAGAAGTCCCAGACTTGGCAACTCTTCCAATTCTGTGTAGTGCTAAGGTTATTTCAATGACTTTTTTTTTTTCAAGTAGGGTTTCCTCACAAATGCACATGCTGATTGGTGATTACCTGAAGACCTGCGGGGAAACTGTGGACCTCTGAAACACTCTCTTGTATGATTCTTTCTCCTCATAGCTCTTTCTTTTCTAGTACTCTATACTGAAAATTTGATTCCCTTGGCCTCCTATGTTCTCAGTTCTACCCTTTCAACTAAGCTAACCTGCCACTCTCTGGTTCTGGTTCCCCCTCCCTGGAAACTTGTCACAGATAGTAAGTGTGCTGGCTAGTCTTATGTCAACTTGACACAACCTGAAGTCATCTGAAAGGGCACCTCAGTTGAGAAACTGCCTCCATAAGATCCAGCTGTAGAGCATTTCTTTAATTACTGATTGATAAGCAAGCAAGAAAGCAGCACCCCTCCATGGCCTCTGCATCAGCTCCTGCCTCCAGGCTCCTGCCCTGTTTGAGTTCCTGTCCTGACTTCCTTCAGTGATGATCAGTGATATGGAAGTGTAAACCACATAAACCCTTTCCTCCCCAAGTTGTTTTGGCTATGGTGTTTCATCCCAGCAATACTAACCCTAACTAAGACAGTAAGGTTGGGCAAATGTATTCCATTTTTCATTTATCTCAGTTGTTCCTCTTCTCTGTTGCATCCTTGTCCTAGTCTGCTCATTGTGCAAAGTTCAAAATCTTTCCTTCATGTATTTTGCCCATTTTGAGGTTCCTTGATGTGCAAGTAAATGCAGTTGTTACAACCTTATTGAGGCTGGAAGCGGAAGTCCCTGTAAATGGCATGTAAACAGAATCACTACTTACGTCAAATCTTAATATGATCTTGTCACCAGTCAGCCAGGTAGCATTTCAAATAGTAATATTTTTATTATTTTCACATTTGTTTTACCTGAGAAGTATTCCAGTTTGGCTGTTCCATCCCATCTCTCTTTTTGTCATTATGGAGATTGAGCCCAGGGCCTTGTGCATATTAGCCAAGCACTCTAGCACTGAGCTATGCCCACAGCCTAATTATCCCAGTTTGGATTAGAAACTGCCGGTAACTCTAATTCTAGTATTTGTTTTTATTTGTTTATTTTGTAGTGTGTGCAGGTGTGAGTATGGGTGTGTTTGCATGCACACATACACACACATAAGAGTGTGCACACATGTGTGAAATGTGAATGTATGCTATGTGTTCCCTTGGAGGCCAGAAGAGGCTGTTGAATGGCCCAAGATGGAGTTACAGGAAGTTGCAAGCCACTTGATCTGGGTGCTGGGAATTCAACTCAGGTCCTCTGCAAGAAAAATATGAGCACACACATATACACACATACACACACACACACACACACACACACACTCACAGTGAGAAAGAGAGAGAGAGAACAGTATATGCTCTTAACCACTGAGCCCCTCTCCTGCTCTAAGTCTAATATTTTAGTAATACATGCTAATGATCTCTATTAGAATAATTCACAAAATTTTAAATTCAATTCTCTCTTAATTTAAATAAAATGAGGATGTGTCAGATTTTTAGTTATTTTCACTGGATGGAATTCAATGACGATGTAGCACGAATGTTAGAAGGTCTTATTAATAAAAACAAACCCGGAGCCAGGTATTGGGGTGAACACTGAAAGATCAGAGAAACAGAACCAACCACAGCTACCTCACCTTGCCAATTCCTCAGCTGATCCTGTTTCCTCAGACTGGAGGCCTCTGAGTCCTCATCCAAATGGATATCAGCTGAACTGCTACTCACAGCCTGAAAGCTTAACCAGCTCAAGTTCCTGGTCCTCACGCCTTATATACCTTTCTCCTTCCTGCCATCACTTCCTGGGATTAAAGGTTCTTGTTACCACGCCTGGCTGTTTCCAGTGTGGCTTTGCTAGGATTAAAGGTGTGAGTGCCACCATTTTCTGGCCTCTATGTCTGTCTAGTGGCTGTTCTGTTCTCTGACCCCAGATAAATTTATTAGGATGCATGATATATTGGGGATCACAATATCACCACAAACTTCAATGATTCCATTTTGAAGCATTACTCTCAAAATGTCCCCAATTGAGTAAAGTTTTCAAAATGATCTCTGGGGAAATCTTCATAAGATATGGGGTGGCTTTCTACAGGCTCCACATGATGTCGGAATTGCTCAGCTGCAATCTCCTTTCCCAGTACCACTCACGTAAGGTAGTAAATACAGAGGTGCTGCCTGAGAACAGCAGAGGGTGGAGGTGGACGCTGTCAGAGTCTTGAATGGTCCGTGGTTAAGATAGTGAGTCCATTAAGAACAGCCAGTGGCTAAGTTTCATGTCTGACCACATGTCATCAGTGGGTTTACTTCCACAGCCCTCTCTGCCTCCGCATAGCACCTTCCTTATTCGAATGTAGAAAACACTTCAGTGTGTTTCCCAAAGATTTTTAGTCCATCAGTGGAGGCCTCTGTACTGTGAGCTCTGGGGAAGCCGAGTCCTTTGTCAGGTTGTGTGAAGTTACCCGAGCATGTTTGCTTATTGGTTTTTCTAACTTGTGTACTTGATATGCACCAAACACCAGAAGGAGGAAGCTTAAACCTGCTATTTTATTCAGTAGTCACCAAAATGCAGCCAAGAAGGCACCTGTGTTCCTCATGTCAGAATACTCAGATGAACGGGGGAAGCGTTCAAGAAGGCTCCTCTCCTAAGAAGTAGGCAGGAACTTGAACTTTGCCAGTTGTATGATCTCTGACTATTAATATATATTTCTTTCACATGGCACTTGGTGGAGGAACAACATGGGAAACTCTGGAGTTGAGGAAAGGATCCTAGGAACTTCAGACATAAGGATATGTCTGAAGTTTGCCATGTGAATTGAAGCACAAGAATGGGGGGGGGGAATGATAAATAACACTAGAGAAAAGACGGATGCTGAGGGCCTCCAGTGGATTATTGAGACTAAGAGCAGCCATTGAGAATGTGCACATTAGATTTGAATTGTATTGTGCCATTGTACTGCGTATGAAGTGCCCCTCCCCCACCTCCTCCCCAGGCTCATGCACGGAAGCTTGGTTCCCAGTTTCAGCAGCATTCAGTGTAGGGCTTTGGAGAAATGTCTGGTTCTTTAGGAAACGGCTTTCATTTGATGGATTCAAAACGAGACTAGACTATTGGAAGGTGGTGAACTGTGGCAGATGAGGCTTGGTGGGAGGAACTAGGTCACCTTTGAAGGAGTTCTTTCCCTGAACCCTTCTGTTCTTCCTCTCTGCTTCCTGACCACCTTGAAATGCGCTACTTTGTTGCACTATGGTCCCGCCTTAGTGATATCCTCACTCACTGAGGCCCAAAGCAATGAAGCCAGCTAGCCACGAGTCCATGGTATCAGTCTTACCTCTGAAAACATGACTGAAATAAAGATTTCCCCCCTTTTCAGCAGTTTCTATCAGAGATCTATAACATTAAAAACCCACTAACATTTGTGTGAGTCTGTAATCAGTTTGAGAAAAGGGTTTGTCCTTATTAGCATTTGTGTTTCTAGGACTTACTATAGTGGCTATGACTGGAGAGAAAACAGTGATTCAAAGGTCTACAACAATAAATGATGTCTGATGAATAAATGTCTCATTATGTAATTTTTATTTATAAATATAATTTTATAGCCACAAAACTCACAGTGCCAATCCAGAACTGATGTTTTTCTGTCAGCTTAGCATATATTTTAATTATCATCTGCGGCCCCACAGCCCTGCAGTCCAAGCCCTACCAGCCACTCAGGCTGCAGCCTGGAATGCCTTCCAGTGTAAACTAAGTCTCAGTCATTCTATTGACCAAGATAGATTCAGAAGTCGGATGTGGGAGTGAAAACCTGCTACCTCAGAGAAGCTGAGGAGCAAAGCCAGCTGACCTTGCTCTTTTGGCCAGAGACCCAGCAAGAGACGTGTCTCTTCACTCGTCCTAAAACCAAAGGAAGCCAAACTCAAGTTCCTGCCCTTTCTTTCCTGTGCATCTTCTCTTTCCCAATTGGTGGCTTCTCTATGGCCAATTCTGGTCAGCTGGTCGCTAGCTCTTCCCCCTGGTTTAAGGTAAACGTTATTTAACAGTATTGGAGTGTCACAGTGCAGTCAAAATTCCCACAACACGGAACCTGCCTTTTGCTTTTTTTTTTTTTTGTCTTCTTTTTCATTTTGTTGGTCTTTGAAGTCCTAGATGGCCTAAGTACCCAAGCAAAGAAATCTCAGACATTCAACCATCCCGTGCCATCTGTTGGCTTCTACACATTGTAACTGATTCTGTGGTCTTGGGGCATTCACCTTTATCCTCCATGAGCTATCTGTAGTCTTGATGGAGTCGCATTCATGACAAGGACATGAATCACTGAGTATGTTTCATTCCTTATTGGACTCCTCTAGGAGTGTGATCTGCTGTCGCTTCTCTTGTGTCTTCCCAGGAGTCAAAACATTTCTGACTTTTTCTTAACACAACTGTAGGCCACACAGACTCTGTGAGCCTTTCCCCAGTTACCAAGATAGAATCACCCCTTCTCTGCCTCCCTGATACCATGCTTCCGGCATCCCTCGGCCACAGATGCCCTAGAAGACAGAGCATCTTTGTCTTTGTTTTGGAGTCACATAGACTTGTCCGGAGTTAATCTAAACCATGTTCCTCAGTCTGAGGATTTTCTCGACCAGTCTGCATGCTCATTTTAAATCCACAATGATTCTACCGCTTTTGGTTTCTAGAGGCAAAATGATAAATTCCCATTTGAATGTGATGAACCTTCTTAACCTCTGTATTGGTATCTGCCTATCAGTTGGAACTTGTTTTATATAGGTTCATGATATTGCCATATATGTGCACACATATACCTTATTTTCCCAATAGCATACATTTGTTTTACGCTTTCAGCTATAGGTTATTTTCGAAGATAATTTTCAGCAAATGCAAACTGCCTATAAATGCGAGTGCTCCTTTAAAATTTGCATATATCCTGATGGTGCATATCCGTCTTGCATTCTTCCATCAACTTTTTGCCCTGAGCAGTTTCTTTGTGAATGAAAAATAGCAAATTTTATGCTAAATCCTTATTTTGTAGGAAAACAGTTTCCACCAGAGCAAAGATAATTTTAAAATGTCAAGAACTATTGTTCGGCAATAGCCATGACCTATTTATTTCAAACTGTTCTCACTACTGTAAGATTCTAGAATGACAACCGAATTGGGACAATCCTTAGAAGTTCATGGTAATTAGGTTTGCAGATGCCTTTAAATCTCATTTTTTTTCTTTTAGAATTAAACACAGTGGGGAAAAGAGTTAGATGCTGTGTGTCAGGTATCTCAGCTATATTGTAGATTAAGCTTAATATCAAATTACATATGCCATCTACCCGTGGGCTTATCTGACTATATAAAATAGTCCCACATTGTGTAAAACAAGGCTAAGTTAAAAGATTAGATCCAACAAACTCAGAATTTGATAAGGAATAAAATGTGACATGTATTTGTCTAAGAAAATTTGGGAAAGACCTGAATGCATGTTTCAGACACAGATTTTTCCTTTCTTTTGTTCAGATTGTGCTAAGTAGAAACCTTGTCTCTGTTGCTGTGAACATTTGTATTATCATTTCTCAGCAGCATTCTGGTTAGGAAATACTTTCATTCTAAATTTCTTCTTTCCCATGGGTTCTGAGTTTCTTATTTTCACTTTCAATCCAAGATGGATATTTTCTCCCATTTTCTGAATGTTTCACAAAATCCAGTGTGGCACACATGGGTTTTTGGAGCACAAAAATGAAAAGTCCCCCACCTCCCAAGTTTTAGGTACTCTGAGGATAGTTAACTTACAAAATGATTTTGAAGAGTCAAACGTTCTTCAGAAGGTAACTTTTTAAGAAACTCATAAGTGGTAAATTCATCAGAGGTAAAAAGCAATGGAGTGAATGAGTGTGAGATTGAAAGCTGGAAGAGGTCTAGAAACTGGAGCCTAAAAACTAGTTTTGCTACAAATAGTTTATCAATTGACTGTCTTGTTTCGTGCATAGGAAAGGGTTAGTAATAGAATAAGCTCTGTCACTCTACAATACAGTTGTCATGTTTTCTGTTTTTTCCCAAGGCAGAGTTTCTCTGTGTAACAGTCCTGGCTGTCCTGGAAGCCACTTTGTAGGTCAGGCTGGCCTCAAACCACAGAAATCTATCTGCCTGTCTCTGCCTCCTGAGTGTTGGCTGCCCCCACTTACAGCAGATACTTTCTATATATCAGTATCTTAGACTCCTTGGCTTCCAGTCTTTACCATACTGCTGTCCTATCAGGAAGGTAGAATGTCAAGTAGAGCCCAGCAGGGATGAGGGTGGTCCTTGGGATTTAATCCACTTCCTTTTTAGCCTGTGAAGTTCAGTCACTATCCCATATCAGACCTGTCATCACATTTACTTCCTGCTATTTCATCACTAATTATTTTCTTTCCCTGGAGCCCTTAACAAGTGAGAATTTCCAAAGCAGCAACCATCCTCTCAAACTGAAATTGTGATGACAGCAGAGCTTTGGGTAGACAAAGTCAAGCAAGCTTACCTGTATCAGAGAATACAAGTAAGGATGTCAGTGCTGCCTAGGCGAGCCAACAGATCATCTGGCCATTACCTGACTATTTGAAGGTGTATCAAATGATGAACACAGCTCATAGGGTATTACTAAACATTGCCGGTACTCCACTGCATTCCCCTCAGTCCATCCTCAGCTTCCATGTGCTAAATTTCTACCCACTAGGCCACTGTGATCTTCAGAACACCACCCTTGGACTCTTGGCACTGTTCACTGGAACTTTGACACAGCACCCTGCCTACTTTAGATTACATGTAGATAGGAAGGAGAGCTGGACCGAGGCTATGGGGTCAACATCGCAGTAGTCATGAGAATACTGGTCAGCTTCTCAGGAATAACTTTGTGTAGGAAATGTTATGATTAAATTCTTAATAAAATGATATTAAAGTGCCTTACTTTATAGAACTCTGGAAATTTCAGAGACTCTGAAGTCAGTTTTTCTCCAGACTTCTCCTGATATGTGCCTTACTTAAAGAAAATCACAGCTTCAGTCTGTGTTAAACAATAATTTATGGAGTTTCATTAGATAAAAAATTCCATTGTCCTTGAAATTCCATCTTTTCCTACCATGAAATTAAAAACAAAATTTTATATCTCATGCTCAGCAGACTAAGCCCTCCAGGTTTTGTTATATTTTCTTTGGTTTTATTTTATTTGGAAATGGAGAACAATCTGTCATCGTTGTCAGGATAATAGTCTTTCATACCCTGGAAAACTGTTATTATGTTGATTTCTCTTGAGTTGACAAAATAATTCCCTTTGTGTAATTCCTTCCTTTCTGACTATTTGATCATCATGCTATTTTCAGATTCTTTTCAAGTCCCCCTTCTTTCTTAGTATACACCCTAGAAAAACATATTAAATAAGTGACTTTCATCCACTAAATCAGTAATCAGAGCTTGTACTTGATAGTTCTGCTGAACTCCCTGGAACATTACATTCTGCTTTTTTCTGAAGAGATGCATTAAGGCCTGTGTTTCAAGTGTCTACTCCTCAGTGGATGAGTAGATGAGGGAAGAAACACAAGAGCAGTATATATGCATAGCTATTTTGCTAACCCTAAAAATATTTTGTCTTTCAAAAAGTAGAATTGATCTGGCTGTGGTGATGCACACCTGTAATCCTAGCACTTGGGAGGTGGAGGCAGGAGGATTTGGACTTCAAGGTCATCTTCAGCTACAGAGTGAGTTTGATGCTGATCTGGGATACATGATGCCCCGTATAAAAAGGAGAAAAAGGCAGCACAGATACATCATTTTATCTTTGCTGGTGGAATTGTGGAAGGAGAAGCAACTTAGGCTATTGCAAAAAGCATTCAAGACTCAGATTTAGATCTTACCTCTTCTTTCTTCAACTGTAGGTAGGCTTTTAATCAAGTGGCTTATTTCTCTATGACTTAGCTTCTTTACTAACAAAATGGACATGCAGGTAAATGTGAAAGCTGTTTTGAAGATGAATATCACAACTCTATAGCTCAGACTTTTACCCAATGTCACCAAAACCTTCAGTTTCAGGAGAATCTAGGATAGTTGTGATTTGAAAGAAAATGGCCACCAAAGGGAGTGGCACTATTAGGAGGTGTGGTCTTGTTGGAGTAGGTGTGGTCTTGTTGAAGGAAGTGTGCCATTGTGGGGGCGGGCTTTGCTCAAGCCATGCCCAGTGTCACAGTTGCTTCTGCTGCCTGTAGATCAAGATGTAGAACTCTCAGCTTCCCCTCCAGCACCATGTTTACCTGCATGCCACCTTGTTTCCCACCATGACAACAATGGACTAAACCTTTGAAACTGTAAGCCAGTCTCAATTAAATATTTTCCCTTATAAGAGCTGCCATGGTCATCGTGTCTCTTCACAGCAGTAGAGACCCTAACTAAGACAATAGTCTTGGTAGCAGCTCTTTGTCTTTCTGGAGAGGATGCTGTCCCAGTAGTGTCTCTATTTGAGAACTCTTTGACTTCTACAAATTTACTGATTTATTTGTGATAATTTGTGCAATTAGTCCTGAATTTACACACTGTGCTGTGAATATCTCTGAACAAATTATGAGCAAATCCTTCTATCTCCATGAGCTCCAGTTTCTGCATCATTAACATAATGAGAGGGGTGGAACAGAGGATACTAAAGTCCCTTAAAATTTTGTGATTCTGGCATTTATTTAGAAGAGATCATGAGAAACTAGGGAATATTTGCAATGGCTAAGATATAAACAGGGAACAGTGAAAGTATGGGTTTAGGAGTTGAGACAGAGCTCATTTGGTTGAGTGCTTGCCTTGAGTTCAGTCTCAAGCATAAATTTGGTATGGTGCCATATATCAAGAATCTCATACTGCAAAGGTAGGAGCCAGTGGATCAGCAGTCCAAGGTCATCTTTAGGTACATAGTGAGTTTGAGGTCAGCCTGAGCTACATGAGACCCTGTCTCAAATACAAAAGCAAAATAACAAACATAACTAACAAACAAAAGTAAGCTTCAAGAAAGATTTGTATAGTTATACTAAATATCAAAAACAAGGAAAAAAGTTTTGTTCTTTTAACACCTCTTGGGAATTTGGATTTCACAGAACAGTTTATAAAGCTCATTGGTATTTCACCCATCCATGCACATAAACTGCATGTTCATACAGTTGTTTCTAACTATATTTGCCTGCAACCTTTGAACTAGACAACATTTGGTCGAAAGGAGAAAGAAAGGATACCAGGCATACATGAAGGGTTGAGCTGGGACTGGGGAGATGGCTTAGTGGTTCAGAGCATTTGCTGCTCTTGCAGAAGACACTGGTTTAGTTTCCAGGATTCACATGGTAGTTCTAAACCATCCATTTCCCAGACATCCAATGCCTTCTATTGACCTCTATAGACTTCAGGCATGTACATACATACATGCAGACCAAACACTCAGACATATAAAATAAACTAACTGTATCTTAAGAAATTAAGGGGGCCGGAGAGATGGTTCAGAAGTTAAGAGCACTGGCTGCTCTTCCAGAGTTCCTGAATTCAATTCCCAGCACCTACATGGTGTCTCATCTGTAACTCCAGTTCCAGGAGATATGACACCCTCTTCTGGGCTCTGTGGGTACTGCACACACATGGTGCATAGATATACATGCAAGCAAAACACTCATATGCATAAAATTCAAGACAAAACAAAGGTAGATGACAGGTGACAGTGGTGGTGCATGCCTTTAACCCCAGCACTTGAGAGGCAGAGGCAGGCAGATCTCTGTGAGTTCAGGGCAAGCCTGGTCTACAGAGTGAGTTCTAGGACAGCCAAGGCTACACAAAGAAACCCTGTCTCAAAAACACTAAACAATCAAAAAACCAAAAATACCAAACAGAAATTAAGAAAAAGAAGGGTTCAGCTAGTTGAGTTCAAGATGGTTAACAATGCTGCTTTTTTTTCTTTTTGTGCTTATGCATTCTATATCAGATAGGTTTATTTTCCAAGAGTGAGATTATTTTCTGCAAAGGTAGACTCCCCTAGCTCTTATTGAGAGACAGGGCATTAAAACCCCCAATGTACTTTCTTTTACCTCCTGTACAGCTTAAACACCCAAGAGAAATGACTTCATTTTATCTCAGTCTACTGTTACACATGTTGCTAGGCAGAAAATGTACTTCTCTCTACAGTGGATCCACTTTTCATTTTTTTATTCAATGGTAATACCCATGATTGAAATAATACACCGATTCTCAGCAATACGACTATTAATCCTAGTGCCTCATTCTCCTTTACTACAAATTTGATAATCACACTGTGAGAAAACACTGTATACATAGCACATGCAAAAATATTGCACAATTTCTATTGTTACAACACATTTATGATGATATAGAAGAAACAGAAAACAAACATTAAAATTAAGAGTATATTAAAACTTTGCTGAAGTAGATATCTATACTATTTTCCTGGGCATGGTCCTGCAGAGAAGGATGTGGTATTATTGTGTAGCAAGTGTGAAGTCCTCTACCCTAAAATAGGGTGGATTAGATAGTTCAACAGGGCAATCTGAGATAGCTGAGATTCATCTACCAATCATAAGAGGACTTACACATTCAAGGCTTGAATTCTGCCTCCTCCTCCCATTACATATGCTACCCAAACAAGTTTGTTTGATACCTCTGGCCCTCAGACTCCTCACCAGCAACGTGAAGATAATAATACATAGCTTATTTCGGGAATCAAATGAAATGACACACGTAAAACACTCAGGCCTGCCATGCATTCTGTGCTCTTTTGGATGGACTGCTCATATTCTAAAGTGAGATTGCAGAGGAAAGGTCACCTATTTCCCTATCAAGTAGATTCAATTATGTTAGTGAGCCTATCAAAAATGTCACTTCTTAGGAATTGTGGCAACTTATTTGTGAGTCTATTATTTCTCTTATAAAGAATTGTCCATGGAACTTGGGGTTGATGTTTTCAGTCAGTTTTAATCACTAATGAAACAATGTAACAGAAAACAAAAACAAATAGAGAAGAAATATGTGTTTAGTGAATGCTCCCAGTATTGTTACTTTTTCCTGGACATGTTAGTCCCTCTGTGTGTCTCTCTTCTCCCTTGATGCAACCCCATTATGTTATGTCCCTCCTTCCATTGTTTCTGACCTCCTACCCCTGGGGCTCCATCACCGACAGACTCTCTTGAAGCTTTATTTTTACTTCCTATGCTGAGGTCCTATGGCAACTATAAAAGTGTGTGTTGCCTTGGTTTTCCTTTGCTTCTGTGTCTGTCAAACTGTGTGAACTGGTCAGGTGTTGATCAACATAATAAGACGATGGGAGGTGTGAGAGAAGGAGGGGGGATGGCAGAGGGAGAGAGGGGGATAGAGAAGGCGCACCTGTATTTTGTATAAGCTTCCGATTCAATGAATGGGGCAGTAAAATATATCAGACACTTACATAGCCAAGAAACAGTAAGCTTTTAGTCAGTAAGCTATAATGACAACTGTCTTAAGGCATGTTTGAAATGAGCTAGAGAATATATCAAATAGCATGTCATCTAGAACACAGCTCCCAGTAGACGTCAGTGATGGAAGTTATCAACACCCATGTCCCAGTGACTGTGAAACCACCTTAATTTTCCAAAAGAGTGATGTTCTCTCACGTCCAGCCTTCCACACACTCTGCTCCCTTTGCCTGGTGTCAAGGACAAGCTTGGACCAAAGGCCCTGCAGGGTCTTGTGGGTTGGAACAAGGAGTGCTAAGTTTCTGTTCCCTGTCAGAGTCATGCTTGGCAAGGCCACCAATGGATTGGCACCAGGGCTTGGGGGTGGGGGTGGGGAGGTGCTGAGGTTGGGGAATAAAGCCTAACAGTTTCCCTATAAAGTTGTGGTCAAATGTTCCAGACAATGAGATGTGAGATGCTTTTATTTCTGTACCAACGTGTACCTTGCAAAACAAAACCCAGTGCCGCTCTGAGCTCCCTGCTCTCTGATGTCCTTTACTGACTTGTTTTCTGCTTCTCATTTGAGGGGTATGTGGGGAGCTATGATAATTAGAAACTCATGGGCTTGAGGCCCCAGCCCTTGCTGCCCTCCTGACCCGTTTATTTTTTTCTTGCCCTGTTCTTCCCCCTTGAGGTTCCAGGAAGAACTGCTGGTCTAGTTCACTCTGGAACAACCCCTTCCTGTGTATAGTTATTACTCCTCAGACTTAGACTTACACAGCACTTCTGTGGGGTAATGTTTCTGTCCATCTCTCCAAAGGCTTAGGGTCTGCTGCTCTGTCCCCATTTGGCCTGTACTTTGTACAGTTCTCGTCCCGACACTTACTGCTTTTATGATAATTGCTGCTTTTATTGACTTTCTTCCCCACTTGCCAGGAAGTTCTATGAAAAAAAGAAATCCTGCATTCTTTGTATCTTCTAGAAAGATCCTTCTATAAATATATAAATTAAGCTAATGACAATAACAATGATAAAATTGTTCGACCCCCCCCAAAACCAGACAACAACAACAACAAAATTCCAAGTAATCAGAAAAGTAAGAGAAAGCAATGTCAGAGCAATTCCACGAAATTCACTGACAACTGTGCTTTCCCAAGGAATTGTTACAGTGTCATACACTAAGAGAGGTCAGGTAAGCAGAGGGCTGTGGGCATATATGGCTCCAGCCTCTGGGATGAACAGGGGTTCTAAGGAGAGCCATTAATGGGTGTGGTGGAACAGGGAGAAGAGTCCAGGGGGAGAGGAAGGAGGGGAAAGGAGGTGACATGTCAGGGTAGCACTGTGGATCCATGTTTCTTGAGGACCTGGAGCTAGATGATGAGAGTAGTTGTGTGTGTGTGGGGGTGTGTCTACATGTGTGTTTGTCTCCATGAGTCTGTGTTGTGCTTACGACTGTACCAGCTTACCTCTATGTATGCATGTCTGTGTCCATGTCTCCCCTATTCTCTCTCTCTCTCTCTCTCTGTCTCTGTCTCTGTCTCTCTCTCTCCCCCCGTGTGTGTGTGCATATCTGTGTCCATGTCTCCCCTATTCTCTCTCTCTCTCTCTCTCTCTCTCTCTCTCTCCCGTGTGTGTGTGTGTGTGTGTGTGTGTGTGTGTGTGTGTGTGCATAAAATGCTTAGATAGAACAGACTTATCTATATTCCTAAGATGGGAAAAGAATTAGTAGAAGGGTCTTTGGTCACACCAAGGACCTAGTGAGAAGAATAGAAACTGAGGTTTTTAATTTTTGCCTGTGAGAGTATAGTAATAACGTCTTTGTTGTCATGTTTTATTTATACCTGCATGTGTTGATTATACCACTTCCCAGATTACTGACTGTATCATTCTCTTGTAACACTCCTACCTGGCTGTAGCCCAGTTACTAATGATTTGGGAAAAAGAGGCAACATTTCAATGCCAGTGATATTCTTTGAGTTTCATAAAGACAAAAAAATTAACTTCTCCATTTTTCTATAAAACTGTTTTCATACTACCTTGTGAGGAAAGCCCAAGAGAAAACTGAACAACTGAGCAAGCGATACACTCATGCATTGGAAGTAGAAGCACACTCAGACATGCCATAAATAAATTTAAATGGCCAAATTAAAAATGTATAGGATAGTAATGTTGTAACGTGTGCTCTTGGCTTGAAACTTCTGATACTGTTCATTTAAAAGAACATTGGCAGGGTTCACCAGGGACTGCTGAAGAATTCATATTAGAAAGAATAGATAAAGAATCAGCCGCTCCATAATTTATCACTGTCTAAATTCCTTGGTGACACGGAGACTTACTGAATTTATATTTGTTAGAATAAGTACAATAGACAATCCTTAGAATCATGTCTTTTGCAAAAGAATATCGCTGCTCTGAAGAATGTCATTACCTATGAAAAGGAGAAAAAAGGAAAAATCTCTCCCCACTCCCTCCCCTCCATAGCAAATTCTTTCTCAGTGGAGCTAATGAAGACACATGGGCAGCAACTTCAAAGCTGGGGAATTAGAAGTATTTTCACTGAATAGTCTTTAAAAGTTTATATTGAATAAGGCACGTGTAAAACACTCAAAGGATGGAAACTAAAATTCTGTTGAAAAGCAACCTTCTGTAACTCTCTTCCCAGTCAACAAGTTCTTATATTGGAAGTAGCCTTTTATGTGAATCAGTTCCTCGGGGTCTTTCTGGAGACATTCTTTGCACTTGTAAACATTTCCATATTTAAAATTTCTCTTCAATTGGTCGGGCTGTGGTGGCGCACGCTTTTAATCCCAGCACTTGGGAGGCAGAGGCAGGCGGATCTCTGTGAGTTCAAGGCCAGCCTGGTCTCCAAAGTGAGTTCCAGGAAAGGCGCAAAGCTACACAGAGAAACCCTGTCTCAAAAAAACCAAAAAAAAAAAAAAAAAAAAAATTTCTCTTCAATCGAGTGATGTACATTGTCATTCACTTTGCTTTCCCTGCTCCACAATGGCCTTTACATTTAAAAAGCATAAGCAAGATAAAAGTGGGCATCCTTTGTTTTCAGAGCAATGACTCATAAATGACCAGTGGTACATATGCCATCTCTTCCCTGCCATCCATCAACATCCACAGACATTTCTGTTGTGTCCTGGGATGAGAGGAAAAATAAGAAGGAAGGAATTTGGGTCACGGAGGATGTGGCTGTGGGGAGCTAAGGATAGGAATGGCTTTGGCCCTACACTAAGTTGCCAAGAAAAGGAATGGTCAGGGAAATAGTGGCACCCTGTTTGGTTTTGCTTTGCTTTTGAAGGAGGGGAGTATTAATTGATTTGGAGGATTATGGAAAGTAGATGACCCACAGTTAATTTCTGAGAAAGGAGAGCCATTTCAGGGGGTTGGTGAGCAGATGTGGCATGCAATATATGAGGAGACCATTCCCTCTACTTCCCCTTGGAATTCAGCAATGATCTGACACCCTTCAAATCTGGAAACAGAGAATTTGGAAAATTATAGGTGAGAGTAGAAAAGGAAGGAAAAAAACAGACACCACACAGTTATAGACTGGGTTGTGGGCATGTGTGTGGCATCCTTTTGGTAAACTTCCTAAAATATCTCGGGGACACTTGAGGATGTGGTAATTATTAGTTGGAGCTCCTGCCAACATAATTTAGACATAAGTTGGTTGCAAGTGTGTTTTTTTAGATGATTGGGTCAATGTAAAAATGGAAACCATTAAATATAGAACATATGAAATATATTATAACAAGGTTGTAAAATGGAAGCTTAAGTTTCAAAACAACAGACACCTATTCCAAATTTGAGTCTTGGACCAGGGCTTCCAAGTCAGAATCCGAGAGGTAGATCATTCTTAGTGTCCTCATTGTAAGCAGGAACATACAAGCGTGAGAAGAGGCTTGGAAAGTGACTACTCAAGAGACTTTCTTCTCAGAGCCCTGCTGAGGGCCCATCACTCCTACAAGGGCAAGTTCTGACAGACGTCTGTCCCTCAAATCAGGACAGCTTCCCTTCAACTGACACACTTTTGTGGTCAGATAAGTATTCCTTCAGGTTGAAGTGGACCAGTGTCTGAATCTCCTAAGGAATCTCTAAGTAAAGAGAGATCATCAGGGCAGCTGTGTGCAACCATGTTAGAGTAGTTCTATCTGGGACTCCTCCAGAGCTCGGAGAGTTTGCTTGGACTAAGATAATGTATGCATTTCCTCTGAATGTGGTGTAGGTCACGTAAACAAAGGTCAGTCTTGTATTTTTAGAATCTTTTAGAGGATGAAATAGAAGTATCACCATATTGTGAGAGGTCGAGAAAAGTGTGTTACTAGGTAGTATCTGGGTCCAGAGATCATCAAGTGGTTTTAAAAAAGTATTATTTTTAATTTTATGTGTATATGTGTGCTTGCGTGAGTTTATGTGTGTAACCTGGGTTAAGGAGTCTCTCAAGGCCAGAAAAGGGTCTTACATTCTCTGGATCTGGAGTTACAGATGGTTGTGAGCCACCATGTGGGTGCTGGGAACTCAGCATGGGTCCCCCGCAAGAGAAGCAAGTGCTTTTAATCACTGAGACCCTTAGGTGGGTATTTGCAAGATAATTCACGAAAATGTCCTTTAGTAGAATCAGCTTTAAGCAAATGCTAAGCCAAGGGTGTGCCGCTGTCCTACACACAAAGAACTCTGCTCTCTTAACTCTTTCCATCATTTTTGGCTGCACGTCTGGAAGGTCAGAAACCCTGGCTGCTGGCAAGAGTGAGGGAGTGAGGGAAGAAGAGGAAGGAAGGAAGTCCTGCTTGCCGCTGTCTGTGGTGAGGGAAAGACTTTAACTGTTCAAATTTAGAATTTTGGAATCTACATGGGAATAAACATGTTAATTGTTGTGCAACAAGTAGTAACTGCTGTCAATGAATATTCTCATTTTTCACTTATCAGCAGGGGAGAAAACAGCTTTACTAAACACATCAGGACAGTGCCAAAGGTCCACATGGCTGTGAGCTGTCTGTGACAGGTAGCCTGTGCCTCTAGACAAAAGGGATACAGAACAGAAGAAACCCTTGGCTGTGTCAGGGCTCTCTTCCTCCTCTCTCAGGTTCTTCACTTAGATGGCTTTCTTTCTTGCAGACACGCTAACCCTTTCCATCGTGGCTTCCATATCATTTCTTCCCTGGATGATCTCAGATTTCTTTCGTTCTCTTGAGCATTGTCCTGACCAATATTTCTGCTTTCAGTGGGCTGCTTTTCTCATTATTCATGAATGACACTGGCACTAGTTGTCATATCTCTATTTTCTTATTTTCAGGAAGTACAGAGCCTCATGAAGGACGGGCTAAGAGTGCCATCCTCTGGTTCCCATGGACACCTGTGAGCCATGCTCTGACTACTTGTGGCAGCTCAATAACTTTTGACTCACTGGAGTCTTTTTGGTGACCTC
Source organism: Peromyscus eremicus (assembly GCF_949786415.1). Taxonomy (NCBI): domain Eukaryota; kingdom Metazoa; phylum Chordata; class Mammalia; order Rodentia; family Cricetidae; genus Peromyscus; species Peromyscus eremicus. The sequence continues at coordinate 34,453,194 of NC_081418.1, forward strand.
TGAAAATAGAGAATCCTTAGCTGAGGGCCCCCAACAGGAGTCACTGTGGAACACCGAGTAAAAGCAGGTCATCAGTTTGACAGGGACCATTGCTTCATGTTCCTAATTCCTCAGGTATTTCTAATGTGGTACCTTGACTGCAGGGTTTTTGTGTTTGTGCTTGACTTAGGATGATGTTTTTTTGAAGTAGGACGGTGATGGCACCCATCCACTAAGTGAGATCAAAGGAATAACATGCTTCGCAAAGTCCTAGTGTCAACCAAGCGTTTGCTAAGTACAAGCCACCATCATCTTTACTGTCACCCTTCCCCACTTTAATTCCAAACTTCTTATCTGAGTCCAGTGCTCCTAAATACCTCTCCCTCTTCTTTTTCTTTCTCTCCATCCTTCCTTCCTCCCCCTCCTTTTTTTTCCAATGGTCTTTTGATTTATAAGCATTTTTCTTTCTAGTGCAGTGGTACTTATCTTTCCTAATGCTTTGACCCTTTAACACAGTTCTTCGTGTTGTGGTGACCCCCCCAACCATAAAGTTATTTTCATAGCTACCTCATAACTGCAATTTTGCTACTGTTATGAATCATAATGTAAATATTTTTGGATGTAGAGGTTTACCAAAGGGGTTGTGGCCCACAGGTTGAGAACCACTGTTCTAGTGGTTCACAGGGATTTTCCACAAACCATCTTTCAAGACAGATTAAATGACTTCCCAATAATAATTCAGAAAACTGTGCCCCAGTGACACACAGGATTCAGCTCACTTCCAATGACCTGAATAGTGAAGCTAAAAAGGGGAGAAAACAGGACTGAGCTCTAGCACATTACATCAGAAGGATGTCTTCCGATTGCAAACTCATTTCACATGCTTGGCTGTTTTTTCACTTTGCCACACTTTCTTACTGATTCATTTCTGAGCACATGGAGAGGTTTAAGAGGTATTTTTTTATTAATTTTATGTGATAGTGGTCTTAGGCTCTTGCTGAGAAGCCTCCGATTACACGGGAACCCTCAGTATGTGGTCTTCTTAAAAGTGTGTTAGCATTAGAAGCCTCTATGCTTCTCCTTCTTTCAAGTAGAATCGGAATCCCTGGTTTGCATATTATTGATGTATTTTAGCTCCTGATAATGGGAGAGGATGAAAAGTAACATCTAACAAAACAGTTCCTTGTATCTTCAATGTGGTGAAATGGGTCATTGGGAGGTCAAATGTGGACCATGTGTTTCATAAGGCGTTTAAAACATATATTGAAGAAATACAAGTAAGTACACACTCAACTCTTTTGAAAGCATGCCAATCTGTTTCTACACTTGCTTTGGTTTCATGATAATAAATTAGAGTATATTAGAAAGGTAAATAAATCTGTTGGGATTTACCAATCCTTTGAAATTTTAATAACTTACTTTTTTGGTCATAGGTTATATCTCAAGGACTTAGAGGGTTAGGCCATTTAGGAAAACCTGATAAATGCACACAAACATCCTTTTACTTTGGTGGGTGACTGTCAGAACCTGTGGATGGATGGGGGATTGTTACAGTTTCCTGTATTAACTCAATAGGGCTGCTCCTCTGTTGGCCACTGCTTTTAGTTTAAATTCTACTTTTGGTAAAATTAGTACATTTAACAAGTATGAATTAAATTAATGACAATAATGGTTATAAGTTCTCATTCTCACTGTGTCATTCAAGAATGAGGAGTCTTGGGTGAATCATCTTGCTGTTTTGGAACCTATTTCTCATCTGCCACATGCCCTGTAGCAGGAAAGACCGTCAACATTCAAGGACTGAATTCTCCTGCTTTGATTGCTTCTTCCTACAGTTCAAAGATTGATTTGAATCTTCCCTCTTTCTTATTCAGAATCTGTTTAGTCAGTCAGGCATGAGGAAGAACGAAACTTTCTATGGTGTTTTAAAAATTCAATTTGTATTCAAGCATTCCATTGTACTTCTTTAAACCCCAAAGAGTCTGGAGAAAATTTCTCAGCAGCAGGAAAATGTACATATTATAAAGCAATGAGGCCAACTACAAGGCTGTCAGTCCCTAGCTCATCACCAAGACTGATGGGCTGGTTAAATTAGCTTTCAGAGGGAGTTTATATGTGGGCAGATGCAATACTTCATAAATGTTCTTCTAAAATGAAACTTTAAATGAATGGGCATTGAGGTAACACAGATTTAAAGTTAAGAGATAAATACTATCCGCAAACCTAAAAGACTTTTGTAGCTTATTAGGGGGATTTCAGAAGAAGATTTTTTTATCCTTGATCAACTCATAAAGACCAACAAGACAAGGGGAAGTTCAAGGCTCCACTCGTGACAGAAGGACGGAAGGGAATGTGTTTAGATTTAGATATTCTACTACCTAGACAGTGACTAGGAAGTGACAAAAGTGACAGATACCCATGATCTTTGTTGTGCACACAGAAATACACACACACACACACACACACACACACACACACACAATGCCCCTGCCAACACCCGGATAAGGGGCTAAGTCACTACAATGTAAATTGTAGCTCATCCCATTGTTGAGGAACCAATTATTTGTTTTTATTTCTTAACCTTTATTCTGGGGAAAGCAGAAAGAAAGCCCCATATTTCCTAAAAAGGGAGCTAATAAAAAAAAAAAAACCCTATTACATAACAGTCTCTCAGGGAAGAGAGATGAGGCTCCGTTGAGGGGTTGCTCAGAGCAGATTCGTTTGTGGGAGACTGTCTTGATTGTTAAATGATGTAGGAGGGCTCAGTCAACTATGGGAGGTGCCATCCCTAGGCTGGGAATCTTCGGATATATAAGAAAGTGAGCCACAAATAATGCAATCTCTCTCTCTCTCTCTCTCTCTCTCTCTCTCTCTCTCTCTCTCTCTCTCTCTCTCTCTCTTGTTGTTGCAAATTCCTGATTGAGTTATTCTCCTGACTCTCCTAAGTGATGGGCCATGATATGGATGTATAAGTCAAATAAATTCTCTCCTCCTGTAAGTTGCTTTTGTCCATCCATAGTGTTTTATTACAGCAACAGAGATAAATACACAATGATTCCACATAGGCCTCATCTCACAACCTCATCTAACTAACATTCAGTACCTCCTAAAAGTTCATTTCTAAATGCTATCACCTCAGGGTTAGAGCTTTGTTTGACATGTAGATTTTGGGGGAAAGATCCAGCTCCTACCCCCCTTATCTTACTCTGACTTAACTGTCAGACCTTTAACATGAGAGATGGAGTATTGCCTCTAAACAATAACAGGGATTGTTGTGTTTATATTTTTGTAAGGGAGAATGGCGACTGGGGAGATTTTTCAGACCAAGAAAAGCCAAATAGTGGTGCAATTTTGAGGAAACTGCCCAGGCTAGTAAGGGACTCTCAAGCCATAGTTGCCCACCTGAAGAACTCTACATATTGTGGTCAACAGGAAGACATGTGCCTCATTCATGGACCTCGAGGAGGTCAGGTGAAGTTCACACAAGGGTGATGGTGGTAGCGGATCCAGAAGTGCTGTCTCTGGACTGTCAACCAACTCTGCTGCTGCCGAGGAGGAGTTTCTCTTAGATCCAAGCCACACATTCCAGTGCCTGATGTACTGCACTTCTTATCCTGTGGGGATATGCTTTGCTCGGCAAGCTTGGAGGCAGCTACCCCGTGTTTCCTATAAGCTGGCCTTTGAAAACACACTCAGAAGAGGGAAGTTAATGGGATGAGCCAGAACACAAGGCTCCTTAGTAGATACTGTGATTCACCTCACTAAATTCATTTCCTGGTGTTCACTTTCCCCATGTTTCGCAACCATTCTAAATCCACCCTTACCCTCACTCCCTGACCTCAGCTTGCCCATGGCCGGTCAAGCCATTTGTCTGGTAGAGGAAATCTTCCTTCAGTTGAAGCCATGGTTGATCATAGTCTTTCCATAGGGTGACTGGGAATGTGCGTTCAAAGCTGCAGTGGATAAAAGGGGTGTCAGGAATACCTATGGAGATCGTATTACACTCCCCTGGCTTGTAAAACAATCCTTCGTCTCCTATAGGTGAGACCTATTACTCCTGAGAAGACAAACCCTGAGCTGTGGAAAATTATAGCTGTCTGAATGATAATTCTTAAGTTACTTCTAGTTTTATATTTGGAAACCATGGTTAATATGGGATTCTAAGTGTGTGAATGAGTGGGTCTCTGGTTCTTGTGCCTTCTCTTGGGCTCTTTTCCTTCTATTGGTTTGTTTTGTCCAACTTTAATGTGATAGTTTTTGTTTTATTTTGCTATATTTTAATATATTTCTTATAAGCCTGTTCTTTTCTAATGAGAGACAAAAAGAGAGTGGATCTTGATGGGAGGGGAGGAGGGGAGGAACTGGGAAGAGTAAAGGAAGGGAAACCATAATCTGAATATTTTATGTGAGAAAAGAATTTTCAATAAAAGAAAAAAAAAAGAACATACACACACACACGCACACACACACACACACACACACAAACTGCTGCTGCCACCCCCACCACCACCAACAACAAAAATAATAACAACACCAGCCCAACAGCAACAACCAAACCTATTTATTTAGTAGCGTTAAGGATAAAGTCTATTTGAAGTCTTCCACACTGTAGCATCTCCAAGACTTTATCTTGACAGAAGGAAAGGCTGCCTAACCATGAAGCTCAGATCATTGAAAGATGACAAGAATCTTTTGGACCTTTTTTTCTAAGTAGGTTAGTGGTGAAGCTACTCAACTTTGTCCTCCATCTTTGAGTTCATCATGTAAGTTCCATGATATCTCTGCACAATTCTTTGTGCTAATTACTCACTGAAGAAAAAAAAAAAGACTGCGTAAGATAGTAACAAATGTTTGCATATGGGAAGTCCATGGTGAGTACTGTCAGAGTCATGTACTTGCAGATGTTCATTCTTGGCCACTGTTATAATGTGCCTGGCCTAAGGGGACATACCATAGTCAGTCAGTGCCATATTACCCATTAACTAGCCCTGCTTCAGGATGGACTCTTACATGTGTTACAAATAAGCGGGTTAAGACCCATAACCCGAAGGGCTGACTAGGTCACTACTTCCGGAAACCACAGTGAATTATCTGGCAATTAGGCACACCCCACTGATGGAGCCTGAACCCCAGATCAGCCTCAGGCTGTTGCCTTAGGATTGGTAAAAAAAAAATGTCCAAGGAGCTGAGCTTTTGTTCTGGGCCCTTCTTTCCCACCTCACTAGCTTCTATAATCCCCTTTCAGTGGGAGGTGATGTCAGAACGGCACTTCCTCCACCACGCATTAGGAAGCAATGGGGTTCTCCGTGTTTATCCTGTGTCTTCCGAAACCAAGTGGCTCCCATTCGAAGACTTTCAAACAAAATTCAAAACAGGACTCTTGGAGCAGAATTTCAAGGGAGGCCCCTGCTCAGCCTGCCAGCTTCGTGGTTTTCAGTCAAAGGAACTCCAGCTTTAGTCTTTTGAAACCTGGTTCAAGTGAAATACCATTCTCATACTAGTTTGAATCGCATTTCCTCTGTCCACACAGCTTCTATAGCCTTGCCAGAAAGAGCACTTACCCCTCTACTTCCTGATTTAAAAAAAAACAACAAAAAACTGGCTGGCCTATTTTAATATGCTAATTATCTCCATCTGTAAGTGCTTCCTAGCTTCTTTAGCTTTTCTTTGGCTCAAACTCAAATCCCAACAATTCTTCCAAGAGTGCGGGGGTGGGGGAGTGCCTTACAGCCCGAAACCAAGGTGCATAAAGATAGAATGGAACCTTTCTATAATTAAATATAAACGCAGGCATCACACAGTAGTCAGAATTTCAATACCAAATATTTAAATATTTTTAAAGATAATGGATTTATGTGGACTTGGTTTTTTTTTTTTTTTTTTTTTTTTTTGAGCTATGAAGAATGGTGTCCAGCATACTTAAGTCAGGAGAGTCTTTCTTAGCCTATCCCAGACATGGAAGAAAATCAACATGTTATCCTGTTTAAGACTTCAGGCTTCCTACAGACCACAACTATATTTTGTCCTCAGACCATGTGTTTAGCTGTAAAAATTGCATGGGCTACCACATGAAACTTCATGCTGTGTGAGGAAAAAAATAATAACATCTTTGAAAAATGAACTACATTTTCAAAATAATATGTTTTCTTTGGCTTCTTGGAATTTGTTTTTAAAATTGAGAGTTAGGATTAAGGCAAAGCTTCATTATTCTCAGCAGAAGCAACACTTGTTACTCCTGCTTGGTCTGGGAGTAGGTAGCCCAAATAAAGATTGGCATCATTGACTGACATGTGTGCGAGGATAACAGTTTCAAAGTACTTTTATTTTGTCTATTTATTATTTTGAGATAGGGTCTCACTTTGTAGCCTCGGCTGGCCTGGAGCTCTCTATATATGTAGATGGCTGGTCTTGAATACACAGAGATCTATCTGCCTCTGCTTCCCAAATGCTGAGGTTAAAGTCATGTATCTACTACCAGGCCTGGCCCAGTTTCAAAGTCTTTAAAAGCATTTCATAAGAAACAAGTTTTATTCCTGCTGTTTTATAAAATTAAAAATAAATCTGTTTTTAGCTAATTGGTAAAGGCATAAAAATTATATATGTTAAAGAGTTTAACATGATGTGTTGATAAATCCGTGCATTAAAAAAATGTTTGTGTATGGTTAAACATACCTGTTTCCTCAAACTGTTGTTGCTTTATGGTAAAAATATTCCAAATCCTCCCCTGTAGCTTTTAAGATGTAGTTTCTGATGGGTATCCATAGTTACCTTAATGCTCAACAGAACATCAGAATTTCATTCTCTTTGCAAACCGTAGCTTGGTACTCGTTGGTCAACCTTTCCATGACTTAGTCTCCCCTGTACTCTGTACAGCCTTTGGTAATTATCATTCTTCTTGCAACACCACATATAAGTGAGACCATGTGTTATTTGTCTTTAGTGCCTTGCTTATTTCATTTACCATAATATTTTCCGAACATACCCATGCTGATGCAAATGACAGGATTTCTTTCTTTCTTTCTTTCTTTCTTTCTTTCTTTCTTTCTTTCTTTCTTTCTTTCTTTCTTTCTTTCTTTCAACTAAATAATCTTCCATTGTGCACATAGGCTGTATTTTTAAAAACACGCTCATCCCTTAATGGACATTGAGGTTGTTTCTGTTTCTTGGCTATTGTAAGTAGCACGCTGGCTACTTTTTTGTCAACTTGACACAAGCTAGAGTCACTTTGGAAGAAGAACCCTCAACTGAGAAAATGCCCCCACCAGATTGGCCTGTGAGCAAGCCTGTGGTACATTTTCTTGATTGATAACTGATGTGGGAAGGCCCAGCTCACTGTGAGTGGTGCTATCCCTGGGCTGGTGCTCTGGGGTGCTATTAGAAAGCAGGCTGAGTAAACCGTGCCGAGCAAGCCAGCAAGCAGTGTTCTTCCGTGGTTTCTGCTTCAGTTCTTGATTCCTGGTTCCTGTCTTGAGTTTCTGGCCTGATTTCTCTTCATGATGGACTGTGATTGGGACATCCTCCCCAAGTTACTTGTGCTCACGGTGTTTTTATGGCAGCAATAGAAAGACTAAGACAAGTAGTGTTGCAGTGGACACTGAGTGGCAGGTATTTCCTTCGAATCTGTCTTTTCTTCCCTCCCCCTCCCTCCTCTCTCCCTATCCTTCCCTCTCCCCTTCCTCCCCCCTCCCTTCCCCTTTCCTGCCCCTCTTCTGTTTGTATACCAATATTTGAATTGCTGGGCACAGGACACACATATGACAGTTTAATTTCCACTTTGGGGGAGAAGCTTGCTCTCATACTGTTTTCTGTAATGGTTCTATGAACTCACCTGCCACCCACCAGCACTTGTTATTTTCTGTCTTTCGGACACCGAGCCAGGACAAGGATGTGATGATACCTCATTTAGTTTTGCTTTCCATTTCTAGAATGGTTAGCCTCCTGCTGTGTACTTTTTGCTCAAGATGAATTGGCTTTTAGACTTTTCTGTGTGCTTTTATACACATTTTTGTTATTTTTTCTAGTTCTGTGAAGAACAATATTGGAATTTTGATAGGATTTGCATTCATCCTGTGGATGACAGGTTCTACCAGAATCTTAATACTTATTCTCCTCTCTATATAGGGCATGGTTTCCCATTTGCCTATGAATTCGCTGATTTTTTTCACTGATGTCTTATAGCTTTCTCGGCACAGTGGTCTTATCTCTTTGGTTAAACTTATTCCTAGGTACTTTAAGTATTATATATCAGTATTTAAGATTGCTCTGTCTTTTTCCTCCCCCCACCCTTCTGTGTATGTGCTTGTGTGTATGTACATGTATGTGTGCACACATGTAGAGGCCACAGGTAGACTTTGGGTGTCTTCCTCTGCCTCTCTCCACCTTACCTTTTGAGACAGGGTCTCTTACTGAACCTGAGGATCACCATTTTGGCTAGACTGTCTGGCCAGCAAATGGCTGGGATATGCTGCCTTTGTCCTTTGCCTAGCACCAGGGTTAGAGGTGCTACCACTCCTGGCTTTTATGTCTCTGCCTTATTTTTTGAGACAGTTTCTCACAGAATCTGGACCTCAACAATTGGGCACAAATATATTATTATTTTAAAAACTCAAAATACAGAAAAATAAATACATGGAGTAAAGTAAGGCATTTTTTATTCCATCTCCAGAGATATCTTTTGGGAACAACTACAAAAGCTTCAACTTTTGCATTTCAAATTATCTATCTATCTATTTATCTATCTATCTATCTATCTATCTACCCACCTACTTTGCTGTTTAGTATAAATAGCGGGCCTCGCACTATCTCCTTTGAATATAAAGCATTTTCATTTTGTTATATATTTCTGAAAGGTTTATTTTGGGGGTTGGAGAGATGGCTCAGTTGGCTAAGTGCTTACTGAACAACATGGAAATCTGAATTCAGTCCATGAGAATGCACATATAAAAAAAAAACCAGGAATAATGGTATGTGTCTGTAATATCAGTGTTGAGAGGTGGAGGCAGGGAGCCTCTGGAGCTCACTGACTAGCCTATCCAGCTGAATTGTTGAGCTCTCGGTTGAATGAAAGACTATTTCAAAAAATAATGTGGAAAGCAATTGAAGAAAACCCTCAAAGCTGAGCTCTGACTTCCACATTCACAAACATCCATGTGCACCTGCACACCCCCACACACCCACACACTGACAGGAACATATGCATGCATATATAGAGCAGAAAGGATTTACTATAATAAAATGTAATTTTAAAATCTAGACTGAAGACTTAACTGTTTTTCAATTGCATTTATAACTAAAACAAACAAACAAACAAAAAACCCACCAGTAACAGGCAAATTTAAAGAGCAGCTAAATAAAAACCCTAGCAGAATACGTTGGCTAATTTCTCTGTATGTGGTAGCAGGTAAGTTAAAGCATGTAAATATTGTCATTCCAATTTTTAAAATATTTTTTATGGATATGAGTGTTTTGCCTACATATATGTGTGTACACTATGTCTGTGTGTGGTGCCTGCAGAAGTAAAAAAAAAACCCAAAACAGTGTCTGGTTCTCTGTGAGCCAACATGTAGGTGCTGGAAACTGAACCAGGATCTTCTGCAAGAGCAGCAAGTGCTCTTGGGCCCCAAGCCACCTCTCCAACCCCCATCACTCCCATTTTATTTGACCCGATAAAGAGAGATCTCAACAAATCTTTTCCCACTGCGTCTGTGATTGTCTTGATAGCCTCTCCTTGCTCTTGAGCATACCAAGTCAATTCCTCCAAAGGCGGCAAAGAGGACTGCGTCAAAACTCAGCATCCACCTTTAAAACTGCTACGAAATTCTGTCCCTAAATCTTCTCTTCCCATCTTCCCTCCAGGCTATTGAAAATATTTATGAGACTTAAAAATTGGCTACATTACCCAGGAAATCTGCAACTCAGAGACGTCAAATACCAAAGAAAAGAGCAAGTGTCCAAGAGAAAAGTCGGCTGGCTACAGAAGGGGGGCATCTGTTGATGTAAATACTAGTTTTGCCCGAGTAAGCTTAGACTCCATTTATTCTGCCCTTTTTAGTGTTTCTTAAATTTGACAAAACAAACATTTCCTGTAGCTATAACTTAAATCACATTGAGCAAGTCATTTTGATTTGAGGTCCAAGTGGCAGCATAGTCACAATAGACTCTTTCAGATCTATTGGATAATTTTTTTTTTATAATCTTTGAAGTAATGTTTATTGGGCCAACTAATAAGGTACATTTGTCATTAAGTTGAGGGAATTCTTTTGGAGCTTTACAATAGTTAACTATTGTTTATTATTAAATACTGTGTATCCATTGTAGAGAATTAGGAGATATCCATACAAAGACAACATTTTGACCACAAGCCTGTTCATTCTTTCCATTTCATCTTCCACACTGTTCTTCCAGCCTGGAGGGGGTAATATACACTTCCTGTGCTTAGGGGGAATCATCGTTAGGGAAGACGGATTCTCCCTTTGGAAGCAGTCATTAGTTAATTGTCTATAGTTCATCTGGGGAAGGAGCCTGGTGGAATTACTTCCATTGGCATTGGCATGTTAACCGGTGTGTCATTGTTCAGGTCTTATTTAGGCTACCATATTGTCGAGATTGCAGGGGTGAGGTTTCCTGTCCTATATAGAAGACATATCTTACAACAGCAGATATCCGGAGCCTCTGTATCTTACAATCTTTCTGTCCTCCTCTTCTGTGGTGTTCCCTGAGCCTTAGCTGTAAGGGTTGCAGGTATATCAATTAGAGCTGGGTACCACATGCTCAATTGTTCTTTGAATTTTGGCCAGTTCCAGCTTTCTACAGTGATCTACAGAAAAAAGAAGCTTCTTTGATAGGGAGTGAGAGCTACACTTATCTATGGGTAGAAGGATGAGGATTTACAGCGCCATTAGAAATGATATTGGCTTAGGAAAGTGGCACTGGTAGGTTCTTGTCTAGATTACACAGCCTCATCACTCATGGGTAGTTGGATAGCTTTACAATCCCAGGCATAAACTCCTTTCTATTGAGCAGGCCTTCAGTCTAATTAGAAAGCTGCTGGTTACCACCAAGATAGAAGTGCTACCTTTGTAGCTTTGGAGATATCTTGCCATGCTGGTCATTTTTGTGTTTTGTAGGCATCCCAGCTGGATAGGACTACCAATTGCTTTTCTGCCTTGGCAGCTTGCATAGCACCTCAAGGTGCTACAAGAGCTGGTCCTCAGGAAGGAGGCTTTCAAGTAAGGTCCATCTAGATTCCTCTAGTCCTGTATCTAAAGAGTATGGTGTCTTCAGCAAAACAGACTTACTTTCAAATTCTGGGAGGCAACCAAGGGCAACTACAATAGTCTGTATTGTTTTAAGGGGTCTCGTGGACTCTCCTGACCAGCTGCTTGATAGGAGGGTTCTCATGCGTGGTTACTAGGGTTTGTGTTGAATAGACTATGGCTCTTGGAGGGAGTATTAGTATAACTAGAGGCACAACTTCATTAAACCACACACACACACACACACACACACACACACACACACACACGCTATACATAATTTTAGGTAAAGATAAAAATGATTCCATATGTTTTTTTCAAACATCCTTAGTGTTGTTTATCCCTCCTTTTCTCCACTCCCCTTGTGTATTTTCCGTATCCCCCTCCATAGTTAAAGCTCCCCCTCTCTGTTTCTTTCATTTCCCCTTTAGAGCATCTGCAGCCTGCTATTCCCTCACTGGAGCCCTTTCTCCCATCCCATAAACCACATTATAAATGGCAGCATGCTCATTCTTGGGTGATAAATTGTAAGTAGTCTAAAACAGCTATGAGCTATGGGATATTATTCCTATGTTTAGGTATGTGACCTCAGAGCTGTCCTATCACATATAGGTATCTTTTGAAGGTTCTTGCAAGATTTTGTTTCTTATTAAAAAGCATGAATTTTAGGAGGAAGCCCCTTTTGGTGACATCCGTTTTGCTTCTTTGTTTGAACACAACCATGTGAGTATGGAAGACTCAGAGCTGTGAGAGGCATGTTGCAATCATCAGGCAACAATACGAAGGCCAAAGACCACACGCAACATAACAAAAGGTTGAAAATAATTTTGTTCACGGACAGAGTTGAGCTATGGAACTGACACTAGTATCCTCAAAATTTCTGCCCAAATAGTAGCCACTATTCTGTTTTCAGTGGTTTTAGCTGAGTAATAATGATTAACCTTAAGTCATTCAAACTGATATTTATATTAGGTATACTTTTAGTGGACTTTCACACACACACACACACACACACACACACACACACACACACGTAATGTTTTAAAAGTTTAGGATTTACATGAAATGTACGGTTTAAAATGTCTGATCAAATTATGTGGAGTGTCCAAATTGCAGTTCTCCATCAGATCCCTCCCCTTAGAATCAGGGAATTCCATGGAAGAGGAGTTGGAAAGATTGTAAGACTCAGAGGAGATGGAGGACACCAGGAGAACAAGGCTCTCTGAATCAACTAAGCAGGGTGCAGCAAGCAGAGGGCCTATGTGGGTCTGCACCAGGTCCTCTGTGTATATATTAGAGCTATTACCATAGTATTTTAATGGGACTTCTGACTATGAGAAAAAAATAGGTCTCTGACTCTGGTATCTGCTCTTGGGACTCTTTTCCTCCTGTTGGGTTGCCTTGTCCAACTTTGATATGATAGCTTTTGCTTTATCTTGTTATATTTTATTTTGTCATAATGGTGTTGTCTCTTAGAAGCCTGTTCTTCTCTACTGAGAGACAGAAAGGAGTGGAACCATAGAGGAGAGGAGGTAGGGAGGAACTGAGAGGAATGGAGGGAGGAGAAAGTATAATCAGGATATATTGTATGAGAAAAAAATCTGTTTTAAATAAATAAATATGTCAACACAAAAAGTCTGATCAAATTTTCTATCATGTTGATGCATAGTGTTTAACTGTTTTTGATTGTTAGATATCTAGGTTGTTTCCTGTGTTATTGGGGTGCTGTGGATCTAACATAGGGCCACATGGATGCTAGGGACCACTCTACTGCTGAGCTATATCTCCATCCCTTTGTTTTTTTGGGAAGGGTTCCTGTTGTATAGCTCAGGCTTAACTTAAATTCTTGTTCCTCCTGTCTGTCTCCTGAGTACTAGGATCACAGGTGTGTATCACTATGTTTGGCAATAAATATTTTGATGAGAAAATAATCACACTTTGAAGTTTTACTTTAGGAAGTTCTTGGAGCAGGTTTGCTGCTCTGCGCTTTGTAAGGTTGTTGTTGCTTCCATGTTGTTTGAGAAGGAGCTAAGTAGCTGATTTGTCGGTTCTCTTACCCGAGTAATCTCGATGCACACGTGCCTCCTCGCTGTAGCACTGCTCAGTGGTGCAACCTGCCGTCTTCACAGCCCTTCCAATGCAGCTGCATTTTGTTTCTGGAAAACTAGAGAGAGGTTGAGCGATCATGCCTCAGGGGCCTGAATAGTATCATTCATTACACAGGTCTTGGGGCTGGGCGGTGGTGGCGCTCACCTTTAATCCCAGCACTCGGGAGGCAGAGGCAGGTGGATCTCTGTGAGTTCGAGGCCAGCCTGGTCTACAGAGCAAGTTCCAGGAAAGATGCAAAACTACACAGAGAAACACTGTCTCAAAAACAAAAAACAACAGGTCTTGGGTAGAGGCTGTGGTATACAGGCACCGACTGATCCTCTGTGAGTGTGCATTTAAGTGTCCTTAAATACATTTACTTTTTGCTTGTGTTTATATTATGAGAGCACTTAAAGTGTCGGTCTCATTCTGAGTGAGGTGTCTGTGATCTAGGCATAAAGGTAGACAACATTTACCTATGCTTTAGTAAGATCATACATTATTTCACAATGAAGAAAAAAATGAAAACATTTTAAACTTCTATTTTTTTTTTAGGTGTCTTAGTTACTTTTCTTAATGCTGTGAGAAAAGATCTTAAAAAGCAACATAAAGAAGGAAGGGCTATTTTTGCTCATAGTTTGAGGGTACACACCATCACTTCTGGGAAGTCACAGTGGCAGGAGTGTGAGGCAGCTGGTCACATTTGTTCACAGTGAAGAGGCAGAGGGAGTGGAATGCTTCGCTTCTATATTTAGTCCAGGGCCCAACCCATGGAAGGCTACCATCACATTCATGTGGGTATTACCATATAATTACCTCAGTTAACCCAACCTAGAAGCTACCTCACAGACACGATGAGAGGTTTGACTTCTAGGTGATTCAAGACACCGTCAGATTGACAATCAATATTTAGCATCAATTAGGCAATCTGTGTCTTAACAAATTTTGCCTGTAACTGCGTTAGTGTAGAGTCAAATGCAGTTTAAATTTGCTATTCTCTGTGTTAGCAAATGCTTCCTGCATGTTTACCCTTCTGAGATGCTCAATAGGAATGCATAATATGGTCTCTTGATAGATTCTATTTGTATTGTACAGCAATTTAAACATACATGTGAATTAATATAAAAGAAAGGACCATTGTGGACTCAAACACCAGATGGATTCTATATAAAACCTCATCCTACAGAGGATTTATTTTGGAATGATTCAATTATCCAAAGCATGGTGACACATTCCAATTTGTTGCTCGAGCTTTGATTCTTATAGAATTTGTTGCTTTCTTTGGTACTATTACTCAGTACACATGGCGCTATTACCTGTTAAATTGACCACAATGTTGATGTTCCTATTTTATATTATTACACATTTTGTGTGATTGCTGAATAAATTTAAATAATATTATAGCTATAGAATGACCTGTGTTCCTGGCAATTTTGGTTGGTTTGCAGGAAAAAAGTCTATATTTGCCACAAAACTCAGTCCCTCACCTGTTAATGTATTCCTGGTTATTAATATTGGGGATGAGTTTGTCCTGAGTGCTCAGAGAAAGGATGAAAGGCATAAAAGGTACGGAGCTGGCTAAGCTCAGCATCAGCGAACGAGGATTTCAGCGCCAGTCATGGCTCCTCCAGTGCCTTGGCCTAGGTCATCCATTGCTCTCATTGATACAGTAGGTTTCTGGGAGATTTCCAGATCATCTGAATAATGGGATCATTAGGTAGGGAGGGTCTTGGAGGGAAGCGGGACTCTGTCACCAGGTGATGTCCTAGGGTCTGCCGCAATGTGCCATCATCAGACATTGTCATCTGCACAAGTTGTTGAGAAGGACAAAAACAACAACAACAGAAAGAGAGGGGTGGGGGTGGATGAGGGAAGGAAATAAAACAGAGTCAATGGGCTCCCAGTGCAGAACTCTTACTATTACCTAAGTTTATCTAGCAAGGAATGAAACCTAGGATTCTTTTTATATAGGGATCTGATTTATTTTGTATACAAGCCAGATGATTTCTTCTCAGCCATATTAATATTATTCTTCCCCTTTAAAGACAAACAGGTCAACATTGTGGTTTAACTTGGTATATTGGTTACTACTCTGATTGACAAAACAGCATGTCTTGGGGACTGGAGAGATGGCTCAGTGGTTAAGAGCACTTGTTGCTCTTGTGGAGGATCTGGATTTGGTTCTTGCAGAGGACCTGAATTTGATTCCCAGCACCCACATGACAGCTCACAACCATCTGTAACTTCAGTCCCAGGGTATCCAATGCCCACTTCTGACTTCCTCAGACACCAGTATTCACATGGTGCATAGACGTACATGCAGAGAAAACATAAAGTAATAAAATAGATAAATCTAAAAGAATGAATAAATAAAATCTTTGAAAAAGACAGAATACCCAATATAAGCAATATAAGGAAGGAAGGGGCTCTTTTAGCTCAGGGTTTGAGAGTATATAGTAAATCATGGCAGGGAAGGTGTGGCCAGAGAGGCTTAAGGTGACAAGTTACAGTGTGCCTGCAGTTAGTGTATAGAGAGATGAATATTGGAGCTCAGTTGGCTTTCTCTTTTCCTATTTTTTATTCAATTTATAACTCCATCTTGTGGGATGATGCCACTCAGTTAAGCCTCTCTGAAAATACCTTTACAGATTCATCCAAAGGTGTACTTCACTAATTTCTCTCTCCCTCTCTCTCCCTCCCTCCCTCCCTCGTCCCTTCTTTCCTTCCTTCTTTCTTTCTTTTCTTTTTCCTTCTTTCTTTCTGACAAGGAGTCATGTTTCTCAGACTAGCCCAAACTAGCTATGCCACAAACAATGACCTTGAATCCTTAACGTTTTAACCCTTTGCTCCTACCCCCTCTACTCTTGGATTATAGGCACGTGCACCACACGTGTGGGATTGAACCCAGGATTTCATACATGTTATGAAATGGAAATGTCATGTATGTTATCAATGGAACTTCATTCCTACTCCCTACATATTCCTCAATCTAAGCAAATCATCTGTTTAAATTATCCATAACACTTAGGTTGGAACAGAAATCTGAAAATTGGCAGAAGTAATGTTTACACATTGGAGATAGAGGAAAATAAAACAGCAAAGCTTACCTGTGGTGATTAAAGCGTTGTATGTTTGATTTTGCTAGAGACAGTCAACAAAAATGAATTAAAAAAAAGCCTCAAAGGAAAATAAGTTAAAAAGCAATGTGTGTCTTCTCATCTTTGGGGAAATGTGAAGGATGTAAGGTGAGATGCAGGCATTTTGCTTCAACGTGCTGTTCATGGTGCCACAGTAGGTGGGGAAACTCCCTCTCCTTAGCAGATGTACAGCACAGATGCCTCTATGTGACACATCACAGTTTGAAATCTGAGATAGCAGACCCATTTATAGACCCTTATGCTGTGCCCAGCATTGGACAAAACCACCACATCTACGTTTTGAATAGGTTCCCTTTCATCTCTTGTGTGGAAGTTTTTGTAAAAAACCTAACAAGTTATCTAAAGACAGAGATGCTTACCAACTAAGTTGAGACTCCTATTCCTGATTAAATAGTCCATAGACCTTTAATTCTTAACATTTATGCAATTTACATTCTGGGTAACCTGTACCCAAAATGGCTTTCGCAGCATGGTTTATTCTTCTTCACTACATTGTTTTATTATCATTTATGCTATTATCTGCAACATGGATACTTTGCAATGTCATGTATAATGTGATATAGTACTTACCATTAGCATGTATTGATTGTTGATTGCTTCTGTTCTCAGGTCCCCGCCTCCATATTTTATTTGCTGCCAGTTCTACATTCATGACCAGAGAGTATGTGACACCAAGTATCTCATACTCATGAAAGCCAATAGGGGCTGTTTACCACTCATATTTCTTTTGTAACTGATGTCCCCCTTGGAGATGTTATTTTTAGAAACATTAAACTTGTAACCTTTAAACTAAAGGATGTTAGCATTAATGGCAGTAGATGATTAGAAGATCAATAACTTGAGAGAAAATAAACGCCTGGTAAAACATAAAAAAAGTAGAGGTTAAAAATGTTGCCTTATGTGGAAGATAATAAGTTGACAGTTAAAAACGCTGCATGAACTCAGTAAGAAACTGAGTAAATGATGTAACTTTGTAACCAGGGACACAGAAGTCACATAACAGAAAAAGTGCTTTGCACAACTTTTATCAGAAAATCATTTTATTACTTTGAAATCTGCAATGCCTTATCTTAGCTTCCATGCTTTTCGGTAATAACTAGCTTACCTTGTTCTACAAGATGTTTTTCTTTAGAGAATCAGTTTACGTCACTTGGAAGGTTTTTTCAATGGTTTGCATCTGTATCTTCTGGACTCTTCGATGTGACATGACAAAAGGTGTCGATCTGGCTTTTCAGCAGCATTGGAATTGGCTTCAAGAAAACTGAATAATTCAGGGTCACTATAAATAGAAGAACAGTAACTTTTTTCATCTACTGCCCCCTGCTCCGCCCTTGAACTTTTAAACCCATCTGACTCATGTACCTTGAGTCCTCTGGGAAAGAAAAGCCTCTCTGTTGGCTGCAGTGGTCCTGGAAGCCAGCCTCCTCTAGCTGCGGCTCCATTGCCGACTGTGAACATGGGGTGGGTGCATGACGACTTTCCTTCTTTGTCACCCTTCTGCTTCCATGATGTGCCCTTGGTTCTGAAGGTCACTTAAAGGAATTCGGACTTCAGGTGCTCTCTACAAGCTTGGCTTCTGTTCAGCCAGAGTCCTTCAGGATCTGGTCCCTCTAAGTGCAGTACCGCATCCCCTATAGTTACAATTTTTCAAGACCCAAACTTACCATGAACATCCAAACAGGGCTCTGCTGTTCTTCTCTGAAGAATATTATACTAGTTAATTGTGAGCTAATTTGTATTTTACTCTAGGTTCAGAAAAATTAAATGTTTGCAAAGGAGTGAGGATTACTCTTCCAGATGGGAGAAAAAGTTCAAGCTTTAAAAGAAGTAAGATCCTGAATAATGCAAGATCTATAATTGTAGGAAGGTTTTAGAGGCAGAAAGTAGTTGTGAGGACAGAGAATGTGGTCCATTTCCTAATCCCTTGATGTGCCTGGAATTACCAGGTATATACCAATATACTCTGGTATATTGCAGAGTCAAGAACAACTGTATTTGCTGCACTGAATTCATCAGAACAAGTACTTGATTTACCAAGAGATGGCATATGTGTTCACGAGGTATTTACATAGCTCAGCTAGGGCTTGGTCTTTGAATTTTCTTTGCTTGAGTTCGGGCATAATGAGCAAAGGCTAGGCTAATACTGTTGTGCATACAAGCCAGATAAAGTGAGTGGTTCAGAGAAGCCACCCCTGACACTGGTTGAGGTCTCTGCTACTTTGCCATCAGACACACAGAGCAAGGTACTACTACTTATAGTGCATCAAGCCTTGAGATGAGTTCTACAGAAACAAATGCTCTGTGAAGGGGACGGGCTTCTGAAACTTCACAAAGTGTGGTTCAGGATAAAGGACAGGAAACAATAGTCTGTTACTATTACCAGGGAATGGCTGGTGAAGCCAAAGACCTTTGTTTTGCCCTCCCTGAACATATTAAGGGGAAGAAATACTACCCCTGTATCCCATTCTTCTCATAGGAGGATGTGATCTGCACCTTGACAGTTTGAGGAACCTATACTCCCCTTGGGTGCTAGGCAGGCAGGGCTTCAGTGCTGAGTGTGGTTATAGGTGTTCTCCAAGAAAGCCAGCTACCTAGTGCTAGAAGGGCGTAAGGCTTCTCTGGAGGGGTAATTTCTCCTGCTAAGATGAGGAAGCACCAGTCTCATAGAAGGCAACCTAAGCTCCTTTCCCCTGACAGCCAAAAGTTTCAGTTGATTTTCTCGGCAACCCCAGAGGGATCCTGAGTGATTTTCAGGGTTACACCAGACCACCTGGATTGAAACAGCCAAATGGCTAGACTCGCAGAGGGTCGTGCAATGGGGTTTGTTTTGCTCTAGTTTTGTACTTTCTGTCATTCTCATTTCCGCCAACAGGAATCAGGATGTGGAAATCCTCCTGCACGTTTGTGTCCAGCTATTCTTTGTAACAAATGTGGGTGTGAGCGGGAAGAGGCTTAGTGGGATGTAACTGGACTGTGTCATCACTACAGTGCTGGATGGAGCAGCTTGTACCACTGGGATGTCACAAATGGTGCAGAACATAAAAGGTGACTATAGCCCACAATTTTGGATGTGTATTTATATTTATTTCTCTGACCAATCCGTGACATGCTTCAGTCATGTTCCAAACAACAGTTTGACTCAGTACTTTTCAAGTAGCTTAAACTTTTTGGTCTAAAGGAGAATTTTGTTTTTAATTAAGAGACCAAATAAATAACATTAAAACCTTCCTAGAACTATATGGTCCTGGATATCACAGGGACTGTCTGTCTCTATAGTTCTTCCCTACTCTGTACATTGTCTTCATTTCTTCAGTGGAGTACTCTGTGTATGAAAATACGCCTTCCTCAAGATTCACACTGACATAGCAGATTTCTTATCACTGCAAAAAGAAAAATCTTTTTTCTTTGTTCCAATATTTAAAATGGATTCTAACTGACACATATGGAGATTTGTGTCCATATAGGAAAAGTAGCAAAGAAAGATGCTGGCTGTGGCAACATCGGAGGAAAGATGTGGCTGGAACAGGATGGAAGGGCAGAGGGAAGACCAAGTGGAAATCCTCACATCACAAAGGAGAGGTACCTATCAAGAGAACCTTACACATTCACTGTATCCTATAGCTGTTAAGTACTTCATTCAAAACCCGCCTTCCTAGCAATAGGAGCGTTGAATGAACCAAAGTTGAATTTGTACGAAGGTATAAGCCCCAGAAGAAAGGACTTCCAAAGCAAGGCTTTGCTATCATGGAGGGGGCTTTTCTTCTCTTTTTTGAAGGCAATGTCTCTTAAGGGGTTAAATTTTTCTGCATGGTTTTCATTTTCTAATTTTGTCACTCTGCTGGATGGTTACTACTTTAATTATATTTCTTGGGAGTGCATTTAAATGTCCATGAGCTCAATTAAAGTTTCTTTCTTTAATGTTTCAAAACAAACTTCAATCATATTTTTCCATGAAGACAGCTTTCTTAGCAGTCCCTGAAGCTAGGCAGTGTTTTTCATAAAAAATTTGAATTGCAGATGAATCTGTGGCACAATTTTCTGGAACATTTGGATACAAAAATACTCACATGTAAGTATTTTGTTAAATTTTTTGAACTTTGGGATGTGTTAATTAATGAAAAGGAACAGTTCCTGTCCAATGCTATCATATACAATTATTTGAATGGCATTAGGAGTGAGTGCAGAGTGAATGTTGAGTGGAAAAAGAACCGTAGACTTAAAACCAAAGCACGATTTTCAAAACTTGTTATCCAAGCAACGTTCACACAGATTACTAAAGCTCACATGTTTTGGGACCCGTAAACAGAGGCAAAGATCCAGACCATGGATAAAGCCTTCGGTACTACTTGGGCACACATTGCTCACGAGCTTTAAACAGTGTGCATACATTCTGAATGATGTGATTCTCCTTGCGAGAGCCAGGAAGAGATTGGCACTAACGGTGTGAAGAGCTGAGTCTATGCATGCTTACAATTAAAGCAAAAGGGATTCAGTTAGGTAGGATGGTAATGACCCTTGTTTCCCAAACCTCCTGTTTCCTCCTCTCTCTCCCCACTTTCTAATTTAAGGTGCTTGGTAAGGTTCATCTAGGCACTTGGTTAACATTGTACTTTTTTTTTTTTTTTTTTTTCAAAAACTTCTGTCTCATTCTCTAGTCCGTAGCATGTGGCAGTTAGAAAAGCAGATGCTTTGTTCACTGCTCTGCCACCCTGCTGTCAGGAGTTGGCTGTATGAATGTAGGGCCAGGCTTTCCTCATCAGTACAACAAGCAGCTGGGCATTGCCTCTCAGCCCATCTGCCAATACCATGCAAAAGCACATAAGTATTTCCTAGGCAGTGCTGGGGCCATGACAAAGATAATGAGTTCCGGTAATGAGGTGCCCTTTCCCCTCAGATATCTTACCTTTAGAAATATTTATTGGTAAGAAAATACCATGATAGAAATTTAAACATTTAAACATACCTAATTGAAAATATTTTTTTTCTTTCCTTTCCTTTTCTTTCTTTCTTTTTTTTGGGGGGGAGGAGCTGGAAACTTCTAGTAGAAAGATATCTTTCCAAATTGGAAAGGAATGTTAGGAGTCATTTGATTCATCCTTCATATGTATGAATTGCAGAGAGTTCCAGGCAAGTGTCATCCAGTCTCGGTCTGAACTCTTTCTTGTGATAGAAAACTAGCCTTTTTGGTAGAAGTATAGTTAGGAAGGCTAGAAATGAGGTTGGGGAAAAAAGACAAAAACCTCTTCACAAAAGTGCTCCCAGAGAAGGATGGTTAGAGGAAGTCCATCACAGCCTCCATTTTTGCTCTGTGTTTCAATGAGGCTCCTCTTTCTTTGATGGGGATGCTTCTTTGAACATAGGGTTGTTAGTTCAATTTTGAGATCTTCCAGAAATTATAAGATAGCCAAGGACTTCTTTTTGAGATCAAAATTGGGAATTTTGTTTTTAAATGTAGATTCGAATTTGGGTGCGGTGGTTCCTATCTATAATCCCAGCACTCAGCAGGCTGAGGCAGGAGGGTCATCCATGGGTGCAAAGCTAGTGTGAGCTATCTAATAAGTTCTTGGTAGCTGTAGCTACAGAGTGATACCATGTTACAAAAAGCCAACCAACCAACCTACTGACCAACCAACCAGCTAGCCATCCAGCCAAACACCAAAAGAAAAAATTGTGGATTTAAATACCTCTGACTAAGACTTGGAAATAGAAAATGGCATTTTTAAAAAGTTCCCATAACAGAAAGAGCTGGTGCCACCTATGAGTAGATAAGTAGGAGTTGAGACTGAGAACTTACAGTCTACAACTTGTTTCTGATGAACATTAGAAGCAAGAGACTGTAGTTCTATACTGTTCTCTCCCATTCTTTTGACGTTGTCTCATCTCATTTGCCAAGGGCATAAGTCACCTTACAAACATTTATGTATGGCACCTTTCTAAGTAAAAAATCCAAAAGCATTTGGAATGCTCAAAAATATGGAACATTTTTGGCACTAATATGATACTACATGTGGAAAATTCCATGACACAAAACTTTGTTTTATGTACAAATTTATTTAAAATATTATATAAAATTATATTAAAACTATGTATCTAAAGTACACACAAAATATAAATGAATTCTGTATTTAGACCTGGATCCTAGTCCCAAGGCATTTCATTATATAAATGAAAATGTTCCAGAATCTAGAAAAAAAAATCTGATAGAGCAAACACTTCATCCCAAGTGTTTTGCATAAGAGACACTCACCCTCTAATGAATTATCCTTACTTTAATACTTAAAATCATGATTTGAATATTGTTTCAGAGTCGAAAGCACAACCTATGAAAAATGCCTCTTGATCATTCTGAACATTTGTAATGTCACTGGACATGCTGATTTTTTTGTATACTTTAGCTTACCTAAGGTGGCAGATGATATCACTCTTCTCATATTCTTTGCACTCACTTTTATAGTTCATACCCAGAGCTTTTCTCTGGGAACACCCCTGCAACACAGACCTAAGAGTGGCCAACATAGGTTGTTGAGGCTAGAACATCAGCTGGCGATCACAGGAGATGGAGAATAGGCATTTTAGCTACCCCACTGACAGTCAATTCAGGATCAGGTTTCAGGGCTGAGCTGGAAGAGAAGCTCTTTGTGGGACCTCTCCTCTGATGTCTCATTCCCCTGCCAACGTCCCCAAGACAAGTCACAGAAATCTTTGTTTTCAGACCTGCTTCTGGGCTGGGGGAGCTCAAAATAACACATCTGGAATAACCTGAAAACACAGAGACTGTATTAATCAGGCTCATCCTTCCTTCTTCTTAACCAGGAGGAATTGATGTGTGGTGTGTTTGCATTCAGTTATATAGAGATTTTGATTAAATGCACCTATAAATATAAAAACCTGGATCAATAAATCTATGCCCTCCACTCTCAGTATGATGTTGGCCACTCTTTAAAAGATTCATAACTTTGTTGAAAACACCATGAAGGCAGAATCGTTTCTTGACTCTTGTGGCATGGAACCGCATTACTTTATAAAGGGCTATTTGCAGGCTGTTCCCCTTATAAGTGGATAACTGAAAGTCAACAGTGATTTAGCAAGTATGTAGTGAGTGCCTAACATGTTCTAGGTGTGATGGGCAGAGTCAACTCTATTCACAGTGTCACACTGGGAAGAAATAGCTGTGATGTAAGTTAAAGGCACACACCAAATGTCCTGAGTTCTGACTAGAGAAAGTTTATATATGGATGGGCTCAAAGTAAGAGTAAGAATTAGCTTTGTCAAGAAGGAAGAATTAACTTGCCTTGCAGAATGAATGAAAGGTGGGTATGGATGAATGTGATACATGAGAACACCAAATAATTCATTGTAATTAGTGTGCCAAGGCTCAACCTTGGTTACAAAGGAATAAACTGTGATCCACTGGGAAGGCGTAGATGTATTTCATTGATAGAAAAGGGTTTTATTAGGCCTCCATTACATGTTGGTAGCCAGAGAGGAATGATGAAGAGACACTGTACTTAAGAACTGAGAAAGGGGGGATAATATCTTAGCATGCACAGTGAGTTACGCTGCTGATTAAAGAAATACATTTGTAGGAACTGGACAGGCGGCTCACATCAGTTTTAGGCAGGCACTATTTGTGTGACTTACATGATTTTGATTCTTCTGTTAGTCACAACTGCTCTTGGCTCCATCCAGCAGAATCCTCACGTCTGGATTTATCTCACTCAAATAATAGAAACAAGGATAGGAAAATCAAGTCCTGTGGTACTCAAAAAAACCTGGCTCCCAGATTCTTGTCCCATCATCCCTAGTAGCTAAATATGGTTATAAGATTCCCATCATACTGTCATTAATTTTGTTTACATTAAATATGAGAATAAAGGGAAACTTTTTTGGTAAAAGGTTTATACAAAATTAATAATATCACTGTTTTGTTAGTGTCCAATTGCTGTGGGATGTTCTGTATGCTGTGAATATGTGTTGCTCTGATTGGATGATAAATAAAATGCTGATTGGTCAGTAGCCAGGCAGGAAGTATAGGTGGGATAAGCAGAGAGGAGAATTCTGGGTGGAGAAATGCTGAGTCAGCAGATGCCAGCCAGGTAATGCAGGTAATGGCACACAGGTAAAACCACGGAATATGTGGCAACATATAGATTAACAGGAATGGGCTGAGTTTAGATGTAAGCCTCTGTGTGTTTACTTGGGTCTAAGTGGCTGTGGACCATGGGGCCATGGGAGCCGGTCAGGACCAGGAAAACTTTCAGTTATATCCAATAGTTTGCCTGAATCTTGCATTGTAGTCTTTTACTCTCATACCATTGACTGTCTCTGTATCACATGGTTATTTTCACTTCAAGGAAACCCAGGCCTTTGAGAGTCTGCAGGTATTAACACCCTCAAATAAAGTGCACTTTAAGATACTGAAAGGTTATTGAAAGGCAGCAATCAATGTATATAAAAAGTTCTGAAGATATCATTAGACCAGACTGAAGAATATATGAAGAAAACAAGTTCAATATATTAAAAATTGTTCTCTGTAAAGATTTTTTTTTGTGAATTAATAGAACATAAGGAAAACAGGAAGAAATATTGGGGTTGTGTCCATAAATTTAATAGTTGCTAGTGTTATAGAAAGAGACTTTTGCTTGTGTGGCTTATGAAGTCAGAGTGAGGATCCTGAAACCATGTCGTTTTGTTCTCTACCAGAGGCACCACAATTCAACTTCAATTTCAAATGTGAATTTTAGAATCAGGGTCAAATAATCTCTTAAATTTGCTATTTTGTGTAAAATGTGACATAATTGGGGTACTATTTCAAAATATTTAAAAACTGATAAGGCCTGGGAACTATCTAATCAAAATACATGCTGGATGCTAAGTAGAAAAAAAAGCTGGCTGGATATCATTTCTGGACTTAATGGATTCACGTTTAAATGTTTTGGTTTTATTGGTCTTTTTCTGAGGCCCCAGAGTCAATTTTTCTCCATCATTTGCCAAATGATTCTCTTTTTTAGTCAGGATGAGAATCTTGTATAAGATAAACGGTGGGACACTTGAGTGTCCCCTGACTTCTTCTGTGCTATCTCTAGTATACATCAGCCAGATGGAGTTCAGCCACAATAATTTTGTAAAAGCTACAAAGTGATTCTTCTCACAAAAGCAATTATTTTTAGCTTGGGGTATTTAAGTGCTGAAGTGTCAGGGTGATAAAGAAAACATATACTTAGCCGGGCGGTGGTGGCGCACGCCTTTTATCCCAGCACTCGGGAGGCAGAGGCTGGCGGATCTCTGTGAGTTCGAGGCCAGCCTGGTCTCCAAAGCGAGTTCCAGGAAAGGCGCAAAGCTACACAGAGAAACTCTGTCTCAAAAAAACCAAAAAAAAAAAGAAAACATATACTTAAAGCATTTTTACTGCATATGAAATCAGCAAGTGTGAGCTGTCCTATAACAATGATATCAAGTGGCACTCAAATCAGGTATTGTTAGAAAACAGGAGGACGTTTTCTCCATGAAATCATTAAATCATACATTCTTGCAGTCAGCAGGCATTAAGTTAATGGCACTAATTTACACAACAACCTTCAGAGGATTATGAAAAAATGGAAAGACAAATCTCCAAAGGTTTCATTTATAGTACGTTTCTGAAGTGTCAGGGTTTTAGGAGGATAAATTAATGGTGGTCAGATGTGATCAATAGTGGGCCGGCAAGGAAGGAGACACAGACGACTGCTAAAACCATCAATGTGAGGACTCCTGGGATCCTGCTGATGTGGGCAAATCAGTTATTTTAACATTGTTAGTAGTATACGAACCAACATGATTGATTAATTTGCAGAGAATTTACACACACACACACACACACACACACACACACACACACACACAGACACACACACACAAAGAAGTAAAACTAAAACCCTAGAAATGTAAGGCCAATACCCCCAACAGATACCAGAGTCCTGGCTGTTACACTACACCATGATTTTACAAAAATTTACTTCTAGAAGAATCTTGCAAGTGGTTTCTCTATGTTACTTCTTATGACTGACTGCCGGTAAACATCTTTCTTAGTAACACTTTCTATTAGAGAATTCGGAGAGAATATGTTGGGAAGAAACAATACGATACAAAGTAGACGAAGGAACTGGGAACAAATTTCTCAGGGATGATGAGCACAAGAGAGGTCAGAAAGTAGGGGACAGCAGAAAGTCCTAAGGGAATAAGGGACACTGGGCACAGTGGAGACAGCAGAACTCTCTGAGTATTACAAAGTCACCAGGAAGCTGCATGCCGCAGACTCTGGAAGAGGCTGTAAACCCGTAACTGCATTTTTGTTTTGCAATATCCTTGGATTGGTGAATTTATAATTCACTGTGGTGACACCAGAGGCAACTTCAGTCGCTCCTCCTTTAGTACAGATTTGATCTGAAAACAGGCTGTGTTTTGGAGGTACCAAGAGAAATTAAGAAAAAAAAAAGTTTATCGGCGTGTATTAGCTATGTTTCTTGTGACTGTGATACAATACCCAAGGGCAACTTGAAAGAAGGACTTATTTTATTCTTAATAGTTTCAGAGGATTCAGACAGTGGTCACTTGTTTCCCCCCACCGCATGAGCAGGACGTTACAGCAGTGGAGGTATATGACAGAGGAAATTCACCTATGTTGGACAGGAAGCAGAGGAAGGAAAAGAGCCAGGGCAACATGTGTCCCCAAGGACACACCCCAGTGACCCACCGCCTTTCTCCAAAGGCCCAACCTTCTCTTTTCCACCGCTTCTTAATAAAGCCGTCACAGTCGGAATCCATCAGGGATTAAGTAAGCTATTGATTATCCTAGAGTCCTCGGTATCTGAACATCCCTGGAAACTCCCTCACAGACACAAGAGGTGTGCCTTTCTAATCTCTTTGGTGTTCCTTAATCTGACCAAATGCACAATCATCATTAACCATCATACAAGATTGTGCTTAAGTCAGTCGATTCAGTGTTGAACGCAATGGGTAGAAATTTCTCGGGCTTCAAGCAAGAATTCAAAGTGTAACTTCATTTTTCTGTGTTCACATTAATGTCTACCTCCAGACACCGATGGAAGGCTCTTAGTCTACAAAATGCAGATAGACTCCATCAAGGTTTGCTCCATAAACCTGTTCTTCAAAAATTCACAGACCTGCTTGTATAGGCAAGCATAGGGATGGCTTGGCAGCCTGTGACCTCAGTTGGCCTCAGCTACACGCATGCTCTTTTCCTAACAAAGTGTTTAGCAAGCCAGGACATCCATCTGTGTCAGGCAAACTCTGCCTAATTTCCGGTAATAGGGGAGACAGATATGGGTCGTCAATTCTTCACAGTACCTGCTGCCACAGCAGTGTTCTTTCTAGTCTTCCTTCTGGATGAGTACAGGACATTTGGATGGCCCCTGTCACCTCAAACTATATAGCTGCATCTGCTTCTATGGTGAACTCCAGGGTCTTGCTGCAGTCCTGGGCCTCACGTAGGCCTAGAAGTACAGAGCTATTATATCAAACAATCACAAATAATGAAATCTCTTACACACTTTCATCTCATAAAAACTTCTCTAGTCCACAGCTGGGGAAGATTGGTGAGGGCTTTTCTCCTCTGGCGGCTGGCATGGCTCCTTCTAGCACTATGAAATCTAGCCAGTAGGGATGAACCTTCCCGTTGGAGCTTGAGGTCTCCATGTTCTGTGACTCAAGTATGTGATGTTTTTAGTAATGGCTTCTTACTGTAAAGCTCTAGAAGGTAACCAATACAAGCAATGACCTGTAATATTTGAGGGTTTATGTGATCTCACTGGTCAACAACTCTAGAAGTAGTAGAAGAAGTATTCCTGTCACTGGGCTATTTGTTAACCTCTGGTGTCTAGTAAGGGTAATCCTACTGTAGATTAACTCATACTCCTATGACACTTTTCTGTAGATGTGTATGCATATGTTTTTTTTCCCCAACATAATATTTTTATTGATTATTTGGGAGTTTCATATAATGCACCCTGATCACATTCACTTCTCCATCTTCTCAGGCCCACCCCCTTTCTTTGTGACCTCCCTGAAAGAAAACAAGAAGAAAACAAACAAACAAACAAACAAGTCTGATTTATGTTGCCCATATATTCCTATACTCACTGCAGCATGGCCAAACTCCCAGTGGTCAGACCCTTAAAGAAAACTGAGTCCTTCCCCACCCCCACTCCTGCCAGTAGCCATCAGCTGTGAGCATCTTCACCTTAGGATCCCTATAACAATTTTTAAGAGTTCTCTTCAATGCCTTCCTTTCTAGGCTGTTTTTGAGGAGGAGTAAGCAGGGGGAGGTTGTCACAGAAGCCTTCTATGTCTCTCATTCTCAACTGTGTGTCTGCAGTTATCCACACCACTACCAAAGGGGCTTCCTTGCCCTTCACAGTCAGTGGGAACACAGATCATGGACTTCTACATGATTTCTGGCAGCAGTGCAGACCGTGGACATCCACATGGCCTCTAGCCACAGTACAGACCAGGGATACCATCATAGCCTCCAGTGGCAAAACAGCCCACAGACATCGACATGGCTTCAAGTTGCAGCACAGACCATGGACATCCATTCAGCCTGGCCACAGCAGGACCATGGATACCACCATGGCCCATGGAAGCAGCACAGCTCATGGACAAACATGGTTTTTAGGTGGCAGCAGAGACTATGGACATCCACATGGCCTTCAGTGATAACATGGGCCACGGGCGTCCACATGGCTCCTGGCCACAGCAGGAGCAGGGACACCAACATGGCCCTCAGCATCCTACTGCAGACCTCCACATGGCCTCCAGCGGTAGAATGGGCCACAGACATCAACATGGCCTCCAGCAGCAGCACAAACTACAGATATCCATGTGAACCTTGGGCATCAACATGACCTGGGACAGCAGCATGGATCACAGACACCATCATATCCCCTGGCTATAGCATGGGTCGTGGGTACCAACATAGCCTCCTGGGGCAGCACAGACCATGGGGGTCTTTCAAGAAAACCCAGTCCAGAAAATGAACTGTTCTCTATCTCAGATACCCTGTTGTTTCTCAGAGCCAGGGTGATCATCATGTGGCTGGGCAGCAAAGCCTGTGTAATCGTCAGACATCTGCACATACCCCTGTTGGCCCTACTCAGCAGCTACATGCTCTCCTGTCCATCATAGCGTTCTCCCACACCTGTCACTGCAGTGGAATCTCTAGTTCTACCCATCTCCACTGTGCACGTGTCGCTCAATTCCTCTATCTTTCCCATCTCTCCATTGTATATTTGTTCATTGTAGTGCCGTTGCAAACTGTAGTGTGTTGTACAGTATTTTTTTTTTCCCAAACAGCTTTACATACAAATACTCATTGCAATGAGTCATGGTCTCGTTCAAGATTTCTGGTTTCCAAAGCACCATAAATTCCAACACCAAGACTCATTTCGGATACCCTGCTGCTGTTGAGAGTCAGAGTGATCTCGAGGATAGGCAGGTATCCAGGAGCAGGATCTTTGTGAGTTCTACTCGACCACACACCTCCCTGCCCTTGGTGTTGGCACTTATGCCAGTGAAGCTCGGCTCCACCCTCTTTCCTTCCAATTTCATGAAACCTCTTTTTAAAAGCATCTTCCCATCAGACCTGCCTTTTTAAAGTTATTCCAGAGATATTGCAGGCTCTGCAGACTTCTTCCAAGAGTAGGGCAGCAGTCTGGCTAGGGCTTGGGTTCTACTGCCGTGGCTCCTCCATGGTGGCTGCAAGGCTGACAGAGAGGGCAGGAGCTGTGTATGCCATGGTCATCTTGGCTCCACCTCTTGTGTGTATACATTTTAGGGAGCTTCTACAGTAGTAGGTTTCCAAATCATTTTTTAAATGTCTTTTTTTTTTTTTTTTTTTTTTGAGATAGGATCTCCCTATGTAGTTCTTTCAGTCCTGGAACTTACAATGTAGATCAGGGTGGCCTTGAACTCACAGAGTCCCAGCTGCCTCTGTGTCCTGAGTGCTGAGAACAAAGGCGTGTACCATTATGCTCTGCTTTTTAAAATCTCTTTAGTATTAGTTATCCCTTTCCATATTCTTTCCTCTACCCTGCCCTCCCATCCCCAACCCCATTTAATCCTTCCTATTGTGCTATTCCCCTTTAACACACATATTACTGTGTTCTATGTGCTATCCCTTGTAATCATCACAGCCCCACACCAATTTCCTCACCTCTGTTGGTATTTCAAATGAAACACACATACCTCAAGGTTCATAGCTAGCATCCACAAAGGAGAGAAATTGTGAAATTATCTTTCTGGATGTGGGTTGCCTCACTTAGAAAGATTGTCTGTAGCTCCATGTACTTTTAAGCTATAATAATGATCAACCTACCCACTTTCTGATTGGATTTAAGGCTCATCCCATTACTTTGAAACCCACATCTGTCACAGACATCAGTGCCAGGAACCTGCGGTAGACAGGGCAGAAGCCCTAGGAAAGAACTTGCTGCTGTTACTCTACCAAGTAGACATACTGACTCCTAATGACTTACCCTTATACCCATAGATTAGCTTATCTCTCAACCCTCATCAAAGAAGCTTCTTTCTGCAGTAGATGATGTTCAACATGGAGACTTACATTGATCAAAGTGTAGAGAATAAGAGACTGAAGTATGCCTGGCCTTAAATGGAATATTTATATCATACAACTCCCTACCAAGCCTAGAGGATCATTATGAAAGAGAGCAGAAAGATTATGAGTCAAAAGCAATGGATAACTACAATAAATGGAATTTTCCAGACACAGCAGGACAATGTGAATTCATAGTAGGTGGGAGAGAACACACAAGACCCATGCAAGCTCAAGCCAGACAAAATCCCAGCATGAAGATGGGAGGTGAGCAGTCCCATAAGGAGCTGTTGGTGATGAATAGTTGCTAGGAGAAAGAGGGTTGACTTTCTTTATGGTGCAAATTGACCACACTCTACCAGCAGTCCACATATATAGGTGTATATATAGTTAGTATTGACTTCATTTCACATATCTTAAAAAAAAAAGGACATAAAGTTGGGTGGGTGGGAAAAGGGATGGATCTGGGAGGAGTTAGTGGAAAGGTGATAATGACCAAAATACACTACATGAAATTCTAAAAGAACTACTAAGAAGTAAGGAAAACAAAATTTTGTGGTTAGTGACTGTTTCCAATCCAATGAACTTGTCACAAGTGTTATAACTTTTCAGCATCTCTAGCCCTGGTGTGTACTGATTCCTGTCTCTTGAGTCACTGAAGAAGGTTTTACTCAGCCAAGTCCCACTGCGCACAAGAACAAGAGAATAAAGGGCACAGATAATGCCTACATTCACTAGCTCTGTACCTCAGCTAGGACTCCCTTTGGACTTGAGCTGCCATCTTTCAGCTACATATTTGGGGTGGAGTACACTGAAGGTCTTCTCCAAACTCCTGTTACAGCCCATCTTAGAAATTTATTCTTCTGTATTTCTTGGAAGAGGAAGTATAATCCATCTTTATTTTGCTCAATGTTTGGTTTTTCTCTGCCCTACACATACAAAGATACCCTAGGATTCTCTCTCAATAATCTGTTTATCCTTGGACAGATTTAGGGGAAGGCTCTAAGACTATCCTTTGCTAACTTCCTCTTATTTTGAGCAAGAGAGACATCAGCTGCTTCCTCCTCTTCTCTGTCTCCTCCCTTTCTTCTGTAACAGATTCTGGGACACTGGCTGCTTTCAACACAAAGGTTGTGTGTTGTCATCAGATCCAACTCACATTTTGTTCCTTTATTTTCCCCAGGCAAGTGTCACTAACCAGATCACTATATCCTCCAACCCCTAACTACAACACATCTCCTAAGGCCCCTCTGTACTGACTGGAGGCTGAGTGGGAAACATTTTCATCTGTCTCCATTTCAGAAGTTGGGAAAGATGAATATCTCACTAATTCATATTTCTCTTCCTATCCAAATCCTTCAAATTTTTGATACAACCTTGATAAGGGTGAATGGTTAAGAGTCATGTGTATTTTAGAACTTATTTGCAATTCTTATTGCACAGCCTAGAACCTGACTTGGAAATGCTGCATCACTTGAGTCCGTCTCAGCTGACACAGAACAAATATGCACTCTGCTCTAGATCCCTCAGTGTTCTTGGGAGTTTTTATGGTCATACCATTGTAGTACGGCTAGGAATCTTAAGCAACCTCCAAGGTCATTGATGGGACTGAGAAGTGAAAACCAGGAGGGAAAGCATAAAAGAATCTGCAGCTAGTTCAGCTAAAGTGGCGTCAACTTCAAGCAGGGTCCTTTATACATTCTAGATGCTTTCAGTAGACCAGACATAGATCAGATATTAGGAGAGAGCTGAAAGTTATGACAGGCCTCCTATTGATCGCTTGGATATTTTTAAAGCATGAGCACTTCTCCATTTCCCCTTTGAAGCATTTACCTTCTGTTGTGTGTGCAGGAAGTATGAACAGAACACTAGTCTTATAAATAGCTTTTAAAATCTGATGTATAATGCCAGCATTTGCTTCACACAGATTAACATAACAATCTTAAAATATGCAAATTGTGTTCTCTTTCATATGTTGTGTTAATTCTGATCCATCACATCAGAGTAATAATAGGTTAGCAAAGAGGAGTTGTGGGAGTAACTTAATTCTATGTTTTATATCACATCTATTGCATCTCTGACTTGGCCTCCCAGATTATGCTTGGACACTTACTGCAGGGAATCCACCATCTCTGGTCACCATGTCATCAAATGGAATAAGGCAATTTAATCACCAGATGAGTGATTAGATTAGATAGAGGACTTTTGTGCTGTTCTACAGCTATGAAATCTACTTTGATGTCTTTTGTGTTACCTGTTCATATTTTGTTAATGAGAAGATTGCCTTCCATCTGCTGGTCACATTATGTACATTGCTATTGATGGCTTTCTCCTGAACTACACTCTCTCAAACAAAACAACTAAAGTTTTCACACTCATAGATCTGGAGCCATAGGCTATTATTCAACAGCAAGCTCTGTCTCTGTATGATCATCCTTACAGAGACTCTATGCATTAATGGAAAATACTAAAATGCAGATATGTCACCTTCAAAAAGTTTCACACATCCCCACATTGAAGTTTTGACCTTTTGTCATAAAACATTTAAATTTGTGCTGAGAATATCTGTTCTTGGTTCTGTTTCACATACTTCATAAGGCAAGAAAGACATTTTTCTTTTAACCTGAATGGAAGTCAAATTCCAAAACAAGTTCTCGGTCACACAAAAAGAGACCAGAAGAGAGTGACAATGTGATGGTGGCAGAGGATGCTCTCCAACTATCCGTACCGTCTCAATTTATATATATATATATATATGCAGATATACATTCTGATCCCTAAGTTAAGCAGAATGTATCAGGTATAATAAAGGCAGAAAAAAAACATAGGATCATTTACAGAATCATTCTACTTGTGCAGTAAAATGACAGTCATTTTTTTTTCAAAGCTACTGTTCACCTGCACTGAAGTTAATGTGTATCTAACTATTAAGAATTCCCTTTACGCCACACGGTGGTGGCACATGCCTTTAATCCCAGCACCCGGGAGGCAGTGTCAGGCGGATCTCTATGAGTTTGAGGCCAGCCTGGTCTACAGAACGAGATCCAGGACAGGCACACAGAGAAACCCTGTTTCAAAAAACCCAAAACAAAACAAAACAAAACAAAACAAAAACAACCAACCAACCAACCAACCAACCAAACAAACAAACAAGAGTTCCCTTTACAAATTTAGTGTGTGGCTCTTATTACACATTTGTAAAAGCATAAGCAGAAAGGATGACACACATTCTATTAAATTATTCATGTAATTCAATAGATTCTTTGTCCAGCCATAGGCATGGACACTAAAGTAAGAGTGAAAACAGCATTTATGGTGTGGTGATTTAGGTTTATTTTGAAAATTTTCCCATTTAATAATTTTGTAGCCACATAATATTTATTTTTAAAAGCATCATCTAACATTTAAGGACATCATATATTTCTCATTAAAAAATAAAATTATGCCTGACAATATTATCATAGTGAAGATTTTATACTTGACAACCAATCTTAGGAAATCCAAGACTCAGACTCCAGTAGCTAATTCAAAAGAACAGCACAAATGGAAATAATAACACCATTTATTGCTACCCTTGATCTTCAGATTTCAAAATACTACTGGATGTAAAATTTCAATTAACCCTAAGTGCTATCTCAGGGTCACACATTGTTAAATGAGAACAGAGCTGACAGTTCTCATTTTAAAGTGACATGGAGCATACAAAATAAAGCCAGAAGGTAAAAGGACACTTGAATAAGTTTTAAAAAGAATGAAAGGCAAAGGGAAAAAAAAGCCCCAGTGTTTCATAATGATGAAACAAAAACCAAAATTTTGGTTTCATATTTCTGCAAGAAGCAAAAGAATAATATGAGTAGGAAGTCTTTATATTTAAATATATTGCACATAAATATATAATATATAAATATAATTCAAGTTTGGGAAATATTAGAAATTTATTTTTACAGTGAAGATATTTTAAAATATTTTATTATACATACACACATATATTTTTACCACAGAACCATCTAACTGATCCTGAGGATACTTGAAAAACCCTAATTTATTTACGTTTTTTATAGTTTTGATTGCAAATTATTAGAAAACTCAAAATTGCTAATTAGGAGGAAGTTGAGATTTTCCATAATTTTCAAATTATTATTACCGGTAAAAGAATATTTTGTTGCTTCATTTGTATAAATTCAATTTTATTGAACCTTCAATAATCACTAGTAAATAACTATAGTTTACATAAGAGAATTTAAAAAAAATTGATTAATTTGATAAGCTCTGCCTTAATATCATATTCTACTTTAGCAGTTTGTAGTTAAATGATATGAAAATTTTGTCGCTAAAAAGAGCTTTGCATTCAAAAGTATTTAAATGTACATCCTATTGGTAGCACAAGAGCTTGGTGTTGAGATTAGCTTGGACTGTAAATCACTATTCTTTAGCTGGGAGAGATAGTGCTTGCCTGGGACTCTGGGAAGCTGAGAAAGGAGGATCTAGAGAGTGGTTCTTAAACTGTGACCACTGGAAAACACAGATATTTACATTATGATTCATAACAGTAGCAAAATTACAGTTGTGAAGTAGCAACAAAATGATTTTATGGTTGGGGGTCACCATAGCATGAGGAACTGTATTAAAGGGTTGCGGCATTAGGAAGGTTGAGAACCACTGCTATAGAGTTTGAAGTCAGTCTATCCTACATAGTTAAGTTCCAAGCCAGTCTGAGCAAAGCAACGAGAGCCTATCTTTTTCTCTTTTTGAGATTACAATATAATTACATCATCTCTTCCTTTTTATCCTCCCAAACCCTCTTTGTTCTCTTGCAAACTCATAGGCTCTTTAGTCATTAATTGTTGTTGCATGCATATGGGTATGTGAATACACACACACACACACACACACACACACACACACACACACACACTGAAATACAGCCTTCTCAGTCTGTATAATGTTATTTGTATGTATATTTTCAGGGTTGACTATTTGGTATTGGATAACCAACTAACCAATTGACATGCTCTTCCCTGGTGAAGACTATTTCTCCCATTCTCAGCATTCTTTGGCTGTCTATAGTTTTTTTTTTTTTTTGTGTGTGTGTGTGTAGAGTTGAGGCCTCATGGGTTTTCCCACATTCTCTTTGGCATGCCTATTGCTATTGTTCTTGTTCATCTCATGTTTAGAGAGTCATGTTGGTGAGACTTTATGGGTGTAGCTTCTAAAGTTACTAGGATACACAATTACAGAAAACTCCCTGATCCTCTCGTTCTTACAATCTTTCTGCCCTGTCTTAATCAATGATCCCAGAGCCTTAGGGAAGGAGCTGTTTTGTAGATGCATACACTGGGACTGGGCTCCCAAACTCAGAGTTTTAATTGGTTGTGGTTTTCTGTAATGGTCTTCACCTATTGCAAAGAGAAGTTTCCTCATCTGTAGGTATAAGGACAAATGTTTAGAGCGTAGTAAAGAAGTTATGCTAGTTTAGTAAAATGATGGTTGTAGGTTCTTCTCAAAGATCCATGACGTCACTAGTCCTGGTATTTGATGAGGTTTCCAGTACCAGTCACAAGTTTCCTCTTGTTGAGCGAGTCTTAAATCCAACAGTGCTGTTGGTTACCACCAATGTATGTCTGCCACTACTGCACCCTTAGGGTTATTGTGCCACGCTGGTTGCTATTGTGGTTCACAGGCATCACAGCTGGGTAGGACTGGTGGCTGCCTCCTTCCTTTGGAGACTTGCATAGCACTTTCTGGTACTGTAAAAGCTGATCTCTAGGGTGGAGACATTCAGGTCAGATGCAGCTCAGTGGCCGCTGAGCTCTGTGTCTGAAGTACATGGTGTCTTCAGCGACAGGGACTTACCTTTCACCTCTGGGGCTCTACTGAGGGCAATAGCAATAGCTTATATGTTTTGAGAGTTGCAAAAGCCTATCTTAAAAAAAAAGTCATTAGGTTGAAAACCTCCAATCTTAAAATTTATTATGTACATACTAAAAGGAATTTATTGTTAGGACACATGAAAATACAGAATTAAGCAATGGATTTAATGTTACACTTTGCCAAACTATAAATATTATTTTTGCTTTTTTTGCAGTAAACTAAGCAACGTTGTCATTAACACAAATACGTTTTCCATTTGTGCTGATAAATTTGATTTTAAAAGATTCCCTATTTGGAATTAGTTTGTGGAATAATAGAGAAAAGAAAGGCTTCATAGCAAAGTAGAAAATTTGGAAAATGACTAGAACTGAGGAAATTCTATTTTCAGGTCAAGTTTGATATGGAAAGTGCTGTGGTAAACAGAAAGTGAATTGTTAGGTCTGAAAATGGCAGTTATTGTTGAAAAGCTTAGCTATATATACCAGCAACCAGCATGCAGAGATAGCGTACAAGTTAGACATTAGGCCATTCATTGCATTTAAGCATTCAGGAAGGAAGAGGGACATTATTTCAGTAAGAAAAAATGTCTTTAGCTATTAGAAAAATGCATCTGACTGTTTGAGAAAAAATTCTTACTTTAATTTTGTCTGCACAATATCTGATATTTCATGTCTTGAAACTGGAATACATGAGAAACTAAAAATGTCTGTACATGTATACATATATATGCTAGAGGAAATAAAATGAATGAAAGTTAGCTTATACTGTAACTGTTACTTCATCAATTACAGCCATGAAAAGGAAGAGAGAATTTTTAGGGCTTTCTAAAACCATAAAATGTCAAAATGTAATAAGTTCTTTGTGCTGATCTCTAGAGAAACAAGTTTACTGCAAACTTTATCTAGAAGTGGTATCTCCATGAGTGATCTAGTCTCCAAAAGTGCTTCCCCTGGTTTGTCTGGATTCTGATGGTATCCTTCTGCTTGCTCTCTGGTGTGCATGGCTTTTAGTGGTCAGCTAGATGAAGAGACTGAACCAGACATACTGTTCTTAACTCAAATTCCAGGTTGGGGAGATTTTAGAACCTGTAGGGCCACTTCTAAAAGTTCTGAGTGG
The DNA here is from genome assembly GCF_949786415.1 of Peromyscus eremicus. Taxonomy (NCBI): domain Eukaryota; kingdom Metazoa; phylum Chordata; class Mammalia; order Rodentia; family Cricetidae; genus Peromyscus; species Peromyscus eremicus. Next base: position 34,491,269 of record NC_081418.1, read on the forward strand.
CTCGGCTTAACATTCTAGCATTTAGAGTGGGGACTGAGGACTACTGAAGACGTGGTAATGAGGAGAGAGGGGGTAAGGGATGTTTCAGTGAATCAATGAACTTTGAATTAATGGAGTAAATGATGTAGGGGACATATAGTGACCAGATGACCAGAGGCCAGTCTGAGTCTCCGTTTTGTAACCCTGATCTGATGTGCATCATCATCCCTCCATGTTTGATAAACAAGGATCTATTTGGAAAAAGCTGTCGCAAGTGTTCCTGAAAAGGGGCCATGGGAAAAAGTGCTATTCACCTGCTTCTGTTTCTGAGTAGCTACTTTCAACATTGTGCCCACATGAACGTTTTAAGTACTCAAAATGATAACAATTTTACTTTGGGAGATTACTGGATTTCTATTCCACCAAGAGGTGTGCATTCAAGTGATTTAGTGGCATGTGACACTGTGACTCACTTGTTAAATATTTAGTAGACAGGGCTAGACTGAGATCACTAAAGCAGACTTTTGGCTCCATTGGAGAATAACAGAAATAGAAATCCCAAGGCAGTCACTTAGGAATTTGTTTAAAAACACTCTCTGAGAATTACAGCCTCATTATGAGACAGCTAATCTACAATATCAAAAATTCAGAAATTTAAAGAGAAAAATTTATTCAAACTTATTTAAATGAAGTTTAGAAATTTCTGCCATGAAGCAAAGGCAAATGAAAACGGGGGAAAATACAGACAAAGAACAAAAATCTAATGGGAAATTAAGCCAAAGAGAAGAACAGGCAATTTATATTAATGATACACATGCTAAACAGCTCTTAAACCTGAACACATATTAAATTTCATTCATAATGAGATAATTGTAAATTTAAAATACACTGAAATAGCATGTGTCAAAATGTCTAAAATTCTCATCTACTAGCACACTGAGTTTTCTAGACTGCAGATAAATCAGCACCTCTCACACTCAGTTGGTGAAACAGAAATTAGAGCAATTCTTATGGAGAAAATCAGTAGCAATTATGTTCATTATTTACTCAATCATTTCATTTTTGCTTTGTTTTTTTTTTTTTTTCCCTTTCCACCGTAACTTCTATTATTAGCTCAGTTTTGGTTCCTCGGTTCTCATATTCTGTATTTTATACTTTTCTCTTTGTGCTTTCTTTTAAAACTGGTTTTCTGCTGAATTTGGGTAGTTTGAAAGGCGTCATCCTGTAGGCTTACGCTGTTTACAGCCGTAGTCCCCAGCTCAAAGCACCTTGCTTTCCCCAAAACTTAGCCATAGGTTTTGATTCGACTGGGGAGTCGTATTTTCCTCTCTTCCATGCTTTCTGTCTACTGTTTTACCATTGTGTCCCAAGAGGAGGAACTAGAATCTTGGGATAGTACAGTACATAGTTAAGGTCCCTAGTGACCTTAAGTCCAGTAAAAGGCAAGAACTGCTATGCTGACTTAGATCAACGCATGATTCATATATTCACAGGTCTTTGGATCTGCTTTCAAATCCCAACTGTCAATAATTGGTTGTGTTGGTCTTGGCATAGTCCTTCAAATGTTTCTAAACTTCTTTATTTGTCAACCCGATGGAAATAATAGTATTTGTCTTACTTGCCTCATGAGTTGGCATACAGATAAACAATAAACTCCATAAAACATTAATTAAAGTGAGATGGATTACTGTTGTCAAGACTGAGAGAAAACACAATGGTAACAAAGAATAGAATCAGTGATATTCCCATAAAGGCATCCCACTCTTTTACTGAGTCTCTTTGCTCAGTTGTTAGAATGAGTCAAACAAATGGGCTACCCATGCACTGGGCTACTCTTTGTTCATGAGGAATCAGCCACACAGGAGCACAGGCATAGCCATAAATAATCAAGGATTTTGTCAAGGTTCTCTTTCCAACCCCAAACAACTACACAGGGTTACATGTGGCTAGCTAGTGTACGTACAACTGCAGGCGAATTAGCCAGGAAACTGGATGTATTGTTACATAGCTTCACAGTAGACAATGTGTTGCACATGAAACCAGAAGGTTTGGGGTCCTTGAGTGCAATAGACATCGATTAGTGGACACTGACAGTGTGGGGCATGGTGCCTCTCCAGCCTTGGTTGCTACACTTTGAAAGAAAATCTCAAATACAGCTGTGGCTTTGAAGTGACTTCTTACAAGTTCAATAGTATTTCTAGGGAGGTCAAAAGAGGATCAGGATATATAGCCTCAGAGGACAGGAAATAATGTCTGGTGATAATTACCTTTCTTATCAGACTTAATAAATAAAGTAAAAACTTACATTAAGTGAGCAATTGAACACCCATAATGTATTATCCACTCTGTGCAGAGTGCCCCAGATACACAGTATTCAAAATAAGCACTAGCCTTAAAGATTTCGTGTTCTAAACATAAGACAAATCAATTCAATAAAGTGCTTCATGGAGCCCAATGCAGAGATGAACTGAAACAGCAGTAGTCTGTAGTAGGAAGATTTCTTACTGTTTATACATAGTAAATCTAAACTCTTTCCTTTCTTCACTTCAAACCATTTCAATTCCTACACAGGCTTCTGGGTTTATCTCCTGCCAATTTTCAGCAAGCTTAACAGTCTAACAGAGAACGCAGACAGTATGGAGTCCATCCATTGGCTGTGTGTGTACCAGCTCAGATCTTAGTGAAAGATGAATTCCCACAATGCGAGGTCCCTCTTCCTCCTGCCCACTGCTTCTTTTAGAGCTTGATGCAAATTGCAGAGAATGCACTCTTTCCCAAGGAAAAGGTGCTCAGCGCTCCTCACCCAACTCTTTAAAATTCCTGCTTTAGAATTTAAATAATGTGTCAGCATATGTTTGGACATGAAGAAACAGTCAAACCTATTTCTACTGAAAACAGTATGTGTGCGTGTGTGTGTGCTCATATGTAGGATGGAAGTGAGGGGTCAGTTTCCAATATCCTTTGTCAGGATGGCCAGTCCGTCTCATATTTTGAGGTAGTCTCATTTTGGCCAGGTAAGGCCGGCCTCATGTATCTTCTTGTCTTTGCCTCCCTTGTGCTGAGATTGCAAGTAGAGACCATTACTGGGCTTTTAATGCATGTTCTAGGCACAGAACTTGTGTCTTCTCGCTTGCATGGCAAGCTCTTTACAGTCTGTGATGTCTGCCCAGCCCTCATCTGAGTGTTCTTATAGTTAAAAATTAACATACAGTGCTATACTTACTTTGTTTCATGGGTGGCTGGGGCAGAGTTCCTTTCCCCCACTCTGTGGGGATATTGCTAGGAAAGCACAGCCAAGGTCGTCTGCTGCCCTTGAAAGCTGCTTAATGGGTTGACATCACGAGGATTTGCTGAGCCTGTTCTGTGGCGGGTCATCTAGTTCTCGGCATAAGGGTTCTGGGCAGTAAACCTTTTATATTTATTTGATAATGAATCAAAAATCACCAGCCCAAAGCATCAAGACTGCATTTCATTAAAACAGCCTGCTCAGAAACCAGCCTGTTGCCAGACAACCACCAGTACTGCTTTTTATATTCTAAGCTGGCTCATATGACCTCTGTGTGTCCCGAGTGTGCCATTACCCAACACGTAGCTCTAAACTTGCATTATCAAGGGATTTTCAAGTTTTTCTCAGCAAAATGTTTCTGTTTTCATATCGGTTGCAGATTATTTCTAAAGCCCCAAATGAGAACTAGAGGTCTCAATCCTGTGAGAAATTCCAAAAATTTCAATGTATGTACAATAAAAATCATACATATTGTCAAACATATCATGAGCCATGGTCTTAGAAAAACCTTATAACTGTTCTTGTATTTATTGATGCATTGAAGATTGATTAGCATTTGAAGTCCTCTATATAACAAAGCTGAATGTACAACCTATAGCCAATATTTGTCAATTAATATGTGCAGGTCAACAAAGTAAGGCTAAACATAGGAACTCATGTTCTTCTTCTTTTTTTTTTTCATAAATGAGGAATTTGAAGAATGGATAGCACAGGCAACTGTCCCAGTAACTCCAGTAAGGATGATAAGGCTGGGTTTATCAATATCTATTTTCTGTATATGGCTGCTTGGCCAACATGTGTGCCTGTGCATCATGTGTGTGCCTGGTGTTTGCAGGAGTCAGCACAGGGTATTACATTCACTGGTACAGATGGCTTCGAACCATTTTGTGGTGCTGGGAATTAAACCCCAGGTTCTAGATCAGCCAGTGCTTTTTTTAATTTTTTTACTTTTTTTTTAATTGATGCTTTGTAGATTTCACCTCATGCATCCTGATTCCACTCATCTCCCCATCCCTTCATATTCACCCTCTGCCCTTGCAACCTTCCCCTCCCCGAAAAGAAATAAAATTTAAAAGAAAAATAAAACAAGCAAAAAGAAAAAAAAAACAAAGACAAAAACAAACTAACTAACATACAAAAAAAAAGTCTTGGTGTGGAAGCTGTAGTGTGACACAGTGAGTCACACAGTATAGCCTTTAGTCTGTACATTTTTACTTGTAATGAGTCACTGGTATGATTCAAGGACACTGGCTTCTGCTACATCCTCAATCCTGGGCCCTCACAGGGACTCCTCTTGGATATCCTGTTGTTGCCCTGTGTTGTGGAGATCCTGTAGCTTTGGATCTGCAGGTCTGGCACATTCACATGTTCCAGCCGATCATAGATGGGGTGGATGTTGCAGTGGGCCAGCTCAGCCCTGGTTTTGGGCCTGGGTGGTAGCTGGGTTGCTCAGCCTGCCAGCCTTCCTTTATCGACACCACCAGATCGAGCTCTCCAGCACTGCTCTGGCTAGGCCAACCACTGCAGCAGACAGTAAGGAGTAGGACCAATTCTCCCGCTTTCACACCCTCAGGGTTGTAACATGAATCTCAAAGGGTCTTAGTAATAAAAAAACACAGGAGCCAGATATTGGAGTGAAAGCTGAACAATCAGAAAAGCAGAACAAGCCACAGCTAACCTCACCTTGATAACTTCTCAGCTGATCCTGTTTCCTCAAACTGGAAGCCTCTGTGTCTTCATCTGAATGGATCTCAGCTGAACTGCTGCTAAAAGCCTCAAAAGCTTAACCAGCTTAGTTCCTGGTCCTCATGCCTTATATATCTTACTGCTTCCTGCCATCACTTCCTGAGACTAAAGATATATGTCACCATGCCTGGCAGTTTCCAGTGTGGCCTTGAACTCACAGAGATCCAGATGGATCTCTGCCTCACAAGTGATAGGATTAAAGGCATAAGTGCCACCATATTCTGGCCTCTATGTCTAGTGGCTGTTCTGTTCTCTGACCCCAGATAAGTTTATTAAGGTGCACAATATATTGGGGGACACAATCACCACACAGGGTCAGCTCATCTGCCTTCACACCACCAGGACCAATTCTACCATTTTGCTCAGGTGAGATGCAGGTCCCGCTGTCCCCAGCACTTCAGTTGGTGGAGGTGAAGGGGGGGGAACCATTTCTCCCCAGTGCTGCAGCCAGTGAGGGGCGGGGCCAACTCTGTGCAGCACTATCCTCAGTTTTAGGTGGTACCAGGAACCACAGGTATTAACACAGACTGAGGCTCTAGCAGTGCCACAGACCCAGACACGGCTCTTGGCGGCAGTCCTAGATGACACCATGGCCCTGGGTGCCAACACAGGTTGCTCAGATCAGTAAGGCCCCAGGAGTGGCATGGCCCTCAGACACTAACATGACCCTAGGTGGTGGCCCTTGGCAGCAGCACAGGCCATGGATATCAACATAGACCCTGCCTCTGGTTAGACCATGGACCCAGATATGGTCCTTGTCCGAAGCCCGGACCATGATGTCACCATGGTCCTCTTTGGCATTGCAGGGCACTCAGATCGGCATGGGCCCAGTAGCTCCATGGCCCTCAAACACCAACATGGCCTCAAGTCGTGGCCCGGATATTGGGCATCCCCAGGCCCTCGATGGCAACAGGGTCCTCGGACATCAACATAGACCCTGGCTGCGGGCTGGGCCACGGACCCAGGCATTGCCCTGGCTGCAGCTTGGCCCATACAAGGCCATACCCCCGGTTGGCAGCACATATCACTCAGGTCTGTTATGGCCCTGGCAGTGGCACAGCCCTTGACACCAACCTTGCCACACACAGATAGATGGTGGCACAGATCCCGGGCATTGTCTGTCCTTTGGTGGCAACACAGGCCACCACAGACCCAGACGTGGTCCCTGGCAGCAGCCAGAGCCTAGATGTCATCATGGCCCTCGCTGGCACCACAAGTCACCCAGATCGGCATGGTCCCAGTGGCAGTGTGGCATTCGAGAGTAACATGTCCCCCCAGTGGCAGCTCAGCCCCCAGGCATCTGCTCAGCCTTTGATGGTCATGAGAGACATCGACATCAACACAGATCCTGGCTGCAGCTGGGCCACAGAACCAGACACGGTCCTGGCCACAGTTCTCGTCCAGACGACACCATGGCTCCAGCAACAGCCGGTGCTTTTAACCTTTGAACAATTTCTCTAGGCTCTGAGATTGGGTTTGATACCAGACAATGTAGTAATATATTGTGATGTCTTAATTTCTGTTATAAAATACTATATCAACATGCATGTATTGAAATACATAATAGAAATAAGCTTGTCACTGGAGAAACATAAACTAGCTTAAGTAACACTAATGACATAAAAATTCTTCAACACGCTTTCTTCTGATGTTGGTTTTAAAATTATTTAAGTTTTTTGAAATGTGAACCAAATGCAAAATTATAACAAAGTTGTAAGTCCAACATGAAGAATTTTAATTTTCTGTCTCCTTAAATGACTTCATTTGGGATATATATTTTGCAAAGTTCAGTATCTACTTTAGTCTTTGACCTAAACACAATTTAGGCATTGAAATAAGTAAATTCAATTGTAAGGGAATACTTCACCATGACATTCTACTGATCTCATTCAAAATTTGCTAGCTTATCACAGAAGAATAACACTGAATTTATTTCCAATATCTCTTTCCTATGGGATTTTTAAATCTATATGCATAAAGGAAATTGGCTTAGATCTTTCTTTTTCCTACTCCCCTTATTTTAATGTTAAGGACTAGTATTACATAACAAACATGGTTGCAGGTCCTCCTTGTTCTTTGACAGTTAACAAGATCACCTGTGGAAACATCTCAGCTTTTTTTCAGGGTTAATTTTTTAAAAAAAACATTGTTGATATAATTTTCTTTCTGTTTCTACATCATTGATTACTGTATTTTATTACTTCCTTTTTAATATATTATCATCCCTTTGCCGATTTTTGACTTTGTTTTTATTTTGCTTTTGGAGTATGATGTTTAGCTTACTTCAATCACGGTTTACTTTTGTTGTTGTTTATTTTTGGAGACAGTCTATATTTCCCTGATTGTTCTGTAACTCTCTCTACAGCCCAGGTTGGCCTCACACTCAGAGATCCACTTGGCTCTCTCTCCCTAGTGCTGGGATTGAAGGTGTGCACAACCACACCTGCCACTTCTCACTTTTTAAAGTAAGTGTTTGCTTCTGCACTTAGCTTTGAGTATCGTTTGTGCTTTCTTGTACTTTAATATGCCTGTGTTCACTTGCATGAGATTAAAGATTTAGTCATGCCCATTGTAACTGACATCAAAAGTTACCTGAAAGTGCATTTGCATTCCTCTAAGAATGCTCGTCTTAATAAGTAGCTTTCTGGTGTTGATTTTATTTGAATTTTGATCAGATGGTGTGCTCTACTGTATATGATGTTGATTCTTCTGAATTTATTGAGAATTTATGACCTAGAAAATAGTGAGCTTTGGTAAGAATTTCTTTAGATTTATGATGAGATTGTACTTTCTGACGTGACACATCATGTGATGTGAATATGTGTGGCATGCAATAACTCTTGGATGATGATTCAATCTTCACATGCTTATTAGATTTCATCGAATGAGTTTTTGTCAAAATATCACTTATTTCTCTGTGAGTTAGAGGCCAGCCTGGTCTACAGAGCGAGTTCCAGGGCAGCCAGGAATATACACAGAGAAACTCTGTCTCAAACAAACAGAACAAAACAAAATACCATTTATTCGATATTTGTCAGTTACTACTAAGTTTATCAGCTTTTGTTTAGTATTTTCAGGCCTATTTTAGATTGTTTTTAAAAACCAAAGTTCTTCATTTTTCCCTTTGAAATTTAACATAATTTCTGTTCTAGCTAATATTAACAGTATATATTATATTTCTTCTGAATGATGTCTGTCTGAACTATTGTACTGGCTAGTTTTATGTCAGCTTGACATAAAGTAGAGTCGTGAGAGGAGGGAGTCACAATTGAGAAAATGCCTCCATATGATTGGGCTGCAGGTAAGCCTGTAGGGCATTTTCTTAATTAATGATGATGGACGAGGGCTCAGCCCAGTATGGGTGGTGCCATCCCTGGGATGATGGTCTTGGGTTCTATAAGAAAGCAGGCTGAGAAAGCCATGGGAAGCAAGCCAGTGAGCAGCACTCCTCTGTGGCCTCTGCATCAGCTTCTGCCTCTAGGTTTCTGCCCTGCTTGAGTTCCTGTCCTGACTTCCTTTGATGATGAACTGCACTGTAGAAGCATAAGCTGAATAAACCCTTTCCTCCCTAAGTTTCCTTGCTTACGGTGTTCCATCACAGCAACAGTAACCCTAACTAGGACAACTACATTTTTTGTAATTTTATTTTCAACCTTTCTATGTGGCTTTTATGTGTGTCATTTGGAAACAGAATATAGAAGGATTATTTTCATCCAGTTTGATAATTATTGTTCTTTGGAGGTGACATATATATATATATATATATATATATATATATATATATATATTATGCATGTATATCACATATCAATATGAGATTACTGTTGATCAGCTTTACTTATTTTTGTAGTTTTTAAAGATGTTTTAGTTCCCATAAGTTTTTATGTATTTCTTCGCCCACTCATTGTATATCTTTTGTTTATATTATATCTTTTTCACTAGTGTGGCCCATCATCTCTGCACATCCTCCCATCATGATCTTGATGTCCCCCACCTGCAGAATCCCTCCTCTATCTCATCAATTGGATTCCTGGAGCTCAGCCTGGCTCCTGGCCGTGGATCTCTGTATCTGCCTCCATCCGTCACTGGACAAAGGCTCTATGATGACAGCTAGATTATTTGCTAGACCAGTCACCAGAGTAGACCAGTCCAGGCACCCTCTGGACCACTACCAGCAGTCCAAGGTGGGGTCATCCTTGTCGATTCCTGAGGGCCTCCCCAGTACCTTGCCTCTTCCTATTCCCATGATGTCCTCATCTATCATGGTATCTTCCTCCTTGCCCTCCCACTCTGTTCCTTTTCCAGCTCGACTCTTCCATTTCCCTATGTTTTCATCCCCCACTCTTCGCCCTCTGCCACCCGCCCCTCCCACCCAGTCCGCTCATGTCGATCTCATTCACTTCTCCTTCGCTGGGTCATCCATGAGTCCCTCCTAGGGTCTTTTCCTATTTGCTAGCCTCTCTGGAGCTGTGGGTTTCAGTTTGGCCATCCCTCCCCTCACATCTAGTATCCACTTATGAGTGAGTACATACTATGTTTGTCCTTCTGGGTCTGTGTTACCTCACTCAGAATGATATTTTCTAGTTCCATCCATTTGCCTGCAAATGTCATGATATCTTTTTTTTTTTTTTTTTTTTTTACTGTTGAGTAGTACTCCATTGTGTATAAGTAGCATATTTTCTTTATCCACTCTTCAGTTGAGGGGCATCTAAGTAGTTTTTAGGTTCTGGCTATTACAAACAATGCTGATATGAACATAGTTGAGCCTGTGTCCCTGTGGTAAAATTGAGCATTTCTTGGGTATATGCTCAAGAGTGATATAGCTGGGTCTTGAGGAAGACTTATTCCCAATTTTCTGAGAAACTGCCATACTGATTTCTGTGGCAGTACAAGTTTGCATTCCCATCAACGTTGGAGGAGTGTTCCCCTTGCTTCATATCCTCTCCAACATAAGCTGTCTTCAGTGTTTTTGATCTTAGCCATTCTGATAGGTGTAAGATGGTATCTCAGATTTATTTTGATTTGTGTTTCCCTGATGACTAAGGATGTTGAGCAGTTCCTTAAATGTCTCTCAGCCATTTGAGATTCTTCTGTTGAGAATTCTGTTTAGCTCTGTAGCCCATTTTTTTTAAATTGATATTAAAAAACAAAAAAGAAAAAGAAATGGATTAGGCTTTCTTCCTAACTTCTGTTTTCCACATGTACTCCTACCCTCCCTAGCTCAGCGCAGAAGCAAAATTAGGTCAGTGAAAATGTTGCTATAGCATCTAAATTTTCTCTCTTAAGATAAAGCTGAAATACTGACCCTTCTCAATGATCAAGGCATCACCTTTCTTAAACAAAATGATTGTAGATCTCAATTTTTGGACATGTTAGTAGAGGAGCCTTATGACAACTAGTTGTTCTATGTACATTTATGGAAGTAACATTTATAGACATGTGAAGTACTATATGTATGCTTGTAAAATCAACTAAACATAGTCATCACTTGTTCTAGGTCCTCTAAAGATAGAAAACCTTTAAATGCTCAAGTCCCTTACACAAAATAGCATTATCTGCATGTAGCCTATGTATATCCTTCTGTATATCTTAAATATTCTCTATATTAAGTATCTAATATAATTTAAATTTTGTTATGATGCCTTGTTAAGGGAGTAATGACAAGAAGAAAAGTCTGTACATGCTCAATGCAGGATCTTTTTTCACAAATACTTTTGGTTAGTGGTTGGTAGACTCCATGGTAATTGGAACCCATGGATACAAACAGTATCTTTATATAACATATAAACAGATAGTCCTTTCCACAGACTATGCATTTCTGAGTCACCAGAGCAGTTTTCTGACTCTTCTACAAGTTTTTCTTTTCTTTTATTTTCTGATTAACAATGTACCCCAGTATTCTAACCAGATATTTGTAGAGTTTATGAAGTATTGCTGTCCTGTAAGATCTTTTTTGTGTGTTCTTTTAGAACTTCTCTGCATATATTACTAGCTTCTTTCTTCCTTTTAAGTATGATTTGCTGTGACAGGTATATCTTTTGTAAACTGACATTCAGAAAGGATGAAGCTGTAGGTCCCTGCAGGCTCAATTTCTCTGTACTTTTAATAGCCACACTAGGGCACTTTAGCCAGTCAGTCAGCTATATTGAGAAGTAGGTTGGCACAGCTATTGAATGCCCTGCATACTGGTGACTTACTTTTCTAACTGGCTCTTATCTTGGGTTAGATAGCTTTGTTGGTCTACATTCTGTGGCAGGTCTCTCAAGGAGTTTTTTTTCCATAATGTTTTCCTCCAATTCAGCCTGGTTGAAGTACAGCTCACTATGGGACTTTAATGGATCCAGGGATCATGTGTTAAAAGAACTTTGTAAAATATTTATTCAAACTGTCATTATCACAATATGTTTTGTAGACTCTTTATATAACAATCACGAAAATGACCACTATGTCACCAATGTCACTATTGACATCACCTGTTTTCCTGGTCTTAGGGCACTGCAATCGAGTGGAAAGGATCCAAAAAGCAGTTTCACTATAGTTGATTCACTTTCAACACAAAGAACTCCATCTGTGCCCTTGGTGATCAACTGCTATTTTGATTGTCCACTGAAACTGTGGAGAGAAAGCACACTAAGTTTTTGTTCATTCTGTTTTTAAGACATATTCTTGCTTTTGAAACTAGGGACTCTAGGGAGAGTTCATGAAAGGTGAACCAGTATAAATAATTTATTAGCTATGTGGTGTTCAAACTTCACCATTTGGATCGGGTAGTTCTTAAATATCTTCTGTATTTATTCATTCTCTCTCTCTCTCTCTCTCTCTCTCTCTCTCTCTCTCTCTCTCTCTCTCTCTCCCTCTCTCTCTCTGTATGCTTATGTGCCAAGGCACAAATGTGTATCAGAGGACATCTTGTAGGAGTGATCTCTCTCAACAATGTGGTTTTTAGGAATTGAATTCAGGTCTTCAGACCTGGCAATGACTTTACCAACTGAGTCATCTCACTAGCCCTGCTGTAGTTTCAACAAGAATCATCACCCATATGCTTGTGGACTCCAGCACTTGTTCCCCAGTTGGTAGTGCTGTTTGTGGAGGTTACAAACTTTTGAGAGGTGCAGTGCAATCTTGCTGGAAGAAGGACATCACTATGTGATGGGGCTTTGAGGCTCTAGAGCTTCACTCATTTCTTACATGCTCTTTGCTTCCTGTATGCCGTTGAGATATGATCTCTCAGCTCCCTATGCCACCATGCATTTCTCACAAGTATGGATTTCTCCTCTTGAACTATAAGCCAATATAAATCATCTGTAAGTTGCCTGTGGTCATGATGTTTTATCACACTAACAGAGAAGTAACTAATACAGGCCCATGAGGGGAAACAAAGTTATATCACTCGCTTTAGCTTTAACTGACATTCCTGCAGTATGCTTATGAGGCTGTTGCATCAGATGGGCAGGCTACAATTTCCTGAATTCCAAGAGTTCAAGAGCTTCCACTGCAGACTGAGTGTTCACCACATATATCCATCTTCACTGAATGCTCAATGGCACATCAAATGTGATGTAACTGGGAAATAACCATCTTCCATCATCACTCCGCCCATGAAATAAATATCTTTTCCCTTTGATTTCTCTACTAATTAAGAATGAAAGCTTCAATTCTGGCCATGTTACTTGATCCTTTACTCTTCCTCTTCCTTTTCTGGATCCTATCATTAGGCTCCATTTAAATCAGTTTTCTAAATATTTATTAAACTGTTCAACTCCATCCCCACATCTATCTTCCATTTTGAGAACCACAATTTTTCTCAGACATTTCTAAAAAGTCTTCTCAAAGTCTTCTCATTTCAGCTTCCAATTTATCTTTTGTGGAACTAGCTAAACCCTACAACATGAAATTGATGATGTTATTCATTTGTTCCAAATTCTACAGGGTAGCTGGTCATGGTAACACCCACTTGTAGTCCCTAATCTTAGAAAGCAGATGGAGGAGGATTGGCAGTTTAAGGTCATCCTCAGCTACATCACAAGTTCAATACCAATTTGGGCTCCATGATAACTTGATCTTAGTCCCCATTATTTTCAATAAAAACATTATTTCTCTAGAATTACCTTAGATTCTTCTTTTTTCCTCCTTCCAGGAATTCAATTTCTAAACAAGTCATTGACATCAAGCATCAACAACATTATCTGTGCTCCCAGTCTGTTTGACACTGGTGTGAGATATGGGGGACTGGGAGCAGGGCCTTCCAGGTACAGGGTCCTACCCTGCCCACAATTTTTGTTTTGTCTTTTCTTCTTTTTATTGAAAATATATCCTTTTCTCATAAATATATCCTGGTTATAGTTTCTTTTCCATCTACTCCTCCCAGTTTTTCCTCCCCTTCCCTCTCCTCTGAATCCACTCCCTTTCTGTCTTTCATTAGAAAGGAATAGGATTTTAAGAGATAACAATCAAACATGACAAAATAAAATATAATAAAATAAAGAAAAACCCATCATATAGAATTTGGACATGGCAACCCAACAGGAGGAAAAGAAAGAGTCCCAAGAGCAGGCAAAAGACTCAGAGACCTACTCTTTCTCACAGTCAGGAGTTCTATAAAAATGCTAAGCTAAAGACTTAAGACCTGGTGCAGACCCATATAGGCCCTGTGCTTGCTGCCTCAGTCTCTGTGAACTCAAATGTGCTTTGCTTAGTTGATTCAGAGGGCCTTGTTCTCCTGGTATCCTCTATCCCTTTTGGCTCTTACACTCTTTCTGCTTACTCTTCGATGGGATTCCCTGAGCTCTCAGGGGAGGGATTTGATGGAGAACTCTGCAAGAGGCCAGCTCCCACCTTTTGAAGGGTTCTTATGAGAGAGGGATAATTATTAGATAGAAATATTAGATAGAAAGAGAGACCTAGTTGATGAGAAGAAAGACAGAAACACAGGATAGCTTCAGGAGGGCCTGGATCACTACCCAATGACCCCTTCTGTTTATTCAAACAGGCTTTTTATCACAATGCCAAGGAGCAGGGCAAAAGATCTCCCCCGAGCAACATCAAAGCACACCACACAGCCAAGTGTGCTTCCAAACACCTGGCAACCACACCAGTGGTCAAATCATCCCCTTATGCAACCCTGTTGGGTAAAAGCAAGCTCAGATTCCTGGACTCTGAGTAAGTTTTCACTAGGAATCTCTGTGGGTCTCCACAGAACTCCAATTTAAACTCTCTCTCCATATATTGTCTAGTTGTGGGTTTCTGGATCTGTTCCCATCTGCTGCTGGAGGAAGCCTCTCTGATGATGACTGTATAGGCACTGATTTACAAGTATAGCAGAATATCATTAGGAATCATTCTATTAGTTTTTTGTTTTTTGTTTTTTGTTTAGACCAATAGTGTTTGGTTTTACCGTAGATCTCTGGGCTATCTAGTTTCTGGTTCTTGGTTACCCAAGCAGTATCAGGTGTGGGTTCTTTCTTGTGGAGTGGACATTAAAACAATTCAGACATTGATTGGCTACTCCCACATGCTCTGTGCTACCATTGTCCTAGCATATTTTGCAGGCAGGACAGATTATACATTAAAGGTTTTGTGGCTGGATTAGTGTCCACATTTCTCTTCCCACAAGAATGTAGACAAAAATGTAGGGCTAAGGGTCCATCTAGGCACAGGCTCAACTTCTCCATGTTCAATGAGTTGTGTGGATATTGTTTTGGTAGTGGGGCTCCACTGTCAGTCTTCATAGAGCAGCCTTTTGTCTCATGCAACAGCTACAGCTTGGATTGTTAGGGATTTCCATGGGACCCCCTTGGCCAACAGTTCAATTAAATGCACCCTAGTCCCACCACTGGAAGCCTCACCTGGCTGCAAGAGTGGCCAGGTGAGATTCTGTATCCCCCATTACTAGAATTTCTCATTAAGATCACCTTCATAGATTCCAGGAAATTTCCACTGCACTGTTTCCATAAAACTCTCCAAATGCCTCCCAATTCCTGCTCTCTCTCTCTCCACACTCTCTCCCTCCACCCCATCTCTGCCCCTACTTGATCCTCCCTCCTGTCTCCACCCACTCTCATTCTGCCTATAAAATCTATTCTATTTCCTCCTCCCAGGGGATCTATGAATCACTCCTAGATCCTTCCTCTTTACCTAACCTCTCTCAGTCTATGGATTGTGGCTTGGTTATCATTTACTTAACTGCTAATATCCCCTTATAAATAAGTACATACATACCATATTTATCTTTCTGGGTCTGGGTTACCTCATTTAGGATTATTTTTTCTAGTTCTATCCATTTGCCTGCAAATTTCATGACATAATTTTTGACAGCTGAATAAGACTCCATTGTATAAATAAATGTACCACATTTTCTTTATTCATTCTTCTGTTTATGGGCATTGAGGTTGTTTCCACATTCTGGATATTATGAATAAACCCTCAGTGAACATGGTTGAACAAGTGCCCTTATGATAGGATGCAGCATCCTTTGAGTATAAGCCCAAGAGTGGTATAGATGAATCTTGAGGTAGATTGATTCCCAACTTTCTGAGGAGCCACCGTATCGATTTCCATAGTGGCTATCCAAGTTTGCACTCCCACCAGCAATGAAAGAGTATTTCCCTTGCTCCTCATTATTACCAATATGAGTTGTTACTTGTGATACTGATTTTAGCCATTTTGACATGTGTAAGATGGAATCTCAAAGCAGTTTCAATTTGCATTTCCCTGATGACTAAGGATTTTGAACATTTCTTCAAGTGTTTCTCAGCCATTTGAGTTTCCTCTATTGAGGATTCTCTGATTAGATCTATACCCCATTTTAAAAATTGGGTTATTTGGGTTTTTGATATCAAGTTTCTTGAGTTCTTTATATATTTTGGATATTAGTCCTCTATCAGAATGGAGTTGGTAAGAATCTTTTCCCATTTTGTAGGCTGTCACTTTGTCTGATTGACAATGTCCTTTGCCTTACAGAAGCTTTTCAGATTCATGAGGTCCCATTTATTAACTGTTGATGTTAGTGCCTATTTTATTGGTGTTCTGTTCAGAAAGTCGTCTCCTATACCAGTGAGTTCAAGGCTATTACCACTTTCCCTTCTAACAGGTTCGATATGTCTGGTGTTATCTTGAGGTCTTTGATCCACTTGGACCTGAGTTTTGTATAGTGATAAATATGGATCTATTTGCATTCTTCTACATGCAGACATTCAGTTTGACCAGCACAATTTGTTGAAAATGCTGTCTTTTCTCCATTGTGTATTTCTGACTTCTTTGTAAACAAATCAGGTGTTCATATATGTATAGATTTATGTCTATGTCTTAGATTTGATTCAGTTGATCAATATGTCTGTTTTTATGCCCATACTATATGGTTTTTATTACTATAGCTCTGTTGTACAACTTGAAATATAGAGTGGTGGAGCATCCAATAGTTCTTTTATTGTTCATGATTGTTTTAGCTATTCTGCATTTTTTTGTTTTTTCCATATGAAATTCAGAATTGTACTTTCAAGGTCTGTAAAGAATTGTGTTGAAATAATTCTTCACAGACATGGAAAGAACAACACTCAATTTGGTTTTGGTTTGGTCTTTTCATATTATCCCAGATTTCTTGGATGTTTTGTATCAGGAGGTTTTTGGATTTAACATTTTTTGATCAATGTATCCATTTCTTCTATCATATTTTTTCTATGATATCTTCAATGCCTGAGATTCTCTTTTCCATATCTTGTATTCTGTTCATGAAGCTTGCCTCTATAGTTCCTGTTTGAATTCCTAAATTTTTCCTTTTCAAAATTCCTGCTTGTCTTTACTTTATTGCTTCTATTTCCATTTTCAGGTTTTGAACAGTTTTATTAGTTTCCTTTAGCTGTTTGTTTGTGTTTTCTTTGCTTTCTTTAAGGGAATTATTCATTCCCTCTTTAAGGACCTCTATCATTTTCATATAGTCGGTTTTAAGGTCTTCTTGTGTTCCAACTGTGTTGGAATAGTCAGGACCTGATGTAGTAGGATAACTGGCCTATAGTGGAGACATATTACCCTGGTTGTTGTTGATTGTATTTTTAAGGTGGCATCTCTGTTTCTGGGTTTGGCATGATTAAAGGTCTAGGTACCAATATATTGGGTGGGTGTTTTGTTTCTTGGGTTTTCTTTCCTCTCTGGACATTCAGAGTGTGATGGCTGTGTGTTTCCTGTTTTCCTGACCAGTTCAGCTTGTGTATTCACAGTGAATGCCTGCTGGTGTTGGACTGGGTAACTGGGATGAGTTGGGGATAGGAAGATTGGAGGAGAGTCTTTGTGATCTGTTGGGGAGGGGGTCAGGGAGGAGAGGGAGATTGTGAAGGCCTAGACTTTACACGCTCGCTCCATTTTAGAGAAAGGGCCACCATCTCAGATCACCTGCTGTACTCAGTTCCAGGAAGAACCTCAGGAATGTGCCATGGCAACTTGAATGGATACAGAGCAGTATCCTCCTGCAGACACCTGTCTGTGGTTTATGGCCCTTGAAGATATCTAGATAATCCTGCTGAGTAGTCCAGATAATCCTGTTCAGCAGGTTGTGGTTCCCTGCTGTGGGATGTTCTGTATGGCAAATGTGTTGCTAATTAGTCAATAAATAAAACACTGATCGGCCATTGGCTAGGCAGGAAGTGTAGGCGGGACAAGGAGGAGAATAAAGCTGGGAAGTGGAAGGCTGAGTCAGAGAGACACTGCCAGCCGCCACCATGACAAGCCACATGTGAAGATGCCGGTAAGCCACGAGCCATGTGGCAAGGTATAGATTAATGGAAATGGATTAATTTAAGCTGTAAGAACAGTTACCAAGAAGCCTGCCACGGCCATACAGTTTGTAAGCAATATAAGTCTCTGTGTTTACTTGGTTGGGTCTGAGCAGCTGTGGGACTGGCGGGTGACAAAGATTTGTCCTGACTGTGGGCAAGGCAGGAAAACTCTAGCTACAGTTCCCCGCCAAAAGTCTAACCCAATGGTTTCAAATGTGGTTTTGCACCTAAAGTCTAGATCAATAGTTTCAAAAAATCACCTTCCCCATATGCCTTCTATCTAATCCCAAGCATGTAATTCCCAGCTTGTGGTTTTTCCCTATAAAAACTCTCTACACCTGGGCTCGTGGCCGCCACATTTTCTTCCATCTGCTGTGCGGTGGTCCAGGTTGAACCTGAATAAAAGGACCCTTACATGCTTGCG
Organism: Peromyscus eremicus; assembly: GCF_949786415.1. Taxonomy (NCBI): domain Eukaryota; kingdom Metazoa; phylum Chordata; class Mammalia; order Rodentia; family Cricetidae; genus Peromyscus; species Peromyscus eremicus. The sequence continues at coordinate 34,509,471 of NC_081418.1, forward strand.
TCGGAAACCAGCTCCTTGGTGGTCTCTGGGGGTTTTGAAAGATGGGTACAACAAGATCACAACAGATTTCTAGGAACAGAGCCGGGAATGAGACTTGGGGGATTGGATCTCAGGAGTAGTAGGAGCAGTGTGGGTCTGCCCTCGGCCTTCTAGTTGCCCTGGGAAAAGCTGCCCCTGGGTTAGCAGGGAGTGACTGCTGGAGTTTGGGTCTAGGACAAAGCAACAAGTCGGGGAGGGAGGCTAAGAGGGGATGGTTCCTGGGATCCACAGGAGACGTGGACAGGGTGAGGGAAGGCTGCAGCTGGTGTTCTGAAGTTGTAGTGCTAGGGAAGAAACCGGGTGTTGGGTCCAGAGGATCAGAGAGAGAAGGTCTGTGGGCAGCCTACCTGGTTTTGTGGCAGGCATAGCCTTGTTCTGTTTTTAGTAAGAGTAGTTCTTATTAATAATAATAAGACCTTGTTCTTATACTAATAAGAATAGTCTTCCTGTTCTTGCTTGCTCTTTAAACCTAAGCTTAATCTCTCCCTTTTTTTGAAATTCAATTTAGGCTCACATAATATTAAACATTTACCAGACCTCTATAAAATCAGCAACATATTGTCCCTCTAGGGGTGGGATTTCATAACTTAGCATCTTTAACTACTTACAGTAGCATGAAAAATTATAGATGTTTATATTTCAAATACTTTTCATTGGGACTCCTGAGTTTTGAAATTATAGCTCAGAGGTCTTCTTTCCCTCAGAAACTATTCTTGTGGGACTTTGTCTGGAAATACAGAAATTCAGATGTAGAGACAAGAAACATGACTCATTGGGAAAAGTTTTTAAGGAGATGTTACCTAAACATTTCTAAGAAATCTTTTCCTAGACCCTAAGAGTGAAGGTAACTTTACCTGTTTTCTATAGCTTACAGCAAAGGCTAAACATAGCTAAGTTAATATGTGTAGTTCTAATTTGAGACTACATTTGCTAACTCCCATAGATTTGCATCAGTATTTTTGCACCTGTAGTCAAGTAGTCAGGATGATTTCTAGGTTTGGTCAGTGTGCTACATTATTTGTCTTGAAGAATTAAAAATATGTGTGGAATTAAATGAATATAACTTGAAATTGGAGATCACTTTGGAACTAGAAGCGTACGCATGCAGAACTGGCCCAGAAACATGTAGCATAAAGTGGAGACCTCTAAAAGGTAGAGGTTCTCATATTCTGCCTCTCTTTTTCTCAAACCTTTTTTTAAAAAAAAAGTCTAAGAATAATCTGTGTTTTCTGGAGAGTCTGGTAGAGAAAATAGTCACCCCTTTACTATCCATAGGATAACCATTCTCTCCTAGTGGTCAGGCAGATTCTCCTCAAATGAATAGGAGGTTTAGAAGAGATGCGTGGAAGTCAGATTAACACTGCTGAGATGAGATGCAGCAGATGAGTTGGTCCTTTGGTTCTCCTAGGGCTGTGAGTGTAGGAGGGGAAGCCCCAGTGCTGGTGTGTTTTCACTGTTCTTCACACCTGGGTTCTCCTAGGGTTTTGAGTGTAGGAGGGGAAGCCTCAGTGCTGGTGTGTTTTCACTGATCTTCACACTTGGGTTCTCCTAGGGTTTTGAGTGTAGGAGGGGAAGCCTCAGTGCTGGTGTGTTTTCACTGTTCTTCACACCTGGGTTCTCCTAGGTCTTTGAGTGTAGGAGGGGAAGCCCCAGTGCTGGTGTGTTTTCACTGTTCTTCACACCTGGGTTCTCCTAGGGTTTTGAGTGTAGGAGGAGAAGCCTCGGTGCTGGTGTGTTTTCACTGATCTTCACACTTGGGTTCTCCTAGGGTTTTGAGTGTAGGAGGAGAAGCCTCGGTGCTGGTGTGTTTTCACTGATCTTCACACCTGGGTTCTCCTAGGGTTTTGAGTGTAGGAGGAGAAACCTCGGTGCTGGTGTATTATCACTGATCTCTAGTTAAGAAGATGGGGATTAAAGAGACTGAAGACACGAAGATTCTAGGAGTGAACACAACTTTATCATTTCCCATAACCTGCAACAAAGGCTAAAATTAGACCCACAGAGGGGAAAATGTATGCACATCCCCTCCTTCTGTCCCAGGTCTCATTATTCTTATTGTTTTTATATTTTACTCATTTAGCTTCTCAAAAACTGGGACCCAGGGGTGGTGGTACATTCATGCAACCCCAGTTCTTAAAAGATAGAGACAGGATGATCATGACTTTAAGGCCAGCCTAGGATACATAGAAATACATTGTTTGAAAAAAAAACACAACAAAAAACAACCCATTATTCCAGGAAAAGGCTAGGAGGCACAGAGGAAGGGGGATGGACAGGAAGATTGGAAAAATATTGAAGAACCTGGGGGTGGAATTAACCCTAAGGAGAAGACTAGCCATCAGAAGCCAATCACATCTTTCATTTGCTGCTATGTCCACAGCCAACAGTATAGTGTCAATCACATGAAAGGCTATCTATAAATATTTCTTGAGTGAGTTAATGCATTAATGAAAACTTGGTCAAGAAATTAGGAAAGTCATTTCTGAAATGTACTGTAGTAAAATAAAGTCTAATATGTAGGTCATGTGCCAGTTGTCAAGTCATTGGTTTTGAACCCTAAATCAATTTTTTTTTCCTGCTTTGCAATACTGAAGACCAAGATTACAAGTAACATTCTGGCAGTAAGCACTCCATTACTACCAACAGACATCCAGTGTGTGGCTGACTGTGAGTGGCTATGGGGACCCCCTCCACTTTTCCCCCAGGGTACTCTTGAGCAGGAAGAATTGAGGAATATGTAGATAGAAATATAGAGGAGAAAGACAGACAGAAAACACAGGATAGCCTCGGGAGGGTCTGGGTCAAAACCCACCACCCCTTCTGTCTCTACTAAAGGGCTTTTAAAGGAATGCTAAGGGGTGAGGCAAAAGACCTCCTCCCAGCACAGCCAAGTGCAGACCATCCCAGATACCTGGTGACCATGCACATGGTTGAACCATCCCCTAATGCAGCCCTGCTGCGTAAAGCAAGCTCAGATCTCACTAGAAAACCTTTGTGGGCTCCCACAAGTGGCACCCACCCTTCCCTAGATCCGAATGAACCTTATGAATACCCCAGCTGGCCACTTCACAGTGAGTCAGGGCTGCACTTCAGCACTTAGCTTTTCATGGACATTCTGGAGGTGACTTCTTTGCAACTCTCCAGCACCTCCATGAGTGACTTCCTAGGAGGGGTAGTTTGTCTTATCTGGCTCCTCTGCAGGCTTCCCACTGAGTCTTACTGATGCTCCATTGAACAGCCTCTTAATGAGCTTCCTTAGCATCCTCACAGCCAATCCCATGCTGGGAGCATGTCAGCAAGACACTGTCACTCAGTAAATATGCACAGCTCTGCCGAGAGGCTAAAGTCTCAGCCAAGGAATGGGGCTCTTTACCTTCTGATCCTTCCTTGAGTTTTTTGCCACCATCTTTGCAGACCAAATGTCCTGTTGCAAGTTCATCATTCCATGCATTAACATTCCCTGTTCAGACTGACGGTGGTTTCTTACATACAACAGTTTGGGGGGTTGGGGGGGGGTAGAACTCCCATTCAAGACACCAGCTCTTTTTCCCTGCAATGCGTCTTCCATGTGGTATCTCTTCCTATCACCAAAGCCACCACATACCAGACTCAAGGAAAGAAAGCTTCATCATTGAAGACCAATTTCAGACTTTGCTGATGGAAGGGATAGGTGTTCTTCATACAGTGTCTGGATGATTCTTCAGTGATCGTGGAAGACAAGCAATATAACCTACCAATAAGCAAAGTCCCATCCTTAAAATTGGGGTGGAGCTAGACTAGAGAGGTATGATCAAAGTCACTGTGTCCATGCAGGAATCACTGAAACACAGAGAAAAGGGATGTCATTATGGAAACAAAGTAGAACAGTGATTTAGGGAATAGAAAATAGCGCTTTTCAAACCTTACTGTGGGGATTAAATATTATCTCCTTGATAGCAGCCATTTTAGGCATTTAATTTAAAAAGTGCTTACAGGAGACAGACTTTTCAGACTAAAATAATAGAAATGGACTTGCTTTGCCCCCCGGTATATCTGAAGTAATAATTAGGCCATGCTAATGAATGAAACTCAGAATGGCTCCAAAGCAATTGATAGTACAATGTGCTCCGAGTTACTTTATTTATTGACAATCTAACGGAATCTGCTTCCCAGGCAGATGAAATTCTGAAACATCGTGCTTTGTTATTTTTCCCCAATGGCTTTTAAATTAAACTTTGCAGTGTGTCACAGCCATCAGCATCCTCACCATTATCATTATCAGCAAACATTCTGTGCAGACCCGCTGGGTACACAGCACTGAGGGACTTATTTAGGGCAAAGAGCAGTAATTTCCTGCCCTTGAGACGCTAGAAGGGTAATTATTTATTCTGAATACTGCACTCATGTACTCATGAAGGGACAGGAGGTCTTGGAACTGATCACTCTGACTTTTTCATGCAACTCCATCCTCATTAAACAGTAACAGCAACATTGCTAGATTCAGTCTTCTTTTTTTTTAAGATTATAAAATAGCACAACATTAATGCATTTCACAAGAGCTAAATAGAACATCAATTACAGGATGAAAACTAATGCTTTCCTAAAAATATCAATGAACATCTGCTTAATGCTTGCTAATTGGTGTAAGGATAATTGCGTCCCAAGATTATTCTAAGCAGTACTCACATGAATACAATACTTCAAAGATGCAGACATTGGAAAGCAGACAGTTAAATGTTCATGCCAAGAATCAAAGTTTGATTTTGCTCCAAAGTCCATGCCATTCAACAGTGCACATGTTGCTTCTGAACCTTGATCTTTCCATATCACTCTTCTAGTGGATATCCCTGCCAGAAAGGGGTGTTGTGTAATATTTTGTTTATATTCTGACAAATAAAGTTTGCCTGGAGATCAGAGGGCAGAACTAGCCATTAGTTAACCATAGAAGCTGGGCAGTGGTGGCTCACACCTTTAATCCCAGCACTGGGAGGTGGAGACAGGAAATGATAAGGTGGGGCAGAGACAGGATCTGGGCCCTTTTGGTCGTAGGACTCAGAGAGGCTAATTAGGATCACACTTCAAAGGCTTAGGACTCTTCAACACCACATTTTATATTCTTTTGTGTTCTTACCAGATTTGTCTCTTAAAAACATAAATGGGGCTGGATATGCTGGTAAATGTCTCCACACCTTGGAGGCTGAGGCAGGGTTATCCTGAGTTCAAGGCTGGCATGAAATACACAATAAAACTTTGTTAACGTATTCCCTAATGTATATCTGGGAAAGAAATGGTGGATATTTTTGAACTGGCTTCATAAAAAGTCCTAAATATGTTGTTATATGTGTGTGGTCCAGATGATAGATGTGTGTCTACTCCATAAGTCAGAGGCATAGGCATTATTTGAACATTCTAAAATTAGTGTTATAGATGTTCCCTTTGCTGGTCTCATCTATAATAGTGTAGTAACCATCCTTGTAAGTATAGATTTGTAGAAATATGGAATTGGAGGAAATAGCCCTGGTATTAAATATGTTGGGTGAAGAGTTATGTATAACAATTTCTTTTTGTCTTTTTCAATGCTAGGAATTGAACTTAGGGCCTTGCACATGCTGGGCAAGCACTCCCCCACTGGGCAGTATCACCAGTCCCTGTAGTAATATTTTTGATACTTCTTTCATCCCCTAAAAGGCTACACTCTGACTTCTTATAGTCTAAGTATTACATCGTCAGTAGATGTGTGTAGTGTTTACTCAGGATGCTTGATTATCACTTAGTCAATTGAATCTGTGTCAGATAAGTAAAGGAAAAGAATTACTTTTTTTTCTTGATTTAGGACAAAAGCAACTTCCAAATAAAACTTTCTTGTATCCTATAATGACTTCTTCTACAAAGCCAGAGTCCTTAATCTTATCCTTCTCTTTGGTTCACTTAGTAAGATACCCACAGATCTGAAATCACAGTGACTTTGTTTTAAGGATTCTGGAAGTCACCTCTACTTTCCTTTGTCTGAAGTTATCTATCACCTGTTGGTCATGGAATGATTGGCTGTGTAACATACCCTTGTGGCTTCCATGTCTGAAAGGTTCGGGATTCTCACAGCACTTTTCTCTTGCAGCAAAAATGTTTTATAAGATGGATAGTGAATAGTGGGCCTTTGCTAGATTCTTCCTGGTTTGTAAGTGCTCTTCATTCATCTTTTCCTACCATCATATCCGACTCCTCCCAAGGTAACTCCTGAAATAAAAAAGATTTAAGAAGCCGGAGTCTGGGTGTTAATGTATCACTGCCTTTATGAAGCTATGGGGTTGCTTTCAGCCTTGAGCAGCCGGGGCGGCGGGAATCAAAGCTCTCCTTCTCTTCTCTCACGCAGCTCGGTGTATGGTTAATATCTGTCACCTACGTTATTCTCACAATGTATAAATATTTCAAAGTGAACCATAATTCCTTGGTCTAGCAAGCATTGTGCTTGACGTTTATAAAACTCAGCAATTCCTTTGAAGTAGTTAAGAATGATAAGGAAGGACAATTAATTGGCTGCTTTGCTTACTGGAAAGAATAGGCTTCGTCACACAGCAGGCAAGTGACAGGTGAGCATCACAGACTTGCTTATTGTTTCATAAATGATTTTCTCGGGATGATATATGCACGTAGCTTAAATATAAAGTTTTTAAAATTGAAAATTATATTGGGTGTGCAGGGAGGGGTGCACCTACCGTGGTGCAGGTGTGAAGGTCAGAGAACAGCTTTATGGAGTGGGTCCTCTCCCTGCATTATGGAGTGGGTCCTCTCCTTCCATCCTTATGTGGCACTAGGGATTGTCCTTGAGGTACCAGATGTGCACGGCCAGTGTGTTTACTCACGAGCCGTCTCACGGCCCAATATCGAGTCTTGTAAGGAAAACAAGAACAACAAAACAACACGGATTTCTCCCCTCTTGGAAGCAATCTTTGCGTCAGTTTTGGTACTTATTTTGGTGTTTCCTTTTTGTGCCATTTCAGGAAGTTTGCCCTTCAGGCTGCATTTACTGACTTCTGTGAATGTCTCTCCACATCCTTTCCTGCCATCTCCATGAAATAGTCACTTCCCTCCCATCACTCAATAGGCTTTCACTGAATTAGCACAGCTGTGCAAACAAACTCTAGTTGCAATGTAGCAATTATTTTGTCTTCTTTCCTGGGGTTTTATTTTTTTATTATTTATTTTGTTTATGTTGTTAATGTTGTTGCTTCTGCTGCCCTTTGCTTGGTTTTCTATGCACTTTCCTTTCATCCATTTTCTTGTGGAGCATTAGAAAATGGTTAGCTGCTGCAGGGTGGTGGTGGTGCATGCCTTTAATCCCAGCACTTGGGAGGCAGAGCCAGGCAGATCTCTGTGAGTTCGAGGCCAGCCTGGGCTCCAGAGTGAGTTCCAGGAAAGGTGCAAAACTACATAGAGAAACCCTGTCTCGAAAAACGAAAAAAAAAAAAGGAGGAGGAGGAGGAGGAGGAGGAGGAGGAGGAGGAGGAGGAGGAGAAGGAGAAGAAGAAGAAGAAGAAGAAGAAGAAGAAGAAGAAGAAGAAGAAGAAGAAAGAAGAAGAAGAAGAAAGAAGAAGAAGGAGAAGAAGATGATTGGCTCAAACTCACAATTCCTCTTTGGTTCTGGATCTTTCATTCCTCCAGGTTGGCTGTCCTGTACCTTGCTTCCTCTTCTATTCCGCTGTTACGTCAAGTGGAGTATTCAGGGCAGTGCTTTTTGAGGCAGAACACTAGGGGAGTCTGTGTTCTGAAACTCACTCTCCTGAAAGTAACCTTATCCTCTTCTTGTCCTTGGTCAATAGTTCGAGGGTCACGCTTTAGTACTTTGTAGCTTATGGTGCTGATGCTGTAAAATTTCAGAGTATTTTGATTTTCATTCATTTACATATTATTTTTTTCCCCTTTCAAATACTCAGTTCTTCTCTTTCAAGTTGTCTACAGTGTGAGTCTGCTTTCTCTGTTCCATGCACTCCATCATTGGGCTCTCCTAACAGGAAAAGTTCACATAGTACACGTCTAGAAATGATTTGATTTATCAATCATTTGTTTCCTTTTGAGTGTGTGTACTGTTCAGATATTTCATTTTTCAAGTCAATGCTCGGCTTTCTTTTATATTTTGTATAGCTTCCCTTTAGCATTAATCTTAGATTTACTCAGCATTTATATTCTAAGTACTTTATTGCATTTTAGCTATTACATATTATTATATAATAGTATATATTATATACTTATTAAAATAGTTATGTTTAGTTGTTAGTATATTGTACATAGTCTAGATATAATTTTTAAAAAGGCCTCTTTATTTTCTAAATATCTTTTTTCATGACTAAAACATATTCTGGAAAGAGTACAGAGAAAGTGAGATAAGATAAAGTGGGTAGTGAATAGTATAAAAATACAATAAACATTTATGAGATTTTCAAAGAGTAAGTCAGTTAAAGTGCTGATTAACAGAACTAGAATCAGAAGATGGCTCAGTGGGTAAAGGCACTTGTAATTAAGTTTGAGAACCGGATTCAGTTCCCATGATCCACAGGGTGGAAAGGAAGAACCAGTGCCCAAAGTTGTCCTCTGAGCTCCATACACATGCTGTGACACTTGTACACACACACACACACACACACACACACAAACACACAAATATAGTAAAAGTTAAAAATGTCTTCTGCTGTTGATTTGTGAGTAGGTAATACTTGGGCACTGGGATTTGCTTTGTCTCCTTTGCTGCTTCCAGATCTTAATTATATTCACTTTTAAAAATTAAATATATATACTTCTTTGTCTGTTCTCAATATTTTATTAAGCACCTTTTTTCTGATGCATGGCAATCTTCATGTGTTTGTATTTCCATGTGGGCAGCAAGGATCTGGTTGGCGATTCTTCCATAGTGGGAGAATATGGTTTTTACTAAAGGTGATTGTCAAGGCTATGTGGATGGAAAACCTTGACGTTACCAACTTTGTCTTTTCCAACTACAATTGTGGTCTCAGGAGCATCAGAGAGGAGTCTGCATCTCCTCTTCATAGGTAGGAAGTTAGAAAAGAAGGGCCATTGGGTAAAGAAGGTACATATATTTTAGCCCACAGCATAAAGACAATAAATAACTGTCACTTCTCTAGGTTCTGTCTCTTTGCATCAGTAATCTGAGGAATAATTGCATATCTACCTCATAAAACTAGGGTAAAATGTAAATGAATCACAATAAGTAAATTCTTAGAAAATACCCCTTGCATAGTAATGCTCAGAAGTGTAGCTGTTGTTAGTTTCCTTTGTTTGGAAATCTAATGATCCCACAGTAAAAATAAAGTTTAATTATCCTACAGTAAAAATAAAATTTAATTATTTGTTTGCTTTTTAAAAATTTACATCCTGGCGATGAAGTATATGAAAACATGACTATTTACTACTGGAGCAGACTCTCCTACTGTGTTGGAGAATGGGCCCAGAGGCTTGGGATTGCTAGGTTAGTGCTCTACCAAGGGGCTGTGTCCTTCAAACAGACACACCACTCTTCTCTACTTCCATAGGATGTTGCCATCTATTCTTGAAACTTAGGTAGATATCAGGGTTGTTCTTGGTTTTCCATGTAGCCAGCTTAGACTTGATCATTTTTTTACAGTTGGCAACTATTTTTATTAGTAACAGCAAATAACAATTATTAAATTCTGAGTTTGCTATCTAGTATAAAATCTGGTGCATTTAAGCACCAGATTCAGCCTATTCTGCAACCATCTACCAAGATTACTGAATTTGAGACAACACTGATTGTGCACATGAAGCTAAGGCATGTGCTAGCTCACGGTTGTTAGGTCCCAATACCCTTGAACCTCTGGACAGGTAGGACTCAGGATTGAGTCCTGTCATGGGTACTTGTGAAGGGGGGAACATGAAGGCCTAGACTTAACTTTACAGGCTCAGGAATGTGCCATGACAACTCGAACAAATACAGAGCAGTATCCTTTTGCAGATATCCTGTCTGTGATTTATGGCCCTTGAAGATGTCTAGATAATCCTGCTGAGCAGTCCAGATAATCCTGTTCAGCAGGTTGTGGTTCCCCACCAAAAGTCTAACCCAATGGTTTCAAATGTGGTTTCTCGCTCCAAATCTAGACTTGATTTTTTTTTTTTTTTTTTTTTTTTTTTGGTTTTTCGAGACAGGGTTTCTCTGTGTAGCTTTGCACCTTTCCTGGAACTCGCTTTGGAGACCAGGCTGGCCTCGAACTCACAGAGATCCGCCTGCCTCTGCTTCCCAAGTGCTGGGACTAAAGGCGTGCACCACCACCGCCCGGCTAGACTTGATTTTAATGGTGCTTCTACTATTTTCTTTTTACTTCTCAAAATTGTATTCTTTTTTCCCCCGTTCTTCACATTTTTATGAATATATATCTTCAAAATTATCCTTATTATTGCTTCAATAAAGTCAAGAGGAAATAAAAATGAGTGTTTTGTGAGACTTTTCATCACTGTGACAAAAACATCTGTCATAAAAGGCTTAAGAGAGGTTTATTTTGACTCAGTTTCAAAGATTTTAGTCTACAGTCTTTAGCTTGCTGACTCTGAGCCCATGATGAAACAGAGCAACATGGTGGTGGGAATGTGTGGTAGATGCTGCTCATCTCATGGTAGACAAGAAGCAGAGAGGAGTGCATTATAAGACCGAGTACCCAAGGACATCCCCTAATGATATACTTTATCCACCTAAGCCCCACCTTTCAAAGTTTCACCTCCTTTCAAAATGGAGTCACCAGGTGGGGATCAAGAATTTAGTACGTGAGACTTTGAGGGGATACAGCATGTCTAAAGCATAACACTGTCTGTGTTCCATCACTACTTTTATCCCAAAGTACCTAATTGTGTGTGTGTGTGTGTGTGTGTGTGTGTGTGTGTGTGTGTGTGTGTGCGCTAACACCAATGTCAATGCTTTCAGCTCAGGCATTTCTTTTCTTTTGTTTTTTAAATTTTATTTTATAATTTAATTTAATTTTACATATCAGCCATGGATTCCCTTGTTCTCTCCCCCCCCCCCACCGCCACCTTCCTCCCCAGCCCACCCCAAATTCCCATCTCCTCCATGGCAAAGACTCCCCTGAGGATTGAGATCAACTTGGTAGATTCAGTCCAGGCAGGTCCAGTCCCCTCCTCCCAGGCTGAGCCAAGTGTCCCTGTATAAGCCCCAGGTTCCAAACAGCCAGCACATGCACTGAGGATAGGTCCCAGTTCCACTGCCTGGATGCCTCCCAAACAAATCAAGCTAATCAACTGTTTCACTTGTCCAGAGGGCCTGATCCAGTTGGGGGCTCCTCAGCCATCGGTTCATAGTTCATGTGTTTCCATTCGTTTGGCTATTTGTCCCTGTGCTTTATCCAACCTTGGTCTCAACAATTCTCGCTCATACAAACCCTCCTCTTTCTCACCAATTGGACCCCTGGAGCTCCACCTGGGGCCTGGCCGTGGATCTCTGCATCTGGTTCCCTCAGTCATTGGATGAGGTTTCTAGCACGACAGTTAGGGTGTTTGGCCATCCTATCAGCAGAGTAGGTCGGCTCAGGCACTCTCTCAACCATTGCCAGTAGTCTATTGTGGAGGTATCCTTGTGGATTTCTGTGGATCTCTCTAGCACCCTGCTTCTTCCTATTCTCATGTGGTCTCCATTTACCATGGTCTCTTATTCCTTGTTCTTCCCCTCTGTTCTTGATCCCGCTGGGATCTCCTGCTCCCCCAAGCTCTCTTTCCCTCGACCCTTGCCCTTCATTACCCCCACTCACGTCCATGTTGTCTATGTAGATCTCATCCATTTCTCCATCATTGGGCAATCCCTGTGTCTTTCCTGGGGTCCTGCTCTCTAGGTAGCCTCCCCGGAGTTGTGAGTAGCAGTCCAGTCATCCCTGCTTTACATCTAGTATCCTCCTATGAGTTAGTACATACCATGTTTGTCTTCTGAGTCTGGGTTACCTCACTCGATGATTTTTTCTAGATCCATCTATTTGCCTACAAACCTCATGATGTCATTGTTTTTCTCTGCTGAGTAGTACTCCATTGTGTATATGTACCACATTTTATTTATCCATTCTTCAGTTGAAGGGCATCTAGGTTGTTTCCAGGTTCTGGCTATCACAAACAATTCAGCTCAGCCATTTCTATTAACTATTTTCAGATTATAGAACCTGAGAATGTAAGGATATACAGCCACTTCTATCTATGAACAGCATCTTGCCAGATTCATGATATTCTTCTGCTTGCCTTTACACCTGCTCCTAAGGGATCATGTAAAGAATGAAAGGTTGGAGTCTAGAAATTGCAGTGTGACCATAGGAGTGAGGAAATATGTTCCATCCTCTCCAGTATCTTCTAATATTTATTGATAGTATATTGCAGTTTTGCCATCATTGAAGAGGAAATTTTCTCTTGTCATGTCCTATTTTAGTTGAATGACAGCATCCCCAAGGGTAAGGGCTTTTTCAATTTTTTATCTTCTGAAACTTTCACACTGACAGGCGAATAGATTACCCTGAATAATGATGAATGAAGAATACTGAATTGTTCTCATTCCCATAGATATCACTTTCAGGGTTGCATTAAGGGCTGTACCATACTTTAAAGAAATTGGTGAGTGGCTATTGATTTTGGCAACGCTAACATATGCTTAAGTACATGACCTTAATTTCACCTAATTTCTTTACTTCAAACTCAAATTGCTGTGAATCACTCCATGGCTGATTCTGATATGATGATTAATTTTACAGGTTGCAAAAACATGGATGAGTGGGAGATTCAACTCAGAGTTTAAATGAAAATTATTAATTTAAGTGTATGGAGGGGAAAAAACTCAGTATGACCCGAATCCTTGCTTAGCTGATGCTATTTATTTCAAAATAAAGAGTGGTTATTAGAAAAGAAAATCTAGAGACAAGACATTTGAAGGGAAAGGTGAAGTGATACACAAACAATAAATCACAAAGAAAATGACAGAACAACAATGTACAGTTTGAGAAATAGAGGAACAAAGTTACAGATGAAAAAATGAGACTGTTTTCAATTTTTTTTCTTTTAAAGAGAATAGGTGCTTTAAAGAGAACAATATCTAAACACTGGAATCATACCAGCCTCGACAAACTTCCTGAGAAAGGACATTCCCCCATTCAGGTATGAACACTTGATGGTGCGGGAAGTCAGAGTATTGGTTTTTCAGTGATCTAGCCTGTGTTCCAGACACATAGTGGCTTCTTGGAGAAGGGATAGTGGCACAAATTCAATGTTAAGCATCTTTCTTTTGCTCTTAAGAATGTTGCATTTCTAATAAAATGTGAGAACATATGATCGTACTTATTTTTTTAAAATAAATGTAATAAATTAAACAAACATTCAGGGGAAGGGAAAGCTGGGGACTTGTTAATCTTTTTGGCAGGGAGTTGTGTTTGTTCACAACTAATGGGCATTTGTATTTTCCTTAGGTTTTTTTCCTACTAATGATGCAGTTATGAGCATTTGTTTTATATGAATTTATTTTCTTCAATCTTCAGCATTTCAAGTAAAATGTTTGTGTAGTACTTGAAAGACATTTTCACTCCTTAGAATGAGTAACATCTTTTTTTAAAAATAATAGTAACTTCCCCAACAAATAACCTTTTTTTTTCTTTTTGTCGACTGAATTGACTATAAATGTGTAGGTTCATTGCCGGCGATGCCCTAAATGCCTATATTTGCAAGAGCACACTGCCTTGTTAATTGCAGTTTGCAGTTTTGAAGTCAGGTAGTATAACTTCTTTATGTTTCTTTGAAATCATTTTGTCCATTTTAACTGTTTTTAAAAGTCTTTGCAAGTTCATAATTGACTGGCCTGTTGATTTACTTTTTAAAAATTAGGTTGAATTTGAGTGGGGATTCCATTGAATCTGTAGATCCATTTGGGAAGAATTGCTATCCAAAACTCTACTGAGAGTTCCATTCTGTAGACATGGTCTATCTCCACCTTTATGTAGTTTTCTTAAAAATTTCCCAACAATATTTCGTAGCTTCATTGAACAGGCATTGTTATACTTTCATTATGTTTGTCCCTAATCTGTACATGACATAGCTTATGCACACTTCAACCCACAGAAGCTGTGGTTGCCCACACATAATCAAGCCAGTCAAAAATCCAGCATGGATGGAGGAAGAGCTCCGTGGGTCCCATGCTAACTGAGAAGCTATTGGGAGTTGATGGCCTCTGAGGAGGAGTAGCTTTTTTGGGCATGGGGAATATAGCTGCTGATAAATTGCTCATCCACGACTTAGTTGGATTCAGGGGGCTATTAGTGATGATGATGATGATAAAAGACATCAAGTTGGGAGAAAGATGAATTGGTGCTTCCCAATGGGAGTTTGAAGGTGGTAATAGGGAGTGGGTATAATCAAAGTAAAGTGTATACAGGTATGAAATTTTAAAAGAATAAATAAAAATGTTATTAATTTTTTCTAAGTATTTTAGTTTTTTGATGCTATTGTGAATGGAATTGCTTTCTTTTGCAGATTTTTGGTTATTTATTACTTATATATATATTTATGTATTAATCTTGTGTTCTTTAACCTTGTTATGTACACTTACTGATTCTAGTTTCTATATATAGATACCTAAGATTTTTGTTTTTATAAAGATCATGTCATCTGACCATAAAGATAATTTGAATTTGTTTTTATTCTGTTATTTCACTGACTAGAATTCTATGTATAAGGTTGAATAAAAATAGTAAGAGCAGATATCCTTGTTTTGTTTTTAGTCTTATCAAAAAATATTAAGTCTTTCATCATCAAGAATAATGTTGGCCTTAGAACTACCTGAAGATTCCCTAAGGAGCAAATTAAGGACATTCCCTAATCATCTTCACTGGCTGAGGGTATTTATAAAGTTTAATAACTGTTGTGCCCTGCCAAATACTTTAATACTCATTGGGAAGGCCAAATCTGTCTTTTATTAATATTGCGTATTAATTAATTAATTTATTTTATTTTATTTTATTTTTTTTGAGACAGGGTCTCACTGTGTAGCTCTGGCTGTCTTGGAACTCATTATGTAGACCAATCTGGCTTCAAACTCACAGAAATCCGCCTGTCTCTGCTTCCCAAGTACTGAAATTAAAGGCGTGTACTACTATGCCCAGCCTAAATTTATTTATTTTTCTTTTTTCCTTTCTAAAGCTTTTTTATTTAATTTTTAGAAGTTTTTTTTTCCATTTTACATAACAATTCCAATTCCCCCTCCTTCCCTTTTTTCCACCCCCTTCCCCATCTCATCCTATCCTTCCCCCTTCATCCACTCCTCAGAGAGGGTAAGGCCTCCCTTGGGGAGTCAACAAAGTCTGGTATACTAAATTGAGGCAGGACCAAGCCCTTCCCCGCAGTATCAAGGCTGAACAAGGTATCCCACCCTAGAATGTGTTCCCAAAAGTAATTTCCTGCATCAGAATCAGTCCTGGTCCCACTGCTAGGACCTCTCCAAACAGATGTAGCCACATTACTGTCACCCACATTCAGAGGGCCTAGTTCGGTCTCATGCATGTTCCCAGCTGACAGGCCAGAGCTCCCACCAGTTTGGGTCAGCTGTCTCTGTGGTTTTCCCCATCATGATCTTGACCTCACTTGCTCCTGTGATCCCTCCTCCTTCTCTTCAGCTGAAGTCTAGGAGCTCAGCCCAATGCTTGGTTGTGGATCACTGCATCTGCTTCCATCAGTTTTATTTGATCAAATTCTTTCCCTTCCCCCAACTCCTCCCAATTCTTCCCCAAGTTTCTGTCCACCCAACTTTGTGTTGTTTCTTTTTCTCTCAAAAAACAAAACAAAACACTCCCCCCCCCAAAAAAAAAAACAAGCAAAACCCTCAGTAAAACAAAAACCTGGAATTTCTGGGATAAATTTTACTTTTTTATGGTGTATAATCCTTATATGTTTGTGGATTCCATTTGAAAAGAGATTTTGGTATGTATTTCTATTAATGACTTTAGACAACTTTCTTGGTCTATTTTTTGCTGTTGGAATAATATTTGTCTTATAAAATGAAATAGAAACTATTCACTTGAACCATTTTCCTGAAAAGTCCTATTATACAAATATTGCTTCTTCCTCCACAGTGGATTCTTCAGAACCAACAATTGACTTCGTATGGAAAGACTGCAATTGTATGCCTTTCCTTCACGAATGTCAGTTTTTATCCCATTTGCTTTGAGGAAGCTTTGAAATTTTTACTTTTACAAATTTGTCTATTTAATCTATGTTTTAGTTGTGGGTACATAATTAATTGTTTGTGATACTCCCGTGATAGTCCCTCTTTGTTCTTGGTTCCGTTAGGGCCTACAGTGGTAGCACACTGTTATTCCTAATTTTAATCATCTGTGTTTTCAATTTCCGTGATCCCTTCAAATGCTTTTCAAATGATCATGTTCAGTTTCAAAGGCCTTTTCTACCATGCTTTCCTTTACATTTCCAACACAAACTTCTAAATATAATTCCTTTTATTTTGAATTTATTTGGTCTTTTTTCTTCCTAGTTTCTATGGTACAGCCCTGAGGCTATTTTTCCACAATATGTTTATGTGCTACTTGAACAGCAAACATACTTGATACAGTTAACTTTTCTTCCAAAATTTTTTATTCTGTTTAAGGGTTGGATCACTTCTATTGTTCTTCTGTTTTGTCTTTTTTCAAATCCCCTATTTTAAGTCTGTTCTTGGATACACATTGTGAATCTGTCAATTCTGCTATTATATTTTAAGGTGGTACTATCAGTTCAGTTTTTCTCTTGTGTGGCTTTCTCAACTCACAGTTCCTAAAGACAGAGTCATGTTGGTATATTAACCTACCTTTTACTCTTTGAACACAGTTTCCTTTAACTCTTTGCTTGTATCTGTCATGGTTGTCTTGAGTCTTTCTCTCATTCTTACTCAAAATACTCCATTCTGTAAAAATAAAAGATTCTCAGTTTATTGTCTGCCTTTAGTTCATTTCAAGACCACTACACAGTTATTTTATTATATTTTCCAGTTTTATTATTAGTTTATTTTTGCATTTGCTGACTTTTTCATGCCAGAACATCAAATATTCTCATACATTTCTTCTTGGCTAGTGGAACCCTAGCATACCCTCTCTATAACCCAATATGACTCTTTTCTGGTCCAACATTGTACTCTACTCTCACTTATTTTTTTTTTTAAATTTTATTTATTTACTATGCATACAGTGTTCTGCCTGCAACCCTGCAGGCCGGAAGAGGGCACCAGATTTCATTACAGATGGTTGTAAACCATCATGTGGCTGCTGGGAAATGAACTCAGAACCTCTGGAAGAACAGCCAGTGCTCTTAACCTCTGAGCCATCTCTCCAGCCCTCTACTCTCACTTATAATCCTAAAAACAAAAATGAACAGCAGCTGAAAAATCCACCCTGCGTCTGTTCATGTAGTCTTGCCTTACCAGTTACTGGCATTGACTAGGGAATAACAAAACTAACTCCATCAGTCTTCTTGACAATATCTCTTTCCCTTCACACCTAAGGATCATATCTCTACAATAAAGACAATAAAGTTATCTACATAGCCTTGTCACACAGCATCATGAATATTAACCAGTACTGTACAGCACATGGCTGAAAATAATGAAGCCAAATATAAACTGATAGGCGAAGCATTTGGCAATCTCTGAAACCGTACTCATGCACTAAGCATACTCATTTTCTCCCACTCATCATAATGCTTAATTAAACTTGTCATTTTATTTCAAGAATTATGTATACTACACAGCATTTGCCACATATTTTAAATCTGAGAACCATGAAGAGAAGGAAATAAATTCTGGAAGTGTGAGAGATGAGGGAAAAAACAGAGGGGTTAATGATCCGCTGTGCAGCACAGTCCAGTTCACTGCTGTGTCATTTGAAGCCAGTGGGTCATTATGAGGGCTGAATCACTATTCTCATAAAAACACCAATGGAGACGTTGAACAAGTTCTTTGAAATGGAAGGATACTGCATTATCATCCATCACTCCCGATGGACCCTACCAGAAGTCCTTGAACTATAACGATAACAAATTACATTCCTCTCAGTTAATGTAGACTCTTATTTTGATATGTGTGCCTCTACCTGGTTCTTGTATTTTCAAATAACTGTGTGAAGATTAGGAACCAGTGCTGTCATATCTGCTCTAAAACATCCAGCACAGTGCCGCAAATAACAGAATGTCTTACCCTTTTCTGATGATGATAAATTTAACAACACTTCCTTATAGAAACTCAAGCATATACAGAGACCAGGTCCTCTATCAATGACAGGATTATTATGTCATACAGAATTCTGGCTGAGAGAACAAAAGTAGTATTTTAAATTGTGAATTTTGAGAATATGACCGGAACTCAGCCTAAAGATGCTTTTCCAGGAATGTAAATGTGTGAGCAAAGTTGAAATATCTGAGTCAAATGTGGAGTGGGCTAATAGAAGCATGTAGGCTATATCTGGAACACAATCTGTAAACAAACCAAGATGAGAGAAACACCAGGCAAAATCAAATCTACAATTCACACTCCCTACTTATGTCACAAAAGGCTGGGCTACCAACAAAACAAAAAGTTCCAAGTGGAGATACAGAAGAAGATGGGAGAAATCTGGAATTGCATGCTGAAGCCTTTGGATAATAGTCAGCTGGTGAGGACATCAGTCCACTGCAGGTAGCCCAGGAGCCTCACTAACTGAATGAAGAATTGTGAAATAGAAGGAGTGAGATTTATGGTATTATTTTATGCAAAGTAAATAGCAAAGAAATACTTTTTAAAAATTATTTCCATTGACTTTTACTGAAGGCATTTCTGCACTGATATTTACTACTAATGCTACTACTACTACTACTACTACTACTACTACTACATAGAATTTGTAATTTAAAAAAGTTCTGGTTGATAGCAAAATTTAGTGGAAAGTAGGGAGATTCCAAATATCCCCTCCTCCCACATATGTACAAGTAGCTTCATTGCCAACATTTCCCAGAAAACTGCTACATTTGTTACAAATAGTGAAACTTCTATACACATTATTATCACTCAAGCACCAGAGTTCAACCAGAGTTGCCTCTTAGTGCTATATATTGAATGGATTTCAACAATCATGTAATGCCATGATTCCGCCCTTTAGTACCATAGATTTTTTTTTCCTGTTGTAAAATGTACTGTACCTTATTACTTCACTTCTCTCACACTATAACTTCTGGCAACCACAGACCTTTTTATTATCTAGGTAGCTTTGATTTTTCTAGAATATAACTTTGCAGAAATTCTTGAGTATGCAGTATTTTCAAATTTACTTTTCTACATTCATTCACAGGGGCTTCAGTTACCTAAATATTTTTATGGCTTGATAGCATACTTTTTGTAAGTATTGAGTACTATACAGTCACCTATGGAAGGTTAACTTGATTTCTTCCAAGATTTAGGAACTAAAAGTAAAATGCCACAAACTTCTGCATGCAGGTTTGTATAGTCGTACATTTTCACCCTTTTTTTTTGTGCGGGGTAGATGCCTATGGGTGTTCTATGGTGGGCTGTAGATGTGGGAACAGAACGTTTAGCTTAGAAGAACATACCTGACTTTTGTAAAGCTACTTTCCCATTTTACTTCAGCATCAATGTTGAATGAGCATTGCTGTGGTCCACATCACTGTTAACATTTTGTAGTTTTAGTCTTAGGGATTTCAGCCATCCTTATAGATTATTGCTCCCACTCTCAACATTCCTCAGTTGCTTGTAATTCTTTGTCTAGGGTGGGAGCCCATGAGATTTCCTTATTCTGTGTTAGCATGTCTCTTGTCATTGTCTCATTTAGGCAGCCATGTTGTTAAAAGTTCATGGTGTAGATGTTGCCCAGTTTATAATTGGGTTGCTTGTTTTTTAAATATTGAAATTTAAAGTACTTTATGTGTTTGAATAATAGTCCTTCATAGACTCATCCTTTGCAAATTTCTTCTCTCGATGTGTGACTTTTCTTTTTATTCTCACGACATTGTCCTTCTCAGGAAAGAAACTTTTAATTTCAGAAGTCTTCACTGATAGCTTTTCATTATTAGTACGTAGGAAATTAATTGAGTTCTCCAGAGTAATTTTCTTCTGTTATCACGTCATAACTGCCTATGAGCTCAGGAATTGTTTTGAATGATTATTTTGGATTTTCTACATAGTTAATCATATTATCTGTAAACAAACTGAATTTCTTTCTTCAATAACAAGACCTTCTAATTTTTCTCATTCCCTTTTTCATTAGGTATGATTCCCTTCACTTTTGAAGGGTGATTTGGTTCCTCCCGACGACACTGTTTAATAAATTTCACCTTGCTTTTATTATGACTACAAGGTTTCTGAGAACCTAGTTGTAATTCTTTCCAGTGCTACTGTACAAGGGAAGTAAGTTCTTTCCCTCTTCTTTCGGGAATTTTTCTGTCTGGTAATCTGTAGTTTGAAAGATATACATAGGCACTACTCTCATTAGTTTTTGTGAAGTATGTGTGGGCATTACGTAGATTTGGTGTTCTCTGACCTTTCCCCTGGTATCTGATACTAATTTAGGAAAGTTCTCAGTCATTTTTTTTCAAATACTTTTTACTGATCTCTTCCTGTCCTTTGGGGATTCAATTTCTTGTTTTTTTTTTTTTTTTTTTTTTTTTTTTTTTTTTTTTTTTTTTTTTTTTTACATCATTCTGAAACATGTTAATTTCTTTTAATGGTGTAGCTTAGAGATCATACTGTTACCTGTCCCGGAGATCTACTGCATATGCATGGCATTATTCTTGCAAAGAGTTACCTATAGATCAACATCAGCATGTAAACTAGTGCTTATCATACTTCCAGGGAACACAATATTAGTATAAACACCATGAGCAAAAGCAACTTAGGAGGAGAGGATTTACCTCATCTTACAGTTTACAATGTTCCTCGATGAGAAGTCAGAGGAAGTCTTAGGGCAGGTACCTGGAGACATGAACTAAAGTAGAGGCCATAGGGGAGGAACAATGCTTACTGAATTGCTTTCCATGGCTAGTTCACCCACTTTCTTTTCTCAACCAAGACAAGCTGCCTTGTGTTTTTTTTTTTTTTAAATTTTTATTTTGCAATACAATTCAGTTCTACATATCAGCCACAGATTTCCCCGCTCTTCCCCCTCCCGCCCCCCTCACCCTCCCCCCAGTCCGCCCCCCACTCCAATCTCCTCCAGGGCAAAGCCTTCCCCACAGACTGAGATCAACCTGGTGGACTCAGTCCAGGCAGGTCCAGTCCCCTCCTCCCAGGCCGAGCCAAGGGACCCTGCATAGGCCCCAGGTTTCAAACAGCCGACTCATGCAATGAGCACAGGACCCGGTGCCACTGCCTGGATGCCTCCCAAACAGACCAGGCCAATCAACTGTCTCACCCACTCAGAGGGCCTGATCCAGTTGGTGACCCCTCAGCCATTGGTTCATATTTCATGTGTTTCGGTTCGTTTGGCTATTTGTCTCTGTGCTTTATCTGACCTTGGTCTCAACAATTCTCGCTCATATAAAC
Organism: Peromyscus eremicus; assembly: GCF_949786415.1. Classification (NCBI taxonomy): domain Eukaryota; kingdom Metazoa; phylum Chordata; class Mammalia; order Rodentia; family Cricetidae; genus Peromyscus; species Peromyscus eremicus. The sequence continues at coordinate 34,531,048 of NC_081418.1, forward strand.
CCTCCTCATTCTCGCTAATTGGACTCCCAGAGATCCACCCGGAGCCTAGTCATGGATCTCTGCATCCAGATCCCTCAGTAGTTGGATGAGGTTTCTAGCACGACAATTAGGGTGTTTGGCCAGGGGATTCAATTTCTGTTATGCATATATTATTTTTCCTTGACCCACAGATTTTTGATAATCTGTTCCTTTTTCCTGTTTTTTTTTCTCTTGCTTTTAAAAGTTTTAAATTAACTTTCATTTATTTAGTGGGGGTGGGCATACATGCCAAGGTACACATATGGAGGTCACAAAACAATTTTGGTTCTCTCTTTCCACCACAAGGGTTCTGATGATCAAACTCAGGCTTTGCACGTTTACCTAGAGTCCTCTCACCAGCCCATCTCATTGCCTTTTAGTTTGGAAAGCATCTTCTGAATCATTAAACACAGAACTCATTTCCCCAACTTTGTTCAGTCTGCCAATTATCCCATCACACATATTCTCCCTTTCTGTTACAGTGTTTCTGTGTGTAGCCCTAAGAAAAATTCTTCCTTTGCGTGTCTCCTGGTCTGCTTATGTGGACTACTTTTTTTTACATGCTGTCTGTGAGGGTTAATGTTGGTTGTCAGTTTCAAGGGGTATAGAATCACGACTGAATACATCCCTATGTCTGAAGGCATTTTTAGAAAGAGTTAAGCAAGGATGGAAGACCCAGTCTGAATATGGATAGCAACACCCCACAAGCTATAGTCACTGAATAAAGAGGAGAAAGTGAGCCATGCAACGGCATTTACCTCACTTGACTCCTGCCTACATGTGCCATGGGCCTTCTCTCCGAGGCATGCCATAGCTGCTTCCTCTTCTACAGAAAGCTTATCATTCTCTGGTGAGTTTTAGCTGATCCTGATGACTGTACCCTTCCCCATGTCACATTATGTCCCATGGTACCTACTCTAAGTAAGTCTCCTAACCCAACAGTTCCTAGCCATGCTATATACCATCTGCATCTGACATCCACCTAAGTGTGGAACTGGGATGTTTAGAAGTGCCCAGATAGTTCATTTCAGATAGGTGTACACATTTATAAACATAAGCGCATTTTAATGATGAACATAAATCTGTAAATTATGTACTTACTTGTATATTATAACCCAGAGAATAGACATTCTTGAAGTTTAGAAGATAGGACAACTACAACAATAATAACATCATCGACAAAATGAGTCTCTAATAAACAAAACGGTAGCAAATACCTGATAGCCTTTAATCATTTGTCTAAATGAAGCTTTATATTTATGAGTATATTCAATAAGAATTGCTTGTTCCACTTTGGGAAAACACCAAACAGCAGATGACGCAGTGCAGCATGAGGGCCTGGAGGACTTGAGGGCCCAGGTTTAGATGACTGCTTCCGTGAAGAATTCCGCAGCCGTTTTAGGGGCTGAGGTTGCGGTAGTGGTTGTGGACATGGTGGAGGCAGAACCATGACCATGATCGAGCCTCCTGGAGGTAATTAGAGCCAAAGACAAGGAGTGGATCCCCATCACCAAGCTGGGCTGCCGGTCAAAGACATGAAGATCAAGTCCCTGAAGGCGATCTCCCTACCCATTAAGGAATCCAAGATTATGGCTTTTTCCTGGGCAAATCCCTAAAGGATAAAGTTCTAAGGTCATGCCAGTGCAGAAGCAGACTCGGACTCCAGAGGACCAGGTTCAAGGCTTTTGTCGCTACTGGGGACTACAGTGGTCAGGTTGGTCTTGGTGTTAAGTGCTCCAAGGAAGTAGCCACTGCCATCTGAGGGGTCATGATCTTGGCCAAGCTTTCTATCTTCCCTGTGCGGAGAGGCTACCGAGGAAACAAGACTGTCAAGCCCCAATCTGTTCCGTGCACAGTGACCAGCTGTGGCTCTGTGTGAGTGCATCTCACCCCTACCTCCAAAGGCTCTGGCATCATCTCTGCTCCTGTGTCCAGGAAGCTACTAATGATAGCCAGTATTGATGACTGTTACACATCAGCCAGGGGCTGCACTGCCACCCTGGGCAACTTTGCCAAGGCCACCGTTGATGCCATCTCCAAGACCTACAGCTATCTGACCCCTGACCTCTGGAAAGAGACTGTGTTCACTAAGTCTCCTTATCAGGAATTCATTGACCATCTTGTGAAAACCCACACCAGAGTCTGTTCAGAGGACTGAGGCTCCAGGTGTGGCCAGCACAGAGGGGTTTTATATCAGAAAAATAAAGCGAATTAAGTCTCTTCAAACAAAAAAACCCCAAAACCCCCAAATCTTTATTTATAGATAAAATCATATATATGATCATTAAAGGGATATAAAAAAATTTCTGAAAATATCTATGACCTTTGAAAGTTAAACTCATGAAGGGAATTTCTGTAGTCTCTAAACCTTATTTAAGCCTCACAGATGACAGAATTCTAACTTGCATTAATCACCATTCTTATCTCTTGGAATATTTCATTTCTTGTAAGTCCTTACATAAATACAAAAACTGGAGAGATGGTAGTGATGGGACCAATAACCTAGATTCTAACAGAAAAATCAGTCACACAAAGCAAGCGCCCACATTAACATGTCATAGCTGCAGCTCGGGGAGTATTTATGCCACTAGGTTCTTAAAAGGAGTCAACAGAGGTTACAATAACAACTCCCTCTTCATCTGGCTTCTCAAAACTTAGTAGAGGCTAGAGATGCACATCTCTGTAGACACGTGTGAAATGGCCCCACTCACTTTGAGCTTGATCCAATTACTTTATCTGAGACAAATATCAGTGTCTTTGTACAATGATGCTGTGTATGCTTGGGCAAAAAATACAAGAGAGGAGTTCAAGCATTGAGTAAAGTAGCTATTTGATTAATAGTACCAGTCTTTACAGTTCCTCAAAATCTTATAGAGTATATAGTGATATAAGATTTTGTAATATACATATATATACTACAAAAATATACACATACACTTTGTAGATATGCAGTATGCTCATATATGTAGTATATATATATATGTGACTGTACATGCATATACATTTACATTTGTGTTGTATATAAATATATAATGTATTAAAATCACATATAGTATATTTAGTATTTTTATTTTAATGTATTTATTTACATTTCACATAAGAACAAAAGAAAATTACAATAATCCTGATCATTGTTCCAACTGGTAGTTTTTCTTTTTAAAAACTCATTGTGTTTGTGTGTGCATGTGTGTGTATGTGTGCATATGTATGTGTGTCTCTGTATGTGGGTGTGTATATATGTGTGTGTGTGTGTGTGTGTGTGTGTGTGTGTGTGTGTGCAGGTGGTGCTCTCATTCCTACTACTTGGAGGCCAGAAGAGGATACTAGATGCCCTTTTCTATTACTCTCCAGATTGTTCTCTTGCATCAGGGTCTCTCAGTGAACCTGGAGCTGGTCTGGCCCAGTAAGTCTCCCAAATCCTCCTCTCTTTATCCCTATAGCACTGCGGTAGAGACATGCAGGTGGCTGTGCCTGACTCTTTAACTTACTTCTAGGGCTTTGAACTCAAGTCCTCATGCTCTGTGGCAAGCACTCTTACCTGCTTTTCCCCAGCCATTTCCCCAGCCTCTCAGTCGGTAGATGCCTACCTTCATTTACACTACCAGCCTGGGCATTTAAGCAGGACTTCTGTTTACTTTTCTAACATTTGTTACATTCCTATATACTGGACAGGGACCTTTTATCGGGAGTACCAGAACATTTTAACTTGTTTGGATTTTAAAAAGCAAACTATGTTAAAGGATTCATTTTGTCTTTGTACAATATGAATATTAAAGTGAGTGTGTTGCATATGTTAAAAAAAACGTATTTCCATTTTCAAAGTGAAAACCAGATATTCTTCTGCATCAAGCAGAGAAGCATTTGACATGCTCCTGTCAGGAAGAGTGCCTAATCTAAACTGTCCACATGTGGAGAAGGGAAGAGCAAAACACAAAGTCAAATACCTCCGTTTCTGAGCATATAAATATGTCAAAGCTGCCGGCTCCTTCTGGTGGTTAATTTCCTGCTTGCATACATGGCAGTTTGTTTTCCTTGTGATATCATGCTTTAACTTCCAGAAGATAATGCCTCATGCAATACCCAGTCCAGTTAAAGAGGATTTTACATTAATTAAATCAAGGCTCTAGGAAATATGATGAAAAGATGACCAAAGGCTTATTAAATTATATGAATTAACACGTGCAGGGAATTTTATATAGCTATTCCTACTTAAATGATTAAAAACACCCCTTCTCCCAATCTCCCTTCTTTCCTACCCCCTTCTTCTTTTTTTTTCTTTTTAATTGAGACAGGGTTTATGTAGTCCTGACTGACCTAGAACTCTCTATATAGACCAGGCTAGCCTCAAACTCACAGAGATCTACCTGCTTCTGCCTCTCAAGTGCTGGCCTTATAGGTGTGTGCCACCACACCTTGTAGAAAGCACATTTCTTAAGATTTAAAGTAATTTGTATCAGAGGAAGCACTGTTCTGAAAAGCATACAGCAATTTTTCATGGCTTCCTGTTTAGTACTCGGGGCTGAAGGCCCTGGACCTGAGTCAGTTCTCACACTCGAAATCCGTTCATGAAATCCTGTGAACAAAGCCCCTGGGCATCATTGGCTGAGTTTAATCAGGCACAAGTTAAGAGAAGGAGCAGCCCTAACAGCATTTCATTATAGGATGAAAACAGGACGTTAAGGTTTGACCAAAAACAAAGGAAGGCGTGGCAGCAAGCCTTGCATGCTACTAGCCAAATACTGTAAGCCCCCACCCCACTATGACCTTGGGGCAGTATGTAGTCAGCTCATGGCTGATTTATGGGACACAAGTCTGGCACTCCTGTGTCAATGCTAGATAGGTCTGAAAGTCATTTTAGTTCTGTGGTTTACAACAACACAGAGCAGATGCCTCACCGGCAAAAAGAACTTAAATACAGTTTAAAACACAAAGCATAAAACAAACCAGCAACCTGATTGGATCATAAACCGCAGTGGCTCAAGGGTAACTCAGATTCAGGCTTAAGCGGAACTCACCACCATCCTGAGAAGTCCAGATTTACATGTTCAGTACTCAAGACGGTGGCTGGAAGGAACAGCGAGAGACACAGCCTCCAAGACCCTGGAAAAAACACGGACAAGTAAATATAAAATAAGCCATGTTGCCAGGCAGTGGTGGCATACGCCTTTAACCTCAGCACTCGGGAGGCAGAGCCAGGTGGATCTCTGTGAGCTCGAGGCCAGCCTGGTCTACAGAGTGAGTTCCAGGAAAGGCACAAAGCTACACAGAGAAACCCTGTCTTGAAAAAAAAAAAAACAAACAAACAAACAAACAACTTCATGTTTTGTGCCTTTTTCTTTAAAGAAGTAATCAATCCTTCCAATTGTTCTCTTTGTACAAGTTTTCTTCCTAGGTGGGATTGTCTAATCCCTCAAAGCTTATGCAAGCTGAATAAAAGATAAGTCTGGGTTTGTAGTGCTTCTTGAAACTTAGGCGGCTCAGTTCTAGATAATTCTTTGCCATTACCTTTTCAAGTGTTGCGTTCATCCCACTGTTTTGCATATCTTTGCATGGATGCCTCCTTTGTCCCCTTTCTTCTTTTCTCTGCTTTAGTTCATTTCCTCTGGAAGATTTTCAATTCACTCATCCTCTTTGTTCTCAAGCCTTTCATTTTTGCATATTGAATCTTACTCTTACAAGTTCAACCCTTGTTTCTACGTATCCTTCCCTATAAATCTGTTTTTGCAAACTTTCAACAAAGGTGTACTTTATACCTTCTATTTGATAGTTGGGTCTTAAGTCTCTGCTGATCTCATTCTGTGTACATTGTTTCCCCTGGTTCTCAGGTATGGCCCTTCTTTTCTTGATTGTACCTGTTGACTGTGATGTTCATGTCACTACTTTATTTGTGAGAGTTTTAAAGGCTTGATGTATTTCTTCTCGGAGACTTACTTTTTGTGTTTGTTTCTTTTATTTATTTTTTGTTTGTTTTTCTCCAAATACTTAGCAGCAATGCCTTGGAACCATATCAAACCAAATTCTAGCCTATAGATACTCATGAGAATTCAAGCCAAATGTGCCATGAAGTCAGGTTGTTTTCATTCATCTTATGATAGTGTTGAATCGTCACTCTACATTGCCTAGGGCACACATTTAACTCATCACCACAGATATTTTTTCTTTAGTTGTTATTGTTTTTTGACAGAAGATCTTGCTACATAGCTCAAGCTGCCCTGAAAATTGATTCTTTTGTCTCAGCCTCTCAAATAGCTGTGGCTACACATCTATGCTGCTACTCTGGGCTTATTAAGAGTTTGAAAGAGGCAGCTTTGGTGACTTAAACTTTTGATATCTTTCAGGATCCCGATAGAATGTTGTGGCACATTTGCCTTTTTTCCTTCTCTTTGGGTGTGGCAGCTTGATGTGGAAAAGCTGCCATCTTCTGCAGTCTTGGGTTTCGTCAGCTCTACATTCCGAATGCTCATGAGAATTAAGGGTCAGATTCACAAAGTCTAGTGAATTGTTTGGGCTTGGATTTTAACTTAGGCTGTGGATTCTTGAGTTTTCCTTACAAGTTCAGGTCATTGGCGGAACCAAGAATATATTTTAAAACATTTTATCTAGGGTTTTTGGTTTTCAGATGAGAAAGTGGTTAATATACCAAGACTAGCATAGTACAAGACAGGAATTGTGTTTAAAACTGAAGAGTGGCATTGAAATCAAGTCATTTTTTTATATAATTTTATTTTACATATCAGCCATGGATTCCCCTGTCCTCCCCCTTCCCGCCCCCCCCTGCCTTCCCCCCAGCACCTCCCTCCCATTCCCATCTCCTCCAGTGCAAAGACTCCCTGGGGGATTGAGTTCAACCTGGTAGATTCAGTCCAGGCAGGTCCAGTCCCCTCCTCCCAGGCTGAGCAAAGTATCCCTGCATAAGCCCCAGGTTCCAAACAGCCAGCTCATGCACTAAGGACAGGTCCCGGTCCCGCTGCCTGGGGGCCTCCCAAACAGATCAAGCTAATCAACTGTCTCACTTATCCAGAGGGCCTGATCCAGTTGGGGGCTCCTCAGCTATTGGTTCATAGTTCATGTGTTTCCATTAGTTTGGCTATTTGTCCCTGTGCTTTATCCAATCTTGGTCTCAACAATTTTCGCTCATACAAACCCTCCTCTTTCTTGCCAATTGGACTCCTGGAGCTCCACCTGGGACCTGGCTGTGGATCTTTGCATCTGCTTCCCTCAGTCATTGGATGAGATTTCTATCTAGCATGACAGTTAGGGTGTTTGGCTATCCTATCACCAGAGTAGGTCAGTTCAGGCTGTCTCTCAACCATTGCCAGTAGTCTATTGTGGAGGTATCTTTGTGGATTTCTGGGGACCTCTCTAGCACTTTGCTTCTTCCTATTCTCATGTGGTCTTCATTTACCATGGTCTCCTATTCCTTGTTTTCCCTCTCTGTTCTTGATCCAGCTGGGATCTCCTGCTCCCCTAAGGTCTCTTTCCCTCGAACCTTGCCCTTCATTACCCCCACTCACGTCCAGGTTGTTCATGTAGATCTCATCCATTTCTCTGTCATTGGGTGATCCCTGTGTCTTTCTTAGGGTCCTGTTTTCTAGGTAGCCTCCCTGGAGTTGTGAGTAGCAGTCTAGTCATCTTTGTTTTACGTCTAGTATCCTTTTATGAGTGAGTACATACCATATTTGTCTTTCTGAGTCTGGGTTACCTCACTCAGGATGATTTTTTCTAGGTCCATCTATTTGCCTGCAAACCTCATGATGTCATTGTTTTTCTCTGCTGAGTAGTACTCCATTGTGTATATGTACCACATTTTCTTTATTCATTCTTCAGTTGAAGGGCATCTAGGTTGTTTCCATGTTCTGGCTATTACAAACAATGCTGATATGAACATAGCTGAGCAAGTGCCCTTGTGGTATGATTGAGCATTCCTTGGGTATATGCCCAAAAGTGATATAGCTGGGTCTTGGGGGAGATGAAATCAAGTCAATTTTAACACTGTCGCTGAGAGTTTTTTTGCAACTCTTTGCCATTGACCTGTCTGGTCTTCCTTTGTACATTTTAATATCCTCCAGGAGACAGGACAGAATAAGTATCAAGCATTTCAATATACCATGTAAGCTTATATGAAAATGGCCTATGTAACACCATACAATGTACAGTGAATATACATAATAAAGTTGTAAAATAATGATGATGATAAAGTTGGGGGCTGAGAGCTAGCTCAGTGGTTAAGTGCTTGCTACACATGCAAGAGACTCTTGGGGTTGGGACCCCTAGAATCCATGTAAATTCTGGGTGGGAGTGGCAGCCTCTGTAACTCCAGCTTCCTGGAAAGGTGGATCTCTGGAGAGAGCTGGCCTGCGTAGCCAGACTAGCCATATCTGCAAGTTCTGGCTTTGATTAAGAGATCCCGCCTATGGCCTCACACAATGGTAGTGCGTTTGACTCCAAGAGACACTTCCTTATTGATATGGAAGGATGAATCCCAACATCAACCTCAGGATTCTGCACATGCAGCCATACGCAAATGCTGACATACATATATGCCCCAAACGTGCAAACATGCACGTGCCCCTCCCCCCACACACATGAAAACTGGTGAAAATACAAGAGAAAACCAAACAAAAAATGAAGTAGTAATGATTTGCTGGGGAAAACTGCCAGGGAGAAAAAGCAGGAGCAGACAGGGAGCGTTCACACAATGTGAAAAGACAGAACAAAGGAAGAGAGATTTGGTAAGAAGTTCTGACTCTTTCATTGCTTCTAGAGCATCTCATCTAGGTCAAGGGGGTTCCCTCGAGCTATGAAAGGAATTGCACTGGGTAGAAATGGCCATGATTTACACCTCCTGCATCTGATACTCACCCTAGTGTACAGCTGGGATGCTTAGTAGTGCCCAGATGGTTTATATGTGAATACATTTTTAAACACAAGCACACTTTAATGATGAACATGAACCTGTAGAAATGGCTGTCACACTCGGTCATTGACTGGAACCATCCTGGGGACAGCATGGCCTTAGCCTCTATGCTACAGCAGCTCCTGGTGGTACAGGGGTTGGATGCTGTTAGCTTAATGCATTCTGCATAAAAAAGTTCTTGAATTGATTCACACCCTTCCCTGGTTACAGTACAGGCCTGCTATCCCAAAGAGCTAGCATTAGGCTTCTCTATATCTGTTTCACTGGAGTGCTTCAAGTTTCCCCTGAAAATGCCTTGGACTTAAGATGCACTGAATGAGCCTGTCTTTCTTTCTTTCTTTTTTTTGTTTGTTTGGGTTTTTTTTTTTGTTTTTCTTTATTAAGAAATTTTCTATCCACAGACCCCCCCTTTTCCCTCCTCCTATCCCCAGCCTTCTTTCTCAAGCCACCCTACATCCCCACATCCCCCAAATCGAGGTCTCCCATGGGGAGTCAGCAAACCCCAGCACACTGAGCCTAGGCAGATCCAAGCCACTTCCCACTGCACCAAGGCTGTGCAAGGTGTCACACCACAGGCACCGGATTCCAGAAGCCTTCCCATAGACCAGGGACAGATCCCGATCTCCCTGCCTGGGTGCCCCCCAAACAATTCGAGCCAAACAATCATCTTCCGTATCCAGAGGGCCTTGCAGGCAGATGGATGGATCTAGAAAATATCATCTTGAGTGAGGTAACCCAGACTCAGAAGGACAAATATAGTATGTACTCACTCCTAAGTGGATACTAAATGGGAGGGAAGGGATGGCCAGACTGCAACCCACAACTCCAGAGAGGCTAGCTAACAGGAAAAGACCCCAGGAGGGACACATGGATGATCCTGTGAAGAAGTGGATGAGATCTGCATGAGTGGACTGGAGGGGGGATAGCAGAGAGTGAGGAGTGGGGCATGAGAACATAGGGAAATGGAAGGGTCAAGCTGGAACAGGAACAGAGTGGGAGGGCAGGGAGGAAAATACCATGATAGATGAGGACATTATGGGAATAGGAAGAGGCAGGGTACTGGGGAGGCTCTCAGGAATCCACAAGGTTGACCCCACCTTGGTCTGCTGGCAGTGGTCCAGAGGGTGCCTGGTCTGGTCTACTCTGGTGACCAGCCTAGCAAATAACTTGTCATCATAGAGCCTTTGTCCAGTGACAGATGGAAGCAGATGCAGAGATCCACGGCCAGGCACCAGGCTGAGCTCCGGGAATCCAATTGATGAGAGAGAGGAGAGATACTGCAGGCGAGGGACGTCGAGATCATGATGGGAGGACGTGCAGAGATGACGGGCCACACTAGTAGAAGCCCATGAACTGTGGACTGGTGGCTGTGGAGCCCCCATGGGACTGGACTGAGCCTGTCTTTCTCTTGGTAACCTTACCCCCTAGTGTTCACTTGTATCCTAGCAAAACCATTCTTATTAGCATATAAATCATTCTGAATTTAACCTGTATTCTTACTAGAAAAGGCACAAGTTCAGTATGTCCTATTTCTCCTTTAGCACTGTGAAAGCTCAGAATACTAATGGATCTCTCACCGACTTTTCATTTCCTCCTACCTTCCTATTATAAACTATGCAAATATTGATTCTTAGCATCATCGATTGCTTTTCCTTGCTCATGCTTCTTTCATTCTCAAGTCCATGTGACATTCATATAAAAGATATTAAATAGGCTTCTGTTTTTGTCCTGGATTATAAGCTAACTCTCAACTTGCTATGTTTGATCAATCAGCCATTCTCTGCAGCTTTTTAGGCAATATAAGAAAGGGGAAAAGGATCAGTCTGATGTCAGGCAAGTTCTTCCTTTGCTGTTTGAGGTCAAGGAAGGAACAAAAAGGAGCTGAGGTAGTAACGGCAGAGAAAAGGAACGGCATCACCCTTTGAGCTATTTCAGAATGGGTGTTGAGTAAGGCCAGCTCTCAGGTTACCAGTATGGATTTTATGGAAAAGAGCAGAAAGTGATTATTCTTGCCTAGCTAGCAGAGCCCTCCATAGAGGTTTAGCGTGTTGGTCTCAGTTTTAAAATGTTTGACTTCATCTGATTGGGCAGCACCAAAGTCATTCTATTCCTAGTCTTCATCTAACACTTCCCCTACTGTGGCCACAGCCTTCTCGAAACTCTGCTTTTGCACATTAGTTGTATCTGTAGGACTACCACTCATCTACGGGAGTCTGGGAATAGAAATTTGAAGGTCTCCCTACGCTTTATGACATGAAATGTGTTGTTTCCTGACTAATGTCATGAGCTAAGTAATAGAACAAGATTGTAAATATTGACTCTCAGAGTCAAGCACTACATAGACATAGCTGATCACATTTATCCACCAAGTCATTTGGGGCACCAAGTCTATCATTTATTCGATCCCCATTCATGAAAAACAAAGGCCAACTTCAGGATGTTCTGTAATCATGAGACACTTTGAGTAGTTTTCATTTAAATTAGTTCAGAAGTCTAAATTCTATTTTAATGACAGTTATTTAAAATTCTCCTTTAGAGTTTTAGTTTCAAATGCCAAACCAATTAAATAAGACATTTTAAATAGTTGCTTGCATTCATTACTGAATAATTGTCTTTAATCTATAACTATTTGCAAAGTACTTTTCCTAATTACTGGCCATGCAGCAGCTGTGTTATAATCTAAAGTTGTTTTTTTGTTTTTTTTTTGTTAGTGGTCTTAATGTATTAAAGCCTCATACTAATCTTGCTTAATTTTAAAAATAAAATACTTCCCTTTATTTTTAAATGCTTTCAAGACAAGAATTCATAGAAAAGATAAGTTCAGGGAAGAAAAAGACCTTAATTACATTAACATGATTGTTTTCTTTTTTAGATTACATAATTACTATTTTTACCTATTTTATCTTCAACCACTAGAATTTTTCAAGTATCAGTGAAAGAGGCTGATGTCCCCTAAATTAGTTTGTCTCTCATTTAACTCCTTGTAATTTGAATAAAAGGAAAATTTTCTTCTCACATGGAAATGAGTTTGAGAACAGAATCTAAAAGCAAATATTTTAAAAATGGAGAATAAATATTTCATAGCATGCCCAGTTCCATTTTTCCTGTCTCTTCTCATCTATATATGATAGAAATTTCCATGAAAAATTTTCAAAATGGATTTCAAAAATTCTTTCTCATATTGATTTATGACCTTAAAAGTCAATGCACCACAGACTGCTCAGAACCGAGGTCTGTCACCATAATTTTACATGAGAATTGTTCTTGTTTTCTCTCAATCTTATTGTTTAAAATTAGATAGAAATTTTGACATTGGAGATTAAACTGTTTAACCTTTACATTGGCAAGTATAGACAGTGGGGTAATAGCAGGTAATGTGGTAGACATGAGCAGGAGGGGACTTTCAGGAGATAACGGCGGGGTGTTGACTGAAAGAGCAGTTTTGATGGATTCTGTAATGAAATGAGGAGTGTGATTAAAACAAAACAAAAAAATCATTGCAACAAAGAAATTACTAGTAGAGTCATGAAAAGGGGACTTTATCATGTGTCCCTCTGTGATGGCTATTCTTGATTGTCAACTTGACTACATCTGGAATTAACTAACCACCCCCTCCCCCCAAAAATAGAAGGCACGCCTGTGAGGGATTTCTGCTTAATTTGAAGTGGGAAGATCTGTTTCTAACCCAAATCTTTGTGGTAGGAAGACACACTTTTAATCCAGATCTAATCTGAGCCATGGCTTCTGCTGAAAGTCTATATAAGGACATGGAAGAAGGAAGCTTTTGCTCTTTGCCTGCTTGATCCCACCTTGCTAGCACCTCCAATTCTTCACTGACATTAGAGCCACATTCTTCAGGATTCCAGCACATCCTGAAGACCAGTTAAGTTATCCAGCCTCTTGGACTGAGCAACTACTGGATTCTTAAACTTTCAATTCATAGCCAGCCATTGTTGGATTAGGTGAACCACACAGCCTGTAAGTCATTCTAATAAATCATAACACAATAAATTTATATAATGCAATATATTTTAATATATTTTATATTATATATTATAATATAATATATTTGTATAATGTATTTATATAATAATGTAATAATATTATATATAATGTTGCATGTATAATACAGGATTATATATTATATAGAATATATAGAATATATTCATTTTATAAGTTCCATTACTCTAGAGAACCGTTTTTCACAATGGCTGATATCTGGAGTGTGGAGATCACTTGTTGTTTTTTCCTATCTTGCTCAACTGGCTTTGATTGTTGATGTGCAAGGCTTGCTTGTTGATTTTTCTTTTCATTTCTTCAAGATGAGGCCTTTGCTCCTCACCTGCAATGTGGAGTTTATGCACATGAGGCTTACAGATTTCTTCAGGCTTGACACTGACTCAAAATGTCCATATGCTATGTTTACATATGGTATTCTCATCTTACTTTGCTTTTGTGGTTGATTGGTGGGAAGTTTACATGTTTAAGACCCTTGGATTATTAGTTCAATGCTTCTAATATCTAAAAGGTGATTTTCAAATATCAGCTTTTCACAGATGTCCATGAACTTCATTTTTAATATCTTCCAGAAAAAATCCATAGTTCAAGCACTAAAATAATATATGCGTATAATATATGTACAAATATATGTGTGACATATATGTATAATATATTTGGACCAGCTGAAGAGCTTCAGAACATCCCTAAAGACATCTCTCCCCTAGGAAGAAAATGATATATCTCCCAGAGGAAGAAGAACTGCTTAGAGCATGGTGATGGTTAATATTGATTTTCAATTTGACAGGATATAGAACTGCTTTGGAGACAAAGCTTTGGCAATGTCTGTGAGAGATTTCCTAGATTAGGTTAATTGAGACCCTCCCTAAGTATAAGTGACTAGGATTCCAGGTTGCATTATAAAGGAAAAAACCAGTATGAGCAGTAATCATTGTCTGCTTCCTGACTGTGGAAACAATTTGACCAGTCACCTAAGTCCCTGCTACTGTGGTAGACTGTGGCAGGTCTCCAACTGGATCAAACTTTTTAATCCATCTGGACTAAATCCTACTTTTCTGAAATTGATTTTGTCAGGTATTCCATTACAGTAGTTAGACAAGTAACTATGGTGGAAAATCGGTACCAAGAAGTGGGGATATTGCTGTGTTTGACTTGATCATGTGGTTCTTAGGTCTTTGGAACTGGTTTGTGGAAAGGATGTGGAAGAGTTCGAGAATTTTGATTAGAAAACCCTTTTAATATGATAAGTAGAATATAATGGTCCTTTCTCATGGAAACTTGGAAAATAAGAATGCTGAGATAAATGAAGACAGTGGGAGCTTGACTTACAAGGTTTTAGAGGGGGATAAAGGTTCTATCAGGAGCTTGTGTAGGAGCCACTGGAGTGATCTTATGGCAAATACTCTGCATGAATTCTGTTCATATCCTGAAAATTTGAGTGTGGTTGGATTTAAAGGCAATGAGCTAATTTGTTTAGTGCAGAGAATTTTAGCACAGTATCAAAAGATATACTGTGGTATAGCTACTGCTCAGAGCTCCTTTTCGGATCTATAGTGAGAGACTGAGCAAGATGTGAAAAGGTGAAGTTGAGCCAGGAAACTTGGTGAAGGAGTTTAAAGTTTTGGACAGTCTTCCCTCGCTTTGCTCCTACTCTTCCATTTTATTTATTTATTTATTTATATGTTTATTTATTTATTTGTTTATTTATTTATTTATTTTGGTTTTTCAAGACAAGGTTTCTCTGTGTAGTTTTGGTGCCTGTCCTGGATCTCGTTCTGTAGACCAGGTTGGCCTCAAACTCACAGAGATCCAGAGATCTGCCTGGCTGTGCCTCCCGAGTGCTGGGATTAAAGGCATGTGACACCACTGCCTGGCTCCACTCTTCCATTTTAGAATGGGAATAATTCTCTCTGTCATTTTATGGTGAAAAATGTATAACTTGTTTTTGACTGTACAGTTAAGACGTTGCCTGAGTTTAAGAATAAACGTTTCACTAAGACCTTTGAACAATGTGGGAACTGTTGAAGTCTAGGAAGACTTTTGAGGTTGGGCTGGGTGCATTCTGAGATGACTATGAACCTGTTCGGAACAAAGAGTGGAAAGTTGTGGCTTAAAGTGATGTGTCTGGGTATCAAGCTGGGAAACACTGGACTTATGAAGGTTTATGATGACTGTAAGTTTGATTGGACTTAGAATCACCTGGGAAATAAATCTTTGGACATATCTGTGAGGGATTTTTTATATTAGCTTAATTCAGGTGTGATGACCTACCCTAAGCAAGAATGACACTGTTCCATGAGCTATAGTCTTCAATTTAAAAAAAAAATAGGGGACCACTGGCTGAGCATAAACATTCACCATCTCCTACATCCTGTGAAGTCTTATAACAATCCACTTCCTACACCCGATGCCACATTTATCCTGCCACAATGGGCAGTATCTCTGCCACATACACTAAAAGAAGGCCAATCTTCCTTGAGTCACTTTTGTCAGGTATTTTGTGGAACCTGTAACTTATACAGTCACATTTAGAAAGCTTCAGGCCTCTCTGTACCATGTTGCCAAGGTTCCTTAGGTCAAGAGGGTAGAGACTTTTGTGGCAAAGTCACACCTGTTATAAGAAATGGGGCTGCCTATTGCATCATCTGTTGGACAGCGGTCCTTCTCACTCAGGCAGGAAGGACTCAGCCTACTACCCCTGCTTCCTGTTTCTAGTTAAAGAGGGCTCATGTTGTAGGCCTGCTGTGTTGAGTGCCTACAAAGCTCTTAACAGATGGAGGAAACAGGCCGGGCGGTCGTGGTGCACGCCTTTAATCCCAGCACTCGGAAGGCAGAGGCAGGAGGATCTCCGTGAGTTCGAGGCCAGCCTGGTCTACAGAGCGAGATCCAGGAAAGGCGCAAAGTTACACAGAGAAGCCCTGTCTCGAAAAACAAAACAAAACAAAACAAAACAAAACAAAACAAAAAACAGATGGAGGAAACAGCTCCATTATTATTTAATGTTGGAAAAGCCACTACACTCACATTGATGTAAGTACTTTGGTGGATGCAGAAGCTACCCCTGAGATCTGCCTCCTATATTTGGCTCATTGAGAGGTCTTATGTGGCTTAATCACCCAATGAGCTTTACACTTTCAGTTGTCCTGAGTACTGGAGCCAAGTAATACATATTCTTTGACATTCTATAAGAACCCAACCAGGACAAAAGTAATTTATGAGCATATCATTTTGAATTCAAGGCATCCCCCTGACCAAAAATAAACAAACAAACAAACAAACAAAAAACCAAAATACTGTTATAAATGATGCTAAATTTTTAGGTCAAGATGCTCTGTTTTGTTTTAATTTCAAAGAACTAGCCTAATGATAGAAATGAACTACTTTTTGTAACTGTTAATAATGAAATGTTTTGTGGGAAGATCCTACACAGTTCCATTCATGAGAAAGGATTTCTGAGGTGTGGACTGGCAGAAGTGACCCTTGGCAGCACATACATAATTGAACCCTCTCCTCATGATTCCCTTTCTTCCTCTTGGGCTATGGCTGAGCTTAGGGCATAGGTAGTATGATCATTGCCTAGATGCCTGGTAGTGTGCTCATCATTTGAACCTGGAACATGCTGAATGTATTTAAGACAGTCTGTGTATAGAAGCATACTGTTCTCATTCTCCAAGCTATATGAGAAGTGACTAATCTGTATTTTTTTTAAATTAAGCCTCAATGCATTTTTAAATACATTTGGTGCCAACAGCTTTCTAGAGCTGCATGAACATAAGAAACCCACTTGTATGTCACAGATCAATTGCAATAGGAACATTTTGTTGTTTTTAAGAGGCAGAATGGAAAATAGCAGTTGAATTTCATTATGCAACACACACTGCACAGGACTTACCTTAGAACTATTATAAGAATTCTGAATCTCTTCTCAGTCAGTACTAAGTAGTTGTAAGCCTGATAGCCACTGTT
This sequence comes from Peromyscus eremicus, assembly GCF_949786415.1. Taxonomy (NCBI): domain Eukaryota; kingdom Metazoa; phylum Chordata; class Mammalia; order Rodentia; family Cricetidae; genus Peromyscus; species Peromyscus eremicus. The sequence goes on from NC_081418.1 coordinate 34,547,966, forward strand.
GTCATGAACTGACATTTATTGTTACATCCACTACAGATACAGTAGAACAAAACATCTATAGCATTATTCATCTAATTTTCAATATTATTCCAATGAAAAGCTATAACTTAGCATAAAGTTTAGTCAGTAGAATTAAGACTTTTTTGCATTATTTGCTAATGCTATAATAGTAATATCAGTTGGTATTAATTTTGCAAAGGTACTCATAAAACATTTGTTAGTCCATCTGTCATCAAAACTAGTTATGTTTGCTCAAGTGGGAAGCCCTTATGTCATCATATAAATCAAATGAGGTGTGTGGTTGTCTGTAGGTAATACTCTATTTTTATTTATCAAAACAGATATCATTATTAAGTCTTTTGAAATAATAACAACTTCAGAATTACTTGTGAGTTCGTATATATTTATCATTAAGGAGTACTATCTATCTACCGAGAGGCAAAACTACATGGATGAGCTACTGTAGTCAAACAGAGACAACCTCTATGCTAAAATAATCACAAAATTGCACAGTTATAGTGTCTTGAAATAATTGCAAGTTTGCATCTTTTCTCCCTAGACTGAAAGTTTCTGAAAGCCAAGGACCATTCATTAAGACATAAACCAACATACTCTAGCATAGTACCTAGCATACTGTAAACACTCTGAATAGACTTGTGGGATAAACGAATTAGACTCTTGGTGAATGGCAAGCCTTGTCACACTAAATTCATAGATGGAGAGAGGTGCCATGGAATGATGAACATGTACATGTTGGTTCTGGGATACTAAAGAGGACAGTGGGTTTGGAATATGTATGTAGGAAAACACTAATCCATGAATCAATTACTCCATCCATATCTCTTGAAAAGTCCAACTCATTTTTCTCTCTGAATAACTCACAATTTGGATAAAACTCAACGTGAACTTTGGTGGGAAGATTCAAACTATAGCAACTATCATGTGCAAAGTCAGGTACTCTACATTGGAATGGGAACAACGCTTACGTGTTTCTATTTATCTATCTTGATATATTATTTAATGATGTAGCCATCCATCTATGTCCCTGTGCACAAGTAACTACATAATGACCTAATGAAGGAGGCAGGTATACATATACGTTAGTACTCTGTCATATTTTTATCCCTTGCATATATGAGGCAAGAAACAAATGAGAAGTGAGGAATGTGATATAGCTAGAGTTTTCCTGCCAGGCCCACAGTCAGGACAAATCTTTGTCACCTGCCAGCCCCACAGCCGTCAGACCCAACCAAGTAAACACAGAGACTTACATTGCTTACAAACTGTATGGCCGTGGCAGGCTTCTTGCTAACTGTTCTTATATCTTAAATTAATCCATTTCTATTAAGCTATACCTTGACACGTGGCTCGTGGCTTATCAGCATCTTCACATGCTGCTAGTCATGGCAGCAGCTGGCAGTGTCTCTGACTCAGCCTTCCACTTCCCAGCTTTATTCTCCTCCTTGTCCCGCCTATACATCCTGCCTGGCCACTGGCCAATCAGTGATTTATTTATTGACCAATCAGCAACACACTTGACATACAGACCATCCCACAGCAATGAGAAAAGGAGGATGTACTTGGGAAAGTCTCTAGTGCGTCCTGGCTGAGAAAGGGAGAGAGCATTGAAACCAAGTGTTGACTCTGTGCAATTCTAATTGATGAAAGCATAGAAAGGCAGCATTCATGGCTGAGCAAGGTGCTGGAACATGGCCAAGGAAGAGGAAGTGTAGCTTCTGGTTATAGAATGATCAAAAGCCCACAGAATACACAGCAAGACAACAGCAGAGCTTAGATTATGGGGTCTAAGCATTTCAGACCTTAAACATGACTTCAATGAACTTGGGCTTTATTTTTTGGGCAACAGTGGCCTGGAGAAGAGAAGGGGAAGGATATAAGTACCCAGATTTGGCACAGTGACTGGCTCCTTCTCTGTCATCTTTGTGTTAAGGGATCCTATTACATGTATGTCACCAAGAGCATGGATTCTGACCTTATTTTAGTTTTACCGATTCTGATTATAATTACATCTCTAGCACAAAAAAAGTGAATGTGATGTGAAGGTAGGAGTCAGAATAAAGGTTCATTAAATTAAAACTGTACACTGGATAAGCTGAGTAATAAAAGAATAGAAAGGTCTTGAGAAAGTAGGCTAGAGACAGGACCTGGTAGGTTAGCTCACCATCAGTTTTCACAATTTTCTTTATACTTTCCCTTACTTTGTACATTTCAAATGGAAAAGGCAATGCATTAAATAATATAATAAATACTATTTAAAGATAAAATATTTGATACCTACCTTCCAATTTTCACTTGCCTCCAAATTTAATATTTATAGGCTAACATATGTGAATTTCTATATCTGGTTGGTCCTTCTGTTCTCACAACCGTGTGAAGCCAATAGGCTTATGTATGTGTAAGGTGTCATCAGTATTTTTATAGAATGGCCACAATGTCACATGGCCTTTCCTGGGTACTTGTTAGTAGAAAAAGAGAGAGCTCTGGTGTCTCCTCTTAGATATTATGTGTGTTCCACCCTCATCTAATGACCCTGTGTAACCCTAATCCCTTTTTAAAGGTTCTACTTCAAAATATCACCTCATTGAAGATTGGAGCTTAAATATTTGAGCTCTGTAGGGACATAATTCTACCTATATGCTGTGTAGCTTTTCTTGGGAAGGCATGAATAAATACCTATTCACTCAGATAGACCATAAATATCTGATTCTTTTTTTACCTAAAATAGTTTTTGCTTTTAAGATGAGTCATGTCATCTGTTAGAAAACTCTATCTGTGGGGAAACCTGTGCTCTGCTTCCTCAGATGTGGGTCCACAGTGCAGAGCCTTTCCTATCATCCTGTTTTTAGTTAATTTTAGACACTGGTACCCATTCACAAAATTATGGAAAATGACAGTTTCTAGACCATGTTGTGTTGACAAAGTGTTCACTGAAATTGTCTGTCTGACAACCAGCTGTCTGAATCTTACTTATCTGAAATCTAAGGTTAATGTGTGAATCACCAGCATTTTTAAAATGACTAATGCCTTCTTTGTTTTTATTTTAGAATAGCCAGCCCTCTCTTCTACACAGAGTGACAGCACAACTGTTATAACCGACACTTTGTACAATCCTCTACTGATTTATTATGGCCCCCTTTTTTTATCTCTTTGCAAATTATTACTGTCAAGTTTTGCTGGTTGAATATCATTTACTGCATTCACTCAAATGTATGCTGACTACCTGAAATTTCTCTCTTTGTTCTCCTTCTCTGCCCTTGGCTTCCTCTTCCAATTTTCATCATTTGAATTCTCCTTCTTCTTATAAATTAATATATGTGGGGGTCATATAATCACTGTCTTTCTTTCCCTGTTGCTGGGATATAATACTTTGACAAAACCAACTTAAAGGATAAAGGGTTTATTTTAGCCTGTAATTCTAGGTTACAAAGCAGGGAAGTCATAATGGCAAGAGACAGAGGGAGTTGATCATATAAGGAATAGAGAGTAATTAATGCATGTGCACTAGCAAATCAGTTTGCTTATTCCACTTTACACCAAGGGAATGGTGCCATCCACAGTGGGTATATTTCCCTCTCAATCAAGGTACTCAAGATAACCTTCCCATGGGCATGCTCACAGACAAACCTAATCTACACAATCCCTCCTTGAGACTTCCTTCTCAAGTGACTCTAGATTGTGTCAAGGTGGCAAAAGTGACTATCAAACTCATTTACTATGTTTATGATTGTCTTTGTTAGTGATATCAATATTCAGATGAATATATAAAGCATATGTATATTTTAAGAACAAAGAAAGTTCCCAAGTGAAGAAATATTTTAGATTCTTTTTTTAATTAAGATTTTTTTATTCATTTTACATACCAATCACAGGTCCCCCCTTCCCTTCTCCCACCCCTCCAGGCTTCCCACACAACCCACCTCCCCCATTCCTTCCTACAAGAAGATAAGGCTTCCCATGAGGAGTCAGCAGAGCCTAGTACATTCAGTAGAGGCAGGTCCAAGTCCCTGTCCCTGCATCAAGGCTGTACAAGGTGTCCCACCATAGATAATGAGCTCCAAAAAGCCAGCTCATACACCAGGCATGGATCCTGATCCTAGCCAGGGGGCCCCTTAAGCAGATCAAGCTACATAATTGTCTCACTATGCAGAAAGCTTAGTTTAGTCCCATGGAAGATTCACAGCTGTTGATCTAAATTTCATGAGTTCCCACTAGTTTGGTTTGGTTGTTTCTGTAGGTTTCCCCATCATGATCTTGATGTCCCTTGCTCATAGAATTCCTCTTCACTCTCTTTGACTGGACTCCTGGAGCTAGACCTAGTGTTTGGCTGTGGATCTCTGCATCTGCTTCCATCAGTTACTGGAGAAAGGCTCTGTGATGACAGTTAGGGTATTCACCGATCTGTCACCGATCTGATTACTGGAGTAAGCCAGTTCAGGCACCCTCTCCACTATTGCCAGTAGTCTAAGCTGGGGTCATCATTGTGGATTCCTGGGAACTTCCCTAGCACCTGGTTTCTCCCTATCCCCATGATGTCTCCATCTATCATAGTATCTCCTTCATTGTTCTCCCACTCCATCCCTGTCCCAGCTCGACCATCTCATTCCCTTATTCTTAAAATGTTCCAGCATAGTGAAGGGGGAAAAACTATGTAATTATGTGATATGGTTTGCTCATCATTGTATATGTGAGTCTTCTTAATGTATAGCTGTTGTTCCATCCTTACTGGTTATGTGTGAAGCAATTTCTCCATTTTTGATAATTAAATTTTTAACCTTTAATGATGTCTTCTAGGGAACAAAAAATAACTTGAATAGCATTAATTTACTAATCTTTTCTGTTTTCATAATGCTTTCTATGTTATGCAAAAAATCAGTTTCTACTACATGCTATGAAGATATGTTTCTCTTTAATCACAAAATGGTAATATTTTTGCATGGAATTTGTTTGTGTAAAAACAGAGTCAGTTTTGGAGCCCATTACCTATGGTGGGATGCCTTGCTCAGCAGCAGGGAGGGGCTTGGTCCTGCCTCAACTGAATGTACCAGGCTTTGCTGACTCCCTAATGGGAGGACTTACCCTTTTGAAGGAGGGGATAGGGGGTGGGTGGGTGGGGGAGCTGGAGGAGGGATGAGAGGGGAATCTGTAGTTGGTGTGTAAAATGAATTAAAAATTTTCTTAAATAAAAAACAAACAAACAAAAGCACAAAAAAGAGAGCCAGTCACAACCTGCAGCAATATATATAAAATGTATTTATGTGCTTTGCCTACTTGTGTCCAGACACCAGACTCTGAACTGGTTCCAACCTGAAAACCTCTTCCCCAAGGGCTAGCTTTTATGGTACCAGAAAGCAACACGCAAGCTTCTAAAGGAGGGAAGCAATCAGCAGTCCTATCCAGACACGGACCACAGCAACCAGGGTGGCGTGATAGCCCTACAGGTGCAGTCGTGGCACTCAGACCCGAGTGGCAACCAACAGCTCTTTAACGGGACTCACTCAACAAGAGGGAAATCACACCTGGTACTGGAAACACAGAAACTACCCGGGGCTAGTAAAGTCGTGTGTCTTGGAGGAGAACCTGCAACTGCCGCTTTACTTAGCCAGCATGATCTCCAGCTGCACTCTAAATATTTGTCCTTACACCTACAGAAAGTGGAAACTTCGTATCTCATGGAAGAAATTTCTCAGCAACGGACACCCACTGCAGAAAACCACAACCAATCAAAATGTAGTGTTGTGGAGCACAGTGTTGAGAACACTGAGACTGGGGGAAATAGTCTTTCCTCCAGCAATTGGTTCTATCATACCAAATGGTCTGCCCTGAACATATACATGCAAGTGACATGATACAGACTGAGCAGATTGCACTTTGTACCCTTAGGAGTGTGTGTGTGTGTGTGTGTGTGTGTGTGTGTGTGTGTGTGTGTAGCAACAATTAGAGCAAAGGAGGCGATGAATTTGAAAGACAGCGAGCAGGGGAGGGAGGTACATGGGAGTGTCTGGAGGGAGGAAAAAAAAGTGACAAATAATGTAATTATATTCGAATCTCAAAAAACAAAATATCATTTAATAAAAAGAGAACTTCTACACAGATCCCTCCCTCTTTTCTGTTAAATGTGTGGACTATTTCAGTTTAGCTGGAGTTCCCTTATTTGGCCTTGCATTATAGTGGTATCATTAAAATGGTATAAGTGAACAAAAAGGAAACCAATCCTTAATTAGCTGCCTTTGAGAAAATGATATATTTCTAACAATAAAGAAATATTCATTTAGTAAACAACCTTATCAATTAATATTAGGTGGTGCAGGGACTCGGGAGATGGCTTGGTGAGAAGGCGTTTGGTCTGTAATAGGAGGCAGAATCGAGTTTGAATCTCCAGCATCCACGTTAAAAGTCAACATGGCTGAACACACTTGCAACCCCAGCACAGAGGCAGATCCTGAGAGCCCGCTGGCCACAGCCTGGCTCAGTGAGCTTCTAGTTCAGTGATGGACCCTGTTTCAAGATAAGGCAAAAAACGAAGGGGGAAGAGGCCTGAAAGCCTCCTATGGCCTGCACTTGGGCACACTGGCCAGCTCACTCTCACACTCTCATGAATGCCCTAAACACACCGAAGAAAACTAAAACAACAAAAAAGAACAACACACGTAAGACAATACAGAAAGGCAACTGGGAGAACTCCTGCATATCACATCGTATTCCCACAGCTGAAAACAGCTAAAGAAATGGGGCTGTACATGCAGACTCCCATCAGCGGTCACACCCACCCACAGCCTTGGGGAGTTTTGACCCATTAGAAACAAGCTCACAGCAGGTAGAACCAAAGCCTGCCTAATACACTGGCAATCAGCACGGCTTCTTGTTTGTTCTGTTTTGTTTGCTACATCTTTAACTGAAAACTAGAAGACAACCTTGCCAATGTTGCATATGTAATCTCTCATCTCACAGAAGGCATCCCGTTGATCAGGTCCAGCCTGCTGATTATCATCTATGCTTTTAGGATTATATTTATTGATTGCCAAGGCACTAAAGTCTTTATTTCAGTTTATTGTTTCATAACAAACTTTAAATTTTTTTCTAAAGAACATTTGCTCTATTAAAAAAAAATCCACAGTATTCTTTTTCTTAGTCCAGACAAACAGTAATGATGATGTTTAACATAAAGTAGTGCATGCAAAGCTTCTGTGTACATCATGCTTCAGGTTACAAACTCATGATTGCACACAGTGATTCCTCTTTTAGTTTTGCTTCTTGAGGGCTTTGTTCTTTTCAATTATAATGCTAACTCACAGAAGAGTTCCATTTTAGCCATGAGTTATTTCCTTGAAAATTATTCCATTAATTCTAATGACCCCCAGACTTTAGAAAGGATATTTCAAATTGATTTTTACTAAAGTGTTATTTTTAAGCATTGAAGTATTTCATTTATGTTCTCTATTTGTAATACATAATCTTATTTTACTAGTTACAGTTCTCCAGACAAACATTAGGACACACCCCCCACCACACACACACACACAATTGTGGTCATTATTTATTTATTTTACAGTCCTGGGGATTGAATACAGGGTCCTACACAGGTAGACATTGTATCATTGAGCTATATCTCCAGTCCTAGCAGCATTGTTTATTATAAGGATTTTGTGACTATGGAAGCTGAAAAGCCCCAAGACCCGCAGTTGACTAAGTAAACACCCAGGAGAATGAGAGTGTTTCCATTGTGAGAAGCAGGGAAATCAATGGGTAAGTTCCAGTCTGCATCTGAATTTGAAGGCATTTCTTACAAAGTGAGTGCTTTGATTGTAGTTTGTGCTGTATGGAATACATGCCAGTAGATAAGTCACCTAAATACTGTGGAAGACAGTTCTAGCAAAGGCATTCCATGCAGATGGCATATATGTATCAAGTGTATTTCCATAAGAACATCCATAAGAATACTATTTATTCCAAGACAGAAGTGCTCTATGTAATCAAACTGCTACCAAGCACTGACCAATCAGGCTGAAAAGTGGTACTGTACTGGGATCAGTATTGTTTTTTGTTTTTTGTTTTTTTCAGCAGCTGAGATATTTGTCACTCAGCAGTGACTGGAGCTAGGACAACTGTGGTGAATAGAAGTCCATGTTGCTGTGTCTATTCATAAACTTTATCCTTACCTTCATAGCCGCTTTGCTGATGAGTCCCTTAGACAGTGACAGTAATGAATATGGAAAGAATCTGATTGCTATTCACAGAATAAGTCATCCAGCTACTTCATATTAAAATTGTCACCTGACAAGTCATTCATTGGTGAATATTCACATGGGAAAATGAATATATTTGTGGGATTTTCCCCATTCAAAGGGGTCTACACATACCCATATTCTCCAAATTTTCTTGTCAAAAATTTTTCAATCATGTTCTTTCCATATCACTAAACATCAGCCAAATCATTGATCATAGTGCATAAACAATTTGTATATGAACATATTGTTAGCTATTTCTATTTTAAAGCCAAATGAACAACTAAGTGCCCTACTCAGTGTTCTGTTCACTGGGGGGTAGCTTCCTTCTTCACCACTATATGAGGTATTGCAACACCAGTGTGTGTAGGTATAAGCGAGACTCATCTTTCCTTCCTCTGTCAGCTGATCAAAGGGAATTTGCCAAGAAGCCACAGATATAAGGTAGGAAGAAGAGGAGATTGCAGCAGGAATGAAATCATGCATAGTAGAGCCATTTATTCATGTACCTTTGCCTTCAGAGCTTAGTTAAACCCATTAACACAGTACTTCTTCAATGATGGAGTGCTGCTGCATATGTTTAAATGTATTGTATGGGGATAGAACATCCATGGCCACAAGAAGTAGCTCAGGTCTCATGGTAACTTGGCCCATCATTAAGAGTTTAGATTCCACTAAAGCACAGTGTCAAACCAATATATGCTTCACAAAAGGATAGTGGTAATCTTCAGAGGGTGTCAGCGTTTTAAGCAAAATCTTAAGGACCCGCAAGGTTATTCAGCGATAGGTAGGCACTTGGCAAAGGGTCTGAAGAGCATCTTTATATACTATCATCACTTCGGACACCATTGAATCTGCCAGACCATGTGATCAAAATGGTAAAGCCATTTTCTAACATGCTGTGGTGCCTTCTTCTGACTTTAATCCCACTCTATAAGGGCATCTTTTTTAGGTCACTTGGAAATGGCCTTAAGTAATATCAAGTAAGGACTATGTTTTGTCTAAAACCCGAAGAAACCCACTGATCATTGTTAGTCTTATGGTTGTAGGAGGGACCACATAAAACAAATATATACTTCACTACAGAGGGTATATCTTGACAAGTCCCTAGAAACTTCCCACCCTCTCACATGCAAATGTCCCACCATTTTCATGTGAGAGTAATAAGTCTAGAGTAGTTGGTTTTTATCACTCCCTAGGTCTAATCATTCTAATAGTGACATGGTATCCTACAGAAGGGAAAGATGATCAAGTCTTTGTGAACTAACCATGGGCTACAGTGTTGATACACTTGAGGTATCAATGGGCAGGTGGATAGATGGATTTCACAGCTGCAACAAGCCTCCCGCCACCAAGTCCCGCCAGTCCCAGAGCCCACTTATAAAATAAACACACAGACTCTTACATTATTTAAACTGCTTGGCCATTAGCTCAGGCCTGTTATTGTCTAGCTCTTACTCTTATATTTAGCCCATTTCTATTAATCTTTACTTTGCCACATGGCTCATGGCTTACTGGTACCTTACATCTTCCTTGTCCTGATGGCGGCTGGCAGTGTCTCTCTCTCAGCCTTCCACTTCCCAGAATTCTTTTCCTTGTCCCACCTATACTTCCTGCCTAGCCAATGGCCAATCAGTGATTTATTTACTGACCAATCAGCAACACACTTGACATACAGACCATCCCACAGCACTTCCCCTTTTCTTTTCTTAAAAAGGAAGGTTTTAACTTTAACATAGTAAAATTACATATAACAAAACAATTATCAAGCAAGAATTACAGTTACAATATTAAAGAAGAGATCCTATCTATCTTATATTTGTAAGTTTAAGGTTTTATATCTAACTTATCTTTTATTATAACTAAGGAAAATTGTAAGTATCTAGTCTTTAACCACATCAAAGACCTCAGAAGGATATACTACTACCTGAGAAATGGAGAAGGATATAAGCAACTTTTAGGAGTCTTGTAGGGTAGACAGAGACAGCTGACAGCCTGGACAGTCATTCAAAGTTCTCTTGTAAGGTTGGGGCATCTGTCTTCAGCCCACAGGCCTAGAGTCTCTTATTCACTTTTCTCTGTGTCCTGTAGAATGTCTGGCAGTTTTCTCTGCAAAGCAGGAACCTGAAGGACCATTTTGTCAAGCAAAGTTCAGTGGTCACCTTTGTATGGGTCCTGCATGTCCAGTTGATCAGGCAGTCCAGGCAAGAACAGTTTCTTGCCCAAATGGCTATTTTTGTCAAGGTGAAGATAAACTCCATATGGAGTGTCTTCGATGCCCATCCTCCTCTCTGAAGTAAATCGGTGCTGTCAGGAGCAGACATGTCTCACTGTCCAGAAAGTCTAAATTTTTAAAACATTTTAAATGCCATATTCTGTAGGTCTTTGAAGTGTTTGAAGACTACCTATCTATCTGAAATATAACTATGTATACCTAAAAGACTTAACTAACATGGCTACAAATATGATTATCATAGATGACTAATTATTAATCTATTTTTTAATTATCCATTATAATTTTAAATGAGTTACATAAACATAATACCTCAAATAAGAATAGAAATATATATATACAGTATAACAAAATTAAGTTTAAACTTGTATCAATAAACTAAAATCTATAGCAATGTAAAACATTTTAAACAAGTTGTTACTCTTTAAAAGTAGGTTCATTAATCTACCCTTTCATCCTATCATATCTAAACTATCCCCCTTTTTGTTTTAGAAAGAGATTGTATTTATAATCAACCTGATTTAAATAAAAATATTGTTTTTTCTCTGTCCCACACCAGAGGGCTCTTCTGATTTGGGACACAAGAATCTCTTAACCATTTTTTTTTTTTTGAGCAATATGTCTGGGTTTAGAGGGGGAGTGAGCCAATTCCATCTCTAAAGCCAGCTTGGTATATTTGGGAATTTGGGCGTAGCTTCTCTTACTACTTCCTGCTGGAGGGGGGCGCTGTATCTTATGGAGACAGAAAGAAAATTTTAGGATCATGGAGTAGTCCGTGAGGCTGTATATCTGAGCCAGTTGACTTGAAACCATTCTGGATGTTGAATCATCTGGGCCATGGTGTCATTGGAGACCTTTCAGGGGGTCTTGGCTGGCCAAACCTGATGTATCTTAATCTGGAACAAATCCATAGTCTCTGGCTTTCTGTGGAAACAAGAGCAGAGACTCTTTTCCAAAGCAACATATCCTTATATCCAAATTTTGAAGTCAAGGTACCTTTAAAATATACATTTTGGCATAACTCAACAGCTTTTACAATCAAATGTTTTTCTGCAGTTACGAATATCAAAGAGAACATAATCCAGATTCTCTGTGTGGTAGCCATCTTTACGTGGCTTATTTTTTTATATTAGCGTGAGCCTATTGCTTTAAATTGCAGCCTTCTAAGCCTGAAACGGCGCAGTGGCTGCTGGCTCCGCCCATTTCAGCTTCCCAACATGGCGGCGGGCCGCTTTCCGCCAGCTCTGGGAGCCATAACTCTCAGAAATAGTGGGTCTACACTTTTACCAAAGTAGCGTGTAGCCCAGAAACCTCTTTTTTTGTTTTGTACTAGCAAAGGCTAAATTCACCACACAGTTTAATGTGCTACTTGCAGAGGCCTCATTCCCACCATACTGCAGGTCGAGAGCGCACGCTAGGAACCCGCCAGTAGCTCAAACCGGCAGCTGCCGCTTATTTGAGAGAGACAATTAGGAAGCTGTTTTAGGTCCGTTTTAGAATCTTTTTTTCTAAGTTTTTAGGTGGAAACTCTTGCCACCACGTTGGACGCCATTTGTTGCTGGAGAATTTCTCTCCAGCTCCCGCCACCAAGTCCCGCCAGTCCCAGAGCCCACTTATAAAATAAACACACAGACTCTTACATTATTTAAACTGCTTGGCCATTAGCTCAGGCCTGTTATTGTCTAGCTCTTACTCTTATATTTAGCCCATTTCTATTAATCTTTACTTTGCCACATGGCTCATGGCTTACTGGTACCTTACATCTTCCTTGTCCTGATGGCGGCTGGCAGTGTCTCTCTCTCAGCTTTCCACTTCCCAGAATTCTTTTCCTTGTCCCACCTATACTTCCTGCCTAGCCAATGGCCAATCAGTGATTTATTTACTGACCAATCAGCAACACACTTGACATACAGACCATCCCACAGCACTTCATGTGGGATTCTTTTTCAAAGTTATCTTGTAAAAACAATTTGACAGATTATGAGTATCAAAAGATAATTTAATTAGGTCAAGAAATAAAAGCATGCCTGGTTGCGTAGTATCTTTAATCGAAGTTGACACTTGGTTAAGCTTACAGCTATATTCTCCAAAATGCATCTATCTTCTGAACAGGTTAATTAGACAATTTGAATGGGGATACAGTGCAAATCATCACTTTGCATCTTTTGTGACCTTGATGGTAACATTAGTCACTGCCATCACTCCATGAAAGCATTCTTGATTTTGGTTTACTAATATCCTAAGTAAAACTTCTGCTTAGCCTTTCCTATAATACTAGCCCTTATTCTACAAGTTATGGAATGAATGTGGGCGTTCTTCCAGTTTCTGAATAGTTGATTTTAACTATGCCTTCCTAAACTGAGGAAATACCAAAGAATATGTTTGGAAACCCACCAAATCCATTATAAATGGACTTAAACTACAATTCCATTGATTACCTGAACTTCATAAGCTGCTGCTAGGAGTAGTGCACTGACTATCGCCCCACAGCCACATTTTGGGTCTATTCAAGTGAGTAAGAATTTAGAGCTAGACTTCAGAAGGTCTCACTGTTCCCATTGGCTAATAAAATTGCCCTGGTAAAAAAGTCATAGATCCCTTTGGGGGAAATTTGAGGGAGAGATTAACAGTATAATTCTTTTGGCAGTATGCAAAGATCCATTTTAAAGGGATCTCGTTCTTCCTTTCATTGAGAGTGCGATAGGTCTATAAATTAGCTAAAGTTTGAAAACTGACTGAGGGGCCCTGACTTTCTACTTTTACGATTCAGGTTAGACTTTTGTTTATTCCACTTAAAGATTTTCTGTATATACAGATCAGCTGGGAATTTAGTAGGCTCCTTGTCTGTTTCACTGTTAGAATCACCAGGAACAACTAGTAGCTGATGGAGACCATCTGCTGGACTCAGGGTGTTTGGTTGCGGCCTTGACTCTTCCCTTCAATATAGCAACTAAGCTTTGGAGACTGAGTACAACCAGTTTGCTCTTCACGTCTCAGGATCTGATGAGTGAAGATGCCACACAGGAAGGTCTGGCTTATTGGAAATAATTTCAGTGCTTTTCGAAGAAGCCAAGGCTCCTCTGACAAAGTTATTACTCGTGTCATGATGTCTCTGGACTCACAAGTGTAAGTGAAAGTGCCCAATGACAAATCCGTTCAACAATTTTTATCTCTCCCAGCCCCCAAGTCTTCCTCTAAACTGAACCAAGGTATTTCCAGTTCACTGTGGGCTACCTTTGGTCTATGTTTCAGCCAAGAGTCCAATCAAAGTGTTGGAGCCCTTTTGCACCATTACAACATTAAATGTAGCATCTCTGCTTAGTGAGCGCAACTTTATAACAATGAAGTTGGACTGACCTAGCTTTACATCTTTTCCACCATTTATTCTACACATATTTAGTATCCATCCCTATACAGGTTTCTCAGGCTTATCTCTACATATATTTTAAATGCAAAGAGTTATTTTACAACTTTGTATAATTATTCGTGGGTCACATATTGTACCTAATTTTCAGTGACCTGCCAGAAAGTGTACAATTGTAAGTCTTGAAGTAAAGAGAAGTGATGAATTAATCCCAATAATCAGTATTATTTTATATGGTTACTGGCTCAGAAGAGAAGAGTAGATATTATGGACTTCTTGGTCAATGGAGGTTAATCCCTAAGACAGGAAAGAAAGGATGCTGCCATAGAGTAAGCTCTCTGAAAGCCAAATCAATTTATCAGGATTTAGAAGCTTGGTGTCCTCTGCTTCATCAGGATCTTTCCAAGTAAATCCATTCAAATTTGTAGGATTCTATTATTTCTCAGTCAATACTCTCACATTAAAAGCAGACAGAGAGGCTGGGAGTTTAACTTGTAATTCAGCCAATTCACAGTGAGATTCTGTATTTGATTTTCAGCAATTTCTGTCTTGGAGTGACAGGAGATAAAATTTTATTTCAAGGCACATATAGATGCTTTCAAGCCTCTCACAGCTTTTGAACTGGGCACCAGGATTCTGTAGTTCATCCTTTCCTTTCTTCATTTTGCCTATTAACAATAGAACCAACTAGTTCATCTCAAAATCTCACTATACTTGTTAATTTGTCAGAAAGCTTAAAATTATCATAGTCTCTTAGATCCTTGCTTCTTATGAATTGTACACAAAAGTCTGTCTTGGGACTCACCAGGTAAGGTTAACCTCAATGAGTTCTTCATGTTACACAAAATATGGCACATAAGAAGCAAGAATCTAAGAGACTATGGTAATATATTAATCATTTCAGCAATCTTATGAGATAAACAGTCTATGTACTTATGTAGGTTATAAATTAAAACACAGAAAGACTAGGGAAATTTCTCATATTCACATATATAGGGAAAAGATACTGAATTTGAATTAAGTCAGTCTGAGTACACTCATATTCCAAGTATAATTGCCTCTAATTTGGAAGTATCACCTATGGAAAAATTCATTTTTATGGCCAGTTTTACATAAAAAGCTATTTTAAAATGCATTATATTAGATTAGCTTTTTTTTTCTAGTCTTTGGCAGTAACTCATTATTAGAAAGCAGAAGTCATTGTGCAAAGGAAATTGGAATGGTATACATTCAGTAGTTGGATACCTGCAGGAGTCCAGCACAGGAAGGAATTATTCACTATATCCTTTAAAAATGATTAGAAAACTAATCTAAAATTTAGCTTTTGATTCTCCCCTGAAGGTCATCAAAGCAGAGTGAAAAGCAGGAGAATGAAAAAGATTGCAGGGGGTTCAGCATCAATGTCAATTACATGGCATTTAACTCCATGAAGTAAATTAACACTGTATTTCTAGGTTCTTGGCTTTGTGTACCAATTAATGAGACTATGCCTTTCTAATAACCCATGCAAAGCCGCTCATCTGTTTTCATAAACAAGCTGAAGTCACTGAGGAAATTCCACTAAAGCTTTGAGAGAGCTAATATTTAGAGATCAGAGTTAAAAATTTTTTAAACTATATAAGCCACAAGAAGAAAACCCCCAAGAAAGCATCAAGGGGCTATCTTGGAACACTCTCTTTTTGGTTGCTCTTATTTAAATTTTATGACCTCTAGGAATGAAGAAAACTTCATCATCGTTTATCTTCTACTATAACCATTCTCTGAAGTATACCAAATAGAGCATTTAGGTTGTCTGTCAAGTTAGGTGGTAATCCGACAGAGTTAGGTTAACCTCAGTGAGTTCAGCTTATTATACCGAGTACATAAAGCTTCTGAAAAGTCTAATGAAAATGCTTTTCTCTTTACGGCAGTTATATATAAATCAAAATGCAGAACTTCCATACCTAATGACTTTTCTTTTCATTTACTTGGAGTCTTTCCTTCTTTGCTTTTGTTACCTCCAGCCCCACCAAACAGATCATCCTGTACTTTTTTTTGCTTTCTCATTCTTCACTCTTTTTACTCTCTCATCTCTCACTGCAGATCTTATTGGTTAGGCCATATGTACTGAGGCCATCCTGGTCTGAGTCATCATTACTGTTCACCTTCCCTATTGCAAAAGCATTTTTCCTTAACTCCTTAGCCACAAGCTTTGAAAACCTAAGTCAATTGTATCAATACTTATTTACTTCAAACTTCTGAAAATTTTGCATGATATATTTACATTGTACTGTGAATAAAATACAGGCTATAAACCTTGACACCCCCCAGCATGACACCTGCCTCACAAACTTCAGCTTGTAAAGAAGTCCCCTTCTGTCTTAGGGTTACTATTGCTGTGATAAAGTACCATGACTAAAAACAACCCAGGGAGCAAAGGGTTTATTTTGCTTACACTTCCACATAAAAGTTCATAATCAAAGAAAGTCAGGGCAGGAACTCAAGGCAGGAACCTGGAGGCAGGAACTGATGCAGAGGCCATGGAGGAGTGTTCTTAGTGGCTTGCTCCTCATATCTTGTGCTTGCTCAGTCTGCTTTCATTACAGATCCCAGGACTACCAGTCCAGTGATGATCCCACTCACAATAGACTGGGCCCTCACACATTCATCAACAATTAGGAAAATGCCCTAAAGGCTTGTCTACAGCTCAGTTTTATGAAGGCAGTTCCTCAGTTGAGGTTTCCTCATTTCAGATGACGCTAGCTTGTGTCAAGTCTCCATAAAAACTAATCATGATACATCCTAACTTATTATCTGGTCATGGAGTCTTTTTTTTCCTGAAGCACCTAGAACATTCCTTCCTTACACCCTTGGACCTTTCTGCGTCCTCTGCCTAGAAAGTTCTTGCTCTGGCTTTTCACAGTAACTCTATGCCATAATTCAGACTTCAGCAACTTCAGTTTCTTAGCACATTGGTGTCTCTTAGCTGATCTCTGCCTTCATGGTCACTTGGTCATTCTCTCTGTGTGTGCATGCATACATGGTTTTCTCCATGTTTTTCTTTTTTCAGGAAGATACTAATCATTGGATTTGGTGCCCATAGTACTCTAGTGTTAATGTTTACTTATTACCGAAACAGCTATTTACAAATATAATTACATTCTCAGGGGCTAAGAATTAAGACTTCAACATATGAATCTTAGGAAGATATAGGAATTTAGAAAAGATTAGAGTTATTCTTGAAGAAAAGTGTGAGGCCCATGCTTCAAGAAATTGAGTTTAGTTTTATAAAGTCACTATACATACTATTGGTATGTTTCTTAAGATATGAATAAGCTTTGTAAATTTATCCCAGAGTTTTAAATATTCCAAAAGGAGCTTTGTATTTCATGGCAATTTTAAGGGTAAGGAAACTTAATTTCTAGTCTTCTCTTTAAACTTTTTACTGGATACCATAATGAACTCAGGTCTAATCTACTGATAAATCATCCAGAAAACAACTAAAGAATTAATGACCATAAAAAAATAGTCTTTCATATTTGTAGACTATAGTTCTTATTGTTGATGTAAATCCACAATGAACTGTCACTCAGGAAAAAAAACAACAGACCAAATGCCTTTCTGATTATAATAGAAAAAATAAGAAAAATGGATGGCAGGGCTGTTCTGATGGTATGTAGCCAGATACTGAACACTAATATTCAGGAAAATGATATAGATATGATAGAATTAAAGGGTAGGTTAATGACTCTACTTTTAAAGAGTAACAACTTGTTTAGAAATGTTTTACATTGCTATGCATTTTAGTTTATTGATACAAGTTTAAACTTAATTTTGTTGTACTGTATATATATTTCTATTCTTGTTTGAGGTATTATGTTTATGTAACTCATTTAAATTGTAATGGATAATTAAGAAACACAGATTAATAATTAGTCTTCTATGATAGTCAAACTTATAGTCATGTTGTTTTCTAGGTATACATAGATATAATTCAATGAGGTAGGTAATCTTCAAACACTTCAAAGACCTACAGAATATGGCATTTAAAATGTTTTAAAAATTTAGACTTTCTGGACAATGAGACATGTCTGTTCCTGGCAGCACCAATTTACTTCAGAGACAAGGATGGGCATCGAAGACACTCTATATGGAGTTTATCTTCACCTTGGCAAAAATAGCCATTTGGGCAAGAAACTGTTCTTGCCTGGACTGCTTGATTGACTGGACATGCAGGACCCATAGGAAGGTGACCACTGAACTTTCCTTGGCAAAATGGTCCTTCAGGTTCCTGCTTTACAGAGGAAACTGCCCGACATTCTACAGGACACAGACAGAAGTGACTGAGAGACTCTAAGCCTGTGGGCTGAAGACAGATGCCCCAACTTTACAAAGGAACATTAGGTGACTGTCCAGGCTGCCAGCTGTCTCTGTCTACCCTGCAAGACTCCCGAAATTTGTTTGCATCCTTCTTCCATTTCTCAAGTAATAGTATATCCTTCTGGGGTCTTTGATGTAGTTGAAGACTAGAGTTATAATTTTCCTTAGTTATGATAAGAAATAAGTTAGATATGAAACCTTAGACTCACAAATATAAGATAGATAGGATATCTTCTTTAATTTTGCCAAATACAAATAGACTAGATATTATAAATAGACTAGATAGTATAACTGTAATTCTTGCTTGATAATTGTTTTGTTATCTGTAATTTTACTATGTGGAAGTTAAAACCTTGCTTTTTGAAAAAAAAGAAAAGGGGAAGTGCTGTGGGATGTTCTGTATGTTAAATGTGTTGCTCTAGTTGGTTAATAAATAAAACACTGATTGGCCAGTAGCCAGGCAGGAAGTATAGGCGGGACAAGCAGAGAAGAGAATTCTGGGAAGTGGAAGGCTGGGACAGAGAAGCTGCCAGCCACCACCATGAGAAGATGTTAAGATACCGGTAAGCCACAAGCCACGTGGCAACTTATAGATTAATAGAAATGGGTTAATTTAAGATATAAGAACAGCTAGCTAGAAGCTTGCCACAGCCATACAGTTTATAAGTAATATAAGTCTCTGTGTGTTTACTTGGTTGGGTCTGAGCAGCTGTGGGACTGGCGAGTGAGAGAGATTTGTCCTGACTGTGGGCCAGGCAGGAAAACTCTAGCTACAGGAAAAGCAATGGGGTTAGAAGACAGAGAGGCTGAGATGGGAGCAGAAAGCCAAGTCAGGAAGATAATAGGTGTGAAGTGACAGAACCCAAATAATGGTTGGACTTTTGCCTGCTAAGATCACTTTTCTGAATATATTTGTTTCTAAGAATATCTTGATTTAGTCCAACACTATAAAATAACAGTTTTCTACAAAATTGAATCCATGGATCTTTGTGAAGGCTTTTCTATAATACATGGCTAAAGAAGAAAGGAAAACACATATTCCTTTTGGTATGTGATTAAAATAGAAATATTTGCTTTCATGTATTTTAAAATGGGGATACCCTATTTAATATTAATTTTACAGAATAGGCTAACAAGTCTCAGTTTAAAAATTCCTAAGCTCTCAGTGATTTCAAATGAGACATACTTGTCTGTTACCACACCTCTTATCAAAAGCAAGAGAGGAAAGAACTGGGCAGTTATTCAGGGATCTCAGTTCTCTGGCCTTCTAGTATCTTCCTCTCTGAGTCTTCTTCTCTCTCTTGTCCAACTCACAAGGAAAGAAGATGAGTCCATGGTTGGGATGTATACTGCTCTTCCGGAGGACTCTAGTGCAGTTCATATCAGGTGGTTCACAACCATCTCTGACTCCAGCTCTGGGGGATCCACACCCTCTTCTGGCTTCCACAGGCACCTGCACTCACATGTACATTACCACATGCATTCGTGCACACTTGCACAGATGCACATGCAAGATTAAAAGTAAAATAAACCCAAAACCCAAATGTAATGGAAAAGCTGAAAATGAAAGCATTTACCATTGCTTAAATGTATGCTTTGATAAGTTTTTTTAATTAGACATTAATACAAAATATTCCTGGGGTGATAATGCAGGCTTCTAGTTATTTCAAGGTCTTCTTCCTCAAGTCATCCAATTAGTGAAGTTGTTATCCTGACATTTATTGAGGAGTGAAAATCTAAGATGTGCTAATGTTAAAGAACACATCTATTTGCACTAATAAGTAATTCATACTATTTTTCCCTTCTCATGCTTCTTATAATTAACTAAATAATCTGTGCTCTTTTAATTTGGGAAATAGCTTTATGAATGTCACTGAGTTGGTGTCAGCCTGAGTTGGTGGCAAGATAACAGGAGCAGTATCTGAATCCTGCCTTAAGAAATGGAAAGATTAAAAATACTGTCATTGTCTTAGAGCCTGTTATTTCTTGAAGGTCAATAGGAATGTGTGGCCCATGAAAGAAAACAGTCTTGCAGGATGGTTGGTGATGGAAATGTTTACATGCAAAGGATATGTTGCCACATGTACCCCAGGGATATAAGCCACATTCCCCCTTGACCATAGCCAATTACCAGTAGAAAAATAATGTAATGGAAGTCTTAACCACTTTCCTTAGGAAGTGTCATGCCATTCTGAGACATTACTGGAGAAATTACAGTGCCATAATGAGCCTCATAATTCATGTCAGCCCTGAGCCTTTTCATTCATTTATAAATGTTTTAGAACCCCATGATTTATAATGCCTTGAGCTGGTTTTCTTTCAGAGCTATCATGCTCCCGTTAATATGAACCATTCCTGCACCTTGCCAAGAGACAAACCCTGCAGTAATAAATCATAAAGGTTAGTGCTCCCCTGGAATTGCTATAGTCAAATTTTTTTATACTATGTGAATACAAAAGAATAGGCTTTTGTAAAGAAAAAATATTGAACGCTGAAAAAGATAAAAAAACACAAAGAAAAATCTCTATAGAAAGATGTCACCTTAGACTCTATCAATTATTAATATAACATATATTTTATTTATATTTGAGGACTGTTGTAGTCTAGAAAGTAGATCAGTTTTAATGATTTCTTTAAAATATTTTTGGAAATATATATGTGTGTATGTATGCCACATATATGTGGGTACCCATGGAGGCCAGAAGAGGGCATCAGGTTCCCCAAAGCTGGAGGTATAGGCAGTTGTGAGCTGTCTGATATGGGTGCTGGGAACCAAACCTATGTCCTTTGGAAGACCAGTAACTGCTCTTAACTTCTGAACTATCTCACCAGACCTAGTTTTAATATTTGACACAAAATTAAGATAAAATTGACCTGTAGCTGGAGTTTTCCTGTGTCCATCTGGCTCCTACAGCTGCTCAGACCCAAGTAAACACACAGAGACTTATATTACTTATAAACTGTATGGCTGTGGCAGGCATCTTGCTATCTAGTTCTTATATCTTAAATTAACCCATTTCTATTAATCTATACCTTGCCACGTGGCTTATGGTTTATTGGTATCTTTACATCTTACTTCTCATGGCAGAGGCTGGCAGCATCTTCTGACTCAGCCTTCCACATCCCAGAATTCTCCTCTCTCTTATCCTGCCTATACTATACTTCCTGCCTGGTTACTGGCCAATCAGTATTTTATTTATCAGTCAATCAGAGCAACACATTCACAGAATGCAGAAAGACATCCCCAGCATTGACCATCTAAACAACAAACCTTAGAATAAGAAGTCCTTTGGCCATCACTTTTATTCTTACGTTTTATCTCTCTTAATAAATAATAATGTTTCCAATGCATTTCCCTCTTATAAACCTCCGCCCAGCAATTCACTTTTGTAGTCAATTAAAAAGTTAAGCTATTAAACATTATTCTGTTAAACAAAACAATTAAAGTAGTTGTTAAAAGCGTCTAAAGTTATGTAACACATGATGTGTTGTCAAGGTATGGGTATTCTTTCATTCATGATACCTTGTCTCCACGGCTGCTGTCTTTAGTGGCAATACTCATTACAAAGTCCATTTGCTGTTATACCAAGGAAGAATGATTATTTATTTTTCTGACTCACATTTTGACCTAAGAATGATGCTCTGCAGAAATGATTGTGCTTCTATTCCATTCAGCAAAATCCATGGGACCCTCCGACTGTTTGAAAGACCCATCAAATGTTCTATCTTTCAGAATTTCTGAGACAATTTGGATGCAAGAAGGGAAGTTAACAATAGCTGTAGATATCCCGCAAAACAGTGCTGGTCAGTGGACTCTTCTGCCAGCCAAATCCTGTCATTTAATGATGGGAGATCTTTACATATGGCCTTACCATTGCCTTTTATTTAACAGAAAACCTGATTCTTCTTCTTATTGTTAATTGATCACCTTTCTCCAAAAGTTGGCCTCAAATCTGAAGGCTCTTCTCCCCAGATTTTTTGCATGACATGACACTTAGTATTCAATCCTGGTTCAAAAACTTAAGTTTTTCTGCTGACCAACAAATTATCTGTCTTACAATACCAGTATCCTGAATATTCAGTCACAAAAATGAAGGGGATATGGTTGGTTACGTGGTGGAACATGATATAAAGCTAGGACAGAATGATTGATTCCACCGTTGTTTCAAGAAAAATCATGAATAAGGAAGGAATAGAAAAAAAAATGAAAAGCATGGATTCAAGGGAAAGAGAAGACAAGCTGGAAGTTTTTTTATTTCCCTAGTTATTTTTTAGTTAATTCTTTTTTTCTCCCCAAATAAGGACACATAATTAGAAAAATTTAAAATATCAAGAGTAAAAGAAAATACTGGAATAAGCAATTTAGGGGGCTGGGTATCCCAAGGTTAGCTTCATTCTCTTTCTTCACTCTTCTTAGCAGTTCATATTTTAGATTACACAATAATGCCTTCAGCTCATCCTAAAATGTGTTGTCACAGTCCATTCAACCTAATATAAATTTAAAAAGATATCTACTGGGTGACAATTATGAGTAAGTGTTTGAAGACTTATGACAATCCAGGAGATTTTTAGAAACATTTATCATATTAAATAATCAGCTGTCTGAATCATCTGCACCATCTACATATTCTCACTGTTTCTGTTTTACAAATGACACATCCTACATACAATGAGGTTAAAGAATTTGCCTGGGTTCACACTTTTCTTGCTGCATCCCAGCATTTGAATGCAGGCAATCTGGTGTTAAAGTCTATACCCACCATTTTAGCTATGTTCACACCATGTGTGAACCTATAAGAGAAGGTCTCAGCAGTTAAAACATCAAATCCAGTGAGTAAAAAGACTGAGTACAGGCCCTATACGCAAATGTAAATGTCTGCTTATAAATATGCAAAGCACAGCTGCTTTGTCTGCACAACTTTGGCAATTTCTGCAAATGGAGCAAATTTACATTTCACATTTCAGGGTTATTTTCATTCATTTTACTCTTCAAACCAGTTCCCTTTCTTGTTTAGCAGGAAATGATAAATCTGCCATAGTACTTAGCACTGTTTTTCAAAGGATGTTCCACAGAACATCTGTCTCTAAGCAAAATAACAGATTCTGCCCCACCCTAAGCCTTTGGCCACCAAATCTCTGGAGTCAAGAATCCTGCATTTTCCTGCATATGCATGGTGCATCCGGTGGTTCTAGAGTTTGACTCGGATGTGGCAGAACTTCTTCACCTTGTATCAACTTATTGCTTTTGCTTGTACCAAAATTAAGCACAAATAGATAGGATATGTTTACCTTCCATCCTCTAGTCCCAATTATCTGTGTAAAAAACATAACCTCCTTTAAATGGCTTCCAAACATTTCTCAAGTCTTTGCCCTTCCTATCCAGGTCATACACACAAAAAAGGAAAACTTGCTTGGGTACAACCTAAGATTATTCAATTCCTAATAAGTGAAAATACTTCTCTTATTGCTTCAGCACACACATTATTAATTCCCTCCTTCAAGTGCTTTCTAAAATGTTTCATTTACCTTGAGTCAAATCTTTGCTAAGTATTGACTCTAAATATTTTATTTGCATTTTTCACTTTTGTCATAAATCTCCATTTTTCATAGTGATTTTTTTAAAGCAAAACAAAAAAAATTCAAATATTTAAAACAGTGCTAAGCAGAATACTTTACTGTGAAATTTATTTCTTCTCGTTGTTTGTTATACTACCAACGTCAAGTCCTTCTCATTCAGCAAGAGCTAAAAGTTAACTCTAAAGTTGGACTAGTGACAACTTAAATTCCTCAAACCATGGCTTCCAGTACAAGGTTCATTCGGTATATCCATGAAATGATGAATGGTGTGATTCCCAACAACTAATGTGGAGTCCACTACAGCAGGGGTTAAAACTAGAACTCTGGGGCTAGTGGGATGGCTCAATGGGTAAAGGCACTTTCCATGCAAGCTTGGTGGCTAAGTTTGACCCCTAGAAGCCTTATAAAGGTAAAAAGAGAAAACTAGCTCCACAAAGTTGTCCTCTGACCTCCACATATATGCTGTGGCATGCAAACCCATCATACACACATCATGTTTACACACACACACACACACACACACACACACACACACAAGCATGCACACAAGTACACATACAAATTACAAATTTAAAAAGTGGCTGTGCAAAGACATATAACTGGGAGACAGCTGTAAGTGATATATACTATTATATTATTTGTGAGCTGTCCAAAAAGGTGATAGGAACAACTACTCCTAGTATTTAGAATTAACCCAATTAACTTCATAAAGGACAACAGATCAAAATCTGAGACACATCTAGGTTAAACCACATTTCAAGGTATGGGCCATAATTCTCACTAACACTCAGAAAAGAATGCAATATAAGAATATATTTTACAAATCACAAAACCTGTTAAGTCTTTAGGATTATGTTGATTATTTAACTTTTTGAGACAAGGCTCCACTGTGTAGCCACAGCTGCCCTGAAACTGGCTATGTAGACCAGGCTGGCCTGGAGTGACAGAGATCTTCCTGTTTCTCCCTCCTGAGTGCTAGGATTAAAGTTTTGTGACATCATGTCTGACCTATGATTATTATTACACATTAAAAGAATGCATGGTTAAATACATGCTTGTGCTAGATTTATATTTCAATATGGAAGTGATTTCTCCAATTCAAGTAAATATTTTAGTTTTGTAACTTTATCAATGTGTTATTCCTCTAAAGGAGTTTAAAAAAACTATTTTTTAGGAAATTTTAGTCTGTTCTTCAGAATCTACTTTAAGGCTCAACCACCTGCCTTCTTATGACCTCAGACTTATGAAGATGTAATTCAGACACAGTTTTTGAAGAAGTTCTCTTTTTTTTTTTTTTTTTTTTGGTTTTTCAAGACAGGGTTTCTCTGTGTAGCTTTGCGCCTTTCCTGGAACTTACTTGGAAACCCAGGCTGGCCTCGAACTCACAGAGATCCGCCTGGCTCTGCCTCCCGAGTGCTGGGATTAAAGGCGTGCGCCACCACCGCCCGGCTGAAGAAGTTCTCTTTTATTGTAGAGGTTTCTCTTTCAAAATAATCCACATGCCCCTTCTCCCTGCTCCCTTGTAAGAGGTCACATACAACGGCAGAAATCACTACCTCCTTTGGGCCCGATAGCCCAAGGCCATGAGTGGAGCAAATACCACTACATCCTTCACTTTAGTTAAAGGCTTGTATTTGGTAGTAAGATTTCATAAAAACAAAAGTCACCATGCTCTTTTCTCTATGCTTTGTGCAAATATATGTGGTAATTTGAGTGAGAAATGATCTTGATAGACTCATGTATTTGACATTGTCTAATTGATGGTACTCTTTGGATGTTATAGAACTGTTAGGACATAGAGTCTTGCTGGAGAAGTATGTCACTAGGGGTTGGCATTTAAGACTTTGCCCCACATACAGGTCACTCTCTCTGATTCCTACATATGGATGGAGATGTGATCAGCTAGCCTCTTCCTTTGGCCACTGACTGCCATGCCTCTCCTTCTATTATGGATTTTTACCTTCGGAACCATGAGTCAAATTCTTTCTTCTACAAGTTGTTTTCCATCCTGGTATTTTAATACAATAATACAAAAGTAACTAATTGTAGAAGTAGTACCATAGAGTGGGTTTGTTGCTCAGGAAAATTTAACTGTGTTGTATTTTGGAAGAGCATGGGTGACTTTGCACTAGAAAAAAAAAGTTGATTGCAGAGCTTAATAGTGATAGAGACTTTGAAGAGATTATTGATAAAAGTAATGTATATAGTGAAGGTCTGAATCACTAAGTTTCAGAAGGAAACATAGACTGTATTCATTCATAGCTAGGCTGGAAGCCATTTGTGTAATTTTGTCAAGGAATCTGGCTGTTTTCTGTCCATGTCCTGAGAATTTACTTGAAACTAAATTAAAAAGTAATGGACTAACTTCCCTAGTCGAAGAAATTCCATGATAGTGTAACTTTGAGTCTGTTATGGAATGGTTGTCACTGATAATTCTTAGGTGGGGCTACAGTGAAAAAGAGCAAGTGGGGCAGAAAGATATTTAAAATGTACAGTTTGAAGAAAAAAATGGCACTAGGAAGCTTAATCTGGCTCTAAAGTGTGTGCTGGAAAATAGGTTGTAGTTGGCAGTACCTGATTTGTTTTGATTTTACAGGGGGATCACAGTTAAGAGACTCCCTTGTATCTCAAAAGAGATGGGATTTTTAACAGTTTTGAAATGTAATAATTTGACTAAAGATAAATGGTCTCTTGTTTATACCCAAAAGTAGGGAATCTTAGAAATGCTGTCATTATGTGAGCAGCAGCATGACTACCAAAAGCCTAGACTACGTGCAGTTAGCTGCCCTTGTCCAACTCACCAAGGCCTAGCTTTTCATGACTATAACTAAGCTCTACTTTGGTTGCTACTTCAATCCAAACTCTTGAGTATTGGCTGAACATAATATAAGCTAACTAATTGTAGAAAATTTAGAAAGAACATGTTAAAGAATCCTTCACGTTTATTCATCTTTTTACAAAAGACATTCTGGAAACTGTATAATCTTCACAAGGAATTTAGATCTCTACTCTTTGGTCTTCCATTCTTAAACTATCGCACAATGGTTTAGCGAACAAATGTAGGGGTTTTGTTTGGATTTGTTTCTTGTTTTGTTTTTGAGACAGCATCTTACTATATAGCTCTGGCTGTCTTGGAACTCACTATGTAGACCAGATTGGCCTCAAACTCACAGAGATCCACCTGCTTCTGCCTCCCTAGTGCTGGGATTAAAGGCATGCACCACTATGCCTGGCTACAAATTGAGTTCTAATGTGAATTTGTTCCCTTAATATTTTCTTTATCATAGCTAGGAGATCTGTTTCTAACTCATTAACACTTTCTGGTCATTAGCCTTTCCCATTAAACTTCCCCGATGTGTAAAGTCTCCAATGATTTCAGTGTAGTTGCCTGTGGATACCACACACAATGTTCACAAGGAAAATATATGGAATCTGAGTAATTCAGAAAAGACCCTAATTAAGTTCTCCCTATTCATAGAACCAAATCTTTCATCAGTGGTAACACAATAAGATTAGAGCAGGGTCCTTGTAACTTGCCATAGGTGCAATCAACTGATACTAATGTTTCTTTGAGAAACACTTGAATAAACAGTGAGCCATTATTTTTATGTGAGAATTTCTTTTCATGAGAACTGCCACCCAATTCAACATTTTATGGTGAACTATGTTAGTCTCCATGGTTTTACATTCAATTCTAATTTTTCTTTCATTTTTATATTAAAATCCCGGTTTCCTAGCTTCTGGGAATACGGCCTATATACTTCTTAAACACCTCGTGACAAACGTTCCATTTGTCTAACACTGTAAAGGAAGTGCTGTTCCACATAGAAATAATAGTAGTGAGAACAGCACTGGCATTGCTTTTGGAGCCAACATAATAGCTTTCCGTCTCTTCCATTTAATATTTATAACAATTTGGTGAAGCTCAGAAAATGACTTGTCAACAGAAACACAGCTGGCCAATAGAACTGATTTTACATTCAGGTCACAGATTTTCGGTTACACTATGATGCCCATTTGAGGTTTTTTCTAATGTACGAACCCAAAATAATTTCAGAGTCATGAAAAGGATCCCAGTGACCATGTACAGTTCACTTAAAATAATGAGTCCATTTTACAAAGGCGGATGGAGGGTGGAGGACGATGCCTGGCACAATGGATGCAGAAGATGAGGCACACAGCTGTTCATAAAGAGGAACAACATCAGGAATGAGCAGATCGTGGACCTAGAGGAAACAAATTCCTGTGACACTGAGTAAAGTGGAAGGTGACAGTAAGAAAAGAGGCTGATTTCACTAAAGAGAAAGCCTAAGTCTTGAGAAATTCAGAAGTCTAGTAGAGAAGCAGACTTAGTAACAAGGTGAGAGCAATCCAAGATGAACTCTGAGGTGTCATTGCTAGAGGAGGGCCCTTAAAGGCAGGAGGCACTGGCAGGGGACGTTGTAGTTGTCTTAAATCGAAAGCCCCAGTCAGCCACTCTGTTGCCTCCAAGTCAAGATGAGAAGGTTTAGATGATGTAGCAATAGGGTGAAGAGAAAGTGAGCCAGGGATGTAAACCTGTCCTGAACACTGTAGGGGGGAGAACAAAGTGTTCATGAGTAGCCCCCTAGGCTTTAGCCAAAAAGAATAAGGAATATGATGGTTAACTTTTCAAAACTAAACATTGTGTAACTAACTGTCAGATTCCAACTTGGCAGAGTCAAATTAATACTTCTTTTTTGAATTCATTGAGACAGGGTATCACTGTGTAGCTCAGACTGGCCTCAAATGTTGATCCTTCCACATCTGCCTCCCATGTACTAGAATTATAGATTGTGCCAACATGCTTGTCTCTTAATTAATTAATTAAATTTTGTTTGGTTCGTTTTCTTGGAGATAGGGTGTCATGTAGCCTAGGTTTGCCTCAAATTCACTATGTAGCTGAAAATGATCTGACTTCTTATTCTGCTCCCTTTACTTTCCAAGAGCTGTGATTATAGGCATGCATCATCATTCCCAGGTTTAGGGTCCTTTACATTTTTCACATTGATATCTAATAATTGTTTGTATTTATGGGGCTCAGTTAAATGTTTTGCGCTTATTGTAAGTATATTTCTTTCAGGGGGTATTTCTAATTGGCAGTTTTTGGGTTTATTCCCCAATGCAAGAAACTGCTAAAACCTCATGTTTTTAAAACTTCAACAGCAGAGATAGTTTATCTCCTGATACTAGGATTATTTATCTGTTATAACATAAATAGCATCTATATTTAAAAACCAATAAATGGCTAGAGATATGACTCAGCATTTAACCGTACACACGAGATCATATTTCAGATTTCCAATTTGTAGTTACAAGACCTAAAACTCATAAAATGTATCTAAAATATAAAGCAAATTAATGTTAAGAGCAGAACTTGAAGTCAATTTTTTTTAGTTGATGAACTTTGTATACGGAATATTAGTAGGAGATGCAAGAACACGGATGCCAGGAGTGGTTCAAAGTGGTTTTACATTTCTTACCTCACAAACACAGTGTGAAAGCCTGATGAATTAGACACTATCTTCACAACACCTACATTTTAGTGAGAATCAAGCAAAGTATCTACAGTTGTGATGTGTACAAATAAAGTTTAAGTAAATGTCTGTCTGGAAAGAACCAGCTAGGAAAGAAGCTGGAGTTTGAGCCCAGGAGGTACAGTTGCCACAGCTGTGTGCCATTTCTTTGCCCCAATTCTAGATATTCTTTGCATCATCTTCCACATACAAAATAGTAACTTTAGGAAAATTAAATATTCAAAGTCCTAATTATTTTCTGTTTCTTACACCAAAGATCTTCATATTTGGGCAAGAAGTCTCTAGCCGGTTAAAAGGAGGAGATGGTAAGTATTCCCAAGTTCCAGCCAGTGTCACAGGTGCACAGCATTTGGCCAGGGCAACTGAAACACAAAAATGTCATTTTTTCCTTCCATCCCTGAAGCCCACAACTTATGAGGCAGTTGGTCGTCAGGTGGAGATCTTAAGCATGTGAGAACTTCAGAGAAGGTGAAGTGTTGACAAAGAGTCTGTGTGTCGGTAGTGAAGCCTTTGTATTATTGTATATGGGAATTAGTAGGCTGTGCATGAGTTCTGAGACAGAATTTTCTGTGAAACCCACCGTGTGGAAAGCCAAAGAAATAAACATCAAAATGTAATTGTGTGCGGCGTCACTCCAGGTTGACAAATGTATAACAAGAGTAGATTAAAGCTAAAATTGAGCTTTGCAGTATTTTGGACATCCTGAGTATATTTATTATAGTTTTAAAATATTTATTTTTAATTTAATAAGTACAGAAAAATATCAGAAATTTTAAAAGTGAATGTTGAAAAGTTTTCTCTCCTTCCCTGCCCATGGCCTGCTCTCTTTTCATATCTTCCTTGTTATTCACTCAGATGTTTTTCATCTTTGCAAAGATTATTTTTCTAGTAAGTAAAGTAAATGCATACATCACCACAGTGCTAGTCTATCATACCCTTTCTCCCCCAATGAAGGCATTTGAAGATCTTTATTAACAATGAGAGTTTCCTTTTTAAAAGACAAACTTGTATTTCATTAGTGATATAACCTATTTGAATAATTCTGCATATATGAAACTAGGTCAGTTGCAAATATTTGCTTTAATAAACAATACTTCTATGTTTAATCACAAGTAAACTACCCCCCATAAACTCCTAGAAGTAGAATTGCTGGAAGGACAGCCATAAACTGGTGCCAGGGTGTTAAGTATGTGCCAATATGCCACACTTGGACTTTGTACCAGTTCATCATCTCATTACTAATGGAGGCAAGGACTTGTTTCTACATCCTTGCCAAGGTTGTGTTAGCAAAGTTTGAAATTTCTGTTCCCCAGCTCATAGTTTACCATAATTTTCAGTTAGGATTCCCTTATTAAGTGTGAAGGAGAGCTTTTTATGTGTTCATGAGCCATTAATGACTCATTTATTCTAAGACATCTGTCCGTACAATCTGTTTTATTCTAGATGGTTATTAGTTTTCTTACTAATTGATGTGCCCTCTTCACATGCATGGATACCAATGAAGTTAAGAGGACTTTTACCCAGGGTGTCATGCCTTTTGACTTTGCATATGAGGTTTTCGTGGTGTCAAAGGTTTGTTGCTCTGAGTTTTACAGAGATGAATTTGTTCGTTAGCTCCTCTAACATCTAGAATTCATGCTGTAGTTTCACAGGTTATTTTCACGGTGAGGTTACAAAACAGTTATTTTATTGCTTTTTAATATTTTGGACATGTTCATGTTAAAATATTTTATCTATTGGGAACAGTCTTGGTGTGCTAATCAGATATAGTCCGATTTTTTGTCAGATATACTCATTCAGCGGTTGACAGTTTTCCCACTTGAGTTGCCTATTTATTTTATGTTAAAGGCATGTCCACTGTCTTTCAGTGTCACTTCTGATCCGTCCTTTGGTCTTTCTGCATGACTGTGTTTGATGCAAAGCTGTTTTAATTATAGCCTCAATATTGTGCTCTGATATCGCCCAGTACTTTAGCTCATTATCGGTCTTCTCTAGTGAGGAAATTTATTGGCTCTAATTCCTTGATTTTCATGTAAAGTTTAATATTGCTTCACCTAGTTATAGAAACCTTAATACCTCTTAATTATGAAAAAATAATCATTTATAAATAATTTTATCAATAAAATAATTAAATAAAAATAATTAACCTATTAAATTTTCTGGAGGCTGAGGTTCCTACTCAAAAATATACATTCACTTTAGAGTGGCTAAGGCTTCCTGTACAACACAAGTATATCTTGTATGTTTCCTTATGCAACTTTTATGTGTTCTTATTAAGGTTTGTTCCAAGAATTTTCCTGTTTATTTAATGTGCTTTTTTTTATTACAGATATCCTCATTTGGTTTTCTATATGAAAACTAATGATAGATTCATAATAAATTTATATTCTATGATTTAGTGAATAATTTAGTCTTAGTAGTATTTTTGGCTGACAACATTCATTTCTCTAAGAGCATACAATGACATCTTATTTAGCCCAAGTATTACTTTTTCTCTGTAATTGCAGTGATTAGTATATCTGCTATATTTAAATGTATGGTGATCAAAACAGGTGAAAGAATCACACAGAAATTAAACCATTTTAATATTGAGTCATATAAACTTTACAAGAAATAACAGTAAAGTCAGAAAACTCTGTAAGGTAACGCTGGGTTGAAGGTGGATGTTGAAGAAATGGCAGTCTGTCTCCACTGCTGAAGATGAGACCTCACTGAAGAATGTGGAACTGGAGTCCACCAAATGGAGTTCACAGTCCCCAGAAATTTAGAACCATATCTACAGGGTACAGGTGACATGAGACCTCTGGGCAAGGACCTAGTCCTCCATTGTACTCAAGAAACACCCTTCAAAGGTCACATTCACTGAGGCGGTCAGGTAACTGGACCCGAGTAGTACAATTCAAGGACATTGTGTTCTACATCAAGAAGTCAGGGAGGGAGCCAGTCCAGCTCTGCCTCCAGCTGCATGTCTTCCACTGTGGGCCCAGAAAACTACCACCTAGCTCTCCCACCTCCACTGCTAACTATTGGATCAACAACAGTTTTCTTTTTAGAAAGCAGCAAGAAATTTCTTTTCCACCTGCAGGGTTTCTCTAGTGCCGTCCACTGAAAATGCTTAGCTTCCTGTAGCTGCAGAAAAGAAATGTTTGAAGGGTCCAGTCCAGCTGCTCCAAAGCAAATGCTGAAGGGTGATAGGGAGCTGAAGGTGATATGCTGATACCTGAAAGCCTGGTGTCTATGTTTATTTCTTTTAATGGAAAAGTTTCTGTTAAATACTGTTTGCTTTTGAGATGAAATGTCAGTTAAAACTTATAATATTAGAAAAGTTGCTATTATATTGAACTAAAAAAAATCATGAGTAGAATTTTTGTTTTTTTTATAATCAGTAGAAGTGAACATATTCTTACTAATAGGATAAATATATTAATCCATACCTTGTTTTCAAAACACTCCATTTTTTCACTCCATTTCAAAAGGATTTTTTTTGGGTTTTTTTTTGAGACAGGGTTTCTCTGTAGCTTTGCACCTTTCCTGGAACTCACTCTGTAGCCCAGGCTGGCCTCGAAATCACAGAGATCCGCCTACCTCTGCCTCCTGAGTGCTGGAATTAAAGGCATGCACCACCACCGCCTGGCTCAAAAGGATATTTTGAAATAGGCTGAATTCCTTTGTCAATAACATATCTTGACTTTTTTCTACTAGTCTATAGATTTTCTTCTTAAATATTGGTTGGTGTTTCACATTGTATTTGTTCACAGAGAAGTGAATGCTGGTTTTTTGTTGTTGTTTGTGTTTGTTTTTTTCTGAATTGAAAAAGTTTAGAAAACTATTGAAAGAAAATATGTTGCATCAAAGACTTGATAGGCGTTCCCTCTTGAGTTTTTATGGCTCGTATTCTCAAACAGAGCAGGTTCTTTTGGAGAACTATCCTTGTTCAGCCTTGGGACAGCCTTTTCCATTTTCCTATCTCTTTTAGTGTTGTGTTGGGATGGTCTATTTTTCTGGAAAATTATCAGCTTTACCTGCAGACTCATTCTGTAAGTGATGAGAAAAACTCCTTTCACAGTCAGTGTTCCAAGTTTTCTCTCCGACAGATACTTTCTGATCACTGTTCTATATTTCACACAGTGACTATATTCTCTTCTCCACAGGCTGTATTTAGTGGCTGTTGTTTTATGATTCTATCAATATTCTTTGAATGCATTAATTCTATTGTTTCTCTGTTTTCTACTCAAAATTTTCTGACTATAAATTTTTTTGCTTCATTTTTATTCTTTTTTGAAGTTTTTATCTGTTTTTTTCATTGTCTTACTATAAGATTTATGTATTGTTATTTTAAGATACTCTTAAATTTCAGCTTGTGGTTTATTTTGTGTTATATTTTTTTAAAAAACTATTTATGATATTTTAAACCTGAATCATAGAAGACAAACAACCAATTTTAAACTTGTCTCTGTTTCAAAAATTATGTGTGTTTGAGTATGTGTGTGTGTGTGTGTGTGTGTGTGTGTGTGTGTGTGTGTGTGTGTGTAAGAAGCCCAAGAAGGCCAGCAGAGTGTGTCAGAGCTCCTGAATCTGGAGTTCCAGGTGGCTGTGAGCCTGAACCAAACTCCAGTCCTTTGTGAGGACTGTATGTATTCTTAACCTCTGAGCCATTTCTCTATCTCCAAGTTTATCTCTCTTATTTCAAGTAAGAAGTGTTTTTACAAAGGAATCACTTAAATGAATGATTACCTAAGATTAAACACGCTCTCCATTACACTGTTGTAAATGGATTCATCTAAGGCTACAAAAGTTTGAAGCATTTTTAACAAATTTGAATGAAGTGTACAAATGTCTTTTCATATGCATTTCTTCTTAGGCATTTTAATTTTCTTAAATAAATTTAATCAGCATGAGTTATGAAATTGAAACCATAAAAATGCCTTGTAACCACTTTCCAAACTTAGAACTAGAGAGATTTGGTGAGGGAGGACCATAACGTTTCTGTTCAGGGGATGGCCTGTGGTTCTTCAATTTCCCTAATTTTCATGGATTTCTGTCTGTGTACTTTATCATCACCCCCATGCTAATGTCATGCTGATTCATGAAACTTTACACCTAGCATAATACGGTGATTCTTTGTTCCCACCATTTTCCTCTCAAAGCTTTTCAAGCTCAACAGTGAGCACCAGTGCCTTTAGTGTCACAACTGACATCTCAGTGAAAGAGAATTGTATCACTTGTGACTGAGACATGCGCGTTGCAGTCACCTGGAAGGTGAGGCCCAATTAGATGCTGGCTAGTTTGGTTTGCTTGTTTTTTATTTTTATTTTTAACTTTTACTAAGTTGGAAATGATGTTATTTCTTTTTATTGTTAAATCTTTTTTGAGATCATAATACAACAATATTTTCCCCTTCCCTTTCCTCCCTCTAAATTTTCCTATACCTCTCCTCCCTGCTCTCTTTCAAATTCATGGCCCCCTTTTCTTCAATTAATGTTACATATATGGATACACACGTGCACACACCTAAGTACAACCTGCTTGGTCTTTATAGGGTTATTTGCCAGGCGTGACCATTGGTGTGCTCTTCCCTGGGAAAACTAGCTCTTACACTTTCAGCATTCCTCAGTTGCCTGTCGTTCTTTGTCAAGAGTTGAGACCTTGGGAGTGGTCCCCTTTCCATGGCAGCATGACTATTGTTGTGGGTCTTCTTCAGGGTATGTTTAAATGGCCAGGTTGGTTTTATTTTTAAGATGCACCTTTGTACTCTGAGTACATAATTTTTAGTTTGGGGAGCTCATTTGCTGGCTCATTGATAGTGAATATCATTTGGGCATTTGAGGCAAGATCTCTTTTCAAGATATAGCATTTAATATTTATTAATTTGTTACGTACATACAGACATGCTACTGTATGTTTGTTCAGTTAACTGGCTGGTAGTAAAACTATCTCCAGCTACTGTTAGGTGCTTATTTCTCATCGATTCTTGTGTAGTCTGAGTGGCCAGAACATTTTTCATGTTTTTAATTTCAGGAATGCTGTCTTGAATGATAGCCTAGATAATGAATCTGTAAGCCAATCTTTGTTTATCTCTTAATTAAGAACTCCAACCATGTGCTTGCTGCATGCTTGGCTTTTTGTCTTTGAAACAGGGTCTTACGTAGCACAGGCTAAACTCAAACTTTCCATGTAGCTGATGATGATCTTGAACTCCTGATCTTCCTGTCTCTACTTCCCAGGTGCTGGCATTACCATTGTGTGCTGGCATTACCACTGTGTGCCACCATAGCTGGCCTAATTCTCTTCTTCACTATTTTGCTTAATTTTATCATTCCTTACTTTCTCATTTTATCCTCTGTTTCTTACTCCTTCTTCACAGGAGTATTGTAATGCTCCTATGGTTATTCTATCTGGGAAATGAATCAGGAAACTATCCGTGGTTTGCTGTGTCATCAGTATGCTATAAACAACAGAGGTTAATTTCTGCTGGTTACACAGGAGTTTGTTGTAAGGGTACTAGACAGTTCACAGAATTGTCATTATCATGGTTAGGCATTGCATTTATTGGTGGATACTTAACTCTCTTTGAAACGAATAATTTCTTCTCACGGTGTTTTAGAAGGCCGGCAGTGGATGTCTGAGTTGTTTGAATTCTATCTCTTTCATATGCTAGCTGTGACCTTGGAAAACTTCTACTTTAACTGCCGCAGACATCAGTTTCTTTGTTCATGGAAGTATGAATTTTAAGAGCACCCATCTAAGTGAGTGTTTACAAGGATTAAGTGTGTCAGCATGGGCAAACTACATAGAACTTCCCCATGAATGTGACAGAGTGCATACAGGTGCTGGTTACCACTGTTCACCACACTTTCCTAAATTTCCCCTCTCTGGAGTGTTGGTTTCTTTTGAAAGAGCAATCAACCTTAGGACATTTCCTCCACAAACTCTATAAATAGCATGGAAGAGTAAAACTACTTTAAAAATAGCTGAAACTATCAAATTTCTTAATAAAATTACTTGGAATCCTGTGAACATAAGAAACTAAAAGAAGTTTAGATAAAGGGGGGAATCTTCTGTTCCATAATTATTTCACAATATCACACACGTATATTATTGTGAAATAATGTATATGTTATGAAAAATACAATATTGTGAAATATATACACAATTAATGTATATAAAATATTGTGAAATAATGTGTATATTATGAAATAATGTAATATTGTGAAATAAATATAAACAATTGGTGCTTATCTGATATATATTTTAGCCTTTATAAAATCCAACATTTACCAGACAAAAGTCTCCTTTTTGTGTGGGGTTGATATGTCTCAGATCATATTTGTCTTAGAATATCTAGTTATAGTAACACAAAGTCAAAATATTAGATAAAATTAAAATAAGCATTTTCTCATTTAATAAACCTGAAAGACAATGTGAGTTATATGAATTAAAATAATTAAATTTGCTTGAGTAGTAATTGGCAATTTTAACATCTCCTAACTTGCCATTTTGAAGACACTGTTCAAAATTCACTGTGCTATTATTTTCTTCCACATACCCATAAACTGTTACCCTTTCTGGGCTGAGACAGCTGCCTCACAGAATTTCCCAGCAATCATGCATGGTATGCTTTTGAACAGCAGCGAAAGTGTGTCATCTGATGGAAGTGATGCGGGAAGGTGGGCAAGCTGTAATTATTAAAGCTGGCGTGCTCCCAGCTTCCTGTAGATGGCAGCCAGATGCTCTCGTCAACCCTGGAGATCCCAGGTCTGTTGCTAGGTGGAGTATACATCACAGGCCTTGCCAAGCCATAAAATTATTTTCTCCTTTTCACTGTCCCAACTTGTAAAGATTACTCAGGCTTTTAGAAATGAAATCAGAGCACCTCGCGGTAGGTCACATCAAGGATGATGGAGCAATCTGACAGTGACATCTGTCTCTCTACTCCTGCCAGGTTTGATTCGAGGGACTTGGCTGGCTGAAAGCTATACAGTGCTTCCCTCCCTGTAATGCATTTGCTATCCTGCCCTCGGCGTTGGCTGCATCTTCAGGGTGCCATGCAAGTCAAAGGGGGTGACACTCTCCAGCCAGCCAGGGAGCACCGTCCTGTGATGCCAGTGACAGACAAGAACCGAACGCTCCTGCCAGGATCTAAAAACAAATCTTGTAGGTTCATAGGCAGATGTCAATTTCAGGTCAGCTTTTTGTTTATAAAACATGAACTAAATGTTGAATGAGGCGAACTTGTTCAGTAAAAGATAAATATATTCAGAGAATCTGCTTGTCGTGAGATCTTTAAGGTCCTCTGCTCTGGACCAAACATAATTTGGTCACCCATTAGATAAAAATATAGCAATCCTTCTATGCATAAGGAATGGTATTTGGAAAATTCCAGAGATGAGAGAGAGAGTACCAGTATCAAAAGAGACACAAAGACATCTTTGTGGCCAGGCTAGGTTGAGACAAAGAAAAATGTAGAAGTTCTAAGCAAAGAGTTTATATGAAGGTGGAGCAGGAAGAAGACAGGTAGAATGATCAAGGTTATTGCAGACACCTTATGTTTGTTTACTATGAGTGTTCCTGTGCTTGTGTATGTGGGGAGTGTGCATGCACATGGAGACCCGACCATGACGTCAAGTGTCTGCTGTAGTCACTATCCACCTAAGTTCTTTAGACAAGGGCTTTCACTGAAACTGGGGTTTGGTGATTCTTCTAAATTGGTTGACTGTTGAGCCCCACAGACTCTGGTGCCTCTGCCTCCTCGGTACTAGGATTACAGACATACAACCGTACTCAATATTTATGTGGGTGCTAGGGATCCGAATTCAGGTCCTCAGGCTATATGGCAAGTACTTCCTTATTGAGCCATCTCCCAAGACCTGTGTTTCAGAAATCTTGGCAAGAGGCAATGCCCTGAGCTAAGAGAGTAGGAACGAGGTACAAATAGACTTACAATAAGCACAGGACGCAGAAGATCAGGATTTATGAGAAGATAGAAATGAGTATTGGTGAGTTTGAGAAAGATGACGTGGGAAATGCTTCGTTTCTAAATGGGTAACTGGGTAAATGTGGTTCTTTTTATTGAAAAGATGGAAGATGAAGGGAAATGTTGCGTTTAGTTCAGACCCTTGAATTCAAGGTAGACGTGGGGTAACAAAAAAATTTCAACCAGGCAGTGGTAAACATGAGTAGAAGGTCAGGAAAAAAAAAAAAAACAGCAGATGTCTTCACTTGAAACCTAAGATAGGCTCACAGAGGCCGAGTTGCATAAGGAACGAAAAACTCCTGGGAAAAGTACTTACAGCAGGAAAGAGTTGAGGCAGGTTTGCATGATGGATAATGAATTCAGTATCACAGGGAAAATTTTGCTTATAGTGTGTTATCTATTTTTAGCCCATCCCTCTGCTACACTCTCACAGCCTTTTACATTAAAAAGACAACATAAAAAGCATGGTGTATATGAAAGAGTGACCTCAATAAAATCTCCACGGTGCCCCCAAATCAGACCATGAACAGTACTGGTGCCCATTCAATCACCTGGGCTGAAAAATCTCAGGCTCCTTGAGAAATGGCAGACATCATGAGACAGAAGCATCGGGCATTTGTGGGTCTTGGCTCTGTATATATGGCCATCAATAAGCAGAGGGCTTCCAAAGAGAGCATCAGTGGCAGCAGAGCTTTGCTAGACACAGCCTTGACTGGAAGCATCACCAGGAGAGCAGTGGGAGCCTTAGGGTTACTAAGATGACTGGCTGGAGGAGGGCACGTGCAACTAGGACACGTGCAATTAATGTGAAGAGACAGTCAGCATGCATTGAACATGGTGATCAAAGAGCCAGACATAGTCCATCTCATGACTATTTTTGTGACATTATTTCTAGCACTAGTCTGGAACAACCTGGTGGTAAAAAAAAAAAATCTCTGTTTTAAATAATTGTTTTGTACATTGAAATATCATTTCTTTTTAGAATTTTTTTTATCTTATTTTAAAAACTCAAACTCAATTATGTTTTGAATAATATAGATTCCAGTTCATTAGTCCTCAACCAGTAGTTTTAAATGTGAAACCCTTCTCTGCTCTTTTTCAAAATTAAGTCAAACACATTTTAAAATGGTAATTATGCATTTTTGATATCACAGATAATACTTAACTGAAGCAAAGGTCTCCCCACCACGAGTGAAAAGTGACAGAATTGCTTGTCTCAGTTAGATTTTAATTTCATCTAATCATTAATTCACTTTTTTACAGTGTGTTTTGTAAAACTAATTAATTAGGGCAATTGCTTCCGGTCTCATGTGCTGAACATGAAAGGAGGTTGGAGAAGTACTACCAAATTATGTTTTAAATTTGATAAGCAATATTTGGTGTTTAAAGCTTGTGAGGAGATATGAGAAGCTTAAAACGCTCAGACACTCCAAGCCATCTGGTGCTATCACTATGTTTTATAGCCAGTCTTTGAATCAGGCCTCTGCTATTTTGCAAGTTACTTTAACCACTTTGGGCTTTAGCATTCTCTAGGGTAAAATGAGTCTTACGCATATAATACTTGGAAAATATTAAAATCAATGTGGTTTTATTCCTCTCTACTAATCATATTCCTTTAATGTCAATTTTGGGAAGAAGAGACGATGATGCTGGGGCTACACAGTGTTGTCTGATGTACAATAAGGGCGAAGGTTTCTTGGACTAGAAGCAGGAGAAGGCAAAAGGACCCAGTTGATGAGAGCAGCAATCAGGACTCCCTTCCTCCCCTCTGTCACCCACAAGATTCAGTCACAAAGGCTATATTGGAGAATGGCACCTATTCTTTAAGGAGGGCTGAGGAGGGGGTAGGGAAGGACTTCAACCACATTCTTTGTTAGACTCTGGAAAGAAACTACCTTCTGAGGAACCCGACAGGGCCAGTCACGCTAGAACCAAAACGGTGTCAAGGATGAAATGTCAGAAGCGAACACCGTGACCAGAGTTTCAGCCAAGCCACACGGATCCACAGCACAGAGAGAGACGGGGCTGCTGTTGAGGCAGCAGAGATAATCCAACAACACTTTGTTGATTATTTTCCCAGTCATGGGCTTCAATGCCAGGCACCTTAAAACATACCAGCTCCTTCTCAACAGATGTGTTCCACCATCAATGCCAGGAGGCATAACCCTTAGTCCTTTTGTAAAACCAGAGAACATCTGGAAAGGGAAGAACTATCAGAAAATAGGAAAGAGGCTTTATCTTCCAGGAAGACAGGAGGTCATACTAAATAATTCCATTCAGAGTGGAATCTCCAACAGTTGATGGACAGACTCAAGTATGGTGGCTTCTGTGGGCTAGAATGTTTAGAATGGAGAACTGAAGAGATAATGGTCCAAGTACGCAAAACTTTAGTTAGGTTAGGGAAAATAAGCTAAGAGATCTTTTATACAACATGGTGATTATAGTTAATATATTGTATTCTTGAAAAATGCCAAGAGTGGATATCATATCTTAACACAAAATCATAACTATGTGAGGTAATATATTTCTTTTATTTAGAAAATTGCTTCTATTCCCTCATTTCACCACTACTGCAGACTGAGACCAATGTGAAATAATCTATGAGTATATATTTATAAAATACACTATGTATACTATACATATTATATATAATATAATATAATTACAAAATGAGTCAAAGTTTAACATTCCAAACTATAACTATAGCAATACTAACCATGTAAAGTAGCACATTCAGAGCTCAGCAATTATTTCAAATCTATTAAATGTCCAGTGAAAACATTGTCATTCACCTTTAATTAAGAAATAGTTGCCGGGCGGTGGTGGCGCACGCCTTTAATCCCAGCACTCGGGAGGCAGAGCCAGGCGGATCTCTGTGAGTTCGAGGCCAGCCTGGGCTACCAAGTGAGTCCCAGGAAAGGCGCAAAGCTACACAGAGAAACCCTGTCTCGAAAAACAAAACAAAACAAAACAAAACAAAACAAAAAAAGAAATAGTTATTGAGTTACTGAATATTAGCATGGCAAGCCTTCTGCTAAGGGTATAGACACATGGGTGGTCAAGACACAGCAGTATATTCTGGCCTCCGATTGGTTTGTAATGTTGCAGCCTTTAGCCCAAGTGACTATCCGAGCAAATCAATGCCTGTTGTTGCATTGACAAATACACCAGTGAAGAAAAATACCATATGAAAAGATGGAAAGAGGAGAGAAGCAAGGGTGGTCAGCACCAACAATTATCCCAATCATTGTGAGAGACACTTTGTGCCTCGCTCAGCCAGTGTCCATGTATGACCTAATTCTGAGAAGGAATTTAATGGGGACAACTATGAATGGCACCAGCATGGCTCACCGCCTTTTCAAGAGCTGACTCAATCAGCCCCAAGGAGGTTTGCTTTGCTGGTGAAACCACATATTGTGAGAACTAAACAAACAAAGGATTTTAATGCTGTTTTAATCCTGGTAAATACTAAAAT
Source organism: Peromyscus eremicus (assembly GCF_949786415.1). Lineage (NCBI taxonomy): Eukaryota > Metazoa > Chordata > Mammalia > Rodentia > Cricetidae > Peromyscus > Peromyscus eremicus. The sequence goes on from NC_081418.1 coordinate 34,589,746, forward strand.
CTATTACTAGTTTTCATCTTCTTAGTTACATATAATTCTATAGTTTCATATTTCAAAAGTTTTATACTTTATAGCATTATCTGCACGTGTTTATTTATGTGATTGTAACAACAGACAGGATATTATTTTTCTAAATGACAACACAATTCCTTTCTGGGGGTGTTAGTACAGCCGTGGAGACCCTTACAGACCTATTAAAAGCCATATAATGTTACAATATCACCTAGAGATTAAATGACCAGGAATCATGATTAATATATATTTTAAGTTTACATATTGTAAAAACAAAGCATAAAATAGGTATCCCAGTTCCACCAATTATCTCTTAACAAAATTTCATTCATTTATTTAAAAATGTGAAGTCCATGTTGAGGCTTACAGGACAGAGTGCAGGTAGAGGGGGTGGTCAAGTACTTAACTTGAGCAAAAGAACTTGTCAAGCGGCTCTCAAACAATGATCTATTCCTTTTCTAATACAAGATCTCAGTGGGTGGCAACAGTCCTTGAAATTGGCTGTAATTCAGGGGCTTGAAGAGCACTAGGTATCAGTTGAATCATTAATGGTTTAGCTGAGAGGCTCCTATCTCATGACAGGAAGCCTCAGGAAAATGATTTCCATGACCACATCCCATATAAGTTATAAGCCAGGGTGACAGCGATAATTTAAGCCCGGGTCTACATTGCTATGAACTTTCAGTCCTAGGAAACAATGTGCCATTCTCATGCTAGTCTTCCTTACATAAACACATTAATCCTCTGTTTGAAATTTCTTTCTTCAGCCTAAAATGCTTCTACTTCTCATGCCTCATGTGAAAAGTGTCTACTTCTTCCTGAATTTATCTCATATACTTAATGAGGCAATTCCACAGAGTCTGTCTGATAATTAAAGGGATTTATTCTGGGTTAACTCACAATAAGCATAAGGGAGTTGATCGTGGGACCTAGAAGGGGTGGGGCACCGTCTAACATGGTTCTCTGGTGAACTCTGCCTTGATCCGCAGCACCGGCATCCAGCATCCAAGGCCATGAGGTAGCCAAGAGAGTGAGCACACATGCATCCCAGGTCTTAAGGGGTCCCCCGTCGGCCATGCCCCGGGGAGTGGTGCAGGTACCTAGCAGTTACCTGCTGCCTACGAGGGGCAGTGCTTCGGGGGTAAAGCACAGACGACCACCCCTACATGTATTTCCTATCCAAATTACTTTTCCCTTCTTTTCCTATTCTAGTCTCCATCAGCAGCTTCCACCAAACACCATCAAAACTTTTCTATTCCGCCTGTAAATGGCACGTCTAACCGAGGCCGAAACAAGTTGAAGAGAAAGAGGCTCTAAATTTTCATAACTCTAATTCCTAGCTGAGTGGCACACAGGAAGGCCTCAATAATTCTTATTGAATTTACTTTTAATATATCCAGTGGGTCAAAACAGGTCAGTCTGTATCAATTACAACAATAGTTTTATGATTAAGTTCTTCCTGTGCTCTGTGTTCGGGTAAGCTGAGTAAACATCACTTAAAGGGCTCCAGACAGCACACAATATTCCAGCTGGAGTGCAAGATCAACAGAGGGCAGAAGCAAAAAGAGCATCTTGTCAAAGACTGCCATATGCCGAAGCAGAAAGAGCCATGAAGGACGAGAGAGATCCTAAAATTTTATGGGAGAATTTTCACTTGATTATGGGCACTGCACTGAAGGTCCTTGAAGAGTTAAGTGCTTTTAATGTATTTGAAAATGAACAGTAGGAATTAAAAAGGGCAAGAGAGCATGTTTTGAAGCAACAGCAATGTTTACTTTTTAATTTTTTTTCTGGAGTATATTAATAGGAACCAAAGGGAGCTAAACCACGCTAAGCCAAAGGGAGCACGTGGTCAGTGAACTTTGCCAACTATGCAAGTGTATTCTGTGTCACTCATTTTTTTATAATTATTTTTATTTTATAATTCAATTCTGCATATCACCAAGGATTCCCCTGTCCTCCCCCCTCCCCCCACCTTCCCCCTAGCCCACCCCCCATTCCCATCTCCTCCAGACATATTTAAAACACAGAGGAGCTCATGTGAAAATCTCTTTAAATCTTTGGAGATTTGAAGCAGTCAAGACTGTGGGACCTGGGGTAGAACTGGCCCTACCTAGAGTCAGCTGTGTCTCTATACAAAAATCATTTCCTAAAATCATGGGACATAGGGTCTCATTATGTATAGTCTTGACTGACATGGACTTTACTATGTAGATCTGGATGATCTAGATCACAGAGATCTGCCTGCGTCTGCCTCCCAAGTGCTGGGATTAAAGGTGTGTGCCACCACATTCAGCCAGCAATAGGATCTTAACATCAAGTTCTGGTGAGAAGCAACAGTAAGCCTTCTATATTTTAGGAAGCCTGTGGGACTGTCCTGACCAACAATTTAAAGGGAAGAATCCCATACCTGGACTATTTATATTAGAATTATATTTTATTTTATGTGTATGAATGTTTTTGCCTGCATATATGCATGTATATTACATGTGTGCCTGGTGTCTGGGGAGGTCAGAAGAGAATGTCAGTTCCTCTTGAATTGGAGTAGATGGTTGTGAGCCACAACACAGGCTTGGGAAATTGAACCTCGGTGTCTGAAAGAACAACTGCTCTTAATCACTGAGCCATCTCTCCAGCCGTGTGTGTGTGTGTGTGTGTGTGTGTGTGTGTGTGTGTGTGTGTGTATAAAGCTTATGGTGTCTGGGAGAAGTGGTATCCTCCAATACAGCGTAACTCCCTCTAGAATATCTCTATACGAAGCATCTAAAACAGTAGCTTTCCATGTGGCTTGTCTCTGCACCCTCTGAACTACAGTAGGGACACAGGGCTAGATGTGCACTCTGGTACAATAATGGCATGGCTGTTATGGGGAGAACCAACCACCTTCTGATTAGATTTAAAATCCACTCCCAGAGGATAGAACTCAGGTCTAGTACTGTAAAATTGGGCAAAAAACTGCAGCTGGACTCCAAAGGAGACACTCCTATTAACAATTTATGAAATGGACAGAGTATCAAACTGCCTTCTTGTCTTAGTTACCATTCTATTGGTATGAAGAGAAACCATGACCTTTGGTTCCTATAATATACTCAAGAAAAAAATTAAAAAGTAAACATTGCCTTTGCTCCTAAACATGCTCTCTTGTTTAAACCCTATTGTTCATTTTCAAATAAATTAAACTCTACTTAACTCTTCAACCATGGCCAAATCAACTCTTATAAGCAAAAACATTTAATTAGGGGCTTTCAGAGGGTTAGTCCAGTAAAATATCATGACAGGGAGCATGGTGGCATGAAGGCAGGCATGGTGCTAGAAATATAGGGGAGAACTGTACATTATGATCTACAGGCAGGAGAACGAGAGAGAGAGAGAGAGAGAGAGAGAGAGAGAGAGAGAGAGAGAGAGAGAGAGAGACTGAGCCTGGCATGGGATTTTGAAACCTCAAAGTCCACCCCCTATGACAAACCTCTTCCAATAAGGGCATACCTACCAATCCTTCTGGTACAGTTTATCAGCGGCGACTTAAGCATTAAAACATGTGAACCTATGGGCCCGTTTTCATTCAAACTATCATACTTCTAAACACTGATCTTCATACCCAAGGTTAGTACATCTCTTCATCCTCATCAGAGAGATTTATTTATTTATTTATTTTGCAGTGAACAGCAGTTAATACAGAGACTCACAGCTGGTCAAAGTGTAGAGAATGAGTGACTGTGGGGAGCTCATTCCTAAATGGAGTGTTTGTGTGACCTCCTTCCCCAAGGCTCAAGGAACATCACGGAAAGTGGGGTGGAAAGACTGCAAGAGACAGCAGTTAGACTACTACGAAATGGTGTCTTCTGGACACGACAGGGCCACAGCACACGTGAACTCACGGCAGCTGTGGTTGCCTGGACAACATCTGCACAGCATCAAGCTAGTCAACAGTCTAGCACAGATGGAGGAAGATCTCCAATCCCCACCCATAGCTGAGGAGCTATAGGCAACTGTTGGCTGCAGGAAGAGAGTCAATTTTCTTCTGGGATGTGGTCCTTGGTAGGTTGACCATGTTCCAGTGGACGGTCCTATATTCATGCACATTTGGCCAGTACTAATTAGGCTCAGTAGGTTTTTTTTTTTTTTAAGACATTAAGTTAGGAGGGGGATGTGGTGAGGGGGTCTTGGCATAGTTGAAGTGCAGAATGGGAGTGGGTTTGGACAAAATGCATAGTATGCATCTGTGAAATTCTCAAAGAATAAATAAAAATATTTTTAAAAAGTATACACATTTCACTTACACTGAATTTAAATTTTAAAAATGTGTTCTATGTGTAAATGTTTTCTAGATATCTAGAAGTCCTAATAACTTTTTAAAAATTAGCTTGTCTATTTTATAAATTTTTAATGCAATTGATACTGAAATAATGTCAAGCTGCATACTTAAGTTCCTATAGCAAAGAGAAATCTAATAGTCTCATCTCATCCTTACATTTTAGTTTTTATTATAGACACATCCCTATTCAAGCACTAAACTCCAAAAGTTTTACTGAAGATATCCTGCCTCACCATCCTTCCAAAGTATTTTAAAGGTAGACACGAAAAAGATAATTCTCTTTGGAAGCAAAGTGATGAATTCCCTGATGTGATCTGTTCTTACTGTAATTTCAGAATCTGTTCTGCTTGTGAATGGATGGCATCATGGAACTTAGATTTGATTCTTTTGTTATCTTGATTCTTAGTCATCATCTCTATCCATGAATCCCAAACTGAGAAGGAGCCAGTGTAGATAAAATCTGTCAACACCTTAGGGAGAGGTTTCTTGTAAATACAAGGTACTATTCACGGTACCACACCTTAAATAACTTTCTACTTTCAAGAGGAAAAAAAAATATGAAAAACAGCCCAACCCCAAAAAGCCTGCCCATCAGGTTGTCTACCAGGTGACACGGATTATAGACTCAAAAGGGCTTCAGCTGGCTACTTGCACCAGCACATTGTCTTATCTTTCAGTCACTAGAACTTAATCAGCATTTAATGTGGATCTAAATTGCATCTATTTAAGATATAATTTTTGAGCTTCTACTCAATGTGAATATAACATCTATGCCAAGCCCTTAGGGGAAGAACAGTGTTCCCCCAACTCTCACATTTATAAGAAGCCCATCTGTAGAGCATAGCTAAAAACCTGGATGGTTTATACTCCAGGTAGATCCTCATTTAGCCAAGAGTCCACCTGGCGTTGGCCAGTGGCATATTCTTTCTGTCGGAATATCCCTGGAAGGACGGACAGTGAAAGGATTTCGGGGCGGTAGCTGCTTGGTTTACTAACAACTGCATCACCTATAGGCTGCCTGGACTTGGCGAGTTTCTTAACCACCTTGTGCCTTTGTTTCCTTTGGGCAAAAGGTAGAGGGTGTTCATCTCTACGAGTACTGAGAGGAGAGTCAGACACGTCTATCCCAAGTGTGTGCGCTGGCATTTTACTCTTGGATAGAAGGCAACAATGTCTGCATTAGGACACATGCCTAGAATGTAGTGAGTACTTATTGAATATCTGTTAAATGCATACCTGTTTTTTTCTGTTCTGAATATTAACAAAAATCATGTTTATCAGTTCAACAGCATAGCAAAAACTGCTTTAAGTGCTGTTTACAGACTCACTTATTCCATCTTGAAGCATTCCTGTACGGGAAGCACTAACATTCTCTTTTGAGGAAAGGAAACTAGAGCATAAATAGTTAAGCCAATTTGCTTAAGATCACCCTGCTCTTAGAGGAAATTCAAGCTAAGACAGTTTCTGTCTCTTGGAGTTTATGCTTTATTATATAGAAATAATTCATCAAACATCAGTGGACAAAAGAGTCTCCTGGAGAACTTGCTAGAAACACCTATTCCAGGGCCCAGCCTTTGATACTTAAAGATAAACAGTGACTGGTGAGCCAAGGAATCATCATTTCTTATATTTGTCTCACATTAGTGTGTGTGTGTGTGTGTGTGTGTGTGTGTGTGTGTGTGTGTGTGTGTGCCATATGTGGATATATGTGTAGATCCCCACAGAGGCCAGAAGAGGCTATAAGATCCCTTAGAACTGGAGTTACAGGTGGCTGTGAGCCAAACTTGGGTCTTTTGGAAGAACAGTAAGTGTTCTTAAATGCTAAACCATTTTTCCATCCCTGGAAATCATCATTTCTGTCAGGACCAGGAAATTTCTGGTGTGATTGGCCATTTAACTGACACTCTGGAAAACAATAAAGTCCTGACAAAGCACTAATCTAATTAGCCACTCAACTTCGTGCGTTGAAGGATGGGAATGACAATCAGCCAAACTTTAAGTCAGTGTGATACTTAAACAATATTTTTGCTCCATTTTGAAATTCTGCCCGGGCTTTGACACGCCTTTGGATGAAATGAGAAACAGCAAAAATACACCATAGTCAAGTATAGACAACTAAACACTCATCCTGAAGGTTGGCCTGGAGGCCAACCTATACTTGGGCAGACAGAAGACCAAGAGATTCTGATGATACCATTAGAAGAGCTGGCATTTCTTCACTGTGGAGAGATCAATCCCTTCATTTAGAAACTGGCTGAAATTGCCCATGTCTGTTTCACACATGAAAAAAAAACCAAAAAAACAGAATTTACTTGTATACCAAGGATCACAGAATGAAGCTTGATTTCTTACAAGAAAAAAAATAACTTGTTACAGCTTTGATTTCAAAATGCATGGTTTTCTACTTTTAAAGTTCTAAAACTGCAGTGTGTCTTACAATCAGTGGATTCATTCAGTGGGATCGTATTTTTTGCTCTCCGTTCAAGATGGTATCTTAGAATCAGGAAATATAGTAATTTATGTTCAAATCAGTTTTCAGATGGCACAGATGATAAGAAAGCATAAAGCATAAATTTAGGTCATAATCAAAAGAAAATGGCTTGCAACTGCTAGTCACTCTTTAAAAGAGTCAAGAAGATATGATAAGGCTTTTTAGCATATAAATCAAGAATCACATTTCAAAACACAGAGTAGCTGGCTAAAAATGAATCCATTCATTACAATCTGACTCTTTCTAGTTGTAGAGATTTAGTAGTAATAGTTCCCATGTCAGATACACTCTCTCTCTCTGACATCCCACCACTCTCCTAAAGGCAATAGAGTCAATTATCTTTAGAATGTATTTTACTAGAGAAAATAATACAAGTTGATAGGCGCACTTTTATTTGTGTTTTCTTGCACCTTTTGATGTATTAGATAACATTCTCAGTGTAGAACAATTTGAAGAAAAACAGAAAAGAAAAGAAAAGAAAAGAAAAGAAAAGAAAAGAAAGGCTTTATGAGGGTAGGGTAGGCTGCTCATGAAACGGATCCAAAGCACCACTGGATCGTCCACCTCTCTAAAGGTTATTAAACAGTTGGTGACGCTTAAGAGCATATACTTAGCTCATGGTTAATTAAAGAATCTGAATTTAAGTTTGTGATTTCTAGTTGAATGGTATTTGCAGAGCACCACATTCTAAAGCTCTATAAAGAAATTACCGGCACCCAAGTTTTGGCACACAAGAATGAAATCCGTGACATTAAATGGGCTCACCGAGACTTTCGGTTCTACCCACTACAAAGGAGTTCAAGCACAGAAAGGGAGCAGATGGGAGAGGTTGGGAAGGTAAGTGGATGGTGAGCTCGATACTGGGCCAGTTGGGTCACCTCAGAAGAGCTGAGAACAGGACAATGTGGTGATAACACATATATTTTAATACATCCTTCTGCCTTGATTTGAATTATAGAGAGGGCCATCGCTTTTACTTTCTCTAGACAATTGTGAACTTTTATTAATGTTTTTATGATGTTAATGTGTGATTCTAGTTAGTATGAGAATAACTGACTTAATTATAAACAAAAAAAAAAAACCCAAAAAACAAAACACCCACATCTTGGGCAAGAATAATGGGGATGAAAATGAAAAAGCATATTAAAACAAACTAGGCTACAAAAGGGAAACAGCAAAAATGAAGAAACGTGCTGTACTTTTACTATACTTCTTTCTAGAGCCAAAGCAAAGAGGACCCCAAGATTATAATGCGTTTTGAAAAGATTTTAAGGAGGCTAAAGCCTTGAAAGAGAATATTGTATTTCAAACACTAAGCAACTAATCAGAGCACAATGGAACAAACCCAATTTAGCAGAAGATTTTAAATGCATGCATAGTCATTAAAAGTAGGTTACTTAAAGCTCTGGGAGTTAGCAAAACTGTTTACCTGTCTTTTCTAATTAGTTCTGAAGCTCCTCACCCATTTTTTTTTTTTTTTTTTTTTTTTTTACTTTTAATCTCCCATCATGATGTCACTCATTCATCTATTAGGGTGCTGTGTTTTGGTTTGGCTACTTCTGGTAAGAAAGAATATGGGCAGCTCAGTGCCAATGCTGGGGGAGAGGGACAGGACAAGTGTGCCTTCCTGCAGGCCAGGGATGAGGCCATGGGCATCAGTTCAAGCTGTAATGGGTTCCCTGGATCCTTCCTGTGATTCACTGATTGACTCATAGCAAGTTGCTGGGTGTCATCTCTCTCCTCTGACAGCAAGAAAACAGTCAGAATGGCAAGTGGCAAGTGTGGAGTGAGTGAAGGGACTCAGAGCCAAGTGTGGCAATGCCAGCCACCTGGTTTAGCTGAAGACTCCTCTTTCTTACAGCTCTGTTTCCAGAAATGATTTGAGCAGCTATCACTGACTTATTAATTGGGCTCACATGTTTTGATTCCTAGACACATGGCTATCCTAGTTTCTGCCCTACAACCATTCTCCTAAGATTATAAAATCACGTTTGTATTTGTTCGTATTTATTAGAACTATCATCATTGTCTGTGATGTCTGCCAAGGCTACATGGTACCACAAGAAGTGCCTACTACCTCATTCTGTCCGGTAGAAATTTTTCATGTACATTAAAATTTAAAGTCAACACAAAATGAATGAACTATGTCATTAGTTCCCAAGCATCATCAGATTTCATATCAGCTTTTAGATCTAAAGGGACTATTTCTTACAACAGAGGTTTTTACACATAAAAATAGAAAAGGCAGATTTCTAAAGTTAGTAGTTGTTATTGTCCATACTAGCTCTATGGAAGTAGGGTATGAGGTCACCTGTCAGGTCAAGAAGAGGAGAAAATAGTCCCCTTCAGCAGATACGTACCTATAATGGAAACCTATCACTGGCGAAGCCTCATGGCAAAAAGCACTATGTCATCAAACCAAGCCCCTCATTTTTAGTTACTTGTTAAACTACAATTTTATTTTTTATTTTCTCAAAATTTTGCTCACTAAGAGAAAATGCATCAGTCAAATTAGTGCTGATATGCTCAGTTAATATTTATTCTTTTAATTGCGAGGTACTTTTCTGTCAGTCACCAGGTTGTTTAATGAACCCTAATAGATGTCCCTAAACGTAAGTAATTTCAGAACACTGGCAATTTAAACAATGAGCATTTTAGGTTAGGAAACTATCCTGAGGATCAATGAATTTGATGAAGTAAATCACACTTACTTGGAGAGATACAGCAGTAGCCATTTCTTCTAGCACTGTAGCCTCATCTCTTGTTTTACCCCTGGGACATCCACACTAACCTTAAAGAGCGGTGCACTCCACCTTACAAAACAGGTAAGATGGAGTCAGCCTATGTGCCCTTCAACAGGCAAATGGCTGGAGGAAATGTGAGAGATACACAATGGAGACATAAAGAAATAATGACATTCTGCCCTTTGAAGTAAAATGAGTGGGACTGGAGGACAGTGTGATAAGCAAAGTAAGCTAGACACAGAAAAATGAGTGTCACACGTCCTCTTTCGTATGCAGAAACAAATGAACAAAAAAGGTCGTCCTGAAAGTGTTACATGAAATGGCCAAGGCTGGGAAGGGTTTGCTGAAAGGAAGCACAGAGGAGAGATGGTCACGATCAACATGTAGGCATGCACGGAGCCACCATGGTGAATTCCATTCAACCATAAAATTGTGTGTGTTAAAACTAACTTCAAAAAGAAAGGCAACACAAGTGTATAAGGGTATTTTTTCGCCCCATTTGACTGTCAGGGTACTAGGAGTATTTTCTAGGCATGGTGGGGGAGGTGCATGCTAAATAACAAATGAGTTGACTTCCAAATGTAAGTTCTATATTTAAAATAATGTCTTAAAATAAAGGTGATTTCTATGTTTATCCCTTCCCCGTGTACAATCTAAAAGCTATTGTTATTTATCCTTTTGTGTGAATAATCAAAAAAGTTTAGTAAATAAAAGTGGCCATCTTCATGGAGCAAAGAGGGAAGAAGATAAATGACAAGAATCCAATTTTTAAAAAATTAGACAATTTGTTATACATGTAGAATAGTTTGCTTTATGTGCCTTCTGAGAATGGATAGTGAGTGAGCCCGTGGGTTCAACTAAGTAGTCTAATCAGGTACACGTTTATTGTTATCTTACTCTTCTCCTTCTCCTTCTCCTGTTATTATTGTTATTATTGTGTCTCTATGGTGTATGCCTGTGTGTACACATGCATACATGTGTGTATGTGGCGTGTATACATGTTTGTGCCTACAAAGGTAAAGAGTGATTGAGGAAGACACCCAGTGTCAACCTCTGCTCTCTACACACATGCCCACCCAAGTGCACATGCATTCACCTATATGTACCTGAAGATGTACACACGTGCAGAGGCAAACACACACACACACACATACACACAATCCTGTACTCGAACTGTGATGAGAAGCTAACCAAACCCAGCTACGGGAGTAAGCACTGCATCTATGTTGTTTGAATCTTAAATGGTCTTATAATAAAAAAACAGGAGCCAGATATTAGAGTGAAAGCTGAAAGATCAGAGAAGCAGAACAAGCCACAGCCAACCTCACCTGTCAACTTCTCAGCCAATCCTGTTTCCACGAATCCTCAGACTGAAAGCCTCTGGGTCCTCACCCGAAAGGGACTCAGGTGAACTGCTTTAGTTCCTGTTTCCTTATATACCTTTCTCTTCCCTGCCGTCACTTCCTGGGATTAAAGGCGTGTGTACTTCCCAGTACTGGGATTAAAGGTGTGTGCCACTACTGCCTGGCTCTGTTTCCAATGTGGCCTTGAATTCACAAAGATCCAGATAGATCTCAGCCTCCCGAATGATAAAATTAAGGATGTGTGCCACCACTGCCTGACCTCTATGTCTAATCTAGTGGCTGACTTTGTCCTCTGATCCTCCAGCAAGCTTTATTAGGGAACACAATATATCACCATACATCTGTGTGGACAGAACATTACAAATACAATGCATGAGAGTGTATGAAGCACATAGAACTGGAGCATCTTATGAGTGAGTGCATGCTTTAGGGTCTGCATGCTCATATTTGTTTTCACTATGGCAGATTCATTCTGAAATTCCTTGGATGTCACATTCCTCTTGGCTGTGATAACATGCAGGAGGAGGTCTTAAGTGATCCTTCTCCTAGGCTTAGTTTGCTTCCAATATCTCAGAGTTGTGAGTGGACAAAATGGCTTAGGTCAGTTCATAACTGTAAGGCCACAAATAATAGTATTCCCTTTTATAATTTAATTTCAGGGCCACGTTTTGATGCTAGCCATTGAAAATACACGGATGACTAAACTTGTAGGTGCTTTGTAATTTACTTTTGCTAAGGTACAGAGTTGAGTATGATTTAGCCACCAGTAAATTCATTCTTGCTTTTCTTTCTTTATCATTTAGACTCTTCAGGAGTCAATGTTTTCAAGGACTGACAATACAATGCCTAAGTACATTGACGTTTGTTGCTAGGAAACTAAGTCTGAAAATTTTTCTTGCTGGTATTTCTATAAAGGTCCTAAGAACTTTTTCCCCATTTTCATTTCCCTTAGAGATTTCCATCTCACTCCAGGTAACAATTAGTGAATATTTTCTGTGGCAGGGTGCAGGGAGGTGAGGACTATTTTCTCTCTAGGAGGCTATGCATTCCCCTCACCCACAGATTTCAAATCCTGTCTTTGTGAAGCACAAGCTCAGGGCAGAGTCAATGGTGACTCATTTCAGTTCCTTTAACTCTACCCAAGGGCTGGCTGTTTAATCAAGAAAAGACATTAATTGTCTAGTATACTCACTGTTGAGATAAGGATGTGAAATGTCCCTCATAGGTTTATGTATTTGAATTCTTGGGCTCCATCTCATGTTATTTGGAAACTATTTCCTTTCTTCTGTAACTTGTCTGTGGTTCTGACATACAATCCTCTGAATTATAGGAAAATGAATTAGTCCTTGTAATTGATTGTTAGTGTTCCAGGCCTGTCATAACTGAGTACTACAAACTCTGTTGCTAGAAACAAACAACCAAAATTTAATTCTCAAACGTTCAGAGGCTGCAAGCCTGCAACCACACTGTTGGGATCACGCTATGAGAATCTTCCCTTGCATACCTCATCCTCCCACAGCTCCAGATGTTTCATTGCTTCATTCCAGTTTTCCTTTTCAATCATATTGCACTCTCTCTACAGACAAAAGTTTCTGTTCCTTCTCATAAAAATATTGGCCTAGAGTGCATCCCAATGACCTCATCTTAATTTTATTTGTCAATGTCCTATCTCCAGGTAAAGATACTTAAAATAATTATGGTGTATTCAAGTTGAACCCATCTTGGTCTGGTGAGATGGCTCAGCATTAGAACAATTGCTGAGCAAGCCTGATGCTGAAATTGGCTCCCTAGAGCATACGCAAAGGTCGGGGAGCAGAACCAGCTCCATAGAATTGTCCTCTGACCTACACATACATGCCAAGGCATGAGTATCCACACATAGTGTCATCCATTCATGACAGTCCTTGGGGTATAGAAATTTTAAAAGCACAAAGTAAGGAGGTCAGTTGCTTCCTCAGGTTCTTAATTTTTCTGAAATCAAAACTGCCAATCATTACGAAGCAAACTGGTATGGATGCATGAGAGACAGCTGAAAGGTGCAGGCAAGTCGGAGGGGGCGGCGAGGCAGATCTGGAATCACAGAGAGTGTAATTTATTGAGGGCCTTCTGGCTGAAGCATGAGCCCAGGTGGTAGGAAGACCAGCGGACTTGTAGTTTGGGTCTTTATGAAATGCCCAGGAAAAAAGTGATCTTGGGCAAGTTGGAAGATACTTGATTGATTCATAGTGTGTTGAGAAATCCACCAATGTTGATCAGAGACAATCATGGCAATTGTAATTCAATATGGCAATTGTAATTCAATATGGCTGTAATCATGTGAAGATTCCTTCACCAACCTATGATACCTATTGTGATATCTACTACTTATGATGACTACTTCTGCAGCTATGTCAATGTTTTTAAGGAACTATGCATTTGCTATTTTGTTCGATTACTACAACAAATGTACAAACTCCTTCATAAATGATGTTAGTCATATCACATCTTGATTTACTTCATTAATTAGCCGAAGATTAAAAATGATGTTTTGGGGGGCACACATGTGTGCCACATGTATGTGGGTGTCTGCAGAGGCCAGGAGACTGTGTGGGATCCCCTAGGAGTGGAGTTACAGGCAGTCGTGAGCTGACTGATGTGAGTGCTAGGAATCAAACTCTGGTCCTCTGGAGGAGCAGAATAAGCCTTTAACCACTGAGCCATTTCTTTCATGCCGTTATTCTATCAATTTATTTATTTGAGGCAAGGTCTCAAGTAGCCCAGGTTGGCCTACAACTAGCAATGTAGGAGAGGACAAACTTGAACTTGGATCATCCTACCTTCTCTTTCCAAGTGCTGAGATTATGGGCATGCTCCATCATGCCTGTTCACTTATTTGGTACTGGGGATTGGACACAGGGCTACATGCATACCAGGCAAGAACTCTACCAAATGAGATATATCTCCAGCCCCCAAATCTCTCTTATTTTCTAGTTAATGATGTCAAATTCCATCCACTTCTTATCAGACATTTATTTTATTAGGGTTGTGTGGTACTCACAAATCATCAACTGTCATGCAGTTGATGTATTTAAAAGAAAGGGTTAGTCTAGATTTACACCACCTAGGAGGCTACTGGATACTGGTCACAGCTGTTTTATTTTTCCATGGCCATATGTCACTTTTGAGAATTTGTTCTCTTCTGGCCATGCTGACTCATCGTAGGACACTGCCTTTGTAGGGAGAAAATCTCACTCTCTTAGACTCAGTTCACCTAGATGTCTTTTTAACTTGAGTTTCCAGGTTGGCACTTCTTAGCTCTTATTTTCAGGCCTGACATCATAGTCCTCGGGTTACCATCTGAAATAGGAAAGCCATTGGGCTCAGCAGTGCATCCACCCAGATCCTCTCCCTCCTCTTCCTCCATGTGGGTTCATACCGAGGCATTCAAGTGCCCATAGGTGTTTTAAAGCACATCATACACTTTATTCAGTCTTAACAAGCTTCTCTGTCTCCAAGACCAAGGTCATTTGGATTTGTCTGCTGATACAGATACAAAGAAGGATTTGGGGTGGGAAGGGCTGGGGCAATGGCTCAGTTGGTAAAGTGCTTGCCTTGCACACATGAGGACCAGCGTTCAACTCCAAGAACCCCATATTAAAGCCGGGTGGTGGTGGTGCACGCCTTTAATCCCAGCACTTGGGAGGCAGAGCCAGGCGGATCTCTGTGAGTTTGAGGCCAGCCTGGTCTACAGAGCGAGATCCAGGAAAGGCACCAAAACTACACAGAGAAACCCTGTCTCGAAAAACCAGAAAAAAAAAAAGCTAGACCTGGTGACGTGCGTTTATAATCCCAGCGTTGGGGAGGGGGAGACAGTCAGAGGCTTCAGAGCATGCTGGACAGCAAACCTAGCCTCCCTATAAAGCTCCAGGCTAGTGAGAGACCTTATTTAAAAGAAAAGGTACACAGTAACCTGAGTTTGTCTTCTGCTTCCACATACATGCACACACATGCTTATGTACTCACACACATGAACACACACACATGCATTATCTACATTATATGCATCAGATACATACTCATATACAAGAGGATTTGGAATGTCTCTGATAAGGAGACCTGGAAATCAAGCTTAGTATGTCCAGATGGAGGCTGAGTCCTCTCTGCTCACGGGGAAGCAGACTTTTCTTGTTTCACCCAGCACTGCATCCTGATGAGGCCACTGGTCTTGAGAACACTGTCAGAATTGGTTCAGTAACTTCCACTTACAGGACCCTAGGACCCATTTCTATCTCCCAAAGACTCCTAGAGAGCTTGCTCCAGTCATGACAATGAGGGAAAGCTGGCAGACTAACCAACCGAGCTACCACCCAGGCCTAGAACCAGGGCTGTGAGTTAGCCCACCCCAATATCCACCTGATCTATGAACTGTTGGAGCATGGCAAGGGGACAAATGTACAATCCCAAATGGCAGGATCTCCATGACACAGGACAACAGCAGAATAGCCAAGAGGAGCCCCAGTGAGAGCTCATTATCGATGGTGTAGCAGAAGCCAGGGGCCTTGAGCCAGACTAATGACTCATAGCAATGAACACTTGCAAGTAAAGATAAATGAACTAAAGGGTAAACTGTGTGACTCACAGGGCCACACCACAGCTTCCATGGTAAGATTCGTCTACCTTTTTTGTTTGTTTGTTTGGTTTGGGGTTTTACTTTTAAATTTTGTTTTGTTTTTTTGAGGGGGATGTTGCAAGGGCAGAGGGTAGAAACGGGCCAGGGAGATGAGTGGGATCAAGATGCATGATGGGAAATCCACAAAGAATCGATGAAAGATAAAAAATGTTTTTTAAAAGAAGATTTTGTTGTTATCTTTATCACAGGGTTATGCTAAGCATTAACATTTTACTTTTTACTCCTTTTCTAAAAGAAGGTATGAGGAAACCATCTAGTTTACAGAGAGGAGCTGTACTCAGCTCTGTTGGACAAGATAGTTTTGTATTATGGAAGATAGTTTTACTAGGAGGGGTGGGGCAGATCAAATGACTCTTTTGTCTGTAATATGAAGTTAATAATAAGGGCCATGGACATGAAATCAGACCCTGGCTGCTGTAGGGCCACCAACCCAGACATGGCCCTCCGCAGCAGTCCTGGCCAGATGACATCATGACCCATGGAGACAATGCTGGCCACTTAAGTCAGCATGGCCCCACCCTCGGCACAGCCCTCAGACACCAACATGGTCTCAGGTTGCAACCTAGACCCTGGGCATCCATGTGGCCTTTAGTGACAACATGGGCCACCAGACATCATCACAGACCCTGGCTGTGATAGGACCACAGACCCGGACATGGCTCTCAGCAGCAGCCCAAACCTGGATGTCACCATGGCCCCAGGTGGCAGTGCAGGCCACTCAGACTGGCATGGCCGCTGTGGTAGTATGGCCCTTGGACACTTACATGACCCCAGGTGGCAGCCCAGACTACAGGCCTCTGCACAGCCCTCAGTGGCACAGGAGCCACAGACATTAACACAGGCCCCCTCGGTAACTTTGGGACCTTGGACCAACACTTGGTCCTTGGCAATAGCCCAGGCCTGGGCATCACCTTGGATCTGAGTGGCAAGCAGGCCATTCATGTCAGCCTATTCCTCACCACCTTCACCTCTTCTGATCTGCCTCTCTCCCCAGTGCAGGAATCCTTCTACCTCTCTCTCTTCCATTTCCCCATCCTGTATTCACTCACCATAATGGTGCCTGACCACTCGGCGTCAGAGGCTCCTGGTTGAGTCCTACCCACCAAGCTACAAGGCATAACGTGGAGATGTTCTCTGGCATGTGGGCCCAAGCCCCTGATCAGGTGAAAGCCCCGTTGAACACAGCTGGCTTCTTATGACAGCAAGACTGTATGTTCTGTATGAGGGGCTCATCCTGAGGATGCTGTGTCATTGAAGTCATTACATGTACATTTTTAATGTGTGTGATCTTAAAACTGTTTATCAGACTTTCCTCATTTCACAATAAATACTGTTTCTGAACACAAAGGTACACAAGTCCTCCCAGGGATATTTATGTAACACATTTCTCTTGTTTCCCTTTGCCACTTTTGTGGCATGGACTGATAATAATAAACATCCTTCAGCTCTAACTAGCTACAGACCAGAGTATGGCCTTGTGACTCTAGGATGCCTCCAATGAGGGTTCCGATATTATGCCCAGGTGGAAAGTAACTGACCCATGTGTGTTCTCACTGTTTAAATGAAAGGAGTTGAAAGAAAATTAAGATCAGTGAAAAGTCTACATTTATATACATTTATATCATTTCTCAGCACTTTCATAAAACTTTATGAAATGTATAATTTTATTGCAATTTTGAAGAAATTAAATAAGGCAGAAGTCATTTCCATTTTTCAGACAAGAAAACTGAATTTGAAGATTCTGTGATCTCTGCCACAGGTTCTCTCCTCGTGAATGACATGTGGACTCTCACCCTGTCAGGATTTCCACTTCAGAGATCTTCATCAAGATTTGGCACAGGGTGACTCTATGAACCATCAACAGCCTCAGGAGGTTGTCAGAACCAGACTGTAGTGGAGGCCCACAAATGCGAAATTTAAGCTTCCGCAGGTTGATGCACAATACATTTAAGAGGCACTGGACTAGAGCAAAGATTACTGGTTGTTTTTGTAAATGAAGTTTCTTTCTGAGACATAACTATGTCCTGCACTGTCTGTAAGTGTTTCTGCAGCTGAGTTACCAGTGGCAGGTGAGATCGAATGACCCACAAATTAAAACGTATTTAATATGTGGACAGTTATAAAAGATTTGTGGATGTGCTCCAGGATGGTGTGCTCTGCATGCAAGGGACAGTTTCCTTTTTGTTTATACCTTCTGATCCATTACAGACTAGTGTTTCTATTTACATACAATAAAAAAGAATTATTACAAAATAAAAGATATCGAAATATAAGGCCTGAGTTGAAAATGCTAAGTTCAAAATACTAAATTCTTCTGTCAAATAGCTGAAGTGTTTGACTGAGAACCAAGCGCAGAGCAGCACTGACTTGTGGGTATATCTGAGGAGCCAGGCTTGGGAAGCAACGCCTGCCCTCCTGCATTTTCCACAGTTGTACCAGTTTTCAGTGGCTTATTTAGTGACAGGACAATGAAATTTAGGAATCAAATGTTTCCATCACTCTTTGGAAAAGCGTTTCCTTTAAGGAGTTCAGCCGATGTTTTATTTACCACTTTCTCCTCTACCTGCCTTGTTATTTCAGAAATATATGCAGACACCACAACTCCTTTGCATTAAGTGGTGCTTAACACAACTCACTCTTGAACTCTCGGTTTTAAATATAGCATCTGAATTCGTGTTACTAAAGAGACAGACACTCCCCACACCCCAAGTATCACATTGCATCCAGGGAGAATTCACTAAATTCTGTTATCTAATTGACATGCAGAACAAATATTAGACTCTAGAAAAGCAAAAGATAGAAGAACACACTTTCCAAGCTCCCCTAGAAAAATTACCTGCAGTCTGGGAAATGAAAAGCCTCCAACTCCTTTATTAACTGGTCTCACGTTGCTAGGCAACATGTTCTCAATAGCTTTTAGCCTGTATCCACAGCCAGGTTTTGAGGAGTCAGGTTTGTTTCATAAGTCCCCGAGAGTCCTCAACTCTGACTCCTTCTGGCTTCTCAGCCTTCTGTTCAGTTTATGTGTGTCTGTTCCTGGGGGCTCTGATGAGATCTCTACCCTCCAACCCAATAGAGATGTCTCCTTCAGGAATCAAAGGTGGAGGGTCGGGGAGGCTTGGCCTGACAGCATT
This sequence comes from Peromyscus eremicus, assembly GCF_949786415.1. Classification (NCBI taxonomy): domain Eukaryota; kingdom Metazoa; phylum Chordata; class Mammalia; order Rodentia; family Cricetidae; genus Peromyscus; species Peromyscus eremicus. Next base: position 34,608,475 of record NC_081418.1, read on the forward strand.
CCAGTGTTTGCAGGCTGGAAGATACACAGCAGACTCTCAGGCTGCACTGTGGGCTGAAGAAATGCTTTTGAATGGAGCGGCTGGAACCTGAAGTGTGCACATGAAACAGACTGCAAGTGCATATCGGACTGGGAGAGAAAGCGCAGTGGATCAGGCAGCCACCTCCGCCAGCGCTCAGCTACTGTGCACCTTTTACCCCTCCAGGGAATGAATAGAACCATCATTTTAGCAATTAGGCCCCCTGAAGACCAGAAAGTGGGCATGTTTGCATTATCTGTGCAGAATGCACTACCACGTAGGCAACTAAATAAAAGCTAAATGTTAATAAACATCGCTACAAGATAAAAGAGCAAAACAAGCTCGGCTGCCAAGTAAAATTGTTATAATTATAGTCAGTAAGTCTCAGTGACACATCCCATTCATCACCATATGTAGGAACACAAATGGTCCAGGGCCTTCCTCCAGCACATCACAGATTTCAGCATAAACTGGTGTGTGTGAGGAATCCAGGAGACAGAGTGAACAGAAATCATACAATTCTCCTGATGAAGGTGAAGGTGGGAACACAATGGAGAAACCCTCCCGATTCCAGTACACTGTAGCTCCATATTCAACTTGAGTGCCTGACAGCTTCTAAATTTTAATTCTGTGGTGATTGAGTGCAAAGGCACTATTGCTTTAAAGTAAGGAAATCAGTATGAGCATTTTGTCCAAGCCTGGAGTGTTTATTTTTAAGTTTTGGCAGTGCTGGGATGGAACTCAGGGCTTTGCATATGTTCAGCAGGCATCCCACCACTGAGCTGCACCCCAAGCTCAGCACAGGATTTTTAGGAGGCAGGAGCAGCTCTTAAACGCCAGTGTGTTTAGGTCCAGCCTTTTCTTCCACAGTGCAGAGTTCATAAGCTTAAAAAGAAAAAACTTATTTAGGCTTTGTGTCCTACAAGTTTCCCTCTGCGGACACTTGGTTTGATTCCCTTTTAGGCCTGTAATGAGGTAGTACATCATGGGAGAAGTGTGTGGTGGTAGGATGTCGCTCACCCCAGGAAAGAGAAGACAGAAAGAGGCCAGGAAAAAAATCTACCCTTCAAGAATATGAGCCTCAATAACCTACTTCCTACCACTAAGGTGTACTTCCTTCTACAGTTTCTGCCACCTCCCGATAGCCTATAAACCCATAACTAGATCCATCCATGATGACCGGATCTCACACAATAGTCACATCCCAGAGTCCCCAGTCCTGTATACTGTTGCTCTGTGGCTCAAGCCTTCAGCCTGTGAGCTTGAGAGGCAGATTTCATATCTAATCCATAACATGGTTCCTCTGTCATTGTCTTCTCAGTGATGCATCTAAGTGTTCTGGTGACTGCAGCATCTTAAAAAACAAACAGGAGCTAGCAGATGGATTGATGAGTAAGTGTTTACAGCTCAAGCCTTACAACCTGAATTCTGCATCAAGAACCTACATAAAAAAAAGCTGGATGTAGTAGCTTGAATCTGTAATTCCAGCACTCCTCCAGTGACATGAGAGGCAGAGAGAAGAGAACGGCCTGGAAATTCACAAATCAACTACCTTTAATATACAGCCTGGCAGAAATAACGAGACCCTGCCTCAGAGAAGTGGAAGGAGAGAACCCACTCCTGAAAGTATCCCGTGGCATGCACACATGCATTGTGATAGACACATGACCCCTTATCTTAGTTAGTGCCCTTACCGTGACCATGGCAACTCTTATAAGGAAAACATTTAATTAAGGTGGTGGCTTACAGTTTCAGAGGTTCAGTCCATTATCATTATGGTGTGATATGGTGGCATGCAGGTAGACATGGTTCTGGAGAAGTAGCCAAGTGTCGTACATCTTGACTTGTGGGCAACAGGAAATGAACTGACTCACTAGGCATGGCATACATGAGACCTCAAAGCCCACCTCCACAGTGACATACTTCCTTCAATAAGACTATACCTACTCCAACAAGGCCACACCTCCTAATAGTGCCACTCCCTTTGGGGGCCATTTTCTTTCAAACCACCACACCCCTACCCGCACACATGCTACATCACACACGTATACATCCATGATACTAATAAATGAAATAAAAATAGTAAGTCCTTCTAAAATGACTTTGGGAGCAGGACAAAAAGCCAAAATAGCGATCCAATAATCTTCCTTCAGGCTTCCAGGAGCAAGTGTAAAGATGGAAATGGGAATGTGTATGGAAGGAGGAAATAGGCAGGAGGGGAATGAATGGTCAGCTGGTGTCAGAAACTTCCTTGAATCTTTCTATGCAGAGCTTCCCGAGGTTTCCCCTGACATTTAAAGAGATGAATGTGCTGGAAATCAACTTCTGAGAACAGATTCAATCCATGGAGTTTTCCAGGATTTCTAAGTCTGTATACCAAAGGGTAACTTTTTTTTTCAGCACACGAACTAGAGGTTTATTTTTCTTTCCCCCTTTTTTAAATAATAAAATAAACTATAACAAGATAAAATATAAACCAACTCATTGGAATGGGACAAAACAAACAAACAACAAGGGAAAGAGCATAAGAGAAGGACCAAGAAACAGACCCACTCGTTCCCACACTCAGGAATCCCGGAGAAACCGAGCAGGAAGCCTTAAAGTATACGGAAAGGACCTCTAGGGTAAAAAGAGAGAATATATATACAGTGTGTGTGTGTCTATGTGTATGTATATGTATATATGTGTGTATAGATACCTATGTATGTATATAAATATGTGTGTATATATAAATAAAATAAAAATGACCTTTAAAAAAGGAAAGGCCCTGATGATATTATGAGACAAGGAATCTCCAAAGATGTTGCTGAGTTTGTTTTCTGTTGTCCCTCTATTCTTGGGCATATAGCCTACCCTTAAGAGTAGTTTGTTTCCCCAGTGCGACTCCCTTGGTGGAAACTAAATTTTTATTTGCAAGTGGTTATCAGTTGAAGAGTTTTCTGGGTTAGTGATGGGGCATGTGTCTGCTTCTCCTTCCAGCTCTAGGACCCCATCTGGTGCAGATGTATGAAGACCCTGTGCATGCTGCCACAGTCTTTGTGAATTCATATGAGCTTTGGTCCTGTTGGTTTAGTGGGTCTTGTTTTCCTCCATCCCCTCTGGCTCTTACAGCATTTCTGCTTCCTCTTCCACAGGCCTTCCTGAGCCCTGAGGGGGAGGATTTGATGAAGATGTCCCATTTAAGGCTGAGTGTTTCATAGTTTCTCACTTTCTACACAATGTCTGGCTGTGGGTCTCTGTATTTCTTCCCATCTGCTGCAGAAGGAAACTTCTCGGATGATGGCTGAGCAAGGCACTGATCTATGAGTATAGAAGAGTGTCATTAGGAGCCTTTTTTTAAATTTTAGAACAGTAGTATTTAATTTTACCCTTGTTCCCTGGGCTATCCAGTGTGGTGATATTGTGTTCCCCAATATATTGTGCACCCTAATAAACTTATCTGGGGTCAGAGAACAGAACAACCACTAGATATAGAGGCCAGAAAATTGTGGCACACACACCTTTAATCTTAGCATTCCAATCTCTGTGAGTTCAAGGCCACACTGGAAACAGCCAGGCATGGTGACTCATGCCTTTAATCCCAGGAAGTGATGGCAGGAAGCAGAAAGTTATATGAGACGTGAGGACCAGGAACTAAGCCTGGTTAAGCTTTTAGGATTTTAGCAGCAGTTCAGCTGAGATCCATTCGGATGAGGACACAGAGGTTTCCAGTCTGAGGAAACAGGATCAGGTGAGGAATTGGTGAGGTGAGGAAGCTGTGGCTTGCTCTGCTTCTCTGATTTTCCAGCATTCACCCCTATACCAGACCCTGGGTTTGTTTTTATTAATAAGACCATCTAAGATTCCTGCTACAATCCAGTCTCTGGTTCTTGGTCACCCAAGCAGTGTCAGATATGGGTTCCATCTTGTAGAGTGGGTCTTCAGTCACATCAGATATGGGTTGGTTAGTCCCACAAGCTTTGTGGCACCACTGAGCTAGCATATCTTGCAGGCAGGACATCATTGTAGATCCAAGGTTTTGTGGCTGGGTTGATGCTTACATTTCTCCTTTGATAGCATGCAGAATACTCCCTGTACCAAAGATGCCAGTATGTAGCAGTGGAGACTCTGTGTAGGCACCAGCTTTACTCCTCTGTGTTCAGTGAGTTATGTAGGTGTTGACTTTAGCAGTGGGGCATTACTGTCAGTTTGGGGAGAGTAATCAATTGTCTTAGCAACAGCCTGGGTTGTTTAAGTTCCCATGGGACCCCTTTGGCCAAAAAATTAATTAGATGAAGCCAGAGCCTGCTGTCCCAGGGCCAGCGAAGAGTAGGACTGTCTCAGGCTCAGCATGGTTCCTATGACCCACAGACCGTGAACATCATCGCAGATCCCAGCTGCAGCAGGAACATGGACCCAGACATGACCCTAGCAGCAGCTTGGGCCAGGAAGTCACCATGGCCCTGGTAGCAGTACAGACCTTCCAGATCAGTATGGTCCTGACAGCAAGACTCTCAGGCACCAACATGGTCTCAGGTATCTGTCCTAAGGCATCTGCACAGCCCCTGGTGGCATCAGAAGACACAGACATCAACCCAGACCATGACTGCTGCTGGGCCATAGACCCAGACATGGTCTATGGCAGGAGCCTGGGCCCAGATGACACCATGCCTCCATGTAGCAGTGCAGGCCACCCAGATCTGCATGGCCTAAATGGTGACATGGCTCTCAGATGCCAGCATGGCCACAGGCTGAGGCCCAGACCACAGGCATCAATGTGGCCTTTGATGGTACCATGGGCCATGGACATCAATACAGAACTCAGTTGTGGTAGGACCACTGACCCAGACATGGTCCTCGGAAGCAGCGTGAACTTGGATGTCACTATGGTCCCAGGTGGCAGTGCAGGCCACACATAGCAACATGCCCCCTCCCCCATGGCAGAGTGGCCCTTGAACATCAGTATGACCCCATGTGGCAGCCCAGACCTCTGGCACTCTTGTGGCCTTTAATGATATCAGGAGCTACAGACATCAACACAGACCCTGGCTACAGTAGGGCAATGGACCCAGACATGGCCCTCAGCAATAGCCTTAGCAGTTGGGAGACTTTTCATTTGGAGTTCTGTTTAAAATGGGCCGGGCGGCGGTGGTGGTGGTGGCGGCGGCGGCGGCGCACGCATTTAATCCCAGCACTTGGGAGGCAGAGGCAGGCGGATCTATCTGATCTTGATGTAACTTTGGCTAGTGGTACCTATTAAGAAAATTACCCACTTCTTTAGATTTTTCAATTTAGGTTTTTAAAGTATATCCTTATGATTCTCTGGATTTCATTGATGTCCATTGTTATGTCCCCCTTTTCATTTCTAATTTTGTTAATTTGGATATTCTCTCTCTACCTCTTAGTTAATTTGGATAAGGATTTGTCAGTTTTATTAATTTTATCAAAGAATCAACTCTTTGTTTCATTGATTCTTTGTATTTTTCTCTTTTTTTCTAATTGCTTGCTGTATACTCATTTTGGTATGATTTCTTTGTTTTTGTTCTTGAGCACTCAGGTGTGCTGCTAAGTTACTAGCCTGAGTTCTCTCTAATCTCTCTCTCTCTCTCTCTCTCTCTCTCTCTCTCTCTCTCTCTCTCTCTCTCTCTCTCTCTCTCTCTCTCTGTGTGTGTGTGTGTGTGTGTGCAAGCACTTAGTGCTATGAAGTTTCCTTAGTACCAATTTCATTGTGTCTCATACGTTTGGATATGTTGTGTATTCATTTTCATTCAGTTCTAGAAAGTCTTTAATTTCTTTCTTAATTTCTGTCTTGACCCATTTTTCATTCAGTAGTGAGTTGTTTAGCTTCCATGAGGCTGTGAGCTTTCTTTGTTTTTGTTGTTGATATCCAGCTTTAATCTGTGGTTGTTAAATAGGATGCAGGGAATTATTTCAGTTCTTTTGTATCTCTTGTATCTCTTGAGACTTTGTGTCTGAATATATGCTCAATTTTACATAAAGTTCCACGAGGTGCTGAGAAGTTGTATTCTTTTGTGTTTTGGTAAAATATTCTATAAGTATCTCTTAGGTTGATTTTGTTTATAACATCAGTTAGCTCCAGCATTTCTCTGTTTAGTTTTTGTGTGGAAGACTTATTTATTGGTGAGAGTAGGAGTATGAAAGTTTCTTCTTCTCAGTGTGTGAGGGCCAATATGTGATTTAAGCTGTAGTAGTGTTTCTTTTACAAACTTGGGAGTCCTTTGTGTTTGGGGCTTAGATATTAAGAACTGTAATGTTATCTTGGTGGATTTTTCCTTTGTTGAGTATATATTGTCCTTTCCTATCACTTCTGATTAGCTTTAGTTTGAAGTCTATTTTGTCTTATATTAAAATGGTTTCACTGTCCATTTGGTTGGAATATCTCTTTCCATCCTTTTACCCTGAGATGATGTCCATCTTTGATGTTAAGGCATGTTTGTTGGATGCAGCAAAAGGATGGATCCTGTTTTCTCATCCATTCTGTTAGTCTGTGTCTTGTTATTGGGATATTGAGACCATTGATGTTGAGAGATATCAATATGCAGTGATTGTTGATTTCTATTATTTTTGTTGTAGTGTTTGTATGTCTGTGCGCATGTGTGTGTTTCACCTCTTTTAATTTTCTGGTATAAGATTCTTTATTCCTGTGTTTTCTTGGGTGTACTCACCTCTTCACATTGGAGTTTTCCTTGTAGCACCTTCTGTAGGGCTGCATTGTAGATAAGTATTGATTAAATTTTGTTGTTATCATGAAATGTCTTATTCTCTCCATTATTTCACTTGCAAGTTTTGCTGGGTATAGTAATCTAGGCTAGCATCTGTGGTTTCTTAGAGTCTTTAGAACATCTGTTCAGGCCTTTCTAGCTTTTAAGGTCTACATTGAGAAGTCAGGTAGTATTCTTATAGGTCTGCCTTTCTGTGTTACTTGGTCTTGTACCTCTGTAGCTTTTAATATTCTTTCTTTGTTCTGTACTTTTACAGTTTTGATTATTATGTGTCAAGAATACTTTCTTTTCTGATCCAGTCTATTTGGTGTCTTGTATGCTTTTTATACCTTGATAGGTATCTCCTTTCGATTAGGGAAATTTTCTATGATTTTGTTGAAAATATTATTGTGTCTTCAATTCCTGAGATTTTACTCTTTCATCTCTTGTATTTTTTAGGTGAAGCTTGCTTCTGAGTTTCTTGTTCCAGTTTCTAAATTTTTCATTTCCAGATTTCCCTCAGTTTGGGTTTTCTTTATTGATTCTATTTCAGGTCTTTTTGTTTGTTTGTTTGTTTGTTTGGTTTTTTTTCTATTTTAATGGACTTTCTTTTTTATTTCAAATGAAAGACCTTCATATATAATGACCCAATTTTTCCCCAAATAACATGTTTTATTTAATTTTAATATTAAGATGTAATTTGCATATAATAAATTCACGTCATTTAACATGTATCCCTAACACTTTCAGGTCTTGAACTGTTTTATTCACTTCCTTCTACTATTTGTGTTTGCTTGGATTTCTTTAAGGGATTCATTTATTTCCTCTTTAAGGACCTCTACCATATGCATAAAGGTTATTTCAAGTCGTTGCCTTTTGCTTCTTTTATGTGGGAATACTCGGAGCTGACTGTGGAGTTGTTGCTGGGCTCTAGTGGAGACATGTTGTCTTGGATGCTATTGATTGTGTTTTTATGCTAGCATCTGACTATCTGGATTTGGGAAGATTGTAATTCTAGGTGCTGATATCTGTCTTTCTTGGGTGGGTGTTTTGTTCCTTGGTTTCTGTTGCCCTTTCCTGCTATTAGGAGAGTGTGGTGGCTGTATGTTGCCCTGCAGAAAATTCTTCTGGGATCCTGATAGGTATGGCCACAGTGAGTTCTGAGTAATATGTATTTCTAGGTATTGGGGGTTAACACTTAGGAATGTAGTTGTGCTAGAAGGTGGAGGGGGCTGAAGAAGTCCCAGGAGAGAGGAAAACAGGATCTTCTTAGTCCCCTGGAAATGGGGCAGAGAGTGAGAAGAATCCACAGTAAGAAGTCTGCTAAGGACCCGGGGATGGGAATGGGGACTGGTTATAGAGGAGAAGGGGCAGGGAGTGAAGATCTGAAGCTCACTCAACTGCTTTGTTGCTTCTCTTGCAGGCTCTTCTTGTGGCTTCCCAGAGAATATCTCCATTGAGCCTGGAAAAACAGGATGAATGGGAAGGCAATTTGCAGGAGAAGACCTATGAGAACAACTGAAGATTGGGGCAGAGAGGAGGGGGAGGCTGAAGCAGGTGTTCTGCTACAGAGCTAGAGAAGAGACTGGTGATTTGATTTTGAGGAGAGGATGAGGTGGAGATCTGCCCTTAGCCTACCTGTTTTTCAGGCCTGTGCTTGGCTGGTGTGTTCCCAGAGAATCTAGCTATTTCTAACTAAATTATTCAGTGAATATTTTGCATTCATCTGTTGATGTAGAATACTAATGAGAAAATGCTAGCCGGTTGTACTGTTTTCTATTAGAACAAAAGAGAAAGCCAGGGACAGAGTCACTGAGAAAAGTCTTCTAAAAGTTAAGAATCTATAGTTTACTTCATCAAGTGAGAGGCAAATGATCCTGCCATGCATAGTAATTGCTACTCCATGATGGTGTGAGTGTGTGACCTCAGTGTACTACACTTGGTGATTGTGTGGCTGGTGGGCTGAGTTTGGGAGGCAAGATCACTCAGAACCAAACAGCAAAGTAACCTGTCAGTGAAGAATTTACATTTAGGTAAAGAAAGTCACAGAAAATTAAGCAATCCCATAAAGCAATAACCAGCTAATTGCTTCTCAGGAATGGTATAATGTTGATATTTGTGATCTTTGGAATCTCACCTCACCCTTTATATTGATGTATATTTGGGTGTTTTCCTGAAGTCACTGCAGCAGATAGAACGTTCCTTCAACTCCATGTTAGCCCTTAGCTAATATTTCTCCTGCCTTTCATGATGTTTACCTCCAAAACTCCATGGTACCCACCCCAGGCTCCTCCCTCATCGCTCCTCTATTGTTGTCCCATACCCTGACACAGAGCCCAAAGGACACTATTCATTCCTTTTTTGTCTCATCATCTCAACAGCTTTGCATGGTTTGTTACAATGTTCCACTTCTAACTTCAAACGCTTTTTCTGTTTCCCATCCATCCTTATAGACCTTTCACATGTTCCTGCAATTTTTGTACTGACTACTTGTTCCTTCATTGTTAGCTTCAGATGCTAACATTTGTAAAGGACTGCTGTGGGATGGTCTGTATGTCAAATATGTTGCTGATTGGTCAATAAATAAATCACTGATTGGCCAGTGGCCAGGCAGGAAGTATAGGCTGGACTAACAGAGAGGAAAATTGAGAGAACAGGAAGCTGGGTGAGGGAGACACTGCCAGCCACCGCCATGACAAGCCGCATGTGAAGATCCCGGTAAGCCACCAGCCATGTGGCAAGGTATAGATTTATGGAAATGGATTAATTTAAGCTGTAAGAACAGTTAGCAAAAAGCTTGCCACGGCCATACAGTTTGTAACCAATATAAGTCTCTGTGTTTATTTGGTTGGGTCTGAGTGGCTGTGGGACTGGCGGGTGTCAGAGATTTGTCCTGACTGTGGGCCAGTCAGGAAAACTCAAGCTACAAAGGACCCATCCCTTTTGGGGTAGAATTTCTTCTATTCATGGTTTTAATTACTAGCCTTTACTATGATGTCTATTCATGCTTCTTGTTCATAAGTCTGTCCTTTTGATCTATACCCTTCTCCTGAATTCTAGGCACAAATACATTTTTCCTAATTACTATCTCTACCTCAGTGTTTCACAGGAACCCAATCCAGTATATCAAAAGCAGAACTCACACTCTCTTCTCTTGCTGTCTTCACCCACAAATTAAAATAAGAAGCAAGATTCCAAAGTACCTAAATCAGTGCTCAGGAAGAGATTGACAACTATCAGTTTCAAAGGGAGCAAGGTCTCGAATTAACATCCTTATTCTATAAGGGACTGGAAAGAGTGTAAAGCAAGCCCAACTGTAGCAGAAGGGAGGAAACATTGAAGGTGAGTGAATATATAAATTAGAGCAGATACATAAAATCAAATAACAATCATAAACTCATGTGCAAAAGAATGAAGTTAGAGCCCCATCTCCTACCATGTATAAAATTTAACGAAAAATGCATCATCAATCTAAATATAAGAACCCAAACCTAAGACACACAGAAGCAAATGTGTCTAAATCTTTGTGACCTTGGATTTGATAATGGATTCTTAGGAGGGACACAAAAAGCATAAGCAATAAAAAAAGGTAGTACATTGGTGGGTGTTGTGTAACTTAAAAGCTTTTGTGCATTAAATGGCATTATCAAGAAACTGAAAGGACACCCTACAAACTACAAGAAAATATTTTTTAAGTCATATCTAATAAGGGTCTAGTTTCTAGGATATAGTGACAAGTCTCACAATTTAACAAATGATTGGTGGGACAGATCAACTGAACCCTGGAGAAAGGACTTGAGAAAGTTCTCCAAAGACACAAAATGACTGAAAAGAATATACAAAGATGCTTATTATAGGTCATTAAGGATCTCCAGGTCAGCCAAAATGGTCATATAGTACGGTCCAGGACACCTATGATTATACAGCAAGACCCTATCTCAAAAACAAAAATAAACACAAAACACAAAGTCACAATGAGATAGCTTTCCACACCCAGTAGAATGACTGCAACAGAAAACAAGAAGGGAGGAAGTGTTGGGAAGGATACAGGAAATGGTAACCCTGGTGTTTCACTGGTGAGGATGCAGAATGATACAGCAGCTGTGGAGGGTTGGCAGTTACTCGGGGTGTTAAAGATAAAATTGCTTTAACTCAGCATTCCACTTTTAGTTAAATGCCCTCCAGAATTAAAAACAGGGATCCAAACAGATGCTTATCCACACATGTTCATAGAAACTCTCTTCACATAATATATGTAGTACAAGGTTATTCAGTCATCAAAAGGAATGCAATTTTGACATGCTACAACACAAAGAAACCACAAAAACAGTATCCTACATGCATTCAGCCTGAAATATCACATACTACATGACTCCACATGAAATCTCCTGAACAGGTAAATCCTTAGAGAAAGCATGTTGGTAATTATGAGGGGCTGGGAGGGAGGACTGCATAGAGGGTATGGGTCTTCAATTGGAGTAATGAAGATAGATAGGTTGGAACCAGATAGAGTGGTGGTTGTAGATCATTGTAATTGCATTAAGTATCACTGGATGTGCATTTAATGTGATTAATTTATTATGTGGACTTCAAGCCCAATTAAAAAATCTGGGTCTATGGAACCAGGAAGATGATCCATCATTTCACCATTCCTCCCCAAACTCACTTTAAAATTAGAAACTCAGATATGGTGACAGCACTTGTAATTATAATCTTGAAAAATGCATGATTAGCAAAACTTTAAATATTTTAATTTAATATATATATCTTTTCTTACTGAGTACTTTTTAAATGAAATGATAATTTTTGCAATAAACTAAACCATGCTTTTTTAGATACATTAAACTAAAACTATACAAAGACCAGAGCCCAGTATTTATGTTACTTTACATGTAGTATTATTTTCCATTTAAGTTTTTATTTCTTAGCATGCTAAAAAAAAGTATTTTTTTAAGACAGAATCTCTTACTGTAGTCTAAGGTGACCTGAAACTCACTATAGTCCAGGCTGGCCTCAAACTCCTATCAATCCTCCTGCCTCAGCGTACCAAGTGCTAACTGCCAAAACTAGATGGGTGAGCCCCTGTGGTGGTTTAAAGGAGAGTGACCCCTACAACTTCATCTCTTTGCATGCTTGGACCCAGTTGATGGGCTGTTTGGAAAGGATGAAGACATGTGTGCTGTGGGATGTCTGTATGCTGTGAGCCACAAGCCACGTGGCAAGGTATAGATTTATAGAAATGGATTAATTTAAGATATAAGAACTGATAGCAAGCAGCCTGCCAAGGCCGTACAGTTTATAAATAATATAAGCGTCTGTGTGTTATTTGAGTCTGAGTGGCTGCTGGCCCTGGGCGGGACTGGAGATAGTTCCAGTCACACATGTGGGCTTGTTGGAGGAAGTGTGTCATGAGGAGTGAACTTCAAGGTTTCAAAAACCCATATCAGACCTTGTGTTCCTCTCTCTGCCTGCTGCCTATGGATCAAAGTGTAAAGTTCTCAGCTCTTGCTCCAGGGACATGCCTGTCTGCTTTCCACCGTGATGATACACTCACTCTCTGTAACTGTAAGCCAGCCCCCATTTACAAGCTTTCTTTTTTAGAATTACCTTGTTTATGGTGTCTCTTAACCGCAATAGACCAGCAATTAAGGCCTGGCTTCTTTTATTCCTTAGAATAAAAGGAAAAGTAAAACAATTCAAAGGAAAAATGCTCTAGCCAATAAACATTGAAATCACAATACAGTTTTTTTTTCCTTCCCTAACAGGAGTAATAAAATGATTCACAATAAGAACACATGTCATGGCAAATAAAATAAGTGTGGGTTTGTTGTCTAGTATCTTTTTTGGACAATTTAAGTGGAAATTTGTATAACAAGTTCTCTTTAATTGTTACTTCTATCGATATGTCCTGTATGGATGGTCAAGGCAAGACGCACAGACACCACAGAACAGCCCTCTAGAACTCTCCCATCATCCTCATAGTCTATACCCAGACCTGTGCTGTTCTGTTTTCAGTGCAAGATACTATTTATAGTTTAATTTATTTAAGCTTCCAACAACAAAAATTAGTGAGGTAGACAGAAACAATGTGTGCAAATCAGAAAGAAATGAATTCTAATTTCTTGGTTTAGTTTGGACTCCTCAGGCCATTTTGGGTTAATTCATCTGTGAGTGAGTCATGGAAGGCAGTGGGCAGGTGGGAGAAGCAATACAGGAAAAGGTGCATGTCCACCGCAGGGCCCATGAATGAACAGTTTTTACCCTGGTTCTACACTTAGAAGCTAAGATAAGCATCTCGCAGTTTTCACATGGAGGAGGCGTGAGGGAGCAGGGATACTTGGTTGCCAGTTCCTTTACTATCCCCATCTTCATGGTTGAGCATTGATTCCCAGCTTTTCTCTCCTGGTGTATGGTATCTGAGTATACCTCAAAAGCTAGAGAGCAGCTTAGAGGTGACAAGAAGCCACAGGGAAGGGCAGAGTTTCCTGAGGGGACCTCAGTGTAGGTCAACAGGACACTATTGCAGGCTGAGTTCCAGATGCAGACTCTGTGATGGCATTTGATATGAGAGTGCTACCTAACTATTTGATGTGAGAGTGCTACTAATGAGCACCCGGGGGACTTTGCTGTGGATGGAGGAAGAGACCCTGAGCAGAAGGTAAAGTCAAGCTTCCAGGACACAGTAGTACTCCATCGAGACACAGAGTGATGTTCACTTAGGAAAGTGAAACACCTATATCATGGAACATCCTCACAAATTTGGTCAAATAGAAGATTTTTTTTATCCTTCCATTCACAATAAGTTATAATCTGTGTGCATATTCCCTTCTTACCAAACATGCTGAAGTACAAGAACTTAACATGCCAAAGCAGACAAAAAATAATTTTTAACACTTTTGCAATTACCAATGAGATGACTTAAGTTAAAATGATGAAATATAATCTATGTTTTAAAAACATTAAACAACACAAGCCCCCAATGCCCTCTCCAAGCGCTTTCCTGGAGCACAGAAACATAGGTAGGGTGCACACACAGAAACACACACAGAAACACACACACACACACACACACACACACACTCATGTAGTTATAGACTCAGGGCTTGATATGAAAATATGTCCAGGACTCAGTCATGCTTCTTTCTAGTTCAAATACTGGTATCCTTCCTGCCAACACCAAAGAGTCAGTAAGTCAGGGCAGATTTATTCTAAGTCCCTACTGCAAACAATTCCATTCAGGATTTCAGCACTGTAGTCATGAAACTCAGAGATAATGGGATGTTTAAAAGAGATGAAATTTTATAGAGAATGAAACAGAGAGAGAATGACTGTTCTACATCAATTATTTTCTTGTAACTCACTGTTAATTTCAGCTTAAATGTAAACACTTCAGAAACTAGCTTTATTTTTACTTGAATAATTCCAGCAATATCACAAAATAGTGAGCCAAACAGCCAACCCACTAAATTAACAAACACAAGACAATGAAAATGTTTTTAGTGTTGCAATCAAGTTTTTTTCCATCCTTATTTATCTTCCTTGTGCCAAAAACTGATGAAAGAGAATGAATCCAATAGTCTTACTTAAAATAGAGACTGATTTTGAGTCAGTGGTATTACATGAAATAAGGAATCTAGTGAATGCTCTTTTTCTAATCAAACCTCTCCTCTGATATTTTGTCATTTACTTCCTTATAACTGACAATGTCTCTATAGACAATGTATTGCTAAATATATGCTTCGATCCAAATTTCAATTCTGAACAAATGTAATCTAAGGAATTCTTTTCAACCAGTTGTTAACGAAAACATCTGTGTGGTTTCTAAAAGTATTCACATGCATTAGCTTTTGATCCACCCAATAATCCTGTATGGAAGTAGAAGTCTAACTATTATAATTGTTTTAAGACTTTTTTTTTTAAAAAAAATGTAAGTCAATTTTGCAGCATGCACTCATGGTCACATACACAGCAAATGGATTGGTGAAAATGAAAACAAAGTTTCCTGGATTTAAACCTTATTTTTTCTCAAATCTACCACTTCCATGTTCTACTAAAATAATCTCTTAGTGTAGTTCTCGTCAAAGTAAAAATTAAAGTTCAAAACAGCTATCCTATAACATTTCACCTATCAACATGTAACAAGACAAGTTCAAGGAAAAGAGTAACACACTTGTAACCGCAGCAGTATCTACAGGTTCATTCTAGAACTTTGTAGCCAAGAAATAGTGGGCTGTTGGAGAAGCTGAGAGAGGTGGATTTCTTGTTTTTATGATGAAACGTCTTTGCTGAGACCACTAACAAGGTCTTTTAGTGACAGAGGTTAGCACCGTGCTGGAAAAGCCATATTCTCCTCAAATACCCTTTCACAGCACAGTCATGGTGTTGGAGTTTGAGGTATTTTTTTTCTTTAATTTTTTTTTAAATTTTGCAATACAATTCAGTTCTACATATCAGCCACGGATTCCCTTGTTCTCCCCCCTCACGCCCCCCTCACCTCCCCCCAGCCCACCCCCATTCCCACCTCCTCCAGGGCAAAGCCTTCCCCGAGGACTGAGATCAACCTGGTAGACTCAGTCCAGGTAGGTCCAGTCCCCTCCTCCCAGGCCGAGCCAAGTGATCCTGCATAGGCCCCAGGTTTCAAACAGCCGACTCATGCAATGAGCACAGGACCCAGTCCCACTGCCTGGATGCCTCCCAAACAGATCAAGCCAATCAACTGTCTCACCCATTCAGAGGGCCTGATCCAGTTGGGGGCCCCTCAGCCATTGGTTCATAGTTCATGTGTTTCCATTCATTTGGCTATTTGTCCCTGTGCTTTATCCAACCTTGGTCTCAACAATTCTCTCTCATATAAACCCTCCTCATTCTCGCTAATTGGACTCCCAGAGATCCACCCGGGGCCTAGCCATGGATCTCTGCATCCAGATCCCTCAGTAGTTGGATGGGGTTCATATCAGCATTGTTTGTAATAGCCAGAACATGGAAACAACCTAGATCCCCTTCAACTGAAGAATGGATAAATAAAATGTGGTACATATACACAATGGAATACTACTCAGCAGAGAAAAACAATGACATCATGAGGTTTGCAGACAAATGGATGGATCTAGAAAAAATCATCCTGAGTGAGGTAACCCAGACTCAGAAAGACAAACATGGTATGTACTCACTCATAGCAGGATACTAGATGTGGAACAAGGATGACTGGACTGCTACTCACATCACCAGGGAGGCTACCTGGAAAACAGGACCCCAAGAAAGACACGGGGATCGCCCAATGACAGAGAAATGGAATGAGATCTACATGAACAGCCTGGACATGAGTGGGGGTAGTGAAGGGCGAGGGTCGAGGGAAAGAGAGCTTGGGGAAGCAGGAGATCCCAGCTGGATCAACAAGAGAGAGGGAGAACAAGGGATAGGAGACCATGGTAAATGAAGACCACATGAGAATAGGAAGAAGCAAAGTGCTAGAGAGGCCCACAGAAATCCACAAACATACCCCCACAACAGACTGCTGGCAATGGTCGAGATACAGCCCGAACTGACCTACTCTGGTGATGGGATGGCCAAATACCCTAATTGTCGTGCTGGAGTTTCAGGTATTTTCAATGAAAGTTACAAACTACTTTAGTTCTGAATAACTTTTTATTTGCCTCATTTTCTCTACATCTATGCTCAAGTCAAAGAGGGCTTGGTTTCCATAATATAGTGATTATGACGTCCCCTAATGAAAGGGTATAAAGAAGAAATAATAGAAAACAAAACAAGAATTTTAATAAAACAATTATAAAACCATAACCCTTTGAGTCACAGGAGGGACAATAGCAGTACCACTGGGATCTTCAGGGGACAGGAAGGAGGACGGAATGGAACCCTAATGTGCACAAGGCCAGGGTGAAGAGTGAGGCCTCCAGCACTCCACCCCATGGAGAAGCTCTTTGTGGAAGCATCCTCCATTTTTCCATCATCAACTCCACTGTGGTGCTATGTTCTGAACCCACAAAAGCTGTAGGAAAGGCAAATCTCTCTACTTTATATTTCACATTGATCCTGTTTTTCTGCAAGGAACTGATTCTTAGTAAAGTTTCAAAAGCACAGAAAAGTCAAAAATTTTCCTTCTTTTTCTCAAGTTCCTGCTCAATCAT
Organism: Peromyscus eremicus; assembly: GCF_949786415.1. Taxonomy (NCBI): domain Eukaryota; kingdom Metazoa; phylum Chordata; class Mammalia; order Rodentia; family Cricetidae; genus Peromyscus; species Peromyscus eremicus. The sequence goes on from NC_081418.1 coordinate 34,625,339, forward strand.
TTTAAAAAGCTTAGATTGTGCTCTATCAGCTCACTTCATAGTTCACAGCAGGCTCAGAGAAGCTCAGTGTGTAAGATAAACAGATAAGACATGATATTGTATCATTATTTTAGACATCTGTGTATTGGTCATGTTCATGAGAATTCAAACAGAATGAAATTATGTGTATATGCCACTTAAACTGCAGAGTATGTTGTTCACATCCTAATCATCCAAAAAACTATAATGATTAATTGAAAACAATTTTGGCTGTGGGACAAAGGCACTTGTATACAGTAAGTTGTCGAATTCCAATACCCTAAATGAAAGCTCTGGGGAGCAGCATGTTTTAAGACAACACTGTTGCAAAAATCCATGTTTTATGGGCTGTTTAAGATGGATCAATGAATCCTTAGTACCTAGAACACAGTCAGTATTCAATAAATGTTTATTGAACATCCAGTATACCAAAGGAGAAAAGCTAAATGTTGTCTATCTATAAATAGCAATACATTCTCAAATTTGACTGGAGTTATAGATTGCAGGATTTTGGAAGCATCTTTCAGAAATGAGGAATTTCTGTATTTTCATAATAGTTATTCAAAACATTGTAGTGAATTATACAGGATATTATGAGCTAGCATTTTAAAAACTAGAAATTTGTTTCTCCTTATATAATATGAAAGATCAAAGCTTCAGAAAGTGCTAAGAAATTTAGTTCAAATATAGGAAGAAGAAGAGGAGGGAGGGTGCACAACTGATACCCACTGGGAAAAGGAAAATCCATTTTATCCAATGGAGTGCCACTGGATAAATCAATCACACTCTAGGGCAGGTCTCATACCCAGGAGTAGTTGGCCAACACAAAATGGATTCTATGTTTTGGTTTATTTACTTAATCTTTCAATTTTTTTTTTAATTTTTATTTTGCAATACAATTCAGTTCTACATATCAGCCACAGATTCCCTTGTTCTCCCCCCTCCCGCCCCCCTCACCTTCCCCCCCAGCCCGCCCCTGATTCCAATCTCCTCCAGGGCAAAGCCATCCCCACAGACTGAGATCAACCTGGTGGACTCAGTCCAGGTAGGTCCAGTCCCCTCCTCCCAGGCCGAGCCAAGGGACCCTGCATAGGCCCCAGGTTTCAAACAGCCAACTCATGCAATGAGCACCGGACCCGGTGCCACTGCCTGGATGCCTCCCAAACAGATCAGGCCAATCAACTGTCTCACCCACTCAGAGGGCCTGATCCAGTTGGTGAGAGATGGCTCAGCCGTTAAAGGCTAGGCTCACAACCAAAAAAAAAATCTTTCAATTTTTAAGATCATAATTTAATTAGAACATTTCTCCCTCCATGTCTTCCCTATGCCCTGCCCTCCTGTCTTTTAAATTCATGACCTTTTTTTTCACTAAATGTTATTGCATGCATATATATATATATATATATATATATATATATATATATATATATATATATATTTGTCTTTTGAGATAGGCTTTCTCTTTGTAGCCCTGACTATCTTCTACTGTAGACTAGACTGAATTCGAACTGAGAGATCTGCCTGCCTCTGCCTCCTGAGTGCTGGGATTAAAGCACCACCACAGCCTCCTTGTGTTCTTAAATGTAACCTACTCTGTCCATGTCTGTAGTGGGTAGCCATTCCAGCTTTGATCTGGAAGTTCCAACCTCCATTGAGACTTCAGCAACTGTCACGCCTACAAGGCAGGGCCAAGGGAGGCGCCTGGGGACCCGAGATCTGGATCGGTGGACACTCTCTCCATTCCAGGACCCTGGATGGTGGAGGTGGACAAAGCAGAGCTCCAGAGAGCACCGCTGGACTGTGATACACCTTCCTCAGACTCGGCGACCTACCTATCCCTTAATTTGTAAGTTATGCCATTAAATAAATCTCCTTTTAACTACATGGAGTGGCCTTAATAATTTCACCAATATCTGGCGCCCAACGTGGGGCACGAACCCACGACCCTGAGATTAAGAGTCTCATGCTCTGAGTCGGCTGTTTGAAACCTGGGGCCTATGCAGGGTCCTCCTGGGAGGAGGGGACTGGACCTACCTGGACTGAGTCCACCAGGTTGATCTCAGTCTGTGGGGAAGGCTTTGCCCTGGAGGAGATTGGAATGGGAGGCGGGCTGGATGGAAGGTGAGGGGGGCGTGAGGGGGGAGAACAAGGGAATCTGTGCCTGTATGTAGAACTTAATTGTATTGCAAAATAAAAATTAAAAAAAAATATGAAAACCCTTTATTAGTAAAAAATAAATACATAAATAATCAAAAAAAAAAAAAAAGAGTCTCATGCTCTACCGTAACAGCAGGAAGCAATTCTAAGAAAACAGCGCCCCTTCTCCCTTAGGTTTCATAATTCTCAGGGTTATGGATGATGGTTATAGGGTTGGGGGTGGAAGGAAATATTAAACTCAGTATTCTAAAAAAAAAAAAAGGAAAAGAAGAAATGGAATGGATAGGTATAAGACATTATGGTAGATTATTGTGTATACTAGTAAACAAATTTAGTAAAATAGCAGCCTTAAATAATTTGCACTGTTATGGATTCTTATATGTTGATACAAATGTAAACTATTTTTATATTCCTGTTTAAGATAATTTGTATATTGATACAAATACAGAACTATACTTGTTATAATGTACATATATTTCTACTCTTATTTGAAATATTTGTATATTGATACAAATGTAAATTTATATCTGTCATACTTTATGTATGTTCTACTTCTGTTTAGGATATTCGGTATATTGATATATATTTAAGATTATTGTCATATTGCATATCGCACTATACACTCCTACCTCTGTTATAACATCTTGTGTATTGTCACAATTTTGAAGTCATCATTCTTTACCATACACATGCTTATAGACTGTCTACCTTGTTTACGTGAAGCCTTAGTCCTTAGGTTATTTCAGTAGATAAGACTTATAGATTTATAGTCACCTATGCTTGTCATCTCTATAGTTACGTTAGTTAGGTTATACAGATTTACAGATACATAGGTCAGATTGACAGGTAATCTTCAAACACTTCATAGACCTAGAGAATATGGCATTTAAATAACTTAGAATTCTGTCGATGTGAGACACAATTGCTCCTGGCTGCACCAATTTGATCCCGAGAGAATGTTGGGCTTCTAGACATTTCCATTTGGAAGTTTGTCTTCTTGGCACAAAATGGCCTACTGGGCAAAGAACTGCCCTTGCCTCGACGGCTGACAGTACAAATGCAATGCTATCCTTTCTGGACAAGCAGGACACAAGGAAAGCGACCACTGTACTCTGCCAAGACAGGGTAAGATGGTCTTTCAGAATTCCTGCTTCTGAAAATGGTCTGTCAGATACTTTAGGCCTGTAGCCAATTTGAATGCACCAACAATGCTGAGAAACATTAGGTGACTGTCCAGGCTGCCAGCTGTCTCGGTCTACTCTCGCTAGATTCCCAAAAGTTGCTTGCATCCACCTACCATTTCTCAGGTACCATTATATTCCTTCTCAGGTCTTTGATGGGATTGAAGACTAGCAGTTATAGTTACAACTTAGTAGATAGAACATATTAAGTATTACATTCAGGTTCTTTAGGATAGGACACCTTTTGGAATGATCTTTGTAACATGCCATTTACCTATGCTCTATACTTCTCTGGATTTTAGTATGTGTTTCTTGCTTGATATTGTTTGCATTGGTTGTAGTTCCATCTTATCTAGGTCATTATCCCTCATTATTCCTGGACAATATTTGATAACCATTCCTTTGTATATAGTCTTGTATTAGGTTAGAACTTTCTTATTTAGACAAAAAGGGGGAGATGTAGTGGGTAGCCATTCCAACTTTGATCTGGAAGTTCCAAACTCCATTGAGACTTCAGCAACTGTCACGCCTACAAGGCGGGGCCAAGGGAGGCGTCTGGGGACCTGAGATCTGGATCGGTGGACACTCTCTCCGTTCCAGGACCCTGGATGGTGGAGGTGGACAAAGCAGAGCTCCAGAGAACACCGCTGGACTGTGATACACCTTCCCCAGACCCCGCGACCTACCTATCCCTTAATTTATAAGTTACACCATTAAATAAATCTCCTTTTAACTACGTGGAGTGGCCTTAATAATTTCACCAATACATGTCCATATAATATTACTTATATATGTTTTCAGGGCTGACTGGCATTAAACAATCAATTGGTTTTCTGTGTGCTTTTCATTTTGTTTTACTATTTTTTGTCTTTGGTTTTCTTTTTATTAGTTTGTTTTGATTTTTGTTGGGTTTGGGGAATTTGGTGTTGAGAGGAAAAACAGAGAGAGTGAGAACATGAATTTGGGTGGGTAAGGAGGCAGGGAGGATTCACGAGAAGTTATAGGAAGGGAAAAAATATTATCAACATATTGTATAAAAATTTTTAAATAAAAAATTTTAAAGCCTTTAACAACAAATAAATAATAAGAAATGACTATTAAGCTAAAAACAATTGGAAATACAGTTTCCATTTAATAAATAGATTTTATTTAGCAAGAAAAATATTTTAATTCTAAAAATTATCTTTATTAAATTATTTTTAAGTCTTTAAAAATGTAGGAAAAAAATCTCCTTGAATGATGAGACCTCATGTAAAAGTTAGGTGTCTTCAATTAACTCAATGGCTGGTATTCATCAAGTACCAGCTATGTATTCTGCCAACACTTTGAATTAGTTCATCTTCAAAAACACCTCATTTACAGATAAGGAAACTGGAATATGGAGAAAATAATAACTTCCCCAACATCCTGAAGATGCTAAAGGAAACACAGAATCAGAGTTTAAAAAAAGTGTTGTGTAGAGGTAAAAAATTCATCACATCCTATCAGTTTCTTCCCACTGAATTTACTGAAATAATTCATGTCGCTATGGTAGAAAAAAAACTTACTGTGAATTTCCATTGTCAGTTTATACAATAGATTCTTGTATTAAAAAAATAACTTCTAAATTATACATTACACAAATTAGGATCTAAGAAATACTACTGCACATATCATTTCACAATAAAAATAATTTTGAAGGTTCTATAAAATATTAAAATAATACAGTTGTTTAGAGATGTGTCTCATCCTGAAGATAATTTTCTTGTCTTAGTTTTCAGGAGCTCAAAATGTTATATTTCTGGAGCATTAATTTTTATTTGTACTACTGCTCCTTCAGAATGTAATACTGTTTCTTAAACAAAATTACCCTAAAAATTTAAATAAAATTTATGTCATAAAAGTAATGCCTAACACTCACCCTATATTATTTTGCATAAGTTGTACATGTGACTCAAGATGAACACTGTTAGCAGACTATCAGACCACACCTCAAAGCCTCAGGGGTCTTCCAAATGTCTGTCTGGTGATAATGGATTCACAAATGGTGGCTAAGACTTTCAGTCAAGGAAATTAGAATAAGTGGTAGCAACTTTATCCATTTCTGAAAGTGTTTTGAATATAGTCCAACATTTGAACCCTTGGAGGGTAAAAAGGAGAGAAATATAATCTCCTGTAAGAGATCTGCAATAATTCATATCAACTGTGACCCCTCGCCCTTGGGGAGTCTCCTTTTCATTAGCTCCATTCTTTTCTCTCATTGCTTGTGATTCTACCAGTAAAAACAGTCCCTTTGCTGAGAGGAGAGATCTCCTTTTTTCTAATAGTGAAATGGCTAAAAGCCACCAAAAATATGTTAAATAAAAGTACTATGAAAACAATGGAAGCTCCTGACCGCAAAAATACATTGGGGCAAATAAAGTAAATATTATGAAAAAGTAATTTAGAAGCCTCACTTTGTTGAATTTTATCATGCTGAATTTTATTGCATGACATCCACCTGTCATGATGCATCTCTAGAATTCCCACAAAGAACTGGAGTTGGTCCAGCACCTCCAGGGAACAGTCCTTGCATGTGCTCCCTAGATTCCTACAGTGTTCCATGGTCAAGTTCCTTTACACATACTTCACCTGAGTTTTCTAGCTACCTCACGGAGAAGTCACCATTACTGTATCCTTTTCTAATGTGACATTAATATTGAGGATTAAGACATTGTTCCTTAGGTCTCAGATCTGGGAGAGGAAGATGCTTTCCAAAGGACTGCACTACAGAGAATATATTTCTACATTTATAAAACAAAACAAACAAAAAGAAAAAAAAACAGAACAAGTGGTTTCTGTGGTCTAGAAGCAGGAAACTCAAAAAGTAGCCCGTCTGTGTTCCAGGGTCAAAAACAAATGAAGGACATACATTATCAGCAGAGCTCAAGGCAGAAGATTCAGTTTCAAAGACAGAGGGGACACAGGAAGCATGGTAAATTTCCATGTGCACGGTGTCATGGAGGTGGGATTCTACAGAAAACTTCAGCCTTTCCTGGGGTTGGAGCAATACTAGAGATTGAACCCAAGGCTTCATGTTGACAAGGTAGGCTGTACCACTAGCTACAGCCACATTCCCCTTTGGCTTCATTTCTAACGTCTTCTCTCCAGATCTGCTCTATTATCGATGTGTGATCTGGTCCCTAGAATTCATCTGCATCCCTGAAGCAATATGACACTGCCTCTAGGGGACTGAGGGCAAGGAAAGGAAGAGAGCCTGTCTAGGACTGGTTGTGAGTTTATGGTGGAATATGGGGGCTGAGGAATGAAAATAATTTGAGTCTGGAAGAGCCTAGCTGTTAATCCCAAAGATGTGAGGAAAAAGACCACTGACCCAAATCATCATGGCCAAATTAATTAAAACAAGCAATTAATTAAAGCAAGCTTTGGATCTGCAGGACATGTCCCTTCACCTTCACGTGCTCCACCAGATCATACATGGGGTGAATGTTGGGGTTGGGCCAACTCATAACCTTGGTTCTGGGCCTGGGTACTTGCAGGGCTAATCAGCCTGCCAGCTCTCCCCCAACCTCACCATCAGTGTGAGCTCTCCTGCATTGCCCTGACTAGTTAACCCTATGCAGCAATGAGCAAGGGGTTGGGGGGACTGGTTCTCCTGCTTTCATGTCCTCAGGATCAGCTCTTCTATACCTACATGATCAGGGCCAGCTCCATTGTAGTGCCTAGGTGAGGTACAGGGCCTGCTCTCCTGAGTGCTGGAGCTGGTGAGGGGCAGGGACAGCTCTCCAACTTTTGTGACCTCAGGGTCAGCTCTCTCACCCACCACAGGCCGTGAGGGGTGGGAGGATAGAGTCTCTCCCTTGCCCCTGCCACCATACGGAAGATGAGGGGCAGGGCCAGATCCACCCCACTCACATTCGTGGAGGCTAGCTCACCTGCGCCCCCACCAATAGGATCAACTCTTCTGTGCTGCCCAGATAAGGTGCAGGGCCCATTTTCCTGAGTGCTGCAGCTGATAAAGGGGAGGATCTGCTCCTCACCTGCCACAGGTGGCAGAGGGGAGGGAGGAGGGTATCTTTCCCTCATCTTCATTACCACACCACAGACGAGGGTGGTGTGGTGGTACCAGCTATCCCACTCTCACATCTCAGGGCCAGCTCACCTGTGCCCCTGTTTACAGGGTCGCTGTACTGTGCTTTCCAGGTGAGGCACAGGACCCATTCTCCTGAGTGCTGTAGCTGATGAGGAGAAGGACCAGTTCTTCCCAGTGTTTCAGCGAGGGGCAGGGCCAACTCTGTACAGCCCTTTCCTTCCTACATGTTTCCTTTGATGGAATCAGAAGCCACAGACATTAACACAGACCCTGGTTGCAATAGGGCCATGAACCCAGACATAGGCCCTAGGAGCAGCCCAGACATCACAATGGTCCTGGGTGGCAGTCAAGCCACTAACCTATGCCCATTCATAACCAATTTTACCTCTTCAGATACACCTCTGTCCACAGGACATGAGCCATTCCCTCCCCCCACTCCCTCCCCCTCTCTCTGTGCTGCAAGGTGCTGGGCAGGCCTGTGTTTTCTCCTAGGCGTGGGCATGAGTGTAAGTTTCCTCATCCTGCTCAGTCTGTGATGGCACTGAGCAGGGCCTTGTTTTGCCTGAGATTCTCTCTTGTATTCTGTTGGTGATGCTTGTGTCTGCAGGTCCTGTTAACTTACTTAGATTTTTCCATTTACAGAAATCCCCCCCGTTTGTGTTTCTTTATTGCTTCTATTTTCAGGTCTTGAACAGTTTTATTCATTTCCTTCAGGTGCCTGCCCCTTGCCACCCCACCCTGGCTTTCTTGACATTCTTTAAGAAATATATTGATTTCCTCCTTTTTGATTGTCTTTTACTCAGCTTCTTAAGGGATTTTTTTAAATTCATTTTCTCTCTAAAGATCTCTATCATCATCATAAAGCTGGGTTTAAGGTTGTTTTCTTGTGCTTCAGGGATGTTGGGATTTTCAAGGCTTCCTATAGTGAGATACTAGCCTCTGGTGGTGACATATTGTCCTGGCTGTTGTTGATTGTATTCTTACACTGACATTTAGGCATCTGGATTTGGAGTGATTATAGTTCTAGTGCTGATTTCTGGGTTTGTCTCTGTAGAATGGGTGTTTTCTTCCTTGGTTTCTGTTTCCTCTGTGGTCTTCTGGTTGGAGTGGTCTGTGGTTGGGCAGAGGGTCTCTGCCTGAGTTGGGGGCTGGACTTCCGATGGCCTGGATGGCCTCTGGTACAACAGAAGGTTGCTGCCCAAGTTGGGGCCTGGAGTTCTGGTCTTTGATCTGGCTTGGGGGGTCTTCTGGGGTTTGGAATGCTGGACTGGCTTCTGGTGGGATAGGAGGCTTCTGCCAGAGGTGTAGTGGCTGGGATAAGACAAGGTTTTTATAGCTCAGGGGTAGGGAGTTTCCAAATGAGGGAAAAATTGGCGGGGCTTCCAGAGCAGAACATAAGCATAACAAGTTAGTCATAACAATCTCCTGAACCAAACACATGACTACAAGGGAGTCATAACAAGGTAATCACATCAATCTTTTGAAACAAAGGTAAGGTTGCAAGATGGTTTATAATAACTTTTTAAAATAAAAACATGGTTGCCATTTCCTGGAACAGGCAGTACAGAACCATTTGTAGTAAAGATTACAGGTGAGGCACAGCCCAATCTTTGAGAAACAGAGGTTTAATCATAAATGGGAATAAGCCTAGTTTATCTTTTAAGCCTATGATGAAAGCAAGCTTCACCTCCAAGTTCCCTCACCCAACCATGGTAATAAATTTGGGCCAAATTGAGAAAACATGTAAATTGGGCCAAGAAGTATGAATGAAACACAATATTTTTCCCAGATATTAATGTTCAAATTAGGGCTCAGTATAAAAAAAGGTTCTGTTAGCTTAGGGTCAGAGTAAAATACATCCATATCCTTATTGCAGGACATCACAAAATGTTGAATGTTAGATTTTTGAGGCAGCTTAAAGAAACAGGAGGTAGGAAAAGAGAAGTGCCTGACCTTTGACAAATGGAACCATGTTTATTGGTGCACACAGGGAGGGTGCATACTCTCACCTGTGCAGGTGGTTGAGACCGTCTGTAGGAAAAGATGGCTGCGACCCTTTATAGGACCAGAAATGTCTGTAGCATGTAGCTTACATTCCCTCCCATAGTCCCTCTCTCCCAGAGTTGCCTGCCCAAGTATTGGTGAAATTATTAAGGCCACTCCACATAGTTAAAAGGAAGATTTATTTAGTGGGTAACTTACAAATGAAGGGATAGGTAGGTCGCGGGGTCTGGGGAAGGTGTATCGTAGTCCAGCGGTGTTCTCTGGAGCTCTGCTCGGTCAACCTCCACTGTCCAGGGTTCCAGAACAGAGCTCTGCTCATCCTGATCTCTCCCGGCTCCTCCCTTGGCCCCGCTTTGTAGGTGTGGACAGTTGCTGAAGCCTCAATGGGGGTTGGAACTTCCAGATCAAAGCTGGAATGGCTACCCACTACACCCACGTTGAGACAAGCTGTCTCAGCAGGTAACTGAGCAAGAATGAGCAAGATAATCTGTAATCCCTAACAAACACTATTTAACAGAGAAGGCACTCTATCATTCAAAGGGATAATAATAAATTGTAGTGGAGAACAGGTAAGTTAGAAGGAGCAGGAGTCCAAAGATGTGCCGTGTTCCCAGTGTCCATCAGCCGCAATGGTAGCAGAGCTAGACACACACAGGGGTAGATAATCAACAGCAATTAACGATGTGGAAGCAGTCTGCTTAACAACCCTAATGTCCTTTAAAATTTAGTAAAGATTATTCAGACATTTGAAGAGACTAGGCATAGTGTTCAGTAGGCAATGTGTTAAGAGAAGATGCATCATCAAAGGGGCACCAATGAAAATGACCTGGGTGTCAATGATGCAGTCCCCACAGAGAAAAGTCCCACATCTCTCTACAGTGCTACTGAGACATGTGTAGCCTGAGGAACCGATCTGGGAAAAGGTTTTCTTAGAAGAGACCTTGAGAAAACCTAATTCCTCCCCAGGAAAAAATTAAATGTCGTTTGCTTTGACAGTTTTGAGTTGTACCTGAACATCAAGATCCCTCTTTCTGTAATCCCAAATGCTCTCCAGAATGGCCCTCTAGAAGCCACAAATGGACCGGAGAATAGGGACACTTCAAATCCTGAGGGGAAATTGTTATTTATAGTCTTGCTAGTCACCAGATGTAACACTAATTAAAACCTTGTTATTCTTTTGCACTTGGGAGTAATTGGTGCTCATAAGCATCACAGTGTATGTCTATGGACTAGACCACAGCCACATGTTGACGGTCATGGTGTAACTGCTGCTCCATTAATTCATCAAGCATATGGACCTTTACAGGGTTGCATGTGATGGTGTTGTCTCTTGTCACCCTCACTCAGGAATGAAACAGCAGAGTTCCAGCAAATGAGCCTTTAAAACAAATATTTAAGAGAAACTAACGTGGAAATGAATATTTATCTTTCTTTAAAAAGAGAATGAGGCCGGGCGGTGGTGGCGCACGCCTTTAATCCCAGCACTCGGGAGGCAGAGGCAGGCGGATCTCTGTGAGTTCGAGGCCAGCCTGGTCTACAAAGCAAGTTCCAGGAAAGGCACAAAGCTACACAGAGAAACTCTGTCTTAAAAAACCAAAAAAAAAAAAGAGAATGAGATTATGAAGAGCAATTATAGGCTTACTGTTATAGCAGCCATTCTGCTAGATAGTATGCACCACTGTCAGCTCAGCAATGCAAGCCCTATTTTTATTTTATTTTACAATACAATTCAGTTCTACATATTTTCCACGGATTCCCTTGTTCTCCCCCCTCCCGCCCCCCTCTCTTTCCCCCCAGCCCACCCCCCATTCCCACCTCCTCCAGGGTAAAGCCTCCCCCAAGGACTGAGATCAACCTGGTAGACTCAGTCCAGGCAGGTCCAGTCCCCTCCTCCCAGGCTGAGCCAAGTGTCCCTGTATAAGCCCCAGGTTTCAAACAGCCAACTCATGCAATGAGCACAGGACCCGGTCCCACTCCCTGGGTGCCTCCCAAACAGATCAAGCCAATCAACTGTCTCACCCATTCAGAGGGCCTGATCCAGTTGGGGGCCCCTCAGCCATTGGTTCATAGTTCATGTGTTTCCATTCATTTGGCTATTTGTCCCTGTGCTTTATCCAACCTTGGTTTCAACAATTCTCGCTCATATAAACCCTCCTCTTTCTCGCTAACTGGACTCCTGGAGCTCCACCCAGGGCCTAGCTGTGGATCTCTGCATCCAGATCCCTCAGTCATTGGATGGGGTTTATAGCACAACAATTAGGGTGTTTGGCTATCCCATCACCAGAGTAGGTCAGTTCAGGCTGTCTCTCGACCATTACCAGCAGTCTCTTGTGGGGGTATCTTTGTGGATTTCTGTGGGCCTCTCTAGCACTTTGCTTCTTCCTATTCTCATGTAAGCCCTATTTTTACAAAGAGGAACTGAATTCAAGAAGTGTTAACTAGCTCATGTGCCCAGTAGTTCACAGCTAACTGAGTGCAAAATCAAAGGTTATGACCCAGATTTACCCGATGCCACACTATTTCTACAACACTGCATTGTGTGTGATGTACATACTAGGTCTTGAGTCTCTGAGTCTATTTGTGTTAATTATATAAATCTCAGGTGCAGTAATAACTCTTACTCATTCACACTTTGGCCAAATTTCCTTAGTTTCATAGACATCTATCAGGTTTCTGGTATTCTATCGTAAAATGAGAACTGATGATTTCTTTAGTACATTTTACATTTCAGCAGACCTGCTCAAACTGCCACCTCCCCCAACACACTAAAAAATATATCCAAGTCGTGATATTTAGCTTTCTGATATATTATGTAGGAATATTCAAAACCACACACATCTATCTATCTATCTATCTATCTATCTATCTATCTATCTATCTATCTATCTATCTTCCTACACACACACACACACACACACACAAGCATGAATATGGTGAGTGCAGTTAGGAATTTTACCACTCAGTGTATAGTCCCGAAAGCTAGCAATAGCAACAAAACTATCCCTTGTGACATGTAGGTTTCCAAAGTGCTTAGGTAAAGGTAAATATATCCACATTTTTTTTGTGAATGACAGGGTTGAATGTTAACTCCATTAAAGAGTTTCAGAATCTTAAAACAAATATCTAATGCTCTGTAACTTGACAGAAAAATAATAGATTCTATATCCACAGTTGACTTACCATGCAGTGTCAGTGGATTAGTGTGAAAGAAATTCATCGGCTTTTATTGTAACTATCAATCACTGAGATCATTCTAGCTTTTCTGTACTTAAACCATCTTCATGGTCTTCCTAGTTCTCTGGTCCTCAAACCTGAATGACAGAATAATAATCACAGAAACAATCTAACAATATTCTGGTACCAAACAAAGGTCTGACATGGGGTTCCGAAGCTGTGTTTCATCTGGAAACCTGAGATGACTTTCATACATTTCCTCCTAGTATTTCGAGGAATGCCTCATGTAATCCATACATTTTCCCTTATTTTTTCAACTACAAAAATTAATCAACAATTATGTTGTGAGCATCTGCTCAAATGATAGGAAAACAACAATACAGTAAATGAAAGAACTCCTTCCACAAAATGCACTCAGAGATGTGCCCATGAGAGTCTGCTTGTCACGTCAGCAGAGGACAGCAGCAGCAGTGTGGATGTTATCAGCAGAGACAATGACAAATAGGCAAAAACAGAAGCTTTCCACCCAGCCTTCCTCATATCTAGGCTGCCAAGGCTGCTGGGAGGTGGGAAGTGCTTATCGCACTTCGGATGGGTCACTTCTATTAATCTAATCAAGAAAATCCTCACAGACATGTAAGAGGCAAACCTAGTCTGTCAAACAATTCCTGACAGATATCCTTAGATATTTCTGTCCCAGATGATTCTAGATCTTGTTTGTTGACAATAAATATTAACTCAAACAGGAGTTATACTGGGAATTTGTCCTCAGTTCTTTACCATCATGTTCATGTTTTCAGTATTTAATTTTTTTCTTTCAATTATGAGCCCACTTTGCCTGATAAATGTAGCTCTAACCCCTCATCAAAGATACTTCTCTTGGTGGGAGACGAAGACCATCATAGAAAACTAAAACTGGTCAAAATACAGAGGCAGCTGATCGTGGGGTGTCCAGCCCCAATGCATCCATTGTATGTATATGATTTCAGGGCTGACCAGTAGGTATGGGATATCCAATTAAGGGGCTCATCCCAAGGAAGACTAATTCTTCTTCTCTTCACAGTTCTTAGTTGCCTATAGTTCTTTGTCTAGAGGTGGAGTCCCATGAAGCTTCCTTCTTTCACATAAGCCTATCTATTGGTATAGTCATTATTTGGGTCTTTTTTAGGTAGTCATATTTTTGGGTTTCATGGATGTAGTTCCCCTGTCATTTTTAGGAGCTGTAATCTCACAGTAGATTTCCTGTTCCTATGGATCTTCCAATTTTTCTGCCTCATATTATTCCATGTTCTCTCATCCGTAGGCACAGGAGTCATGGTGTAGATGCCTCTATGAGAGCTTGGCAACCTACAGTTAGTTGTTCTCTGTGTTTGGACCAGTTGTGGTTTCAGTGATGCTTTAAAGCTGCTGCAAAGAGAAGCTTCTTTGATGAGGGTGAGAGTTACACTTAACTGTGGTGTGCAGACAAATATTTAATGCAGTTAGGAGTTATGCAGATAAGAATTTTTATTGAAAATAATTTTTTTCACACAGTACATTCTGATCACTGTTTTCGCTCCCTTGTAGGCAGAAATTTCTCTCCCGCTTGCTTGTTCCCAAATACCCAGCAGCCACTTCCCAAATAATTGACTTGGAGGCTTAATATTACTTATAAATGCTCAGCTAGTTAGTAAAAAGTAATAGTAACTGTAGTGAGAGTTTTCCTGCCTGGTTCACAGTCAGGATAAATCTCTCTCACCCGCCAGCCCCACAGCCGCTCAAACCCGACCAAGTAAACACAGAGACTTATATTGGTTACAAACTGTATGGCCGTGGCAGGCTTCTTGCTAACTGTTCTTACAGCTTAAATTAATCCATTTCCATTAATCTATACCTTGCCACATGGCTCGTGGCTTACCGGCATCTTCACATGCTCTTTATCATCATGGCGGCTGGCAGTGTCTCTCTGACTCAGCCTTCCACTTCCCAGCTTTATTCTCCTCCTTGTCCTGCCTACACTTCCTGCCTAGCCAATGGCCAATCAGTGTTTTATTTATTGACTAATTAGCAACACATTTGCCATACAGAACATCCCACAGCAAGTAACACTGAAATTAACCCATAATTCTTATCTAGGTCTAGCCATATGCGGCTTGGTACCTTTCCTCAGTGAGGCATTCTCATCCTGCTTCCTCTGCCTCTGGCTGGCGACTCCTTACTCCGCCCTTCCTCTTCCCAGAATTTTCCTAGTCTGGTTGCTCCACCTATACTTTCTGCCTGGCTACTGGACAATCAGCATTTTATTAAACCAATTTGAGTGACAAATCTTTACAATATACAAGAGCATTATTCCACAGCACTCCCTCATCTCTTATATTCTCCCAACTTGCCCAACTCCATGCCCTCTTCCTCATTTTCTTTCCAAATCAAATAGGACATACACACACACACACACACACACACACACACACACACACACCATAAAAACATAAAATAGGGAGCCATAATAGATAAGAAAAAGACAAGTAACATAAAAAAATTATCAAACAAAGAAATATGAGACAGAATACCTCTCAAAATACCATTGAATTAGTTTTGTATTGATCATCTCCAGCTAGACATGTGGCTTTCCTTAAGTGTGGTTTGCATACCCTATGAGAGTCTCTTGAAGAAAATTAAAATTTCCTTTGCAAGGGTTGTCAATTTGAAATAGATTCTGGGTCAGGGATTGAGGCTCTAGTCCACTTCTCCTCCCAGAACTAGGACTTCACCTGGCTTAGACCTATGCAGGCCATGTGCATGCTGCTATATATAGTCTCTGTTAGTTCCTATGTGGGTTGATCCTGTTGTGGCTAGAAGACCCTGTTCTCCATCCTCACTAGTTCTTACAATCTTTAAGGCTTTTCTTCCAAAAAGTTCCCTGAGCCTAAGTGGAGGGACTTGATGGAGACATTGGCTTTAGGACTTAGTGTTCTATGGTTTCTCACTCTTTGCACATTGTCCAGTTGTGGGTCTGTCTTTGTTACCATCTACTGCAGTAGGAAGTATCTATGATGATGACTGAGCCAGACACTCTGAGTATAGCAGAATGTTGTTCAGTCATTTTATTGTCATGTTCCTTCAGCAGAGCAGTAGTATTTGGTTTTCCCCTAGGTCCATGACCTACCTTGTCTCAGTGTTTTGGCCACTTGAACAGTGTCAGGCATGGGTTCCATCTCATGAAGTGGGCCTTAAATCCAGTTAGACAGTGGTTGGTTACTTCAACAACTTTTGTGTCATTACTGTATTTGTGTATCAGGTAGACAGGTCACCATTATAGATTAAAGGGTTTGTAGCTGGGTTGGTACTTAGATTTCTCTCTGGTAGCATGTAGAGTACCATGAACACTAGTCAGTAGGGGCAAAAGCTCTAGTTAGGTACCAGCTCAATTTCTCCATGTTCTATGAGATATGTAGGTGTTGTCTTCAGCATTAGGGCCTTACCATCAGTCTGTAAGAGCAACCTATATTGATTTGATAATGGCTTTGGTTGTTTGTGTATTTTCATGGGGGCCACATTGCCCAACAACTCAATTAGATATAACCCATTCCTGTTACTTGGTAGTGAGAGTCTAGTTGGGGCTTTGTCTCTCCCATTACATTTTGATTCCATTTATATTTCTTTCATGTATGTTTATATTTTAAGAAGCTTCTACTGTAGCAGGTTTCCATATGACTTCTCAAATGGCCCTTAGTGTTAGTTGTGCATCCCTGTATTCTCTTTCTCGCTTCCTCTTTCCTCCCCTTCTCTGTTTAATACTCCTAGTCCAAGTTTCTCCCCCACTTCTTCATAACTATATATTCTATTTCCTTTACTTAGGAGTTTCTTTCTTCTGCCTAGTCCCTTACTCTATCCCTAATTTCTATGGTTATATGGATTTTTTGCATGCCTACTGAAGACTTGAAAGGCTCCACATGCAAGCAAATATGTACCATATTTGTCTTTCTGGATCTGGCCTATTTTACTCAAGATAATTTTTTTCTAGTTCCATCCATTTACTTGTAAATTTCATGATTTCATTTTTTAACATCAGAGTATGTTTCATTGTGCTAATACATCACATTTTCATTATCCATTCATCTACTAATGAACATCTAGGCTATTTCTAGCTATAGTGAATAGAGCAATAATGGACATATTTGAGCAAGTGTCTCTGTAGTAGGATGTATAGTCATTTGGCTATATGCTCAAGACTGGTATAGCTGATGTAGCTGGAGTTTTCTCCAGTCCACCCAGGCCCACGGACCCCACAACTGCTTATAAAATAATCACTCAGAAGCTCATATTAATTAAACTCCTTGGCCATTAGCTCCGGCTTATACTGTATAGCTCTTACACTTAAACTCAGCCCATTTCTACTAATCTATACCTTGCCATGTGGCTCATGGCTTACCAGTAACTTACATCTTGCTACTCATCGCAGCAGCTGGCAGCATCTCCTGACTCAGGCTTCTTCCACCCAGCATTGTTCTCTCTCCTTGTCCCACCTACACTATCCTTCCTGTCTGGCTACTGGCCAGTCAGTGTATCATTTATCAATCAATCATCCACAGCAGCTGGATTTTGAGGTAGATCGATTCCCATCTTCCTGAGGAACTGCCACACTAATTTCCATATTGATTGTACAAGTTTGCATTCCTATCAGCGATAGATGAGTGTTTTCCTTATCACACATCCTTGCCAGCATCAGCTGTCACTTGTTTTATCGATCTTAGACATTCTGACAGGTATAAGATGAAATTTCAAAGTAGTTTTGATTTGTATTTCCCTGGTGACTTAGTATGTCAAATATTATTTAAATGTTTCTTAGCCACTTGTGTTTCATCTTTTAAGAACTCTATTTAGTTCTGTACCCCATTTTTAAATGGGTTATTTGGTTTCTTAATGTCCAGGTTTTTTTGAGTTCTTTATGTATTTTAGATACTAGTCCTCTATCTAATGTATAATTGGTAATTCACATTCTACAGCCTGACAATTTATCTGAATGATGGTATCCTTTGCCATACAGATAACTAAGAAAAATTTAATAATAATTGCTATTGTTTATAGAGTGCCTACTTTTTTTGCCAGCTCTTTGAAAGACTCTTTTCTTTATTATCAGAGAATATGTGTGGAACTGCTGTCACTGAGGATACACACACACACAAACACACACACACACACACACACACACACACACACACACAGCAGTCATTGCTGGGCATTTTGAAAAAAAATAATCAGTCATATAGTTCATGGTGAGACTGATTAGAATTTCCTTGTCTTTAACACCTTGAAATGCCTAGATTTTTGTAACATTCTTAGTACAAAGGACTCTCTCTTTCCTTCTTTCTAGTTTCTTATATAATTTTCCCCTCCCCACCAGAGCACCACATGAGTTCTGCTTCTGGTGTGTCACCTTTCTTCTACCTCCACACCCCTCTAAGGAAAGCAGTCTGTCTATCTCTATGACAACTGCAGAGACAATCACTCCTGTACCTTTTATCTCTTTTTAGATGTGAAGGATGAGAGAGAAGATTTACAAACCATACCCATATGTTAAAGAAAGGAAGGTTGTGAGCCCCTTTAAAAGAAAAATGTGTGTGCACACACTGATGTTGCATGCTCATGTGTATCGAAGGAGAAAGTGCTCACTCTTTGTGATGGCTATTATTCATTATAACTAGACTGGACTTAGAGCTACCTAGGAGACATGCCTCTGAGTATATCTGTAAGCGTATTTCCAGAGAGGTTTAACTAAGGAGGTTAACTAACCTGGATGTGAGTGGTACCATTCTCAGAATCATGGAATAAATATGAGTGAGAGAGAGAGAGAGAGAGAGAGAGAGAGAGAGAGAGAGAGAGAGAGAGACAGAGAGAGACAGAGAGAGACAGAGACAGAGACAGAGACAGAGACAGAGAGATACACATTAGTACCAGCGTTCTTCTCTTTCTACTTTCTGACTACAAACACATGGTAACCAGCACCTCATGCTTCCGCCACCAAGCCTTCACTGCCATAAAGAACTGTTACAGTCAAATTGAGCCAAAATAAGACTTTTTAAAAAAATATTAAGTTACTTCTCAACAAGTGTTTGATTATAGCCCTTAGAAAAGAAATACATTCCTACCAAATTTTTTCAAGATGTTGAAAATGAACATGAAAGTGGCCTAGTTTTAAACAAAAAACAAAATTATGTTAAAGAGTTATTATCTACTGTATGCAAGGAGTTCTGGTAGTGAAAAGATTTAACTCTCCTTCTGAATTTTATGCATTCCCAAAAATACAGCTTTCATCACATTCTTAAATATAGATGAGTATAGATTGACTATAGGTGTATATGGAACAGATATTATGATTCAGAGACAAAAATGTCAGTAGTTAGTCATGTTTGGGGGTAGCTATTACCTTATTACAGATATAGGTATACTACAAGCTCATCTAGCAGAGCACTTAGAGCAATGTGGAGACCTCACTTTTCTCTACAAGTCTGTGATGCAGAGCTGGGATCCTTGATGCAATATTGAATAAAAAGAAGACTCAGCTTTGATATTGGTGCTAAGCATTACTTTCATGTGCTAATGCTATGCCAGTTATTAGGTCAATATCTTTTCAAAGAAATGAATATTCATTCATACCCAATATTAAAATTTTTAGGTACTATTAAAGTTAATATTTTCTTTTCATCTCCTCAAATGGAGCTGCAAATAATTTTGGAAAATATTTTAAAAGTGCAAGGCTTCTCATTAACACAAATTCGTAGCTTGAATTACTAATTCATAAAAGCTATCCAGTTGGCAGTATCATCAGCTTTTCCTCAAGAAGGAGAAAAAGGACTTTCTGGCACTTTATTAAGTAGTTTATTACTATTTAGTTACATAATTTACTTAGTTCCAATTGGCATTGGCATTTTACTTTTTCTAAGTCACTTGTCAGGACTATGTCTTCTTATTTTATGATCTCCCATCAGCAGCTTTCCACGTTCTGGTTACTTAATACCTTTTTGTTAGTTATAGAGAAATTATTAATTTGGGAACTGGAATAATATTGTCTGTATATTAATGTGTCAGAAAAAATTACAATCGAAACATTAGAAACAAGATTCCAAGGAGTTAAGTATTGCCTAGGGTTAACACCCCTTTAATGGCAGAAGGAGATCTCAAACTCAAGCTCTCTAACACTTTATTCTTTTCCTTGATTAAAGCTTATGTGGGCTTCTTTGTTTTTATGATACAGAGACTGGAACTCAAGCCTGACCATGTTAGACAAGTACTATACTTGACTACTGAGCTGTGCCCCCAACACTTTAATCAATGTTTTCTGAAAAAAAAAAAAAAGCTTTCTTCAATTATAAATTTGAGAATTTGACTTGAATTTGATATAATTTGAATTTGTCTTCTAAATATCTTGAGTTGGGGAGTCTTAAAATAATTACTGTGTTTTCTTATTGACTGTGGCATTTTTTGGAATGTATTGTACTCAATTACTTTGATTTTTTTCTTTTGCTTTTGATTTGGTTGTTCTTTCACATAAAAATCAGCTCCTGGCAGTTTAAGTGTTTTAAACAATATGATGTCAATAAATTTCATTCCTGGGAGAAAAGGCCTGGATGTCTATGGTGATGTCAATACTACAGCAGCAGAATCAAATGGAGGAGCACTAGAAAGAGTCAATGTCTGTTCCTATCTAATCTTCTTGGTTCCACATGAAGAACGTTTCATGGCTACAAGATATTTCTGACATATCATATTAAGAGTGTTTTAATTTTTTTAATTTATGCATGTGTATGTATTTGTATGTATGTATGTATGTGCATATGTGTGCAGGTGCCCAAAGGTCAGAAGAGGGAATCAGATCCCCTGATGATGGAGTTACCAGGGGTTGTGAGATGCCTAATGTGGGTGCTGAGAACCTAACTCCTGTCCTATAAAAGAGCTGAAAAGGCACTTAACCCTTAACCACTGAGCCATCACTCCAGCCTCAAGATTAATAGTTAAATCACTATATATATATATATATATATATATATCCTGAAATAAAATAGAGAGTTAAATAAATCAGGGTTTCTCCAGCCCTTTATCTCCTTGGATACTATTCCAATTCCATGCAGCACACATGCAAACATACACCTTCCATACAAGTTTATGTATTTCACAGCTTGAGATTTTAATCTTATTTCAAAGTTTTCTCTTCCCTCATTCATAGAACTTGGGTATAAATACTTTAAAAGCCTAAATTTAGATCATACTTTCACCTTGAAATAATTATATTAATGGAGTTGTAGATATTATATTTCTTGTTCATTTTTGTCAGTTATTACAGGAAACACACAGCATATTCTAACAAGTCATTGAGAAAAATTTAAAAGAATAACCTGGTTGGTGTGTTCCCTTGAGGTCTTACTACTCAGCACAAAACTTAAAACTAGCCAAATGTTCTCTCGTTCTCTCCCCGCCTCCTCTCTCTCTCTCTCTCTCTCTCTCTCTCTCTCTCTCTCTCTCTCTCTCTCTCTCTCTCTCCTCTCTTTTTCCTGCCTGAGAACCAGCATGTAGAACCCTCAGGTACTTCTCCAACACTATATCTGCCTGCATGCTGCCATGCTCCCTGCCATGATAATAATAGACTAATTGTATTAATTGAGCCTAATTGTGCTTTGTTTGAGTACCAAGTAGCTAAAACTAATTAAGTATGCAAAATCGTCCCTGTCCACCAGGACCCTGTAGAGGAATTTTTAAAGGCTCTACTCCAACTCCAGTGTGAAAAACAAAACAAAACAAAACAAAAAACTAACATCACAAACAAAACAAATGAACAAACAAAAAACAAACAAACAAACAAAAACAAACCCTGAAACAATCGAGGATCTTAAGGAGCTAAGAAAACTCCCAGAATGGTAGAAGTCAGGCACCATTATGACCCTCATGAGGAAACACTTAACAAGAGAAAATGGCATCACAGATGACCTGGATGTTCCCAAGCCCAGCTAATGCTAAAACAAAAGAGAAGCTAAATGGAGACACCAAAGAAGGACTTAGTATGCTTTCAGATGACTATTCCTCATCTCATAAGTCAAGAAGAAAACACCTACAAAATGGAGATGTTTATGAGTATGAAAAATAGTTAAAATTCTACTCATAAATCAGGTGATAAAGTGGAGGAGACTCTAACACGTGGACAAAAAGAAGGTGCCTTCTTCAGTTTCTCCATTTCTGGGGAGACTGACTATACAGCTTCTGAAAGGCGGAGGGCTAATATGTCTCTCCTATTCAAGTTAAAACCTTTGGTTCTGTATATGAAGGAAAAGATTTAATTGCTCAAGCCCAGACAGGAACAGGAAAGGCATTCTCTTTTGCCATTCCCTTGAATGAAAGGCTCCAAAGAATTCAAGAAGCAATTTAAAAAGCCGCTCACCAAAGGTACTTGTTTTGGCTCCAACAAGTGAACTGGCAAACCAAGTAGCCAAAGATTTCAAAGATATAACTAGAAAACTCAGTGTGGTGTGGTTTTATGGTGGAACATCATATTAAAGCCAAATTAATTGCGTTTGGAATGATGTTGGGACCATCTTCAAAGCAGCTGTTTAGGTCTTTCAAAGCTGTGCCATGTTAGGCTTGATGAGGTGGATCAGATGTTAGATTTAGGTTTTGCAGAACAAGTTGAAGATATTATTCATGAATCCCACAAAACTAATTCAGATGACCATCCTCAGACCTTACTTTTTTTCTGGATCTTGCTCATAATAGGTACACAAAACTGCAGAAAAAAATACATGAAATCCAGATATTAACAAGTTGACTTTGTTGGAAAAGTGAGTCAAAAAGCTGCAGTCACCTATGGAACATTGGCTATTCAGTGTTATTGGTTTCAGAGACCACTGTTATTAGAGATGTCATTCATGTCTACAGTGGATATGAAGGGAGAGCTATTGTCTTCTGTGAGACAGAGAAAAAAATGCTACTGAAATAGCCATGATTCCACACATAAAGCAGAATGCTCAGTGTTTGCAATGGGGACATTGCACGGTCACACACACACACACACACACACACACACACACACACACAAACACAAATTGCCTTAAAGGCTCCAGAGACTATAGCCACCACTCTGGATGCACAGGGAGAGTTGGCTGGACAGGAGTTTGTGTATGTTTTTATCAACCAAAAGCAAGAGGTAAACTGAGATATGTGGAACAGAAAGCAGAAATTACTGTTAAACATGTAGGAGTTCCTTGTACAATAGATTTAGGTAAATCTAAAAGCATGGTTGCCATCAGGTCTCTAGCTTTCTGTTTCTTATGCTACTGTTGGCTTTTTCCTGACCATCAACTCCTTTGATGGAGTCTTTATTGATAGAATAGAAAGAGTCAGTGGATACTTTGGCTACAGCATTAGCACACATATCTGGTGCATCAAGCTTTGAACCAGGAGAGTTGATCACCTTGATAAGGAGTTTGTGACCATGACTCTGGAAGGCAGAGAAGAAAGATAGGATATCAGCTGTGCTTGGAGAGAATTTAACAGAAATCTGAGGATTAACGCTGCATCTCAAATAACCAGAAGGTGCCTCCTGAAAGGAAATAAGGGTATTTGTTTTGATGTTCCTACAACTGGGTGAGAAGTATTACAGGCCAAGTGGAATGATTCAGACCAGATGATTTTCATGTCAGCCATATTACCTGAAATTGAAAGATACTATGACGGAAACTCATCTTTTAATCCCAGACAGAGGATTGGCTGGTCAAGAAGCAGGTTGGACCATTTAGGACAGTCTGGTGGTCGTTCTGGTGGCTGATGAGGTAGACAAAGTCAACAAAGATGTCGGTAAGGAATTTGGCAAGGTGGTAGAACACTAAGAGGGGACAGAAATTGACCAAGAAGTGGGAGCCATAAACAGATTTTGACTGATCATTTGATAGTTGATCTTCCAGTGTGGGCTTACCTATTTTTGCCTAATCATGTATATTATCCACCACAAAAATTAGGTCATCATAGTTGAGGTATATATTTGTAATTTGCAAAGAAGTTGGTCATATTTTTTAAGTGCTTTATGAGTATGGTTGTAAAGAAATCTACTTGTCTGGGCATGATATATATATATCATGCCCCCTCCAAAAAACCCCAACAACAACAACAACAAAATAGCCAAATGTCCCTTAGTCTCTCACTCACACTCCTCAACTCACTCACAGTCCACCCATCCCCATATGCTACTGTTGGGACACTTTTAACATTTGTACTTCTTTCAGCTCCCAGCAACCTCCCAAGTGTGTTGGCCCTTCAGCTATTAGCTACACATCCAGCTGCTGAGCCAGCTGTTTTATGAGTCATATTTGCCAAGCCTGTCTTTCCCAAGCGCCTCGTTCACTGAGCCATCTCCTAGAATCACTTTCTCCTTCCCGTGTCATCTCCCTTAAATTCTAGAGTCTGGTAGCTAAGCCCTTCATCACCAGGGTCCTGACTCCCTACATTTTCTAACCAAATATCTCATTACTCTCCAGCATACCTCTGCTTTCCCTAACTCAAATAAGCCATCCCCTCCCACATACCTCTCAATCACCCTCTTTATGTGTTGTTTTGCCATAACCTCATAGTCTCTTTGTTCTTTTCTCTCACCCATGCTTATTACTGGTCATGCTTATTATTTCTATCTTTGGCCATATAATGACTGTAGCAAGGGTATCTGTTCTGAAATGAGAAAGTTTCCCCTACTTCTCAAGTACCCTATTTATGGATCCTTGAGGATGGATGCTCACAAGTATTCAAAGTTAACTGATCTATATTGCTTGCAACATCATATCACTAACAAAACGATCAGTGAACAGAAATGTAAACAAGTGAGGGTAAGTGCAAATGAATGGATGAACCCATGTAGGCAAAAATTAGTTTTTAGTACTTGCCAGATGCCATGGTCTATGCCAGCTGATAGGAATAAAAAGAAGTCTTTCATTTTTTCCCCTCAAGTCAAAATATTATCAGTTAAAATTACTTTCTATCAAATTTATTTTCTCATCCCTAGGCCAACACTGTAATGTTTAGATTTTGATTATTTTTAGGTCACTTAAATATTGATGCTTTTATCTAGGAAGCGTCAAGTATTACTGCTAGAATTTACTGATCTAACAAATACTTACGGGAGAGCTTCCAGGAGGCAGGTAAGCTCCAAATGAAGGGAACTTTAAAGTGTTACTGCATCCTCTTAGTGGGAATACACACATTGCCTTTATAAAGTATTGATAAAGCGTAGGAAGCATTGAAAACCATTCTGCATATTTACTAATGCTGTCTGTCAAATTCAAACTATCATGCTTATAGTGATATTGAGGACCTAAATATCATGTATATTGTCCCCAAAGGCAGACTAAAACTTTACTCACTATTTGTTTAGCATGAAGCCATATACACACATAAAAACTGAAAATAGATTCAGCTGGTACTATTTATATATTTGTGCACACACACATATACATGTGTGCATATGTAGCAATAATAATCAAAGAAAAATGGGCATTAATTTGAGAGAGAAATGGAAGTGGTTGAAGGGAGGAAATGGAGGGGGGAAAGTGATGTAATTCTATTTCAATTAAAATACATTTTTAAAACTTTATCTGTTCTCCACACATGTATTGCTGGAAACAATGCTGAGGCATGATTTTCTTCCAAAAGAAAAAGAAAACAACAGAAATCAAGAATACATGATTTCTTTAATACATTGAGCTATTTACATAATAGTAATTCCAGTCAATTATCACAAAAAGGAATTCTCTGTTACATATCTTTTAAATTTTTTATTACTTTATATTGGTGTGTGTGTGTGTGTGTGTGTGTGTGTGTGTGTGTGTGTGTGTACTCACATGCTATGGCATACGCGTAGAAGCCAGAGGATGACTTGTGGGGAGTTGATTCTCTCTTACCACATGGGCTCCAGGGAGAGAACTGGTATTGTTAGACTTGGCAGCAAGGCCCTTTATCAGTTCAGCTAACCCACTGGTCTAAAGGTCATCTTAAAAATGAAAATATCATAAAATTCCTTGCTGTATCTTATGAAAATTAACTGCCTTGGTAAGCTCCTGAACGTGTATTTTTCTGGTGTCTTGGTAGACGGCTGCTGGTTCTCGTACACTGTTCCCTTCATCCGCAGCCATGTGCTCTCTCAGCAGCAGTAAGTGTAGCCACCCAGGGATCGATGAATGCAGCGTCCATCCCAAGGCTGCAGACATACGCTCAAGTGTTTGTAATGGAGTGAGTGCAACTGCTGCAGTCTCATGTTTTTTTGTTTGTTTGTTAGTTTTTGTTTGTTTGTTTACAATATATGCAGTGTTGCAAGT
Source organism: Peromyscus eremicus (assembly GCF_949786415.1). Lineage (NCBI taxonomy): Eukaryota > Metazoa > Chordata > Mammalia > Rodentia > Cricetidae > Peromyscus > Peromyscus eremicus. The sequence goes on from NC_081418.1 coordinate 34,651,270, forward strand.
TCTTTTCCAGCTCTCAATAGAGATAAAATACATGTTGGACAAAGACTGAATAAGAACATATGTGAAAGATTGGCAGATGTGGGTGAAGTCCTTGCTTTGTAAGGATGAGGACCTGAATTTGAATCTCCAGTACCCAAATCCCCAATATTGGCAGTCCACATCTGTAATCCCTGTTCTATTACATCAAGATGGGAAGCAGAGACAGAAGAATCCCTGAAAGCTAGCAGGGCAACAAATGTGAAGTATGCTATAAGGAATGAACAACAACAATAAGACACTCAGGAGGCAGAGGCAAGCAATCTCTGAGTTAGAGGCCAGCCTGGTCTACAAAGTGATTTCCAGGTTTCAGCCAGGGCTGAAACCCTGTCTCAGAAAACAACAACAACAAACCAGCTACATTGCCATTTTTTTTAATATCAGCCATTTTACAGTTTTTACCTAAAGCCTGTGTTATGATCGTAAATAACTTACGTTATTCTTCAGGAAAGCTTGAATCCTTGGGGTGCTACAAATAGTAATCTAGGCTACTACTGAGGATGATCTCTAGTGAATAATGAAAGTGAATTACTTCTCAGTGTGTCGTATCAAGTTTTAGGAAAGATACTTGGGAAAAACCCATGGAGAGGCTGGCTCCTGGCCAACTATTTGTAGCTCTTGCAAATACATGTAATTTTAGACAGCCTTATTGAATAACTTTACACAGCCTTACTGAAGCTCATTCCAAAACTTTTGGATACTTTGGGTATGATTTACTGAAGAGATGGTTGAGCTATTTCTTGTCTAAATAAAATGTTAATTTGCAGCCATTTTTTTTTACCAGTTTAAAGCAAAAAAAAAAAAAATTAATTCCAGCTATCATTGTTAAAAGTTGTAAAGTCTCTTATGTAAAAATATTGCTATTTGGCAGCCAAATGTTATGGAAAAATATCCCCAAGAAAAATAATGATCATACTGGTAGATGATTTCTTGGAAGTTTTCCAAAGGCTCATTCCTTCCTGGTGTTCATTATCAATAGATTCATAGTAGCTGTTGGCACATATTAATTATTAATAGATATGTAGTAGCATGTAGCACATATTATTAATAGATACATAGCAGCTGATGGTACTGTTGTGGGGGTTATTATCTTTGTACCACTTACTGAACAAACCTTCTAAAGATAAAACTGTCATTCTTGGTAAGATGTATAGGAAATGCATAGCTAACGACTTCTCAATGTATTTTCCAGGATAGCAGAATCATTTAAAGGTGAGAAATTTGAGATTCTGCTTTATTGAGACATGGAGTTTGAAAGAGTATTAATAAGTCTACTCTTTAATAAAATATTCTAATAGTTTTCTTTTGGGGAATCCAGCTGTTAGACGACCCTCTCAAGGGCTGACATAAAAGGACTCCATATTATTTTGAAACCTAATGAGTCACTAGGGCTTATTAATACTTGCTATTTATCATAAACCAAAATCACCTTGTTAGGAACATTTATCTGTAGGCTTAGTGGAGCATTTCATTAGGAAGCTTGGCTGCTTGAATTGAGTTATCTTTGGGTTCTTCAAGAATCACAGCATTCACTTGGTACTTCTACGCTTTTGTCCCTGATTTTCTATTATTGTTTATTTTACTTGATCATTATTGACTTCTTTTATATACTATTTATTTTCTTCCCTATACTTTGTATTGATACAAGTCTCCATAAGTATATTAAAGGGCGTTGATATCAATAATCATTTTGTAAGTCCAAATAAAAGCCAAACTAATATAATGCTTGCCACACCAATATGCACAGAAATAAGAAGGGCATAAGAATGCTCTCGGATGTGGAATAATAGAAATTTTGGCCATTGCTGGTGATAGTATAAAATGATACAAACATGTTGTCAACTTTCGCTTCAAATGTCTGTTGCCTGGAGACTCCATAAACAAACTACTATAACTGTACTGGAATGTACATTAGTAGATACTATATAAGATGTTGCAGTACAAAAGGATAAATTACAACACAATGGTATGAGTGAATCTCCTAGAGCTATGAAGTTGAAAAGTCAAACATTAATATATGTGTGATTTCATTTACAATAGATGACATTAATACAGACACACACACACACACACACACACACACACACACACACACATTCTGACCTATTTTGAGAGATGACAGAAAGTTGTTTTTGTGTAGTTACTTTTTGGGAGCATGGGTAACTGAAACAGTGTGCTTAAAATACTACCTTTATTTGTACAGTGGACACTCTGGGTTGGTGTGTATGTGTATATAAATTTATTGACTGTACTAAAAAATTGTGCACTTTGTTGTATGTGTTATAGTTCAGCTTTCAAAGGGGGGATATAAAAGAATACTGGATGTTGTTAAATATGAAGAATTAGTGTTTAGACTAAATGATTATTAGGAACCTTTTACTATACAAAGACCAGTGATAAAAAGTATTGATAGACCTTTAACATGGCTATCAATTAAACAGTTTAATGAATTATTACAGGTCTGTTTAAATTAGTCCTGGTAGATGCAACAAGGTAAAGATACTGAAACATAGATTCCAAAGAGTATAGGATGCTAACATTTTAATGATATTTAGTAAATAACCAAATGCTTCAATGTTTATTTAAAAGGAGTTTTCAAGAAGCTCCTAGAATCAAAGTTAATGTCATCATTCCTCTTTCTAATGAGAAAGTCCCAGAACAATAAATCTACATCATGAAAAATAGTAAAGACGTGTCAATGAAAACAGTCAAGTCATAAAGTTCCATTTGTGTAGCCTAGTGTGAGTGCAGATCCTGTCATTTCCTACTGTAACTGTTCTTCACGTGGTTATTCTTCAGTGTAAGCTGCCAAGAGGTCCATTAACACCTGGGGATACGATCATTCCAAATTCTCATCACTATTTGAATTGTAATAAGAATATATCAGGTTTCCAAATATGACAGCTTCAGTCTCCACAGTGTTAGATTTTCCTATTCTTTTTGTTGAACCATTCAGCATCACAGCGGCTCCTCTGCTGTACTCTACATGAGGTGACAGTTAATGCTATCATCTAGGAGATGATATATAGAGAGAAACTAAAGTTATACCTTTTCAAGAAGCTACTTTTGAATTCATGAGAGTTATCTGAGTTTTTTAATTTGCATAATGATAATAATAATCATCATGAGTTTGGACTGGAGGTGTACTTCAGGAGTGAATAATTCTGCTCCTAGAAGTCATGTGTTTTTTGTTTACAAAAACCCCAGGACCCAGGTTCAGGATGCCTCCCTATGAATTAGTGATCAAAGTGGCCCCAGAGGGCTCCCAAAGGAATATTGACTAGTGCCATTACTCTTAGTTGCCTACCAAAGCAAGAGAGTAAGATGCTATTTCTGAAGGTACCACATACGACTCAGAGAAATCCCATTGTAGTTATGCTGGAAACCCCCTCTTTGTGGACATTCTGAGTTTTAGGTAGGCTGCTGAAGGAGAAAGTTGCTAATGATTTTATCTAGTTATAGACCATGCTTACTGAAATATTGACCTGCTAGGCAAGATGTCTACTGCTGCAATAGTCACACAGCTATGCAGGGCACAGCCAATAACTTTCTGATTGAAATGGAGGCCTGCTTCACGACAGGGAATACACATCTTGTACTATAAACCTGTTCAAAAGTTCATGGTTGCAGAGGACATGGCTGCAAGGGGAAACACACCATCATTGTTCCCCTAAATTGATATGCTGTTGGACTTCCTTCTAAATATTTATGTTGATAACCTTAGACTAGTGTGGCTTTCATCCCAGGTCAGAGACGCTCCTTTATGTCAAAGCTGTGGTCAATGTAGAGACTCCTATCTTGTCAAAATGCTAAAAATAAGTGACTGCTGAGTACTTAACTCTAAACAGGACATCTGTATCTCATTCTCCCTGCCCACCTGCAAGACCCAGGGAATATCACGATGAAGAATCCAAGGAAGAATGTAAGAATAGGACAACAGTGAGAAATGCCATGAAATAGTGCCTTTCTGACGTAACAGCTTTCGCAACCAAGAAGACATTGCAGCAATGGATACCTGCATAAGATTGGCAGCTTCAACCTCCCATCACAGATTTTAAAAAAGTACCCATGAGATTCCATCCCTTCCTTGACAACTAATGACTACTGCAGAAAACTGTTGTTGGTTGGTTCTCACTCTGGCTCTTTAGCTCTCTGACTCCTTGAGGGGCCTGCTACCCATTTCCCAAATAAATTACACACAGAGGTTTATTCTTAATTATAAATGCCTAATCTTAGCTTGGCATGTTTCTAGCCAGTTTTTCATAACTTTACATCATCCCATCTACCTTTTGCCTCTGGGCTTTTAAATTTCTCTTACTTCTGTATATTTTACTTTTACTCTTACTCGGTGGCTGGCTGTGTGGCTGTGTGACTGGCCTCTAGCATTCTCCTCTCCTTGTTCTCTTGCTCTTTCTTCTTTTCTCCTCCCAGATTTTTTCTTCTATTTATTCTCTCTGCCTGCCAGCCCCACCTATCCTTTCTCCTGCCTTGCTATTGGCCATTCAGCTCTTTATTAGACCAATCAGCTGTTTCACGCAGGCATAGTAACACAGCTTCACAGAGTTAAACAATGCAACATAAACAAGCACAACACATCTGTGCATCATTAAAACAAATATTTCACAGCATGAACAGATGTAACCTTAATATAATATTCTCCAACAGAAAAGGATATCATTTCTGCCAATTACATAGCAATTAGAGGACAAATTGAGAAGAAAAAGGAGTTTAGAGAAAAAAGAAGAGAAGAGTAATGGGGGTAGAATATAATCACAATGTGTGTGTATATGTGAATAAAACTGTCAAAAATAAAAATAAATAATGCTTAAAAGAAACTTCATATGTCTTAATACTATTACTCAGACAAATGCAAGGGAGGAATTATGATTAGAACTTTACTCTACTTTTCAGCCAAGGGAATTCAAAGCAGATTGAGATAACAGATGCCTCTCTCCAAGCCAAACACCTCACAGCACCATATAGAAGTTTGTTAGTTAAATTGGCAGTGTTATGCTTTTTACTCTTCTTCAAAGTGTTTAGTCAAACAAATGATCCAAAGAATACTACAGGAATATATGCCTAGCAGCTCCTCCCAGACAGAAGCATAGGCATCCTCCAGCAGGCAATATCTTAGCTAAAGGAGCTCTGTCGTGAGTGCACCTGACCAATCTTGTGAATGTCTTTGTGACACTTCCTAGTAATTTCGTGAATTTAAGTACTGTACACAACATGTAGGAAGATTCTTGTTTTCAGTGCTTCTTCAAACACATAGGGAACTTCTGAAAGAAAGAAGTGGGCCAAAGCAGGCCCTCAGTGCCAGGCCATAATCTGACCAAAAAGCTTTTGCCACCAATTCATTGTCAATCACTGGGATTCAGTCAATGGTGCATTTTTTTAAATTAATCTAGCCACAAGTGGTTGTCACATCCTATCATAATGTTTTGGTATCATTATTTAAAATGGTCTGATACCAGGCAACAAGGTTATTACATGGAATGTCTTAAAATAAAACTAAGACCAAAAAAGTAACGTGTTTATTTAGAAGATCTGTGAAGTTATACTCTAAATGCATACCTTCTGAACTCTAGTCTGCTTCTAACTTCTAGTTTTGTATAAACTGTTCCAAAAGCCACACTTAACAAAAGAGCCTCACCTGTTATTTCAGTCAAGACAGGAATTCCTTTTTTCTAAGGGCAAGGTGATAGGGAATTTCAGGCTCATTGATGTCCAGACTGTTACAGGTGTTCTTTTTCTGTTTTTGTTTTGTTTTGTTTGTTTGTTTGTTTGCTTGCTTGCTTCTTTTATAGTCTAGGAAATAAGATGTTGTAAGAATCCCTTCCCTGGGGAGATGTAAACAGTGTTCAACCCCTCTTCATAAGGTCCCAACAACAAAATATGTGTGTTGGTTAGTTTTGTCAACTTGACAAAAACTAGAGTCATTTGGGAAAAGGGAATCTCAATTGAGAAAATGCTTCCATAAGATTGGCCTAAGTCAAGTCCCTGGAACATTTTCTTGATTAATAATTGGTGTGGGAGGACCCCACACCAGTATGGATGGTGATAACCCTAGGAAGGTGGTCTTGGGTTGTGTAAGAAAGCAGGCTGAATAAGCCATAAACATGAGCCAGTAAACAGGATTCTGCTATGGCTTCTGCTTCAGTTCCTGCCTTCAAGTTCCTGTCTTGAGTTCCTGTCCTGACTTCCCTCGGTGATAAAGTGAGCCTGGGATGCGTGCTGAACTAAACCCCTTCCTCTTCTCCAAGTTGCTTTTGGCCATTGTTTTATCATAATAGAAATCCTAACTAATATAATATGATTCTACTAAAGTTTACTAGGCTTACTTAAGAAGCGTGGCTGAAATGGTTACCAGAAGGGGCGTGGGTGTCTCTAAAACAGCTGTATTGGCAGATCTGTACCCATCAGGGATGGTAGTTCCTTCATAGCCACATAGATAAAGTCCCCTTCTCCCAACTTTATCACCTTCTATCCTCTAGCCCCTCCCTGAGATCCAATGTACTATTAGGGAAGAATTGAACACAAATGTCTGGGGAAAGTGGGTGGACATTCAGGTGAGGATCCAGTGATCATCATACTCTCTCATTCTGTGCGGGAATGTCAATAGCCACAGCACCGATGGTAACTGGCTTGTGCAAGCCAGTCTAACTAACCTAATGAAGACAGTGGTTACTCTGCCCGGAGGACAACACTCTACAACATGAGGTAACAGTTAATACTATTATCTAGAAAACCAGTGAGTATATTATAGGGAGAAAATTAAATTTATCTCTTCCAGAAGCTACTCTTGTTTATTTTTTAATTTTTTGATCCTATTCTTTCCCTTTCCCCAACTCCTCCCAGATCTTCCCCACCTCTCTACCCACACAACTTCATGTTCTTTTTCTCTTTCAGCAAAACACAAAAAGAAACAAAAATTACAAAACAAAACAAAACAAAACTTCCCAAAAGACAATAACAAATAAAACTCAAAATACCAAAACAAAGCACAAAGCAAACAAATTTTTTGTGTGTTGGCCAGCACTCTTAGGCTTACATGAGAATGTGGTTGATACACCCAATATCATTCCATCGGGAAAAACTAACTTTCCCTTGTCTAGTGGATATCATTTGCAAATAGCTTTGTGGTTGGGGGTGGGACTTTGTGTCCACTTCTCAGGACTGGGATTTTTTTTTTCTTTCTGGTGTGAACCTGTGCAGGTCTTGTGTATCTGTCAAAGGCTCTGTGAGTTCATATGTGGATTAGCCCTGTTCTGTCTGGAAAACACTGTTTCCTTGGAGTTGTCCACCACCTTTGCCCATTACAATATTTCTGCCTTCTCTTTTACATCGATTCCCTGAGCCTTGAGAGAATGAGTTTGATAAAGACATCTAATGTATGGCTAAGTGCTCCAAAGTCTCTAACTCTGCACCCTGTCTAGTTGTGCATCTCTGTGTTAGTTACTATTTACTGCAAGAAGGAGCTTCTCTGAAGACTGTTGAATGGTGCTCTTCTATGTGACTATAGCCATGTCTTTAGAAGCTGTTTTATTGCGATATTTCTTTTTTTTCTTGTTTTTTATCTTTTTCATTTCATTTCTTTCTTTCTTTCTTTGTTTTTTGTTTTTTTCTTTTGTTTTGTTTTGTTTTTTGACGGGATGTCTCTACAAAGTCCTGTCTCTCCTGGATCTCATTATGTAGACCAGGCTGGCCCTGAACTCATAGTGATCTACCTTCCTTTGCCTCCAGAGTGCTGGGATTAAAGGTACAGGCCACCAAGCTCAACATACTATTTCTTTAGCAGAATAATAGTAGTAGGTTTTCCACAGGGCCTATGACTTATGTAGTCCCAAATTCTTGGTCACCTTAGCAGGGTTCAGTGTGGGTTATATCTAATGGAGTGACTTAAAAAAGAAAGTGGTTAGTTAGTTCCATAACATTTGTGCCACTGTTATACTGGTATATCTTTCAGGCAGGTCATTGGTTTTGGTCTTAGGGTTTGCAGTTGAGTGATAATGTGGTATCATAGGAAAGTATCTTCCAGTACTCTGGAATCTTAAAAGTTCTTATTAATAAAAACAAACCTGGAGCCAGGTAATTGGGGTGAATGCTGGAAGATCAGAGAAGCAGAACAGCCACAGCTACCTCACCTCGCCAGTTCTTCAGCTGATCCTGTTTCCTCAGACTAGAAGCCTCTGAGGCCTTACCCAAATGAATCTCAGCTGAACTGCTTCTCGAAAGCCTGAATGCTTAACCAGCTAAAAGCTTCTAGTTTCTGGTCTTCACGCCTTATATACCTTTCTGCTTTCTGCCATCACTCGCAGGGATTAAAGGCTCACTTACTGGGATTAAAGGCGTGTGTCACCATGCCTGGCTGTTTCCAGTGCGGCCTTGAACTCACAGAGATCCAGACAGATTTCTGCCTCTGGAATGCTAGGATTAAAGGCGTGAGTGCCACCATTTTCTAGCCTCTGTATCTAGTGGCTATTCTATTCTCTGACCCTAGATAAGTTTACTAGGGTGCACAATATTTTGGGGAACACAATACCACCACAGTACCCTAAACACTAGTCAAGTAGGGGTAAACAAAACTTACTCTTGGATTCAGAAGAGTTGTCTGGGTTTTTAAGAATCTGTTTGAAGTATCCTTACTTGGCCAATAGGACTAGTTCAGAGTTCCTTTATTTTTCACTAACAAGACTTTGGAATAGTCTCCAAAAGATCTTTTTATTTTTTAAACACTTTATTCAACACTCGATTCCTCTAGATAGCTCTGGCTTTCTATGAAACTTTGGGGTTTTGAGCCATCCTCAGGATATTCCTATTTGCCCTCCACATCCAATGTTTTGCATTCAGCATTCTCATTAATTGATGGAGATCTGGGGCCTCTTGATGTGAATAAACCCTTGGAAGGTAAAATTGCCATTCTTTGCTATATATAGGAAGCAAATACATAATACTTCTAAGCACTTGCTGACACTGACTAACAAGATTGTTTCAAGGTGAGAATTTCAAGACTCAGCTTTTGGTGAACAAAATTTGAAGCATGCTAATAGATCTACTACTGCACAAAATACTTCAGTGATTTTCCCTTTAGAGACATCAGATCTTCCAAGAGCTGATGTTAAGGGAATCTTTATTATTATGAAAGATGAGTTGTTATGTCTTATTTATACTTGTTATTAATCATAAATCAAAATTACCCTGTTAGACAATTTAAGTATATATTCTTAACATCTTCAAACAGGGATAATTTCTTTCTTTCCATTTGAATGAATTTTTTTTCTTTTTCTTATCTTGTAACTGTGGCTATGATTTCAAACACTATCCTGAATAGAGTGATGAGGGGTGGACAACACTTGATGACATTTTCTGCAGGTTTTTAATAGAACACTGTTTAAAATACTTAATCTTTTACTAGGAATAAATTTTATCCAAAGGAGATAAGTCAGTATACAAAGATTTTGAATTTATCAGTTTACAGGGTTAACTCAGGAGAAGACTAGGAGATCCTTCTCCCATCCTTTCCCTATGACATCACTTGTAGGCATACAACACTAAAATAAAAGAGACAAAAACAGTGTTACAAAAGAAGGTGGACTTCCAGCAAGAATACCAAGTTTCCAAACATAATTAGGCAAGCAAGTGGTTCCATAAATGGTTTTGTTGTTTTCATAAGACAAAATAAAGTAAAAATATGGATTCCAAAGGAAAATAAAAACTAAGAAATAGAAGATCCTTATGTGAGACCCATGATTTTAAAGTTTCAAGGGGCTTATAGATATCTTATATTACTTTTAGACTGAAAGTCTTAGATTGCAATAGCAGGTGGGCTTGACTGGATTTCATTGAATTTCCGATATTGTCAAAGGCCAGTTCTTCATAAACATCACCAAAATAACATGGATAAGACCAAGCTGAGGGTTTTTTTTCCTAATGGGGTTTTGCTGTTATTATTGCTATAATAAATTTCCATAGTCAGTCTAACCCTATAAGTAAAAGATGTTTATTAGCTCAAATTTTAAGAGAGTCCATGCATTGAGTTGACATTGACTCAGCTTGGTGAGGACCTTCTTGACTGTGAGGAAATGATCATATCACCAACAGGAAGCGTGAGACACAGGGATCAATAGACTCCCAAATGCATAGTCTCAAAGTACTCCTTCTAGGATCCAACTCTTAAAGGTCCCATCACTGCTACATCAACACCACCACACAATAGACCGAGTCTCTAATACATGGACAATTAAAGAGCTCAGCCTGAAACCATCCATAAACTATAGCATGAGAAAAGAGATAATAGTACCTGGGCAGTTTTTAGTACTTTTCAGTATGAGGGAAAAGAGGGCAGAATTGTGAAATTTAAGGGATCATTTGAGATTATACAAAAACTGTAATATAATAGATTACTGGACATAGCAAGGGAAAACAATCTAGATTATATTATGCAATCTAACATTCATCTTTTTTCAGAATGTTCCTGCAGAAAACAATGAAGTTATTTTTAATTTTAGTCTTTCTGGGGAAACATTTTCTGAAAGCTATATTGATAAAAACAAATGGAATATTAAAATTCTATTAGCAAAGACAGATGAATAATAAAGCCACATTGGTGTAGGTAGTAAGAAGTGTGGGAATGAAAGCTTTATTTCTCACTTTGCCTTCCTCCCACAGACGAATCTGTTTCTTAGTGTCTCAAAGGGCTTTGAAGAATGTGAGGGCATTGTGTTCATTGTTAACTGATGATGTTCACAGGAGCCCACAGGGATAATGATCTCTTGTCTACAACTCTGCAGCTGTTTTCCAGGTATCCTCCCTCAAATCCTGTTCTCTTCCAGGTGGCTCCATCACATTGTAGCCATAGTAAGATCTTAAAGTGAAAATTACACTCTGTTACATTAAAAGCCAAATCCTTGCTAAAGCCTATAAAGTAAGCTGGTACAACTCTGTGGCTGAGCTTGGAAGGGTGTGCTGTAGAGGGCCCTGTGTTGACCTCTCCCACCTCCACTGCCATTCTCCTGCCCCCTAACATGATAAACACTAAATTAGAAGTCTATAAGGGACTATGTGAAAGGGAGGCTTTACCTTCCTGTGGATTATGTGCTCAGGAGGCCTAGAATCTACTGTTCACTGTCTGAAAACCTGCTGGTAGGATTGTCTTCCCCTTTGCCACTTGATTCATACCTATAGAGGTATAACTGACTGCAGACATGCACACTCTAGAACTAAGGAGTGGTCCAGGGACAGCTGTTGGCTGACATGGCTGTAGTTATCTAAGATGGCTATACGTGTACCATCTCTCAAATAAGAGCTTAGAGCTAGAAATGGAAAGAGAATGAGCCAGACCAAAGGCCAACAGCCAATGATGGAACTACAAACCTAGACTTTTTGTTTCTAAATTCTCCTATAGATTTTCAAGCATTCTGGCATGTACTTACTTTTATTAATTCTCTGTCACTGTCTTTTTCTTTAGTTCAGCCATTATCTTTCCTTTTTTTTCATAACAAAAGCACCCTTTAATCAAGCCCTAGCTTGTGTGGAAGAGGCAGAGAGATCCTTTATGTGCCATAGTATATCAAGTTCTGAGGTGTGTGTCTTCAGGGTTATTTTCCAACCTCAGAGAAGTTTAGACTTGTGACAAGGATTCCAGAGTAGAAATTGTTCTTGTTTTCTCGCAACAATTGGCACATTGACCAGATCTCATCTGAACTGTGACTCATCAGTCACTGACAAACAGAAACAGTTGCTCAGAAATCCTGGGCAAATAATGCAAAGGCTCATCCTTACCCATTGTGAATTATTATCCTAAAGTGTAGTTGGCATAAATGCAAGACATTTACAACAAAGTATCAGGCTAATTGCCTGTGAAGATAACTCCCCTGAGTCAGGCAAGTTTCAGAATAGACTGATCTCAGGCATCTTTCAGGATATCAGTAATTTCTCCTACATGCACTCAGTTCTGAATGTACATTTCCCCTTTTATAAAGAAGGAAGATCAGCACGTGACTGGAAACCACACAACACAATGTTTTCCTTTCTCCCTTCCAGCTCTGCATTCCAGAAAAGCAGGTATGCACATTTAACTTTACTCTGTGCCTGGCACTTGTAGGTTGTTTTTGTTTTGTTGTTGTGGTTGTTTGTTTTTTTCTGTTTTTTTTTTGTTTTTTGTTTTTGTTTGTTTGTTTGTTTGCCTGAAGCAACAAAAACCAAGAATGCTATCAGATCTCGTTTTTTGCAATAGAAAGTACAACAAAATGAAAATATGGCATTTTGTTTTCTGGAATCTGCAATTGGTCGCCATGAATTGAGAAGGAGTAGTGTGGTAACTTAGGCTAGGTTTTCATGTAGCTGAGCAGCACAGGCTTCTCATCTCCTATCTTAATCTCACGGTTCTACTCATGGAAGGCAAAAGCCAAAGGTCTAGCAGTCCCAGAAGGCTAACCTTGGTCATCTCTCCTTAGCATGGTGAGAAAGAGACAAGTAATGATGTAAAGCAGACAAGGAGTTTATTCAGTCTGGCAGTGGTTTATCCAGAGCAGTGGTTCTCAACCTTCCTAATGCTGTGACTCTTTAATACTGTTCCTCATGTTATGGTGACCCCCCAACCATAAAATTATTTCATTGCTACTTCATAACTGTAATTCCCCTACTGTTATGAATCGTAATGTAAATATCTGATATGTAGGACATCTGATATGGATTCCCAAAAGGGTCGTGACCCACAGGTTGAGAACCACTGATCTAGTTGGATCTAGGAACCACAAATCCATTTTCAGGCTACTGACATGAGCTTTTAGGCTTAATTAGAGGAAAAATTGGGGCAAGGGATCTACATAGGCAGTCATACTGGTGTGCGGTGCTCAATCAGTGTTTCCATTTTGAGTCTGCAATGCAAATTGAAAAAGGTTTTATCATTGTCATCACTTGAATTCAATCTCACCCTTAAGCATTTACATTCCTGGGTATCCTTGTTTGAGGGTGGTCTGACATGCGAGGTTTTGTTCTTTTAGGAACCCAAGATGGCTTGAGAGGAAAGGGTAAGGACAATGGCTTACATCTGTGCTTTCAGCCAAAGCAAAGGAGACAGACAAAAAGAAAATTAAGACAGAGATTCCAAACTTCATGCTGCTTTTGATTACTTTGTTTACCCAAAGGAGGAGTTAATGCTTTCTAGAAAAAAATAACTTCTAAGTGCCCCTTCCAGCTCTAAATTTATGCTATAGGATTCCAAAAGGAGAATCATAAACCATGTACCTGGAGGCTCCAAAGGTTTCCTAGCTACAAAACAGTAATGGATATTCTTCTTCTTTGACATTGTAATTGATTTATGAGTAGATGCTTTCCAGATAGCTTCTGATCATAAATATTTTATACACTCACCCCAAACCAAATATGTTTTTTTTTTTTCTCTCCAGAGTACATTGACATCCAGGGTAGCCTGAGTTTTTGGTGCCTTCAATGCCTATTCTGTGCTGACTCTCAGCCATGTTCAGAACTTCCTCCAAGTAGGATCTGTGGAGAAAATGCCCAGAGTTACTCTATTGAAGGTAGAGAGAGTGAAAGGAGTGTACCTTCTTAGCATATTTCAGATTTGGTGATGTTCTGCAACGATAAGAAGTTTAAGTCCAGCAGTTCCTATTGTGATTTTAATAATCTGAGAATTTTAAATTCAGAACGTGCATGAACCTCTTGAAGCATTCTTGAATAAATTTGAGCACAGATTGCTTTATAGAGTTTATACAGTTCTCCATCTCCTAAAGTCTCATGACAAATGGTCATGTTTTCATGTTGTAGGTTTTTAAATGTTTGCCTCAGGAACTATTTTGTTCCTTCCAAAAGTTTATTGTGTATCTCAGAAGTCTTAAACCACCTCCAGGTGGTCCACTTTGGAATCTTATGGCACCTGCACTATATTGTTCAACAAATGTTCATGGCCCGGAGACACACTGCGATATTATAATTTAATGCAATCCCAAACACGCCAAATGCCATTAAATGAAGGAGAGGAATTCCTGCGAATTTCCAGGGAAACCGGGGAAAATGCAAATGAGTTTCACTTCCTCTTCAAGACAAATGATGTGAATATCCAATCAAAGGGTGTTTGGGGCTAAAGCTACAGGAAACTGTAGAGGAGGCCTTGGGCTGTGCACATGCGTGCAGGCAAGAGGCTGCCTTTACTGAACTGCTAACCCGCGAATGAATTTATATTTCAGTCTCCCCAGGAAAATCACTCTATAAACCAGTTTATGATTTTCTTTCTCTGATCCTCATCGCAGCTGCCGGCTACTGAAAGCGATGATCTCAGAGTCCGCTGTCCCTGCCAGAAAGCTCGCACACAGAGAGATGCCTTTGTGAGGCTAGCCATAGAAACCTGCATAAAATTGGCCTTCTTTCCTTAGCAGAACCACACGAACAAAGATGAGTTTGTTGCTGACTCAGAGCTCAAAGCTTTGTTTTGTAAAGCCCTCTGAATGTATTGCACTCTGCCAGAGGAGAAGGGCTCCTTCCATCAAATGGCAGGGGAGGGGAGGGGGACAGTAAGCGGAAATCAGGCAACAAATCCCAGTGCACACCCTTCAGGGGGAAATTTGTGAATAAAGTGGCCTGAAACTTTTTTTTTTTCTTGTTTGCTGAATACTGGTCACATTTCACAAACTGAATAAAAATGAAAGGAAAAGGAACTTTAATTAATGGGATGCCTTTTGATTTGCAGAGCAAAACTGCCACAGCAGATGTACCAGCAAAGAGGATTAGATTGTCCCTTCTATGAGGCACTGAAATCTCTTTTTTTTCCCCTCTGTAGTAACCCCATTGAAGAGAGGCTGTCTTTAGTGTCTAAGATTCAGTGTGGCAAAGAAACTGTTGTGCTGAGGCACAATGGACCACTCTCACAAGACCAGACAGAAGATGTGAGCAGAGAGCTAATACCCCTTGAAATCTGAGCAGAACAGGTTCAATTTTACTATCTTTAAAAAGTGAAATTCAAAGAAAAAAATTGGTCATGCACTCAAAATTGGTAAAATGTGCATTAAAGTGTGTCTTAAAACATTTACGAACAGCATTCCACACTAGGAAAATTCAAATTGAATCAAGAAGGAATCTCAACTAATTGTTCTTTGTTTTAATTTAATCACTCCAGGGTGCTTTGGGTTTCAGAAGGGTGTTTGTTTTGTTTCCAAGACCATTGTTCAGATCTTCATCTAATAATATAGACCTACTTCCAATCAAATGAATAATACCAGAATGTCAGATTTCATTGCTATCAGAGCCCAAGCCATTCAACAAATCATACAGAGAGCAAGTATAGTCCTTAAAAGTGTGTGTGTGTCAGAGGGAATAACACATGCTTTTCCTGTCCTTGGTGTGACCATGAAGGATAAGGAAGACCAAAAAAGTGTTTGTTCCTACATCTAGTTCCAGGTCCTGTTTTTATGAAAGGAGTTACAGGGAAAAGTTGTTATGTGGAATACTCCTCAGCTAGGGTCTGAGTCTATGGAAAATAGCTGTGGTTCTCTGTATAACCCAGATTGAAGGGAATCATGAATGCTGGCACAACCACAGGCTCACCCATTCAAGGGAAGGGTGAGGTCAACACACTACGGAAGTGGGGAAAATAATCCCCCCTCCCGCTTCTCATCCTTCCCACTTCTATTTCTTACAGACAAGCTGTAGATCTGCCTGAGGCCAGGGACAAATGTTCACACAAATGATTTTCCTCTGTGCTTGTCTAACCAGAGAATCAATCCATTCTATTTGCTGCTGTGTGGTTTCATCTTTTGATAAGATACAGTCCACAAACAGACACACTGCAGCATGCACACCGGCACTGTGTGCATGAACACACACACACACACACACACACACACACACACACACACACACACACACACGTGAGCCTAAGTTTCACCCTCTTGTTGTAATAGCAAAATTGCATTTTCCACAAGCTATGACTTTTAAGAGGAACAGATCACTATGTGAAAAGTGTCTTCACACTGATGATGTTCTTAATGCACTTTGTTTTGTATTGTGTTTGATTTGGTTTTTTTGTAATGCATATTTGGTAGGTGCAACGTGGGCTATTTGAATTTTCAACCAAAGGCGACCTTGTCACCAGGCTTTTACTCTGAGCTCCTCTGAGCTTGCACTCCTTGTGATCTCCGTGAACAGAATTCAGAGGAGATACACAGTATAGAAGACAAACAGAGCTCATTAGAGAGTAAAGTGGTTCATGCTCAAGGAGTGACAGTGGGCAGTGACCTAAGAAACTATGTGTCAATTTGTATTTTAGGTATCTTTTGTACCATTTCTAAAGTCTCTGGAACAGGCAGATATCCCGAGGGGCAATATTTTGTCCTGTCCAGGTGACGGACAAACCCAGTTAGACTGTCTTACAAAATGAGGAAGTGGAATGCGTTTTTGTTTTTGTTTTTTTTTAAATCAGAAAGCCTCCTACTAGATTGGTGTATGAAATGTAGAGCTCCTGGAACTAAATTTAGATAGTTGTCAACCAATGACCTTTGGAGAAGTTCAGGATGCTGGGTCTCTTTCAGAATCACAGATATGACTCAGCTAGCAGTTATGTAGAGTCCCACAGTCCCAGTCTTTGGATTTGTTTGTTTATTAATTTCATGTAGGGTCTTACTATATAGCCATGGTTAGTCTGGGACTCTTTATGTAGATCAAGCTAGTCTTAAACCACAGAAATTTTCCTGCCTCTGCCTTCAGAGTACTAGGATTAAAGGTATATGTCACCAAGCCCAGATCAATGTTTGGTTTTATAAGCTGTTAATTAAGAGGAAAAGTTCAGCTCTAATGTTCTCCAAGACTGCTAATACCCAACTAGTAAACTAATGATGTTACCTATGTAGCTGAAGAATTTCTCTCCAGCCCCTGCCAAGTCCCGCCAGTCCCGGAGCCCACTATAAAATAAACACACAGACTCTTACATTATTTAAACTGCTTGGCCATTAGCTCAGGCCTATCATTGTCTAGCTCTTACTCTTATATTTAGCCCATTTCTATTAAGCTGTACTTTGCCACGTGGCTCGTGGCTTACTGGTACTTTATATCTTCCTTGTCCTGGCGGTGGCTCCAGGCAGTCTCTCCCTCTGCCTTCCTGTTCCCTCAATTCTCCTCTCTGTTAGTCCCGCCTATCCTTCCTGTCTGGCTACTGGCCAATCAGTGTTTTATTTATACAGAGCGATATCCACAGCATACCTATTTCTCCATTTTCCTAAAAGATTAAGCACCCTCTCTTTCAAATGGGTAGACAGGTTCTTGGGGGCCATTGTTGTTGTCCCGGGTATGTATGCAATATTTATTGTCTTTCCTTTGCCTTAAGATGAATGATTCTCGATCTGTGGATCATGACCCCTTTGGTGTTACATACAAGATGTCTTGCTTGTCAGATAGTTATATTATGATTCATAACAATAACAAAATTACAGTTATGAAGTAGCAACAAAAATAATTTCATTGTTGGGGGTCACCATAACATGAGGAACTGTGTTGAAGGGTCACAGCATTAGGAAGGTTGAAATTACTGCCTTAGGCCAATGATGCCCTCAGGATGGATCACCAAACCTGTGGAGAAAGCCTCATCATAACTCTTAAACTTATAACCCTTAAACACAAGTGTGTATATGGAGCATACACATCCATGAAGGGCAAGCAGAGGCATTCACAGTGGAGCAGGAATGACTCTGCAGGAGCTCTTTGAAAGACAATGTCATACCAGCTAATTTTTATATGAAATTCAGTCACATATCAATGGATCAGACATTATTAGTCAACTTTTATTTTCATATAGCTGCATAATGAAATTCGAACGATCTATAGCATATTGTTGATCGCACTGTCTTAACTGTGGTAAAACTGTTGCAGATGAAGAAAAGACTCTTATACTGAGCAACATGTGGACATAAATTAGACAAAGCATTGCAGCTCCCCTTAGTTTCAGCCCCAGCAGAGTCACAAAGCTGCTGTGACTGTTCCTACAGTGTGTGATGCAGGGGTTGACCACCCTAAGTCCTCTCTACGTGGTAAATACCCCAGCTCTTCCAACCGTCCCTCGAAGTTTCGGTTTTAGCCCCTCTAATATCTGTGCAAAAACACCTCTAAATTCTTGTGTGTGTGTGTGTGTGTGTGTGTGTGTGCGCGCGCGCGTGCATGCATGCGTGTGTGTTCATGTATGTACATGTTCAGGTACGTGCATTTGTACACATGTTCATGTGCCAGAAGAGAACCTGAGATGTCATTGCTTGGACGTTGTCCATCTTTTCGTCTGAGACCAAGTCTCTTATTGCCTGGAAACTTGACAGTTGGAGAGGCTGGCTGGTTAGCAAGCCCCAGGGATCTGCATGTCTCTGCCTTCCAAGCAGGAGGATTATAAGCATGCACTGCCATGCCAGGCTTTTTTTTTTTTTTTTTTTTAACATGGGTTCTGAGTTGGGTGTGTACCAAACTGAAGTTCTCTGTGCTTGCCCGAGCTATCTGCCTAGCCCTTTCCCTCTTCAAATTATTTTCCCAAAGGTCTCCGTTGTTTCTGGAAGCATGTTTCAAGATTGTAGCTGTATTTTTCTTTACCTCCAAACTGTCCTCTCTTTGGTTAATGTGAAACTGCCGACTGTATTATGGAAGGTGCTGTTTGGAGCAGGTAGGAATACTAACATAAAACATGAAATAAATTTTCTTGCATGTGCAGATAGATGCTCCAGGCAAAATGAAAGATCCATTCTATCAGAGGCTCAGGAAATATGCTGTGAGAGTGAAAAACAAGCATATAATTATCAGACTGAGGGACAGTAGGATCAAGGCACAGACACTGTAGGTGGGTAGGTGGCATCTGAGAATGTCCAAGAAGTAAGACGTAAGGTAAGTAACGGTACCTGAAAGAAGGTGTGCCAGCCAAAGCCAGCCTCATTTACAAGGACCAGGAGACACCCCTTTTGCAATCTCCGTTTTCAGCAGGGTGAGTAGCAGAAGGTCATTTCCACCTGCACTTTGCTTTGCTGTGGGCAAATGAGCCTTTCACATTCACAGCCAGGCGTTACTGGAGTCGGTCTCAGTCCTGTTATAGCAGCGTGGTCCTGCTGACGTTCTTGGATGTCTCCATCCTGGTCGGTATGGGAGTAGAGGTTCAGTAGGTGAGCCTGCTGAGAACTGTTGAACAGGTAACATAAAGATGAGCTGAGTATTTAGGGAGCTTAGGAAAGGTTGTGATACAGCAGAAGGTTGGACACAGTGGGCAGAATGGTATCTGTCCAGATCTCAAGAAACTTGCTTTTGAAATCCCCTTTTTCAGCAGGTATTAGGAAAGTAAGGCTAAAGTTTATTTTTTACAATTTGCTCTTCTCTGGTTTTTAAGACAAGATTTATGTTTTAAAAGTTATACATGCACGCACACACACACACACACACACAAAACAAAAACAAAAACAAAAAACACAGGTCTGATTTGCGTGGTTATATGCACATGTGTATATGTCAAGGAAGACAGAAGACCCAAATGACCCTGCATGTGGAGTCACTGGAAGTGAGCCACCCAGTATGGGTGCTGGGATCTCACTCAGGTCCTCTGCACAGGAGTACATGTCCCTAAACTGCTGAGGCATCTCTCCAGCCCCTTCTCTGGTTTTCACACACAGGTTCCCTTGCCTTGGAAGCCTCCACTCTACTAACCCTGGGTACATACCTTCCTCTTTGACCTGTTGAACTGCCCATGGTCGGGCTTAAATGATACAGTTTCTGGGTTGTCCTCCCTAAACCACAGGATTCTCTACGTGTCTTCACAAGTTTAACTGCTTTCTAAACCATTCTACTTTAAGAAAACTGTAATTACTGGGAAGTATATATGGTGCCTTCTAGGTAGAGTTGATGAAAAAATAGAGCTTAGACCTTTAATCAGTTGCTCCACACTGAAGGAAAAAAGAGAAATGTTAAAAACTGAATGATAAAAATATTCTTATATGAGTTAAGGTATAATTATATATGCAAACTCATATGACACTCTACTTAAAATTAAACTCTTGGGTGGCCTGTCTTCTATCAGCCCTAATCTAATGCCTAAGTGGATTTCTGGTACATCTTCATCACAGTGTACATTATTATAAGCAAACCTACCCTGCCTGAGGCAGATGGGGCCTACGCTTCCTAAGTTTTTGTCCCCTCTGTGTCTGACAGAGTCCCTGAGATAGCTTGTTTTATAAATATGTTTGAATAAGTTCCTATGTTTTCTCAATTGATTTTCACAGCAGTTGCTGAAGGGGATGAGGTGACCACCATTCATACTTCACAGTGGGGGAGCTTAGACTCACTGTTGAGTCATCTGGCCAAAGCAAGATCCCTGGGTCAAAATAACCTATCCTTCTACCAACTCCTTTACAGGGTATCTGGCACCAAATGTACAGAGAAGGATTTGGGTTCACTCATTTTTCATAAGGATCTATATTGTGTCTCTCATAGGAAATGGATTCCATTTAGTAGCCTACATAGAATTACTCTTACATTTCTAAATACCCGAAGAAACTAGAAAAGAAAGCATAAAGTATGCTTGCCTCTTAAAGGCTGTTGGCTGTTTTTGCTTTCTTGCTCCCCAAGACTGATCTGATGTCACTGTGCATATCTCACAGTGCGTGTTTTTATTTTTGCTGTTGTTGTTGCTTTCTTCTCCTTCTCCAAGACTGATCACTGTGTATATCTCACAGTGCATAGTTTTGAGGGCTAGAGATGATAAGATAAAAAATGCCCAGGATTTTTGAAAGAGCTGCTTGAGTTACAGGGGTATATGTGGCAGTAATATACCTCATACTCATCACAATTACACATAGTTTCAGGAAGAAGATCATAAAGATATTTTTTAGAATGCCTTAGAAACCTAATATTCACTTATTCTAGATGTTTCTAGTTTTAATTATAATGAGGATGACTGTTGTTTAGCACCTTCTAAGTTCCAACTACTGTATACACAAAGCCTTATTCAATTCTTATAATAAATGCCACTTTTCATTCATCTGGCAGATGCTTGTGCTCTCCTGGCTGAACAGAGACGTGATTAATTATTGATCAGGTGACTAACCCTGCTAATGAGTCAGTTAGCTAATCTATAACCCTATTGCTCAGAGAAATAAAAACCATTTATTTAGAAGACGTGTACCTCTCAAAAGTATTTGTGACAGGAATTTCAGATCAAGGGAATATATATAAATTTGTAAGCAGACTAGCCTTTTAAGGGCCTTCAGTTTGAACAACTGCAGCTAACTCGTCTGTCTCTGTGTAGAACAAATAAATCCCACTGAAAGTATGTTGCAACAGCAGAGTGCTTCAGTAACCTTGGTAATGACACAAGAGTACCCTGCCCATGCACTCTCCATGACTCATCAGGAAGTACCATTTGGACAGTTTCAGTTTGGGAAAGCAGCCAGTTCTTAGCCCAGTTCCCGCACACCCTTTGTCTGTCAGTACAGGTAAGAACGGGTGCAGAAAACATTGGCCTCTAATTCTCACATAACTGGAGGTAACAGTTCTTTATTTGCGGTGGTATAAAATTCAGTGGCTAGGAACAACTGTGGATGGCAACGCAGAAACTCAAGCAAGCTCCTGGACCCCATTTGCAGCAAAACAAACAAACAAAAAATACCCAAAACAAGATAAAGAATCATTCAAGGAAATGTGATGTCCGTGGCAAAATGTATGGAGGAGTCCTTGGGAGATGCTGGAGAAGTAGAGCGCTCACAACAGCGGTTAGAGGAACCAAGAGAAAAGCACAGCTCAGAGGGCGGGGGCCACAGTAAAGAAGACAGCCAGTAGGAAATGTGCCAGCGTGGCAGCACCTCCCAAGCCACCTCAACTCGCTTCCCTCAGCTGCACTTGGGCATAGCAAGGGCTTTCATCCAGGAGAACGTTTTTGTGTGCTCCTATCTGTGGTACCCTGCAACGAAAACATATTCCACACAAGCTGATTTCTGTGAACATGGTCCCATCTTGGGAGCTCCTGGATAGTGGAAAGAGGGCGTCATTTTTTTTTTTCTCTTGGTGGCCAGTCATGACCATTGCACACCTGTTATATCTGCCAAAAGCTAGTTCCAATTAGACTCTTCCTATTGGCGCTAAATGTATGTTAGTGTTGCTGCTGATTCCCTCTTTAGTGGCTCAGCAATTATTCATTTAGCACTAAGCCCTCGAAAGAGTCTCCTCCCAGGCAGGGTTACCAAGCACTGCTCTGATGTCATGGGATTTATGTCCACAGACATTTTGTTCCGTGATTAACCTCTTAAGTTCAAAGTTGTCGTGTGCTTTTTGTCCGGAAGTACTGTTTTCTCATCACCTAAGACAGCAGTTGTCTCTTGTCTGTAGGCAATTACTAAGAACAAACAAAGGATTTTCCTGAAGTTACAACAGTTAGAAAATCACCCAGCAGGGAATCTTGGGGAGCTACCACTCAATAATTTTAGTAATGGTATTCCAGACACAGTCTAGCAGGAAGTCTCCATGGAGGGACCTATGCTTGTCTCTGTAGACACAAAATTTACTGAGTCTCAGTTCTGTGGCCTTGCTCCTCTGAAGTGTTTAGTTTTACCAATGCAGGGTGCAGAATTTTATTACTGTCTCATAAATGTGTATCCTTGCGAGGTGTAAACTTGGGAGCAGGGTGGGTTCCTTTCCTTTTACAAAATGCATCTTCCTACTGTTCAGTCAGCAATACTTAGCAAACCTGTAATTCCCTTCAGTCTATTGTATTATCATGGCATAAGTTCTTCTTTTCCCATTTCATCAAGGCATAGAGGGAAAATTGTGTGTGTGTGCGCGTGCACACACTGTGGAACATGAGGTTCTGACTTATGTCAATATTATGAAATACTTTAGTCAAGGTAGTGAACATATTCATCATGTCACAGAGTTATTATAATTCTTTTTGAGATGAGGATACTTAAGGCCTACTTTCCTGAGATCTTTAAGTATACAATCAATCAATTATTATTAACCTAGTCACCATACAGTACAATAGACTTCTCTGACACATCTATTCTAATTGAAACATTACACCCTTTGTCAACATCACCCCCCCTTCCTTCTACCTCAGTTCCTCCACAACTACCATTGGATGTTTGGTTTGCTTCTCTATGTTCAACATTTTAATTACATATATCGGTGAGATCATTTACTATCTATCCTTCTGCGTGTGTCTTACTTGACTTAGTATAGTGTCTTTCAGGTTATCCACGTGGTTATGAATAAGAACCACTTCTTTAAGGCTGAAAAGGATTTCATCATATATGAATACCACATTTGAAATATTCATTTATTTGTTGATAGACACTTAGATTTATTTCCCATCTTGCCTATTGTGAGAAACGATATAATGAATGTGGGAATTCAGACTATCATACTAATTGCTTTTCTTCAATATGCTATGGTCTGGATGTGTTCTTCAAAACTGTTTTCAACTCACCAATTGTTAAAGATTGTTTTCCAGTAGCTACTCAGGCTGTAGCATTTTCTTACAGTAGCATAAACAAACTATATATATACATTCCGAATAATGTGGGTCTTAGATTATGTGGTAGTCCTATTTTTAATTTTTTTCAGACTTAATTCACTTTTTTTTCTGATCTAATACCCCTCTGTGGTAACCACAGATGGAGCCTGGGTCCCCTGAACAGACTCTGGTTCAGATTTTCAGAAGATTCCCAATGAACTCCTGATCAGGAGACTTGGTGAACACAGTCTCTTTCCAGAGGTCAGGGGGTCAGTTAGCTATAGGTCTTGGAGAGGGCATCAAGGATGGTCTTGGCAAAGTTGCATCCAAACCAACCATCCATAGCAGCTTCTTGGCCACAGGCACAGAGACAATGCCAGTAGCTCTTAGGGCATGGATAAGGCCCACCAGCACAGAGCTCCAGTGGCCTGTCATATTGCATGGGATGGTATGAGGCTTGCCAATCTTGTTTCCCACATAGTCTCTCTGCTTAGAGACAATGGAAAGCCTGGCAAAGTGATAGCCCCTTGGACCACAGTGGCTACTTCCTTGGAGTTAACCGGACTACTGGAGATAACACCACTGTAGTGTCTGATATAGTGGCAAAAATCTTGAAGCTTGAATACTGTCGTCCCTATTCTGATACTGCACTGGCATGGTCCTTAGAACTTCACCCTTTAGGAGTGCTCCCAGGGAGAGTCGATAATCTCAGACTCCCAGATGGGAAGGGAGAAGAGGTAGATCTCCTCCAGCGACTTAATGTTTTTGTCTTTCAGCAGGTGGCCCAGATTGTTGGCCAAGGTCCACTCCTTGTCTTCAGCTTTTTCTCAATGAGTCCCATGGCCCCTCAAATCACTACTGAATCCTCCATCAAGGCCTCCACCAGCACCTCCCAAGCCTGGGCCCCAGGGTCCTCAGGAACCTGCTGTCCTGAACTGTCATCATCTGCCGTTTGGAGTTTTCCCAAGGAAGAGGTACAGTTCTTAACATTTAATAAGCTTTCATATTCCTTTCCATAATGCCTATCATCCCTTCCAACAGTATTCAAGTATTATTTCTTCCTACATTCTCATCAACACCTGCTACCTTTGACATTTTAATAATTGTTATTCTAACAGGGGCAAGATGATATCTCACTAAGGATTTATTTTACATTTCCCTCATTTTTTTAATAAACTGTACCTATTGATCATTTGTTTGCTTTTTATTATAAATAAATCTTTATTCAGATCCTCTGATTTTTAAAATTAACATAATTTACTTTTTTGCATTAGGTTGAGTTACTTATTTATTTTGGATATTAGCCTCTTATGAGCTGTGTAATAGTATATATATATATATATATATATATATATATATATATATATATTTCTATGGTAGAGTGCCTGTATTCAGTCTCTAGAACTGTTAGTCATCAACTAATGCATCCATCAATCAATTGGGAGAGTAATTTGAAAATAATTGGTATTGAGGAACCAACTACTCTTAAGGTAGTCTGCATGCCCAGCAATAGATCAGTAGTAGATTGTCAACAGAAAAGAAACTCAAAAGCATCTTTGGAGGTTCCTTGTCTCATGATTTCAAGTCATAGCTTTTTAAAAAAAAAATTATTATTTTTCATTTTTATTTTATTTTATTTATACTTTTTTGTTTTCTTTTTTTACCCTGTAGGTCCATTGCATATATATTATGGCTTCCAATTTAGTATTCTTGTAGGATTCCTGAGTGTACAAAAGAGTGGATCTCTGTTTCTTGCGCCTTCTCTTGGGCTCTTTTCCTTCTGTTTGTCTATTTTGTAATGTTGTGATGTGTTAGTTTTGGGGTTATCTTATGTTATTATTATCTTTTGGAAGCCTGTTAGTTTTCTAATGAGAGACAGAAAGGGGTGAATCCAGATGGGAGGGGAAGTGGGAGGAACCAGAAGGAATAGAGGGGTGGGAAACCGTGGCGTAGACAGAGGGGAAACATAATCAGGATACATTATGTGAGGGGAAAAAAATCTATCTTCAATAAAAAGGGAAGAAAGGAAATACGTGGTATGATGACATTTTTCTTTGCTCTGCAGAAGCTGAGCTGAAAACAAACACCTGTGTCTGTTTATGCTTGTGTTGTTTGTGCTTTAGGGAATCACATTAAAAAGTCACTTTTTAAACAAATGCCAGAAACTGCTTTGTTACGGTGTTCCTGTGTATATTAACTGTTTTGGTCCCGGGTTTCAATCTTCAGTTCATTTAGAATTCATTTTTTTAAATGACACGAAAGAATGTCTAGTCTTTTCCTTATTCACATAGATATTTAGTTCTTCAAACACCAATAGTCAAGATTATCTTCCACCCGTTGTATATTTTCAGTAGCTTTACATATATGCATGAGGTTATTTCTGGACTCTCTGTTCTTTTGTGTTGGTCTGTATGTTTTTGTAATACTTATTTTTTATTTTATTTGTGTGTGTGTGTGTGTGTGTGTGTGTGTGTGTGTGTGTGTGTGTGTGTATGCACACATATGCACAGGTGCCTGAAGAGGCCAAAAGCGGATGTCAGAGTCTATGGAACTGGAGTTATGAGTGGTTGTGAACTGCCTGATGTGTGTACTGGGAACCCAACTCTGGTCCTCTGGAAGAACAAGTTCACTTAATTGCTGAATCATCTTTCCAGCCCATCCCACCCTCCACGCCCCATATCTGCTTTTAGTCAGTAAAATGTTTTGATTCCCAGGGATTTTTTTTTTTTTTTTTGGATCAAGTAGTACAAAATATCCAGTTTTGTGGTTTTTTTGCTAAACATTGCTGAAGCTATTCAGGAAATTTGTAGTTTTATACAAAGTATAGGCTTTTTTTTCACTTTGATTGAAAACTAAGTTTGGAATTATTAAGACAATGGCACTGAATTTATAGTTCACTTTTTTGAGGTGTCTGACTGTGTACGTGATCATATGTGTGTACACTATGTGTGCACTTCTACAGAGGCCTAAGGCCAATGCTGGGCGTCTTCTATTGCTTACCACCTTTTCATTATCATTATTATTTTTTGAGACAAGATTTCCTACTGAACCTGAAGCTTACCAGTTGGCTAAACTAGATCCTCCCAGGTCCTGCCATGCCCAAGTTTATTTGTTTATCTATTTTTCACATAGATGTTGGTGATCTGAACTCAGGTTCTCATGCTTAGATAAGCAAGCAGTTTTCAAGGGCTCCATTTTCTCAGTCCTCAAATATAACTTCTAATAATGCTAATTCAATCCATGAAGACAAAATATGTTTATTTGTGTTTTATTCAACTTATTTCATGGCTATCTGATAGTTTGCTTTGTAGAAATATTTCAACTATTTGATTTTATTCTATTTTTTAATTTATCCTAAGTGTTTTAATTTTTTACACATGGTGAATTTTCTTGATTTCATTTTAGATGATGTGCTAATAGGCAAGATAATTTTGAATATTGACTCTATTTCTTTGCTTTACAGAACTTATTTCTAACAAGTTTTGTAAAAATTTTAGGGTATCTAATATACAAAATCATGCCGTCTGTAAAGAGGTTTTTTTTTGTTGTTGTTTTGTTTGCTTGTTTTTGTTTTTGTTTTTGTTTTTGAAATTTTCTTCAGTGGCTCCCATTTCTTTTCTTTGTCTGCTTTCTCTGGCTAGGACTTGATACTATACCGAATGGAAGTCTCCAGACTTCAGCGGGCATCTCTGTCTTGAACCTGATCATGGAGAAAAAAATCTTTCAACTTTTCCTGTTGAGATGTTATTAGTGTGAACTTGTCATATTTTATATTCTTTATGTTGGGATATGTACCTTCTCTCTGAAATGTACTGAGAGTTTTTGTGTCATGAACAAACACATTAATTTTTCGTGTATTTTTGCTTCACCTGCTGAAATGATCATTTGCTGTTTTTCTCCATTCCATTAATGTGCCACTACATGCTCACTGGTTCTTATAACCTGTGCCTGATGATCAAGGGTGTTAAAGTATCATTTCATTTTCTTGTAGCATTCTTATCTCTCATTAGTATCAGGATGATTCTGGCTCTATAAAATGAAATTTGGAAGATTTTCTTTCTCTACCATGTTCAGGAGAGTTTAAGAAGGGCTGGCACGAATTATTTAAATATTTGGTAGATTCCACCAGTGCAGCACGTGTGATAGACCACTGCCAACCCACAAATAGAAGTAAATACTTAGAATCACTTTGGCAAACTTCAGGGAACATTATCATCAAAGGGTGGGAAGAATGTAAGAGCTGGTAAAAGGGGTGGAATGCTGTGCCATGGTTTCCTCTTTATGGAAACATTCCTTTCTAGATGGAGGAGGGAGGTTTGTAATCCTGAAGAAGTAAAGGAAACTTACAAGTCTCAGGGACCTCCTAAAAAGAATAAGAATGACAAGGTCCTTCCCAAAGGTTAAGAAGGCAGTAAGCAATCGCTAGTTGTGCAGGAGACTCAGGGATGCAGCTTTTGTGAACTGTTCCCTACTGATGCTGAGGTTAACTTTTCCTTGATACAGTTCCTTTTGAGTCAGTCATGCTGTCATAATTAACCTTCCATCCTCCTGTAAACTATGTTAGACTTGGGTGGAATGATTTCTTTGGTCTGTTGTTAGTTCCCTATCAGATATGAGCAGGTATTTGTAATGTCTTCCAAAGGAAAAAAAATCACATAACAGCAGCTAAAATTAGTTTTGAATATATTTCAAAGTTTTGGAGTGAGTATGTGTTTTTAGTGCATATGTACATGTGATTGTGTTTGTGGAACTATGTGCACATGGCTGTACATGTGTGTACTTGTATGTGTGTGTGTGTGCAAGAGTGCAGAGGCCAATGGATGATGTCTGATGTCATCCTCTATCACTCTACAGCTATTTTTTTAAAATAGAGTCTCTCACTGAACCTAGCACTCACCAGTTGGCTAGCCTTGCTAACCAGTGAGCTCTGAGCATCTGCCTATTTTTACCACCCACAACACTAGTGTTATGGAGAGTGTAATCCAACACCTGTCTTTTTTATGTGATTGTAGTGACCCAAACTCAGGTCCTCTTGCTATGTGGCAGATATTTTACTGACTGAGCAATCTTCCCAGGTCTACTGGAACTTCTTTGGATTTTTAAAAAATTGTTCCCTTTATTTTTGAGATTTTAATATAATTGCATCATTTTCCTCTTTCCTTTATTTCTTTCCCCCTTTTAAAGTAGGCAAATGGAGTCATACTCCACAGGGCAGTATCTTGGTATTAGTTCTCAAAAGCATTTCTACAACTTAGATCTGTGAGGACTGATCCACTGTCAGGATCTCCTAGCATGGACCAAGGAGATCATCCTGAGGCCAGTGAGGTGCTGGCATTCTATCTACCCCAGACAGGTGTGGTAACTTTCTCTCTATTGTGCTAGCCAGACTTAGAGGGAGGATGATAAAGATAATACAAAACTGTCCTTGATACACTCATCAATGTATCTTTTCCCATTTATGTACAATAACCATATGCTGTGATTTCTCACTCGTATTCTTTAGCTTGTATAAAGATGTTTTCCTACATGGAATGTTGTCCAAGCTGTTTCCATAAGAGATGAATATTACAAAGTTCATCTAATTTTTTTTTACCATACCTTCATTTTGATATTTGACAAAAAATATTGTAAAAAGTACTTTAGATAGATTTAAAAAGATAGTAATACCCAATTCAAATTGAACATGTTATATGCTGAGTGCTCTATAGGAATTACTTTAATTTTCTTAATCCCTCATTAGTTAGGCATGATTAAAATTTCTCTCATGAAGATACTGAGGCTTAGTGAAGTTTATTAATAACCTAAATTTACATAACTATGAAGTAGGGTCACTAGTTTCTTAACCTAAGCAATATGGTATCCATTTCAATGATCTGTGTTGTCATCTTCATCTGTCAAACAGTCTCCAAACCAAATTCTAAACTTTATGACTTTAACACAAAGGCAGTATACAATGGACCACACCATCATTCCCAGAGCACTTTTCAGACTCTCAGAATTCTCTATAATATAGCTTGAAAATCACTGATACTGGCTACAATATAACCACATATAACCACAAAGGTTAGATATAGAATAAGGACTAGAGGGCAGGGAAGAATCTTCCTGGGAATGGGAAGCAGAACAGAAAATTATGCATGGAAGTCGGGGGCAGAGTACTGGGATGGGAGATCAAATGGGGAGTGGGAGGGAAGATGGAATAAGGGAGAGAGTATAGGGAGGGAGAGCTAACACTAAGGACCACTGAGGGGTTATATGAAAACTTAATAGTGTAGAAGCTTCTTAAAATAGGTGCATAAACCAAAAAAAAAATCTAAGTGGAATCACTAAATAACAGGAAAGACAGTGCTCCAACTGGACATTTATCACCAAAAGAAACCTCCAGTGGGTTTGGGAATGGGTTACATATACTGAGTCATTGGCCAACGATGCCTCATTGAAGCTCCCGAACAACTCAGGCTATTGCCAAGGCTATTGGTTGCTCTTCACAAACTGATGGTAAGGCCCTGTTGCTGAAGACAACACCTACACAACTCACTGAACATGGAGAAGTTGGGCCAGTGCCTCCTTAGAGCCTTCATCCCTATTGACCAGTGTTCATGGTATTGGAAGGTACTCTGCACACTACCCGAGGAGAAAGGTAAGTACCAACTGAGCTACAAACACTTCAGTCTACAATGGTGACCTGCCAAAAGACGCACTGGTGTAATAGTGGCAGGAAGCTTGTGGGAGTCACCAACCAGTATCTGACTGGATGTAAGGCCTGATTGTAAGACGGAACTCTGCACTGCTCAGGTGGATGATCTGAGACCAATAGGTCACGCGTCTAGGTGGAAACCAAATACTACTGTTCTGCTAATTGTGGAAATAAAATGACACCTAATGATATTCTGTTGTAGCAAGTCTTTCTCTGTACTGCCAGACCCCAAATTATGACACAGAGACTTATTATTAATTATAAAAGCTTGGCTGGCCAGAGACTTACTATAAAAGCTTGGCCGGCCTATAGCTTAGGCTTGTCCCACTAACTCTTATAGCTTAAACTAACCAATTCTTATTAATCTATCTTTTGCCTTGTGGCTTTTTACCTCTCTTCCATCTTGTACCTCCTATTTTCTCTCTGTGTTCTCTGGTGTCTCCTCCATGCCTAGATTCATCTCCACTTCTTCTCTCTCTTCCCAGAAGTTCCACCTAACCTCTTCCTGCCTAGCTATTGGCTATTCAGCTCTTTATTAAACCAATCAGAAAGTGTCTTAGCAAAGACACATCTTCACAGTGTACAAAAAGATTATTCCACAACAGTCTGTTATACTCATAGATAAGTGTCTTGCTCAGTTATTATCAGAGAAGCTTCCTTGAGCTATAGACGGGAACAAATAGAGATCCACAGTTGGACCATGTACAGGGAGTGAGAAACCATAAAACACTCTGTCCTAGATGGGGTGTCTTCATCAAATCCCTCTACTCAGGGGTGTGGGAACTATGTGGAATAGGAGGCAGAAAGACAGTAAGAGCTGAGGATGGAGGACACCAAGAAATCAAGGCTTCTAGACATAACAGGACTGACACACATATGAACTCAGAGGCTGTGACAGCATACATTGGGCCTTCACAGGTCTAAGCCAGATGGGGTCCCAGTGCTGAAAGGGAAAGTGGACACAAGCCTTCATCCCTAACCTAGAAGCTATGTCCAAATGATAACCACTCCCAAAGGGAAAATTAATTTTCACCAACAGCATCTCACTGTGTATATAAACCACACTTTAGGGTAGGCCCTGTGGCCAGTAGCAGATGGCCAACACAAAACAAACTCAGTGATATTTTTGGAGTGTTTTTGTTTCATAATACTTTGTCTGGACTTTTATTTATTTACTTACTTTTGCCTTACAGGTCTTTTTGTTTTGTTTGTTTTGTCCTATTTTGGTTTGCTTGTTTTTATTTTATCTCTTCTTCTTCTTCTTCTTCTTCTTCTTCTTCTTCTTCTTCTTCTTCTTCTTCTTCTTCTTCTTCTCCTTCTCCTTCTCCTTCTCCTTCTCCTCCTCCTCCTCCTCCTCCTCCTCCTCCTCCTCCTCCTCCTCTTCCTCCTCCTTCTCCTCCTCCTTCTTTCTTTCTTCTTCTTCTTCCTATTATTATTTCAGATGCCTGTTGTTTTCTAATTAAAGAGAGAAATAAAGGGTGTGGATTTGGGTGGGTGGGGAGGTGGGAAGGAATCTGGAGGAGTTGGGGTAAGGGACACCGTAATCAGAGTACATTGTATGAAAGAAAATCAATTTCC
The DNA here is from genome assembly GCF_949786415.1 of Peromyscus eremicus. Taxonomy (NCBI): domain Eukaryota; kingdom Metazoa; phylum Chordata; class Mammalia; order Rodentia; family Cricetidae; genus Peromyscus; species Peromyscus eremicus. The sequence continues at coordinate 34,683,051 of NC_081418.1, forward strand.
AAGAAAGAAAAAGAAAGAAACTCACTGCTAGTTCTGTAGTGTTGTTATAACTTGTGGCTGTCTTGGGCCATTTTCATCCTCATTTTGATTTGTGTCACAAAATCACCCACCCCTGTATCCGACAGCAGAGTTCAGTTCCCCAAAATTACCTAGTATAGGAGTAAGTAGTAATCAATATTTATAACATGCAACAGGATAGCACAAGCTCCCCAGATCTTCCCAATGGACACTGTCATGTTTCAGTTCTACAGTGTGCTCCAGGCAGGGTTCAAGGGCTCTTTCTCATAATGCAATCCAAAACGAGCAACCTGTGGAAACAGAAAATTCACTCAGCCTGGAAGATGTTCAAACAATGTGCCCATCTTGGAGCACCCCCACCTTAGTAATTTTGCATTCAATTTATATTCTTTCTGTAGATATAAAGAAGATATTATTAAAAAATATCATGTTGGGTTAGGTGCTATTTTTCTTTGCACTCCTCACAAGTGTTTTAAAAGCCATGGAAGAGGCATGGGTCATCACTTGAACTGTCAATCTAATATAAAACAGCCTTTATGTTAGTCTCCAGAATCTTTTGATATTTGCTATCCTCCATCACAATTTGCTGATAGTCCTGATTTCCACCCTCAACAAGCAAAACACATTCAGCCTTGACTTCTCCTGCTAGTTATGTAACTTACTGTCAAAAGGAAATGTTTGTATAGGTATTTAACATTTATTTACAGTCAGTACATGTATATATGTATGTGTTGTGTATGTATGTATATGTATGTTCTGTGTGCATGTGTGTGTTGTATATCAAATGTATATGTGTTTTATGTATATGTGTCATGTGTGTTGGTGTGTTGTGATCAAGATGAAGAAACAAGATAAACCTTATTTTGACACTTTTTTTCCTAGAGTGCCGATGTGCAAGCTTGAAGGAGTCTGAACTGGGCTACGTGATGAAATTGCTTTTCAAAAGAATTAGTTTAAAAAGTTTAAATGTTTCTTAAATCCTCTGAAGACTGGGTATAAATATGCAATTTCATAAACACTTGATAATACTTCATTTCTTGAAATAAATATAGTGAGGTTTAATAAAAGACTAACAATTTTAGTCAGTGAATTCTTCAACTTTTTTGTTAATATTTAAATCATTTATATCTAGGTTCTTCTATTTATTTTGCTGATGTGATTATCTTATTTGAATTTCTGAGCATTGATTTCATCACCTGAAAAATGTGAACAATATCACCTGACCATCTTAATTTATAGCCTCATATTAAGACACTCCACAAGTCTCCAAATATGTGAATGAGTCAGACAGGTCTTAGTGTTTTATAGGGGCAGTAACTGTGAACCCAAAAATGAACTTTAATAGTAGCACTAAATTTTGTGGCACATTAGGTAGCATCTGTGATGCTGTATAAAAGCAGCTGTACACAGCCTCATCTGTGTAAGATTCACCATCAAGACAGCTCTGGAGAACTTGCCTTGATGCCATTCAAGGGCTGTCTCTGCACAAAATGGCTACAGATTGCTCATCTCTCACTTGTGTAAAGGAGTCTAACTACTTGTGTGATATTTTGATCATTCAATTTGATTGCTTTAAGTGTGGTAACCACTCTATCTGCTCTACACTTTTTCTTCATGTGTTGACATTGTTTTAAAGAATGTCTTTTAAGAAAAAAACACATGACTTGGCCCCCAAAAGCTAAACCACAAGCAAAAACTAGTGCACACTGTGGGAGGCCGGCTTCCACTTTTTCCCAGGGTGCTCTTGAGGAGAGAGGGATAAGAAATATTTAGATAGGAAGATAGTGTGGAGAAGACAGACTGAAACACAGAATAGCTTTGGGAGGACCTGGATCAATATCCACCAACCCCTTCTGTCTCTTCCAAAGGGCTTTTTATAGGAATGCCAAGGGGCGGAGCAAAAGACCTCCCCCTGGCTTAGCCAAGTGCAGACCTTTTCCAAACACCTGGTAATCACACGTGTGGTCAAGCAATCCTCTAATGCAGCCCTGCTGAGTAAAACAAGCTCGGATTTCACTATGAAACCTGTGGGCCCCCACAGCACACCAGGATTTTATATCGATACTGCTACATGATCATTGTTGCTTAGAAACGCAGTGACCCTTCTCATAAAGTGATAAAAACTATGTACACAGATATTCACATAGAAAACATTTTGCATTAGCTGTGTAAAATATGGTTTCTTGGGCTTTTTATAAAAAACACTTAGAAAGAAATACTACGTCAAAAATGCTAGGACCCAGTTTGTGCATATGTTTGTGTGTGTGTGTGTGTGTGTGTGTGTGTGTGCGTGTGTGTTGCATGCACTTGAGTATGTGGGTGTCCATGAGCATGCATACAGAAGACAAGGCTGACATCAGGTATCGGCTTTTATCACTTTCTGCCTTACCACCTAAGACAGAGCCTCTGACTGAGGTGCAAGCTCACTGTTTTGGATAGGCTGGCTGGCCAGGGAGCTGTCAGGATCACGTGTCTCCACCCTTGGATTATAGGCACCCACAGCTATGTCTGGCTTTTTATGTGGGTGCTGGGGATTCAAACTCCGGGCCTCACGCTTGCAGAACAAGCACTCTTAGCCATTAAATCACCTCCCAGCCCCCAAATGCTCTTTAAAAAGAGAAAGGGTAAGAAATTTGAAATCTAAAAATTAAATACTATGATCTTTGTTTTAACTGCTAGTTCGAACCAATAAACTCCCAGGGGAGAATCAGAAAGCAAGCAAACTTGTTAGTAAAAAGGATACCATGACTAAGATGCTTAGGACAGGAAGTTTGGGGTTTTTCCACACAAAAAGGTGGAAAAAAGACACACGTAAGTGTTCTCTTCCAATGAAAGAAATGCCAAATCTCATGCAAGTGTTGCCCATCAAAATGAAAACACTTTGGAAAAATACAGTGATTTGCACAAAAGTGCTAAAGATGATACATCTTTGATTTCTCAAGAGCTATTCCTGATTACTGTAAATATTTTAAAACTCTCATGGCCCACTACAACAAAGGTTACATTAATCTCACTTTTCCTGTTTCTAAATTCTAAATTAATACAGTTCATGTGTACAGCAAATATTTGATTTCCAGTTTGTTCTCCAAAATTTGTTTCTGGGTCAGGTGTTTGGAGTATGTTTGCCCTTTACAAAAACCTAAGGATTTCTGTCTTGGGATAAAATGTTTATTCTTTCACCTGAAACAACATGAAGACTACATACGAAATAATGTTTGGTAAGCAACGGCATCAGGCAATGAGAGCAGTGATCACTGTGAGGTGGGAAAGCTTTGTGAGAGACTTGAGAGAAATTCTAAAATGTCCTATAGAGGGGAATATCCAGGAGGAAATTGGCGGACAGCTTAGTTGAAAAGATTGAGCTGAGACTCTGGAGAATCAAAGGCATCTACAAATCTCAGGACCATGGACCACAAAGGAGAGAGCTTCCAACACGGAGGATGTCTCAGAATTTGAAGACCTGTGAGACTTTCTTTTAAATATCCACCTATGCAGTACAGAGACTTCCCTTTAAATATCCACCTACAAAAGCTATGACTCTTGAAAAAGAACTACACCATGATTAAAGGCATAAATGTCTGACACTTACATGAGCCAGGAATAATGTCAGTTCCCATCACCCAAACTGAAAAGATTCAGGAATCAAGGAAGATTGGTAGAGCATCTACTAGTTTTGGTACCTCACTAATGAGAAACAATTAGCCTAAATATGTACATCATTTTAGTCTCTAGGAAATCTCAAAAGTAAGACATCAAGGAATGAGACAACTTTTCAGAAACATGACTCCATCCTAGAACAAAACTAAGAAGTTTATTAAAATGCACATTTCATAGCATTCAACAAAGTGAAGCTGACAATGCCTAACATCTAATAAGAAATTTATTTCAGGCTGGAGAGATGGCTCAGAGGTTAAGAGCACTGACTGCTCTTCCAGAGGTCCTGAGTTCAATTCCCAGTAACCACATGGTAGCTCACAACCATCTGTAATGAGATCTGGCACCCTCTTCTGTGTACGTAATAAATAAATAAATCTTAAAAAAAAGAAGTTTATTTCACTTAAAAAATGAGAAAAATATGTCTTATAAAGCAGAAATGCTGAAAGTAGGGGAAATAGTCTTCCCCAGGGAAGAAAACAGCAATTGGTTGTCCAATACCAAATGGTCACCCCTGAAAATATACATACAAGTTAGCATTATAGAGACTAAGCAGGCTGTACTTAAAAATACATTCATGCAATAACAATTAATAAAAGAAGAGGCCATGAATTAGAAAAGGGAGTAAGGAGGCGTATATGAAAGAGTTTAGAGAAAGGAAAGGAAAGGGGGAGAGGATGTAATTATATTATAATCTCAAAAGAAAAAATATTACAAAAATAAGTAGTCAAGGAAAAACACAGAACTTTACACATATTATAATAATCAAATATGAACTTTTAATAACTATAATTACATTCCATATGTTTAAAAAGTTACATAAAGATGTGAAAAATAATGAAAAGCATAATCATGTTTCTAGAGGTTAAAAACACACAGGATGAAATAAATAGCAAAGGGAAAGATGAGTATTTGGAGACCTGGTAACAGAAACTTCAAAATAAACACACAGGAAAAAAAAAAAAAGGAATCAATCAAAAAGTAAGCAAAGCTTTAAAGAGCTGCAGGGCAATAACAAACAGCTAAATATACATGCCATTAAGAGTGCTCAGGGAAAGGAAAGGAGGGACTGAAATTTTTTTTCATTTTTTTTTATTAAGAAATTTTCTACTCACTCCACATACCATCCCCATATTCCCCCTCCTCCCTCCTCCCACCCCCCAGCCCTCTCTCCCAAGCCACCCCACATCCCCACATCCCCCAAATCAAAGTCTCCCATGGGGATTCAGCAGAGCCCAGCACACTGAGCCTAGGCAGGTCCAAGCCCCTTCCCACTGCACCAAGGCTGTGCAAGGCGTCACAACACAGGCACGGGATTCCCAGAAGCCTACCCATGCATCAGAGACAGATCCCGATCCCCCTGCCTGGGTGCCCCCCAAACAGTTTGAGCCAAACAACCGTCTTCTGTATCCAGAGGGTCTAGGAGGGACTGAAAATATTTAAAAGAAATTATGCCTGGAAATATTCCAAATCTGATGAAAATTATAATAGTTCATTTTGAATAACCCAATGATTTTCACATGGAGAGCAGTAGAACAAGACAAATTGCAACTAAGTAATTAAAAAACCAAGATGCGAGAGAGAGCAGGAGAGAGAGGAGAGAGAGAGAGAGACTGAGAGAGAGAGAGAGAGAGAGAGAGAGAGAGAGAGAGAGAGAGAACTTAAAATCAACCAAAGAACAGCACAACACAATACCTAAGAACAGAGACCAGGATAATGCTAATATCTAGACTGAAGTGGGATCATGGTGGAATGATGTGTTTAACACCCAGAAAAACAACATAACCTAGAAAGTATCTCCTAAAAATGAGGGCAATAAGTAAACTTAAGACATGAAGGAATCCACAAGACTTAATGCCTGCAGAGAGACGTTAAAGAAAGGCCTGCAGAGGGGAGAAAGTTATATTCAAGCCACACTTTGTGCCCATTCATTGTCTGACCACAAGGCCAGCAAAGTCGAAATCAGCAACAGAAGGCTGCCTGGGAAATCCCCAAATACTTGGGAACTAACTTACTAACTGTAGATAATCCATGTGCCAAAAAGAAATTGAAAATGAAATTAGAAGTTGTAAGCTGATTAAATTTAGAGCAAAACATACCAAAATTTGTGAGCTGCCTCTAGTGAAGTATTTAAAAGAAAATATATAGAATTAAGTCCTTGTGTGAAGAAGGACCAGAGCCATCAAAATGAGGGCCTCAGCCTCCAACTTAAAACATTAGAATGAGGAAATTAAATAGAGCAAGCAGGCAGACCAAAGGAAATTAAGAATATCAGTGTGACAATCAATAAGATTTGGGAAAGAGAAGCAGTAGAGAGCATCAATAAAACTGAAAGCTGATTCTTTGGAAAAGTCATTAAAGCTGATAAAATGCTAGTGAGATGTGTTGGCGAAAACAGTGTTAACTAAAGTCATCATCATTAAGAATGAGAAAAGTCTACACAGTCTAAAGATGTTATAAAGATAAAAGAACATTGGAAAGAAATTATACAAATTATTTCAACAAGCTGGGTAAACAGAGGAAAATAACTTGAGAGTCACAAACTAACAATGTTTGCTCCAAAGTGGGCTTAGAACAAAGTTTATTTCACAAATTTATGGAGTGCAATAGTGGTCATTAAAGGCTGGTTAGGGAGGGAGGCGGGGCCCTAAGGACTCAGGATATGCCCAAGTACTAGCATTACAGGAATGTGCCAGCATATCTGGCTATGAAAGAAACTTTGTTTGCATTTCAGCTTCTCCCACAGAAAAGTTCAGGCTCAATTTCAATGGTGAGTTTCCCTAAACATTGGAGGAAAAATAAACATTTTACACAAACTCTTCCGGGAAACTGAAAAAGTGTGAAGATTTCCCAAATCTGTAATATAGCCTTAATCTTAACAATAAACCTAAACAGAACATGGGAGGGAAAGCTATAAACTAATAATCCTGTGAGATATTCCTCATCTAAGAAATAGCAAGGCAAATATAACTATAAAAAATGCATTATGATCAAGTGCATTTTATCCCAGGAATGCAAGACTGGGTTTATAAACCCACAAGTGTGTGCATACATGTATGTGTGTGGGGAGTGTGTGTGTATGTGTGTGTGTGTGTGTGTGTGTGTGTGTGCATGCATTATCATGCACATGTGTGCATATTTGCATGCTTGCCTGTGTACATGCATGTATAGGCCCAAAGTTGATGCCAAGTTTCTTCTACTTAACTTATTGAGATATGTTCTCTCCTGAACCCCAAACTTGCCAATTTCAACTAATTTAACTCTCCACCTTGTCTCAGGGATCCCATCTTATCTTTTTAATACTATTAGCAAACGCCACCATGTTGTTTAGCCTTTGTCTGGGTTCTGGGATTCTGCACATCAGTCCTCAAGCTTTCCTGGAAAGCATTGTATTCACTGATTCATCTCTCTAGTCTTACAAGATTCGTTTTAACACTTGAAGTATTTAACGGTCTATTAGTGTTATATCCTCAAATCAACAGCAAAAGAGGACACACATGTAATAATGTTCATTGAATAAAAAATGAAATAGCCACATGAGTTTTGTTTTGTTTTGTTTTTACAAACCCACAATTCTTATCAAAGTAGGGCTAGAAGGGAACTCCTCTACATTACTATTGATGCTGTTGCCAGGGTAGCACACAGACCTCTTAGTGCTCATTTATGAAAAACTAGAGGTAGCAGTGTTGAAAATCTGTAACCTGTCTTTAAGTCACACGTTCATTCCTGCAGCATCAGGACCACTTGGGAGTAAAATAGGCAGCTGTCCCACACATCCTAGACGTGTCTATGAAATCTGTCTACACTGGAAAGCAACTAATCACCATGACCCTAGAAAAGGAGTACAGACAAGACACCATGGAATTCTTCCAGTCACAGTGGGAGAGACTGAGGGTTGATGCTAGTGTTAACCTTCCAGTATAAACAGAGTGTGATAACAATGCTACCCATTAAAAGAATCTTCAGGGCTTTATCGCCCCAGAGACTAATATCCCTTAGAGACTAGAGGCTTCATACAATTCTGCATCTATCCTCTGTCCCTCCTTCCATGTCACTGTCCCTTCTGAAGGGTAAACACAGTAGTAGATTTGGGGCACAATTACAGGCATTTAAGAACTTAGAGCTAAATACAGATATGATGGCATGTGCCAACAACGAAGACTTACTGATTCATTGATTGAAAATATTGCAAAAAATAATTATGCTAAGGGTACTAAATCAGACAAAAAGAACTGATATTATTTTAATAATATACAAATTAAATTACAAGAAATTGTAATTTAATATAATTATTAATGACAGAAAATAGATTGGTAATTATATGGTAAAAGACCTGTGGGAATAGAAAGGGAGTAGAGAAAGATTACTAAGGTGTGTGAAAAAAACTTTGAGAATGATAAATCAATTATATTAATAGTGAAAATTTTTTTATATATATACATATGTTAGATCTTATTAAAATATGTACCTTAATCTGGATGTGTTGGTACATGTGTATAATCCCAGCACTCATGAAGCTGAGCCAAGAGAATGACCGTGAGTTCAAGGCCAACCTGGGCTACATATTATTAGACTATTTAAAGCTACACAGTAAGATAATCCCTAGGAGTTGTTGGGAAGGGAGGCTTCAGAGCCCTCTCCCAACAACACAGGTTATTGTCATTGCTCTTGGTTACCCACCAGAACTAGATAATAAGATTCTATTGATGAAGATATCACTTAATTTGATTGTAGGACATAGAGAAGGCAAGCTGGAATGGATCTGGAAGTGTTCTTCCTGCTGGCCAGCTTTTAGAGTGCCAGAAGTGGCTATGCAGCCTGCTGGGCAAGAAATGTCTTCAATGATTTTACACAAGGATGGACCCCATGAGCTATGGTAACAACTTGCCCACTAGTGCAACAGTGGCATGACTATCGAAAAGGTAACCAACTGCTGTATGATTGGATTTGGAGTCATCCCCACAGGAAGGAGTTCAGGCTTGATACTGTAAATTTGGTCAAGAGCCTGTGTCTGGGGAGGTCATAAGACCCTAAGAGGAAAGATACTACTTTTTTTTTTTTATTTTGTTTTGTGTTGTTTTTTGCTAAGTGAACATGTTTTCAAGTTACCTTCTAAATGCCTATGTGTAAACTCATAGCCTAGTGCTACTCTTCAACAAAGAAACTTATTTTTGCAGTGGTCAGTGGTTAATGGAGAGACTCACAATTGGTCTAAGTGGTGAGAATAAATCACTTTTGAGTGCTAGATCCTTAAGAAGATATCAACCTCACTTCCTCCAGGCTGAGGGAATGTCGCTGATAAACAGACGGAAAAAATATAAGAGCTAGCAGTTGGGGAAGAGTGTTATGAAACAGGGTCTGTGGATGGGACATGCTAATTGCACTCATGAACTTGGTGTAGCTGTAGTTATCTGCCTAAGACTGAGCCTGTCAATATTCTGACACACATGAATGAGAGCTCATGAGGCTGTACCTCTCACTGAGGGACTATGGGTAATTAGTGGTAGCTGGGAATGGTGTTGTTTTCTTTAGTGGTGTAGACATTGGTAAGTTACCCATAAATAAGTTCCAATAAATGACCCTACACTCTTGCTCATGCAAATAGTCATAATTAAATGTAATTAAACTGAGTCACACCCACATAAAAAGGCACCAAGGTAGAAAGATTTTTGGGAAGAAGTGTTTTGATAGGAGAGGAAAGGGCATAAAAGAAGGCAATAGAGAAGAAAATCACCAAAATTCATTATATCTGTGTATAACATTGTCAAAAATAAAAAATTAAAAGTTACATTATAAATATGTGAAACTTATGGCTCATATTATATGTCAATTAAAATTTAAAAATCTGTTAAAATATCTCAGGGTACAAGATGGATATAAGAGGAGGTGATGTTTTTCCTCCTGTGATAGATGAAAAGCTCTAGAGAGTCTGTTTAACAGTTATTATTAAACCTAATCACAGCTTTCTGTATCACGGAGTCCTCAGAGGTAACCAAGGGCATATTTACATTGCACAGCCATGAGAAGAGATTTATAAAGGACTACATCAAATGATGCAAAATATATGTTAAAATACAAAGGACGACGCAAAATATATGTTAAAATACAAAGGACGACATCCCTGCAGCTAGTAGCTCAGGGAACAGTCCATGGCTAGATTAGAATGGAGTGGAGTGGTTCCTAGAACTTGGGAGTGTCATGCTCTATATACTGGAATTCCTGAAGAACTGAATCCTTTGGGTAAATACCAGCTTCCTAAGGAGGAAAGCAGCTCTGTCTGCACACCCCTACTTGTCACAACATTCTCTACTGCTGCCTCCATTGGCCATCTCCAACCCCATTCAAGGAATATGGAGATATCCATTCAGACAGTTGCTTAGGCTGAGAACAGCGGGGTAAGTAAATCAGTGGGAAAATCAACATTACACAGAATAACCCCCATTACTGTCTGTTTTATCCTATTCTGACTCTGGACCAAAGAAATCAAAATTAGATCGAGCTAACATACAGCCAGTGATTATTTCAGGTTTTAATTCACAATGTGTAATGGCTAATAAGACTTAATTTTCCCTTTGATTGGACAATGTCTGTTAGTACATTTGGAACACTGTGGTAGAGAGTGTGAATTTGACAAGCTCACTCTGTGCCAGAAGTTGACAGTCTATAGCTTGAAAGCCAATCTGTCCCGCCACCTGTTTTTATTGAGCCTGAAAGGTAAGACTCTTTGAAATAGTTGGGAAAAAAAGGAAGAGAAAAATAACATTTTGTGGCATGAAAATTACATGAAATTCAATTTTTTTTTGTCTGTACATCATGTTTTATGGGAGCCAGATGTACTCATCCACACATATATGGTCCGTGGCTGCTCCTGCACTGTGGCAGAACACAGAAGTTGTGCCACAAACCACACAGTCTCTACTCTCTGACGATTTACAGAAAGAAATTTGCTGACCCAGATATGCTGTTGGAGAAGTTAGATACCTGGAGACACAGTAACCTGGAATCAAACTCTGGCTTTACCATGACCTGGTTGTGTCATCCCAACATGTTAACCTATAAGTCTAAATTTTTTTAAAGGAAACAAATGAATGGTAGTCTCTACAGTCCTTGTTGAGGATTACATCACAGATTGAGGTGGCTAGCACACAGATGAACACACAGGAAGCTATCCTGAAACTAAGTGAACAAAAGGAGAGAATAGCACACAGTATTAAACTATGTCAATCTTCCTTTCTCTTAACGTGCCTTTCTTTTTTTACCATTTGCTACATGTACATGTGTGTGTCATTGTACTCTGAACTACCTCTTATCCAAAGCCTACCCATTGCCTATAGAACTAGTTGCCATCACTTTTCAATATGCTCAGATAGTTACATACTCATCTTTAATATACTTACAAATCCCATGAGTATTAAAATAAGAATACAAGAATACGTGAACCACAGAGAAGCAAAATCTCTGTCTCTCCCTGCCCCCTTCAGCTTTTTAACAGTTCTCAAATTTCTTTCTTGCATGAACTCCCTCTCACCTATAACAGCATTGTTTATTTTAGAAGCTAAGAAAGAGTTTGTATTGTTCTAATACTCTCCCTTTATGGCTATTCACTCTTTTATTTTTGCCACCTAATTCGTAACATGTGCAATCAACACACATCTGGAGCCATTTGGAGGAAGTTAATGACTTCCATATCTATAATTTCCTGTACTACCACTTGCTAGCCACATATTTCGTCCTTCCTTGTTTATTTTCGGCCCCTTTCATTTTCTCTTTATCGAGCATAGAGTCTTCTTTCCTCAGTTCATTGCCACTGAGTGACTTCATTTGCGTTCAGTGAACTTGAAATCATCCAGCTCTAGCCAGACCTGTCTTTAGGGAAATACATGATGAGATGCTAGCATGCTTCGTCTACAAGACCAACTGTGGAGCTATAGCCAGTGGTTACAGAAACAATTTCCAGGTCTGGAGTTTGATGGAGTTCAAGTGGTAACATTCATTTTTCCTCATCATAACTAAAAAAGAGAAAAGCAAGAGAGAAAAAAATGAAAATAAGTAAAAGAAAGAGGAAAGGAAAGAGAGAGAGAAAATGTTACCAACAAGACATTGTAAAACATAGAATTTATGTAAGCATTCAACCAAGCAAATTTGTAATACTGAATTTCTGATTTAGATGGGTTCACCCAGTATAGGCATTGTTGAAGGCGTCAGAATGGGAAGTAACTCTCTCTGGGAACCATTGAATCTGCTCACTGGAAGAAGACTTTCTATGTAAGATTAACCATCAGAAGAACTAATTGGCATTACAGAAAGGCCAACAATGTTGAGTCAAAGCTACAGTGTTAAACAGGGCTGCAGAACCATGAAGGATGAGAATAGAATATTTTTATGCTTTGTGTTTTTGCTTTGTTGTGTTTGGTTTGAGACAGGTTCTTGCTATGTAGCCTAGACCCGTCTCAACCTTGCTGTGACTCCTCTGCCTCTGTTTCCTGCTTACAGGGAGTATGAGCTACCACAGCTGGTCTGGGAATGGAAAATTTTACCTGAGTGTGGAGAATAACAATTGAAACATTCAGAAGAAGAAGCTGCCCAAGAAAGAGAAATAAGAAAAGATGGAAAAAACTCATGACAGTTGGGTTAAGTTGGTATGGGAGTCAACTTTATAGTGGAGAGTGGGGCTTCAGAGGAAGGGCAAAGAAGTCCAAAGTTTTGGGGTAGGCATTATTAGAAAAAAACAAAAGGAAAATAACTGTTTCCTAAGTAATTCAGTAAGACAGGCTGACTTTACAGCTGCAGCCCAGTAAGATACTGCGTCAAATAATCATTCTCAATGTTAAGTTGAAGAGTGGGGCACATAAACAGATCCACAAGGACAAGAATGCTATGGCATGGTGGGCATGTGACCAAGGCTAAGCCTATTAGTGGGAACTTTATGAAGAGTGTCAGGAAGACTAATGTCTTCATTGACAAAGCAAGATAATGCTCAAAAATCAGATGGATCACAAAAATAACCTTAGAGATATGCTCAAGATAAAAACACATATACAAGATCTCAGAAATGATGCAGTATTTAGAGATGATAAGGAAAAGGCTCAGCCTTTATCTTAGGTAAGCCACAATTTATCAACGACACAGTTTGTTTCTGATTCCTCAACAATATTCGGTATTGAAAAAATATTGGGTATCAAGGTATCACCCAGCTTATTTTTTTGGTATAATATATAGAAAGGATAATAATTTTGAAACTAGGAAGAAGGCTACATAGAATATACAAGTGCAAGGGTCAGTCTTCATTGTCAACTTGACAAGACTCAGATCTGTCATCATTTTTTGGTATATCTATGGTGTCGTTTCCATAGGATTAACTGAGGACAGAGGACCCACATTGGATGGAGGTGCTTCCATCCTATGGTCTGGGGCTCTGAAAGGAATAAAATGTGAAAAAGAAGAAATATAGACAGTGTCAATGTTCTCTTTTCTCCTGCTTCCTGGTTCTCTGTGATTGCAGAGCATCTAACACGGGCCTCCACCACCAGCAGTAGACTAAGCTATTTCCAGCATTCCTTCCCTGACATCACACAGGGAATCCCTCGAAACTATCAGGCAAGAGAAACCTTTCTCCCTCGAGTTGTTTCTGTGTGACTTCTTCATTACAGTGACAGAAAGTAACTAATGTGCCACAGTGGGAAAAAATCAAGTTGGATAAATAAATAGAACATTTCATATTTAAATATAAGTCATTTCAAATTAGCTTCCTTCTGTGACTGGATTGGTAGAAAAATGTCACTGATAGATGGTTTCTTTATTTCAGTGAAGCTTGTGAAATATTCTTGAACTATGTTGTTTTGGACAAAACAATGGGTGAGTCAATTATGGCATCCCATATAGCAGATTCTAGCAAACCTCAAATTTATATGTACATTGCCATATGAAAAAGTAGCTATGATGTACTGTTGAACAAAGGTTTACAAGACAGTATCTCCCATATGAACTACTAGGGAATCTATTGCTGATATGTAAAATTAAATTAAATTGTAAAATAAAATTAAAAAAAAGATATAGCTAGAGGAAGTACATCACGGTGCGGGGAGGGGCGGTGAACAGGAAAATAAATAAATAAAAGTGCACATAGTAAGTTATTCCAGAATTCCACTCATATGTATGTGGGTACACTTTTTGGAACAAACTGATAGTATGCCACTCATTGAGTTTTTATCTGTATGCCACACATAGTGGCAGATTGTCATACAGATTTACATGAATTATGTAATCCAGCATCCATGTCTTATTTCTTAAAAAACAAAAATGAGTAAATTCTTTGGACAGTCACCACCAACCCTAACTCAAGGAGTTGACATGTGACCCTAGCTTAACTCATCTACCTTTCATTCCCCTATCAAAATGATATCATACAGGATTGTATACAGAAATCATCACAGGATTGATTTGAGTATCACATTGATTCTGACTAGCCAGAGACAAGCTAGAACGATGCTGAATTGACTTTCACAGCAGCTGTCTTCCCATAGAAAGACATGTTTTTTTTTTTTTTTTTTTTTAAATTGGTACCAACAGAAAGGAAACAGAGCTCAGATGGGCATGAGGAACTCAGGTTCTGAAGCTGTCATTTGAACTACTATAAACAAGCTGCCTGGGATTAGTCCTTCTCATGCTCCATCCCCAATTCATTCTTTTCAGTTTTACCAAAAATAAAATTATGTTTATTTAAATAACATAAAAAGATGTTTGCAATCCCAAATACTTAGAGAAATGTAAATCCAAACAATATAGCAACACCCAATATGACTGTTATCAAAGTCACGTAACAAGAACGACTGAGAAGGTTCACACTACTAGTAGTGGAATATGTATGGGTACAGCAATTGTAGAAAACAACACAGGTCTCTGGTCTCAAATAATTACAATACAACTATCTACCATAAGAGCCATCTGTTCACCTTCTGGGTATATATGAAAAGAAAATTAAATCAATGTGTTCAAGACGTAGATTGCCTGTTGTTATAATACCCAAGATATGGAAATATCCATCACTAGATGATGGATAAGGAAAACATGAAATGTAGTCCTCACTCATATATGCACATTTATGCATACACACATGCATATAACTGACTATTTTTCAGCTCCATAAAAGAAAAATTCTGTTCTTTGCCACAACATGGAGGACATTATACTAAGTGAAGGAAGTCAAACACAGAAAAATAAATATTACCTATTCTCATGCACCAAATCTGCAATACTTGAATTCATTAAACAATCTTATCTCCTTATATACAATAGAAAGCTTCAAAGCAGAAATGGAAATCACTGTCTGGAGTTGCCTCCATCTCTTTCCACAATATTCCCAAGTACAATTGCAGCTGTATGTATTGCCCTACATTACTCTGATTTTAATGAAGGAAACACATTCACCTGCCCATTGAAGTTGAATACATCCACCTTCACTTAAATGTTATCCCTTGTCATAGGTCTTGACCCTGTCAGTTATAGACAGTAACTAAACTCATCTTTTTTTCATCTCTTCATTATCATGGCTTTATTCAGAATTACAGCTGTCTTTCAGAAACATTAAACAATAAACTACAGTATTCATCCTGGTTAGCTGTTCATTCATTGATTTCAAGATAATAATTGCTGTGGAATATTATTTTAACTAGGCAAAGATGTGTTACACTTGTTTCTGTCCCAGAATATTACTTTAACTATATTAAGGTGTGTTACATTTGTTTCTGCTGCCTTTATTAATGATGTAAAGATGTGTTACATTTATTTATGCTATATTTGTTTAATTATGTAAAGATGTGTTGTATTTGTTTCACCTTGCCCACCTAAGGCATCTGATTGGTCTAATGAGGCGGGTAAGGCTGAAACACTGGGCCATGCCTTAAACAAACAATGAGCTGTGACATGCACAGAGAGCACTCTGGCCAGAGGAAACCTGACCCATAAGCTCCAAACCAAAAAATGATGACATGCATCCCAGAGCCAACCAAGAAACACCACGGCAGCTAGACACAAAAGCCTACCAAAAAGCCCCATTTACATACCTCAGTCCTTTGATAAACAATATTTCTTGCCACCTCTCAGAGTCTGTGTCGTTGCCTCCACATCTACCCATCCCCTGCCCCCAGGTATCAGAGACAGCAAGACCCAAGCCACAGAGCCAGCAACAGTCTAATAAAAAGCTGAATGGCCAATAGGTGGATGGAAGAAGGATAGGCAGGGCTGGTGGGCAGAAAGGATAAGTAGGAGGAGGAATCTAGGCTAAAGAGACAGAAGGAGAAGAGAACAAGGGAGAAAGAGAGGGACACGCCCAGAGCCAGAAGCCAGGCAGCCACCAACCAGCCAGACATGAGAAGAAGTGAAAGTAAGATATTCTACAGAAGGAAATAAAGGTTAAAAAGTCCCAAGGCAAAACATAGATGAAGAGAAACAGGTTAAGTTATAAGACCTAGTGGGACAAGCTAAGATAAGGCCGAGCATTCATAACTAATATGAAGTCTCCATGTCATGATTTGGGAGCTGGTTGGTGGCCCAAAAGAAAAAGCCTGGTACAAATGATGGAGTACCTAATAGGTGATGGAGATAAAGTAGTGACCTAGATACAACTATATTGACTCACGTGGATTGACTTTGCAGAGGAGACTACATGGATAGACAAATACTGTATAATTTATTAATTAAAATTTTAATGAATATTAAAAATACACATAGTGATATATGTACTCTAGAAGGCAGAACAAAGATAATATTGTTTTATTATGCAAATTATCTTTTGAAATGGATATATATTCAGCCTGATTTAAAAAATATTTGCTTATTCATCTCACATTGGTGAGGCTTCATGGCTTTAGCTTCTGACATTTAGTAGGAGACACAATCTCATAGAAAACTCCCAGATCTTTGGCTCTTACATTCTCCCCACTTCGTTTTCTGTAATGTTCCCTGAGCCTTAGGTGTGGGAATGTTTTGTAGATGTATCCATTGAGACTGAGGTCCACAATTCTACATTTTGATTGATTGTGGTTTTCTGTAGTGTTGTTTGTCTTTGCGAAAAGAAGTTTCCTTAATCAGGGGTGAAGACTACATTTATCCATGAATTTTAAAGAGAGAAAGTATCAGTATAATGCAGGGGAAGGGGGCACATTGGAGGGAGGAAAAGGAAGGGAGAAGCATTGCAATCCTATCACAGTCTCAAAAACCCCCAATAAAAATGTATTTGGGCATTAGGGAATTGAAAAGGGACCATTCAGGGGTTGGGGAGCATGAGGGAGCAATAGAGAGGTGAACAGCGGGGTACAAGTCATCTAAAGAGGGAAATGGGAAGATGGAGGGGCTCTAATTAGGGAGGGGACAGGTAGGTAAATACAGAAAAAAAGAGGGAAGGGAATAAAAGAGCAGTGAAGATGTCTGAAAGAGTGGTAAGGAATCATATTATTAACTCTCTACCTAAAAATACCTATAATATACACAAGTCAATGTATAAGTATACATATATAGTTTAAATGAAAATTTTCCCATCTGGGATGACAATTCTTCCTTGAAGTGCAAAAAAAAACCAATTTAATAAAAACCTCAACAGGCAAGGGAAGCCTTCTTTTGAGTTTTTCATGAGGGTTGTCCAAGAGACTTCCAAAACATTACAGACTATTGTTATTTCCTTTGGTTGATCCCACAAGTGGAAGGTAAGTCCCTGTTGCTGAAGACATCATGCACTTAGGACCAAGAGATCACTGGACTGAAATTGACCCAAATGCCTCATGCCTGAGCACTAGCTTTCATGGTACCAGAAGGCACCACACAAGCTTCCAAAGGAAGGAAGCAACCAACAGTCCTACCCAGATATGATACCTATGAACCACAACAATGAACAACTTGGCACCCGTAATCCTAAAGTTCCAGTGGGGGTACACATATCTTTGTGGTAACCAACAGCTCTCTAAATGGATTTAAGACTGGTTCAACAAGAGGGAAATCATGTCTGGTACTGGAAACCTAGCTAACTGTCTGGAGCTAGAGAAGTCATGGATCTTGGAGAAGAACCTACAATTACCATTTTACCAAACTAGCCTAACCTCTAACTGCATTCTAAATATGTGTCTTTATACTCACAGATAAGTGTGGTTCTCACTCCTCATCAAGAAACTTCTCTTTGCAACCGATGGAGACCATTACGGAAAGCCACACCCAAGCAAACTGCAGGGTTGTAGAGCCTAGCTCCAAATGATACATCTACAACAGACTCCTGCACCCAAGGCTCAGGAATCATTGCAGAAGGGGTGGCAGAAAGACGGTAAGAGTCAGAGGAATGGGAAGTTTGCTTTGGGGTTGTATCAGAAGCTCCACTCAAGAAGTCTCACCAACATGGCTTCCTAAACAAGAGCTAACGAGGACAACTCCAGACATGCGAATCTGGGTGGGGGAGGCTCATGAGGCCTGAATCCTATACAAAGAAATACAGGCAACAAAAGAATACTGACAGCAGAAGAATTAGAATTTCATAGGAAAGAGCACACCATTGGTTATCCAAATGGTCAGCCCTGAAAACATACACAGACAAGTAATGGCATACTGCCTGAGCAGGTTATATTTATGTATTTCCGACTACACACACGCACACATATGTTAGAACAATTAATGGAAAAAAATGGTCATGAATTTGAAAGAGAGAAAGGAGGGGTTATGGGAGAATTAGAAAGGAGGAAAGGAAAGGTAGAAAATAGTATCTTAAAAATTAAAAGAATTTTTTATGGATTTGGTTATGTAGTAGAAACAAATTTCTACAGTTCATAGAATGATCTGGCTATCATCAGTAAAGACAATGATATCTGGCACATGAACTAGGACACCGATTTCCACTCCTGAACAGCCATAACCGATGAGTCTGCCTCAAACCCAAGCAAAAGGGTTGATAATTTATTCCAGAATAGCTCTTTTTTCTTTTTTTTTAAAAATATTTTTATTAATTCCTTGGGAACGTCGCACAACGTATTTTGATCATATCCACCTCTGACGCTTCCCTGTAACACCTCCTGCTTTTAGCAGTTACAGTGAGCCACTGAGCATGACCACTGATGTCCGAAAAAGAAGGGGAAAAACAGAAAAAAGCAAGCGATTCAGTACAAGCCTGATGCCAGCTGTGAGGGGAAAGCCCTTTCTGAGGCGGAGCTACCAGGCACAAAAGCACATTATTCCCATAGGAGCTCTGACTTGAAATGTTTGAATGGGCTGGCCACCAGTCTCAGCCGGCTGCCTACTATGCATGCATGCATAGGCATGGGAACTCTTCAAATATACTTTTTCTCTCCAGAATTGAAGTCGTTACTTGTCTTCCCGCATTAATCGACAAACAAGGTTACTTTCTTCTCATTTTTTGTTCTCTCCCCGTGAATTCATGCTTCAAACCACAAGAGTGGAAAATTATATTCCATTCTCTCAGACAAGAACTTTCTTTTTTCAAATATAATGCATCATGTATATTTTTGGCCTCTCTGATTATCAGCACATGAGAAATGAGAATAATGAGTTAGAGGTAGTTAATGGTCATATTCGTGGAAGTAAGAAAGTGAGCATCACAGCCATTTTTACCACGTGATATGAGGATGGACGAGGGCCATTAGCACAGAAGACAGCCTTCCAGGGAGAGACTGCCTCACTGGGAGTGAGATTACCTCACATGACATCAGGGACAACAGCTTCTAGGGAAAACTAGTTATTTTATGACCTTGAACTGAAAAGAAATGCAGCACCCTAATAAAAGGCATTGCTGTCCAGTCCTATAATTAAATGTTGTTTACACATTCTACAGGATTATGAAGGGCGTGTGGGGCACATAAGAAATCTCCCTCAGTGAACCAGGAGTGTGGACCCTTACAAGGGGAGAAGGGGTAAATGGAAAAATAAAATATGCTTTCCCATGTATTTTCTCCTTTTCCAAGAGGAAAAGGAGAATTTTTGTAGCAAGTGCTTTGGCGGCATCGTTGAGAAACAGTTCCTCCTTGCATGAAGGTTACCTCTGTGAGGCTGCCAAGGTCAGTGCCCAGGCAGTTAGGGCCAAAGAAGTGCCAGTTGCAGATCTGTGCTGAGGCAGCGTGGATGCGAGCTCCACTCTCCCACCCTCTTTCTGAACCTCCATTCTTTGCTCCTTTGTGCTAGAACTCTCGCTTGCCCCACTCTGCGCCCTCCCTTCTCATTGGTGGGATTCTTACATAGGAGCTGAATGTTCTGTTGTTTGCCAGGAAGCTGGACGTGCTGAATGCTGATTTCGTGGAAGTCGCACAAGAGAGGCAAGCAACAATTTCCAACTAATCTACATGAAAAGTGACCATTCAAAGTACCAAGTAATCAACTTGACCCATGATGTAAGTGTGCCTTTTTGACATGGGTAATGGTGCAGAGCATCTATATGATATATTTGATATAGATGTGTGTATATAAACACATGCTATATAGATATATGTATATATTA
Source organism: Peromyscus eremicus (assembly GCF_949786415.1). Taxonomy (NCBI): domain Eukaryota; kingdom Metazoa; phylum Chordata; class Mammalia; order Rodentia; family Cricetidae; genus Peromyscus; species Peromyscus eremicus. Next base: position 34,703,206 of record NC_081418.1, read on the forward strand.
ATATATGCACATATATTGATATACATATATGTATATAATACAATATATTAGGTTTTCACAAAAATATATATACACACATCACCTACAGATTTTCCCTTAATATATAAACATGCACATATATGCATATGTTTTTGTTTCCATTTTTGTTGCTATTTCAAAAGTCCTTATCTCATGTCTTATTTTCTCTCATTTTGAAAGAATAACATGAAAAACAATCACAGATGAGAAGCTCCATTTCTTTGATCTCTTCTGTGGACTATTCATATACCTGATGTCCACTCCAGGACCTGATACAGTGGACATGCGTACTCAGTTCCTATTTTGATATATAAAATGGAAGGAACTGTTTGAAAGCATGTAAGTGTTCATCTAGACCTTCTCTTTATACACAAGATATCTCTCTCTGTAGTCAGATATTGTAATATTTCCTTCAACTTCTTTTCAGAAGTCAAAATTTATGAAGTCAAATTGACCTTGTTTGCATTAACCCGTGTTGTTGGAATTTAAAATTTAGGTGATAGCTTATAGCAAAAATGGCCCCTTTATTATCTTTAATATAAATTCATCATCTAATAATGCACTAATATATAAATTATGTCTTAATTCTTTTCTCCCCAATGCCACAGACCTTCTTAGAGATTCACCAACAAAATAACCATTAAAATTGTTTTATCTAAATATATCATGTGCTTTTATTCTTTTGACAGTTCCAAAAAACTGAAAGTTGAATTCATAAAAAAACTGTATTTGTTGAAAAAGTAAAACAAAACAAAAACCAAGCTGATAATAAATTGAAAAAACTTGGACAAATTTTAAGAGATGAAATAGCCACATTAGTAATGTGATCACTCATTCAACATTGTTCATATGTTCTTATTTATCCTTTTCAACTGATTTCACTAATGAAATCATTTAGAGGTCATTAACATTTTCAATCTGGTATGAAATTGTGGAGCTCAGCGTCTGTACTGGAAATAAAGACTCTGTGTAAGTCTGTCTGTTCACTTCAGTCCAGATAGCCAAACAAGTCAGAGCCACTTGGCACTTGGCTAGGAACCTTGGCAGAGATTTTAAAGATTGAATGGAGAATAATTCCTAATGTTTAGGTGGGGGATTTTTCCAGAAAGAGATTGGGATGCAAGAATTATAATCACAGCATAAGGAAATTGAGTACTGTAAGCTTCTCTCTGTCAGGAGGAAACTACAGAAAATCAGTTCTCAGCAGACATGCAGTTCTGTCCTTCGACTTAACTGAAAGCCAAGGAGGTGTCAATTGAAATACCTCAATATAAATTTAGCAGATTACTTTTCTATGAACAAAGATCATTTGTGTTGGGTACCTTCTGAGTCCTGCAAATGTTTCAAGACAGCTATGCTGATTTCCTCAATTTTCTTTGGTCTATTTTTTTGTGTATGCACTGACCAGCTGTTACTTTATTATGTAGGTATATTTGCTCACAAAAAAATTTCTTTTGTCTGGTTTTGAAGGATCTGAGTTGAAAATTATATTGATATTTTGTGGTATTTGATTTTTATGTCGTGAATCTCCAGATAGCTGCATTGTTAAGAAATAAAATATATCTGGGTGTGGTGGCACACACCTTTAATGGCAGCACTTGGAAAGTCAGAAGCAGGGGGATCTCTGAGTTCAAGTTCAGGTCTACAGAGGACTGATTTGGGTGCGTGTTTAGATTTGCTTTATATACAAGTAAAACGTAGCCAATTATCAGTTTAGCTCAGATCTGAAAGATGTATGTAGTGCTTTTTTATACTCACCAGTTGCAGACCTAGTGTTTGTCATAGCTTTATAGGTAAGTATTGCTGTAGTCATCTTACAGATGAGAATACTGGGGCGAGAGATGTAAATAATCAGCCTGTATCCATACAGCTTGCAAGAGAGAAGGCCTGTCTCTGCCTCTAAGGGACCTCCTTATTTTATCATGTAGCCGCACACCCTCTCAGTGCATGAATTATGTACACCAGAGCCAGATGGCACATATGGTCTACATTTGCAAAACATTTCATCTATGTAAGGAAAAGTGTGAACAGGAAGAGGAGGACATGATTCACCTTTTGATATAAACATGTTGATTGCAGTAATGTGCCCTTTCCCCCAAATATAGAATAAGAACTTTGATGGAAATATCTAGTTCAGACAAACCTGGGTTTTTTTAATCACACTAGCAAGCTTGAGAACCAAGGGAACATACCAAAGTTTCAAAGTATAGATTTACCAATAAGGTATCCATTTTTAAAAATTCCCCACTATTATGAAAGATTTGGAAAATATGCACCTTTGTCTATATACTTCTAAAATATTTACATTTGAGCTACAAAATATAATGTGGTAATTTCATGTAAATGTGCTTTTGTTTATCCTTTGACAATCCCTGCCAAAACTGACTATAAAATGCATGAAAATTTCCATTCAGTAATGGAGACCATCCTCCCTGTGTGAAGTCGGGCATACCAAAGGGCAAGCAGCTCCAGGGGGCAGTCCATTAGAAATGTTAGGGGACACTCCATTAGAAATGTTAGGGGACACTCCATTAGAAATGTTAGGGGACACTCCATTAGAAATGTTAGGGGACACTCTGTTAGAAATGTTAGGGGGACACTCCATTAGAAATGTTAGGGGGATACTCCATTAGAAATGATACTCCATTAGAAATGTTAGGGGGACACTCCATTAGAAATGTTAGGGGGACACTCCATTAGAAATGTTAGGAGACACTCCATTAGAAATGTTAGGGGACACTCCATTAGAAATGTTAGGGGACATTCCATTAGAAATGTTAGGGGACACTCCGTTAGAAATGTTAGGGGGACACTCCATTAGAAATGTTAGGGGACACTCCGTTAGAAATGTTAGGGGGACACTCCATTAGAAATGTTAGGGGGACACTCCATTAGAAATGTTAGGGGGACACTCCATTAGAAATGTTAGGGGACATTCCATTAGAAATGACACTTCATTAGAAATGTTAGGGGACACTCCGTTAGAAATGCTAGGGGACACTCCATTAGAAATGACACTCCATTAGAAATGTTAGAGGACACTCCATTAGAAATGTTAGGGGACACTCCATTAGAAATGTTAGGGGGACACTCCATTAGAAATGTTAGGGGACACTCCATTAGAAAGGACACTCCATTAGAAATGTTAGGGGACACTCCATTAGAAATGTTAGGGGGACACTCCATTAGAAATGTTAGGGGACACTCCATTAGAAAGGACACTCCATTAGAAATGTTAGGGGACACTCCATTAGAAATGTTAGGGGGACACTCCATTAGAAATGTTAGGGGACACTCCATTAGAAATGACACTCCATTAGAAATGTTAGGGGACACTCCATTAGAAATGTTAGGGGACACTCCATTAGAAATGTTAGGGGACACTCCATTAGAAATGTTAGGGGACACTCCATTAGAAATGACACTCCATTAGAAATGTTAGGGGACACTCAGTTAGAAATGTTAGGGGACACTCCATTAGAAATGTTTTAATATTTTTTAAAAAATTATTTGCTCTTTTGTAAGCAAATATACCTACATAATAAAGTAACAGCTGGTCAGTGCATACACAATAAAACCACACATTCTGCCACCCGCTAACAGATTGTAATTTAGGTACTAAAGCAAGACATTCAACATTTACTAATTTTTCAGTGCCAGGAGAAAAAAAAATCACGTTTTTGTAAAGGTTATATAGCAAATGTTCTTTCAAACTAGATAAGATTAAAATTGACAAATACTTTAATATAAGCACATGCTAATCAAATTAAAGCTAAAGTTCCTCCTGAATTCTAAATTGCTTTCAGTAGTTCCTTGTATGTGTTGTCACCGTCCCCCACCTATTCCCTCGTCTGTCGCAATAAACATGTGTCTACACCACACAAGCTAAGTCTTCGCCACAATGTTAATTACCTAGGCTCTGGAAGAACTAATACAAAAACCACTATAAAATACCCAACACAAATAATACAAATTCAATGGAGATTTAAAAAAATTAGGAAAACCAGTATAAACCCAACTCATGGGGAAAGGCTTAAACTGTGTTAAATATTATTAAGCAGCAAATCAGCTCACACAACCTTTAAAATTAACCACTTCATTGGTTTCAAACATTTTCAGCCTTAGTTTCTTGACAAAGAGGCCTATTGATTTTTTTGAAGGCAAATAAAATTTTTTATTTAAGTAAGCTATATCAAATATGTAAAAATTTTAATATAATTAATATAATTTGATATGATACATAGAAAAATAGAGCAATAATAAAAAGTAAGAAAAGTACCAATGCATTTGTGAAGAGACATAACATATTCTACTTCTGGAAAAATTATAAATTCTCAGTATCCAAAAGGTATACTCTTCTTCAGAGTATAGGAGGGCATTGTCCCCAAAGGAAACTTCCGCACCTTGATACAGTCTCATATACTCTCAAAATATCTGTTGTTCAAAAGACACATTCATGACCTTCCACAATAGAGTCAGCCTGACTCTTCCATCCATCTCCAGTGAAACACCCATCCCCAATCTCTTGCTCACAATCTCGCTCTCTTCACACAATGTAGCCGCACATTCCTCCTCCTCTTCAACACAGAGGTACACATGTCTTGTCACGTTCATTCTCTCAGTTTATCAGATGTATAGGCAGCATTTACATGTGTAAACACACTCATACATATTGATTTGTTTATTCATGCTTCTAGCTACATACATGAAGACTATTTTCTCCCAGATGTTTTAAGACCACTACTTACACGCTACTTAATCTTTTTTTTTAATTAATTTTTAAAAATTATTTTACATACCAACCACAGTTTCTCCTCCCTCCTCACCTCTCATTCCCTCCCCCGCCACCTCTTTTCTACCCCACTCTCCATCCACTCCTCAGAAAGTCCCTTGGGAGTCAACAACAACCAGTGGCATATCAAGTTGAGGCAGGATTAAGCTCCTCCCCCTGCATCAAGGATGAGCAAGGCATCCAACCACAGGGATAGGTTCCAAAAAGCCAGCTCATGTGCCAGGACAGGTCCTGGTTCCACTGCTAGGGACTCCACAAAAAAACAAACAAAACAAAACAAAAAAAAAAAACAAAGCTACATTGCTGTCACCCGCATGCAGAAGGCCTAGGTCAGTCCCATGCAGGCTCCCTAGCTGTTAGTCTAGAGTCCCTGAGCTCCCATTGATTTCTTAGACCTCATACAAATACATTTTTACAATCTAGCATCTAAAATATATCAAGCCATTAATGCATTAAAATTGAACATACTCTGTCAATTTCTGAGTTTGGTTTTGGCTTTGTTTGTTTTGCTTTTTTCTTATTTTGGGGTGTTTGCTCCAGAATCCAGACCCAATCTCACTAAGAGTAGGATGAAGTACCCTGGCTGTCCAGTTCTGTGGAAATAGAAAAGCGAGCTTGGTATTCAGTACTACTCATCACTTCTCTGCTATGCCTTACCATTTATAGATAATAGTGAGTTATTAAAGATCTGTATTTGCTTGAAGGTTGGACTTTAGCTATGCCTTAACTTCAGGTTTCAGGATGATTGTGGGTGGGGTATGTGTGTCCATTGGTAATAGAAGGCAAATGGAGGCTCCATTCACACAAATAGCACAGGCAAGGATAGAGTACACAGGGAAGACTCTCATCTTGTCTGTGCTTACCCTGGGAAAATTGTAAAGCTTAAAATGGACTTGGAGGATTTGTACTTTCCATTTCCTGTTCTGTAACCTGTCTTTCCGTGTGTTCACCTTTCTATCAAGTCATGTCGTCTAGTAATTAAGGTAGATCAACTTAGATGTGGAAAGTTGTCCTTTGGCTTTCAGTATTGGACGTTTCAGACCACAGTCCAGAAAGTTCAGTTGCTTTTGGCTTGTGGTGCCACAGGACACCACAACAGTGAGCAAAATCTCTCACTTTACAGCAGCCAGGAAGCAAAGACAGAGGAGGAGGAGGAGGAGGAGGAGAAGGAGGAGGAGGAGGAGGAAGAGGAGGAGGAGGAGGAGGAGGAGATGAAGTCCCAGAAATTTCTTCAAAGGCACTTGATCTAACTTCCTTCCCCAAGCTCCCATCTTCTCAAGACTCTGTCTCCCAGTAACACTGTGGGTTGAGAATCAAGCCTTCATTACATGGGCCTTTAAGGAACATTTCTCTAAACCATAGCACATATCTTGCGTCTCAAGGACTACAGATTCATTTCTCTGTAGCAGGCAGGAAAATTAGGAAGAAAGTTTTAATCTGTGAGGGGAATTGCAGTTAATGCTTGCTATTTTGTCCATTCATACGTTCACTTTGATAATGGTCCTCTTTTACATGGAAAAATATGCTTTCAACTAGTTCCAACATGTGTGTGATGTGGGTCTAATATTTAGAGAAAACACCAGTTTGCAATTATTAAAATATTTCCTATGAATTTTAGGGAAGGCTAAAGGTTAATTTAAATAATATTTAAACATCAATTTACTTACATTTTGTCAAATGTAAGTTATGGATTAAAACTTTCAGTTAGTTTAAGCGATCTTCCAGTTGTCCCAACATCTTCTGAACAGTCATCTTTTTTTTTTTTTTTTTTTTTTTTTGGTTTTGGTTTTTTTTTCGAGACTGGGTTTCTCTGTGTAGCTTTGCGCCTTTCCTGGAACTCACTCTGTAGCCCAGGATGGCCTCAAACTCACAGAGATCCGCCTGGCTCTGCTTCCCGAGTGCTGGGATTAAAGGCATGCGCCACCACCGCCCGGCTGAACAGTCATCTTTTAAACAAAACATTTGAGATTTTATATTTATTGTGTAGTAAGTTCTCATTGAAATTGGGCTACCCCTAGACCTTTCCAGTCGTTCCTGTAATTGCGAGAACAAGTTATTTATCAATACCATGTTTTCTAATTATTTCAGCTTTTAATTTTTTCTTGTTTTATTTTATGTGTATCAGTGTTTTACCTGCATGTATGTATGTGCACCATGTGCATACCTAATGCTCACAGAGGCAAGAAGACATTAGATCATCTGTACTAGAGCCAGTGGGCTACTGTGTGTGTGTGTGTGTGTGTGTGTGTGTGTGTGTGTAGCAGAACCCTAGTATTCTGCAAGAGCAATAAGTGCTCTTAACTGTTGAACCATAATCTCTCCAGTCTCAACTTATTTTTGATTTTTAAGTATGTATATAGATCAATTGTTCTAATTACTGACTTTTAACAGATACTTAATTGGTTCTCTAAGCCAACTGAGTTGATTTTGAATATTGTTTTCATTTATGGAAATACCTTGGCTATGTTCAAATTTCTGTTTTATTTTATAATGCCCTGGTCTTTTCACCTCTCCATTTTATTTCTGTCATTTTTTTACCACTTTATTTCATTTTAACAAAATGTTATTGAGCATTTGTTTTTATATATAGATCCACAAATAGTAAGATTCTCCTGAAATGTTCCTGCATTTTCAGTATAGCACATTCTACTCTTCAACTATTTAAGAAATCATGGGAGGGGTGAATTCAATATTAATTGAAGAATTGTCATTTCTATTAGAGGAATAAAAGCTATTATTATTTAGAATTGTGACAAGCTTTATATTAGAAAACTGCACTGCTTTATAATGATGCTTCACTTATTCATCAGTCCAGTAATATGAAAATAAATTTCACCTGTATTTCTTGGCCAGTTTTTCATGGTAGGACCATTAGTGTGCTGGCTAGTCTTATGCCAACTTGACATAGCTAAAGCCATTTGATGGGAAGAAACTGTCCCCATAAGAGGTGGCTGTTGGCAAATTTGTAGGGCATTTTCTTAATTGATGATATGGAAGTGCCCAGCCCGTTGTGGGCAGTGCACCTCATGCGCTATATGAAAGTAGGCTGAGTAAACCCTAAGGAGCAAGCCAGTAAGTAGCACTCCTTCCTGTCGTCTGCATCAGCTCCTGCCTTCTATTTGAGTTCCTGCCCTGACTGCCATTGATGACAAACTGTAATATAGGAGAGCAATAGAAATAAACCCTTTCCTCCTCAAGTTTGCTTTTGGTCATGGTGTCTCATCGTAGAATAAATAAGAATTTAAAAAAAAACTGACTAAGACATTGAGTTATTGAGTTTTCATTGACCACATTGGATGCTGAACAGTAGCGCTGCAATTCTTGTTACAACTTCATCTTTCCTCTAGTGTTTCTGATGCTCATTGCCCCAGCATACACTGCTTTAGCTGTTAAGTGCAGCCCAAAACACCTTTGGAGACAGGAAGTCTTTTGGTCTATTCATGGTTTCACATTCTAATATAGAAATTGTTTCTTCACCCAGATCATGAATAGTTGCTTATTTCAACATAAATTTAAAAAAAAAATTAAGTCTCCATGGCCCAAGAAATTAAGTTTTTGTTTCTATAACAGATATTTAATTTCTAATTCTTTGAGGTTTTGAATTGTTTGTCTATTGCTTGCTTTAGCTTCTGCTTCCCTTCTAAGAGTTGCTGAATAGCTTCCCTTATGTTTTTATTGGTGCCCCTGGTAATTAAATATGGCGTTGTGTTACACCTTATTCCTTATTGATCTTAACTACTTAAAAGCTACATTGTCTTTTTAATATCTGCCTTTCAATTATTTCTTTTGAGGAACAACAATCTTTTATTTTACCCTTCCCATGATTGTCTTTTGGTTGTCAATGACATTGCCTTCCTGCAAAAAGAGATTAAGTTCAAATTCCTGCACCCATCAACTCTAAACTCTCTTTTATGAGAGCTCAATGCTGCAGATTTGTGTTGCCCAATAATGTAACCATCAGTCATGTGTGGTCCTTTAAAATCAAATTTAAACATCAATGAATTCAACTCAAATTCTGATGTTCAGATTTGCTGAACACATTTTAAGTACTCAAGAGCAATGTGTGGCTGGTGGCTACCATATGGGACGATGAAGGTATTTTCACCACAGTTGGGATTTTATTGGAAAGGACTGCTGTAGACAATAACTTATTAGACTGGAAACCTCCAACATAACTCTTATGGGGCCACAAAAGTTTTTGCAAAGAACGTACACAAAGGTTCTCTGCCTGAGTATCACAGATTATCTTCTATTCATACAAATAACCTCATCAATTTCATTAACTCTGAGTAGGAAAGTCATAGTGCAGCATAGAATTAGTGCTTCTCATCCCATTATATTACTGTAATAAAATCAGACTTCACAGTGAGTCCCAGTGAATCAAATGGAACCATACAGAATCGTAGCAGTCATCCTCTTTAAGTCAACATTGAGCTATGGAAGACTTTGAAAGGTGCCTGTCTCTCTTCCTGCTTGAAGTCCCATTTTAGTTATCATGTTTTGTAATCATCCAGTGAAAAACTTTGGAAAACCTTTTACAAAGCTGTACTAATGATTCTATTCATGTTCCAGGATCTCTAGAAAATTTTTCCTTTAGTTATTCTTCAGTACTGAATAATGTCTTGTTAACAACTTTGCCTCTATAAAAAAGTTCAAAATAAAACTAAATGTCTTTGCAAGGCCAATGTACAAATGCATCTCACAATCTTTCAAATTTGGAATATAATTCTTAAGTTCTCTGCTTGGTGACATCAATGTCATTTTAATCATTTCTGTTTGGCCTGGACCTTTCGTTAGGTAGATTTCATTTGCACTCCTGTAGTGTGGGAAGGATCCAGCTATAACACAAGTCTTATAGCTGCTTCCAATGTTAGAGTCCTTCATTTTCAAGTATGAAAATATTTTCTTTCTGCATGTGTATTGTGTTAGCATATATTTTATTAGCCATTTCACACTGTACTACCCTAATAATGATAATTCCAAATAGGAAAATAGGGCTTTTATGATCTTAGTAGTACTTGCTTCATTCTACACACACACACACACACACACACACACACACACAATCTGAAATATCAAATAAGTGGAGAATAAATTTATTCAAAAATGTAATTTGGTTTCTTTTTATTTAGGTTTTTATTTATTTGTATATTCTAGATATTAACCTTCCATAAGACATCAGCTGGCAAACTTTTTCTCTCCTTCTTAGGCTGTCTCTTTACTCTCAATTCATTGTTTGCTTTGCCATTCAGATGTATTTTAATTTCATGGGTCCCATTTGTTGACATTTGGCCTTATTCCCTAAGCTGTTGGAGAACTACTCAGAAATGCTTGCCTTTGCCCATCCTTGCATTTTCTCCATTTTTTTCCTCTAGCATTTTCAGTTTCAAGTTTTATAGTAAGATCTTTGACTCATCTTGAGTTGATTTTTTTTACAGGTTGAAAAATAAGAAAATAGTTTCACTTCTATACATGTGGACAGCCAGTTTTTCTAGCGTAGTTTTGTTGAAGATATGTGTGGGTTTATATCTTGGTTCTCAGTTCTATTACATTAACCTAAGTTTCCATTTTTTTTTTTACCAATACCACACTGTCACTCTTATTACAGCAGGACAGTACAACCTCAGACCAAGTATGATCAAGTATGATGGTAACTTTCAGCACTGTTCTTTCTCAGTATTGCGTTGATTATGCAGGGACATTTGTGCTTCCATATGAAGTTTAAGTCTGTGTCTTCTATTTCTATGAAGAATGGCATTTGGATTTTAATTGGAATGTCATTGAATCTATAGAATGCTTTTGGCAATGTTTCCATTTTCACAATATTAATTCATACCATCCATGAACTGAGAGAAAAGAACACTTAAAGCCCAACTATTGGGAAAATGGATGAGGTTTGAATGCGTGAGAAAAAATAAAAGAGAAAGGTGGCAGAAATCAGAGGGAAAAACACATTCTATAAGGATTGGCTTTATTTATTTTAAACTTAAGGAAAACATCCTAGAGGGAAAAGAAACTTGCAATGATGAAGACAACTATGGCAATGAGAAAGATCTGGCTCATAACTGACAGGGTGGAGACCCACAGCAAGGGGTGTGGTCCTGGGGAAGGCAGAGGTCTCATCTTTGATTAGACAGATCGGTGCATTTCCTTCACTAAAACAGAGCAGAGGTGGACAGGCTGCGATTGCACTTGGGAGTGTGATGAGAGGGGTCAACACCAGTGCAGAAACTGACTTCCACTTCAGCTCCAGAACTTTTGTTTCCCGTTAAGACATGGAGGGGGCATTAGAGACTGCCTCAGACATTTAAGGATAGTGGTAAAGGAATGATGGATAAATGGAAGGACATGACTTGAGAAAATAGATTGGATTTCAGGTAGATTGGGAATATACGAGTTTTATGATGGTATGTTTATAGGTATTATTATGGAAAAACAATGCACATTTATCCTGTGACAGATTTCTCTTGTCACATCCTCTCACCTTAGTGCATCAATAAATAAGATAAATGTCATATCCCAATTTGGAGCTTTGGTTGACAAGGAGAAGTAGATATGTTGACTATAAGAAACAAAATTGGGGATTGAGAGATGGAGTAGAAAGAAAAGCGAAAACAAGAGAAGAAAGTCTGAGGGTAAATTAAGTGAAAAATCACAAGAATCGCTGGACTATAGCTGGTTAATAAGGAAGTTCATACTATCAGGTGTGATTAGAGACTTGTTTAAATTAGTGCTTTGAGGGGTAAGGTGACTTTAGAAGAGATGGAGAGTGTTCAGGGTGGTATGGCTGTACATGGAAGCACCATTAGGCTGTGAGTTGTATGATATACATGAAGCATGTGCTAGAGTAGAATAAAAGTCAAATCTTCAGAAGAGGAAATTTAGTCATTATGGCAAGAATGGCTCTTACACTTAAAGACTCAGAAAAGTGCTAGGGCCATGGTAAATATTTGCAGTGTACCATGAAACACGCCGAGGTGATCTTTGGGTCTCCTTAACATAGCCTCAAACATTGAAATGCTTGGTGATTCTTTATAAATATGGAAATCATGTATCTTTTGTTTGTTGCTAGATTTCTAATCTCTGACCCAGCCCCTAGTACAAGTGGAAATGTAATGAATGCTTCCAAATGAATAAAGGATCAAATAAGTGGATTGATGAAGGCTGACAATAGCCACACTCTAGGGTGACTCCCTAGAGACTTTGCTCCTGGTATTCACAGCCTTGACCCAGACCAAGAACATGGTTGCTTCATGAAAGCCCTGAGCCTGTATCACTTAGAACAACTCTGCCTGCATTCTAACCTCAGAAACTATGTAAGAAAATAATGATAGTTGCTTTAAGCTGACAAATTTGGGGCTTATTTTTATGCAGCAGTATCAATGAATACAAATGGTAAGCTAATTTATTGTATATTTCAGAGCTACTCCATTCGCCATTTCTTCTTATCTATCTACAGACTCATAAGCCACGTCTCTTTTGTGTACTCTACATTACAGTGAAAGATTTAAGAGTCTTATATGGTAATAAAAATATTTTGAGTGCAAATTTTGTGTTCAGAAGCATAAAACTTCTCAAATTGGGCTAAAGTGCAGTAAAATAACTTAATTTCTGATTTGATGGTACATTTTGCAGGATGATATAGAAGGTATAAAGAATTTTAAATTGCAGTGATTTCCCAATCCACACAGAAGAATTGCCACATTATGTGTGTTCTCTCACAATCAAAGCAAGTTAATGTGATGCTATAACTGACAGAAACCATAGAGTGTGCCTTCAGTAACTTATGCCTCATTTTGTTCATCTCACTTTTAATTCTGCATAATTAAAGCTGAAATAATAACAAATCCAAAAATAAATTAGTAACTTAACTTCAGGAACAGTTGGCATGGAAATAATACAATTTCTCTTCACATCAATTATTGTATTAGTTCATCACACAGTTTAAAAATAAAGCATGACATGATAAACCCATTGTATTAACTGATATTTAAAATCTTATTACAGTTTTCCAAAAGGGGAGTTAAATGAATTGAAAGAATATTGCCTATTATTTTAAAATGAAATGGCCATTTTTCAACAGACACATTATGGAAAAACAACATACGTGTTAATGATCTAATTCAAGGCATATAGTACATTACACTGATAATGTCCCAAACAAATGTTATAAAACAGTTGCTTTATAAAAATATAACTTTACCATATAGGGTCTCTCACTATTATTTGTATTAACTATAGTGACATATAGCAACTGTCTTAGTTAGGGTTTCTATTGTTTTGAAGAGACACAATGTCCACAGCAACTCTTATAAAGGAAAACATTTGATTGAGACTGGCTTACAGGTTCAGTGGTTTAGTCCATGATCATTATGGAGGGAAGTATAGCAGTGAGCAGGTAGACTTGGTGCTGGACAAGGGTCCAAGAATTCTACATCTGGATTGGCAGGCAGTAGGAAGAGAGAGTGACACCAGGTGTAGCTTGAGTATTTGAAACCTCTTTAAGTCCACCCCCAGTGACACACTCCCCCAACAAGGTCACACCTACTCCAGCATGGCCATATCTCCTAATAATGCCACTCCCCATGAGCCTACTGGGACCATTTTCATTCAAACGCCCACAGAAACCAAAATGTTTGATCATATCACCATTATTCTCTCTACATGCACAAAACCATGCATATCTGTTGTTTCATAAGGACAATATATGTTAAAATATGGACTTGTATTAGTTTTATATCTGCATTATATAGTGTCTTGTGTTACAGTAATATTTAGCTTAGTTTAAATAGTAGCTGGATTTAATTTGTTTGGAATTGACTCAAAAGATTATTTTGAAACACAATTAGTATTGTGAAATATAGCTTATTCACTCACAAGTAGACTTGTGTCATTGTACTTTGGCACTCACCTATCCTGAAGGCCAGCTTGAAAAAATTCAGTATGTTAGCTAGAATAGGAAAGAGTCCATGGCTCACAAAATGACTAGCACGGCATGATATCACTAAATGTATAATAATCAGTAGCTGTCTAATTGGACTTAAGGCTCGCTCAAGATGAAGGAAATCAAGCCTGATAGTGGAAATATAGGCAACTCTTGGCCAGTGAGGTCATGGATTTTAGAGGAGAACCTAATATTACCACTTTACTAAACCAATGTAATTCTTAACTAAATTGTAAGTACTTATCCCTATATCCACAGAAAAGAGTATCTCACCCCTCATCAGAGTAACTTCTTTTTGCCCCAGAGACCATTACAAAAAAAACCACAACTGGTCAAGATACAAAGAGCAACTGATTTTGGGGAGCTCGGCCCCAGTTGATCCATCTACAACACAACCCTACACCCAAGGCTCAGAGAACAGGACAAAAGAGAGGGCAGGAAGATTGTATAAGCCAGAGAAACAGGAACTTTGTTGTGCCTTCTAGATATGACAGGGAAACTATTCCCATAAGACCTCAACAATATGAAAGACTAAGTGGACCTAAGCGATATCAAAACTACTTGACGTTCCAGTGTGGGTGGGTGAAATCTCACAGGGCCCTACTCCTCGATGGAGAGAGCTATGGGCAATTGCTGAGGAGAAAATAACTGCTGAGAGAAGGAGAAACAGTCTTCTCCAAGAATAACTTCCCGAACTGGTTTATCCAAGTGGTCAGCTCTAAAAAATATACATACGCGTAGCACCCGACAGACTCGGTAGGTTGTATTTATATATTTATTCATAGAAATTGTAACAATAATAATTAAAGAGAAAGAAGTCATGAATTTGAGAGAGGGTGGGTGGGGCTGGGAGAGATGTGGGGGAGTTAGGGGTGAGGAGAGGAGGGATGATATAATTGTATTTTAACCAAGAGTAAAATAAAAACTAAAAAATCAGAAAACAAAAACTAGGTGGCATTGGCTGTGGAGAACTCATGCCTCATAAAACATGCAAAAAGTGTTAGCCTCGCTCCACAGTGTTGCCTGGGAATTGAGTTCGCTTTCAGAGAGAGGAGATGATATTTTCTGTTTTTTTAAATGTCTGTGTATTTTTTAATGGATAAGCATATTTTATTGGATTTTTGTTATCATCTTTGAAGTCTTGAAAGAATGATTTTCCCTTTTTACACTCTATTCATATTTCTATTTATAATAAAGTACAATTTAATGTTATATCTGAAATATAATCTATATTTTTTCTTAAAAAGTAAAAGCCTGTGGTTCTTAGTAAAAAAAAAAACCTCCAAGAGAGGTCAGGGAGGGGAAAACAAGACCAAAATATACTATATGAAAAAATTTTAATTAAAAAAATTGTCAGTTCCATAATAAATAGAAAGTGAATTTTGGCTAGATCCAACAACCATTCACTTCTTTAAAAAAATATATATTGAACAAAAATTTATGAACATTTCCATACTATGTTTACAAAGAACAAAAGTATGATAAATACATCTGTTTATATAGTGTTTCATTTATAGTCCAACTGGCTAGTATCAACCAATATTCATGAAATGGAGCCATGAGGGTAAGGACAGACATCACTCACAATTCTTGGGACCTATTTCTCCACTTTCACTGTGTCCAGTACAACGTGCTGGACACAGATGAGATGATGAATACTTTTATTTGAGTGGACAATGCCTGTGTGAACACGTCTTTCAAAATTAACAGGCCTTTCTTTTTTTGTTTGCTTTTGGTTCTACATCTTCTTTCCAATGGTTAACCTGAACTAGAGATTATATGAGTTAGTCTATAATAGTCCATCTGTATGTTCCCAGTGTTAAATACTACTTTAGATACATTTGTTGTGCTAAGTAATTTTATGAAGTATGACATAAAATGACTCAATAAGAACCTTGATATAAATTAAGAAAAATAATATTTTCAGGGAATTTAAAACCCATTGAAACACAAAGGCACTATTTAGGTGTGTTCTGATATTTGTCTTTTCTCTTGAGAGAGCTCACGGTCTCAAGACATTTTTGACTGAAGCACAGGATCCTAGGCTCCCAGACAAGCAGCCAATCCCATCCTTAAGCTGTGCTCCCAAAGACTGGGTAGAGGCAGAGCACGGTCCTCGTCTTTGTCTTCTTGCTGACTGTGCTAGACAGGTGTTTTGTCACCTGGACATTGGCTAGTGTCTCATTTGGGAAGAGGGAGCCTCAATCAAGAAATGCCCCACCCACCCAGGCAGGAGGATCGGGATCTGTTCCAGGTCTATGGGCAGGCTTCTGGAACCCGGTGCCTGTGGTGTGACCTCTTGCGTAGCCTTGGTGCATTGGGAGGGGGCTTGGACCTGCCTAGGCTCAGTGTGCTGGGCTCTGCTGACTCCCTATGGTAGACCTTGATTTGGGGGATGTGGGAATGTGGAGTGGCTTGGGAAGGAGGGCTGGGGGGTGGGAAGAGGGAGGAGGGGGGATCTGTGGATATTATGTGGAGAGAGCAGAAAATTTCTTAATAAATAAAAATGAAAGAAAAAAAAAAAGAAATGCCCCACCATATTGGTCTATGGATATTTTCCTGATTGAGGAATGAAATGGGAGGGTCAAGTCCACTGTGAGTGGTGCCAACCCTGAGCTGGCCATCCGAGCTGTTATAAGGAAGCAGGCTCAGCAAGCCACGAGATGCAAGCAGCAAGCAAGGTTCCTTGATGGCTTCTGCTTCGGTTCCTGCTTTGACCTTCCTCAGTAACGGACTATTGCCTGGAATCCTAAGCTGAAGTAAACTCTTTTCTCCCCAAGTTGTTTTTGGTCATATTGTTTTATGACAGCAGTAGAAACTCGAAGACAATGGCCTAGCCACAAACAAATCCCTACTGTTTTTAATTATTGTGATGAAATCTACTAAGGAAATTTGACATTTAACAGCTGAACTTAAGATTTGTTTTTATTTTTTAACTTCTCATTAAAAGCTTGTATTTTCAGAGACAGTGTCTTTCCTTCTCAGGATTCACAGATAAGCCAGGTTGAAGTTCATTCTCTAACCTCACTCAGAAGGAGAAGGGTTCCCCAAATCGCCACCTCCTTAATCAACATCATCCCATAGGAAAATCTTTTAATTTAGAGATCTGTTGAGGAAATTAGAACAGAAACAATTGCTGCCCAGTTTCAAAAGCTAATTTAGATTTCTACAGTTTGTGTGTACATCCCCTTTTGTTAGCCCTACACATACAAAAGACATTCTTTAGATATTTTCTCATAATAAAATCCCATAAAACCCAGCATAAAATATTTCTTAAAATTCAACATGTCCTTCAGTTTACAATCTTATTTCTATTCATTTATCACAATGAGAAAAATATTTTTAAAATGTCTTTATGCACGTGTACCTCTATTGGAATATTATTTATAGTAGAGTAAAACTTGGAAGCATGATAGTAATTCTGAAAATGTGTGTATATGCTAGAAAGGGATGGGAAGAGGGTATAGTAAAATACATTACAATGTTTCATTTTCTTTATTAATTAGTGCTTTGTTGGTTTTATCATTATCATCTTGGTAATTTTATAAATAAATTGTTTTTATAATAAAAGTGAAATGGATGGAATGAAAGTATACACCCTATCTTTCTTTTGTTTTAAAAGGAATTAACCACAATAAATACAAAGACAACTGGTCAGAGAATAGCCTAAGGAAGGGTTACAGAACTAACCTTGTAAGGTAGTAAAGTACCCCTGTGTGTAGTAGACTTTTTAACTTTCAGAATGATGGTATGTATTGACTTTGTCCCAACTGCTCATTGCCACAGAGTCATACTATACACCACAAACTCAAGGAACTTCCAAATAACAGAAAGTACCCAGTTTCTCTCATAAATTTCAGACCAGGCAGAAGTCTTTAAAAAAAAATAGCTACAAGTAGATAGACATCATATTCCATAAAACCCCAAAGTCTATATGTGAGTAAACATATATAGACACAGGACTATATGTTTTCATGAGAATCTATAGGCTAAAGACAAAAGGAATCATATCAAAATGTAATACTTATTATCAAAGGATATTACCTCTAGAGGTGACTTTTACAATTTTTCTTAATGTTTATTATCCTCTAAACAGAAAAATATTGCTTTTAATTCTAGCCTGAAGGGTATATTTTAGAACTATAATTTAATCAAGGATTCTAAGGCTGAATCAGTACGTTTTACTTGCCAAAAACAGAACTTTATAGCCATCTTCCTTGATATGGAGGGGGAAAATGGTATGCAGTTCTGCTCCAAGACATAGCTGTTCTGATGGAAATCATGTGATGTCTTCTAACTGCTCATTACTGAACAATATTCTCTCTAGGATAAGGAAGGAAGCCACTGGTTACCTAATACATGATTGTCAGATACTGTGTTAAAAATGTCCTGCAAGGCTATGTCATCCACTCTTCTGTAGAAAGCAATCCACCCTCATATTACTGGCTTTTGATGACACTTCTAAATTTATAAAAGATACTCTCAAATATTATGTGTAAAAAAATTATTAGTCTTCATTTTACTAGTGAATCAACTGAAAATTAGATAAGTTCCCCAAACTACAGCTAGCAAATAGCAAAGTCAGAGTCAGATAGGTCTCTGAGGGTCAAGGACCACATAATGAAGCTGTAGCTGTAACATCTTAACTGCTGCCCTTGAAGAAAAAACAGGTAATGATACCGCCCTGCAGCCTGTGTTCATTCTTCCATTATCTTCAGCGTGAATGGCTCAATTACAGGTGAAAACAGCACTGATTCTCATTAGGCTTCTTCCCTGACTGGCTGTCCACAAGATTCCAACATCATCACCTCCGACAAAGATTGAAGTTACCTTGACAGATAATCAGCCTAATATAATTGGAAAAAAAAAAACATAGTGGTATAGCACAGTTTCATGGTATCTTATGTTGCTATGGTCTTATTAGCTCCTAGATATTAAGTGCTACCCAACTTTAAATTCTGTATAAAATGGTAATATAAAATATTGATGGTAGACATGTGTGAGACATAATTGGCAGGAAAGCTCTCTTCTGCCAGCATTACACTCTCCGTGAGAAGTGGTGACAAAATGAACTCTCAGCACTAAGCAAGAGGGAAGTGATCTGCGTTTGTTTCCAATTGTGTGTGTGTGTATGTGTGTGTGTGTGTGTGTGTGTGTGCTCATGTGTGGCTTATGTGCTTGCATAAGCCAGAGGATAATGTCAGGTGTCTTCCTCTGTTGCCACCATGTTTTTTGAATAGGGCCTCTTGCTGAACCTGAAACTCTCAGCTAAGATGACTGGAACAGTGAGTTTCTGGGATTCACCTGCATCTGCCCCTCAGTGATGAGATTGCAGGTATTGATGGCCATATCCTGCTTTAAAGTGGGTGCTGGGGATTGGGGATTTTAATTCAGCTCCTCTTACTTTGCATAGAAAATACTCTTAGATACTGAGTCATCTACCTAGCTTTGAGTTTTCTTAGATAATCATGTCACTGAAGAAAATCTAACAGTACATAAGTTAGGAGATATGAAAAAAATAGGAAGCCCTCATGTAAAAATTAATAGAACAAAAAGTCTCTTTTCCTGTTACATAGAAAAATACAGTTGCATTTGAATTTATTTCAGAATAATGAAAGGAATAAAGACTAGGAATGAAAATGATCATGGCTGGAAACAGATGTAGCTCTAAGACACACTACTCAAATAGAAGGAGAGCATTGGAAAAGGAAGTGGTGTTACAGGTTTGCAAATCATTAACAGGTAAATGATTTTGTCAATGAATTTATAATGTATGTGTGTGAGGTCAAGTTGTTAAAACTAGTTGTTTATTTATTGTTTTATATAATAATGACCAGTACAGCAAGATATGCCCAATAGGGATAACCAACCATTTGAGGGTGGGATTCAAGACACAGGAGGAAACACATGCCAGGTACTACAAATCTGACCAAGAGTCCATGGTTGAGGAATTCACAGGTTCCAGGGATGAACTTACCACTACTACTCTATTAAATGAATATAATATTAAACTACCCTCTAGATGTCTATCCTTATACTCATACATTAATGCAGGTATCCTAAGCAGGAAGTTTCTTGGTGTAGTGGACTGCAATTAAAACAGAAACTTACAATTTATCAAAATACAGAGACTACGTATCAGGGGAATGCTCAGCAGCAAATAAGACATCTATCTCACACACATCCCAAAGCTCAGTGACCATTGTGGAAGAAAGGGTGGCAAGACTGTGAGAGCCAGAGGTCAGGGAAGACTAGAGCAAAACAGTATCTTCTGAATGTGACGGAACTGTTGTACTCATGAAGTCACAGCGGTTGTGGCTGCCTGTGCTGTGGGATGTTCTGTATGGCAAATGTGTTGCTAATTAGTCAATAAATAAAACACTGATTGGCCATTGGCTAGGCAGGAAGTGTAGGCGGGACAAGGAGGAAAATAAAGCTGGGAAGTGGAAGGCTGAGTCAGAGAGACACTGCCAGCCGCCACAATGACAAACAGCATGTGAAGATGCCGGTAAGCCACGAGCATGTGGCAAGGTATAGATTTATAGAAATGGATTAATTTAAGCTGTAAGAACAGTTAGCAAGAAGCCTGCCATGGCTATACAGTTTGTAAGCAATATAAGTCTCTGTGTTTACTTGGTCGGGTCTGAGTGGCTGTGGGACTGGCAGGTGAGAGAGATTTGCCCTGACTGTGGGCCAGGCAGGAAAGAAAACTCGAGCTACATGCCTGCATAAGACCTGCACACAATCAGGACAATCGACATCTTAGCTTGGAAAGATGGGAGCTCACCAATCCCTATGCCATGCCGGAGAGCTATTGATTGTTGATGGCATCTGGAGGGGGAGACGGTCTCTTTAAGGGTGTGGCTCCTGGTGGATTGACTATTCTCCAGCAGGTGACCCCACACTTACGTGTATGTAGGAAGCACAAGCTGAACTTGGTAGATAGTTAAAACAAACAAATAAATAAATTACACAAAGTTGGGAGGGGTGAGAAAGTAGGAGATGGATCCAAAATGAGTTAGGAAGGAGGAGTGGAAGATAAATGTGATCACAACATATTAAATACAATTAATGAATAATAAAATATTATAGTAAAAACTAGTTTAAAACAATTGAATGTATAAAGGCTAAGAAGGGAATGCTGAAATTCTTCAGACTATAATAGCTGTGCTTTATTTGATTGATGCTCTAATATATTGTTCTGCAATCTAATTGAATACCTCCCTTCTTTATCACATGGTACCACATGCTGTGAAACATACCAAGCAGTGTATTCATTTGAAGAGCTGTGCCTTCTTAAATCTGAATAATTAGGACTTGAAGACACGTACCAGTTTCCAGGAGTAAAACAAATTAAATCTATTTTTCTTCTTACAGTTGAGAACATGGATATGGATATTGAAAGGGCAAATGTGTAGGAGGCAGACAGACAAGGCAGCAATTCTCGGCTATTTGCTTCCCCAGAGCAACTTAGCGTTTTTACCTGGAGGGCAGAGTCTTTTCTTAGGAAATATATAATTCAGCATATGGTAGGACATGGGATAGAATTTTCCTTGTTATATCAGAATTTTAGCTTAAGGCCAATGATTAAATGGAACTTTGAAAATTGTTTTATTGTATTGTGTTCACTTGGAGGGCAGAGGGCTGCTGGCAGGAGTGGCCTCTCTCTCCACCACGTGGATCTGGAGATTGAACTCGAAGTCTTTGGACTTTTACCTCCTGAGCCATCTCTCCAGCTCCCATATCAACACTTTCTAAGTGTCTGTAGAAACGATTCTAGAATTGCCTATTGAGAAAAGGCAGTTGATATTCAGTTCTTTAGAGAGTAAAACGTGTGTTCTCAAAAAGCTTTCATTCTCTGCCCATGTCTCTCCTTTCCAAAGTCAGGTGACCAGTATGAAGAACAGGATTCTAAGTCAATCATCCATCTGAGTATGTTTGCTATCCCAATTAAAAGCACTGAGCATGGTAGATTGAACATAACACATCTACACTCCTCAGAGGATCCTTAGTGGTCTTGAGATAGCCTGATCCTAACTGGCAGGAGAGAAAGCCAATGAGCAGCTCGGTTGGTGGGGCAGAGTCTGGAAAGCACTGTGGTTGCTGGAGGCACCAAGTGCTTTGGGAAGTATGGGAAAACATGAATTTTTAAAGCAACAGATTATTGGTAAAGCTAATAGCCCAATTTAAAAATGGCATAAGGGCATGAATAGATAAATCTTCAAAGAAAATATACCAATGGCAACAAGTATATGAAAAAGATAGCCAGTATCATTAATCATAAGGAAAATAAAAATCAAAACTACAATGAGAATACAGCTCATATCTGCTGGGATGTATAAAAAAATCAATACATACATTTTGGGGAGGATGTGGGGAAAGAATCCTTAAACATCACTGTGAGGATACAAAAGAGTTCAGTCACTACCAAAATATTATGAAGACTTCTACAAAATGCTTGGGACTATAAACACTATCTGATTCAGAAATCACACTTCTGAGTATTTATCCCAAAGAATTTAAATGAGATACATGTACTCTTGTGTTTACTCTATTGTTATTCACAATAGAGAAAATGAGGAAACACCATAAATATCCCTTAACTTTCAGATTTCAAAAATTTTGGAACCAGGTTGGGGGGGGGGCAGCTCAGGATGTGAGTACGTGCCTAGCATGCACAAGACTGTGGGTTTAATCACCAGCACCAAAAAGAAAATAATAGCATACACAGAATGGAATGCAACTAGGCATCTTCCCAATGCAACCTGAGTGAAACTTGAAACATTATACTAAGTGACATAAGTTGGTCATCAAAAATACTGCCCAAGTCCATCCATATGAAGTGTCTAGAATAATTAAATGGAATTGTGGTTGTCAGGGGATAAAATTCATCATTGACCATAATGCTGAAGGAAAGGAAAATGAGTAAGTTCCAAGTATCTGTAATTCACCTTATGCCTAGAATCAACTGCATCTTTTTTGTAAACTTAAAACTATAGTAGGGAAGAGCTCATGTTAAGTGTTCCAACCATATAAAATAAAATTAAAATTAAAGACACAATAGATTGGTTCAAGCCTATTTAAGAAGTAGCTAGACCCCTAGATATTTTCCCCCTGTTCTGCCAGAGACTACTTGTTTCCCAACCCAGTTGAGAGGGAAAGTCTTACTCCACTAGAACAACAGGCTAGATAAATTGCTTATGCAAGTAGAACAGGACACTATTTTTAAAGGACATTTGGAGAACAAAGGAGCTCTTGAAAGTTAAAAATGTGATTAGAAAACACTAATAGAATTTGGCAACAGAGTTGAGAAAAGCTGTCTTAGGGTTTTACTGCTGTGAAGAGACACTACCACCATGGCAACTCTTATAAAGGAAAACATTTAATTGGGGCTGGCTTACAGTTTCAGAGGTTTAGTCAATTATGGTCATGGCAGGTGGCATGCAGGCAGACATGCTGCTGGAGAAGGAGCTGAGAGTTCTACATCTTGATCCTCAGGCACCAGGAAGTAAATTGAGACACACTTTCTTTGACAATGCCACACCTACTCCAACAAGGCAACACCTCCCAATAGTTCTACTCCCCATGGACCTGTGGGGACCATTTTTATCCAAACTACCACAGAAGCCTTCCAAAAAACAGGAGAAAAAATAGATAGGAAAGAAAAGAAATCAGAACATCACAGAGGCCCAATAGTCAGAGACTAAGAATACAGTAGAAATGGACATGGAAAACAAGAAACTATCCAATAAATATTTAAAAAGCATTTTACAGACTTAAAAATGTATAGATGGGAAGATCTCAGTGAAAGAACGGAAGAAGAGAGAGAGGAAAGAAGGGGACAGGGGTATTGGGAACTCCAGTGGTTTTGCAAGTCTCATCAACAGATTTGACAACCACAACAAATTCTGAACTAAAGATATTTTCAAATTTTAAAATCAACACCAACCCAAACCAATTCAACACCAAGGTAGTGAAACTTTCTATTCTGGTTTTGCTTTAGTCTTTAAAACAGGCTCTCAATGGTAGGAGCTTTTTATTCTCCTGTCGTAGTAGTCTCTCGATTACAGGGCTATACCACTGTGCCAGGCTTAGATATGTTATTAATGGAGAAAGTAATCAACCATTGAAGTAGAAGATGCTTTCCCTTGTAGTGGCTTTAGGAAACAGTCTGTTTCTTTGCCTTTTCTAACTCTGGGCACTTTTACTTCACATCACATCACCAATCTGACTCATTCTTCTGACTTCCTCTATCACCTTTAAGATACTTACGATTACATGAATCCGCTCAAATAGTCCAGGACAATTTACTTCATTTCAGGACAGCTGGTCAGCAAACCTTAATTCCTCTTCAACCTTATCCTTTGTCAGATCACAGGACATATTAGCAGACTGGAAAGATTAGAGTATGGAAATCTTTGATGGGGTCACTCTTTTGCTCAAGAATATCTAGATATGCAATGAACAAGTCAAAGGTGGTAAGGCACTGGCTACCTTGCTAGGACGTTACCCAAGAGGGATTCCCATGGGTCAGCTGGAAGGTAATGTACCATTGCGTCTCTGCACAGACCAAGAGAGCTACATGCGCATCAGACTCTCTAAGGAATGTACACCTTCACCCATCACTTAAGAGTTAGGCTTTGAGTGCCTGCAACGGCACAGCCAGCCAGAGAAGTGGCAAGAATGAAGGAGATTACATCATCTCAGACCTCTCTGGTTTACTCCCACCATAGAGGAGTTGGGGTTCTTAATAGATTAAGAAATTCAATTAAGATTAATGGCTTATACCCAAGGCATTGGTTTCTATTGTAAGGGCTGGAGAAGGCAGTATTGGTTTAAGGGGTCAATCCATATCATACTGTAAAGTAGACTAGATTAGATTAAATTCTAACAAATACAAATACCTGGAAAATTTGCTAACTGACCAAGGTGTAATACAGAATGAGAACAGGCATGTGCAATCAAGGATTCTTAGTAGGTAAACTTATCTCCCTTGAATTTTTACCATTGTGAGTACATATTCTTCAATACCTGTCATAAGCATATAAAAAATTGTAATTCAAATTCAGTTCAATTTTATTTCTGTTTCTTTTTTATTGAAAATAGATTTTTTTCATACAGTATATTCTGGCTATGGTTCCTCCTCCCCCAACTCCCCACAAAACCTCTCCATCTCTCCGCACATCCAAATCCACACCCTTTCTTGCTCTGTCATTAGGAAACAAAAGGGGAATATTTTTAAAAAAGAATAAAATAAAACAAACAAACCAGAACAGGACAAAACAAATAGAAAAACAAAGAGCCAAATAAAAAAAATCACAAGAAACATATAGACAAAGAGACACATACATTGGCACACAGAAATCCCCTAAAACAACAAAATCAGAAACCATAATATACACAAAAAAGACCTGTAGGGTAAGGAAAGAAAGAGAAAGTAGGAAGAAATGAAGGAAGGAAGGAAGGAAGGAAGGAAGGAAGGAAGGAAGGAAGGAAGGAAGGAAGAAAAGAAAATAAATGCTCAGACAAAGCATTATGTGACAAAAAGAAAAAAAAAAAGAATCCAAAATGTCATTGAATTCATTTTGTGTTGCCATCTACTGCTGGACTGAGACCTGGCTTTAAGTATGGTTTCTATCCCCAGTGGGACTCCATTTGAGAAAATTAGTTTTTCATTTGCAAGTGGTTATCAAGTGGACACAGTTTCTGGGTTGGGGATGTGGGCTTGTGTTCACTTCCACTCTCAACGCTGGGATCCCATCAGGCCCAGACCTGTGCAGCAGACCTTGTGCATACTGCCAGTCTCTGTGAGTTCATATGTGCGTTGTTCTTGCTGTGATTCAAATGCCTTGCTTCCTTGGCGATCTCCATCCCCTCTGGCTCTGACAATCTTTTTGCTTCCTCTTCTAAAGGGTTCCTTGGGCTGTGATGGGAGAGAATTAATGGAGACATCCCATCCAGGATGGAGTGTTACAAGGTCTTTCACTCTACACCTTGTAGCTGTGGGCCTCTGTATTTATTCTCATCTACTGTGGGAGGAGGCTTCTCTGATATCTGAGCAAGACACTGATCTATGAGTATAGTAAGATTAGTAGTCATTTTGTTGCTACGTTCCTTTAGCAGAGCAGTAGTATTTGGTTTTCCTCTGGGTCCTTGTCCTACCTGATTTCAGGTTCTTGGCCACCCACCTAAGCAGTGTCAGGCATGGGTTCGATCTCATGGAGTGGGTCTTAAATCCAATCACATAGTGGTTCATTATTCCCACAGGCTTCACTCCACTATTGCACTACTGTATGCAGGTCACCATTACAGATGGAAGGGTTTGTAGCTGGGTTATTGTTTACTTTCCTCCTTTGGCAGTGTATAGAATACCACCTAATATCAATTCAGTTTTAAATCTAGTCTAGATTATATGCAATCTAGTTACAACCAAGAAAAGCAGGCCTGTGAGTAGAACTGAAATACTGTGCTCTTTTTTTTTCAGGCTTTTCCAGCACTGTTTCTTTTTAAAAATTATCCTCTGTCAGTGAAAAGAAGGAAATGTGACCCAAGTTTAAAATGGTAAAATTGTTTCATTTTAGAAGCACTGGTATAAAGACTGGGCTGTTGTAAATACAAACAGATGAAAGTCCATGATGTCATGATTTTAAAGCACATAAACCCATTGGACATCTTTCTTTGCACGGGTGAATGAAGGAGGAAAGACTCAGAAGAGATTGGCTTCTGTAATCCGTAACATTCCTGCCCCCTTCCACCACTACACTCTCACTCGCTCTCCCTCCTCAACCTTCTGCAGACACCCTCACAAGGGAGCAACGGCTCAGAGATCCGTGGAAGACAGGGGCTAATGTTTCCTGTCCTATTTCACCTCTGACATGAAGATCGTAGAGTCACTTTTAGCATTACAACCCGAGAAAAGACAGTGAAATAATAACCAAACCATCACACAATCGTAACACAGTATGCAGTACTGACTGCAGGGTTCTTCGTGGTCTTTCCTTTTCTTCCCTCATTGCCCTGCTCCCTCCCTTCCTCCCTCCCTTCATCCACCCCAAGAGTGGATTACTTTACCACTGTTCATATTTGTTTCTCATCTCCTTTTAGACACACTGGGAAGGGGAAGGTGGCGTATATCGATATCTCTCGTCTGTGTGGAGATAATGAAGTTGTCAGGGCAAGGCTGGCCAGCTCTCTCTTTCCCAGAAACTGTGAAAACACACGCTGAAAAGAAGCTGCCCCAATACTCATAGCTCACTAGACTGCAGACCAACCACTTGTAAGGCTGCTAGCTACCCTAGAGAGTCAGTCAATTAAATCCACTCCAGGCATCGAGTGAAGAAGAAATAATGTAAATCCAATTTTCCCTATTATTGCAACATAACCTAGCCCACCCTGACTGATGCGTTCATTATCTCACATTGCCTTCTGTCATTTTAACTTGCCTTCATTTGGAGGCATTCCTTCTTGTTATTAAAGAAGCTTGATTAAGCTTCAAGATATAATTTTCGAGTTGACCTGTATGTAAGGCATAAGTGCTATGGAGAACCAGTTTCACTGGAAGACAAACCAGCATGAAATGTCAAACCAGTTTGCATGGCAGGTGCTCCCTAGATGATCTTGGTAGACCTGAGGACTGCTTAGGAAAGATGACTTCCTATGGCTGACTGGCTACAACAAGATGATTCTGTACAATCATAGGAATTGAGGCTTGAGTTCCAATGTGACCCTCACATCTTTGTGTCTAGTAATGCTGAACTCTTTGAATACTGGGAACACCTATAAAATGGAGAAATGATGCCTCGAGTGTGGCATTTGGGAGAAACTGAAGGTAGTATGCAAAATACAATGAGTGGCATTAGTAGACATTAAAGAAGAAATGTCAATTTTTATTTTGAGCTGCTTCCCTGGTAAGAGTTTAGAAGGTGGCCTTGAACACCTTGGGAGGTGAAAGCAAGTCGGGACACTAGAGGGTTGACAGGTTCTGAAATCATTTTCAGATTCTTTAAGACCTTATCTTAGCATGGGACATTTTACAGTTTTGTTTTATATGGGTTTTACAAGCTGATCTTTGTATCTTTTGCCATTTCTGTTTCCTCTGGATACCTTATTTATGTATCTTATTTCTTTAAGTGATTTTTACTCATTCCTTTAACATATTCATGTTGTTCAATTTAGTCTTCATAGTTTATTGTATCATTAATATTTTAGTGTATTTCTTATCTTGTAAAAACATTTAATATTTTTTATGTGTAGGAGTGTTTTGATCATCATGTATGTCTATGCACCGCATTCAAGTGCCTGGTGCCAATGGAGGTCAGAAGAAGCTGTGAAGCCCCCTGGAACTGAAGTTACAGATAGTAATAAGCTGCCCTGTGAGTGCTTGGAACTGAACCCAGGTCCTCGGTGAGAACAAGTGCTCTTGACCACTGAGCCATTTCTCCAGCCCTATTTTTCCCACCTTAAAGTGAAAATCGCAAAAGCCTTTTCCTTATAGTGTTTTTAGTACACTGTCACCTTTCAATTTTTTATACCTTAGTTTTTAGTCCTTGTTATACATGAAGACATGACTCCGTCTGGAGTAATTTTTATTTCATAGTAGGAGACTTTCAAAAGATTTGTTTGGCTAATTTGACAGGGAGAATTAACTATGTAGAGGTTGGTCTTTTGGTGTAACACCTGTAGGGGCTGGAGGAATGCCCCAGTTATTGAGAGTATGTGATGCTCTTGCAAAGGACCAAGATTTGATTCCTAGCACCCACATCAGGTGATTCACAATTTCCTCTAACTCCAGCTTCAGAGGATCTGATGCCCTCTCCTGTCTTCTGCAGGCACTCTCAGAAGAATACACACCCATATGAAACATAAATTCAAAAAAATTTGAAGAGACAACTTTTAGGGTCTTTTGGTTTGAAAAATTAAGGTCCATGGCTTCCTTGGAAGAGAAGATTATGAAACCATAATGAATAGTGCTCATTAGTGCTAAGTTGAAGTTCAATTAAAACATTCTCTGATTTTTAAGCTCCCTCCAGGCAGAAATACATTTTCCTCCATTGTGTATAGTATCTTTACTACTAGCTAGTGCTGAAAAAAAAATCAATAGAACAAATTGTATGAATGGATAATGTTTGGCTAGACACTAAGGAGGCAGTCATCAAATTGAATACTCTCCCTGTAAAGCTACAAAAGACATGATACGGAATTGATTGGATTCAGTTGGCTATTAAAAAAAAATAAAAGGGGACATGAAGGTGGGAGGAGCTTGTGTTGGGTGGGGAACCAAGGGCAGTAAGAGGGGAGGGGGGTGTATAGATCAGGATCGTATACATATGAAAATTTCAAAGAATAAAAATAGCTTTCAAAGGCATGTTTCATGATCAAAGTCATGTTTTAGTTTCCTGTCTGCAATATGATTTCCTTACAGCTTCCCTGAGTTTTGGGTAAACTTTAGAGCCATGCATCTGCTATGCAGTGAAGTCATACAGACAGGACACTCAGATACCCTTAATTGAGTCTAAAGAGGAATAGTCCTCTAAAGCTGAACCCTTTAAGGTCACTTAGGTTTCAGTGATATATTTCTTTGTTTGCTTCCAGCCCACAGTGTCAGCCATGAAGCAAAGCTTTGATCAATGCCTGCACCATGCAATCATTCCCTGGGGCATTGGTGTGCATCTGCTCTATTTTCCGATATTAATGTTTTGAATTCTTTCAGGGATTATGCTACAAAATACCTCTACTTGAATAACCAAGTAGAAACACAAGCCAGAAATTCCTCTCAGTACAATAATCATCTTATTTGGGCAGAAGGCTTATCTGAATTTTTGAATGGTGTTTATTTCTCATATCACACACCATTTATATTACTCATATTTGACTCTGGATCAACTTTTCTAAATGTGCTATGTATTGTGAAGCAAAGGAGGCCAAGTTTTAACCATAATAGGTACCTGGTTAGAGTTTGAGAAGGAATTGGTTAGTGTTGAATCTCACAGATGCCTGCAAGGAAGAAGTATAGACAAGACATGACTTTTGGCATAGCATGTGCCTCTATTTTCCAGTGACACTGGGAGGATGGTGATGGTACCCACTTCAAAGGTCTCCTTCAAGGATTACGTAATCATTGACACAGTGCTCATCAAACACTCCTCTTGTGATTGCAGGGTATAAACTGGAGGGGTGATAGTACTTTGGCTCATTGCTTCATGCCAGCATCTCAATAGTACATTTCTTATTTCTTATGAGAGTGATGAGTGAGTTCCCCAGAGCAGTAGACTTCCTCAGCTTCTCTTCCTATTTTTAGGAACAGGAGAAGCTAGCTAGAAATAATGCAATAGCAGGAGACACTCAAGGAAAATGGTTAGAGGCAAATGTCAGGATTTTTACAGAGTCCCAGAAATATAAATGCTTCTTAACACTTAAAAATGGGATGCTTTTGTTTATTTGCAAATTTTTAAACCAAAAAGTTTATAAACATGCTAAAAAATGTAAATAAATATAGGCTAATACTTTTGCTTGGACCTTCAAAGAAAGTAAGAAAGCCCCAGGTTTGGCTGGCCCCTGTGTGCAAAGAGGAGACATATCAGCTTACCTTAAAGGCAGTGAAGGCCCGCTCATGCATGTTATTATTTGAAGAACTGCAAACCTGAAACCAAGTTACAAGTCAAGACAAATAGGTTATGAACAATATGTCTACTATCTTTACCAAGGGAAACAAGTAAACCAAGAGAACAGAAACTTTCATAGTCTGGGGGTCTCAATTAGTGTGCAGAAAGTGACAGAAACAGCTAAGATACTGACTGGAACTTGGCCATAATCGGATAAGAGAAGAGGCAAGCAATATTGTCTTGAAAGCTTCCCTTCTTGGACAGACTAGGGCATATACTTGAGTACTTACTGATCATTGAGCATAAGCCAGGCCCACTGATTATATAAAAATGATGGTATGAATGAACAGCAGAATGAAGCTGAGGAGTAATCTGTCAGCTTGGTGACTGATGAGGTAGTGGGGGAAGAGGAGCTACGGTTTTCCAGGTCTGTAGACCACAGAAAGCATAAGACTTGAGGAAACGAGATATTTAATTTAAGGTGCACAGCACATTCAAATACATTAGGAAGTCATGTTCTTACCTTTTGTGGTGATTTGAATAAGAATGCCCCCCCCATAGGCTCATATATTTGAGTGCTTGGTCAGCAGAGAGTGGCATATTTGAAAGGATTAGAATGATTAAGAGGTGTGGCCTTGTTAGAGCAGGTATGGCCTTGTTAAAGGAAATGTGTCACTGGGGGTGAGCTTTGATGTTTCAAAAGCCCATGCCAGGCCTAGGCTCTCTCTCTCTCTGCCTGCCTACAGATCAGGATGTAGCTCTCAGCTACTGCTCCAGCATCTGGTTGCATGCTGCCATGCTCCCTGCCATGATGAAAACAGACTAAACATCTGAGACTGTAAGAAAGCCTCGAGTTCAATGCTTTCATCTGTAAGAGTTACTTTGGCCATGGTATCTCTTAACAGCAATAGAACAGTGTCTAAGACATCTTTTCAAGATCACTGTAAATGACATGAAGACAGAAACCCAATTTCAGAGGTCTGAAGGAGTATTAGAAGATAAAATAATTATAGTCTGGTCTTACAAGAAAACTATGAAAGAAAGTATCTCTGGGACTCTAATTTAATGAGACGTGATGTTAAGAAAAAAAATTTAAGTGGAAAAATTATTGTAATAGTTTGATGAGGAAAATATATAGGTATAGGAGACAGGATTAACAGATCCCTGACCCCACCAAAGCCAGATGGTTCAGATAAAGAAGAATCAGATTTTAGTGGGAGCAGGAGGACCTCATTGTAGAATTGGAGGAAAATACAAGTTCTTTCCCTAAGTGTATAGAAGCTATTTGCCTTGAATTTCTGAGTCAAATAAATGGATGGCAGTTGTAGAGTAACAATATTTTGGTAAGTACACCAGCTAAATAATGATTTTTACATAATAAAAAGCATCATGGATAGACAGATATGGTTGTCACACATCTGTAAGCTGAGGTAGGAGGGTCATGATGTGGTAGCCAAGCTGGATTCTCAAAAACAAAATATATAACTACACATATATACATACACACACACACACACACACACACACACACACACACACACACACACACACATATATATATATATGGTCACTTATAGTGCTTATAAGTTATGTTTAATTAAAATTGGACTATGGTTCTTGATAACTATTTGTGAGAAATAGTTAAATTAATACTTATATTAAGAATAGTTTATCCCAATTTTATGATTATTTGCTGATTCCCAAAACTTATTTTAGACTTTCTTTTTATTTTAAAATATCTTGGAGATTTTTCTAAGGCTTACATAACAAGCAATGTTTAAGTTAAGCTGGTTGGGGAGAATATGATTCCTCCACCATCTCCACAGGGAAGATGGAGTGAGCAGAAGGGAGCAAGATGTGTAGACAGTCACTAGCTTCCAGCCAACACAGTGCAGAAGAGGAACTGCCCTCTTTCTGTAAACATACAACCAATAAAATAATCACCTGCTACAAGCAACAGTTAACACAGCACCCTGAGGACTAACATGAGCCTCGCCAAAAACATTTTTACTATAAGGAAAAACATTGATATATTTTGGATAATAGGTCATCTTTGGAAACACCCACTGGTACAGGTTCCTGCTTACTTGTATGTAATTCACATTTGATGCTTACTTTAAAAACTTGCTCTGAAACTATGGACTAAAGTACACACAAGCACTAATGACAGGGCTCTGAAAACAGCCAGCTAGAAACAAGGTGAGTGGGAAGTAGGGGCAAAAGAGTTAGAGCTGAGAATAAACATTTCACAACTACAGATTGGCTTATTATTCTTAGATAGCCCAAGATAGCTCCTGGTGACAACCGACTCTTCTCTTAAGTGATCATAAATTAGGCTTTTAATACAGTATTCTACAATAAACAAAAAAAAGCTCCTTTGGTGCAGTCAAGAAGCCACCAAAGCAAAATTTCCCCAAGAGGAGTTGATGTAGCAATTTATGTGTCCAACTGTTTTTTCAAGAGGACCTTTGTGTTTTTACATGTAGGTATGATATACAGATGTAGAAGAAAAAAATGCGGGAAGAATAAAAAATTAAAGTTATCTGGATAATCTGGATAATGTATGCACAGGGACTCACTTTACTCTATTATTTCAGTGTCATATGCCATTACAAAATTTCAAATGCAAACAATGATTAAGGACCACTATCCACCTATTAAAATAAGCCACATCTAGAACACTGACACCCCAAGTTCTTGTAAGCATACAGAATAACCAGAACTCTAATTCATTGCTAGTGAAAACAGAAGATCATTTAAGAAGATGATTTGGCAGATTCTTATAAAACTAAACACACTATTAGATGACCCAGCAACCATTCTCCATAATATTTCCCCAAATGGGTTGAAAGTTTATATCCACACAAAAGCCTGCATCCGGATGCTTATAGTCACCTGGCTGATAACTGCTAGAAGAGCAACCACTATGCTCTTCAGTGGGTAAATGAATAAATGAACTTTAGCACACACAGACAATATAATATTATCCAGTACTAGAAGGAAATTAACTATCAAGCTATGAAGACTTGAAGTAAACTTACAAAAATCTCTTAACAGAAAGAAGACAACTTGAAGAAGATACACATGGCATCATGTCCAACCACAAGACATTTGGAAAAATGAAAATTATGGAAGTGAATGTTAAAGCACTAAGGACTTTTAGGGCAATGAGATTATTGTGTGATGCTGTATTATCAATATCTGTATCTTTCCATACAAATGTGTGTGTCTCCATATACATACATACATATATATATGTATATCTGTCTGTCATCTTTCCACCTATCTATGAATCAATCCATTGTACATAATTACAGTTTTGACAAAATCTACAGAATGTACAACACTGAGAGTAAGCCTAATATAAGTTACATATTTGAAATAATAATGACGCTTTTGTGTAAATCCATTAATCATAGCACATGTATCACTGTGATAATGATATTGGGAGGCTGTGCATCTCTGGGTGCAAGAAATATGTGTGAACTATGAACTTTAGACTCAATCACTCAATTTGAGCTTAAAACTGTTCTAAAAAAAATCTAGTGAAAAAAATCAAAATCATTTTATAGGAGATTGGGAAAATAAACAACACTTTAGTTTGTGATAAAGAAAGGCCCTGAAAGATTCTTAATACCTTTAATTTTAAAAACATACAAAAATGGACATATCCATCAGTATGGCATCATAAAAGACCAAATACTTAAGAGGCTTGTTGTTTCTTGTAAATTCATGTGCTGAAATTCAATCCTCATGTGGCGCTTTTGGAGGTGGAGCCTTTGGGAGGTGATTACATCCTGAGAGTAGAGTCTTCCCAAATGGGATTAGTGACCTTATAGATGAGGCTCTGGAGAGTACCCCTGCCCATTGGCAGTGCTAGGTTTCAGCAAGAAGCCACATATTAACAAATAAGGAATTGGGTCTCACCATATGCAAAAGCCACAAGTCCCTAGTCCTGAACCACAGCCTCCAAAAGTTTGGGAATAGATTCTGTTGATGGCAAGCCAGGCTACAGTTTCTTGCTATAGGAGTCAACCCTGATAGATAAAATGTAAGCTCTTTTGCTATAATGATTTTTAGTATGAGAAAAAAATGGAATTTAAGTAACGTTCAACCATAAATACATTTGAATATTTACTATTAATTTTTTTTTTTTTTTTGAGATAGGGTTTCTCTGTGTAATGGATCTGGATGTCCTGGAACTCAATTTGTAGAGCAGGCTGGCCTTGAACTCACAGAGATATGCCTGCCTCTGTCTCCCAAGTGCTGGAATTAAAGGGGTGCACTACCACCACCAGGCTTTTTCACTACTCTTTTAAGTTCAAACTATATAAAACTAGATCTCTGTGAGACCCTGAAAAGGACATAGACTACCCACCTACACCCCCAAGGGTCACGAGAAGCAAAGATTCAAAGCCCAGGTGGGCAAGAGTGGACGGAAAGTAACAAATACAAATAAAACATCTGACTACACTGTAGGAAGTGAAATTAGTCTTCGGATGTGAACAAAATTTGTAAAGTGCAAAACATAAGATAAATCTATTCTCACAATCTAAAATACACAGTTCCTATAAAATGAGAACTGCTTTTGAAAGACATCTTAATTACACTGACATGCCTTTTTTCTAATAAATGACTATTATCTTATTAGATTACAGTCAATATTTGATTCAACTTACTGGCTTTACTGGAGTCTAGTTTTCAATGAAAATAATTGAAATTTTCAATGAAAATAATTTTTAGAGTAAAGAAACTTACGAAAAACATGGTTATTCCATAATTGCAAATGACCAACCTTAATACCCAACAACTATAAGACATATCAAGGCAGTTTTCAAGATTTAGAAGACAAAATGCAAAGTGTTTTCTTAGATTTGAATTTCAGATGAATGAGCTCTAAAAACTATAAATATATGACAAGTATTCAATGAGAGTGTCCTAATGATCATTTTGTAGTGAAAAATGCTTCATCATACTAAAATACCTCATTAAATTTAGTACATTGTAGTGCACTAAAGTTATTTTGCACTACAAAATTATTCATCATTTAATATTTGAATTTAACCGAATTTCATCTTCTTTATCTACCAGTTGCGTGCAAGGATGTTTTCTAGTGGTGGTTATTTCTCCTCTTAGACTATCAGTCTGTGATAGGGATGGTGACATTCTCTCTTAAACAGGGCCTGATACGTAATGGGCATAAAGCTGAAATGTGTTCAGTGACCAAGTAACTGACTCAAAAGTCTTTTTCCCTTTGAAAATTCTAAGTTCTGAAATATTTGGTAGTCTTCAATTAAGTAATCATTGTCTCCCTGCAGAAATATTCCTTAATCTTGTACAATCAGATGACCAGACTCCTTCTTTTGTTTCAACATTCAATGGTAGGTAATACATACTGAGAGTGATGGTAATGATATTTCCAGGTTTGAGTTTGTACAACATCCTCTAGGATTGCATATATATATATATATATATATATATATATATATATATATATATGATAATCAAATGGATGTAATTTACTAAGGCTTTGCACAAATTTATTCTGTTTCTATTTCTGATCAAATGTATGCTTGTGCATATAGACTACATATAGGGATAGATGCATCTACCAATACCTATTCAGATTCTAAATGAAGGCATGTGATTTGTGATTTTGTTTGTATGTGTGTGTGTGTGTATTTCTGAGATAGACTGTGGCCCTAGCAGTCTAGGAACTCACTATGTAGACCAGGCTAGCCACAAACTCATAGAAATCTGCCTGCCTCTGCCTCCTGGGTGCTGATATTAAAGGCGTGCTCAGCCTGATGGCATGTGATTGCATGGGCTCGCAGTCAATTCACAACAGCTGGTGTACACTGATGAGGTAACCCCTGTCAGAACTTGTGAAAAGCACTACAGAAGGTTCCAGATGCTCTTGCTTATTTGATGTCTTCTGTTCTCCCACTGCTTGGCTGCTTCAATAGCCTGCTTTTCAAGACTTCAACCTCCCTCCACAGGACTCTCAGAACCACATCTACCACTTCTCCAGGTCAACTTCCCATTGCTGTCCCTCTGGAGAATTAGTTGATATTTCGTTTCCCAGCAAACCTCCATACTGAATGATCCCTCCTTGTGGTGGCTTTTGTGCCCTCCCAGGTGATTGGCAATATTCTTAACTATGGAATAGAGTTATCAGGGGTCATAAATTCACCTATTAGATATTCTAGAGAAACTTTAGTTTCTACCGTGGCTTTGGTGAACCAACTCTAATAATGACTACTCAAGTGTTTTTCTGATAGGGCCAACTAATGAAGAGCTAACATAATCATTGTTATTGTTGGACTATTCTCCCAGGTAGTGGAGAAGACTTGATAATTGAGATCTGCTATATTACCATACATTTCCCTCCTGTAAACGCCACTGTTTCTTCTTCTTCTTCTTCTTCTTCTTCTTCTTCTTCTTCTTCTTCTTCTTCTTCTTCCTCTTCCTCCTCTTCCTCCTCCTCTTCCTCCTCCTCCTCCTCCTCTTCTGCATCTATTTATTTACTGGGGGTGGTGCAGGCCACAGCATTTGAATACAAGACAGAGGATAGTCTATGGAAGTCAGTTCTCTCCATCCAATGTGGAACCAGGGGATCAAACTCTGGTCATGAGGCTTGGTAGCTAATGCCTGTATCCACTGAGCCATTTTGCCTGTCCAGTTCCTTCTCAGCAATTGAATATCCTTTGGTTGTTCCCTGGGTGTTCAAATCCTAGTGAGATATGGCTTAGCATTTCAGGTGCAAGCTTCTTTATGAGGAAATCAATGCTTGTCATAGTATGAGCATTCTCAGTCTCCTGGAAATTAAAGTGCTTTTCAAGTAATATGTGACTTCAGTTTCTTTCTGTTTGGTCTCCACCCCCTTTGATAATCAGATTTTCCAGTTTTCCTTTCTGCATAAATGCACATCTCTAGGAAAATGCCCTTGTCTACTCTAGCCCACATTCAATAAACATTTTCCCCCTGAACTCTGGGTGAGTTCCTAATGGATGTACATACACCTGTTGTTATGTAGCAAAAATGGCTAGTAATTTTCTTCCCCTATGGAAACTCTAATCCTTCATTATAATCTCTGTGGCATTTTTGTTTCTATGTAGGGAAGAATAGGGTCAAGGATTAACTTCTTCTACTGGTATGTGTTCCCAAACAAACACCTGAGCTTCAAGATCTGTCCTTTTGAGGCTACGGGGCATTCACTATTCACAAATCGATAGCAAGATGCATCATTAGCTCTGTACATTGAGCCCAGTGTTCAGAGGCGGTGGGATTCTGTGGGAACTGGTAGTCACGGCTGAAACAGACTCGAAACTCCAATTGGTATGCATTAAGCGTCCTTTGAATTTTATAAAGCTACAGCATTGGCTTTGAGACAATAACAGAACACAAGAGTACATGCTGTACAGATCCCTACATCAAACTGAGTACCAGGGATAATTCCAGAACTTGGTTTTCTGTGCCTTTGGATGTGACTCCTAAAAGGTTCCAAATGGAGGCTCTTACCAGGGCAAAATGTACCAATAACTAAAGCACATCATAGATATGACAATTCAGGACGGTGTAGTTTAGGCTGTTGGCTGACATCACCACCAGTTAACTTATTTCATGTGGACTTCTACTTAATTCAACAAACATTTCATTTCAGGAATACCTATTAAAATCTCCACCCCACCCCGCAAGCGGGAGTTCAGGTTATAGCACTCACGCGCTTACACAAAAAACAAACACCTCCATAGAAACAAGCTCGTATGGAGAGAATGACATGCCCATCTCCGAGGAAGCACGGGGTGTGTATTATGTTTCTTTTGTGCACTCTTCAATCAAGCAATTAAAAAAAATCTTCCTGCAGGAGGACCCTGTGCAAAGAGGCACTTGGGAAGTTCCATCTAGCGAGACCACAGCAGTGTTGCGAGTTCCCCGCAGCTGTGCACAGCACGACAGAGTAATTGGGGTCTAGGGAAGGGTCAGCCCAGACCAAATGGTCACAACAGGACTGGAGATGATTGGAGTTAACTGCCCTAGTGGTAATGGGGGCTGGAACTACTTTACTTACTTGGAAAATGGAAAGGAGTGTGGGGCGGGGGGGGGGGGGGGGGGGAGGAGGAGAGAACGCAGTTTACCCAGGCTCTCTCACCCCTTCCTGATAGGACCCACTTGGCAACTGCAGAGACGACAATAACCAAATGAAAGACTTTCCCAGGGGTGAAGCCCAAAGGTCAGCCCCAAGCTGTGCGGGACAATGGGGACCCAGCCTCCTCTTGTATCTTCCTAGGGCATGAAGGAGTCTTAATGAAGAGAGCTTTTTCTCCGCGAAGATTCTAAGCCCCAGCGGGTTCCACTCCACCTCCAGCCGCGGGCGGGCGGGGGAGGGGCGCGGGGCTAGGCCAGGCTGGGATCCGCCACGCCCCTCTTCTGCCGCTGCGCGACCCCGGCCCCCGCCCGCGCTCCTGCGCCCCCGCCCCCGCGCTGCGCGTGCCCAGCCCCGAGCGCGTTCCCGCACTCCCGCGCCGCTGGCTGCGAGCGCTCAGATCCCGGCCGCCGCAGCCCGCGCAGGCAGGCAGGCAGGCAGGGGACAGCGTCCGGCCCGAAGCCCCGCGCCTGGCCCGGGCTCGGTTCCTGCGCCCACGCGCCGCCTAGCCCCGTATTCGCCTCTCCTTTCCTCTCGCTCTCTTTCTGTCTCTGTCTCTCTGTCTGTCTGTCTCTCTCTTTCTCTCTCTCCCCCTTTCTCTCTGTCACCGGCGTCCCCTGCCTCAGTGTCCCCACCCTCTGCACCCTAAGCTGCACCCCGGCGGCCGGCGAGGGGCCGCGGACCCGGCTGGAGATGCGAATCCTGCAGCGCTTCCTCGCGTGCGTCCAGCTACTGTGCGTGTGTCGCCTGGGTAAGTGATGGGACCTCCGCGGGGCGGTCGCGCGGGGCTCAGTCGCTGGGATACGGCTTGGGTGGGGAGGATTTCAGAATATTCGGCAGCACCCAGGAAGAGTTATCCTGGACCCCTAGATGTCACCCGCGCCGACCGCGCCTCCGTCCCCTCAACTGCGCCGCTGCCACCTGCCGGGTCCCCATACTGAGGCTCGCGTGGTCAGGACACCTGGACCCCCGAGGCCGTCGGGTCAGGGTCCCCTCTGGCGCGCGCTCTCTTCTCCATGTTGCAAACTGTGGAAACAGCCTTGTAGCCCTACATTAAGAGGATGAGTCAGTGGCTGGAAATACAATACAGCGGTGGCAAGGGGCTGCGACCTAAATGTTCGTTTTTATGCTGCCCGGTACAGTGGACTTGAACGGAAAGTACACGTGTCTGTCTTGCAATTCACGCACTCGCCTGAAAGGTACTGAGCTGAACAAGCACCGACCTGACTTTTCTGTGGTTCTAGTACTTTGAATTTAGTCACGTTCAAGTCCAGGCAGCCATTTACAAAAAAAGTTTCAGTCAAATCCCTGTGAGCATTCTGCCCCAGCTTCCGGAGAGAAGAGCTGCTGCGGGGTTTACCGGGGACCCAGCTCGTTCTCATAGCTACACCATATACGTTAAATGGACGTTGCTCTCTTCAATCAACAGTTTGGATTACCTGGGGTGGGGGTGGGGGTAGGGGTCGTGCTAGTGGGGGTTGGGGGTGGGGTGAGGGCGCAGGCTTAGGGTTTCCAGAAAGAAAAAGAATGTAAATGTGTATGTTTTAAATTTTGTTCCTGAAAGCCGCCTTCATGGCGATTAAAGGACTATTTGCAGCCTTTAACCTAAAAAATTAGAATATGTACCTAGCTAGATTCGTGAGCGTGACTGTTTAGCTCCCATCAGTCCTGTAACCCTACTTTTAGAATTTTAGATTGTTTATAATAAAGGATATATTCAACGTTCATAACCATCCAGTGGGGGGTGCTGCTCTTGGAGCCCCGGCCTTGGTAAACAGAAGTCTTTTCTACTTCTGGCTGATGAGAATTGTGTCGCCACTATGGTGGTGACTGCCTGTAACTCACTCTGTTTATTCACCTAACTTCAGTCGGTAAGGCTTGGTGAAAGTGCTCAGGGCTGGTGTGCTGGATGTCTTGCCCACAGCTGACGTATAAGACAGCAGGAGACCCACCCTCCTGGCCTTGTCTGACTGCAGGCTTGCAGTTAAGTGTAGAGTCCGGAAGATCTACCCCGCACCCCGCCCCCAACACCACTGGAAGTACTCTTCCAATCCACACCTGTGGAATTTACATTTCCACATTCCAGTCAATAGACATTTTAACAACAAAGCCAGCTCCTCTTGATACTTAAATTATTGTTTAAGGAGATCTCACAGTATTAGGGAAGCAAATTACAATACTGTTCTGCGCTTCAGCAAAAACACATGCCTGAGACTAGATTAGGAATGGTTTGAAAATAAGAAAAACAAAGTCAGTTGCCACACAATTTATCTGTCTGAAGTGTAAGGTTTGGTGGTATTTAGTATAGTCAGAGTTGTGTGACCTCAGAGCACATAATGAGCCCTCCTTGCTCATTAACTAACATTTCCCATCCCACTGATCAGCTTTCTGTGTCTATCGATCTGCTTGCTCTGGACATTTCATCTGAACAAAATCAGGAAACATGCAGCTTTTTATGCCTGGCTTCATTCACTTAGCAGAATGCTTTCAAGGTTTCACTGTACAAGCACTCATTGGTTTTTGTGACTGAGCTGGATCCCATTATATGCAAATCACACATTTGCAAAGTTGATTTTTATTTCTCCTCAATAAGTCATTATCTGCAGCCTGCTTACGGTTGCCTAGATTTTGGCTTATTGGACACATGCATTTGAAGATAGAAGACATAAGGGGAAAGAACTGAATCCATTGTTTAAAACTGTTACAAGCTCGTGCAATGGCATCAGATCTAAGCCTATCCATTGGAACTGAAATATGAGTTCTTTCTTTCTTTCTTTGTAATGACTACTACCGCGAGGTGACTATGTTTGTATCCCTCACCATTTTAAAGCAGCCATTTACATTACTACCAACAAGCTGACCTGGGGACACTGGAAAACGGGATGGATATATTGACCTTTGGGTGGCATATTGTGAAAAACTGATGCACATTATCTACAAATGAAAAACTCAGCCTCCCCTTTAATGCCCCCCCCCCCCATTCATCAGTGTTTGAGAATGTATTTATTCGTCATCTTCATGTCTTTGGAGCCGTCCAGGTACCATGCCACCATAAAATGTGCTCAATAAAAGGTCTGAGGACTGACTGAGGGTGTGATGCAGGCTGACAATTCTGATATAATTAGACCATCATTCTTACCGTTATCCAGGAACACATTGTAGAATTCACTAAGGTACTCACTGTCTACAGTTAAGAACATCTCTGTGATCAGGGCTGTATCACTTTCTGTGTCTCGGGTGTCCTGATGGTTTGACCCAAGCCATTTGACTTTGCCATAAGAAGGTAGGACTATGAGTCATAGAGGAAACCGAGAGGTTTGAAGAGCAGTTAAGGAATCACTTCTTTTCGTGTATGAGACCTCATGATCTTTGAATTAAGTAAGTTATAGAGCTGCGAGGTACAGCAAATCCTCGTGCTTACACACTCTTGTTAAATAGGTAATGAATATGACTCTGAACTTCCTAGTCATGCCTCACGGCTGTGGGGGCCACATTAAAAATGAGTCATACCTAAGGCCCCTGCAGCAATTACAGCTTCAGTTTTTCTGGGTGTGGTGCCAGGGGGCTTCTTCAGTTCTGACTCCAAATAATATAACTAGTCACCATTTAGGAACTTTATTACATTTGGTTAACATGGTAATACTTTCCTGTACTTGGGATCTCTCTCTCTCTCTCTCTCTCTCTCTCTCTCTCTCTCTCTCTCTCTCTCTCTCTCTCTCTCTCTCGTAAGGCTGTTCTCAAGAGAGAAGTTTGCAGGAGAGATTACCTTATCAATGAATTATTTTATTTCTACACTAGAAATAAAGGATCTTGCTTAAAATTGTATGTTGTGAGAATTTTGCTTCTGGTAAACACTTTATTTTTTTTTCTGGAAGCATGAAATGTTTCTCCACTTCAAACATTTCAGAAAAGTCTGAGTGGGTCTGTCTTGGAAACTCAATTTGAGTACCTGTTTGCCAACTTCTCAGATTGTGTCTGGAAAGGGCTCCATCAGCCAAGACCCCAGCACCTGAGGGAAGGGCTTGGTGGAGACGAGTTTTGTCTTTAGATCCATTTGCCACTGACTCTAGCATTCAGCCGGTACCATCCCCATGAACCTTTCCTTCTCATTTCCTCCTCCCCCATCTAATATGAATTACAGATGAGGAAATGCAGACACAGAGAAGTCAAATGACTTTCCTGGCATCACACAGCCTAGTTAGTCTTTGCCTCTTCCAAACCAGACACTTCTTTTTCTGTGGTTTTTGTTCTTGTTGTTTTGTTTGTTTGTTTTGGACAGAGTTTCATGTAGCAGGCTGACCTTAAAAACTCTATGTAGCCAAGGACGGCCTTGAACTCCTGATCTTCCTGCCTCCAAATTCTAAGCTCTGATAGAAGAGGCATGCATCACCATGCCTTGGTGACTCTCTCTGCGTT
Organism: Peromyscus eremicus; assembly: GCF_949786415.1. NCBI lineage: Eukaryota > Metazoa > Chordata > Mammalia > Rodentia > Cricetidae > Peromyscus > Peromyscus eremicus. Next base: position 34,746,123 of record NC_081418.1, read on the forward strand.
CACTCTGAGAATGTCTGTTCTTGAGAATTTATGAGTCCCAGGATGGGATGTAGCATTTCAATTCTCTTTCTTGCAAATGCCCTTGGGGACTTTTCTTGTACATTCCCATGTTGTATTTATTTCCCTTTCTAAAATTTAAGGGCAGCTTATCATTTTTAGGTAACAATAACTCCTATGCCTCAATGTAATCTTGAAAATTGTGACAAACCCATCCTGTCATGTAAGGAAGGCGGCCCCCACCTAGACTACTGTTTCAATTTCTTTGCTGTTGTCTGCTGCACACTAAGAACCCAGCGGTGCTGAAGCAGTCTCAACGTGTGTGCCCTCCACCCACACGTTCTGATTCAACCCCATACTGAAGACCTTTAAATCTCATTTTAAGCTATTCGTGATGGTTTATGCCTATAATACTAGTACTTGAGAGGCTGAGGCTGGAGGATTGCTGTGAGTTCAGAGTAAAAACTGTCTGAAACCAACAAGAGCTAATAAATGAATAAATACCACTCCCCCCAAAAAAAACCCAGTTTTAACTTTTACGACTTTTTCTCCATTGACAACCAGTTGAGAGTAACTGTCTTTTCCAACAATCTGTGAATGTGTTAAATGTGTTAGCTCTCAAATATTTTAAAATGCTTCCACTCACTCAGTAATGCTAATGGTGAGAGCCAATTTCAGTAAGATACATATATGCATGTATCTGAAGTCATTAAAATTATTTGGAGTCTTGATGCATGCTTTGTGTAATGGAAACCAATTTTTATCTATATCTACAATTCTTTTGATATATGTACAACATGCATTAGGCATCAAGAGAAATACCTTATGCTATTGCACATCTCTAAAATACTTTGCTTTTAAAATTATGCTGCTTAGTGCCATGTCCACTAGGCATATGTGGTTATTTGATTCATAATCTATCAAAATGAAATCACTCACTACTTTGTATCTCACACTACTTTGTATCTCACACTACTTTGTATCTCACACTACTTTGTATCTCACACTACTTTGTATCTCACACTACTTTGTATCTCACACTACTTTGTATCTCACACTACTTTGTATCTCTTACTACTCATCTGTATATGTGACGACAACAAAGGGCAGTTTGGGAGCATTTCCATCACTCAGAAAAATCTACTGATCGGGAGATGATGGTGCATATGGTAAAATCCCTGACTTGTAAGCATGAGGACCTGAATTCAGACCCTCAGAGCCCATATAAAAGTCATATGTGATGGTTCTTGGTTGCAATTCCAGTGGTGATGAGATGAGAGGTGGAGATAGGTATGTCCCTGGAGCCTACTGTTTAAACAGTCCAGCCTAGGCAAAGCTTTAGGCCAATGAGAGACCCTGCCTCAAACAAAAGTGGGCAGCACCTGAGGAATGATGCCTGAGATTATCCTTTGACTTCTGCATATGCGCATACACATGTGCATGTGTGTACCTGCATACACGTATAAAGAAGATTCACAGAACAACACTGTTTTAAGACAAAAATTTAAAAAAAATCATAGAAAGCATAATTGATTGTCCTCATTAGAAGTTACCAACTCAACTAAAAAGGAATTCTAAAGTCATTAAAATTATTTGAACTGTGGATGCATGGTGGTTATTTCTGGTCTGTATTATATCAACTTTACAAAGATTCTGGTATGTGATAGCAGTTATGTGTAATAGGTAGAGGAGGGTTAGCAGCCACTTTGTGGCCTTTATAAACTGGGGTCTACAACTGGTGATTTATGTGTGAATGATCTGTCTCCCACTACATTATCCATGACTTGTTTTTACCACGTACTGTATTTCCTGGCAGTATATCTGTCTGTCTTCCCCACCGGACCAGCTCTTGAAGGGCAAAGACTGTATTGTATTCTTCATAGCTTCTTAGACCTGGCACCGAGAGGACGTGCCTAGTAAGTCCTTAACACTCAAGGCCTTAGGGTTACCTTTCTGTTACTGAGATCAGCCAATTTCTGTTGGTCTTTCTTTTGATTCCATATCTAGGTCAAGACTTTGTTCAGCATTACCTTGACCTGTTCACCATTAATGCCTGTTCTGGCACCAGACCCTCATTTTCAGTGATTCTCTCAAATATACTTTTAAGGATCGCCTAGATTCAGACACTGTCTATGCATAAAAAGTAAAGTGCCTGTGTTTGATATTGCACGGACAGTTGCTGTGTTAGTCATAAGTGAGCATTTAATTGTTGATAAGTTGACGTAAGTGGACCTGGATATGTCCCAGAGTTCAGGGTGAATGTGCTTCTCTCTGTATGTGTTTTGCTCTTGTGTTAGAGAGGAGACGATAAGGGGATGTGGGGTGGTCAGTAATAAGAAATGAAAGATTTTCTTCCCAGAGACTGCTTTCCATCAGACCAAAGCCACGGTATTGGATAAATCCCATCAAACTGACCATGAGAGGTTGATGGCCCAAGACAGGTCTGAAAACAAAACAACAGCAACAATGAAAAAGATGGAAAGTGTTGTGGCATCTCAAGATAGGTATTTCTTAGAGTTCCTCTATCATTTTCTTATTAACCATAGAGATGAAGTGCAGGGCATAGTGTATCCCTACATACAGCATATGTGCAGTATGGTTGTTTTTTTTTTTTTTTAATGGAGCTGAATTTAAATGGGTGGGAGTTGGGACGGGTGAGATATTGTCACATAGGTCAAGAGCAGAAGTTAAAGAGATTTGCTCTTTTATTATGCTATTTTCCTGATATTCTTCTCAATATTCCCCTCCCTCTCTCTTTACTTTTCTTTTGATGTTATTTCCTCTTTTATCTTGACTTCCTTTGAGCATGGATTTAAATAATAAAATAAACTTGGCACATTTCCTCTCCATCTTGATGAAGAGTTGGATATGGAGGGAATTGATGGTATTTCATGCCATTAGCAAACGTATTTTTACTTTGTTAATAGAATTTGGGAGGTGTGGTCATTAGCATAATTTTAAAAGGATGGGTTAGCAGATGCTTCTGTTCAAAATTCCTGCGGTTAAAATAGGCTTGATTGTCTTTTATTTCTTCTGATATTTGCTCACAGATATTAAAGTAAACTAAATTATCCAGGGTCTTGGTTGATGTGAATTTGCTGGTCTGATTCAATAAGTGTGAGTCTTTTCGTGTGCTTGTTCATAAGGCATAAATTTTATAAAATACATTCTTTATATTTTTGGAAAGGATAATTTATTCATGAATTGGAAAGGAAGAGGTTGGATTAAAGTATTTATAAGAGTAACTAGGTTACAGGTAGATTTTCACTCTCAGAGAATCATTCCATCTGTCTCTCTCTGCCTTCCTCTAAGCATGGGTCTTAGTCTAGTAAGACCTTTTCAGAACTAATTAACTCTATATCTTGAGTAGGAATAAATGGAAAAAAATTATAATTTTAAAAAATGACCTTTTAAAGCAGATTTCATGGTTCCTACCTGAATCCTGATCACATACTTTGAAATGCTGGACAGATATAAATAACCTTCCTGATGTTCTCATGGTTTTCAGTCACAGCATCACCTGTTTAAGACTGATTTCTGTAACTAAATTGTCATCCACTTTCATTTACACGTTTTCTTGCCTAGAACATGTAAAGTTGTCATTTGTTCCATAGAGCTGTACAAATCGAGATCTGCTCACAGGAGCCATCACGTGGCATTGAGGGACACATAGGCTATCGCTCTCACATTTGTTTGCTTGCAAAAGTATGCATGGACTTTGACCGCAGTCATGAGTTCTCAATCCTGGCCACACTTTAGACTCACCGGGTGTTATTGTGTGCTTCCCCTCCAAATTCATGTCAAACCCCTATCAGGATGGTAGTACTTAGAAATGAGACTTCTGAAGGGTAAATAGGTCATGAGGTTCAAGCTGTCACAAAAGAAATTCATGCCTTAGAGAGAAGAGACAAGAGCTATGTCTTTTTCCATCCCATACCAACACAGCAAGAAGCCAGCCATCTGAAATCCACAGAGAGCTTTCATCAGGATCAAATCTCTTGACCCCTTGATATGGGACTTTCTAGCCTCAAAACCTGTAAGAAACAAATGCCTGTTGTTTCAGCCACTCAGTCTAAAGTACTTTGTTATAATACTCAAGGCTAACTAATGCACGAAAATAACTTCTAGCTATGCATATTGTAGTGTCTTAGTGCTGTGATCAAGTATGGATGTTTTCTTAAAACACTTCAGGTGATTGGAGGACACAGTCAGGGTTTGAAAACCACAGATCTAGGCCAATCTCATGATACTACTAATCTTAGTTTATTTTCCTTCAGGTGGAGACACCGGCAGGTTTTATGCTTTGCTAAAACAAAGCCAGCTCCATGGGACAAAGGCCTTGGAAAATGTCCCACCCTTCTTTCCTCTTCTTAAGGTAGTTTCAGTTTCAGAGTAACCCTAGAAGAGGAGCATGGACTACAGTGGCTGACCTCAGAGTCCGAGAGCCAGACTTCAGGGGGGCAAGAGTCTTGGCGTCCATCCAAAGGTTCAAGTCTATCAGCAGCTGGGAAGAGAAATGAACCAGCTTCAGAGACAAGAGATTCAAGTGTCATTTATCCAGACCCAAGCATATATTATCTTTCCATTTGTCAAGGATGCATATTCTTGTTGGTACCTAGTCCTGTTTTCTTCATGAAATTTTCAGTAGAACTAGTTAGTGTTTTCTACTAATTAAGTTAATACAAGATTTAGCTATATTTCCCATCTATTTTATGTTGTTTCTAAGCTAAAAATTACCAATGTATAAATTATGGATGATAAGACTTATAAAGAAAATATCAATTATTTATCATGTCCTAGCTATTTGGACTTTACTGTGTTTGAAAAGCCTTTAATAACATCCACTTTAAAGCTAATGATGGACTTTCTGTAATGGCCAGCTTAGCTCTTCAATACGCTAATACTCAGTGAATGATAACATAAGCACAAATTGGTGCTGTGGATCTTTATTGAGAATCTTCTTTGAGATAAATATTCCTCTAGAGAGGATATATACCTACTGGTTCATTAAAACCTCATAATGTATAAAAGTAGCTCCCTAGCAGAGAAGACTTTGCAGATGGATGGGGTGGGGATATATGTAGCTTTAATACACATCTGGGAAGACAGCTGGTTTTAGACCATGCAGGGAGGATGGATAGGAAGACTTGCATGGTCACTATGGGGACAAAAGGCAGGCATACAGGCCAACAAAGACATCCACAGAAGCATGGAGGAGAGTCAAAATTTGGTATTTGGAGAGAGAGAACAATCAGAATGCATGCACAGTAATAAAAATTCTCAAATAGTGAGGAAGATGTCCAACGGCTGCTTGAAATTTTGGAACTGACATTTATCCACTGTAATGGAATATAACTGCAAGGTTTTGAACAGTAGTAAAATTGTTTGAGAAAATCTGTATTTTTAAAACTTAGATTTTAAAAATTTTTACTATTACTACTGTATTTCTATGTGTATATAAGAGAGAAGGGGAGATAGATAGATAGATAGATAGATAGATAGATAGATAGATAGATAGAAGACAGACAGACAGACTGATAGAGCAAGAATAAGAGAAAGAGGGGAGTTATTTGTAGATGGGTATGCTTGCCTTTGTGGGCAGGTGTGGAAACCAGAGGTTGATGTTAGCATGTTTTCTCCAATCACTTTTCCACTTTATGTTTTGAGGCAGGGTTTCTCACTGAACCTAGCACTTGCCATTTTGGCTATACTAGTTAACCATCAAATCCCAGAGACCCCACCTGTCTCCACCCCACACCTGACTTTTATGTGGATGTTGGGATCTAGGTCCTCATGCTGGTGCTGCAAACATCCCACTGACCCATTGCCCCTGTCTAGATCTCTAGACTATGGGACAATATGGGTATCAAAGAGGGTAATGGAAGCAGAGTAAGATAGGGAATCAGGCTGTTTCAATGCTGTGACTTCAAAGATTTGCTTGATGATTCGGAGTGTGAGGAGTGTGATAGCACCATACTATCCTCATACATGACTTTAAAGCCTCACAAGCACTTTTGGATACATCACTTGACTTAAGTATAAATAGTATTTGATAGGATGTGATCCTACTGTATAAGAACAAGATATTCGTGACCCTGGAGGGAGCGTCCAACCTGGGAAGGTGAAGATGTAGCAAGGAACAAAAGAGAGTCAGAGAAATATCCAAGAAGGAAAAGTATAGGCAGCAAGCACGCACAGTTCTAAAAGAGCAGATGATTTGGAGACAAAGGGAGGGTGGCAGTGTGAGCTTACGTATTGATTCGGTCAAACCAAGCCTGTTAAAATGAGCCCCAGGCATTGAAGGGAGGCATTCCTTCAAACTGATTAATTCAGTAACTTGGGCAGCAATCAGAGCAAGTGGTACTTCTTGTAGAGATCATAGTCAGAACTTTACCAAAACAAACGTCTCTTTCAGGGTGAAAGGATCTGAGCAGATTGGTAGCATCAGGTTCATCTGTAGCACCCACCTCGACACTGTTCACTTTATTGACTTTGAACATCCACGTGGTGTGTGTCCTTTTGACAGTGGGCACACACACTCCTATAGTTGCAGCCAGTAGGTTGCTGGTACAAAAGCGTTCTTAATTATCCATGAGTTCATATGAATTGAAGTATATCCTAGTCATCTCTCCTAAGCTAGTGTCTCTGGAAATTGCTCACAATGAGGGCTTCACATTAAAAACAGTGTAACAGAAAACAGTTGATGGAATAGTCTTCCCTGATTTTGCTTTGAAGTTTATTTTTAAGAGAGAGATGGAGAGAGGAGAGAGAGAGAGAAAGGGAGAGAGGAAAAGAGGGATAAATGAGAGAGGAGGAGGAGGAAAGAAAGAGACCCTTACTGTGTATATGGTGTGTATGGTGTGTGGTGTGTGGTTGCCATGGAATGTGTGAGGTCAAAGAACAACCTAGGGTAGCATTCCTTGCCATCCACTTTGTTTAAGAGTTAATTCTTTTTGTTGTTATTTGCTGCTGCATGATCCAGTCTGGCTGGTCCACAAGCTTCTGGGAATTCTCTTGTCCCTATCTTGCTGTAGGAACTCTAGGGTTACAGATATATTGTCATGTCCACCTTTTACATAGATTCTGGAAATTCAAACTCAAGTCTTCACACTTGCACATCAAGGTTGATGTGTTGTTAATTAATGAATAAAACAATAGAATTTTGTTACTTACTACATGTCTCTTTAAGATAAATTTATGATACATGAAGTAGTAAGCCGTGAAATCATGTAGCTTAGGAAAGGAAGAAAATAGCAACAAAACCAATATGTAAGTCTATTTTTTCATATGTAATGGAAATGTAAGCACAATTTTCCATATGTAATTAAATATATAGTATATTGTGCCATATAGGATTTGATTGCAAGGTTAAAGTCTATCAAAAATGATTGACTGCACATAAGATATGTTTGGTCGTGGTTGGTTTTTATTTGATGACTTTCATAATAGGAAAGTGGTACATAATATTAATATATACACAGTTATGCCAGTATATTATAAATATATGGTTATATAGACATTTACACTCAAGCATAAATTAATGAGGATTTATAAATGCATGTTTATATGACTAGGCATAAACATACATATGTATGTTTCTTGTTGCTCAAAATGGAAATATCTTTATTTTACATATTAAAACAGTATCTCTTTTGTGAAAACTATTCAGATTAATTCTAGCACAAATGTTGATTTTTTTAAAAAGATTTATCGTTATTATTTTTACTTATATGTATACATGTGTGTCTGTGTGAAATCATGCCTCTTATATGGTGGAATATATTCCGTGCCTATGGAAACCAGATGATGGTGTAAGATTCACTGGAGCTGGGTGGAGTTATAGGCAGTTGTGAGCTACCTGAGATGGGAGGAACCGAACTGGGGTCCTCTGAAAGAGCAGCAAGTACTCTCAACAGCTGACCTGTCTCTCCAGCCCTTGCTTTGACATTTCTGAGACTGACTTTTTCCTGGACACAAGATGAAGAAAGACAAGAAGGATGTCCATTGCCCCCTGGGACCCGAGTCAGTGCTGTCCTCTCCACAGGAGCTGGGCCCAGTTAGATAAGTGACACTCTGCTCAGCAGGTGCTCACTGGAGTTACTGTGTGCTCAGCACTACACTGGGGTTTGAATCAATATTTTCCGTCTTTGAGGGGGAAATCTCGTTATAGATACAAAATACAGCCTGGCGGAATAGGGTCAGAAAAAGAAAGATAAAATAAAAATGTGAAAACACTTTTTAAAAGTCACATGAGTATGAACAGCCCTTCTTTCTCCCTTTTGAACAAGACAGTTTACTGTTTCATTTCATAACATAAGCCTCTACGTGTCCTCTGTCTTTTCTGTGGCAGGCAGATCTTTATGGATTCGAGACCAGGCTGGTCTACATAGAAAGTTCCAGGCCAGCCAAGGCTGTAGAGCAAGACCTCGCCTAAAAAAAAAAAAAAAATTTTTTTTTCAGACTGTAGATTGTTTACTCAGATTCTCTGAAATGAATTTAGTTCTCAGTATTCCTCCCATCACACTCAAAGTAATTATGTGGCTAGGAAAACATGCAAACAAAATGTGTAAGTTAAAACCCTCTTTGTGTACACCCAGTTCACTATCCAGGGTTAGGGACATGTCGCTTGGTTTGTACAATTAGACTCGTTCTATCAGGAGGCCTTCCTGTTGACAGCAGGAGCCGCCATTCTGTCACAGATGTCAACTCTGTGCGCTACAATGTTAAAGAGTCAGTCAGCAAGCCTCTAATTTTAGGCTTTTCTAGAAAATTCTGAACATAGATAGTAATGCTGTCTGCTGAATGGATTTCATGAAGAGTGAAAAGACATTTAATTAGGCACGAGTAGCTAGGGCACGCTGCCCTGAAATCTATAAGACAGCACAATCTGGACTCCGTCTATCCCACCAGAAAGTGCCCAGAGATGCCTCCGTCTTGACAGTGATCCCAACTTCTTTTCTTGCTAATCTTTTAGCACTTTCTGACTGTTCAGTATTCTTGGCAGAATTAATCAAAACAAAAATGCTTGCATGCTCCTCCGTAAATTCTAGATTTTATACAAACCTCTCTCCCCATGGCAAGATGCCTATAAGACAGCCTTCTGGTTCCGTCTTTGGAAGGAGCTTGTTGCAACATCCTTTTTTCTATATTTAAAAGTTAAAATCCTGTTGAGCAGTGGTGGCGCATGCCTTTAATCCCAGCACTCTGGAGGCAAAGGCAGGCGGATCTCTGTGAGTTCGAGGCCAGTCTGGTCTATAGAGAGAGATCCAGGACAGCCAGGGCTACACAGAGAAACCCTGTCCAAAAAACCAAAAACAACCACAACAATAACAACAAAAATCCTCCAGCACTTGTAAATTGGAAGGTGGGGGTCTTTTTGCTTTTCCAAATTTTGAAATTGAGATTTTATTAGACTCAGTGGAATTTAGGCAAGTAAAGATGAAATAGTCAACCAAATAGTCTCTCTACTGTAATCATAGCTGCTAAGTCCTTTCCCCATGAAGCAGATTAGGTCTTCTGTTGGCAAAGTGTGCCTCTGTGTACTAAGTTTTCATTATAAACACGTGGGGAATGCTGGATTTCTGACAGGGGTCTTTGGGACGAAAGCTGTGAGACTGCTGAGGGTCTGTATGGGTGACTGCACTGCCTGAGAGGACAAGTGGAAAACAGATCATCAAGGAAAGATTGACACAGACTTTTTGTGTGGAAGTCGCTGTGTTTGACTATTGCCCCCTAAGAGGCTGAACTATGCACTTCCAAGGAGAAAATATTAACGTGCACATGTAAACTTAGAATTTGTAGACTGGAGTTGAAATCTCCATCAATTCTCCCTCACGGTGTTCTTGTATGCATTCAATAACAAGAAATGAAGAGGTGTCGTGCATATTATGTATGTTTTCATTCATTCACCTGAAAATCCCAGAAATGTATAGTAATTAACCAAAGCACCGATGGAAAGTTTCACTGTCGGAAACGTAACCAACACAGAGCCATGGAAACAGGCCTGCACAAACCTGCCTGCTACCAGCCTAGGAAATGCACATAATCCAGTGAACATCATTAGGTTCTTGACAAAAATAATTGTTTTCCAAGACTAGCCTTAAAGGTTGTTTTTTTTCTTCTTGTGCGAGTGTGTAGCAGTGGATGTGGGAATACTCTAAGCACTTTCATGGTTTGGTTGCTGTAACTCTAAGAGGGAAGTCTTTTGCAACCGGCTTCAATAGTGAAACACAGTGAGGTTTGCCAGAGTTTCCAACCGCAGAAACCTTTGAGGAAATATTTGGTAAGGTTCTTGTGTTTACACCAGCCGTCACGGGGAAGGACACATAGGTTCTCGTAACTTGTGATGTCCTGTGGCACACTTCCCAGGGCATCCAGGCTGCTTTAAAAACTGAACTCAGATTACTTCTCTGGTTTTCCTTCAGTCCTCATATAGTGAGTCCCCTTTCTCCTTGACTGGAGATTCTTGTCATTCTGTGGTGGCTTTGGGCCTCTTGACTCTCCAGTTGTGTCCTCTCTGTAACCTTCCATGACATCTCCACTCCGCCAGGTCACCTCCTCTCTCAGGACACGGCATTCATTCTGCATTCCAGTTGTTTCCACAATTTTCTTTTTCTTCAGGAAATTGATCTCAAGATTTCCATCCCCTGGGCTCTAAGGACCTCTTGCCTATGTAGTAGGTACTCAGTCCATCTTTGCAGTCTTTATGAGTGAAATCCCCTCCAAGACAATCAGTCTTGTCCAAGACAGAAAGACTAATATGATCTAGCTAATGATGGTTCCTTTGTGTCAACTCCTTCAGGGTACTCCTTAGCAGTCTAAGAAACTTGCCCTCCCATTTCTAGTGTGGGGAATTAGAATTCACTTCACCCACAACCTCACTCAATTCCTCCAGTGTTTCAAAAGGTAAACTAAAAGGGGCCAATCCAATCACATTCGAATCTTAACAGGTCCGCGTGTCTCTATAGATTTTAAATCGAGTTGGCACACAGTCATGGACAACTTCCTAAGGGCTTTTACTCTTGGCATTCAGACTTTTAAGAAAATTAAGCGACTAGAATAGAGTATAATAGTGAATGCAGAAGAAGGGAAGAGAGATGTTTGTGGCCAGAAACATGAGAGAAAGAGCACTATAAGTTTCTTTATTCTGCGTAGTGGTGGGAGAATCTACTTTTTGGCCTGCACAGCGGATGCACCATTTCTTTGGGTAAGTTTCCCCTATGTTTCCTGTCAAGCCAGGGTTTTAATGAAACAAAACGATACCGGATCCCTCTCACTAACACCTCTTCATCCCTCCAACTCCCCAGTCAGTGCCAGCCAAGAGCGTTTCTCTCAGCCTCTTTTTATCCCCTTTTCCCAAGAACAAGATCAGATATGTGAGGTCCTGTTTGATTCAAGCTTGGAGAGAGTGCTGTGTGTCTCACGCCCATGGGTTACCGGCAGCTGCCAAGAGTGGTATTGTCTGTACTTTAAATTCTTCAAGCAACCTAGAGGACTTATAGAGCAAAAATTATTTTTCATGGAACAGAGGGGCTGGGTTGTTGACGTTTCAAAGTCTTGAAAAATCGAGAACAGCACAGTTGTGCCCGGCTCTGTTTGGGGGCCCTGAGAGACATTTTAAAACCATACACTTTGTGTCGACTCAGTTCCTTCTCTCTGAGCTGCTGGCCTTGCGTCTCTAGTACAGTTGGAGAGGTCTCTATGACTGCAAATAGAAATCCACCAAGATGCTGCAGATGTTTAATAGACTACTGAAGAATACAGACGAATTCGTGCTACAAAAGAAGTCAGTGTTCTGTTCAAAAAAGTGACTTCGTAGTTATGAGGCTAATAGACAAGTGGAGAATGTGCTAACACAAATAATCACACTGGAAAAAAAAACATTATTTTTAACTCAATGTGATTTGAACTGACATTGAATTGCAGGAGATTTAAGAACTTGAAATGTAGGTGTTAATGTGTTTAAGTGCAACCACTACAATCTTAAGGAATATAAATGAAGAGAAAACAACACATCTGAGGGAAATAATTGCTATACTCAGATGTAAAACCCCAATTCAGATTGCTTGATGGAACAGTGATGCTTCATAAAATATTAACTAGGCAATTAAAAGTGTGAAAGCCATTATTTCATTAAATAGTCACTAAAAGCAGCAGTATAGGTAAATATATAGCAATAAAGAATTGCAAAATCTGTATAAACAATGATTAAGGTTCTTGTGGGACTTCATGTGGGAAAAACTTAAACACTGGGCTTTAAGATACAGTTATACAGGGAATTAATTAAATTATTGAAGTTTTGAAATCATGAGCACAGGGATGAAATTGGTAGGTTTGACAGTTTTTAAGGAATGAATGTTTCATTCTGCTCTTGGAAGAGTTTACTTTTTACTTACGTAAAATAAAGCCCCACTTAAATATTCAGTATAAGGGAGCTTATAGAAAATTTGCCATTTTAGCTACAGCCCTTCAGAGGCCATAAGAATATCAGTTATAAAATTACAAATAGTCTGCTTCTAAAAGCATTTGATAGTGAACGATGTTCTTGTCAAAAGGAGAAACGAGAAGCAGCTATTCAGTGGTAAAGAATATAGCAAGGGTGCCCTGATTACTGTGAGGGGTCCCTGATATCCTGGAGCAAAATGGACTGAATGCTCACAGAGGGAAAGCAGCCCTCTAGGTACAGGATTTTTTTTTGTCCGCACTTTATGTCCATTTGTAATCAAAGCATGGATGCTTCCTCTCAGGTTACTATCTTAGTATGTGATAATGCTAACGATTTTTTTAAACATGCTGACTATCCTCATTAAAACAAATATTTCTCTCTTGTCTGGGGAGATGTTTCTATAGATAAACCATGTGCCATGCAACCATGAGGACTGGAGTGTGGATACTAAAAACCCATGTAAAGCCAGATGTGCTGGTATGCATCTGTAACCACTGCATTCCTACAGAGTGATGGGGCAGTGTATAGAAAGAAGAATCCCTTGAAGCTGTGGGCCAGCTAGCCCAGTGTTTGCAGCAACAAGCAGTGAACACCTGTCTCAACCGAGGGAGATGGTGAGAACTAGCATCCAGGGCTGTCCTCCGCCCTTCCCTCCCGTGTCAGGATATGCACATACCATGGTGCTCACATGTCCACACTATGCATACATGCACAAGTAAAAATGAAACAGAGCAATATTCGTCTCCTCACCTCTGCCACATTCCTGGCCTTTCATCTATTGCTAACCTCTTAGAACCTTGCACAGTTAGCATATGTATTTTTCTCTCCTTCCACTTGTTCCTGAGTCTGCAATAAACAAGAGTCTGCTCCCCTCACTGCAAAAACTTTCCCTGACCCATCCTTGTAACACGAATTGCTAAATGGTCTTATAATAAAAAATCCAGAGCCAGATATTGGAGTAAATGCTGAAAGATCAGAGAGACAAAGGAACAAGCCACAGACACTTCTCACCTCACCAACTCCACGAATCCTCTCACTGAATGTCTCTGAGTCCTCCACTGAAAGGTGTACAGCCGAAGGGGCCTCTGCAGCCAAAAAGGGCTTCTGCTAAAAAGGTTTCAGCTGGAAAGCTTTAGTTCCTATCTCCTCACGCCTTATATACCTTTCTCCACCCAGTCATATTACTTGCTTCCTAGTGCTAGGATTAAAGGCATGTGATTCCCAAGTACTGGGATTAAAGGTGTGTGCCACCACTGCCTGCCTCTGTTTCTCACCTAGACTGAATCAGTCTCATGTAATCCAGGGTGGCTTTGAACTCAGAGAGATCTGGACGTATCTCTGCCTGCCGAGTGCTAGGATTAAAGGTGTGTGCTAACACTGCCTGGCCTCTATGTTTAATCTAGTGGCTTGTTCTGTTCTCTGACCTTCAGGCAAATTTTATTAGGGTACACAATATGTCACCACACATCGCAGCAATGCCCTTGAATTTATTACATGTAGTGGGCAGCATTCTCTGTCATCACTTAGCTGAGCCACAGTTTGTAATTTGTGATTATAATTCTGAAGATGCCTTATTACCTCAACTTCCAGAATGCCTCATGGGCCCACTTTCCTACTGCCTCATTGCCATCTCTCAACCCCTTGATTCCTTCTTATAACCTCAGTTCTAACATTAGAGCCCCCAAAAACTCATGCCTTGAGCTGCACTGTAGTTTGGATCCTAACTGACCCCCCACGACCTGTATGTTGAAGTCTTGGTCCCCAGTACATGCACTGTTGGGAGATGATAGAACATCTTTGGGGTGAGGTGTAATGGAAGGAATTTAGGTCATTGGAGGTGTGGCCTTACAGGTGATATTTAGACTTTCACCCCTTGCTCTTCCTCTCCTTTCTTCCTTTGCCATGAAAAAAGCAGTGTGGTCTGACACGCTCTTCCTCCCATGCTCACTGGCTGGCTACAGGCCCAGAGCAATGGAGTCAGTTACCATGTCCTGAAACCTTTCTAACTGTGGGTCAAAATATCAAAATATTTATATATATATTTGGTAAAATATTATCAAATCCTTCCCTTTTTTTGAATCATCACCTCTGTTTCAGTAATGAAAAGCTGCTAATAAGGGCTGCTTCTGTCTGCACACTCACCTGACTGTCTCATCCCTACATTTTCCTGCATTGATGTCTCCAGGATTTATATCTGTAGGCCAGAACTCTTACCTGAACACCATACGAACAGATCTAACTATCCATTTAAATATTCAGTGGACTTCAATTTGATTTGCTGATCTTTGTCCTATTCTGGCTCAAGCTAGAAGTCTGAGGACCATCAGCAATTCTTCCACTGCCTGTATTAACCTATCAGCAAATGTGGGTGCATCTTCTGAACAGTCTTCCCTCTACCCAGTCCCCCATCTTCCTCATTTGCTTTCTCGGAGTAGCTTCCCACTGGTTTCCTTGCCTTGCTTCACCCATCATCCAGGCTGAGCTTGTTGAGATATGTCAGGTCATGTGATTCTCAGTTCCCCATTTTCTCAGACTTGCCCTTGTCTCTACAGTTCTCCCCAAGCTCTCAGTGGTCCAGCGTCTCATCCCTTCTTCAGTTGCTCTTATACAAATGATTGGTGATCTGCTGTTTAGATTTAAAATAAAGTGAAAAATTGTATCATGCCAGTAAACATCATCATTCTTATTTGTTTTATTAATGAGGTTTAGAATACAGTTTGATTGCATCCAAAGAAATCTCAATCTTGTACAGTTCAGACAAGAAAATTCCCTTTCTTTCTGTTTACTCTGTGAATCCACGCTGATTGGCCATGTTCCTGCAGTCAGTGGAGATGGTTTATATACTACAGGGTAGAAATCTGAGACATTTTTATATGGTGTTCCCCTGTCTCTGTATTATCTTTGTCCAAACATTCGGAAAGGTTCACAGCCACATCAATATTCTATCAAATGAGAAAAGAGAGCGCCTGCATATTCCCTTTAAAGGCACAGTGCAGAAGTTACTCCCTCACTTTGCCAGAATTTAGCCAAGTTGCCACAAGGAAGAATGGACACTTTGGTATCTATTCTATGTGGCCAGCTACCTAACTAACTTTTTTTTTCTATGTAATAAGGGGTAACTAGACAATTTTTTGCCCAAGTTCACTATGCATCACTGACATCTCTCTACTTCTTTATGTTCATTGGCTTATAACAATGTCTTATTAATAATTTATTCATGAAAATCTCCTGCATATTCAGATTCCAACTAACATGATAACTGTTTTATATCAGTTTTCTCAATGGCATATGATGATGCTCTGAGGCAGTGACTCTCTTTCTTCATTTAGTGCTATGACTGAGGAATCCAAACTTGGAGGAGAATAAGTAGAACGGTTTTGTATAACTTGATCAGATCCTCGGGGCTAGTCTATGGTTGACTGACATGAGACTCTCGTCCAATGTTTCCTGACTTTAAAGTCCTCATCCTAAATTTTCATCACTGTTCATAATACATGGTTAAACAAATCATTTGACATACCGCCTGTGTCTCTAACACATTGACTCAGATTGTTAAAGCACACTGGACAGCAGGCTTCAGTTGATGCTTTGAGGTGAGCACTTATGACTCTTGTTTCTCTCATACATAACTTTTAAGGTAGTTTTAACTTATGGCTCTGAACATGGAGAGACCTTAGAAGTAAAAGATGCCCTGAATGTCACAATAGCTCTTGGCTGAGAGTCTCACTTTGACTTTAAAATGCTAATCTCTCCCCTGAAGTGCAGCAGACAGAAGCAAACTGCTTACTCTGGGGACACCATTTGCATAAATTGTTTCTATCCTTTGTTTGAAATTTTTTATTTTGAGGTTCAAACATTTGAAGGAAAGAAGGATTTTTTCTTTCTCTTCCAAAGTAGCATGTGTCCCTGGCATTAGGATGAGTAAAAACAGACACTGGACCAAAACATTGGACTTCAATGAGAGAAATAAAAGTTCCCTATTTTCTTCCATATTTTCTTCTAATCTTGTCCACCCTGACTCCTCTTATAGGTAAGTATGAGATAATAATTGTTTTATCTTTTTGGAGACAGATATTTAAACTCTAATTATTTAAGAAAATTGGAACACCAAGGAAGTCAATAGTGGATTGATCCTGTAGTTAGAATTCTTTTTAACTTTCTTTTTATATATTTCTTTGTGTCTTTCACATCATGCCTCCTAATCCCACCCGTGTTCCCGAATAAAACAAAATAAAATTTAAGAGAAAAAAAGGAAGAAGGGGAAAATTTCATCATGGAAGCTGCAATATGATACAGTGAGTCACACAGTAAACCCCCTTTATTTATACATTTATAAATGCTGGCGTTCATTGCAAAGAATCATTGGTCTGATTTGAGAGCCCCTGCTCATTGACACTGGGCCCTCTTGGGACTCTTCCTGGACATCCCATTGTTGCCCTGTGTCATGGAAATCCTGCAGCCCTGGGTCCACAGGACTGCCCCACCTACCCATCTGTGCTCCAGCAAATCATAGATGGGGTGAATGTTGGGGTGGGCTAACATATAACCCTGATTCTGGGTCTGGGTAGTTGCAGGGTTGTGCCAGCTCTCCCCTGTCTTCGTCACCAGGGTGGGCTCTCCAGCATTGCCCTGGCTAGTTCACCTCTTGTAGCAATGAGCAAGGGGTGGGGACCACCTTTCTGGTTTTTATGTCCTCAGGGTCGGTTCTCCCCACATAACACCTTGAGGAGCAGCTCTACTGCGTTGCCCAGGCAAGGTATAGGGGCCACTCTCCTGAGTGATGCAGCTGATGAGGGGCAGTGACCGAACTCCCTGCTCTTATGGCCTCAGGGCCAGCTCTTCCACCTGCCTCAGGTGTTGATGGGTGGGGTGCGGGGATGGAGGGGTGTATAATTCTTTCAGATTACTTACCTGCAAAACAAAGCAGAACATTTTTATGTACATTGAGAAAAACGTAAAGGGGTAGTATTTTAAAGCAAATGTGAATGATGGGAAAGCAGATATTTTAGTACTTCATATGTTGTGAGAGCTTAACATAGACGTAGTTTTATTGTAATCTGGTACTTTTAATGTATCTTCTAGAATTCCATACTCCTGATCTCAAAAATAAAGATTTCTTTGTCTCAAAGGATAATTTGAGAGCCTTTGAGATGACCCAGATTGACCCAAAGACTCTTAGGTTCTTAACTCTCCTAATATTATGACCCTTCAATACAGTTCCTCGTGGGGTGACCCCTAACCATAAAATTACTTTCATTGCTATTTCATAACTGTAATTTTGCTACTGTTTTGAATCGTAATGTAAATATCTGTGTTTGGTCTAAGTGATGCTAATATCTAAGTATGGTCCTTAGGTGATCACTGTGAAACAGTCCTTTTACCTTTCCCAAAGAGATCGTGTCCCACAGGTTGAGAACCCCTACCTAAGAGCCTAATATATAGAGTTGATGGCAACCTACAGTCTTTGCACCAGGCTAAGAAAGCAATTTTCAAAGAAATTCAAAACACTAGAGCCTTCCTATGGCCAGGTAAATCTCAGAGAAAGCTTGTCTTAGCATCTTGCTGCCTTCCTGATGGGTTCCTTCCTTCCCATCCTTCCCAGACACATACGGCTTCGGGTGCACTTCGAAGGACAGCGTCGCCATTTTCTGAACTTTGTTTGGTGAGGTCCTGCTCACTAGATGTTCTGTGCTCTCTAAAAGAAGTCGACTGCTTTGTCTTTTTTCTCAGTCAAACCTGTTTTCTTTTTCCTTTGACTACTTAGTTGTGGATTTCCTTAATGAGTATCAGATCAATATAATTTATAATAGATTTTTGAATCACCAAAATTAGTGACACACACATTTGAAGAGTACTTTAATATCAATAATCATGTGATTGTTATGAAAATAAAATAGGTTTTAAAATGTATTGTGTTAAAAGCATAAAATAGGGTATACCTTCTTAAAATTCTAATTCTGTAGTATGGTATGGTTCACTGCAATCATGCTGTACACAGGATGTCTGTAAAGCCTCTTCACCTTGAATTTCAGAAACTCTCAGTAAAATAGCAACTCACATGCTTTTCTCCCCAAAGCCCCGGAAACTACCACTCTATTCTCTACATCTAAGAGTTTGAGTATGTTAGATACTGAACCATTTTCAAAATAGCCAAGAGATAGAAACAGTCTAAGTGTTCAGATATGATGAATGAACAGAGAAACCATAGCATATGCCTGCAGTGGAATTTCCCTCAGACTTTAAAAGAGGACAATTTAACATATGCTGCAGCACTGATGAATCTTAAGAACATTATAGGCAGTGAAATGAGGCCAGTTACAGAAAGATAAATACTTCCTTATTCTACTAATATAAAGTAGATATTTTTCTGAGCAGAGAGAAACAGGCTTTGTGGCATGAGATGTTTTTCACTTCTTCTTACTTATGACCTCTATGCATTTTTCCTTCCACTGGCAATATGTTTGAATCTTTAAGTCAACAGGGATTCATTTCATAATAATGGGTATTTCCTATATGAAGAGAAAAACCACCTTGGTTAATATTATCACATTAGTAATGGTCTCTTGAGATATTCATCTAATATTGTATTTTCATGTGATATTTATAATACTGTAATGGACATTTGTTGTCATTTTATATTACTTGTGCTTTAGTTTCTCTTAATTTACAATTGGGAGGTGGAAGGCTTTAAATTTATTTTTAATCTGTTCTTCCCAAGCCCTTTGCTTTTAGCCCCTGTAGCCTTCAGTGTTAATGAGATCTTCAGAAAATCGTGGGAGAAATTAGAGTTTGAAATTGGTTTGACATAGTTCATTTTAGCATATACATTACTAAGAACTGATCTCTATAGCAGAAAATGTATTATTTTTTTTCCCTGAGAAACCAGAATCTAGAGTTTCTCAAGTTGATACTTGATCTCAGGCTATGTACTGCATAGTGCTCTCAGACCTCTGTCCATGGTGAGCTCAGGTGTGTGGATATTCAGGAGTGTGGGTGTCCACAGTGAGCTCAGGAGTGTGGGTGTTTAGGAGTGTGGGTGTCCATGGTGAGCTCAGGAGTGTGGGTGTCCACAGTGAACTCAGGTGTGTGGGTGTTCAGGAATGTGGGTGTTTAGGAGTGTGGGAGCTTGTCCTTATGCATCCCTCTGTACATCCCTTTTTCCTGCAGCTCTGACAGTGTTGGCTTCTTGGCTTGTGTATAGCCTCTCGGCCACTGTCTGTCTTAACAGCCGTCACTCACCAAGATGTCATAGTCTTAAGGCTTCCTGCTCATCACAGGTGTATGCTCAGCAGCTTTCCCTGTCTCTTTCTCATGGCAACATAGAATCAATGTCCACTACTTCCTGGAAAAAACAATTAGTGATCAAGAATTGCTAAGTGATTGTCTAGCCAGAAATAGAGAGGGAAATGATAGTATACAAGGTCAATTTTTCTACTCATGACTTCATTACTCATTCAGTCTTTCAACTAGAGCTTTTAGCTCCTGCTGTTTCCCCTAAAATCTTAGATATTATAACAGCCCCATTAAATCTGTTCTTTAATCTTAAGGAGAAAACCTTTTCCTAGGAAAGTAACATCTTCTTAGATGCAGCATATCCTGCTTTATGTAGCACATTTAAGTGCTACAGTACCAGAAAACAGTACTACCAATATCTATACAAGTATGAACTTCCACAAAATAATAAACCACAGAAGCAAGTGGCATGTCAAAGAGCATGTGCTGTTATAAATCTCATCCTACCCCCCCAAAATCTCCTTCAGCAAAGACTTGCTTTACCATGGAGAAGAGGCTACTGGGTTTCTTACAGTTTATTCATGGGCTCTATAGAACTCAACAGAAGTGGGGCCCATGTTTACTCAGCCCCCAAATTCTGTCACACCATTTTCAGAAGGTTGTTCTGATGTTACAGGAGTTTTTTGGAAATCTTTTTATCTGCTGTTCTTGGTAGCTGTGATAGGAATAAGTAGATATTATCTTTGCTATATTCAAACCATATTGTCTTAAGACAGAAGAAGCTGAAGTTTGCTTTCAATACTAACTTTAAAAAACATTGTTGCCGGGCGGTGGTGGCGCACGCCTTTAATCCCAGCACTCGGGAGGCAGAGCCAGGTGGATCTCTGTGAGTTCGAGGCCAGCCTGGTCTACAAAGTGAGTTCCAGGAAAGGCGCAAAGCTACACAGAGACACCCTGTCTCAAAAAACCAAAAAAATAAAAAATAAAAAAAAAAATAAAAAAAATAAAAAACATTGTTGTCGCCGGGCAGTGGTGGCATACGCCTTTAATCCCAGCACTCGGGAGGCAGAGGCAGGCAGATCTCTGTGAGTTCGAGGCCAGCCTGGTCAACAGCGCGAGATCCAGGAAAGGCACCAACACTACACAGAGAAACCCTGTCTCGAAAAACAAAACAAAACAAAAAAACAAAAAAAAAAAAAGAAGGAAAAAAACACTGTTGTCTTTTATGCTAGCATACTGCTAAATTCATTTACATCGCTACAATCACTTCAGGTCAGTGGGAGACTAAATTTGAATATGTTCTTTTGAAGGAACTGAGAGATCTGCCCAAGTAAAGGTGCTGGGTGCTTTGTAATCTATGGTAGAACAGGATGTATGCGACTTCTAAGAACAAATAATGTCTGTTACAAAGAGAAGTATTCCTACTTACAATCTACCACAGAAGTACTCCTACTTACAATTTACCACAAAGTCCAGGGGAACTTTTAGCAAGTACTTAATGTTACTTATCCTTAAGCAAAAGAATAGTATAGAGCGTATAAGTGAGAAGCAAATTAGGGGAGCTGGGGAGATGACTCAGTTTGCAAAGCACTTGCCAGGCAAGCATGAGGACCTAAGTTCAGATTCTCAGCATCTATATAAGAAGCCAGGAACATCATCTTGCCCTGCAATCCCATTAGTAGAGATAGGGCGATTCTAGAGGTTTGCCAGCCAGGTAGTCTAGCTCTAGGTTCAGTGAGAGAACTTGTCTCAAAACTAAGGTGGAAAGTGAGTTAGGAAACCAAACAACATTAACCTCATACCTCCATGTGCATGTGCACACATCCATATCTACACACACATGTGCACATACCAGCACGTATACCACACACACACACACACACACACACACACACACACGTGTGCACATACCAGCACATACACCACACACATACACATACACATACACACACCTACATACACATGTGCACACATACCAGCACGTACACCACACACACACACATACCTACACACACATGTGGGCACATACCAGCACATACACCACACACACACACACCAACACACACATGTGCACATACCAGCATGTACACCACACACACACACATGCACACACACACATACACACACATACACACACACACCCATACCTATACACACATGTGCACACATACCAGCACATACACCACACACACACACACACACACATACTTACAGCCACATGTGCACACATACTAGCATGTACAACACACACACACACACACACACACACACACAATTATAAATAAAGTAGGGTATGGAAGAGAGTAGCTAATGACAGAATACACAAGGAATCTTCCAGAGATGATGGTCCAGAAAGAACTCAGAAAGACCAAGACATATAGTCTGTAGATTGACCATCATAGAACTCTAGCTCGTTATAATTTCAGTTCTTCTAGATGACATTATTCCAACACTGCTTTCATTTCTCTTTGATCTTATCTTACCATTCAAGCTGAAAGATGGTGAAATGTCCTTCATTATTTCCTTTGTTTTAAAGGGCCTCAATATTAGTGGCCTTCACTGAACTGAATAGTGATAGAAACACCTGATGCTTCCCCTTGGCACATCCTAGCAGACCCTGATATCCAAGTTCCCATTGACTACATTTATACTCAGTCATGACTCCACCCTCTAATGCTTGAGAATGTAGTCCTGTGTGAGCTACAGAGCTCCCAAATGCATGCTCTGCATCTTTCTTGCTTTGTTATCTATTACGTGCAGTATTTTATATGCAAAGCTGAATACGTGTGAGATGAATTCATCTGACTGTGAGTTTATGTGTTTTTCTGTTATCGAAAGTTTTTTTTATTATTGCTAAAGTTACTAAAAGCTTAGATGTCACTTGAACAGAAGCTGTTTTAGTGTCTCTCTCCCCTGTCTCATTCTTCCTTTGTCTATCCTTTCCTCCCTTCTCCTCTTCCCACCTTCCCTTTCCACTCCAAGGGAAGGAAGAGAGAAATTTGGATTCTGGAGCACTGTGAAATCAGAGCATGGAGAGATTGAGTAGCTGTGGACTTGGGACAAAGGAGAGCCTTTCCCCTAGATCTGAGGAAGAACCCTGTTTAGTTGGAGAATTCTGAGCCTGAGCTATGAAGCAGCTTCCAGGTGTTTCTTGTGAGACACCATGAAATGGAGGGTGTGCTTAAAAATGTCATTTATGAACTTATAGAGACCACATTAGGAGCCAAGAGCACTTAAAGTATAAGCTAAGTCTGGTAACATCACCTGTTTTGAGGAATTAGTTCTTTAATAGTTTGACCACTATGGTTTCAGTGGATGAATGGTGGGAACTGAATTGCTTCTGTTTAAATTGAGGACATTTCCTGACGCATATTCCAGCCCAGTCAGTAGCTGCTATCATGACTAAAATCTGAGCAGAGGTGAGATGGTCATTCAATAGAGCAGAACAGGATACATGAGCAGGCATTGAAACCTGAGAGACAGGTGGCAGGCTCATATTGATTCTCAGGGTGGAGAGGTCAAGTTTGAAAACTAGAAGAAAGTATGAAACATGACTGGGGTGAAGATAGAGTGAGCTGAAACTAAATGCCAAAGATGTAGGGCTGTCAGTGTGCACAGGGTCACATCCCTGGTGACTGCAGAAACCAGCACAGCTCAGGCAAGGCCCCTCACTTGGAACAGGGACA
Source organism: Peromyscus eremicus (assembly GCF_949786415.1). NCBI lineage: Eukaryota > Metazoa > Chordata > Mammalia > Rodentia > Cricetidae > Peromyscus > Peromyscus eremicus. The sequence goes on from NC_081418.1 coordinate 34,769,484, forward strand.
GACTTCTTGTGTGTGAACCTTTTCTCTTTGAAGACGGCTGCTTCTCTTCTGTGGGATCACATTGTTTCAGTGTTTCTCTTGATTGGATTAGATAGTGTTGATTGCTTCCTTTCCATGTGATGGCCATTGCTTATGTGCATCTCTTCTTGTTCCACGTGAAGTCCTCCTCATGTCACACATTAGTACACTACATATGGACGATGTAGAATCGTAGAACTTGAAAGTCCCTGCGGATCATTTGGATGCCTCTTCCTGCCTGACTTTGACCAGGCAATGGCATGAGATGGGCAGAGAAGGAGAAGAACATGCCTGGGGCCAGAGCATGTGCTTTTACAGGCACTGGTAGTGTTTGGGATACAAAAAAGAAATGAAATTCCTACATTCAAAAGTCATTTGAAAGTATAATGTGAGCTGTTTCTTGTGCATGCTGTATATACCAGTTACTGCTAAATATTTTGCACTTACCTAGTAATTCAGCTCTGAAAGCTTTGCAAGATGTGTTGTATGCATTTTACAAAAGAAACTGAAGCCTAAAGAAGTTGCATAACTTGCTCAAAAAGATGGTATTAGTTGATTTTCTCGTCACTGTGTCCAATTACCTCACAAGAAGCAACTTAAGGGAGGAAGAGGTGATTCTGGCTCATGGATAAAGGGGATACAGTCCAACATGGAGGAGGAGGAGTAGAAGTAGAGGTTAGAGCAGGATGCAGCTGGTTACATCTAAGGGAATCAGGAAGCAGAGAGGTCCAGTAAAGGGATGGCCTTACTTCCTGTAGCGAGGTCCTCTACCTCATAAAAGTTCCACAGCCTCTAATATAGTGCTGTCAGCTGGAAACTAAGAGTTTAAACAAGCCTGAGGGAAGTGGTTCTCTTTCAAGCTATAACAGTGATGTAGCTTAAGTACAAGCACTGGGTTTAAAGGTCCAAACTAAGAAGTAGGAAAGATTTTGCCAGTCATTTATCCTCATGTGTGTACCTTAATCTGTTTCTCATATTTACTACCAGGAATACCATTACATTATGAATGTCTTTTTTTTTTTTTTTTTTTTTTTCTGAGAATGGAAGAAGAGAAATGGGAATGAGATAAGCAAGAGAACTATTTTAGGAAATATCCTCAGTAATTCAGGCAAAACATTATTTTTGTCAGAAATCTTATTTTTTTGTATTCACAACTTACTTAAAGTAAAAAAAAAAAATAGAGTTGAAACAATGTTTTGTAAGGCTCATAGAAGTCATAGGCCCTGTCAGATAACCTACTACTATTTTTCTACTAAATGAACTTAATATTAAACTGACTTCTAGTTATTTTTTATACCAGTAGATTAGTACATCTCAGCCCTCATCAGAGAAGCTTCTGTTTGCATAGATGGTGATTAATGCAGAGACCCACAACTGGCCAAGGTACAGATGGTAGTTAACTGTGGAATGCTCAGCCCTAGATGGAACATGTATACCAATCCCTTCCTCCCAAGGCTCAGGGGTTACTGCAGAAGAGGGGCATGAAGAGTGTAAGAACCATAGGCAGTGGATGAATACAAGGAAAAGTAAGAGGGCAGCTCCACATCACAACTAGAGGTTATGTCTGAATCACACGCCCTATGCAAATTCAAGCCTGACCAAATAACAGCATGAGAGGGAAGGTGGACATGAAGTCCCACCCCTGGCCAAGGGACTAATGACAATTGATACCTTTGGAGAGAGGAATAACCAGCTTTTGTAGGTCAACCATGCCCTAGTGAAACACTATATATTCATGAATATATAGGCAGCACAACTGATAGGTTAAAAAGACACAAAGTTGAGTGAGTAGGAAATGTGAGTGGATCTGGAATGAGTTGGGGGAAGGGGTGAATATCATCAAAACTCATTCTACAAAATTCTCAAAGAACCAATAAAAATGTTTATGAAAAGTTAAATTGAAGTATTATTGCAGAAAAGCTACATTTCATTTAAAATGTCTAATACCCAATAAAAAGTACAGTAACAAGTTTTTTATGTTTGCCTCATAATATAGAATATAGACCACTTTTTAAATAAATGATATAGCAACACTTACTTATAGGATTAATAGAATCTGCTTACCAAAAATATCTAGACTAGTTAAAATATTCTAAAATTTGATGATGGAAACATTATATGTCAAGTGGGAATTTAATCAATGAATTGCTTGATAATTTAAAATAATGTGTGCTTGTGTTTTAAGAAAATATCAAATTATTCGGCCTTTTGATGCTATTTGCTGAAATTATTTCCCTAGGAGTTATTCCAGAATGCCTATAAGGTCATGAAAAATTCATGTTAATTTGTATCCTTGGTTTTCTTTCACCTGTTTTAATCTAGTGTCATGGAGAAGACTGACTTTCCTTCTCCCATCATCACCATTCTGACCAACATGCTACCTCCACATTGTCTTCCTTCTGGTCGTGCCCACCTGGCAGCCGGCCAGTGGAGTGGGCGACCTCCAAATGAGTCACCGTTTTTTCATCTTCACACCTCTCTTTCCTGCCTTCCAGAAGGAAGTAGAGCATCAGCATGCCCTCATGCTAACAAGCACATATACACTCAGAAAGGGAAATTGTTTGGAAATTTATAGGGAAGGCTTCAAGGCATACTCATTTAGCAGAATGGTCTACAAAAGGTAATTAATATTTAAAGGGGGCCATACACTGTAGTTCCTTTTTTTTCTTATGTTTTTTGTTAGACTTTTTTTTTCAAAGTTCAGAAACTTGCTGTGTGTGTGTGTGTGTGTGTGTGTGTGTGTGTGTGTGTGTGTGTGTTTGATTTGAATACCAGAACAAAATCATGCAAACCTTTCAGTTTAAAGTTTAAAAAGTTTTGAATTTACTGTCTTCTTTCGTATTCATTTAGTCATTTTCAGCTAGCACTTAGAGAACACCATGCTGTATCTTTCTTCGTGTTCATAGATCACAATCATTAGCACAAAATTAGTTGGCGTTTGAAAGTTGCATTCCCCATTTTAGCACAAGGCAGCTCAACATTTTGTTCCCATTCTCATGAAGCAGCAAATGCACTTTAATTCCCTAATAAAACTTTCAGGAGCCTGTAATCAGAACATATTCAGTTGATTTCATCCAGTAAGATTTGGAATAATAGTTTTTTTATTGCTTCTTAAAATTTAATAATGGCTTTGTTAATTTCTAGAATTTTTATATGATTTCTGAAAATAAGGAGAACTTGGCCTTCGGTAGAAAGCTTTATCTTCCCTGTTACTACCGCATTAGCAAATATAAACGCTGCTTAGTTCCATCGCTAGAAAGATGATGACCAAGTAATCTATCATATTTTCATGTTTATATAAACCTAAGAGTTATAGATACAGTTTTAGCTTTACTTTGATAGACTAAAAATAATTTCATTTTTTGCTATCCTTGCAAGTTGTTCAGTTAAAAATCTTTTACGTGAGCTATAATTATGTAGATTTATGTCTGTGTAATCACCTTTAAAGCTCGTTGACTGATTCGAGCCTTAGGATATCTTTCTTATGTTGATTACCCAAAGGAACCCTAGGTAATTTCCCCGAGTAAGGAGATATTGAGAAAGACTTTTTCCCTTGATTTGGCATTTCTGCTCTCAGTCTTGGTGTGAATAGAAGAGTGCCTCTGTGTTGCACATCCCACAGACTGTACCAACAATATTTAGAACAATAATGTGAAGCAATGTCTTACTCAGCATTAACCAAGAGAACAGACCAGGCACCAACCAATTTTTACCCAGTATCTCTCACTCCACATTTCAGCTTTTGTGGGGAGAGTTTTGGACAGGCAGTCACCAGGGACAGCTTCCGTGAACTTGTTACAAGGATGGATGCTGCATCTCATGTCCAGATCACAGTCTACAACAAAGCCAAATAGATAATAGCATTAAAGCATGAGAGCCATTTAGAAAGACTGGGAAATTCTGCAATAAATGGTAATTGACATCTTTAATCTAAAATCATTGCACGCAATGATTCATGTGTTTATATCCTCATGCACACACATATGCACATGCACACACACAGAAATGGAGGCCATCTGGGCTTTCATTAGGAGAGGAAAAGAAAAACGATCTGTGATATGAATTCAAATAATTCAGGACTGCTTTGAAAATCCACATCTGCTCACTATGAAAAAGCTATCAGTAAACCTGAAAACATTTCTGAGATGATACACCTAATCATGGGACTACCATCTCCCTATCACCATTATTTCACCTTGTGGAACACCTTTCCTAGATAATTGACATGATTTATAAGAGATAATTGTCTATAGTCTTTCTATGTCCATTGCTATCATTTACTCCCACCATACAAAAGGCTAAAGACCTTGCCAACTTCAGCTGAGGATCTCTGTATGTATGGTGGGTTTTTTGTTTGTTTGTTTGTTTGTTTGCTTTTTGTTTTGTTTTGTTTTTAATCCCTGTGTAATGTTTCAGGGTAGATACTTCCTAGGCAGCCAGGAAACTTAAATCTACTAATGGGTTAATGACAACAGGGTTTAAAGGGCTCTGCCCCCATTTAAAGGGAAAAATCATTTCAAAAGAAAAAAAAAACTGTAGTTGAATAAAGACTATTTCAGAGGTGAAAGATCATGTCAGGAATATTTCCTGCTCTATAAACCTGTCAGATTCAAAATGTGAATTTCGCATTTAGAGAAAGACATAGGTAGGGACTAGTTACTTTCCAGTGTCCAATATGGTGGTTTTATTTTTTAATGTTATATAACAGGCTTTTATAATAAAAATATATAGATTGTCTTCTTGAGAAAAAATGAAAACTATCGAATTTTATCCATTTTGTTCAACTGTAGCAATCTGATATGATTCAATAACCAATGTCATCATAGTTCAAATTCAGATTCACGATTTATAAAGAATGAAAACTAAATTGAAGATTGTCATTGTTTGCTAGGTACTAGTTGGGCACTGAGGCATTTTTTTTTCAAGTAAAGTTTGAAGGCGTTTCAGGTAATTGAGGTCAGTTTCAGGGAGAAAGTCTGATTTAGACGGGAAAGGACGGGGGTTTCTGGCCACACATGCCATGCATGTTAACAACATCCTCTGACTTGGCATTCTCTGCTCAGTGCTTTGCTGCATCTTGCTTTCCTGATATTAATGAAAAGAGCCAATTTTCAGGTCATTCACACTATTTAGAAAGTGAAGTTTATGATCCATGGTTTTGGAAGATAAACTTGGGTTCTATTTAGTATTCTTATGGGATAATAAACTATTAGATTTTAAGGCCACTGCTTGACAAACAAACTCTATGCTATGTATGCAGAGACTTCTTGGTTTTTATTGTATAATGTAGATAATAAAATTGAAAACTTGAAAAGTCTCTGTGTGAATATTCTTTGTGAATAACTAAATATCCCATTATCTAAATAAATACTACTTACAGAGTTCAATTCTACCAATAATTATGCAACTAATACATGGTAAAAGAAATAATGTCATAAAATCTAAATTATACTTTTACTTATGATTATCAAAATAACAAAAAGCCAGAGTTATATCATGCTATTATTGAGCTCTATCAGCTATTATTAAGTATAAATTGTAATGATTTTAAACTAACTGGCATATTCATTAAAATTCTTGTTAGTTTTACTGAACTATACATTATAACAAACAACTTGAATAAGTTCAAAACAAATTAAATATGGAAGCTAATTTGAAGACATGCAACTCACTTTGTCATGTCTGGATGAACATTAGGGATTTTGTGAATGAAGCCATAGACTCATGTTGTTTTATGCCTTTGTATGCACATGCTGCATGCTTTTTCTGGTTTCTTAGTGATGCCCAAGACCATACATTAAAGAGTTGTCTAAGCACCTAAGCGTTCACATAGATTATTTAATCATATGTTTAGAAGAATATTTTAAATGACTAGAAATTGTCATGATATGTTATAGACTATTTATTTGTAATCAAAATCTGTGGAAAGACTCAAGGTCAAAAAACTTAAGACATAAGTTAGCATATTTTAGCAGTCTAATTTACCTCATATATATGCCTACCATAGTGTGAATTTATGCATTTCACAAACTATTGTGAATTTTTAAATAAAATTAACAAAAACTATTTAAATGTCATATATAATCTCTTCCAAATTTCAAAAATATGAATACAATTAATAAATAAAATTTATAAACACTAATAAAATGCCATGATTATTTCCTTTCAGATGTTTAATTTAATGAGATTCTCAATTCTTCAGATCACTTTTTAAGTACTCTTTTTCAAATGAATATGAACTAAACTACCATTTGGAGGGTCTGTGTTCTTTATTGAAGCTGACTTATCTGCAAATATAGCCATCCAGTTGTAAAGTGATCACCATATTTAGACATTCCATCTTTGTGTTCAGGTCAGGAAGAAGTTCTATAACAGTAGTGCTCCTCATCTTTTTTAAATAAATATGAGATCCTTGTGGGTAAGGCTTAGGAAAGTGCAATTCTAAAACAAATGGTCCAGGATATTAAAAACAAAAACAAAAAGAGCTATAGGTACCTGAAGACTCATTCATGGAGATGTACTCAGTGTGTATAGGACATGAGGTGGGTCATTGAGGCTCTGGTTCGGAGATGTTTCTGACCGTTCTATACATTCAGTAATTTTGCTCATGTTGTCTTTTGGCTGACTCACTTGCTCTTCTACCTTCAGATTGAGCTTTTGCCTTGTCCTTCATCCCGTGCCTTTCAGATCCATGAATAGGACATGTTAAGAATGAGTGATAGGACTGAATGAACACACGGGAATATACTGGAGGTTTGAAGATAATGTAGGGGCCTTTCCTCTGCACTACTGCATCCTAGTCCCAGAATACCAGACCATATACACAACAGATGGAGATTAGCAACCCACAATGAACAATTCAGCTTATGTTGCAATTATCTCAAGGAGGGTTGACAAATACCATTCAATTACATCCAAACTGAGTTCATTTGGTGTTTTACTATTAAATAAGAATCAGATGGCTAAATCTAACTAATCTATATATTATTTCAAATAGTTTTCATTTTTGTGTGGTATACACAGTTATGGACTGCACAGAACTAAACTTTGTTGTTACCTATTTTAACACACTGGTGACCTATTAATTTGTGTTATAACCAGCCAGTTAAATAAAACAAACTTTTTACCGAATGAGTTGTAATGATGAATAAATAGACACTGTGGATTTTGCTTCATATTAACAGCAAATGTTTCTACATTGAGCACATTTAAAGTATCTCTTCATACCTAAATTCTGATAAACACCTTAAGCAGATATGTACAGGGGCCTGCCCACTCAGTGTCTGATACATTTTTCTTTTCTTGTCTTTCATTATCCTTCCCTTTGCCTAGATGGGTGGCAGAGGATGGTAAAAAGATATGATTGTAAGTGATCAAACTTTCTAGGACATTTTCTAGGGTGTCAAGAGTAAGTTCCAAAATGAAAGGAAAAAGTTACCAAGGAACAGATTCCATTAACTAGTTCTTTGTAAGTAAATTCAATTTTTTTCCCTCAAGTATCTGTTTCTATCTCTTCCTCTAAGACATAGGCTCTCTCACATAAGTCACAGAAGAAAAAGAATATTAGGACTCTTTCAATTTTATGTGCTTCTATGAAACGCTTTTGTTTTAATAAAGTATTTGGTATTTCATTAAGACTTTCAGTACTGTAGGTGCCCAGACAACTCTAAGGTCAGTCATTACATTTATTTAAATGGCAAATCTGCACAGGAAGGCCGTAAGGGGGAAATTAATTGAAGTTCCCTTCATGACCTGTTCATCAAAAAGTAAAGCTATTTCTGAAAAGGGAGATGGAAATTATATTTGAAATAGAAACGCATGGTGAGGTATTTTCTACTGGTCTGAACATTGAGATTTTTTTTTTATCCTAAGGGGTTAATGTATAATTGAAGTTTTCAATAATTGAACAGAAGAAAGTACTGGCTAAGTTCAAGAAAACTTGGTAAATCCCAGGGGAAATTTGAAGTCAGTTTCATATATTTATGGCTAACGGCATCCATTTTCTTTGAAAATGACAATCAGGAAAGTTTTACCTTTCAAAACCAATAATGTCTTTGTGCGCTGCTCTCTTTGACAGCAGCTGACATTGGGGACATAAAATAAGAGATGCTTTTTAAGTTGGAAGTGCGTTTTCATCACTTGCCATTCATTCTATATTCCATAACCCCTCTTATTCATTTTTGTATTATTCATTAAACACACATTTTTTTTTTTTTTTTTTTTTTTGCCTGTTGAGGTTGATAGATTTGCTGGCTTCTACTGGTAAAGTGATTCCCCAGACTGAAAGAAGATTGGGAAATGTCACATGAAGATGGCAGGTGACATTAGCAGAATGTTTCGAAGTGCAGGTGTCTAGTACATTTGGTAAAGGCGGGGGGGGGGGACAATGGAAGGGAATTTTTAGGGTAGTTGGGCTTGATTGTGTTATAGAGTCCAAGGAGAGAAGAAGAGAGAGATTGAAGCTCAAGAAATCCTAGAGGGGGTGGGAGGATAGAAAAGAGTGTGGACATGTGTCTCTATGAAATGTAGAAGGAAAGTAGTCAATGAGGGAGGATAGAAATTAGTTGGCAGGTGGAGAGGTGGGAACTTGCAAATGCCTGAGCAATGGCTGCTGTTTTCTCTGCGGTAACAACAGAATGAAAGCTTTATCACCATCGCTGTCCTCTCTAGGTGCAAAGAGGATGGATCTGTAAGTGGCAGAAAACATTTCTCTGAGATAAGAAACCCTGAATCCACATTTATTCATTGAATTAATATTTTGTAAACATCTACCAAGCACATAGTTAAGTGCCTGATTAGGTACAGGGAACAAGACAGACACATTCTGAATTCTCAAGGAATTCAGAACTAAACACACTAAATAAATAATAAAAAATTTGTTAGACAAGTTATGATTCAGTTACAACTTTGAGAAAGGGTGTTCATGAGTCAAAGACATGTCATTAAGGTGCCACAGTGTGATGAGGGTTGGGGTGTGTGGGGCGAGGCAGAGAAGACAGAGAATGGTCGAGTCAGGACCCTGGGACAGAAGAGAGTCTGAGGGTAGCAAGGTGATCTACCCAGTGCTCCATGGTACTCTGCAGTTGTTGTTTTTTTGCTCTTTACTCTTTTGGCTCTTTGGTCTTTGGGGGCCCACCACCCAGCTCCCAAATAAATCACACAGAGTCTTGTTCTTTCTTATGAGTGCTCAGCCTTAGCTTGCCTTATTTCTAGCCAGCTTTCTTTGTCTTGAATTATCCCATCTACCTTTTGCCTCTGGGCTTTTTCCTTTTCTTACTCCTGTAATCTTACTTTCATTCTTACTCCATGACTGGCTGTGTGGCTGGGTGGCTAGCCCCTTATTTTCTCATTCCTTAATCTCTTACTCCTTTTCTCTTCCTAGATTTCTCCTTCTATTTATTCTCTCTGCATGCCAGCCCCGCCTATCCTTTCTCCTGCCTTGCTATTGGCCATTCAGTTCTTTATTAGACCAGCCAGGTGTTTTAGGCAGGCAAAGTAACAGCTTCACAGAGTTAAACAAATTCAACACATCTTTGCATCATCAAACAAATGTTCCACAGAATAAACAAATGTAGCACATCTTAAATAATATTCTACAACAGTACTCTGTTGGATTATCACTTTACCTGCACTTGCTTAACTATTATATACTACCTGAAGACACTAGATAACTAGAATTTTCTGACTAGGCTGAGATCTGAAATAGTTTAAGAACACTGAGAACTGACCTATGGAAGTTTTCATATGTAAGATCAATAAGGTACATGGAGTAGATATTTGGAAGTTTTTTTTAATTAATATTTCTCTGAATAAATTTGTTTATTTAGCAAAAATGGACTTGGTAAGTTTATGCTATATTTAACCTGTGCTAATTTAATGAGTATTACAAGTGGTCACACAGATGGTCTGTACAACCAAAGACACCTAGGGATGGGTTCCCCAGATATTACCATAGTTACCTCACCTTAGCAATAAAGGGGCAAATATTCTGTCCTTATTTATTAATGTCAGTACAATTGGGTAACACTGAGCAAAATTTCAAACATTCAACCCAAAGATTCTAGGCTTGTTTACATAAATTAAAGCATTCCAGAATTCACTTATAATGTTCAGACAAAAATAATCTGGTTTACTTGCTGGAAGAAACTAGAACCAAGATTTGGAATTATTCAGCCATACTTTCAGATTGATGTTTTAATTGCATACTTACCCTCTTTCCTTCTGGACATGGTATCTCTTTAAGAGAAGCACAAACCTGGAGCTTCCCTGTGGGATGCTCCAACTCTGTGAGCTCTTATCCCTTTACCACTGCCTTAAATCACACCATTTGTTTCTGGCCGCTTGGTACTTTCTGGACTTCTTAGTGGTCCTCTCTTGTCTGTGTGCGTGGGAATTGTTTTTATCATTCTCTGACTTTCTGGTGGTAATTCATAACACAAAGGTGGATGTTGTCTAAGGGCCCAAGAATGCTTTAAACACAGAGCGCGCCACTGCTTTTTCTTCTTGTCCCCAAATACAACCCTGTGGAGATGCAGAGTGAAAGGCATCCGAGTGTGTCCATGGCGATCGCTGGCTGTGTGCAGGAAGTTACTGTGGCGTTAAGCCCTGAAAAGGATTGATTGTTTCTGTGAAAAATCCTCAAGACATGCTTTGAATTCAAAGAGTCAAGTTCATTAAAATCATAAATCATCTGCTGAGTCAGTCTCTCTCCTTCCCTCCCTCTCTCCTTCCCTCTCTCCTTTCCTCTTTTCCCTGCTCTGAAATACCTTTAGCAGTCAGTGTTACTTTAAAAAACAAAACTTTAAAATTTTTATTAAAAGAAGAAATTGATGGAGTAATTGGAGTTACTAGAATTAACCCCCTTGGTGTTCTTCCATCTTGAAAAGCTTCTTTCTATTGGACACTTGCTGTCTCTCTCCAGCTATAGAACCGACTGGTAACTTCCATTTATTTCCTAGTGTGCCAGGACCATGCTGGTTATACATATAAAAACACTCCCCAGGGTTTCTTATTATTTCAGAGAGCACTGCCAGTTGGACTGGGTGTTACAGGCAGTGTCTATGAAAATTTGATGAAATGGCATTAATCTTTGTTGCATATCCATGAAAGAAGGGGATGTGTGTCTTCCTGATGAGCAAGGCCCACCAGTACCCCTGGGTACACCACACTGCTTTCCTTCTGGATGACAACCATTATAAGAGATGAAAAAGCTGTTTCATGTGATAATATCACCAGTAGTTTCCCCTGGCATGGAACACCATTCCCAATCACTAGCCAGCGCTGTCACTGTGTCACCAAGGAGTGTCCAAAGTGACTACGTAGCCAAAAAGGGTCTCCTAATAAATGCCAAATGACTTCTGTTCCTTGCTCTTAGACCAGAGAGGCTTCTGGGAATCCCATCTTAATAGGAAACATTCAATTAAATATATGACACTAGACATTTCTGTCAGTTGAAGATGCATAGTATCGTTTAAAATGGAACAAGTCTGCAGTCTCTTTGAACTGTTTCTGAAGATGTAAAGGTGACTTAAAATACATCACGGTCAAGCCTCTCAACACGAGGGAAGCTGAAACAGGAATATCCATGTTTTAGGGCAGATAGGTGACAGCATGATTCTGGTGCATGCTGCTAGTTTATGGTCTCTTTGAATACAAAATATTTACTGTGAGATTTCATTTTGAAAGTTGAATCGTTGTGTATTTTGCCTGATGTGGTATATCAGTCAAATGTTTTCCATCAAAACAATTTTGCTTTCACAAGATTAATGTCAGAAGTACAAACTTCAGGAAACCATGCTTTCCTAGTCATTTAAAAATATACGAGGGCCAGAGAGATGGCTGGGAGGGTAAAGGTGACTGCCACTAAGTCCAACACCCTGCATTTGATTTCCAAGAACCCACTTGTAGGAGGAGAGAACTCACTCCTGAAAACTGTCTTCTGACTTCCACTCAAGTGTCTTGGCACAGGCACCCTCCACCCTGCCCCCCCACACAAACAAGGAAGTGCTAATGATATTTTCTTAACCCCTAAAAAGAATCATCATTCTCTTTCAATATCTTGTGTCTTCATGGTATATCATATATATAAAATTTAAGACCTAAGTCCTTTCAAGAAAACACTTTTTCTTAACTCTCACACAGAGACAGTTCCCTCGGGGTGAAAAAAAAAATTCTACCTTTGACCTGTTGTGAGATGCTCTTCTTCTTTACCCATCACTGTTATCACACTACAGGAGTATGTTAATTACCTTGAGGTGTCCCAGTGGCCTAATAACTTCAGGGCTAGGTGCCAGCAGAGCCCTGGTTGCAATCCAGGTCCCAAACCCTGCTTTAGCTTGTTCTGTCTCTTGACATCCTCACAAATGAAATGGTAAACCTGGAGAGAAAACATATTTGCTCCAACCAAGTTAGCTAGTCCAAGAAAAATAATAACTAACCCCTAGACAACCATCTGTGATTGTGTGTAAAATGTAACTAGTGAGATGTATTCTCCAAGGCTATTAATTATACACGGAACAGGAGTGCTTTATGCGTATTGTTCCTACAAGCACAATAATCCTGTGTTATCTAGGCCACCTAATGAGCATTTTTGAGCATCTGCCACTGCAGTGAGCATTCGTGTTTCAGCCAAAATTTGTGAACAGCTGTTGCAACAGTGAGCCAATAAGAAGACCCAGTGCTGCTGTTAGTCAAGATAGGTCACTGACAACAAGCTTTGAAGAAGAATGTCATGATTGGTAGTTGAACTAAATCATTTTTTTCTCAGGCCAACTTTGCTAGCTCAGGGAATGAGGACTGTGAGGACACCAAGATGGAGAAGGAAGACACCTGTCTGTAGGAGAAAGTAGTGTGCCTGGCATAGACCAAAGGCATGGGATGGAGAGAAGTCTAAATACCAAGCAGAGGAATAGGACAGAAATAAGTCCAACCCAATGGGCCAGAAGGCCATCAGTAGGATTTGATCAGTTTCTGCTTGCCTCATGCTTTACAGTGGACAGAAATAAGATGGCAAGTAATAATCATTACCCCATCGTCTACTGGCAGTGAAACACCTAACCATACTAAAAGAGCAGGAAATGTCATTTTTTTCTTTTTCTTTTAAAACGAAAACACCGGTGACTAATGTGGATTGGCACTTGATAACAATGGAAAGCAACTGACTAAGGATTCAATTAAAATGTTTTTGCATTAAAACTAACAGTTATTAATCACATAATTTTTAAAAGATTACCACTGAAAAGTCATTGTAAAATGTAAAAAAGCGTGAAGTTTTAATGAACAGTGGTTCGAAGCTATCTATAACCTCTTTTAGTACAAGGAGAATGTCAGTGTTCTAAAAGTCTTGCTGTTAAAGTTGTGTTTATTTTGAAAGCTGGATGTGGGATAGTACACGGTTCATCCCAGCACGTGGGAGACTGAGGCAGGAGGGTCAGTACTGGGGACTGCCTTGTGCTACCTTACAAGACAGTGTCTCAAAAGAGAGAAGGAAAGAAAGCGCTTAATTTGTGATGTAATGGAACACTCAGATAAGGATAGGCCCTCTGAGTCTAACTAAAATTCAATATTGATCTTCCCAGCGTTCATACCGCTCTTGAGAGGAAGCCATTTAACATGCGCTTGCAAGTCTTTTGTCTCTATGTCCATCACATAGTTGTAATGACCAGGGCTCTCCGGGCTAAGAATCAGGTAACAACAAGAAACAAGCAAATGGTTCTACAGCTGAGCCAGTGTGTACTACATGTATTTTATCAATTTCAAATCATTTTATTTTGCTTTATTATTTAAAAAAATCCAAAAACATAAAACATAAAATTGAGGAGATGATGTATGTGATATGAGCATTTTTTTTTTAAACAAAGAGCTTAAAATGACATGTTCTGTCCCTTGTTAACACCGCAAGTAAAGAAGTGCTGTGTACTCCTCTTTTATATTTGTGGAACTGGAAGCAAGGGACATGACTATGTCAAGGTCATCTCTCAAAGTCTCCATATCTCTAAGAATTAAGTAATGAGACACACAAAGATTTCCATATTAATATAATTTAAACTAGGCAAGTCTGCCATGCTGGCCCTGATCTCTTTTTGAAATACATTGACTGGTTTAAGTAGGTTTAATGAGTGATAACACATAGCCTATTCAGTTTGTAAAAGATGCTAGCAAATCAAAAAGTTCAGTCATTAAAAATTCCATTGGAAAGGCAAGAAGTCAATTATTTGAAATGCTTCTTATGAGTAATTTATTTTTTTTTCTAGACCAATGAAAACAATCTAAATGGCATTAATGACAAAAATGGATTTCCAGTCCAAGCTTTGGAAAGAAGTCAGGAAACCCTCCCTGTTGTGCCCAGACTTAACTGTGTGATGAATCTCTCAACATACTGGCAGCAGTTTGAAAGTACAATCCACACCTATTTCAGAATAGGTTAGCACGTAAAGCTGCCAGATTTTCCCACTCAGTGTGTAGACTTTGGGGGTTTAATTTTATCTGTAAAGAAATCTACTAGAACTAAGATAGAGATGAGAATCTCTCTTGTACAGAAGACCCTCTCAGTCTGACCGGAGTGTCATGGGGACAGTCTGCAAATTAGCTGTGGCTCTTGGTAGTCTAAGTGCTGATGTTGCCTATTGAGACTTGAGTGTGTTTTCCTCAGATTAACTTTAAAATGCTCTTCATGTTGCATCTGTGCATACAATTGCCTGTGAATAAAGATAAGCTTTTATTGTTAAACCCAAAATGAGAAGTTAAAACTGTTTTCAAACTAAAGTAAACATACTGAAAGGTATGTTCTTTACATACTCTTCAAAACAGGTATTCATCTTTATTTTGTCTGAGTGTAGATTTCAACATTGTTTCAAAGTATAAATGCACTAAATTAAAAAAACCGATACAGTCTCATTAAATATATACAAGTCATAAGGGCAAGTGAAAATATTAAAATCGTAATTGCTGATAATGGTTTCTATCCTCTACAGTTGCTACAGTATGAGAATTTTGAAAATATAATCTTAATGGCTTCACATTCTTTCATAGTATGAACATTACATAATTTGAATGCCCTCATTTTCCACATTAACATATTTTCTAGTAATTAGCTCTTATTTGCAGTGCTATCAATATCTTAGCACATAACACTTTGTTCTCTCTCCTATAAGTATACGATTACTGTGTCTGAGGAACAGACTACCAAAGGTTTATTATTACCTGTCTGTTCATTAAGCCCACACTCTTGAGTTTTATTTGTTTGTGTGTGCACATATGTACCCTTAGATGTACGCACAGGAGCATGTTTGTGCAAATACACGTGGATCCAGAGGACAGTGTTGGGTGCTGTCCCTTAGGTGCTATCTAGCATCTTTTCAGGCAGGATCTCACATCAACCCAGAGCTCTCCAGGTAGGCTAGGCCAGCAGGGCAGTGAGCCCTAGGGATCCACATGTCTTCACCTTCTCAGGACGGAGATTTCAAGTGCACTGTCACAACTGGCTTTTGTAAAGACATGAGTTCTGGAGAGGAAAATTGGGTCCATGTACTTACAGAGCAAGCACTTCTCCACCTGAGCTTGCTTCCCAACACCAGTTCTTAGTATATCTATTGCATCTACAGTTTTCCCCCGTTCATATTTTGCTCTTGTTGGTGTGTAGGAATTTATGCTTTGAATATAACAGTTACAAAAATTAACGTCTATATGTATCAATCTGCCTTCTAAATACTTATTTATTTATTTATTTGTTTGTTTGTTTGTTTTTCAAGGCAGGGTTTCTCTGTGTAGTTTTGGTGCCTGTCCTGGATCTTGCTCTGTAGACCAGGCTGGCCTTGAACTCACAGAGATCCACCTGGCTCTGCCTCCCAAGTGCTGGGATTAAAGGCGTGCACCACCGCTGCCCGGCCTAATTTTTTTTTTTTTTTTTTTTTTTGTGATGCTGCTCATAGCATTCATAGCATTAGTCAGAGAAGCTTCTTTTTGCAGGGGGATGATGCTTGTTGCAGAGATTGATAATTTGCTGAGAGTAAGTGACTAATGAATGCTAAGTCCTAAATAGAACTCCTTTATCATCCTCTTCAAGGCTGAGGGACCATCCTTTAAGAAGGCACGGAAATAACGTAAAAGCCAGTGGGAGAAAGGGCAGGCATGGTGTGGAATGCTATTGTCCAGGCATGACATGGTTGTTGTACTCAGGAACTCACAGTAGCCCTGATTACCTGTTCAAGACTGAGCCTGTCAAAGTGATGTTTGTCTGCCCCCCTTAGCAAAACAATAGTAGAAACTTCTCCACTACGGCTTATGACTTTCTTAGCAACGAGCGTTTGATTTAGTTTATACCACTGGGCATGAATTCCCTTCTGTGGTGTAGGCTGCAAATCCAGTCAGGGAGCAATTGGCTACCTTATAACAGTCATGGCACCATCGCACTAGTGGGCCACGTGGACTGGCAAGTCAGTGGTGTAGTACTCAGGGTTAACAGCTTTGTAAGGTTCTTGATGACTTTTCTTCCTCCAGCTTGCACAGATCCTTGAAGCACCATGAAAACTAACCAGCAGTCAATTCCAGCTTGATTTCTCTAGGTAGTTTATTGAAATTTTGTGCTTTTTATAGGTGCCATTGTGTGCTGTAGCTGTTCATATTAGTGTGCAAGTTGTTTGGAAGGTCTAAGCAATCACTCATAGAATGGCGCAGTAGATGTTCTTCTTCCCCTGGATTTCAGTGGAAGCAGGAGAACAAAAGACTGCCTGGCAGCAGTCTTATTTATATCACTAAATAGTAGGTTACTGTAAAGATGACTGAACAGTACATAATAACACAGTGATGTATGATACAAATACAATGGCACATTTAATAATTTATAGTCCATTTCCTAACCACTTTCATAAATGTTTTCTGATATGTATTTCTCTTCCTACTTTTCATACTTTCATATTATCATACTTTGTATTTTTACACATCTTGTTATTTCTATCTCTAGTCTTGTTGTTATGTGTCATCAAAAATTAGATTTTTCTTTTATGGCAGAACAAATTCACTGTTCATTCTGGGTGTAAAGTAGGTAGATAAGATTGTGTGATAACAATGAGTTGTCCATCTCATCATTTTTTTGTGAAAAATTGGTATTAATCTACAAACTTTATTTTATACATTAACTTATTCTCAGCTGGGATAATGGGACTTGTCATCACTCATTGAAGTCCATGAGATAAGAGTTTCAAACCTAAATCAACTTTGAAAAATGTTTTACTACCACTATTATTATTCATTATTTTAAATTATGTGTATATGTGTGGGTTTATTCATGGTGCCACAGAGGGCAGACGATGGAGTCAGATCCCCTGGAGCTAGAGTTAGATGTGAGCCATCTCTCCATCCCCAGACTTTCAATATCCAAAGTACAGAGAATGCTTTAAATATATTCCTGTGATGCTGTAGAAACATGCTCATTACCTTGAGATTAGATCAGTGATTTGTTAGTTTGTGAAAAATACACATTATCAACTAAATAAAGGACTTAATTAAATTTATGCAAAATCCAAATTAAATATATATGACTATGTAACATTTTTTAAACGTGCATATCCCCGTCCCAGATGCAAAGATCGTCATGGAGGAGGTAGAAAGATTGTAAAAGCCAGAGGTAGTGGTCGACGGCAACAAAACAGTGTCCTCTGGACATGATAGGGTCATTGCACCCATCAACTCACAGCAGCTGTGAATGTATGCACAAGATGAAGCCAGATCAAGTCCTGGCATGCATAGGGATGGTGGCCATGAAGTGCCACCACTAGCTGAGGAGTGATTGGCAATTGATTGCTGATGGGGGAGGAAAAGTCAGGTTTCTTCATGGATGTAGCTTTTGAGAGGCTACCGAAGGTCCAGAAGATGAGTCTACATCCATGCACATACAGGCAACACGAGATGGGTTCAATGGCTCAACATAAAGAGCACGTGAATTTGGGAGGGGAAGTATGTGTTGGGGTAGGGAGAAGGATTAGAAGGGAGGAAATAGGGGAGGAATTTTATCATTATATTCATGTATTAAATTCTCAAACAATAAATAAATAAAATGAGTATGTAAGATCATAAACTGTAGTTGTCCATAAAGATAAAAGATTGTGTGATTTTTAAAACTATTTTGCACACATATGTATTTTTTCTAAGTTATCTAAAACAAGCATGCATGAGGACTATGTGATAAAGATTATTATGAGCATGTCTTTAATTCAGCTTTAGAAATATAGATGAGTCACTGGAGGTTAAAAATGTGTGTTTAAGTATCGGAAAATATACTACATACTCTCCAAGCAAAGCCTGTGAGCATTTTGAGCTGTCGCTGGAAACTCTAATTAGGGTTGGTAAACATCCTGCCTGGGAAAGCACTGAGAGTCCTCAGTGTCTACAGAACAATAAAATTTAGTTGCTCACCTCTGACTCTTCCTCAGTCCTAGGAGATGTATATACTTAATTGGATGTGTCACTACTGAAATTAACATTTTAAAAAATGGCTCCCTTTGTTCCGTTACATTATTCTTCGTGACTAATCTTTCCATATCTTTCGTTAATTTTATCATTTGAATTTTTTTCACAGAGTTCTTGAAGCATCTACTTTTTCATCTCTTTAAGCTTACTGTCTAGAAACGTGTCACTTGAACTTAAAACTTATTTTTAATCTAGAATTCCTCTTCATTAATAATTTAAATTAATGTGCCCTCCTGTTTGACACTGTATTCCTACTTAAATTTTGAGACTATAAATACTAATGTTGCTTTTGAGCCTCTGCAAAAGGAAACCCAGTGACGTGCTCCTTCTAACACTGGAAGGCAGCTGAAATCGAAGAGCTAGAGTAGGGCTTAGTAACATATACGTTTTACAAAGAAATGTGGCTTTAGAGACTTGGTTTACATTTAGTGTAATTAATAGTAAGAAAGTGTTTGGTCAGTTACTGTATCCTAGGCAAGCTATATCATCTGGCTGACTATAATTTGTCAAGTCCTACCCTCAAATGTTATTTGTGTATATGCTTCATAAAAGCAAAAAGGACAGGATACATGGTCATTAGAAACAAATGACAAGAGAAAATGACAAGAGAAAATGACAAGAGCAGAGAAAATCCACCATCGATCGGTTGCCCTTAAGCAGAGAATTGTGTGGGTGTGACTTGCATTGAAATGATACTGAAAACTCTTCACTCACAGGCGAATTTAATTGGACATGCAAAGTTTGTATTAGTTGGCTGCTGACATTTGATCACTTGGATAATGAATTGAAGTTTCTTACAAGGAAGATAAAGACAATCCCAACAGGGAAATTGGAGTACACATTGTGGTCTGAAGAGGAACTGTTCTCTGTGGCCTTGTGTGTTGGGGGAGGGGGGATGTTTTAGCTGGTGGCACTATTTAGGAAGGTTCTGGAAATAGTAGACGGTGAGACCTGACTGGAGAAAAGTAGGTCACCATCTGTGGGTCCTTTAGGGTATAGTCTCCCTGTTTCCTGCCTGCGATGAGGGGAGCATCCTTCCCTCTACAGTCTCCTTCAGTTATGATGATCTTCCCCAGTACATTGGGCCGAGAAACTACAGACTGAAAGCTTTGAAACCAGGAGTTAAAAGGAATCTTCCCTCTCTTATAGTGTCTCTGTCAGGTATTTGGTCACAGCTATGCAAATGTAGTGCCTGTCACACAGAGAAGATTTTATTCCTGTGTGGTGTGTTCATAGGCATTCTTTTATTACGAGTGGAGTCTCTTCTTAAACTTTCATTTCAGGTTTTATTTCATTGTATTTTCCTCAAAGAGGGATTTGTTTTATTTTCATGACAGGTAGTCATGACAGCTGTCACTGTCAATCTTTTTTAAAAATCTTTGCTGCATAGTATCTACATTTCAAAATATTTAGTGGATAATTGCTCTGATGATACTAGACTGCACTAGACTGCCTCCAGGTTCCTGGCCCCTTGTTACAGGTCAGCTAACTTTCTTCATGGACGTATTCTCAACCCTGTTCACTTCAGATAAAATATTTATCTTATTACTCTATAATGTTACTTCAAAGCATACTCAGACATGAAGTACATTCAGCATACTTCCATCAACCAAATAGACTGCATCCTTCCCCTTAAAATCAGAAATCCCAGGAAGAAAAGGAAGTACACTAAAAATTAAAGGTGGGGAGACTGATATGACCTTTTGTCGTGATGAACGTCTCCAAGAATAAGTCTTTAACAGTGTGCAGACTCATGTGAAAGTTGAGCTGATCCTACAACTTTTGGAAAGCTTCATTCTTTGCCCCTCCTGACGCTCAGCCCCTTTCTTCTGGAACACACAGCCTCTCTCTTCATGGCTTTCCTTGTGAGCCATTCTCAAGAGCTTCCAAAAGTCATTTCATTCTTTGGCTACTTCCTCATCCTTCCAGATTCTCATCACCAGCCGACTCCTTTCCTCCCTCTGCTGAAGAACCTCAGGGATGACTTTAAAGGTTTGGTGGGTGGAAGTATTATCTACTTGGGCAAGTCCATCTTCAGAAATTCTGTGGTTGTGTTTTCCCTGGTTACTTTTTCTGAGAATCACTCTATTCCTCCTCTCTTTCCTATTTTGGACACTGCATGACATTAAATATGTACATATCTCTATGCACAGTCAGAATACTGTTCCTACAGCAGGAGACAGATGATAACATATTGATCAAGATGTAACAGAGACTTTAGTTAGGGTAAACTCACAATCAGAAGTGATTTTATAATTAAAATATTTATGGTATTTTAATAGGAAATAAGCACCTCATTTTTATTTGGAAAGAGTCCCCTCTTTTAAAATTTGAGAAACATAGTAATGGTGGTTATCAAAGAAAGTAAAACTTTCCTTTACATGAGTATAAAGAGAAATAAATATGTAATTGTGTGTATGCTTATATGTATATTCTTATTTATATCTATATAGGTTGTTTGAAAGATTTTTTACAATTTTTTTTTATTTTGTCTGTGGGGTACATACTTTCCCTGGCCCACGTGCAGAGGTCAGAGGACAACGTGTGGGAGTTTCTGTCCTTCCACTATGTGAGTTCCTAGGACTGAATTCAGATCATCATTCTTGGCAACAAGTGCCTTTATCTACTGAGCCCTTATACTGATTCTTAAGGCAAGATTAAATGAAATGGGTTGAAAAGTGAATGTTTAAAGTTATCTGAGAGAATATAATCCGAATCTCTTTCAAGTTTTTAAGCAGGTCTAAACATCACTTCATAAAAGAAAATATTTTTTGTAACAAATTTCAGAGTATCCTTTTAAAACAACTCATTTGTATAATATTCGTTTATGAATATTTGTTTATACAATTCCTTAGAATTTCTCTCCTACTTTTATCATTACAAAGCAGACTTAAACAGACTGTGGGCTTGAAACATTTTCTCAAATGTGGTTCCCCTTCTCTGATGACTCAAGCTTGTGTAAAGTTGACACAGACTCAGCAGGTGTTTTAAATGTATAGAAATAAAAATATAGAGGCTCCAGAAACTAAAATCCACAAAATAAAAAAAAAACACTCTATAATTTATAATTTCAGTGAACGGTAAATATTTAAGCACTTTGATAAATTGTACTTTATGATTTACTGTCTTTCAGTGTGTATAATGCCAGAAAAACGTAAGCCTCGTCCTTTTTTCCTTGTTCACTGGAGCTATCACATCTCATCTATCAGACCTCTGAGTGCAGTTCTCAAAGTGGGGTACTCTCTCACGCCCAAGGTCTGTGTAATTAGCATATGAATGTGTAACAGGCTTGTTTGAAGTAACAATTAAGGGAACAATGTATAAAGGAGCTGAGGAGAGCTACCAACACCTGGGAATCTTGTATTGAAAAAGGCTTCCTAATGTATGTAATTAGAAACCAAGGACAAATGCTCATTGTGTGGTGATAAAGCCCTATAAGGAAAGCCAAAAACTGACTCATATTTTGCTGTCCTTTGTAATGAATCGTTAAAGCAAGGGTTTACCGTTACACTTACTTCAAAGGAACCCTGGTTAAGTACAGTTTTTGCATGGTATCTGATCTTGGCAAATCATCCAAAGGCTTCTATATGATAAAAATACCTAACATCTAAAATACATTTCAGATGCATGAAAAATTAGAAAATTATTTCTGCAGTGTGGGTACAAAGTTTGAGGGGACAAATCACACGTCCAGTCAATCCTCTATAACTGATTTGTTCTCAATGGTGCCAGCAGACCTCTGGCCTGCTACATGGTTTTGCTTTGTTTTACTTCTCTTTAAGATATACAAAGATCCTGCTCAAGGGACAGCATCTTAGCAAAGTCATGAATAGCTCCTAAATCCTGGGGCAGGATCAGTGAATGGGGGAGCAGAAGCTGGGTAATAGTGCTTCCGTTTTTATCAATGACTGCATGTACAAATTATTTCTCTGGTATAATTGCCTTATAGTGAAACAGAATTTTTCCCCCCAAAGTTTTAAAGTCCAATGATTTCTTGGTATACCCAGTTGTATATATTTATTGTCAACATTTTAATTAGTCTATATAACTATCATTCTAAGAGAACTGGATTTGAACAATGAACAGTGAGCCTAATCTCAACGTCAAGTAGCAAAACAAGTGTATGCACAACTAATAAACCCCAAGTGAAAACTACCAGAATACCCATTGGATGATGAATGGGTAAATTAAATAGGGTGTATCTGCTTTCAAAACAGAATTTTCAGGAGGCAAATTTAAACATTCTAGAAACACTGTTTTTAAGGCTGTTGCGGTAGAAGAGAAAAGCCAGAGCCAACCAGACCTCAGCTCCTATGAAGTAGGGGTTAAGGTTTTCTAAGGGCTGCAGTGAGCTGGTAGGAAAGACCTGAAAGACATCTGGGGAAAGCAGTAGTCACATGTGCTTTTTAACCGACTTTATCCAAAGGAAAATAAACTCAGGTACTTGCCATGTGCAGTAAGTTCCCGCTGACCCTACGAGACAAGGATACTGGTTCCCTTGGTGGCTGCACTCTTCAGACCTGGTGCCCAGTACTTGAGAAATAAATTTCCCGGTTGGCTGTTAAAGATGTTTGTGTCTCTACAGGAAGAGAAAGATCTTAGAGTTCCAGCATTTCTGCAGTAAAATGGTAGTCTAAGAGAAGGGAGAAGGAAATAGGAAGTAACGGGTCAACGTTTAGTCAAGCCCAGGGGAAGTTGACCCTGACTTGGTTACCATGTAGTGGAATATTCTTGGGAGGTAAAAATGGATACAGCTTTGATACAGGCATATCATGCAGGAGCCTTGAAGACATGATGTAAAACGAATGAAGCTGATCACAAAATCATTCATTGTATAATTGTGTTTACATAAAATGTTAGCCATATTCAAATATATAGAGTAGGTAATAAGAATAAGAAATAATTTTCCCATTAATGAGAAAAAAATCAATACACAACATGTACATATGTGTGAATAATCAAATGAGAGCTATGTGGTGAGAACTCCATTTTGAAATGAACAATGTTCCCCAAGTTCATTAGTAAACTATCTGTAGCCTTTTCTGCATAATCACTTCCATCCGCTGCAGTGTCCGGGTCCTAGACACAGCCTGCAAAGTCTCCCTGCACCCACACTGAAGCTGAAACAGAGCAGTGACATTCCTGTAGTCAGGAATTAAGGGTCTATGACACAGGATTAGTACCATGAACCATAATCCCTGAGTGCAATGATGGGTCTAAGCACATTTTGAATTACACAGAATGAAGCTTGGGGCTTCCACCCACCTTTTTCCTGTGTGAATTGCGCCACATTCTCCCAGAGCCTCTCTCCTTGGGCCATGAGGCATCTGCCTCATTCACAATGTTGGAAGCTTCCCACAGTTTACCGACACTGGTACTTCCATTCCTTTAGGGATGAATTCACTTAGAATGTCTAATACAACCTTTTCCCCAGTCACATTCATACATTAAAGATTTCAATTTCCTCAAGACATCTAATTTCATTTTATATTAGAAGAAAAAGAAGTTTTGAACGTAAGATGACCACTGGGCTCTTTTAAGCATTTATAGATGTGTGTTCAATTGAAAACACTAAATGTTTTCAGGCAACAGGATTTCAGATTTTGAACTCAGAGACCAGCTGTCCTTTTTATCCATGCCCTTCTTTGTAATGACACCTCTAAGTTGCTGAGAACTTTGCTCTGTCTCTGCGTAAGCTTCAGCATTCTTTAAAAGTTTTACCCAAAGGTTTTGCTAACTACTCCAGAACAGGGGTATTGATGTTGATAAAGGCAGAGGTGGAGTCGAATAGAGATGTTGGGAGGGTAACATAGAAAATAATATAAAAAAAAGAAAATAATATTAAAACAACCACTCGTGGTGTGAATAATTTGGACAACTTATATTTTTAAGTTTTGGATAACTCTTTTTCTGAAAATTAATCACTTCATTTTTCTTGGTTCTAGATTGGGCTTATGGGTACTACAGACAACAGAGAAAACTTGTTGAAGAGATTGGCTGGTCCTATACAGGTAAGCATATTACTAACACAGTGAGAATTAACAGAATTTTTTTTTTTTTGCTTTGTATCTGTTACTATCTGTAAAAGAAATTCTTGTAGCCTACTGCATTATTTTAGTTTACCTCCATGTGGTCCTAATTAATAAAATATAATTGGTAGAAAAATTGATTTTTAGTGGGCTTTTCCTAAGTTTGGTAGTATAGTATATTGAATAGAGCTGGGCGTAGTTCTCATAACTTACCTGAGAATCAGTCTTTTCGTCTGTGAAAGTTGAGGGCAAGGCTGACCATGAAGTGAGTTAATGAAGTGTAAATCACTTGCTTAAACCTTTTTTTGAGTGGAAACTTCTAGTAAGTACTAGCTGCCATTGTTATAATTGTGTTAATGATTATTTTTCACTCATTTAACAAACATTGATAATGTATATTTTTTGAAAAGAGTCTTCCTTCTGAATGTCTGTGACTGACTTTCCTGGAACCAAACACTAAAATTATTCTGTCTGATTACCATACTTGGCTTGAATCTTCATAAATATTTGAAGCAGATTAGAAAGAACTCTAACCAGAAGTCATGATCAAAGCCCTGGAGAGGAGAGAAGCTGTGGTGTTGATTAGAAGAACACGAGAGGGATCGGGATGGATCACACATTGGGCAACCACTTGGGATGCTGTTGAAAAGCATTGTAGTCGGGCACTGATTAGACGCACGAGCGGGTTGATGAGAGGCAATCAGAACAGAAGAGACTGACCATAAGCCTGGCCAGTGTGGGCTTGATTTTACTGCCGTTTGCCCAGCAAAATGTTACATTTTATAGATGACGTGCATTTTCCTTTTCATCGTTTTTTTGTTAGTATAAAAAAGAATGGGTTTCAGTACGACCTTTCCATGTGTTTATAGACATTCTTTGCTCATACTCACCCATGTACTTCCGCCCCAGTTCCTCTTTTCCTCTCACTGGTTCACTTCCTCTACCTAAGTAGTCCCGATTTTCCTGTGTCCTTTATTTTTATTCTTACTTTAGAAATAGTATGTATTTCTAAAAATATGTACAAATATTCATTGTAAAAAATTTGGAAACTATGTTCAAGTGCACAAAGGAATATATAAATCACTCCTTTACTTGTTTACTTCCACCCACTAGTAAACATATTATGGGTTTTTCCTGGAAGATTTTATTATCTTAGGTTTGGATGTTTTGTATAGATTTCGTCCATCTTACTTTTGAAGTTATTTTTGTGCCTTTACACATTTCAGTGATGATTCCTGCTGACCAGAGTCCTTAATGTCTGCCTGATACTGAATTGATTAGAAGTTTTATTTGCATTCATATAGTTAAGTCTTATAGCTAAGGTTGTGTGTAGGCAGTTATGTCTTTATCTTCATTTTGTCATTTATTTATATGCAGTCTCTAAATAGGAAAAAGTATTTTCAAGCATCCTGGTGCATACTTCTGGAAGTCTATTTTGAAGAGGTCACGGTAATCTTTAGTACAAATAAGTGACTGCTCACTAAGTGCTACTCAGGATTTGGCATTTTAAAGATCTTTACTAATCTTATAGGTACCTTTTTTTAAGTGACAATTGTTATTCTAAGTTGCTCCTGTTTGATTGCTTTAAAATCTGAAATCAGATTTTTTAAAAAAATAATCAAAGTGAGTGTTGTGGCACACACCTTTAATCCCAGCACTCAGGTGGCAGAATCAGATTTTTTAAAAAAAAATAATCAAAGTGAGTGTTGTGGCACACGCCTTTAATCCCAGCACTCAGGAGGCAGAGGCGGACAGATCTCTGAGTTCAAGGCCATCCTGGTCTATATAGTGAGTTCCAGAACATCTAGAGCTATGTAGAGAGACTCTATCTCTGAGAAAGAGAGAGAAAGAGAGAGAGAGAGAGAGAGAGAGAGAGAGAGAGAGAGAGAAGATAAAAGAAGGGAGGGAGGGAGGGGGGAAGAGGGAGAGAGAGAGAAAGGAAGAAAGGAAGGAAGGAAGAGAGAAGAAAAAAGAAAAGAAGCTAATTTGAGATATGGGAAACAACGTAGCATCAGAATATGAAAATCAACAAATTAAAATTGATCTCCCTGCCCTGCCCTGTGGGGTACTGGCAGACAGCAATCAACTAGATCCCTCTAACACGATTGGATAAGACCTGTCCTTAATATAATAATGATCTAAAAACCTATAGAAAATAACTTTTTATTTTATACATCATGTAAAACATATAAGAACAAAAATTATACATCATTCTGTCTCGTCGAATTGTTTACTTTCCTTCCTTTAGTTTGCTCTTGTATCGCTATGTGGTGATTTCCATTCACTACTCTTCACTTGAGCCTCCTCAAAACGGACTTGGATAAAAACAATTGTTTGATCAAAGGGCCTTTATAATTTATTATATCATATTTTTATATTCATCACATTAGAGATATAGCCAAACTAATATTGAAAAAGTTGTATTATTCATTTTCACTTACAGTAATTTTAAAAATTCAATGAAATGTTTCGTTAAAAAAAACCCTAATTTTTTTATGTTCATTTTCCAAATTATTTGATTTGTTCAGTCTCATAAACAACACAAGTTAGGTTATGTTGTTGTGGGACATATGGTAATGTGACGCGATGGTCAATTAATAATGAATGACACAAAGACTTGAAATCAAAAGTGAAAGATCCTTAGGACTGGCCTATGTGATTTTACTTGTGTTTTTATGCATGTTCATTTGATACTCATCTGAATGAATTTGCGTCTGCATTTGAGTCTAGGATGCACGCAAGTTCTTCTCCACCACATACATAACTCATACAACATAAAAAAAATGTAAAGTAAGCTGGCATAACAGATACAGGCATCTTGTATCTTTAAATTGTATTGCAAGTAATGATTTCAAGTATTTTAACTTAGTTTGACTTTATTAAAAATATTGAGGCTGCCGGGCGGGGGTGGCGCACGCCTTTAATCCCAGCACTCGGGAGCCAGAGCCAGGTGGATCTCTGTGAGTTTGAGGCCAGCCTGGGCTACCAAGTGAGTTCCAGGAAAGGCGCAAAGCTACACAGAGAAACCCTGTCTTGAAAAACAAAAACAAAAAAAAACAAAAAAACAAAAAAAAATTGAGGCTAAAATAATGTAAATAATTAAATAATCATCACAGTCAAAATTTTTAAATTGTGTCTATCTATTTCTAAAACACTGAAGGGTCTTGAGTGTCCAAAAGTAACTTCTGATTATGTGGTCTGAATATTTGTTTCTACTAATGGGTTATCTAGGAAATTTTCCTTAAATTACTCTTTTATTGTGACTAAAGCTGTATAATCCCTTAATTTCCACTACTATCATGTTATCTTCTTTAAAGATGAATAATGTTCAGGGCAGTGGTGGTGCACACCTTTAATCTCAGCACTCGGGAGGCAGAGCCAGGCTGATCTCTGTGAGTTCAAGGCCAGGCTGGTCCACAGAGCGAGATCCAGGACAGGCACCAAAACTACACAGAGAAACCCTGTCTTGAGAAAACCAAAAAAAAAAAAAAAAAAAAAGATGAATAATGTTAGAAGCTAATTTCGGATAAGTGATATGTTTGTATTGCTATAAAATATCTTTTTAATGTATGAATTATTTATGCTATTAATTGAGTTATAAGTTTATTCATGAATATAACAACGTACTGTCTTTTCAAAACTTAATAATTTTATATACTTTATAACTTTATATCTGACAACTGTCATCATTTTGGATTTATTTTAATCCAAAAGAGAAATCTTGTGTTTTATACAGAATTGCAACTGTTTATACTTTAATAACCTGGAAAGAGAAATGCCAGAGAAATCGTTCATGGCAAAATGACATCTCAATGGATTGTTCTGTACAATGTCTGCTGACATCAGATTCTAGACAATGTGAAGGCAAACTGTCTTTCCAGTGCTTCTTAAACATGACTACTAGTAGTTTAAAATGTTGCCTCGAGATGAACTTTTCTCAAGGAATTTTCATGAGGTTTAAATGTTCTACATGCTTTGACTTTTATAGTTGCATTTTTCTTTTCAGTTCCTAATAAACTTCCAAGCCATCTTTCAAAAATTTACCACTTAGCTGTTTTTTGAAAAATATTTTTTGTAAACAAATACTAATACGCTGCTGTTGTAGAAGACTTGCAACATGGAGTTCTGTTTACCGAGTAATGCTCAACTTGGCTTATAGTCTACTTAACAACAAACTTCCTAGTTTCAGAGGTCACAGAAATAGGTTCTTTTCCTCCAATGAACCTTTAAGCCAAGAACCCAGGTGATAATCGGAACTGTTAGCTTGAAATTCAAAGTGAGCTTTTATAACCCTCCCTTAGCCTAAATGTAGATTTAGGAAATGGAGGCACTCTAGTTTAGGGAGAATTGCCATTCTCAGCTCTGCAAGAAAGGGCAGCAGATATATATGGACTGATGGAAAGACAATGGAGGTGTTGCACATCTTCCCCAGGTCCCAGAAAATCTGGGTGTGCCTTGTGAGCTAAGAAGAAAGCAGTTTTACCACTGAGTTTCAGTAGATACACTAGCAACAATGCAACGCCACTGTGCAATAAAAGATTATCTGGGGAGTTAGCCACAGAACTACTTCTATGAATGTCCTAATTGAGCCAGACATGGCACGTTAAGTGGCCAGGTGTGGATTGAATAGGTCTGTGCATACATAATGAGCAGTTCTTTTCTCTATAATCAAGTTGTATGACTCTGTATATATCCAAAAGCCTGTTGGTTTTAGCTCCCATCAGAAGCAGTCTTGTGATCAAAAGGGTAAACTTATTAAAAAGTGGTGTTGCTGGGAGAGGAAGGGCAACAAGTTTCCAAAGGGATATTCAATAGTCAGGGTGATGGCGGAAGATGAATTGTGTTGTTTAAAGTCATGTCTTCTATTGGTTTGGAAAATTATTTCTGCACTATTTGAAGAGTCTATGGAAAAGACTAGTGTTGAGGACATTTTATAATTGTTTGCAGTTCCTACAGAGTGTGACTTTACTCTCTTGTAGTTGGAATATCAATTACAATAAATAAGTATTTTATCCAAATGAATGTATCTCTCCCAAGAAAATCATTATTCACCATAGCATTTACCTCTTTTAAAATTTGAACATGATTAAAGTTGACTAATGCTTCCAGAGCTATGCTTATTATTCTCCCTCAAAAATAAAAAGTATGTTCAACATATAAAATTTTAAGTTAATTTCATTGTACGATTCTTAAATATAACTTTGTGGACAGCAGAAATGAATTAGTTCTGATTCCATTTACATGCTTAGGTTACATTTTGTATTGTGATATTTGAATTTGTTGAAGTAGTTGAACTCTTAGAAAAATATTTCTGAAAGTGTTCACACATAGACTATTCCACTAATAAAAACTGCAAGCTTGACATTTTTCAGTGAGGGTATTGTCAGGCCACCATAAGTCATTTTAGACATGTGACACATCAAACACAATTTAAATGGAATCACTTAAGCTGAGATTGTTTATCAAAGATTATATGATTGCAATAGATGAAGTAACAATACAAATCCCTACTAGCTACCAGATGAGTAAAGAAATAGAGGGCGGACAAGAATCACTCTCTTAATTGTGCGTTTTATGCAGATTAAAAGCAACTTTTCTATTCAGGACTGCTGCCATTATGCTGAGAAACGACAGGGTTGCTCAATAAAGACCACAGTCTCATTTTTTAAAGTTATTTGAAGAAGATAAGCAAGGTGTGGTGGGAGGGCAGACTGAAAACTTGGGAATGCCGCTCTGAGAACCTGACT
This sequence comes from Peromyscus eremicus, assembly GCF_949786415.1. NCBI lineage: Eukaryota > Metazoa > Chordata > Mammalia > Rodentia > Cricetidae > Peromyscus > Peromyscus eremicus. The sequence goes on from NC_081418.1 coordinate 34,799,743, forward strand.
CGATGGCTTCACTCCATGTAAGCTCTTAGAAGACAAGGTTCCCTCTATGCTAGTATAACACTAGATTTTCTGTGACAGTGTCCAAATAGAGACAATTCATTGAGAAGAAATATCTATCATTTTTTGTCTTTTATGTTTAATATCACAAATGCATAGCTCAAGATTGTCCTAAGAGATGTTGGAATCTTCTTTTCACTTGATTTGTTAGGTTTTACCTAACAAGCTTGAGCAACAATAAGATTATTGGAAATATATTCATTTTAATTGTTCCATTCCTAGAAGTAGTCACTACTGAAATATCTTTACTTCCTAGACTTATAAAGACTATAGTATTTCTCTTTTAGCATTCCTTAAAGAAATTTGGAATTGACTTTTTCATAGTGATATAGTCTCAAGTTTTCTCACCTCTGAGCACATTTTAAAATTTAATTTTAGTTAAAGGGTTGCAATGGGCACAAGGCAGAAAGTTCAGTCCCTCTGACCACTGTTGGACTTGCCTGGGTACCCAGGGTGAAGGAGATTTTAAATACTAAAATGATTCCATTCCTGAAGAAGAATATCTTTATACTAAACTGATTCTATTTCCCGAAGAATATCTTTTCTTGCTTGATAAATACATAGACCAGAGATGTTGCTTATAGAAAACATAAAACCACATAGGCCATGTGGTGTGGTGTGGTGTTTGACCATGAATATAGTTTAGTGTTTTAAGCTATCCCTAACTCAAAAAAATATCTGAATCTATGCCGAGTAATGGCTGGTGTCTGGCTTGTCTGGGTCGTTTTCTGCTTCTGAAATGTCTTTTCAATTTGTTATTTGTTCTTTGATTCCTTATATTAGAACTCCTTATATTAAAGAGATTGTTCATTCTCATTAAAAATGTAGGAGTTAAAAAAAAAAAAACAAGTAACAGAATTGCCCCATTTCTGTCTAAAATTGCACATTTATGTGGGCAGAGAAGAGAGGCCTGGGAAAAGATGGACCAGACCCTTGGTATCATCATCCTGGAGAATGAATCAATGGAAACAGATGAGAACATAGCAACAGGATTGTCACTTCCTACTGTGCATGGCTCACTGAGCATTCTTTATATTGACAAAGAAATATTTAGAAAAAAATCATCATTATAAAATATTTTCAATGTATCTGTCTTGTTTTAGTTAAAAGGGACAAGGTTGTTAGGTAAGATTCACAGCTCTGTGTCTTCTTTCACTGTGATATGAGGTCTCTGCTTGGCTGAGTCTCAGTTAGTGGATAGTAGACACTTATTGGAGAACCCACACACTCTGCATCCAGTTCCCTGCCTGTGGCTGACCTGTAGGCAGAAGAGGCTGCTAATTGCTCTTCATTTCAGGTTTTTCATCTGCAAAAAGTTCTTACTAACGCCCTAGTTAATTGAGTATGGATTAGATAAATGCCTCCCATTGTTGCAAAAAAGCTCTTTGAGCAAGGGCCGTATACTACAAATCCAAGTGATTATTGTTTGGCAGTGTCTTAACTTGAGCCCAAACAGATTGAACAAGCCTGGGCACATCTGATAATCTCACAAGAGGATTTAGAAACAGTAGATCAGCTAAAATGCATGTTATAGACATATATTTCCTATGTTCTGTGTTTTATTTGAAGCTTACTTAAGATTTATATTCTTGGTAGATATTTTCCCTGTGGTAAATGTGATGACTTGTCATGCTTCATTATGCACACTGAATAAGGTTCAGTTAATGGTATCAGACTCAGAATTTTCTTGTACTGTATTCTCAAAAATCACTAAAAGAGTAGAGGTTACATGTTCTCATTGTCACAAAATAATAAGGATGTGAGGTAATACAAATGTTAATAAGCTTAATTTCACTATTACACTATATATACACATATCGAAACAGTGCAATTGGTATATATATGTATTTTTAAATTTATTAAATACAAACTAAGTACGTCATAAAATACGTTTGAAACTATTATCTAGGAGAAAGTTGGAAAAACATTAAGATATGACTGCAGAATAGCATCACAAGTAATCACTGCCTATTTTGTCTGGTGGCAGAGCTATATTCTAGCGTGTTTTCTTCACTGTGCATGTTGGACCTTTCATTTCTGACAAAATAGTTAAGAATGCACCTTTGTAAGGAAGAAGAGTTTTTAAGTGCCTCTGGTTTCCCATATCACTGCCTACACTGAGTCTAGGCCTGTGGCAAGGTAAAGCCTCGTGGTGACAAGAGCATGTGGTGGACAGAAAAGAGAAAGAGGAACACCCAAGGATCAGGTACAACCTTCAGAAGTCCATCTCCTTGACTGACTTCCTCCAGATAGGCCTCATCCCCTAGTCTTTTGACTCTACCACGCAGAATAGCATCACCATCTGGGGACTACACATTCAACACATGAGCCTAGGTCATTAGTACCTTTGCATCTATCCACTGGTTCTCTGGTCCAGCTTTGTAGTTACTCCTACAGACAGCATCTAAATGAGTCAGTAGATTAGCCCAGTCTTGTGCAAACTCAAGATGAGAGGGCCTGGCTGCTTCTCCTAGGGTCTGCGCTCAGACATCCTGCACCTTGCTTCACAGGGCCCTCGCTTTTTACCATAATAAACCTCATTTATTTCTCCCTCTGCATTCTTTACTCTGGAATTGTCTACTTTATAAATGAGATACACCGGAGCAAAAAGAGAAGAGAAGAGAACTTTGTGGCTAGCTAAAACAACAGCAAAATCCAAGGATCGGCCATAGTTATGTTGTCACAAGAACAGGACTGATCTAAACTCCAAGGTCAAATTCGATTACCATAATTTAACCTAGGGCACTCACCTTCTTTATGCATCAATTTGGACCAAATGAAAGGTTTACTTAGTTTCCATTTCCCATGTCTTCACCATGGTAACTCTGATTCTTTAAACCAAGAGTTGTCAGAGAGAGGAAAAGATGGAACATGTAAACTTCTGATTTCATGCGTCCAGAAAGATTTTTTTTATTAAGTAAGTGTGTTTTTAATGGGTGAGAAATATAATCCCCCAAATGGCCTCTATATTTTCAGGTAACACACACTCACACACACACACACACACACACACACACACACACACACACGGCATATGTACAGATGACATGAAAGTCTCCGGGGCTAGAAAGAACTAATGGGGTGTGGGAAAGGTGAGAAAAAGACAATAGGAAGGCATGATGGAATATGTTCATGGTACATTATGTACATGTTTAACAACACTCTTATATAATCCAGTGTAATCCTGTGTGTGTGTGTGTGTGTGTGTGTGTGTGTGTGTGTGTGTGTGTGTGGTGGTCTATTCCTTTATCTCTAAATACCATGTTACAGCTTTAATCATGTAGACTTTTGTTGAGGTCAGAAACCTCCCCTGACTGAAGCACAGGTAGGATTTCTCCTGGCCAGAATACAAGGGGTCTCTTGTGTTCTCTGCACACTAGCATCCAAATTGTAATTCCTTGTTTAGGGAGCATCCTAATTATTGTAGAATATTCTGAAATACCTTTAACAGTTGGCAAGATTCACCCATAGTTCATGGTCTGAGGCTTCTGTAAAAAGAGGAGGAAACTTGAACCCTAGTTAAAGGCAGGAGTTAGATCTATATGTTGTTAACGTTTAGGCATCTGTACTGGCCTGCCCTTTGGGGCCTGACAAGATATGTCTCAGCTGCAGCCACTAAGTGCACACTCACTATGTTTCCTTATATAGGGTGGGCAGGCCTTTTGCCCACCTCCATCTCTCTCTCTCTTTTTCTTCCTTCACTTTCACCCCAGGGACCTGTCTCTGCCACCTTCTCTGCTCCTTCTCTCCCCTACCCTCAAGAAACCTCCCACACAGGCCCTGTTGTATGGTGTGACTCCTTTCCATTGTTCTTAAACTACAACACATGTAGCATCTGAAAAACTGCACAGCGAGCCTGATGGAAACCGGAATGCAGGGACAGACAGTAGGGAGCTCTAGGGAGACTGCTGTGGAGGAAGAAAGCTGGCAATAGAGGCTGAGGGCAGAGCAGAGCTTAGTACCAATAAGGGCAGGTCCAGGGTCATTATGCTCCAAGATGCATTTCTGACCATTCCTTACCCAGAGACTCCCTACAATGCCTGCACATTCTGCCCCGCAAATAAAATAACACAAACAACTCCAACATGGGGCTCGTTCTGAAAGAGGCAGATAGGAACACAGGAAAGCTAAAATGCTCAGGGTTCCAGGGTAGACACCAGGGGCAGTCACAGGAGGCCAGAAAGTACTATAACAGCCAGTAGAATTGCAATGCCCGGGTGACCGCTGATGGTCTCCAGGAAGGAGCAGCAACGCTGGACTTAAAATCAGACTCTTGTACTCATAGGCTATACTTTTTCCCCCTAGGGTGCCTTAGCTAGTGTTTCTATTGTTGTGACAAAACACCATGACCAAAGAGCAAGTTGGGGAGGAAAGGGTTTACCTGGCTTACATATCAGCATTGCTGTTCATCACTAAGGAAGTCAAGGACAGGAACTCAGACAGGACAGAATCTCGGAGGCAGGAGCTGATGCATAGGGCATGGAAGAGTGCTGCTTACTGGCTTGCTTCCCATGGCTTGCTCAGCCCACCTTTTTATAGAACCCAGGACCAGCAGCCTAGGGATGGCACCATTCAACATAGGCTGGGCCCTTCCCCATTGACCACTAAATGAGATAATGTCTTACAGCTGGATCTCATGGAGGCATTTCCTCAACTGAGGCTCCTTTCTCTGATGCTCTGATGACTCCAGCTTGTGTCAAGTTGACACACAAAACCAGCCAGTACACTAGGTGATACTCTTCAACTTTCTAATTTAGTAGAGTAGGTTCTGATGATAAATGGAACAACAGATCACACCCAGGCATTAGAGACCCAGCAGGGGAAAACTACGAATGTCTTTCTAGTCTTTTATCCTTGATGCTGAAGTCTATGAAGTATGAACATCCAGGTTATTTTTTCTGATGCACATTGTAAGTATCAGTTTGGTATATGTTTGCCCTTGAAGAAACATGCTCATTTAAGATAAGTAATTACCTGTATGTGTGTGTATGAGTGTGTATTAGTTGGAATTTTTTTTAGCCTCCAGAAGTAATTGCTATTAATGTCTTCTGTTGAAGACAATATAGTTAAAAATAAAAATTTATCTTAACCAGAAATTCTTTCCATGAGGCAGTAGAGAAGACAGTGGTTTGATTATGGGGTGATGATGAAGAGTATGTGGAAGTCTCTCCAAGAGATTGCAAAGGACTCTGCAATTCATAATCAAGCAAACATAACTAATTAGATCCATATTTTCAGGGTAAATGACAATTAGTCTTCATATAGGAAGACTTGAGAGTCATTTTGGTCCTATGCTATTCATCCAGTGTTTCCTGACAATTGGAATGACTTACTATGGTGACAGATTGGCTTTATTCAGAGGAAAACCATTACAGACTGGTGCAAGGGGCCTGCAGAAGTCGGGCTCTTGTCTTTCTATGGTGGTAGACATGGTGATCCAACTAGGTGTCTGCATATCAGAACGGTGGCTCCAGAGTCCTAAAGGAAGACACACTGAGTCTTAAACTGACAAAAAGGCTAGGCTGTCTGATATTTATAAGGACTTGCATACATTACAAAGAGCATCCTTATAAAGTACTTACAATGATCCATTTAGGGGGCATTCTCTTCCTTATTTTCAACAGGAGTAATTAAGCCTCATCTTATTGTTTATGTCTATACTTTAAATTACCCTCCTGACAGTCCTATAGTCTCTCACGCTATGGACTGATCTCTGTAACTGCTTTTATCTCGCTACCAGTTTGTGGATATTTGTTCCAGGCAAATGTTTTATGATTATGTCTGTGGAACAACAGAAAGCATACATTTCTATGGGGCCATTTTCTTTACTGTATTTCTTTGTCTAAAACAGAGCCTCACCTATCATAGGTACCCAATACATATTTAGTAATTAGTAGTCTGTTTCCTTCTGTGTCACTGGGGACACAGAATTAATTTCATCTTGGAAGAATTGTGGCCACTCATATCCCAATTTTAGAGGACTGTCCCAGACCCTCCTCACAACAAAAGTGGGTATATAATAAATATATAAATGTTGTGGAGTGACTATGGGAGAAGCAACTACATATAATTTGCAGAGAACCAGAAAAGAAAAAAGTCTGCATTTTGCAGACCTTTGCAACCTGGAAACAGAAACAGTGGCACACCCCCCTGAAGTAGTGCCAAAGGGAAATCTAAGCATGGTGTATGCCATGCTAGATAGCTTATAGCTTGCAGGTAGATGGCTTATCTAGCCTTTACACACCTGTTTCCCATCTTTACATATTTCATGAGTGTCTCTAGAATGTAAGATCTGCTTGCAGCACCATCTTCTAATAATTTTTGCATGGTTTGTCATTTCCAAAGCACCTGTTTTGTTTTGTTTTGTTTTTTTAAATCAGCTGCATGTATGCATATAATCCACTCAGCTCTCTGTTCCTGAGATGTTTAGCTTAATCATCCAGTATTAGACTGTGAAGGAGTCAGCATCTTATCACCTCCCCAGGCTTGCCCCCCTACCTTAATGGCATTCTCGCCTCATTAACAGAGGCAATGTAAAGTAGTGAGGTCATTAGTTTGATCTGAACTCCTTGGATGTATAACAGGAGCCAGGAACTGCAGGGCATCAAGGAGGCAGCCGGATGAGGCAGTCAGCAGTGTGCAAACAGTGTAACAGTGAGATTTTACAAGTGTGATATCTGCCACAGTGATAGTCTGTGGCAGCACCAGGTCTGCAGGCTCCTGAATAGCCTGGGGAGTTCAGGTAAAATGTCTGGGAAAGGGAATTTAAATTGAGACAGAGAACAAACTGTGGTCATGTTAGTATTGTAAAGGATGGCCCCTGTAAAGAGAGCAGCTCTCCTGACCTACAGGGGAGAAAGGAATCTCCAGACTCCATCCCCTACAGTAGGCCTCCCTGCGTTTTGACCCAAACAAGGAGCATGAGAGACAATCTTCTTGAGGTATGAATTCTTTCTATCATCCTTATTCTTTAGAATTCTAGGTAACATTATATTCTTATTGTCAATGACCTTAACTTTTAGGTCATTTGTGTCTAACAGATGCTTGGATTGATTTTATACCCACATTTTAATTGGTCAACCAGTGGAAGAAGAAAGCTAGAGAGCTCCAAAGGACAGCAGAAGAAAAGTCTTACATGCTCCCAAAGTGGGAGGATTCCAAGTAGACAGGGCTATTGGGCATGTCACACATCTCTGCAGGGAGTTCACTGTGAGATGCTAATTACTGGCTTGGGTGTGTTCTAACAGAGCAGGATTAGTAGATGTCCTTCTCCTGGTTTGCCTGGTAGGAAGAGTATATGCTGTATAGTGATCTAATTGCTCAACTTCAAATCTGGCTTCCACCTTCGTCTCTTATAATTTGGGTTCCACAGTCATCATAAATGCCTACTTCAAAGGGGATGACACGGTTAAGTGAGTCTGTATTCACAAAGCACTTAGAAACTGTGCCTGGCATGCATAAAGTACCCAATAAAGTTAATAAAGTCACATAAGTCTCTAATACTCGGTAATTGTCTTGGACCAGGTTGTTTTTAAAGTATGGATATTTTAAAAACGTTCTAGGATTTTTCAGTTCTTTTCAGCCCATCCGTGGTGGCTGGAGAGATGACAGCTCAGTGTGTAAGCTGCCTCTTGTGCAAGAATGAGGGTCTGGGTTTGTAACCATAAATAAAAAAGAAAGGTGAAGTGGGTACCTCAAGGTGGGCCCTGCCAAGGTATAGCACTAAGCGAACACACCACGTACAACTGAGTTAGTGCAAGAGGTTGATTGGGGGAGGGGGAGAGTGAAAGAGTGAAAGGCCGTGTTGGAGTGGTGACATGAGAGAGGCAGACAGACAGACGGACAGACAGACAGACAAGAAACAAGAAAAAGAAGAGAGGCAAGGGAGGAGCAAGAGACAAGAGAGTAAAGAAGAGGTAAAGAGGAGACAAGAGATCAAGCTGTGCTCTGGCGGGCACTTTTAAGGGGTGCACATGTCGCATAACTGAGGATGGCAAGGCACCTGGGGACCGGTGATGACGTAACTGCTTTGGCAGCAGAGGCGGGCTGTTGCTGCATCAGAAACTGACAGGGTTCAGATCTCCAGGCCCCATGTAGGAGTCAAGTGAGGCGGTACGCATCTGAACCCCAGCGCTAAGGGGGCAGACACCCAAATCTTGGGGGCTTGTTGGTCTGTCATGCTAGCACAAACTATAAGTCCTAGGTGCAGTTAGAGACCCTGTCTCAAAAACTCAAGTGGAGCGTGATAAAGACACCTGATCCTACTTCTGGCCTCCATGCATGAATGGGTAGGGGAGTTCCTCACGTAATACACACACACACACACACACACACACACACACACACACACACTCCCTTTCTTTTTCCCCATTACTTACAGGATGATAAAATAGATTCCTCTGCCTAGTATGTCACATAGTGGTTGTAATGATCTAGTTCCAGTCTACCAATGCTTTTCAAGCCTTCAAAATTACTTTTCCCTTCGCCTACTGTATTATCGGCACCTTTGAAAGCAGGACTCCCACTCTAGCTGTCCCTAGATGTTCTGCCTGAGTACTAGACCTCTGTAACGCCTTCATGGGAAGCTTTCTTGTCTCTCGTCCTCTGTCCTGAGAGGACCCCTTGCTCTGATGTACTATCACTGTGTCCTCTTGGTGGCAACAATGTCGTGGCTAGTTGCACACTCCATGCCCATGCCGCTCTTCAGAGAGTCAGACCTACAGTGTGCTCAGCCGAGGTGAATACATGCACCAACAAAGCCACCGAGCCCAGGCCGGGGTTTTACAAAAGAAGAAACAGAGATGAAGCGGATGGCAAGGAGTTACAAAGTAACCAGAGACTCTGACTCCGATCCTAGGGCCTGACTCCCAGAGGTGGGTTCCGAACATCCTTGAGCATCCTGAAGCCACAGGGGCTCCTTCTGCTTTGGTGACTGGGAAGTGGAAGCCATGAAGCTTCGAGGCTTTGAATGCGTATGTAAATATAGCTTGTGATGGCCTCAGAGCCACTATACGCAATAGCGTTCTGTCTTCTCTGTGCGTTGTTTTAAGGATCGTGTTAAAAGCAGCCATTTCTGGAAAGTGGAATTGTAGCTGCTCCTCATTTTCATCTTTTTGTTTACCTCTTTCTTCTAGCTTTTCCAGACAGGTATTCATTTTATAACTGACTCGAGAGAAAGGGCATTAAATGTCTACCTTGTACAGCATAAATTTAATTAATTTCATTCTAAGGGCGGCTTAGGAAGACAGAAAGTCTTCTCCATCTTCATCACTCTCCACTCTGGCTCTGATTCTCTTGTGTCTCAGTGGCCTGTGCCACCGGGAACTACTTTCCTGATCAGTCAAGACAGAACTGCTGTTAATCATGTATATCTTTACGGAGAAGGGAAAACTTCCCATGAGAATATTCTTTTAGAAAAAATGGCCATGCTCTATATTAGCATTTTAGCAAGACTCCGTCTAGCCAGGATTCTACCTAGGGCACTTGCAGTATCTCATGACTTGATTTTCTTCTCTGCTGTGGTGCAATAACCTCCCTCTGAATTCGTTTCACAATCTGGAATCATTATCCCAGCTCAGCAAGAACTAATCTCTCATAGTGATTGTCTGAATCGCTGCCAGCTCAGCCACGTTCGGTACATCATTTACCACAGAGGAGAGTTTTTTAAGAAGTCAGAACAATTATGCAGGAAACTCACAACCAGGGTATGCCCTCAAATGTGCTTCGGAGCTGTCCCGACCGGGCAGCCTAAGTTTCTCTGCAAATGAACAGACAGAATTGCTGGCCTGTAGATCAGAGTCCCCATCCCACTTCATCATTGTTTTTTGTTTTTTTTGTTTTTTGGTTTTTTTTTTTTGCTTTTAATTCTATGGAGTTTATTGCAAATGAAAATATTTCCAGATGACCTAAATCCTTCATAGCAGGTCCAAAACAAATGTATGGGAAAGCTGGTTTATTCATTTAGTTTTGTTTTTTGAGACAGATCTTTGCTATGTCTGAGGCTGGCTTTGAGTTCATGGCGATCCTTCTGCCCAAGCCTCCCAAGTGCTAGGATTACAGATATGCACCCCATGCCCAGCTTGGAAAAGCATTTTTAAAATTCTTTGATAGTTTCATACATGTATATGGAGTATTTTGGTCATTTTCACACACACACACACTTACACATGCTCCATTAATCTCTCTCATCCTCCCCCATTTCCACTGAACCCTGTAAGTCCTAACAAGCCTCCCTCCCATTTTTATGTCTCTTTTGTTTGGTTGGTTGGGTTTTGTGTGTGTGTGTGACCCATGGAATTTAATTAAGACTGCTTACATAGCAGGGTTGGGTGCTTGTATTTACAGCATGGGAAACTTAACAGTGGCTACACCACCAAAGAAAATGATTGCGTCTCCCATAGCAAGCATTCCTGGTTCACTGTTCTCTGCCTCCATCAGCCTGAAAAAGTCTGTTCCCTTTTGCTGGAAGAATTCCTATTTTCAGAATAATCTCTATCATTTATTGCTTTGCAGAAAAATCACATCTTTAATTTCTATGGCGACAAGGAAGAAAGGCAGTTTAGCAGATACTTATGAAATTTCAGAGCACAGTTAGGGAGAGTGTCCTATGACTTAGTTATGATTCCATCCCTGCCCCTCAGGATGTGCATTAGTAGGTAAATTATAATAACTATTCCATTACTTTCATTCTGGTGATTGTTTGTTCATGCTTGAGCACAAGAGAGAAGCCTTGATTTAAAATCTAAGTCCAATTGATATGTTTTTATGCCACCGACATTTTTAAAAGTAAATTGAGTAGAAAATTGAGTTCTGGCGTTTGAGGCAGAGTCCTCTAATGTATCTGGCCTGCCTTTAATCATTTATGAGTTCTCACTGCAAGATGCTGTTATAGATTAGGTACCATGGAGATCTAAGGAGCTATATTTATTTGATCCTAATTAATACTTGGCCTTAGATAGATAATCACATTTCTTTCCAATTTTCTAACGTTAAGCAATTAAATAGACAGCAGCTGTTGGCTAGATGAGTATTAAACTTTGCCAAATATATATATATATATATATATATATATATATATATATATATATATATATATTTGGAATATATTATAAGAAGCATTAAAATCTATAATGCTAGTATTATATATGTTATCACTGGGTGGTTTATTGGCGGTTTAATAGTGCTAAAATTGTGCTGAAGTATTGCACACAATTGTACAATGAACATTTGTGCATAGCCAGTGGACACACCAAGTAAGAACTTGGGGACTGTCTTAGGAAAGTGTTTTGTGTGTATGTGACATCCATGGCCTTCAGTGTAAAGTATAGGTTTCCTGAAGCTTTTGTTTTCTTCACTGGAGTAGTCCTAAACCTTCAGAGCTTGTTCCTTCTCTTCAAAATGAAGTTTTCCCCTAAAGCAATTACAATAGTAAAGGATGAAGGGAAGATTAAATATAGATATTGTATATTCTAAATCAGGTTTCTAAATTTCAGAATTTATCAGAATTACCTGAAGGGATTACTGAAAAGAAAAGATTGCTGGGCCTGATTTCCATAGTTTCTCATTCAGTAAGTTGAGATAGAGGTCACAACTTTAATATCTAACAAATTCTCAGGTCACCGGATGCTGCTGATAGGAGAAACCTCATCTTTCAGTGTCTAAAAACTGGATCTGTCCTAGCTTATTTTGTTTTGATTTGCAAAGTGAAGAAATGATAGAGCCAAAGAGAGAAAGGGTATTCACGGTTTCTGTACAACTGAAGGTGCTTTAGCTCTGTGGATAAGGCGAATCGGCATAAAAGACAATATGATTGCTTCTGTGCAATATGTAGGAATCTTCTAATGTTCACACCTGTTATCCGTGTCAGTAAGAGAGAAACACGTGGTACTGCAACTTGCCATATTTTCCCAATATTTTCCGGATGGAGCCTCTTACCCGGAGAAGTTCCAAGCCTACTTGCACGTTTTAGACATCCCTCACTAGTGAGTCTGCTGTGAGCCCTCTTGACGCTCATTCCCTCTGGCTTATTTATGCCCAGTGGTTTCAAAGGAAATCTCCTCTTAAAGAAGAGTCCTTGGGGCTGGAGAGATGGCTCAGCAGTTGAGAGTACTTGCTGCTCTTGTAGAGGACTCAAGTTCAGCTCCCAGCACTGACATCTGGTGGTTCACAACTGCCTGTAACTCTAGCTTCAGTGCTTCTGACGCCCTTTTCTGTCCTTTTCAGCGCCCAAACCCATGCGGACAGACACATATTGCAGAAGTATGAACTAAAATAGATATTTGAAAAGATTCCTTCAAGAAAATTGGTTCTACGTCCAGCAGCAAATATCAACAGTCAGTAGCTTCTCAGCTAAGGGTGGGGTCTTGTCAGCCCTTCCACCTCTGCTGAAATGCCGGCTCGCTTGATCTTGTGCCAGCAACAATAGTTTGTGAGTTCCTGTCATGTCCACAAGACGCCATTTTGCTCCAGTCCTCCCCAGCCTCTGGCTCTTACAATCTTTCCCCTCTATTCAGAGATGATCCCCAGCCTCGGGGAGAGCGGGTGGGGTACCTATGTCGCACTTGTGGCTCAGCACTCTACAGGCACTTGTTCTCTGCACTTTAGTTTTGAGCCACTGTCCACCGCAGAAAGGAACTTTTCCGATGATGTCTGAGAGCTGCACTGGTCTATGGACATAGAGAAACTAATTCAGAACACAGTTTTAAACTATGCTGGCCCTGGTAGGTCAGCCAGGCTCCTTTGGATGGCCCCACACCTGTGAGTATATGGGCAGCGCAAATTGGGCTCAGCGGGTCATTAAAAATAATCTGACAACTTGGGAGGGCATGTGGGGGTACAAGGTGGATCTGGGAGGGGTTCAGGGAAGAAGTGGGGATGAATATGAATAAATACATTATATTTGTTAAGAAGTTATCAAAGAATGAATAAAATATTACATATTGTTTTACAAAGATTTTTAAAACGTCATTTATTTGACTTCAAGAGATCCTGTGTCCTGTTTGAGTCAAGATTGTATTTTCTGGCTGGGGAGATCATAAGTGAAGCATTTGCTGTGTGAGCATGAGGACCTGAGTGTGAACCCCAGAACCTATACAAAGATGGACACAATCCCAGGTGCATCTGTTATCACAGTGCTTCTGTGTCATGTTCAGAGGAGGAGACAAGAGCATCCCCTGTTAGCACCCAGGTCATCTAGCTAGCATGTGCAGAAGAGAACAAGAGAATCTGTCTGAAGCAGAGTAGAAATTAAGAACCGATTCCTGAGGTTGCCCTCTGACCCCCACATGCTACATGCTAGAGAGAGAGAGAGAGAGAGAGAGAGAGAGAGAGAGAGAGAGAGAGAGAGAGAGAGAGAGATATCGATCCATTCCTGTGGAACTTTTTTAGTTTCTAAATCCTAGTAGTATGTCTCCTACATTATAGTTGATTAATAATGACCTCCCAACAGTTTGTTTTGTGGGCAGTGCAATGTAACACTCCCAGAGTATTGCTTGACTGTTGTTTTGTGTAGGTGGTTATTCAGTCTTCCCTGCATTAGCAGCTTGGAGTTGGGTAAATCAGTTCATCATCACTTTTCAAGTCCCTGCTGTCAGGAACACTGGTTTACTGCTACACAAGCCAATCACATTTTCCATCACTGGCTTGAATTTTTCTCGGATTTTAGTCTCCAGGCCTTTGGGATATATTTGAAAATTTGTAATAATTGTCCATGAAAAAGCTATGTCTCTTCCCAACACTTTAGCAGAGAACTTTTTAGAATGTGTTTGTGAGGTTGGTTTGATTTTGTTGGTTTGGTTTTGGACACAACATTTTACCATACAGCCCATGTTGGTCTGCAACCCACTATGGTACCCAGCTTCGAATGTATGCAATCCTTCTGCATCAGCCCACAACTTCTCAAGTGTTGGGGTTACAGGCAAGAGCCACCACACCCAGCATGACTGTCTTGCAATGGATATTAGAGCCTCAATTTGATGCATAATAATTTTATTCATTTATTCACCCAATACATCTTAATTGAGCATGTCTATCTGCCAGCACAGACAAATAACAACACAAAGGAAAGAAAGAAAGATACTAAGTGTCCCTTATTCTTGAGCTTGAATTCTAAAATACCTATAGGGAAAGAAATGACTCATGGTGACTGTCTACCATTCTTGAATGTCAAGGAAAGTCATTTTGGATAATTATCCTCTGGAGATTTTCCAAAATTATAGGGATTAAAGCCATTGCTCACAGTAAATAAACAACTTGAACAACTGCAGATTTCTAAGACCAAACCAGTTTGTTTTAATTAAAACGTAATTATATATTTTCAAAGTTGAAAGTATTGTAATACTTCCCCACCCTTACCCAATTAGCTTGAAATCAATTTTTTCACTGACTTAAGGAGATTCATTGTGTACCACCAGGGAATTTAAAAACCTCTACCATGCTGTACCTAGTAATGACCTGCTCCATGTAGGAGCTCCTCGGAAACCATGGGAGTCAACCTAGTTCTCATTATTCTTTGCAGCCCGTCATACTTCCTCATTTGCATTCTGAACTTCCTCCCTCCCACACCCTGGAGGCAGCATGGCAGGCACAGCATCTCAATCTATGACCAGTGCATGGAGTAGTTATCTGTTCCTTGTAAGCCATGCCGTAGCCCTTGTAGCTTAAAAGCTGCTGAATCTCCTCCACCCTTGAAAGCATACTAGACTTATTAGCAGGATAATTTTCTTAAAGGTTTATAAGAGGCAGCTTGTCAATTTGGCCAACTTATTGTCATGAAGCATAGCTAAGCATAGAGGAGGATTCTAAAGGCATCCTCCCCTGATTATGACATCTCCCTTACTACCTGAGAATTCTGTACTCCACCGAAACCATGTAGATACTATTTGAGGTTGATCAAGTTGGTAATGACAGAGAAGTCTGAGAAGTACTTCTTACAGCAGTAGGCAAAGGTGATTGAAACTTCTGGAAATAAAACAAAAACTTTCACTCTAAACAAAGAAGTGGGGGGATGAATCTAGATATTACCTATACATTTGGAAAGAACTGTTCAGCAATGTAGAGCCATTGTTTGCCCATATAAAATATTTTAACAACTTCTCATGTGTTCTTGTACTTCATGTTAACCCCAGCCATGAGAACCTTTTTCGGACCCTAGCAAAACTACAGTGGGCATGATAAGAGTGAATATAATTCTGAGAAAGAAAGATTTCAAAGTCTCTTTCAGGAATTGCAATTAGGAACTATTGATTTCCTATGTTAACCTTAAGAGCAGGTACATGGCTCTTATTCCATTTCTTGAAAAGAATCAGTCAGCAATAGAAAGAAAGGGGGAAACAAAGATCCTGATCCTGCGGAGCTCCGATCAATAAATGTAGCAACTGCTGTACCTAGTGAATAAAATAAGAAATGAGTTTTAGCCAATATAAATCAAGAACCAAAAAAGTTAAATTTGTTGGAGAATTCTCAGGTATAGATGTAGTTTCAAATGACTTTCCCCACAAAATGCCTTCTAATTAAAAGAGAAGGAGCCTGGCATTGTAGCGGAAGAGCTCATGCTTCTCTGACATGCCACTTTTATCAAGTGATCAAAGAAGACACCAGCCATGATGAGCCACGTAGACTCCCTGTGACTAGAGCACAATGATAAAAGGGCATCCCTTTTTTGTGACATTCCTAATAAAAATGCATAACCCGAATCTCTCACGAGGAAACATTAGACAAATTCAAATTGAGGGAGACTGTATGAAGCAGCTACAGGTGTCCAGAGTGCTGAGATCATGGGAGTCAGAAAAGATGCAGAAAATGTTACCAATTTATACCACTAAAAGTGCTGAAACCAAACTGAATCTTGCTATAAAGGATATTGAAAGGTGTTGCTCATACTTCCATAATGACGGGAGAGGGCTAATATTTTTAGGATTGTATTGTGATTGCATGGGGGAAATGCTTGCATTTAGGAAGCATAAGCTGAGATACACAGTATGAATGAGAGATTATCACTCTGCTCTCAGATGGTGACGTTTTTCTTCTCAGCTTGTACTTTAACTGTAAGTTTAAAATTGTTTCAAAAGAAAGGGCCATAAAACATCCAGTAAATATGACTTTCTCTTTAAATTAGAGGGAAGATGAAGAAGATAAAAATGGAGTTTTCAATATTTCACTTTGGTGTAGGCATGTTACATTAACCATGCATGAGAATTTTAACTGATGAATAAACAAAGAAAGAGAAGGTCAAGGAGATGGCCCAAGGTGTAAGACACTTGCCACCAAAGTGTGAGAACTTGAGTTGAGACCCCAGAACCCATGGAAAGCCAGACATGGTAGTACACATTGTTAGTCTCAGCATTATTATGACAAGTGGCAAAGACTGGATAATTCCGGAAGCGTACTGCCCAGCTAACCTGGCACATGCAGAGGTGACAAAGAGACCCCGTGCTTTCCAACATGGTGGAAAGTGGGGCCTGACATCTGAAGCTATCCTCTAGCCTCTGCACACATGCCATGGCACAGTGCACTTCGGAGCAAGCACAAGGCAAGATAACATCACTGAACTCAGCAACATATGCTGGCAGAGACAGAAACTGGATCTCACAGGTTTCCACTACACATAACTCTGTAGTTCAGCTGAAAACAGGTAATTCAATTAGTAATTTCACATTAGGGTTACTGACTTTTTTTGTTTGTTTGTTTGGGTTTTTTTTTTTTTGTTGTTGTTGTTTTTTCTAGACAAGGTCAAAATTACTCCACTCAAAAGCAATCCAAGGGTCTCAGACCTTAATAGGAGCTTTCCTTTATGTCTGCCAGGGGTTCTGAATAAAACCAAAGGAACTCGGGTATTACAGTAAGAATATGCTTTGTGGGAGCAGCAACGTGGATCAGCAGATCCTCTGTAAGCCAGGCCGTCAAAATCTAATCTCTGTAACCCACATGAAGATGGAGAACGTGAACCAACTCTGCAAAGTTGTCCTGTGACCTTGACATGCACACCATGGCACAGAAACTCATACATGTACATGTGTATACACATACAGTGACACAAATAAATAAAATTTAAGAAGAATATGTTTTGTGACTCTTCATGATTTCGTTACTTATCCTCTCAGAATGTTTATTTCTGAGGCATCATCCAGGGCAAACTAAATAGTTCTGTCATGGTAATATCATATTGGTTTCTGACTCTGTTTCTTTTTAATGTGTGTGCTGAATTTTTCTAATGTCACAAACTGGAACACACCTAGCCCACAATTCTGGGTTGCGATAAACTGAACGCTCTTCAGTCATTGGGAGATGTGGGGGAAAATTTTAATGGACCTGTCCACTTTGGTAACCATCTGCCCTTGTGAAATGTGTTTGTCTATTTTTGTTTTTCTAAAGATGTGAGTTTGATTTTTGCCTACTTCGAGTAGCATGCCGAGTACTAGGCGAAAAGATAGGGGCTAACCACGCAGCGATGGTGCTACTCAGCTTGTAGGTGCTAATCGGCTTGTTTCACAGTTCCGGGGACTGATAAGGCGCCTTGATTAAGTTTAGATTCTATTATGGAAGACAGATGAAAACAAATGAGTAGAGAAGAAACTTGCAGCATAATGAGTGTTGTGAGAACGGTCACAGCAGAGGGAGACAGTAGCGCTAGGACAACGTAATGGGAAAACCGAGCCAGGGAAGAAAGGGGGGGGGGGGTGACCGTCCAGCGCATGCGCATGCTCAAGAAAGGCGCAAAGGTGCCGTGATGAGGAAAATTTATAATTGTATTTTCAGGCCTGGAAGTGATAAAAGTATCAAAAAAATCTGTAACTAAGGCAAGTAGCAGACCCCTGCCAGTCTAGAGAACAGGATAAGAAGGCCAAATAAAGTTAAATATAGAAATATAACACATCCAGAGCCAGCGTTCATTTCCCAGATACCCATCAAGGTTCTAAAATGTGTACTCTGTGAAAATGGTCTCCAAAAATAACTCACAAAATACAGTTTTGATTTGGAAGATTGTAAGAGCCAAATGATTCTTTGTAAGGCATGGTGGATTATGGTTGAATCGAGTTTTAAAACTAGAGGATTTTTTTCCACATTCTGTTCTAGAGTTCTTGCAAACCAATAGAATCAGAGTAAATTCATGGAAAATGAATGTTATTTGCTAAGACAATTAATTAATTGACTTTTTTCAGACATGCGTCAGGGTCGGTTTCTTGGTCAGATGTCTTGTGTGGAGTGGAGCAGTGTCTTGTAGGAGTTGGGGTGGCGATTACCATGTTGCAAGTCCAGTCTCTCTACTGCCACTAGAGAAGTCCTGTTTGCAATACTTCGGCATGTGACTAGTGTAATTTCTATGCTTTTTAGTTGGAGAAGTGAAGAAGATTGATTTATTTGGAGTTTTCCTGGTCCAATTGTCATGAACACCTTTTAGCTGTGTGGTTTGTTTGATAGTCCAATATGAAAGCATAGGTCACTGGCCATTCAGCCTTTCAAAGATCTGACTTATTCTGACCAGCCTGCCTCTTTCTCCCTTTCATTTACACTATTAGGGAGGTTCTAAACTTTCCTTAGAATTTCTGTGACTCCCCACACCTTCACTTCCCAGTACTTGCTTCACTTCCATTGTCCTGGCTTCCTGACAATGCACTTATGTGCAATTATGCGGGGTTGAGGAACCTACTCTTTAATTAGATGTAAGAATCTGCTTAGTTCTACTGTACTAAATAGAGGAGTAAGAAATGTTAACCGGGCTGAATAATGTAGATGTAATTTAAAATACATTTGAGTTTGTGCATGTGACTCCTTTAATAGTCATTTTGAATATTTTAGGTCTTGTATCTCATGTCTCAACATATTTCCTGATGTTCTTTCCAAAAAGCCACGATCTCTCTTTTGTGTGGACATTGAACTCTCTCCTTGGATAGTGTCAACCCAAAAGTCTTCTCTTGTCTCCAGTTGGGTATTTGTCATCTCTTTAAGACTTATCCCAAACATCTTGTTTTACAGGAAGCCCTATTTGTCTTTTGTCCCATCTTGGTTATGTATTCTGTTGGTGTCACTGAAATACTCTGTACACATTTCTATTCTACTTAGTATATAGCACTGTAAGTAACAGTTCGTGACGTTTGCCTATTCCAGCACTTTGATAGCACTTTGAAACTTTGATCATCTTTGAAACTTCTGTATTAAGCCTTATTTTCTCGCTAATACTAACCACTCCATAAGTACTTAATGAATGAGTAAACAGATGAACAATCAACGTGGCATTCAGGAGCACTTCAGTTTGACAGGATCTGAGGATAGTCTGATAGAATTCTAAACTGTGAATTTGATTGCTGCCATAATAGATTGGTCAGAGATTCTTTTCTGGCCTTCACTTGTGATCAGTAACCTGCATCCAGGTGATCTGATAGAAGAGACGATTTCACGATTAATATTTAGCAAATGGAGAAGTCAGTTACTCTATATAGGAATTAAAGAAAGCATTGACCCTTTAAGCGGCATGCTCTTAAGTGATGCAGTGCTGTAAGAAATAGGTGCTGTCATGAACAAAGGATATGGCCGGGATATAGCCATGCCTCAGATTTCAAATTTGAATCTCCAGCCATCATAGCAAACTTGGGGACCGGAGAGCAACAGTCGAGCATTATATGTACAAGCCTGTGGATAATAAGCACAAAAGACAGACATGATGGTGCTCTCATGTCAGAGACCTGTGCTGCTATCCTCTATGTGGCTACTTTTTTTGCTTTAAGTACCTGGCTAATCAATTATTGAAGAAAGCAGAATGTTGGTGACCATAGGAGAGTTTTCAATGGCTATCAGGTGTTATCATCGTCATCATCAGTCACCATCATTACCCCTTCTCAAACCGCAGTAATTTCTAAGGCTGAGTCTTCTGTATTTGTTTGTTTCATTGGTATTAGCCAGACTTTGGCATCAAATGTCTTCCTCTGTTTCTCTCAATCATTCTTCACATGGATCACTTGCCTTTCATTGAGAGAAATTAGTTATTTGCAACTGCTACTAGGGAAAAAATTGCTACAATGTATCATCTTTTATTGCCTTCAGTCTAAAGCCTGAATATGAAAATATAATGGACTCATATGGACAATATAGGTAAATATAGGATCTATAATACTAATCAATGTTACTAATCTCTGAGTCTCATTTTCCTTCTAAAAATGGTGGCTTATCAGAGAAGCCAGAGAAACAAGAACCCTATGGAATTTCTCAAACTTGTTAAATTTACTCTGTGATTTTTTTCATTCCTGATTTAATGTTTCATATCAGACTAGTACAATGGACTCATTTCAAGATTTGGATTCAGCACTATCAATCTCTCATTTTGTATTTAGATAGAAGGGTTGCAGAGAAAGCCTTAGGTGTAATTTTTGTTCAATAGCTTTTTAAAAATTTACTTTTTCTTCCTGTACCAGGTTAGAGACTAGGATAAAGGAGCATATTGGTTTCTTTTCTGTTTCTGCAATAAAAATACACAACAAAAAGCAACTTAGGGATAAAGGGGTTGGTATTGGCTCACAGTTCCAGGCATATAGAATCCTTTATGGCAGGGAAAACATGGCAATAGTCAAGGAAAGCATGGTGGTAGGAGTCAGAATCTGGCTGAACCCAATGCATGCACACACTGGAAGCAGAAAGAGAGAAAACAGGAAACAGGGCCAGGCTATAAAATTTGGACTCCACCCTCAAGTGATATACTGCTTCCAGCAGCTGGAGACCAGGGGTTCAAACACAAGAGCTTATGGGAAACATTTCCTGTTCAAACCACAAAAGAGATTCAACACAAAATTGCCAGAACCCCCAGTTCTCGTCTTTTATCCTCTCACTACCCTGTTCTACTGATCGCTGCTCACTTCTGCAACCATATGTCCTTCGGTTGTCCATCAAGACCGTTGACCTCGCCTCCAAATTTAAAACTTAATGAAGTCAAACACACACTTGTGAGGACTAGCTCTCTGTTTATTGTTGTCCCCATCTCTGAGAGCCACCTATCAGTCTTATCTTCATGACAAACTGCTGAATACTCTTTTTGATCTACTTTATCATCTCTGATTCACTCTGTAAATTCAAGTCTATGGTTATTGAATTGTTTTATTCTAAGAATATTAACTTTGGAGTTAGGAAATAACATCCAAAGATCATTCTTTAGTTGTGACATAATGGGCCCTGTGGTCTGTGTATAACATTTAGTTCAGGACAGTCTCTCATGGTTGAGTCCATCCTTTTGTGACTTTCTTAATACTATGTTCTCTTAGATTTGCAGTTCCCTTGCAGAACACTCAGTTTTAAGTTCCCTTGGCTCTACCTTTTCTCCTCCTGCTTTCTGTATCACTTGTCTCAGACGTCCAGTCATAATTGACCCTCCTCTCATTTACCAAATGTAACAGAAATATTTTAGACACATCTATGCTTTTAACCTACTATGTTGATGATCCACAGTATCTATCAGTTGGCCAGACCTCTCAGGAGCTTCAGGAACCACATTTCTAATTGCCTACTGAAAGTCTACATGCTGCTCAATGACAAGAGATCAGACTCAAACCCTTTCTGTCGACTCATATCCTTCCCCATGACTGGTATCATGCACCCAGGTTTGTAGCATTTGAGGGACATCATTTGCCCTTCTCCCCTCCCTGCTTTCCTGTGAGATTCAAATCATCCCAAATGCTTCCAGATGACTTTCCATTTTGGTTTACAGTTCTGATTCAGGGTTCATGTTCTTATTATTTCCTATCATTAGTTATCAAAGTTTTTTTTTTTAAATAAGGTTTGTTTCTTTTTCTCATTAACCTAATAGAATAATTTTAACCAGCAATCAGAAATATAAATCTCAAGTCTACCAGGAGCTCTGGGCTACAGAGACTGTGGATAGCAGTATACTGATGGTAGCTGAAAACATAGGTCACATTTGTTCTTTTTATTGATTTCATTGTACTCACCAAAATTATCATGTTCAGATTACTAACAACTAAACTAAAATATTTTACTATCTCAATATTGTTAGCTTCTTTTATGCTGTATTTCCCCCATTAGTCTGTTACAAATTTAAATTTATTGAATTACAAAACAGTATTTTTTCAATTTTCTTATTAATTAATTAACTAATTGCCCCCCATCCCCCATTCCCATCTTCTCCTCCTTCTTTCCCTTCAGAAAAGGGCAGGCCTCCCATGTATATCAGCCAGCCTTTGCTTATCAAGTAAGACTAGACACCTCCTCTCCTATTAAGGCTGACCAGTAGGGGGAAAGGGTCCCAAAAGCAGGTAAAAGAGCCCCTGCTCCAACTGTTAAGAGTCCCACAAGAAGACCAAGCTATACAACTGTCAATATATGCAGAGGACCTAGGTCAGTCCCATGCAGGCCCCCTGGTTGTCAATTCAATCTCTATGAGCCCAGGTTAGTTGATTATGTGAGGTTTCTTGTGGTGTCCTTGACCCCTCTGGCTCCAATAATCCTTCTTCCCCATCTTTCATAGGATTTCCTGAGCTCCACCTAATGTTTGGCTGTGGGTCTCTCTCCATCTGACAAAACAGTATTTTTATCACTAAGATTTTGTTGGGGACATTTTCCAAATTGAAAAATGTATATAATTTTAAGCAGGAAGTTTGAGCAAAGTTTTAGTTTGTGTATTTATGTTGAACTTCATTCAGCTAATGATTTCCTGAAATTTCACAGTGGTACTGGGACATTTGGCTAGAACTTCTCTAAGACCATAGATAAATACCACTGCTGACACAGAAGCCCCTATCAAATAGACATTCCAACCAGCCTTGCAAAGATTTTCTGCTGGGCTGATGGGAGTGCCCACTGGGGCAGGTAAGGAAGGCAAGTAGGCTTTCATGCTGAGATAGCTTGCAGCTGATCTGTGTTCAGCTGCCATGCTTTTTCTCTCTCCAAATGCCTCTCTGGCCAGAAAGAAAGTAGAATGCACTCTGTGCATTCTTGTTTTGGAATGGGGTGTTGTCTCAGACATCTTCTTTTGCTTGTCAGTCAGTATCTGTGATGGAATTTACTAGTGTGACATATATCACTTAATGATTTTTAGGCTGATGATCTTTTTAAGAGATCTCCTTAATCCTGGGCTAAGGGCTACATCTGACAAAAAAAAATCTTCTTACATAAATTATCTTTCCATTTTACTGGAGTTCTAAATTCTATCTTACATTTTTTGTAGAAACTGATTTATTTCATTTGTATATGGGAATAATTTAAAATGTGAACCTAAGTCATTTTACTGACTGCCAACATCTTTATACTGTTTAAGTGACTTTAAAATGTTGACTATGTGCCCACTAGTACAATAGTGGTATGAATGTTATGGGATTAACCAACCACTTTCTGTTTGGATTTATGGACCACTCCATGAGATGGAGCCCATATAAAGCATCATTATCAGGGTTAAGATCCTGTAGTTAGATAGGTCACAGGCCTTAGGAGAAAACCTACTACTATTCTTCTGCTAATGGACATAGCATCCAAACAATTGTTAATGACTTATTGCTATACCCATAGACCAGTGCATCTCTCAATCTTCATCTGAGAAGCTGCTTTTTACAGATGGTAATTAACATAGAGACCCACAGCTGGTCAACATGCAGAAAATAAGGGATTGAAAAGTGCTCAGCCCTAAGTGGGTTCAGGGATCTTCTGGAAGAGGGGGTGGAAAGACTGTAATACCCAGAGGCAGTGAACGACAAGGAAACAGTGTTTTCTAGACTTAACAGGGCATTGCATCTATGAGCTCAGAGCAATGTGACCACATGCACAAGACCTATGCAAGCTCAAGCCAGACAAAATTACTACAGGCCACAGGAATATATTGTAAGAACTCAGCTGGTTATGACAAAGCCACTACCTGAAGGGATCAAGGAATTCCTTCAGAGGAAGCCAAATTCCAAGGAGCGTTTGGTGTTACTTGGCTTGTTATATATCAGCTGTCTTCTGTTATGAAAATCATGTGTGCCTTCATGGTTTTCTCAATTGATTTCTCCCTAAGAATTACTAACAGTGTGGACTGATCACTCTTTGGACATACACATTCAAGGTATTTGGAGAACAGCCTCCGGAAAGGCTTCCTTCCCACCAAACCATCTGTTTCTCCCTTTTCAGCACTGAAATCAGATATCTCCCCTAGCCATATTCAAGGATTAACAGAAATAACAGCCTAGACCACCACATGCTAGTCTCCTGATTTAAGGTAAATTCCACAAGGAGACACCTCCTAGGTCAGGTGGACCTTAAATAAGAGTTTCACATAATTTAGCTCGGACCCTCCTTTTCTTACAGCCTTACTAACTTCATAGACCTCTAACTCCCTACCTAACCACTTCTAGGAGTATTTAGATAACCTTCTGCGCTGACAGCTATGCACAGCCAGAACCCCAGTTCAAGCCCCCCTGTAATTATCGTCATTAGCAGCATCCACCCAGGTCCATCCCCAGTTGGAGGAAAGTACCTTATCAGAGATGCCTTTGTACTCTCTAAAAACAGACTTAAGCATCCAGGATACCTGTCTGAGAAGGCCTGGCGGATGTGCCAATTAAGCTTAACTTCCTCCTTTCCCAAATCTTACCTCTAGTTCCAGATCTCCCTTTAACTATCACCAGAGGCATCTAGCTGTAC
Organism: Peromyscus eremicus; assembly: GCF_949786415.1. NCBI lineage: Eukaryota > Metazoa > Chordata > Mammalia > Rodentia > Cricetidae > Peromyscus > Peromyscus eremicus. Next base: position 34,824,412 of record NC_081418.1, read on the forward strand.
ACAGGTTGCCTAGCAACTGAGCACTGTTTCCGCCACCCTGCAGGAAAAACAGCAGATAGCTTGGACAGATAGGAGCCACAGGAAAAAAGAAGGCAGTTTTATTTTCTCCCATTGACCTAGCAACTTGATTCTTAACATTTTCTACCAATCACGTATAAGATTATAGTTGAGCACATAAGATCCCTCTTCTTAGATATTACCCGAATTTAGCATTTAGTTAATTCATTTCCCCATTAGTCACTTCCTTTTTGGGTTGCAAATGATAATTAATCGTTACTGCCCCTCTATGTGATTCTTATCATCCCTCCGTTTGGCCCTGGAAGCCTGGCTTTGCACTGCCAAGGGATTACTGCTTGTAAGTGTATATATACCGGGACTCCCAGGGCGTGGGAGGACGGAGAAGAAGATGTGGAAGAATAAATGACTGGACTAAGAGCTCAGTGTGCTGAGATTCTATCTCCCAAAAATAGTTCTCTCTCCTGAGCCCCTGGAATGTATCATATTAAGGCAGGTCCCTCTAATATTATACGAGACAAAATCTCAGCATGGAGGGCTGAGTGAGAAGGGCATGAAGTCTCACCGCTGGCTGAGGCACTATTGGCGTTTGAGAGCTGCTGGGAGAGGAAGAGTCAGTCATTTTTGTTTGTTTGTTTTTGTTTTTAATGGTGTGACCCTGGTAGATCAACCATGCTCTAGGGCCCACCTCACATCTAACAGTATTTGGGCAACACAAATTCTATTCAATGTTTTTTTTTTTTTTTTTTTTTTTTTTTTAAGAGAGAACACAAAAGTTGGGTGGGTAGAGAGATGGAAGTGGATCTGGAAGAAGTTGGAGGAGGGTGATAAATATGATCAAAATATACTGTATACAATTCTTTAAAAAAAATCAATAAAATATTTTTAAATTTTTATGTTTGGGATACTTGTTAGCATATAAAAAGCTATCCCACAGATGTTTATAAGGCTGTGGCTTAAGTGTATGAACTCTTGAGTGAAGTTCTTTCATGTAGATTCAATCCTGCAAACGTTACTATAATCTTCACCTCAGTATCACTTAAATTTCTTGTAGTATTGTTGTACATCAATCTATAGAGACACAAACATTTTCTTGTGCCAAAACCCAGGATGCATGAGAAGACTTTAAGAGTAAGAACATCCTGTGTGTTTTTAAAGAATATCTCAGCTTTTAATGATCAGTTAGTTGCAAGTTTTAAAATTCAAAACTTAAGTAATAACAATTTGAAGCAAAAATAAATGAGATTTTTGTCAGATCCCTTTTAGTGTTCAGCTGATATTCCAGTCATTGTGTGCATTATTTGATGTTTCAAGGCAAGATCCAGTAAAAAATAATGAGGGGGGGGGGGTTTGCGGACAGGAGAGAGAGAGCCATAGAGAGCGTGAGATAGAGGGGAAATTCCCTTTCTTCCACTTTCTTCATTTGCATCATTTAGTCACTTTTTTCTCCATGTTTGTTTTCTCTAAACATTCAAAAATTTGCATATGAATGTTATTTTACTCGTTTCTTCTTTATTTTACATTTACTTTTCTCACTTCATATTTTTAACACTAGTGACTGCTGAAGTACTGTTTTCCAGGGAGAATGCTTTGTAAATATCTTCCTCTGTAGAGCAGCAACTATGGCCAGTCTAGGTAGTAGCACAAAGACACTGAAAGTAGATAATGACACAAACACTGAAGTGTGTTTTCATTCAGCAAACAGTTGTTTAATCCTTCTATGTCAGAATCTACTCCCACCCCTCTGCCCCTGGTCCATTTGTCAACCATTGGCCTCTCCATTGCCTTCTGCAGAATGTGTTAGCAGACACTCTTCTTACTAAGCTAGGCTTACCTGATCATGGCTCTCTGAGCTGTGTAGCTAGAGTTTTCCTGCCTGGCCCACAGTCAGGACAAATCTCTCTCACCTGCCAGTCCCACAGCCGCTCAGACCCAACCAAGTAAACACGAGAGACTTATATTGCTTATAAACTGTATGGCCGTGGCAGGCTTCTTGCTAACTGTTCTTATATCTTAAATTAATCCATTTCTATAAATCTATACCATGTGGCTCGTGGCTTACCAGTGTCTTCACATGCTGGCTTATCATGGCGGCGGCTGGCAGTGTCTCCTGCCACCTTCCTGTTCTCTCAATTCTCCTCTCTGTTAGTCCCACCTATACTTCCTGCCTGGCCACTGGCCAATCAGTGTTTTATTTATTGACCAATCAGAGCAACAGATTTGACATACAGACCATCCCCCACAGCAGAGCTGTGCCTGAATTTCTCTGCCCCCTGAGTTTGTTCAGGCAGGCTTATCACTCAGTGGAGCAAGATGTGGGTTCCCTCTGTCAAAATCTTATCTATCCATCAACATCAGCACCAGTACACGTTTCACCATGCCTGTTCACTTTCACTTATCATATCCACTTGTTCAGACATACCTGGATTTATTTTACATTCTCCCCACACATCTCCTTCTGGAAGGTAACAAGCAAACAACAACCTTGAACTCCTGCATGTCCCCTACAGAGTTTGGAATTGCTTTCCTTTCCACTTGGAATAGAGAGTGCATAATAAAATACAAGTACTTTGATGCACAAAGACTATTTCATCAAAATCCTAATTTGCTTTTTTCTGTATGCTAGACTTGGTTTGGCAATAATGTGTACGTGAAGTAGACAAGTTAGCTGAACAAATTACAGTCTGTTAAATCCTCCAGTGGACAAACACAAGAAATCTATGGGAGTGGTACTAATTCAAGTGAGTCAATGGATGGACGAAAGGTTTGATAAAGGAATAATCTGCCTACATTGCCTAGAGCTCCCATTCAGTATTCTGAAGTGCTTGCTACAGGGAAATCATCTAATGAACTTCTGCAACTTGCCCAAACACAACTCAGATAGATTCAGTTTAATGAATGACACTGCCCACCTGCCTTCTCAGATGCATAAGCCTAGGGTTTTTTTGGGGGGCTTTTTTTTTTTTCGAGACAGGGTTTCTCTGTGTAGCTTTGCGCCTTTCCTGGAACTCACTTGGTAGCCCAGGCTGGCCTCGAACTCACAGAGATCCGCCTGGCTCTGCCTCCCGAGTGCTAGGATTAAAGGCAGCCTAGGTTTTAACCTCCACAGACACTAAAGTCTCTAACTGCTCTAATGATAAATTTGAGAACTCTGTATGAGGAGTCTGTTCAGTTGTTCTTTTTTTCTGAGCTTTGTCTTTCTTGTTTGTTTGTTTGTTTGTTTTTTCCTGCTAAAAATAAAATCCTTAACTTTATCCTGGCCTCTTTTCCTTTACCTTCCAACCATAAAAATTAAGGAGTCATTCAGAGCCTGTGCTGCCCCAAATATCACAGTGTAGCAAGTGTTGTAGACTGATCCACACTCTGTAATTTCTGTACATTTAAAATGCAATCCAGCTGTTCAGCCCCATTGTGCTATAACATAAGGAAACGTGGAGTTCAGACTTTGATTCTTTCCTGATGTCCTTTAGCAGAACTTTAGTAGAAACTGTTCTACTGTCATACAGCAAAAGCATGATTTACAGTTGATTTTAGGAAAGTCCCTGTAATTGGCCTTTTTTTAAAAAAAAAAATTTTACTGTTTTGTGTTCGATTGCCATGAGTTCAAATGCATAAAATTATCACCATTTCTTGTAAGATTCAACAGATGTTTATGGAACACCCATCGTGTACTATTTATTATAGATAATAGGGTGTGGAAACAACAAAGAAATAAACATAATGCATTAGAAGAAGAAAGAAAAATAAAGGAAAGGCATTGAGCATGACCAAAAGCAGGAAAATACTTCTACAAAGCTGCTAGGATAAAGTGTTTCTGGGTTGTATTTGAGCAGAGACCCAACTGAAGCCAGAAGGCCAAGTATCTGGACCTTGCAGTTAGCTGGGAGAGCAGTCCAGCAGATGAGAGCAAGTGCCAAGATTTTGCATGCTCTAGGAACAGTGTGGCTATAGCCCAGCCACCAAGAGAAGTGGTAAAGAAGAGCAGAGAGGATGGGAGTGGTACAAGATTTGACAGCCTGGGCAATGATCTTCTCTTCTGAGTAAGATGGACAGGTATCAGGAGGATTTAAGGGAAGGAGTGACCTGAAAGCTTGTGTGTATTTTTACAGATTTACTACTGAGCCAGGTGGTGATGGTACATATTTTTAATTCCAGCACTCAAGAGGCAGAGACAGGAGGATCTTTGAATTCGAAGCCAGCCTTGTCTACAGAGAGAGTTCTAGGGCTGTCCCAATGACAGCCAGGGCTACACAGAAACCCTGTCTCAAACACACACACACACACACACACACACACACACACACACACACACAATTTACTACAGAATTTTATTGACTTCAGAGAAAATTACATAGATAGTAATTTAAACACAAATTAGTTCATTGTTTCTATGCATCAGGAGTAATGAAGAGTTCCTGCTTAGTTGGGATCTCTGCTCAGGTTCTCACAAGTGTAACAACAAGGTGTCTCATTTGAAGCTTGGCTTCTTCTTCCAAGTATGTTCAGCTTGCTAGAAGAATTCACTTCTTAGGGGTCGCAAGATCATGGTGCCTGGTTTTGTTAGTTTACTTGCTCTGAGTGGGAGTTCGGGTGCACCCTCAGCTCCTAATCTTGGTTCTTAGTTCCTGGGCATGTGATCTCTTACAGTCTGGTTGTCCAACTCCTCAAAGCTAGCCAGAGAATCACCAACACTTCACATCTCCAATTTCCAAGGAAGTTTGTAAACCAAAATCGAGCAGTGCCTTGCTGTTGCCTTTGCCATAGAATAGGAGTTAATCAAGAGAATGACTACCCATCATTGAGCACCAAGTTTATGTGAGGCAGGTATAAAATGGTGAGAATTTGGAGGGTCATTTCATAATTGCACTGGCAACAAACAGAACAGAGTCGTAGAAGAGACCAAGATGTAGCTGTAGACGAGAGAGAAAGCACCATTGATAGCTAAGCATGTGTGGATATTTCATGTAGATGAATTTCCAGGGGACTGTATCCACGTGCAAATATGACTTCATGAGGCTAGATCTCCAAACACCTTTTTTAGGAGGCTTCTTGTGGAGCATAAAGTATAGGAAACCTTTGGTTTGTGCTAGTGTGCTGATGGCAGAGATGACAGGTAGTCTAACAGGAAGTTTATTGTAAGGCAGATCCAACATGACTTACTAAGATGGAAACCGAGACCTATCAATAATTTGTGAGTTTAGAAAATGGCAAAGTGTATGAAGAATTTGTTTCAGAGAGGAAACCACGAGTTCCATTTTGGAGGTTGGGTATGATGACAAACGCCTTTAATTCCAGCATGCAAGAGTCAGAGTCAGGTAAATATCTGTGAGTTCAATGCTAGCCTGTTCTACATAGTTCCAAGACAGCAAGAGCTATATATATGTATATATATATATATATATATATATGTGTGTGTGTGTGTGTGTGTGTGTGTGTGTGTGTGTATCTGTATGTATATATATGTGTGTATATGTGTGTGTAATGTATATGTGTGTGTGTGTGTGTATGTGTGTGTGTGTGTGTGTGTGTGTGTGTGTCCTATCTCAAAAAAAAGTTCCATCTTGGATATGATAGGAATAATGATAAAATGCAGTGGTCCAGAGTCAGCTTCTCTGTCACATGCAATATTACAAAGATTTAAATTTCATGCTTTGTGAACTGTGGCTATGTGGCTTTTCCAAAGTAGTTTATTGTACTATTATTTTTTAATGTAAGCCATGAAAAGGACCTTATTGATTCATGCCGCAGCTCTGTCTGATTCTTTGACACTGACATTAGTAAAATAAGCAGCATTTTCTTGTCCCCATGCCAAAGTTTCTAAGTGAAATCAACATGTCATTACTGGAATCAATGAAACTATTCCTAGAAGCCAAAAATGGGCATCACTGTACATATTCAAAACACGTTGTGCTCAACTACTCTCTAGGAATATGGACAGCATTAGGAGTATGTTTTCAGCACGTATTGATTTTGGTGGGATCCTCACTGTGAGGTATTATCTGCTTTCTCCAGGACTTCAGAGGTGGTATCATGGTGTGTGACTAATGATCCTTTCTTTCCAGGGACGTTTTACAAATTAGCTTTGTCACACTGTTGAGAGGTGGTCTTTCAATCCAGCGTACATTGAAGTTAGCCTGCACCATCTCTCACATCACAAGGAGAGTATGGTGTAGGCTGGGGCTGCACCAAAAGTCTTTACTTGGGATTTCCCAAAATTCTGGTGATGTAAACTAGGCTTTACCCATACTCATTTTCAAAAAGAAAATCTTTCAAAATTATAGCAACTGAAACTATACTGCCATTTTCCCTTCCTTGTATAACTGTAGAAAATATGAGAAAAGTTTAAGCCTTGGACTTATAATACTATAAGCATTTTAATGAAACTTTAAGTAAAAATGTCCATTCTTAGCACCACTTTGATGCTGTGAATGTGGGAGATGATGGCTGACTCCAGGTGGGAATAAAATAAAGGTAATGTAGGCACTTTTGGTTTGGGGGACATTCATTTTTATGGAAGAGATGGAAATTCTCTTACTGGACACTGAAGTATTGATAGGGTGTTTTGGCTTAATGTGGTTATATAATAAGACCCAGTTGTGTGACCAGTGCAAGGATAGCCTGATGATTACGTTTTCAGAAGTAAGACGTGAATAGATGGAAATCAAGCCAAGTCTTTTGGTGGCAGGAGTGACAGAGGGTCTGAAGTGGGCTACCTCATGGGTTAATAAAAATGTTCAGAAACATTCTTAGTGCCTGATCTTTCTGTCTGGAGGCTGGACGGAACTGTCCACCTTACATAGCACCTTGGCTTTCTGAGGAAAAAGTGACAGCCAAAACAAGCTATTGATGAATGCTGAATTCGGCAAGCGTATGGGTGGGCCAATAGTTTGCATAATTGGGATTTTAGGAAATTCTAAGTCAACACATCTTTTGGTGCAACCCCAGTCTACACTATACTCTCCTGCGACATGGGAAATGATGAGGTATTTAAAATCCAGCCTCTAACCAAGGTGTAATTATCATATGATTTATTTTAAAGATATGCCATTTTTTCTACCTTTCTAATATATTTTTATGTAATATATTATTTGATAATGTCAAATTTTAGTTTTTACTTGGTAATTTAAAAAACTAATTCCTTTGCTCTTTCTTTTCCCTAGGAGCACTGAATCAAAAAAACTGGGGAAAGAAATATCCAATATGTAACAGCCCAAAGCAGTCTCCTATTAATATTGATGAGGATCTTACACAAGTCAATGTGAATCTTAAGAAACTGAAATTTCAGGGGTGGGAAAAAGCATCCTTGGAAAACACATTCATTCACAACACTGGGAAAACAGGTAATGTCCTGGTCTTTTGTCCTTTGACAAGTTTTCAGACAAAGAATATTTTTAGATAAGGTTCATTTCCTTTGAGTGATATGCTAGGAAGTGAGAAGAGGCTGATAGTAGAATAAGTGAAATGGAACAGAAAAAATTAGACATTTCATCAAAATGAAAAATTTTTGAAAATTTGTACAAAAAATGTAGTGAACAGTATCATCATGTCATGTTTTCTATTTGTGTGATGAGAGTGGTCTTGCCACTTGATGTGAAAAAGATGATGAAATTAGAGCTAGTGAAATTTTGTATCTCAGTGCACACATAGCCAGACATTCAGTCAGTATTTCTGTATCTTGGGCATTAGAGTTTGATCTTGGATGTTCAGCTTCATGTTGTAATCAATATTTGACTATGATGAGATAATCAATTATCATTAAATTAAGAAAACAAATTAATAACCCCTTTATTTGGGAAATTTAAAATTATAGTCCACCCTTAAGGAGGTACTTAGTAAGTACCTTTTGTAAGATTATCTTTTTTTTTCAAAACATGCAAAATGTAATTCCTTAAAATTCAAGAAAATTCTGGTAAACCATATATAGATATAATAATTTTCAAAATGTGATGTTTTCCTTTTGTCTATTTTGTTTTGACATGAAACAGTTTGTCAGGGAGTTGAGTAAATACAAATGTACATCTTTGCAAAAATTAGAAAATATTCAAAATTATAATAACATCTATTAGCGTGGTTTTATAATGAATAAATTTCATCTGTATTTAATATTTACATAATGTAATTAATAAATATAATAATTTAACCTCACATTCTGTGAGAGTAAGGATTTTTCTCTATCAGTGCCTAACATATGATAGGCATTTAATATTACTTGAATGAGTAAGTAAAAAAATGTTGGTGTGTTACACTATAATTCAAAAATAAAAGCAAGTTGTTTTAAATCTTGACAATTTAATATAATTTGTATAACTGTTAAAAGCTGTGCTTTTAACATATGATCTCTGCTTTATTCTTTTAGGGTGGAATGGTTAAGTACTTATTCCTTGCAGTCACTCTATCAGTGGCCCTTCAAATGACAGTGTAAATCTTGGAGGAGGCCGCTTACCTTGTCTGTGACTCAGTTGCCTTATCTATAACAGAGATTATAGTGGTCTTTGCTCCCTAAGGTTATGTTAGGATCAAGTAGCTAAGAAGTATAAAACAGTCATATCATACCAGGTACTTCATAAATGATAGATGTTGACTGTCATTGTTTCCCTTATTGCTGTTATGCTTGCCATTCTTATTACCATATTCAGTGGAGGCTAGTATCACTAGCTGGCTAGCCAGTGTGTGTAATTTAATCACTGATGCCTGTACCAACTGTGTTTTCTGCTTAGTTGAACAAGGACGACTTGAATTGGACTTAGGTCTACTTGAATCTGACTGAGAGACATCATAATCTTGCACTAGGCTCTCCGGAGAATCGTTGTCCTTCAGATTATTTGTAAAAATACAACCAGTAAAGTCTTCTGTGGGTCTTGGGGATGTTTTAGGTTCTAATGATGGACACTCCAGGTTCAAATGTGGAATGGCAAAGTCCTCTTATGTGAACAGGCTTTGCAACTGCCTTGCCTAAGACAATTTGTAGAGCCAGATGAGGTCTGAACTGAAAGCAGGGATTAGATGGAACAAAGAGAGGTAGGAAAGATGAGCGCTCTCCCGGGAAGACTTCCTCGGGCCGTCCCCTCTGTCTCCCTTTACTATGTCCCATCATTGTCATCAAGCATCTTGAGGCAGCAAAGCCTTGAAGAAATGGCAGTTTCAGTAGACCAGACAGACCAAACAGGCTGTCCTGTGGTGAGAGTCGGACAGTAGTCATGTCTTCAGTGTCCTTGATTTGTGGCAATATGATGCATTAAGTATGTCAATATGAGGGCAAAGTTGACGTCCAAATAACTTTAAAACTCGTAAGTTTGTCAACTGAATTTTATCATGTATCTTAAGTAGAAGGAAATTCAGTAAAAATTCATAATTTGGGTTTTCAGAACTTAGATATAATATTTTGGTTTTTTTGTTTACTTTAGTGGAAATAAATCTCACTAATGACTACTATCTCAGTGGAGGACTTTCAGAAAAGCTGTTCAAGGCAAGCAAAATAACTTTTCACTGGGGAAAATGCAATGTGTCATCTGAGGGCTCAGAGCACAGTTTGGAAGGGCAGAAGTTCCCACTTGAGGTAAGGGGACCATTTCAGGTTTATCATCTACATCTTCGAGATTTTCTCTAGCATAGAATTTGTCTTACTGTTTAGTTCAGAATTTAGAATATACAATTGTGTTTTGATGATTTGATCAATACATTTTTTCGTTCCAAGACTGTAAACTCAACGAACATCTTTTGCTTTTTAATTCTAGATACCCCAGATCGCTCCTGATTAGCTTATCAATAATGCAGATGAGGAATTGAATGAATAAAGTAATAAAATAGGTGATACATATCATCAAAGTACAGCAGAATGCTTGCACTTAAGTCCTTTAATTAAAATGAGGAAAATCTTTTGTTTAAAACTAGAAAAAGGTTATAAGTATGATAAATGATGTTTATAAATAAATGTTTTCATGTGTCTGTAAAGTGCTAAGATTTCTGGGAAGTAGTTTGTTTTGTATTAAAAACTTTATTTTCAGTATTTTATGATTCAGATTATAACAACAATAATTATAAATATATCCCAATTTATCTGTAAAGATTTATTTATAATATTAAATATTGAAACAAAAAGCATGATTAAATACATTATGATGACATATTAGACCTTGTAAAGATCATGTTTTGAATGATATCCTTACCCAGAAAGTTTCATGCTGAGGCTGGGGAGATGGCTCAGCAGGTGATTCCAGTGCTCTTGTAGCAATACAGGAGAGGGGACGGCGGACTTCCCAGAAGGTCCTGGGCCAGCCACCTTGGAATGAGTAATAGTGAACAACAGAGACCCAGCTTCAAAAGGGTAGATGGAAGACTCAATATCCAAGGCTGTCCTCTCACCTCTGAACCCACAACATAGCATACCATCACACACACATACACACACACCACACACATACACACACACCACACATACAAACACACCACACATACACACACATACATACAAACACACCACACATACACACACATATGTACACACCACACACACAAACACACCACACACACACACACACACACACACACACACACACAGAGTATACATACCCTTCCCACTACAAAACGTTTTATATTATTAATGCATTAAAAATGAGAATATAAAATGGCCTGATAAGCAGTATTTTTCCACCTTTGTAAAACATGAAAACTAATTACACAGATACTGGGTCAAATGGACCAGACTGTAGCCTTAATGACATAGTGTTGTACAATTATTTGATTTGCCTATTCTTCTATTCCTGTCTTATAAAACAGACCTACAAGTACCAGCTGTATGGAGTTAATTAAAAGAGGGAATATATTTATTTCTCTTTAAAAATCTTTCAGAGAAACCATGAAAAGGTGAACAGCAGCATTCTTGTGCTGGTAGTATTTTAAATGCCTCTTATATTTGCTCCTTTAAAAATCCTCCATTACCTACAACGAAACTATATTACTTTTATAATTCAAAATAGTTATTAGTAACAGAAACAAAACTAGGGTGAATTCTGTCAAAGAACCAAAAGGCTTTTAAAAATGTAGATAAGTACATTTGTGGATTATAACCAGGAGGGGTTCCAGATTAACTATTCAGGAATAAAATCATATTAATTAAATGTTGTCAAAGAAATAAAAACCAACTATTTAAATACATAGCATCTCATTTCTAAGACTTAAGCTTTCATACAACGTTACCTACTTTTCAAATGACGTTTTTAAAAAAAAACTATCCGCAACAAAAGCCATGAGCAATCAAAATAAATACAAAAGAGTGTATGCACTAAATCTTAAGTAAATATTTTATTCCAAAGACTTTTTTAGAAGGGTTATTTGTTAGCTTGCTTCCTTTTTCTTTCCTGTGTTGCTTTTTACAGATATTTTCCAGGCTGGAGAGATAGCTCAAGGGTTAAGAATTGTGTATTACTCTTGCAAAGGACCCGAGTTCGGTTCCCAGCACCCACAAGATGACTCACAAATGCCTGTAACTCCAGCTCCAGGGATCCAACTCCCCTTTCTGGCCTCTGACAACAACTGCACTCACCTGCTTTTACTTCCAAATCAAGTCCAAAGAGTTGACTTAGTGGTTAAGAGCATTTGTTGCACTTATAGATTCAATTCCCAGCACCCATATGGTGGCTCAGAACCATCTATAACTCCAGTTCTAGGGGATCTAATGCCCTTTTCTAGCCTTCCTAGGCACAAGACATAGATGTGGTGCATTGACAAATATACAGGCAAAACATTCATCCACATAAAATAAAAATAAATACATATTTAAAATAAGTAAATAAATCTTTAGAAGTATTCCATGCAGTTGTGCAAGCAGGACCTCAAAGGAGCATCCTAGACCCCTGCCTCCCTCCCTTCCTTCCTTTCTCTCTCCTTCCCTCCCTTCCTCTCTTCCTCCCTTCCTCCCTCCCTCTCTTTCTCTCTTTCTTTTTTGTCTCCCACATCCCATAACCAAGTCTTCTAAATTCATTTTACAAATTATATGGGCTTTAGGAAGCAAATTCAAACCATCACTATTTCTTCCTAGCATATTAAATGACAATATATTAGTCTTTCTTTCATCTCAGCCTCCTCCGGTCCATCCCCACTCCTCTCCCTAGCCATCCCTATGACTGTTTCCTAAAGGGCATTAGTGACTTCCCATGGCTTCTTGGTGTGACCACTGCCTGCTTCTCCAGCTCCTTCCCTTACAATGATCCACTGGTACCACAGAAAATGACTTTCAATTTCCCATGCTTATTTCTGGAGGCACTTCTATCAAACAAGTAGAAACCCCTCCCCATCCCTTCTGATTTCAACTTGCTCAAACCTATTTGACCTTCAAATGCCAGCTGAGATACCCTCTCTGAAAAGGCATTGGTGGCACATCACAGCCACTACCATCCTGCTGGACATGGTGCTTCTCCACTCACAATCCTTGAATGTTCTCAGAGGTTTTCTACTCTTGCCTGAGTTCTACCTTTATATGAGGGGATCACACAGGGAAGGAACCACCCAAAGAGGTAAAAATGAAAACAGAGTGCAGATTGACTTTATCATCCTGGATCAGACTTCGGGAAGTTTAATATCAGGTGGTATATTCCCAACGTATTTAAGTCCAGTACAATTTTTAAAAAATGTTTCCTCATGTAACAGAGTCCCTGTTGCACAAAGAAACATAATTACATTGAAACTCAACTCAGAGTACATGTAATTTCTTCCAAGAAGATGGGTTCTAGAAATAGGCTATCTGTGGTAGCTCTAAGGCCTAAGGGTTTGGCTTGTTCTTGGTCATACAGATTGCTTAGAGGTTATTTGGGCTATTAGCCAGCTCTGGTCCTGGTTGTGGGAGCTTGGGGGAGCCTCTGGCCCCCTCTAGTCCTAGGTATCAGAGCTTGATATGGTTTGGCCCAACAGATAACACTAATCACCAGACTGTTAATCATATCTGATTCTCAGCTTTCTGGATAGAAGAACAGGTTTTTCATCTTTCTCATTAGAGAGACAATCCTGCATGCTTAACATTCCTGGTTTCTCTGGAGACCTGTGGGCACAAGACCTTCATCCTATGCTCCCAACATTTATGTAACTAAGTTACCTGGATTTAAGCCCATGAGCAAAGAATACATTAAAAGCTTTAATGCAGCCTGTCATGGCTGAGCATCTAGAGTGCAGTAGACACTCACAAGGGCATAGACACTTCACAGCAGGAGAAGTTACAATAGAAAGCTTAAAGCATTTGGCATTTTTAGATACAAGTAGAGTCCTTTAGAATTTCAGTGTAAGAGCAGTAAATACACCATGCTAATATCCAACCTTGTAACAATGGGCCATCAAGAAAGGAATGTTCACTCAAGAAACAGCGAGCTCCAGGTTTGTAGAATTCAAGCAAAATAGTTAAGAGCCTTTGCGTTTACTGATTACTTAGTGAATTATTGCTGTAATGTCTGTTGCTATTCCCTTGGTAGTACATCCCATCCTAGGGAAGATTCTGTATTTCCTTCTATGTTCAAGGATGTGAATGATAGCAAACTTACTTAATGTAAGTGTAATTATTTGAGAAACACAGAATCTAGTACTGTATAGTCTGTAGAATTTTTCCATAGAATTTACTGACTTGGTCATCTTCTCTGTTATGTCTCTGTTGGCTTTTTTGTAGTGCTTCTAACAAACTGTCATTGTTATTTTTACAGATGCAGGTCTATTGCTTCGATGCGGATCGATTTTCAAGTTTTGAGGAAGCAGTGAAAGGAAGGGGGAGACTAAGGGCTTTATCTGTTTTATTTGAGGTAATTATTCTACATAGGTTTACAACTAATCTTTTAAATCATAGAACTGTCAGGAGTAAATGTTAATATAAATGCAAGTCAAAGGCATCACCACCATAGCGATCACGGTAGTCATTTCCAGAAAAGGCTAGCCCTGGCTGGTAGGGCTAAAAGAGTACTCATTCATTAACTGAATAGGTTTCTTTCTGCTGAAGTAGACAGTTTAGTGCACAGATTTGCTCATCTGTCCATGAAGATTATCCCAACTCAGTAGCAGTAACTAAATCAAAACATTTTTCATTTTACTTTTCATAGCAGGAAATGTAAAGTTACCTGATTTTTATGTTTTGTTTTTACCTTGCTATTAAAAAAAAGGTGTGTGTCTGTGTTTGGAACATACTATTCTTTATACTTAAATTGGAATTTATTGTTGAACAGTTAATTGTTGGATCCGGTTTTTATGATGCCGTTCTTCTTTAACAGGTTGGAATTGAAGAAAATTTGGATTTCAAAACCATTATTGATGGGATTGAGAGTGTTAGTCGTTTTGGTAAGCTGTTGAGCTTAAGATATGAATACCTACCAGCATTTGCAGTGTGACAAAAATCACTTGTGAAAGATGGGAAGGAAGGTGTCTTTAAAGATGAGGGTATCTTTCTTCCCATGCTTGACTGCTTTATATAGTTCTCACTAAATAAAGAACCATTGATCAAAGATTTTTGTGTCATAAAAACTATGAGAGCTTGGATATGGTTGCACATGCCTTTAATTCCAGCACTTAGGAGTCAAAGGCAGGTAGATCTCCCTGAGTTTGAGGCTGTCTTGTTCTCTAAAGCAAGTTCCAGGGCAGCCAGCTAGGGCTACACTGAGAGGCCCTGTCTCAAATAAATAAATATTAATTGGCTAATTAAAAGTTTAAATTATATGCTATCAATGTAAAAAGGAATCTGACATTGTCTGAATTCCTTCCCAAAAATAATCTGATTGTACTATGTTTTCAAAACCTTCACCTATACAACTTCTGTATTGTACATCCCCTTAAAGACTATATGAAACTAATTAATTAAGCAATTATTTTGTAATTAATTAATTCTGTTGATTAATTTTACAAATTAATTAGTAACTAAGCTAAATAATTTTACAAATATCAAAAAGTTTATTCAAGTGGACATCTATTCCCTGATGGTTTTCTTAGTGGATGAATATTTTAAAGAAGTAAGATATTTGCAAGAAGTTACATGTTTACGTAGAACAGGATAGAATGTGCTTTTTATTGTTCTGTCTGGTAGATACCTTGTGGATCTTGTCATCTGTCACAGCAAATGCTTTGAAAACATTGGTGACAGGCCCAAAACCAGTGCCCACACAAACAATATTAATGCTCCCCTGGTTATCATAAAATGGAAATTATTCCTCCCTGAAAAGCCAGAAACAAGGCTCACATAATCCCCTTTTTTTGAAAGCAGAGACACAACCTAGTATTGATTCATCCTTGCCACTTACTTTTGAGAATGAGAATTGACTGAACTTTTCAGAAGTCAGGAATGTGTGGACTCCTGCAGAGGAGAAGCCTGTTTCACCCCTTCACCTATAACCAAAAGCAAGATCCAGCTGACTGCCCCCTCAGTCCACCTACAAGCAAAATTCAACACTGAATACTATAAGCCACACTTGATTTTCTTTCTGTAAGTCAGAAAATAGACTCTATCCAACTGAAGGAAGGGAACCAGTTTGGATTTCAACACATCCTTAAAGGTGTAGAAAATGTGAACCTGGAATGTTTCTGTTTTGCATCAGCTATGGGACAAGAGAACCAGACTATGAACTCTAACTTGTAAAGTTATAGAAACTTCTCAATTTTCTTTTGGAGTCTAGACCATCCCCTAGAGTCCAGTAAACTAAGGACTTCTCAGTTTGGTCTGCTAAGCTAATATTATAGGGAATCTTAAAGACTGAAATAGTTCTTACTCTTTGACAAAGAGGATCTTGGAATGCTGAATGACTTCCAAATCCTGATTCATGCTCTCCATGAAAGGAGAGTTGTAAACAATGCAATACCACAAACATCATTCAGAATATCAAATCTGTTTCCTATAACATAGCTAGTTGCTCATCTCCTACATTTCTCTCTAAAAGACAAACTTCATTTCACTGTGAGAACCCACTCTTTCTTATCTTCCTCTCACCAAACTATTTTATGTCAGGCATTGTTGTATCTGCAGACTGAGGAGAGAGGTGGTGACTTTGCAGTGATACAAAGATAAAATGTTACTACCCTTCAAGCAGAGCAGACAGAAGAGAGAAGTATTAGTGAGTATTTCCAGCAGCAAAGAAGGGAAACTTACAGGTAATATAATCAGTGGTTCTCATCAGAACTACTTATGCTGCTTGCTCATTGCAGACTAGACCCAAGCCTCTGCATACTGAAAACTCCTCACAAGCAGTTTAGAGGTGACCACTTAAATGTCCTTGTTGTAAGTAATAGTTAGTTTTAAGTCCCCAGCAGCAATCCCCTACTGTTTGGCTGCATTGTGGTCCTCAGTTACCTATCTCTCTGCCTCATCATTTCTCCTCTCATTGTCAACCTAGACATGGAAGGATCTAGCAAGTTGCTTGGTTAATCCTCTGTGTTTGAGAGGATGGTTATTGAGATGAGTGCCTGAGCACCTTGGAGGGCTGCTGGTATGGTTCTCTCTTATGCAGTTATTCAGATGAAATTCGTGATTATTTTCCAAGTCACGAAATATCACCATAGTCCAGTTTTCTCAATGTATGGTGGCATGATTGAAAAGCGGATCCATAATAGAAAAGTCTATGTGATATCTAGGACAGAATTTTAGGACAGACATGCAAATACCATCTGTAACAAACAGCATGAACTTTTAGCCCCTCAGCAAGAAACTATGCCTGCTAAGGTTCAGAAAAGGCAGACTGGATTCTATATTAAGGAGAAAAAAATAAGACTTGTCTTTCTTCTTAACCTTCTTTACCTTTAATTTTCTCCATGTTCCAGGAAATTCTGTGATCCACATATCCACAGAGGTCTCAAACCTTTGTCCTCTCTGCCCTGCCTCTAGATCTTCTGGAATCAGTTCATCTTCTCCTGGGTAGCAGGACATCAATTTCCACCTCTTTATTTAATTAGTATATTTTCATAAGACACATGTAAAAGAAATTTTATCTTTAGTAGAAAATAAAAACAATTTTATTCCATTTATGGTTCAAGAGAAGATTATTTAATCACAAAAAAATTTCAAGCCTTTAAAACAGGAATCTGAAACTGGGAAATATCCACAGATTAACAGGAAATACTCCGATCATATCCTGAGAGCTTGAGTTGGAATCTGAACTCTGATAATCATTTTTTCATTTTTGAGAGTATAATTTAATTACATTTCTCCTTCCCTTTCCTCCTTCTGAACCCTTCCAAATACCCCTACCCAGTCTCTGTCAAATACATGGCCTCTTTTCCCACTAGTTGTTATTGCATGTGTATATGTATATGCACAAACATATATATTATCCTAAATATAACTATATAACCTACTCAATACATATAATGCTACATATATGTATGTTTTCAGGGCTGAGTATTTGGCACTGGACAACCAGTTGGTGTGCTTGTCCCACCTCTCCTGCTCACAGCTTTCCTTAGTTACCCATAGTGCTTTGGTTGGGGGTTGAGGTCTCGTGGGCTTTTCCCAGTCCTAGTTTGGCACTGAACTCTAATAACTTCACCTCGATATTGGACATATCTAGACATCAATAGTCCATGAAGCCAAACAAAATGTGAACTCCTAATGAATTAAAATAAGATTTTATTTGATCCAGGAGAAATGTAATTCAGTCAAATAGTGTTCTATTTGTAAGATTTAGCCTTTACCTCAATCTATAGTCAATTAGTTCTAATTTTATTAAAATTTTATTTATAATACCTATGAAATATGTTATCAGAAAGGTGAAAATCTTGAAAACACTTCCTTATACCTGGGTTTTAACCTTGACTACGTGTCTGCATCATCTGGGGATAGATTTAAAAATACTGTGGCCAGGTTCCACTCCTAGAAGTTTTATTTCCAATGATGGGAAATCTGCTATTTTAAAACTCCTTAGGCTCTTCTAAAAAGGTGCTATCTTACACAGAGTAAATTGGCTTCAAGAACTACTGTGAAATATACCTAAAGCTCCTGGACAGGGCAGAAGACATGCACTGGACTAGGGATTGAGAAAGATGAGGAAACGCAAGAGGCAGATCTAGCTAGCCAGCACATCGCTGCCTGAATAAGTAAGGGCAGTCCAGACAGAGCTGGATGGCCAAGGTGGTGCTGCTGACAAGCACTGGTGGAAAGATGCAAAATAAAATGTACACATCACTGTATAGGAATCTTCTAATCTGTATGCAAGTTCATGTACAAGAATACACATACACAAATAAATATAAGATCAGCCTGTATATAAATTTAAATGTGTATATGTATAGCATATTAAAAATAACAATTTCCATTCCTTGAGTTGCTCTGTTACTATTTTAATAATGATTTTTTTAAGCATTTTTGAAACAGGGCCTCCTGAAGCCCAGGCCGACTTCAGACCCTTTGTGCCATATTGGGTGACTTCGGCCTTCTGAACCTCTTGACTCTGCCTCCTTAGTGCTAGGATTAATCACAAGCATGCAGTACCCAACTGGCTTTGTTTGGTGCTTGCAATAAAATCTAGGGCCTCACGTGTTCTAGGCAAGCACTCTAACAAGGAACTACATCCTCATCCCTAAACAGTACCTTTTATTTTTTTTTTTTGAGGCAGAGTATCTCTTTTTAATATTCTTGATCATGATATCCTTAAATTTTGTATCATTTCTCTTTTCACTAGTAATTGAGAGCAGAAATTTCAAACTGCCTATGTGAAGATAATTTCCCATGTTTTCTTCTAGAAGTGAAGACACTTTTAAGTCTATAATGTATCCATAATTGGTTAGTAATTGTAATCTAAAGCAGAGAGTTAAAGGTGAGGGCATAGCTTAGTGACTGGGTGCAAACTAGGCATGCAGGAAGTACTGCGTTCAGTCCTTGGCACCCAATAAACAAACGAACAAATGAATGAACGAATGAATGAAGCAATAGGTAGTTGAAATTCACTTGTTTCCTCAAGGATCATTAATACAGTACTTCTTATTGAAAAATTCATTAATTCTACACTACCTACTACTATTTCAGCTATAAATCAAGGAATCATATATGTGTGGGTCTCTATGCTTCTTTATCCTTTTATTTGTATCTGCAAAATGTGTTCATCATGGTTTCCACAACCATATCTGATCAGCAGGCCTTCCTACCTGACAATGACATTTCTCCAGCTTCTTAGTGTTCAAGATTATTTGATTTATAGACTCTATTTTATTTAAACTTTACAGTCAGTATTCCAGTTAACAGGTAAACAACAGAGGTTGTGGAGCATACCTTTAGTCCCAGCACTGGGCTATATAGTGAGTTTCACGACAGTCAGAGCTACATAGTGAGACACTGTCTTAAGTAAATAAACAACAACAATAAAGACACACAATCACACACACACACACACACACACAAACACACACACACACACACACACTTTTGAGATTTTTGATTAAGAGTTTATTGAACTTGTAAGTCAGTTTGAGGAAAATCAGACCCTACCTCAATATTGAATTTTCAAACCCAGGACACGAAAACCTTTTTCAAAAGGTTTTATTTCATAGAGCATGAATGTATTACTATGTAGATATTTCACACAGCATCAGCAGATCTGCTTGTATTTCATATTTGTTGCTATTTTAACCCTGTTGCTTTTGCAATCGATTGCTTCTGGGAAAGGGAAAATCAGTTTTTTTTCAATGGAGTGACGCTGGATGTATCAACCACACTCCAGGGCAGACCCCATGCTCAGGAGTAGTTGGCCAACACAAAACAGACCTCAATGTTGTTTGTTTGTTTATTTTGTACTTTTTGTTGTTTTTGTTTGCTTTGGGGTTCAATTGCGTTTTAAAAGAGAGAAAGGTCATGAAGTTGAATGTGTAGGTGGGAGGGAGGAAGAGTCTGGGAGGAGTTGGAGGACAGGCAGTAAAGAATATGATCAAAATATATTGTATGAAAAATCTAAAGAAAAGGAATAGAGGGAAGAACTCATGTTACAGAAAAATTAATTTTTTGTTGTTTGAAACTGATGTAGAAATACAATACATTTGAATTTTTTCTTGTGTTGGTATTGGGCACAGTGACTTTGCTAGATTCATTTATTAAACTGAATAGTCTTTTAAAATACTTCTCAATATACATGTTTAACTCAATTCTATTTTGAAGCATGCAAATGCAGTATATGGTAAAAAGTAATACTGAATTTAAATCAAAAAAGAAATAAAACACTTCAAACACATTCAATCAGTTCTACATTGTCTATAAACATAATAAGTGCTCTTCACCTGTGCATAAGCTTGCTTAATTCCCTGCCTTACAAATTCTTATCAGTATAATTTTGTTTGTGCCTTTAATTCTTCTTCTCCTTTTTTACCTTTTAAAGAATTTCTTAAAAGACAAGTGTTTATTCAGAATACAATGCATGCTTAATCCATAATAGTAATAATTCTATTATTTATCCTTTCCAGAAAACTGGAGATCTTTCTTTACTACAACTGAATTTTCCTTATCTGTAGTTAATAGTATTTTTGTTGTGCTTCTGTACATACTCGACTTTCTTAAACATGGAAATGTCCTAGTACATGAGGGCAGTGCATCAAAGAAAGAAAGGAGCATCAGTTGGTGTTGATTTTGAAATTACAAAGAATCCAAAATCCAAAGAATGCTGGCTAGGACACATTTTGGCTTTCTTATTCTCCATTTTTCTCCCACAATAATCAATCACCGAATTACTTTTCCAAAAGTTTCCAGAGTCTCCTGATTTCTTTAAAAAAACATTTTTCAGAGTGAGTGCTCCACAGTTCTTTTTTACAATTGCTGTAGGAGTGGTAGCCAGTTTGAACTCTGTTTAAAAAGCTCCCTTTAAAAAGAAGAGTTTTTAATCAAAATAAAACTACATCACTTTCCTTTCTCCCTTTCCTTCCCCAACCCATATCCCCCCAACTCTCCACTTGATAACCTCTTTTTCCTTGAATATTACTGTTGCATATATGCACATATTTATGTATGTATGTGTGTACATATGTTTGTGTTGTTTGTTTTTGGGCTTTCAGGGCTGACTACTCTTCATTAGACAATTAATAAGGGGGCTAAACCCGGGGAGAGGTTAGTTTTCTCCCCCATCAATCATGGTTGCCTGTGGTTCTGGGGATGGGACCCTATGAAATTTCTCCCCTTTCACGTTAACATATCCACGGACATTGTCATTGGTAAAGCCTTGTTTGTGCAACCATTTCTAGGAAAGACTGTTTCACACCCGGCTTCCTGGTATTCTGGCTCGTAAAATCTTTCTGCCTTCTCATCTGTAATGTTCCCTGAGCCACCGAGGCACAGCCATGTGCTGTTGGCAAATTGTGATGATATCAATTCCTATAAATCCTAATAGTTTTTCTCTCTGCTCCTTCTTTTATTTTTTTATTTATTTTTTTTTTTTAAGAGCGTCTCCCTCAGTAACCCAGGCAGGCCTCCAGCTCCTGATCCTCCTCCTCAGCCTCTCGCGTGCTGGCCTCAAGCCGGGTGCCAGCTCACTCAGCACAGCTTTGTTCTTTTCCTTCATGTTTAATATCAAACAAAAGTGATGACTTGAGGCACCCTTGTCTTGTTCTTGATTTCTAGGGGAAGCTTTCAATATGTCACCCTTAAACCAATGCTCCCTATAGGCTTTTGAGAATTATCTTCAACAGGTTAGGCCTTCGTTGTTTGTATTCCATGAACTAGAATATTTTTTTTTTCAAAATATGTAGATGAAATCTATTAAGATAATCATAGATTTCTTTATCTTTTTACTTGAAATGTTCTTTTTTCCAGCATTGTGTTGCAAGACAAGACATCAAATGACCTATAGTGATATTTTTAAGGCAACTTGTGGTATGCTCAATATATTATATGTCCATATATATCTATATCTATATCTATATATATATATCACCTACTCTTAAAATTTCTCTTCTCACTAGGTATAAGAAGTAAGAATGAGCCTTTGTTTCATAGCAGATTTGATAAGTAAGCTCCAGTGTTGTGAGTCCAGCTGAGATGTGTATTATTCCTCCATAGGGAAGCAAGCTGCCTTAGATCCGTTCATCCTGCAGAACCTTCTGCCAAACTCTACTGACAAGTATTACATTTACAACGGTTCACTGACATCTCCTCCCTGCACAGACACTGTTGAATGGATTGTTTTTAAGGATACAGTTAGCATTTCCGAAAGCCAGGTAATCCCGGAGGTTCACATAATGAAGTAATTTGAAGCTATTGTAAAAGCATTATGTTGTAGCCTTGCTGCAGAGTATCCCTTTAAAGCATTTGCTGAGGCTTTTGAAGCAGACATGTTAAATGATTCGGTCTTCTTTCCAGCTGGCTGTATTTTGTGAAGTTCTCACAATGCAACAGTCTGGCTATGTCATGTTGATGGATTACTTACAAAACAATTTCCGAGAACAACAGTACAAGTTCTCCAGGCAGGTGTTTTCCTCATACACTGGAAAAGAAGAGATTCATGAGGCAGGTATGTACTGAAATATCCTTTTTCTGTGCTCCTCACAGACTCGGCATAGATGGTTAATTTGGTGTGGTGGGAAACACACAAGACTTACAGTTTTTGAAAGCTTTAAATTAACTTTTGTAGCTTTAGGCGAGCAATTTAGCTTCCCTAAATTGTGGTTCCCACATCTACAAATGAGAATTTGAAAAATCCATTCTTCCTCTATGAATTTTTTTACAGGTGAGAAAAAATAAGATCTGTTAAATGGAAGCCAGTTTTCCAAATTACAACAATAGTAGCAAAAATCACGTACATGTTCCAATTTCACTTTACAGCATCTGCAGGTCTAAAAGCTATAAGAGAGAGAGGAATAAGAAGCTGAAGTGGTCAGATCTTGGGGTGTCATGTCTGGTAGGCATCATCAGGGACTTGAGCTGGAGACAGTAACAAGAACTGAACCTCAACGTAAGATTATGGTACACACACTTGTGTTGCTAGCTCCAAGGAAAAAAAAATCAAGCACCTAATAGGTATTGAAAACATTATACTGAATTACTGTTAGTAAACAAAAATGTCCTCAGTTTCTTCCTTTGGAGGAAACTAAGTTTGTCTTTGTCATAATCAATCAGTAGGAGGGGGAAGGTGGGTGTCTGGGTTCCCTGCATATGTTCTGTGCCTTTTGTGGCTGACAGAGCAGAAAGCCCTTACAAATGTCCAGAGGACACAACCAGAGGCATCTCTGACTTGTTCCTTTCTGTTTATACAAGAGTGTAGTAATCCATGAAGAAATAGTTGGAGTAGCCCTCATTTGGGGAAATTAGAACTTTCCAAACTAGATTCTCTTTGATCTCAGCCCTGCACTTAATGTTCTGTCGTGAATAATATTAATTTCATATCAATTTATTTTTTAAATTGATAATCAATTCATAATTTTATTGTTTTAATGTAATATTTAGAAGTGTTTGCTATCCAACCAAAAAAAAACCCATGACAACCATGTTGAATAACTGTATCTAGTGTGACATTAGCATTCAAATTAAAATTGCCCAAAGTGATAAAATTCAGTAATATTTCTGCCAGCCATACCAACTACTTTTATAGTTTTTATAGTGAATGATATGTTATTGACCAGAAAAATAAAAATGAATCTGAACCATCTCCTTTTCCAAAATACAGTAGATTAAACAACAAATTAAAAATATGATTGCTTTTTCCATTATACTTTAAATCACATTTTATTAAAACTCTGGATGGATCCTCAATTCTTTATGAATAAGATCAGAGTCTGTCATGTAATGTAAGACATGTTTCATGCTCACTTACTCTAATACTAATCCGTCTTCGGCAAGGTTTCTTCTCTCTAAACTCGATGAGTTCTCCCCCCCATCCAACCCCCCCCCCCCATGTCTTCACACTTGCCTACACCTTGTTCTCTGAAACTCAAGCAAGATATTCCTCTACCCAAAGATCATCTCTTATGGGACCCTTATCCCACACTGTCTGAATCTGGCCCATGCATAGGACTACTCTCAGGTAGCATCACAGCCATGGAGTTCAAGGTAAACAATGTTCATCTGGACTCCATACAGTGTACCCAAATCAATGTTTCCTAGTAATGACCAGACTATAGCAATTGCCTATATGCATGGCTGTCACATTGCCCTCTAAGCCCATGATGGCAGTAACGACATCTATTATCTCTATATATTTCTGAGCTAAACCAAAGCTTCAATTCATGGAATATTCACTGCACATCCAAAAGAGTAAACTTCCATATAATAAAAGCATGATGGTGCTTGACAGATACACTCTGCACTGTTCAATGCATAACCCACGTGTAGCTCTGAATTAGCGTAGGACAATATAGTTTTCATCAGTAAGTTAAAGGCTTAACTTAGTAGTAATGACAATAAGCAATAATCACTACCAACTGTTGTGTAACACTACCTTACCTTGAACCAAAGAGAATTATCCTTAAGCTCACATCAGCCAGTTCATGATGCTGGCCAACATTTTCATGGTTTACAGTTTGGGAAGCTGACACTGAATGATCTGTCCAAATTTACACAGCTAGAAAGGGGTGGTGTCAGTATTTGGACTCAGGTGTCTCTGGCTTTAAAGCCGTTCAAAGCCCTTTCTACTCTGCATAATACCTTGAAAGGAATATGTATTTTTTTTAATTCTTCAAAATTAAAAAAATTAAATTAAAAACATGATACTTTAAAAAGCCTTTAAAATTGCCTTTGGGGGTTTTGTTTATTCTAAGGTCGAACAAAAACGCTACATTCTCTATACACTCTTTGGTGTTCTTAGTTACAGTAAGTACGTGAAGAGACTGTCAAGGAAGGCAGGCAGGTCTCACAGGGCACTTATGGGCATCAATCTTACTCCTCTCCTCTGTGCGTGTACATTGTCACACTGTCCCACAGCTCTGTGGTGACCTTGTTATGGCCGTCAGAGTAATAATTATCGCATGTTTGTAACTTTGTTCCAAAATAGTAGAACTCGTTAGGAAAGGGGACTATTGGAAATAGATTTATTTATTTAAATTAGAGGGAGCTACAGATGCAAATTTTTAAATAAATGAATTCTACCATCAAAAACATACGTCCACGGGCTCTTTGGGCGGTGTATTTGTTCATAGGTACACTTCTCCCAAGATTCCTCATGAACAGCCAAGGTAGCATTTCACACAGACGTCTTGCAGTTTAGACAATTGCTTAGAGAGAGTTACTGCTTTCTGTTGGTACCCTTTCGAGGCCAATACTAACTTACTATAGGTTTGTGTCTTTGGGATCCAGGCTCCAGCCCTCTGGTCATTTGACCTTTCCCTTTTCCTGTCTCCCTGGCAGAGTCTTGGCTGCTCCCTTCATACTACTGTAGTTCTCCAATTCTTCTCAGTGGAAGAATGACCTTGACCCAGGTCCTGGAGATCATCCTACCCACTCCCATCCCCACCCTTTACAGTGTTACCCACTCCCACACCCACTCCCATACCCACTCCCATACCCACCCTTTAGAGTGTTACACCCACTGCCATACCCAGTACCATACTCACTCCCATACCCATCCTTTGGAGTGTTACCCACTTATAGGGCCTTTATTTATCAAGAAGCCATAGGAGTGAAAGAACACCTTTTTTTTTTTTTTCTCTTTGGTTACATAGAATTTAATTTTAAAGCTTCAGTTTATATAAAAGTAATGTGATTTTGAAGTTGCAATGAAATCTGTCTATTAGCAGACTCCAGTTCTGTCTGTTGTATTCGTTTCATCTAGGCAGTTAATATTCAGTCAGATATTGTTTATATTTAATATGAGGCATTATCAACAATTAATAATCCGTCTGTCTGTCTTACTCAACATGCCTTTTTTCCCATCCCTGAAAGTATCCCTTTCTGCTGAACTGTCCTGGTCCTTTGCCTGCAGTGACGCAATTTTTCATTGCCTTGCTTCAGAGCTAGCCATTCATCTGCCTCACATTCTTGGTAGATTTCTACCTTAAGCATCTCACTGTGACCTGTAGCATGGAATAAAGGACAGTCCCTGTCCAGTAGGCACAGCCTACTCGTCTATTGATAAGTGAGGAACACAAAAAGAATACATTAAGTTCTCTTGTTTCTTAGCCTTTGGGGCTACAAAGAACATGTGATGTTGGCACCAGGCACCAAAGGAATGGGTAGCTTTAGATTCCCAGACAGGTCAAAGCCAAGTTCTTCTTTATTTAATGTTCTTTGAAATTTTTTAAATGTTCCAAGTCTTCAAAAGAATGCATGGCATACAGTTCAGGTGCTTGATTAAAGACAGCTTCAAGGAAAGATTCTAATTTTAAAAACAATATCTGTGTCACAATAAAATTAAGAAGTCATTTCCTCAGTGACTGAGAAAAAGAACCAACTGACTTTCCTTATTTGAACTCTGTCACTATTCAGGTAAAACTATTATTATATTTGACAATGATGTATATTTAGCATATAATGATAATTATACAGTGATCTTACAGATTCCCACTGTATAATATTTTGCATTTGCTGAACTTATTATAAAAACTGAGCTGCTTGCTCTCTGTTTGTAGTTGAGAAGGGAGACTTGTGTTTGGAATTTGAACATTTGTTTATGAGCAGAAACAATTATTTTTTTGTAATGATGGTTTGTATTTCAGGAAGCATTTATTATTATTTCATTTGTTATGCATATCCTTGTGATGGTTATTTTGATAATAATGCATTATCTCCCTTCGTTTTGGAACTACATTTGACAACAATTGAGGATAGAATTCGGGTTTTAATTATTATCAAATTTAGTCTGAAAATAAGGTACTACATTGGTTCTACTGTTAAAGTAGAAAATATGAGCCTGGCAGTGGTGCCACATGCCTTTAATCTCAGCACTCAGGGAGGTAGAGGCAGGTGGATCTTTGAGTTCAAGGCCAGCCTGGTCTACAGAGTGAGTTTCAGGACAGCCAGAGATACACAGAGAAACCCTGTTTTGAAAAAACAAAGCAACAACAACAAAAAGAAGAAGAAAATAAGAGTAAGTTTACAGAAGACACTGAAAATCATCACTCAAAGATGACCATGGAGAACTCTATTGAATATCCTTTCGGGCTTTTTACTCCAATGAAAAACATTGTTATATCTCATAATGGGAGATGTTTTACATAGTGATATTAAAGGAATCTTTAATAAAACATTTAACTGTTATATAGTATTCCACTACTTAGTGAAATTTTATTAAACCTTTTCCTCAGCCTTGGAATTTAAGGTATATTTAAACTTTCTACTTTTATAAATATCTAACATCTTCATTTTGACTAGAACAGAAGTAAAATGTATGATAAAAATTGTCAGAATCTTGCTCTTAATAAGTATATCACAGAAAATATCTATTTTCAACATATGTAGCAAATCATGCACAAAACATGTGACTCCTTCTTTCCAAGTGCACTCTGAGATTAAAGCCCAGACCCTGTTCAGTTTCACACTCACAGTAGCCTCTCAGTATTCATTTCACTGGAACGTGGGTGCTCTGCTTTTCTGCTTTGATGGAAGGTTACCATTTCTCAGAAAGGCACTTCATTTGGGCATCATAAAGTAGACATTGGAGATTCTAAGAATCGGTGAATTTGATAGAACCATCTGATCAGGAAGGATTTAGTAGAAGTTGCCTTTTAAATAAGCACTATGGATAACAGTTTAAACATGGAAAAGCATAAAGCAGGTAAAGTTTATATTTATGCCCTACCTTCCAAGCACAGACACTTCCATGCTGTGCTGTTAGCACCCTACCAAGTCTCTCCCACTGGAGAGCAGGAGCTTTCGAAGCATGCAGGAAAAAGAACTTGGGCTTCAAAGACCAGAAAGCATTTACTTCCAAACCCAACACCAATGCTTTGTTACATTAAAAACTGAAGTTGTTGATGTTATAAGCCACCATGTCTTCGCCTATAAAATGAGAAGAATTAAAGTGGTCCCCTCAGAGGGCTGCTGCGAGATGCAAAAGGAGCTAAATTTTGCAATGTACTCCAGTGCCTTAGATGAGTGAGCTACAGACTCAGTGACTGCTGTAGTTGTCATGTGTCACATGCATGGGGAAACAAGCAATCACAGTGAAGAAGTATAGCTATGAAAATTAGCATGGTGTGCCTTTAAATACTTTGTTATAGAATGTACTCCATTGAAGTACATATGAATGTACTTCAAATGTTAGCTAGCACTGTAAAAAATTTAATGTACAAATTTAAAGCAATACAATACAGTGTGCTTTTCAAAAAATAAAGCATGTTGGGAGTATCTTTGTAGCATAATGTATCTGAACTATGTAGCATAAGGCAGTGAACTGCAAGATATTTTCTACCATTTCCTAAAAATGTCATTATGAATTATACATTAGCAAACCTACTTTTTGGAAAGTTGGAAGTTTTAAATAGTGTTGTTAAGGTCACACATAGATAGCACTAGATCTAATTATAGTCAGAAAGCAAAATAAAGATCATTTACTTCTTAGAAAATCACGCATTACAAATTGAACTGCTGAGAAAATTGCTCTCAATCCCTGGAGAGGAGGAGCATGAAGTATATGTACATGCACTGTCATCTCATGATGACATTTTCCTCGACACTCCTCTAAGCCCACTTCCCTGAGTTTTCTTTCCTTTCCACATTTTTAGCCATAGATCATGCAACTCAGAATATGCCCTCCCCATCCAGGAAAACTGCATGCATCTCAGGATATGCCCTAGAACAAGAAAGGCCAAGGGGAACTCAGATGTAGTTGTACCTTCTACATCAACTTTCTTGATTACAGAGAGATTTCTCATAACCAAGGAATTTTCTTGTATTTCTCCTCCATTTCTTTCCTGCTATCTTTTTCTTTTTTCTTTTTCTTCTGCTTTTTTCTTTTGTCCTCAAGATACTCAGCACTTTGCTTAGTAATCTTTTGTTTCTTTCTCTATGTAGTACACGTTTTTCCATATACTACAATGAATAATTAACCACTGCCCTTTATGCCAACTAAAAGTAGTGACGCACTTTTACAACCTTGAATGGTTACATGTGACTTTTGGTGAGCACAACCGCATTTGGTCTAAGTAACAGGTTTTTGTTTTGTTTTGCTTTTGCTTCTCGTTTGTTGTGCATTTCTCTGCGAATGAAGTCTAGAATTTAGAAACTAAAGACACTTGAAACTTTGTGAATGTCAACCTTAGAAAGCTATGACAAGGATGAGCTTGCAGCAGGCAGGAACAAGAGCTACACCTGCATGCCAAGGGTACCATACCCAACCTTTTTTTTGCAATCCAGAACACATATGGCACTTTGATCAAGGAGATCTTTTAGGGAGCCCGTTTGCCTGTGTGTGGCACTTCAGCACTTTCTAGAATTCTGTGTTCTTCAAGAACCAGGTTCCTTCTCTCAGCCATCATTGCTTAGAATGAGTAGCGGGGATCCAGATTGACTATAACTTGTGGAAATGAATTGAAAGTTAACATGTTCTTCCAGTAAAGTGGATGAAGCCTATACAAGGAAAGTATAACTTTTACTGTTTAAATTTTTGTTAACACCTGTTTGATATTGAAATACATACTAATCTGGAAAGGACTTCCTGATTTTTAGTCCAGATAGTTGACTCGGTATAGTTTATATCTTTCTAATAAGATAATTACGCTAATTTTGAGGGGCCAAAGAAATGGCTCAACAGTTAATAGAACCTACTGCTAAGAATGTCTAACAGGCTTGCAGAGGCCCTGGGTTCAGTTCTCAGCACTGATGTACGTCTGCTCACAGCCACCTGTATATAATTACAGCTCCAGGGACTCAACACTCTTTTCTAGACCTCACCCATGCCTGCACTCAGTGTGTACAACTCCACACAGAGGCATACAGTACATATTCATGTAATCCAAAACAAAAAATAGAACAATATTAAGGAAAACAATACTAGATCATGTTAAATATCTACTCCATGGTGATTGCTTAATCTTATGTCAAAATACCAAATTATATTTATGGAACCAATTAGATTGTTACTTAAAAGTTCTAGTCAATGCTTTGTCAAGTCACAGTATACAGGTGTAAGTTAGACTTTTCTTTTGAACACATTCTAACGTACATACATTTTATCCCTTCAAGTCTTTTGTTTCAACATTTAAAGAATAAGGCTTAGCTCAGGGTTTATATTACTAAACTACTGATTATCAGTTAATAAAAAAAAGATGTTTTTAAAAATAGTGTTCTGATTAAAATAAAGTTCAAGATACATGTGTTTTGCTTAGAATACCCACAGAGGTGAGTTAGCTAGTAAGGCATGGAGGGGGGTATCTTCCAGGGAAGGGAAGGTTGTTTTTTTTCTTAATAATCATATGGAAATCTACTACTACTATAGAAGCTTGCTAAAATATATACATATTTAAAAGGAGTTTAAATGGAGTTACCATATTATGGGAGGTGACAATACTCCAAATAGACATTGTGTGCTACCAAATAAAAGCCCCAAGAATTAAGAATAGATTACCTCTTTTTGAGTTGTTCATTAATGGGGTCTGATAGGAATTCCAAGCATTATGGGTAATTACTATTGCTATTGATTAGCTTCCTGTATTTTGACAGTGAAATCCTATTACTGAAGATATCATGTGCTTATGTCATAGAACATGGGGAAATCTAGTAGGTACTCAACTGGAAACTTCATTCCTTCTAGCTTGCATTCATGGTGCTTGAAGATACTATACATGCTACCCAAGGAGAAAAGTAATCATCAATCTCACCCAGCTATGAACCCCAAGAGTTACAATAATGACATACCTACAAGATATGCCCACTGGTACACTAGTAACACAAATGTTATGGGAGTTACCAACCACTTTTAAAAACTTGAATTTAAGGCCCACTCCACAAGATGGAACCTATATCCTACACTGTAAATGAGACCAAAAACTTGAGGCTAGATAGGTCATTGGCCCTAGGAGAAAGCCTACTAGTATTACTCTGCTAAATGAAAATAGCAACAAAGTGACTCCTATGACATGTCATCATACCCATAGACTGAGGAATGACTCATCCTGCTTTGGAGAAACATTTTCTTGAAGTATATGGCAATTGACACAGAAACCTACAAGTGGTCAACATGTAGAGCACAGAAGACTTTGGGATGCTCAGCCTTCATTGGGATGTCTCTGTCACACCTTCCCCTCAAGACTCAAAGATCTATGCAGAAGTTGGTGGGGGGAGCTTATAAGAGCCAGAGATGGTACATGACTTCCAGACACAACAGAGCAAGGAGTTATGGCCAACAGATAGCTGCTGGGATGAAGAAAGACAGTTTTCTTCAATGGAGTAACGTCGGGCTTATCAACTACACTCCAAGGCAGGTACCATGCTCAGGAGTAGTCAGTCAACACAAACTAGACTCCACAACTTTTGGAAAGAGAAAACATGAAGTTGGGTTGATAGGAAGGTAGAGGATCCACCTTGAGAAAGGGGAATGAAGAAATAAAGGAGAAATACATAAGCCCAAACTATTAAAATAACTAATAGAGTCATATAGACTTATGAGTAGGACAGCTAAGAAATGAGAACCGAACCTGATATCCAAGTACTATAACTTTCTTTGAAAAGTCTCACTCATATTAACTCAAATGGCTACCATTTGAAGCATCTCCTGTTTGCCATCAGTGAGATCAGACAGATACAGACAAGCCAGGGAAGCTAGGTAAGAATGCTTTGGGCATATCTCAACTAACACCTTTTTATTTTTTTATGACATTTTTGTTTTGTGTGGGTGCATTAAATTAATAAATTATAAAGAGTGCATTTTTTTTTTGGCTTTTTGAGACAGGATTTCTCTATGTAGTTTTAGTGCCTGTCCTGGATCTCACTCTGTAGACCAGGTTGGCCTCAAACTCAGAGATCCTTCTGGCTCTGCCTCCTAAGTGCTGGGATTAAAGGCATGCACCACCACCACCTGGCTAAAGAGTACATCTTAAAGAGCACAATTCACTTTAAAGCATTCCCCTTCTCTGAAAAGTGGGATTTATTTTAGGAGGAGAAAAATCTACAAATTATCCTGTCAGAAATCTACCTTCTACAAGTACATTCCCCTAGAAGGAAGAAGGAGGTAGTCTTGATTTGCCAATAATTCATGTGCTGCTCTCATTGTGAGATGGTTTGATGGTCTTCTGCCATCTGGTGGAAAAATCACACAAGAGTCACGGATAGCAGTATATGGTGTAGTCCAAACATAACTTGGAAACATATTTTTAGTCTGAATTCACATTTTGCACAATGAAAGAATTTTCCTCTTATTTTTAGAGAAGCATCTCCCTCTAAGCCCTCCCTAAACAAAATATAGCATTACTAGTTTGCAGGAAAAAAAAAAGAAAGAAAGAAAGAAAGAAAGAACGGAAAATAGGAAGAAAGGCCCTATCTCTGACTCATGTAAATTTATCCAGGTATTTATTCAAAGCATGTTTATATTTTGTGGATAATTAATGTACTGTTGCAACCACAGAGTTGCGAATAATCAAATTGCTAATAATCCAAACTGTATGTAAGTCAGCCTACTTGTTCAGGGAATTGTTAGTTGTGGGTGCCCTCATGTGTTCATGAGACGAACTACAAAGTAGAAGATGGAGGAGAGAAAAGAAAAGAAAAAAGACAAGGAAGGGGAAAACCCTTGAGCCACATTCTGAAGCACCCGCTGGCATATTTTCAGAATCCCTATGGGTGTCTGACCCACGATAATCGGTTAATCTAAGACACCCACATGCTTCCGTGACGCAGCTTTGTAGTTCTATATATCCCTTGAAAAGAGTGTCCAGTCAGTGAATTGCTTAATCTTTGTCCTGGAAGGTTTTTCTCTTCCCCTGCTTTGCAAACATCTGTGGCAGCTAACCTTTTCCATATAAACTACTCCAAATTTATCACATACATGTACATTCCACAGAGCATCGAGACTGTTTCTAACGGGACTGAATATTTGGCCTAGTTCCTACCCGGTGTGATCTTAAAGTTACTTTAAGAAGTTTTGGAAGTTTTTTCTCAATTTTATTTTCATATGAGACAAATATCTTAATTTCCTGTATTTATTTATTTAATCTGTTAATGATGACAACATGGAATTTCATTTCCAGTTCTCAAAAAGACTGAGTTGATGGTTTTAGTTGTGATACGACTTTCATGGGTTGGAAATTTTTAATTATTTCAGGGTTTCTCTAATAGCAAAAATATCCAATTATAGACCATACTTTATAATTGAATTTTTTTTTCTAGTTTCGAGCTACATACATTTGTCAGGTATCAAATAAGACATATACAGACACAATGAGTTTGAAGATATCGTATGTCCATTGTTTCTAAAAATGAATGACCATGTCAAATACTCCCCAAACCATGTTCTAGCCAAGAGTAAAAGAAAAGGGAGAAAGGAGCCATAGTTCTTTGTCAAGGGTATTGAGAGGGTGTGGTGCTTGCAAGTGGACTCTGGAAAGTGGCTATTGATTGGGTTTGTGGAGGGAATGCCTGTGATAGAATCCTGGAGTTGTTTAAGGACAGAGGAAGGGACTATTACGGACAGTGAGATATACACATACTCCCATCAGGATGCGTCATAGTCAAAGGGTCTACACCAGGACTTTCACCCTCCAGAACTGCCAGCCAGAAGAACCCTCTTTTCTTCTGAGAGAACCTACCAAATCTGATTTTTAGGTACAAAAATTGGCTTAAGTGTCATGATACAAAAGAGATAATATTTTACTTCTTATTGAACTATAATACAATTTAAAAAAACTTCACAGAGTATGTTTTACTTACTACAAATCCCAGGAGCCAATGGTTGTGCCAATGACCTGCTTTTTTTCTCCTGAAGTGTGCAGTTCAGAACCAGAAAATGTGCAAGCTGACCCTGAAAACTACACCAGCCTTCTGGTCACCTGGGAAAGACCTCGAGTTGTTTATGACACCATGATTGAGAAGTTTGCCGTTCTGTACCAGCCGCTGGAGGGAAACGACCAAACCAAGCATGAGTTTTTAACAGATGGCTATCAGGACTTGGTAACTATAAGATGAATTACTTTCTGTCTGATAACATTATAGTTTGACTTCCAAGGTAAGAATTTGCAAATAATTATGTATTTTTGCCTTTGGTCACTGTAGATTTTGAGTGAAGGGGTTTCCAGGGAATGTAAGGCGTAATAAATTATGTCAATAGTTAGAATTGAATACAAGAAGATCATGGCACTGTAAACAACATTATAAGAGGTGGATACACATGGAAAACCTAAGCATTGGACATTATTAGTATACCCATTATATATAAATAAAATAATGTAAAGAACAATGAAGTACTCCAATTAAAATCTCAAAATTGGCCTGAGAATCTCACCCTGTACGAGCTGTGTATTCTCTACTTGATCACAGGAAAAACAAGGGAGGGGACTTAAAAGTCCTTTGCATTGCGTCAGATTTCTAATTGACAAATGTAAAGTGGTAAGTAGGTCAGAAATTGGAGTATAGAATAAATAAAATGCTCTCTTAGCCATGCACGTGAATTACATGAATTACAGAAAGTACAGTTCAGATTCCTTCTGTGACCCAAATATCTTAATACTAGACTTTGATTTGATAGGTAAGGGTTTGCCTGATGGTGGTGGGTTCCCAGTCCTTCATCTGGATGCAGGTACAGGAAGACACCACTGCACCAGAAAAGTCTCTGAACTCTACATTCAGGCAGCAAGACTGCAACTCTTTGAAACCTACTTAAATACACCTTCCATTATTAGTATGTTTGATAGCATATGGACACAATAGATAAAAAATTTAACTACTTTTAAATTCATTTGTCTAGAATGTACAGAGAATGATGTAGGAAAATTGAGAAATTATGAGCAAATATTTCCTCTCATAATTCATAATGAAGATAACACTGCTTTGTGAGATGCAAATACACATACATGTGCACACACATGCATTTTCATGCTGGGACACATAGTCAGGAGAAAGAGAGTTGTTTACGTCTCACTCTTAATATTTTCTGAGAAGAATATTTTGTATCATTTGTAATGTCTTTTTTCCTAGGGTGCTATTCTCAATAACTTGCTACCTAATATGAGTTACGTTCTTCAAATAGTGGCCATATGCACTAATGGCTTATATGGAAAATACAGTGACCAACTGGTAGTTGACATGCCTGCTGAAGATACTGGTGAGTGCTTTGCTGAGATGCTCTACTGTTTTCCCGAGTAATTGAGGCTGCTTGGATTACTGGGCACACACGTGCTTTCTTCTGACTTCTTTGTTTGTGGGGTGTTTTTATAAAGTTTATTTTTTTATTAGCATTCAAAGTAGTGGGTTTCATTATAGCCTTTTCCTACACATTATACATATTTGTGTTGATCCCCCCACTCCTCTCTTCCTCTTTCCTCCCACTGGCCCCATTCCCACCCAGCAGCCACCCTTCTGCTTTCAGGCCATGTATATTCTATTACCCCCTTCCCCTCTACTTAAGACCTCTTTTCCCCTCTCATGGACTTCTTTCTAGTTTGATGAACTGCACCCACTAACCCCTACACATATATGAAAACCAAAACCTAGAATTCACATGTAAACGAAAAAATACAGTATTTGTCTTTCAGGGTGTGGGTTACATAGCTTAATGCAGTAGTCTTCAGCTTCACCATATTTTCCACCAATGTCATTATTTTTTTGTAATGCCTGACTTCAGTTCTATTGTGTGATGTGTGCCACATTTTCTACATTCACTTATCTGCTGATGGACATCTAGGCTGGTCCTATTTGCTGCCATCATGAATAGTGCCACAGTAAATATGAATGTTGCATAGGACAGTGAACTAAAGAAATGGTTCTCAAAGAAAGAGGAGAGGAAGGAAGGGAGGGAGGGAGGGAAGGAGGGAGGGAGGGAGGAAAGAAAGAAAGAAACAAAGAAAGAAGAAACAAAGAAAGAAGAAAAGAAAGAAACACAAATGGCCAATAAATATTTATAAGTGTTCAACACCTTTAGCCATCAAGGAAATGCAAACTAAAACCACTTTGAGATTTCATCTCACCCTACTCAGAGTGGCTTTCTTCAAGAAAAACAAAACAAAAAACCAAAAAAACAACCAATGCTAGTGAGAATCTATGGAAAGAACTTGTCTTAGGGTTTCTATTTATATGAAGAAACACCATGACCACAGCAACTCCTACAAAGGAAAAAATTTAATTGGGGCTGGCTTACAGTTTCTAAGGTTTAGTCCATTATTTTCATGGCAGCATGCAGGCAGATGTGGTGCTGGAGAAAGAGCTGAGAGTTCTACATCTTTATCCATGGGCAGTGGAAACAACTGTTTGTCACATTGAGCATAGCTTGAGCAAAAGGAGCAAAAGGAGACCTCAAATCCCACTGCCACAGTGACACACTTCCTCCCACAAGGCCACACCTCCTAATAGTGCCACTTCCTGTAGGGGCCATTTTCTTTCACACCACCACAGAACTCTTATTCACAATTGGTGGGAATGGAAACTGGTACAGCTACTATGGAAATCAATGTGGAGTGTTCTCCAAAATGTAAACATAGGACTGACTTTATATCTTTTTGAACAAAGGTAAAATTTCTCTTCTGTTACAGGGCAGAAAAAAATTCTTTTTTCTAATACAAGGTAATCTGTACATTTATTATTAATGCCAATATTTTACACTTATACAATAAGAAAAAAGATATATTCATGTTTGCAAAAATCATCAAATGGAAATTGACAAGTGAATATTGAGACTTATTTTAGACTTATTTAAGACTTGGTTTCATTTGTATGTATTTCCTTTTCAGCCCCCAAAGCATGTAGTAAGTATATTCTATCCTAGGACCATGCCAGGTATTTTGAAATATCTATACAAAAAAATCTCAAAGTTTACTTTAAATATTTTTCCACTTTTTATAATTTGATTGGGGCATGTTTTTTGCTTCCTTAATGTACCAATCTTATTTTCACAGAAACAAAAGTGTTTCTAATTGTGTTTTTCTGCATGCATCCTTTCTAAATATTAAGGAAAAATCTTTTGATCTCAAACATATGCAATAAACAAATCAACATATAAGCATAATTAGATAATTTCCAGATTTACATAGCTTTCCTTTTATCACTAAAAGTAGTTTTCAGGTTTTAGAATTGAAGTTTGTATGTGGACATATATGTATGGGTATACTTCCCAATATGCATATTCACATATATGCATATACACATACATAAATGTGAATATTGTTTGGTCACCCCATCATGATTCTAGTCATTATAGTGTTTACCAGTTTTTCATGTCAATGAATAGTTATAGCATAACTATGTTTTATGTACAGAGGGGGAAAATGTCTTGCTTTCATTGTCTAAAGACTGCAGTAGAAGTTTAAGCCAATGTGAGCTCACATAAAGAGCATGTTTCATCACCTTATATAATTGTTCTAACTAGTTGACTTTTAACTGTAAGGAATGTGTAACTGTGAAATATCATAATGCATTCATTTCTCAGCCAAAATACTCCAAAACCTTGTCCATTAATAGTCGATGACTTGTTCATGTGATGACATGCTTGTTTTTAAATGTTATACCTCAGGGCCTCTATATGATCATTTTTTTCTACTGCCTTTTTTTTTTAATTGGGATTTTTTCTTTTATTAATTAATTTTTTCATTTATTTTACATCCTGACTGCAGTTGCCCCTCCCTCCTCTCCTCCCATTCCCTCTGCCCCCCCCACCGCCCCTCTGCCCTCCCCATCCACTCCTCTTCTCTTTCTGTTCAGAAAGGGGCAGGCCTCCCATGGGTGTCAACAAAGCATGGCTTTTCAAGTTGAGGCAGGACAAAGCTCCTCCCCCTGCATCAAGGCTGGGCAAAGCAACCCAGCATGGGGATTGGGTTCCCAAATGCCAGCTCAAGCTCCAGGGACAGATCCTGATCCCACTGCTTTGTAGGAGCCCCACAAACAGATCAAGCTACACAGCTGTCACAAACATGCAGCGGGCCTAGGTTGATCCCATGCAGGCTCCCTCGTTGTCAGTCCAGAATCCATGAGCTCCCAGGAGCCCAGGTCAGCTGTCTCTGTGGGTTCGAAAATTGTTTTTGTTTTTGTTTTTTCCAGAGCTGAGGACCAAACCCAGGGCCTTGCGCTTTTGGGTTGTTTTTAAATGGAAAGTTAAATGCTAAATTTTACTTAAAAGAGAGACTTACAGGAACTGACCAGTTATATTCTGTGTCATGATATTCCAAGGAACAGCAGGTTTCTCCAAGTTCCTCACATGTGTCTATCCAGAAAGTAACATCAGGAACAAGACAACATTGTCCAGGTTGGCCAAGCACATATAAATAGATCAAAATGTATTATATAATTGTTGCATTGTAGTATGAATTATATTGGACATAGTCACTCTTATTTTAGTTATATATATCACCCTCATCTCTGTACATAAAACAGATTCCAAGGCATTTATAAGAAATGAGCTGCTTACTGTATCCTGTCCTACACTGGTTACTATGCCCAATTTTTCAACTTTTTGTTCTTTTTTTCATCTGAGATACTTGTTGCATATGAGAATGATCAAATGGATGCCTTCTCTATAACTTATCTCTGAGTGCTTTGTTTTTAGAGTGAGTCTATCTTAGCACATTGCTAATATTTTCTTGTTTGTACAAAATAATAAATATTACAGCTTAATTTCTATTTATTCAAAGGATCGGGACACTGTTGAACATTTCTATGACGGGACTATAGGTCGGACCTACCATTTAATCTCCACGGATGTCTCAGACCCCAAAAGCGCTTTGTATAATTATGGTGCTTTAGCGTAGGGTGATATTTGATCAGATAAGCATACAAACCCAAGATAATGAACATAGTGGGTAGACTGTCCCCTAACTATACCCATCAAAAACGTCTCTTCATCAAGAACCAGTTTATTCCAAGCTCAGAGTTTTCTTATAATTATGAAGAAAATATTAATTCTTAAACTTTTCCTCCTGATTTTAAAGGCTGTATCTGAATTTGTTCACTTACAATTCACAGCAGCTTAAATATTGTTTCTGGGGTAAACATGGCACACGCTGGACAGTGACACCACCTCGTAGTGTGGAAAAATAGGTCACTTTCTAATTAGTGACTCTTGTTGTTGTGGCTAATATAGGAACGTGTGAGGTTGACGAGTGTTTTATAGTTCTGATCAGTGCCATTTCATCCTGTTGACCATGCTACTTCTTTTCCTTGGTGATGTGATAATACAGACGAATGAATTCATCTGCTGTTATTTGAAAGAAGCTGTTTTCTAAATGCTGTACAGCTTATTGATCGTGTTCAAAAGAAACAATGCAGGCAATTTATAATTGCCCTGTTTTCATAGACCTCGAGTATTCACTCAATATCTGAGGAAAATTCAGTCTTCTCAATTAGTTTCTTAACTTCCTAGTTTGATTAAATTGTACATTTAGATTGATAGTTTTACAACATTATTGCTTGCACATCCTAATTTTACTTGTCACTATTTACAACAATATTAACATAAACCAATGTCCAGTATCATCAAGCACTATTTTAAAATACATGCATAAATTCATGTTAAGAAAATAATTAAAGTTAAAAGTCTCAAGGATGCCTTCTTAGTGTTGAGAAGAAATATCCTTTTAAGAGACATTTTAGGAAATTATATTTACAAATGTAAGTTATTCCTAAATGAGTAATTGATAAATATATTTATTTCATTGTAACTAACATAAGCATGCTTAATTCTCTTCTTTGATAAAGATTATGCAATATAGAAGACACTTTTACATATACATTTTAGGATTTTGATAACTATATATGTTAAATTTAAACACATGACAAAATAAATCCACACATTTTACTCTCCACCCACGTGTGCTTTGCAGTTTGTCTCCAGGTGTCTTGTTACATCGCTGTTATCTGTCATTACCCCTCATGCATCATGCCATGCTACTAATGCTACGATATACTTACATTACAGTTTGAAGCAATTGGAGTTTACATTGCTTTTTTACATTCTGCACTGTGAAACTTGGCTTACCTTGAAACAATTAAATAACTTTGCTCTCAAACTTTATCAGTGTTGCTTCCTTGTATTGTGAAATATTAAGGCTCTAATATTCTATTAATGTATTACTTTTAAATATATCTTACAATATATGTGCTTCAAATAGAGCCTGTCACCTGTGTTTGATCAGGTATTACACAAATGTGAATCTTAAATATTTGCTCCAAAAGAAACAAACGAACAAACAAACAACAACAACAACAACAACAAAACCAGACACAGACATCCGCTATCAGATTTTTCCCCTGGCTGACTTGGAGCCTATTTTGCTGAAGTGAGGATACTCTATAACCACTATATTTTGTAAACTTTCTAATGTATCGATAATACCCAAGTCAACCGGTAATTACTAGAATATCAATTACTATTTTTGAAGAACCAGCAAGGGGAGACCAATATGAGACCCATTGCTGTCCAGCTCTACCTTGGATGTGGTTTTAAACCTTCTCACTCAAAAGTATGGCTTCAGAATCTTGAAAGGAAACACAAACAGTTTCTAAAATTGTCCTATTTATGAAACCTCAGAATTTTTATTAAAATGAGTCCAGTTGGAAACTAGAGTAAAGATCTTTCAAAAAGCGAGTTTGTACTTAGCATTGTGAAGATGGGGCCTGCTCCTCAGGTCCCCATCTGTGAGATTACCATGGGATCAAGAGGACCA
The DNA here is from genome assembly GCF_949786415.1 of Peromyscus eremicus. Classification (NCBI taxonomy): domain Eukaryota; kingdom Metazoa; phylum Chordata; class Mammalia; order Rodentia; family Cricetidae; genus Peromyscus; species Peromyscus eremicus. The sequence goes on from NC_081418.1 coordinate 34,865,071, forward strand.
CAAAGGCTGCTCCAGAACCTAAGAGGGCCCAGAGAAGGCTTGTTCTTGCTGCAGTGAATAGCAAACTCAAGTACAGTAGCAGTGACTCATACTCTGGGGTTACATGGTTGAATGAGTAAACACATTTCACTTCGGGGAAACCATGATCCATATAGTTAACTAATGCTGGCTAGTAAAAGGTAAACTATATCCAATGCAATATATCCTGAGAATACTGAAGCCAAAGGAAGTCAACCTTCACCCCAACCCTATCAAATAAGAAAATTAGTTTTTTTTCCATTAAAAATATGTAGTCAAATGAAGTAAAACAGCCCTAAAAATCTGAAACATCTCCTGATGCATGTTGAAAGGAGTTGACTGTTGAGTTTTTTCCATAAAGGTGAAAAATATATAGTATAATATATTCATTATTAAGAAATATTTAATTATTATTTGCCCTTATATCATTAAAATGGTTCAAAGCAGATGAAAAACTGTGGCTTCTGGGAAGCCCCAGGATGGGGTTTGAAGATGATTACACACATGGGCCTTTCTACTCTAGCTGCGGTTTTCAGAAAAGTAAGCTGAAGGTCGATTCAGCCACAGAGCATTGTATGTTGTGAATTTTCCACATGTTGGTTTTCTTGAAGGTTACCAAGAATCAGGTGTTTGAGATTATTGATATTACTTTAACTTGGAACCATTATGAATAAACAACATGAAAACCAGATGTAAGGAAATGATTGCATGGGAACAAAAACAGAACAATTGGCCCACATAAAACTTCCAAACTCTTTCATAGTCGATTTTCAAAAGGAAAAAAAATGAGGAGAATTTAATGTAAGTCTGGGAGTATTTCAAGTGAGAATCTTCACTTTGATAGCACAGAAAATTAGTAAGGATAAGTAACTCTGAAATTGTTAAGCTTTTAAGAGTATTAACTTTAAATCATAGGAATTGAGTACATTTATAGACATTGTGCGATTTCTCTTCTAAATAGAATTCATGTACCCAACTATGTTTTTGCTTTTATATCTATTAATACCTAGCGAGTTTCTGATGACAAAAATGAACTTGTGACAGTCTGTATTGAAGGGAAAGTCAAAATATGATGAATATTTAATATCAGTTCACCTATGCCATGGAATTTCTTTAGAATATGCATTTACTGTGTAAAGACTTAAACATGGAGCATAAGCAACATCAAGATGGAGAAATGGAGTGAAGTTTCATAAAAATCTGTGTATAATAAAAACATCACTGAAACAATGCCCCCAAGCTCTCACTGCTACTGTGTTTATTCTCTTCCTAATAAACCCAGCATTTGGCTGAAGACTGACAAATATCTATCAACTCCCAGTAATTTGTCTGTGTGCTACATTCCTTTCTGCACACCAAGAAGCAGGTCTTAATCTTTTTCAGGCAAGCACTCAATCACTGAGCTACATCACTGGGCTCTTAGCCTGTTCTAACACTTGCTAACAGGTCTTTTTTTTTTAGCAATGGTAAAAAAAAAATGTGTTGATCTAATTGGTCGGGAAAAATAAAAAGCAGGCTTGAATGAATGTGGTTACTGATTCTCTACAATAGCATAAATGGCATTAGGTGAATTTCCTGGAGAACATACGTAGGGATCTTTCTGTCCAGCTCTCCATGGTGCTGGCCCAAGCTGAAGCTTGTGATAAAAAGTTCTCCCTCTTACCTGGTGCAGGAACCTGCATTCTAATAAACACAAGCACAAATAAAAAGAATAAGAAAGAATTACTTGGCCCTTGGTCAGAAGAACTTCAGGAAGTTAACCAAGTCATAAAATTACTCCTGCGCAAGGCTCTAGAAAGTCCCTGTCACCCCTCAGTTCTCCTCCCATCAGCTCCAAAGATGTGCTGATGAGAAACCAGGCTTGTTTTAACGTTTGGTTTTATCACTATCATGTCCTCTTTTTTCTTCTCAGCTTTGGTGGGAGTTGGGCTAGGCTTGGGGAAGACAATTCTAGTGGAAGATAGGAATCAATGTCAATGTCACATGTCAGTTTTTGGCATTTTTATTTTGAGATATTTTCAAAGCTAGTGATTTTCCACTTTTTTTTAACCTTTTCCCTTTCTACCAAGGATAAGCCTATAAGGCTGCAGGAGTTAAATTAAAACTGCTAATAATATTGTTTTTAACTTTGTAGAACTTGACCTTTTTCCTGAATTAATTGGATCTGAAGAAATCATCAAGGTATCATAGTTATTTTTATATTCAAATGTTTCAAAGTTTAAAAGCCTATCTAGAATTATTGTTTGGATTTTAGATACTGTTGTATGATTCACTGTTAGATTAATTGCTATGCACTAATGTCACACACTCAGTATATGTGATTTATGATGAACCTGGAAGACGTTTTGATTAGTATAACAACCCAAAAATGGTTATAATGAAAAAAAAACTAATCAGCTTTACAAATAATTATAGCTATAAGCTACAGCTGTATTGGAACTTTGTAGAATCTAATTTTTTCTAGTAATATTTTCCTAGTTTTTAAAAATGCTGTAGTTTATAAATAACTAATGACAGATTCATAATAAATATGAACCAGGTTATAAATAGAATTTGTATTTGAGCTAATCATATAAAAGCATATGTTTCTAGTACAATGTCCTCTGAATAAACATTTGAGAATATCAACAAATTTTAACATTATCTTAGTCTTTGGCATGAAAGAAAACAATTGTTGAGTGAATGTATATTTCAACCTAACCACAAATGTTTTGTACATCATAACTGAAACTATATTTTCAAACCAGGCACTCTGGATGATATAAACATGTACATATGTACAAATTGTGTAGGAGCAGAGAAAAATGATAATTAATGTCATTACCAACTAAAGAATTGAAATCAGGTTATACAGAAATAATTACCTCAATGATTTATATCATTATAAATTTCTATCATTAACCTTTCTTACCTTCCCAAGTACATATTCTACTTTATAACAAGAGTTCACAAAATTCATCTAGGGGTCGCTTTTTGTGGGTGGCCATATGCTCATGTTCACATGTGTACAAATAATGCCTAAAACTATTAACAGAATCAAGTCAAAAGAAGGAACAATCCTTATTTTGCTGTGCTGCCAAATTAACTCTTTTTTATCTGATAAACTGAAGCAAGCCCTATTCTAGTAATTTAGCAACTGATACTGTTTGTATTCCATCTCATAAGAAATGCAATATGCAATTATCTTTCATTATAATTGCTATGTTTACAATTCTCTGTTTATTTTTATTATTAATTAATATTGATACTAAAGAGGCCTCAGGAGAAGCTTACTAAAGTCTGAAATTTTCCAATGTTAATTACTAGCAAATTTCTATATAAAACTACAGTGTTGTGTTTATTATAGCATTCAGTTGTGTGAATAGGCTATAAATTCTAGCAGTGCAAGATTAGAGATGCTAAAGGATATATATATATGCCATGTTATTTAACTCTCACCAGCTGTATGTATTACAAACAAGCAGATCTTCTTGTTAGGGAAGTAAACTGCAATGTTTGCGAATTACATCTCCACAGTCTTTCATGCTATGGTTAAAGGTTCCTCAACAGAAAGAGGGAAAATAACCCAGCATATCTGTCCAGGTTCTAACAAGAAACAGATGTCACAGTCTAGTGTACTCACTGAAGTTGATTTAAAAACAAACAAACAAACAAAACCTATTCAACGGCATGTGAGAAGGCCAGTGGGTGTGAAGAGGTGGCTTTGTACACTTGGGCCTACAGCTGTCAGAGACTGTTTGCTATACCTACACCTGAAAGGCAGGACGAAGGTGTAGAGACTGTCTCCCAGCAGATGCTGTGACCTCTGTAGAAGGTCAGGGCCATGCTGTGGTGAAAACATAGGAGACAAAACTCCTGAAAAATATTCTCACTTTCCTACGTCCCTCTTCCTAGCACAACACAATGGAAAATTGTGAATAATCAGGAAATAAAGGAAGAGAATGCATAGCTCACAGAGAAAGAAGATATGCAAGAAGACTCAGTAGAATTTAAAAATAATCATTTCCATGTCAGGAAAGTTTGTGATCTGGAAGAGAAAGAAAGAATTTATGGAAAACTATAGTATTTGTGGGATTTCCCATGACAATAGCATCCAAAGAAGCAGAAGTCCCGTTTTATAATGTAAAAACATAACACAGTTTGCACTGCTCTGGGAAAGGAGTCAGCTGCCACCATATACCTGGGAATTAAAACAATAGGTCCAGGTACTGTGGTTAGCCAATGTAACTTTGCAAATCAGTATGTTTCATCCTATTGAAATGAACTACAAAGTATGTGGTCAGTTCAGAACAGATATATTTAGTAGTGTGTTTTCCTACAGTGTGACTTTGAAATGGGTTGAAAATACTGCTCAACCCACCCACTGCTTAATTCCTAATACCATCTAATCTTACATTTTATGCAGGAGTGAATGAGGGAGGCTGAGAAGTGTGTGTATTGCATCCATGACAGTTTTTAAGTCCTGAATATTGAAATGAAAAGTAGATCCTCTCCAGGTCCTAAAGCTATGAAAAGTAGACTTCTCCACGTGGTTAGGACTTTAAAGCTTTACATTTAAAAAATAAAAACACTGAGAAATCAGGTATGATGACACAGAAGAAAGAGGAGAGAAATCACAATTCTGCAAGAACTTACAAGAAAGAATATTTGTTAGAATATTCGCAATCATATATATATATATATATATATATATATATATATATATATCATAGAGCACAAGCAATATATTCTTGAAATGGTGGCACAAGGTAGTATGACCTCACAGAATCCAGCACTGCATGGAGAATAGTCGATCCTCTCTCTCAGATTCCAAGAGGTGTTTAATTTGAATGTCATAAAATTTAAAATCTGCTAGGAAAGAAATCACTTAAAGCATATGTGCATGATGGGTGTATAGCTTTTTCCCCAAAATATGCAATGGGAAAAAATAGGTGAGTACCCCCAGGCTCTCATGAAATCGTTATGGAAATCTACATGGTTTATGGTATGGTATGATAAAGTGTATTGTTGGGGAACATAAGAAAAGATGATATTAGTGCAGGGCCCATAGAGATTATTAGGTCATGTATAGCAGCAATACATGATATATCTTTGTGGAGATTAGGTTCAGAAGGGAGAAAGAAAGGTAAAATGATAATTGAGGTTAAATTTGAGATTTCCTTTTATGTTCATTTTCAACAGTAAAGACCTGAATTCACTTAAACTGGTTAGAATAATCTGAGGATTTGAGAAAATGCAGAATACTCCCCTGTGTTCAGTTTGGAAGGAGACAAGAGAAAGTAGACTCCTACACAGATGTGGAATGAGTCTTTGGAGGAAAGGCTAACAATTACAGTAGGACAGGGCTGTGGAGGGGTGGCTTAATCGGGTGGTGTTTTCAGTATTGGGAACATATGTGGTTTTTGTCTCTTAATTTCTGTTTTCCTTGGAAAATGAACAAGAGTGTCATCTGCCGAGAATGAGAGAAAAAACAGGAAATGGAAGGTTTGAACAGAGCTCGGTGTTGGGACTTAGTGTGGAGTGACACTAGAGAGCTAGGCAGATTCTTAAACTGCTAATGTTGAGGGACAGGGTAGAAATTCTATCCCACTAAGCTGAACACTGGTGCTCAGCAGAACTGGGTCAGATTATAAAGCAAATATTTTGTGATGTTATTTTGGTTCTCCTATGCAACATTAAAATGAAGGTGGCTTAATTTAGTTTAATTGCTTTTCCTATTGAATAATAAAAGTTATATGATAGATGCATGTTGAATAAATACAAAAGATATAGAATAGAATAGAATAGAATAGAATAGAATAGAATAGAATAGAACAGAATAGAATAGAAAATAGAATAAGAGAACCGTGTCCTATGAGAGTAAGAAGTCACGAAGGTCCTAAAAGTGAAGATTCATAATATAATGCTGTGTAAGATATTTAGACTTTTTCCCTTCTAATTTCTTTATGCGACTTTAAATTTTGTTTGCCTTTCATAGGAGGAAGAATATGGAAAAGACAATGAAGAAAACACTGGCTTGAATCCCAGTAGAGACAGTACCACAAATCAAATAAGGAAAAAGGAACCCCAGGTTTCTACCACAACTCACTATACTCACATGGGGACTAAATATAACGAAGCCAAGACTAACAGATCACCAACAAGAGGAAGTGAATTCACTGGAAAGAGTGACGTTCTCAACACATCTCTGAACTCTACTTCCCAACAAGTTGCTGAATTAGATACAGAAGAAATTTCTTTGCCTTCTCAGACTGAAACTAAGCTGCCACCACACAGTGTGGAAGCTACTTCAGCCTCCTTAAATGATGGATCTAAAACTCTCTTTGTCTTCCCACAGATGAACTTGTCTGGGACTGCAGAATCCTTAAACATGGTTTCCCTAACAGAGTATCAAGAGGTGTCTACTGACATCGGGGAGGAAGAAAACTTACTGACTGATTTCAAGCTCGATAGGGGAGCTGATGATTCTTCAGGCTCCAGCCCCGCAACCTCTACTGTCCCTTTTTTCTCAGATAATATATCCCATGGATATATATCTTCTTCAGAAATGCCTGAGGCTGTCACATATGATGTGCTGAAGCCAGGATCTACAAGAAATGCTTCAGAAGATGCAGCTTCATCAGGTTCAGATGAGTCACTAAAGGATCTTGATGGCAGTGTGTGGTTTCCTGGCTCCACGGATCGAACAACACAGTCTGAAACTGGATCTGGCAGAGAGAGCTTTCTCCAGGTTAACTCCACGGACCTACAAACTGATGAATCTGGGGAGACAACTGAGTCATTTTCTCCAGATGCCATGGTCTCACAGGGTCCTTCAGTCACAGATATGGAAATGCCTCATTATTCTACCTTTGCCTACCTCCCAACTGAAGTAACACCACATGCTTTCACTCCGTCCTCCAGACCACTTGATTTGGCTCCCACTATCACCGTACTCCATTCACAGACAACTCAACCAGTATACAATGGTGAGACACCTCTTCAACCTTCCTACAGTAGTGAAGTCTTTCCTCTAGTCACCCCTTTGTTGCTTGACAATCAGACCCTCAACACTACCCCTGCTGCTTCAAGTAGTGATTCGGCCTTGCATGCTACACCTGTATTTCCCAGTGTCGGTGTGTCATTTGAATCCATCCTGTCTTCCTATGATGGTGCACCTTTGCTCCCATTTTCCTCTGCTTCCTTCAGTAGTGAATTGTTTCGCCATCCGCATACAGTTTCTCAAACCCTTCCACAAGTTACTTCAGCTGCTGAGAGGGATAAGCTGTCTTTGCATGCTTCTCTGCTGGTGGCTGGGGGTGATTTGCTGTTAGAACCCAGCCTTGTTCAATATTCTGATGTGGTGTCTCATCAGGCCACTACTCATACTGCTTCAGAGACGTTGGAATTTAGTAGTGAATCTGCTGTCCTTTATAAAACATCTATGGTTTCTCAAATCGAATCAGCCAGCAGTGATGTCATTATGCATGCATATTCTTCAGGGCCTGAACCTTCTTATGCCTTTGAGGGCTCCCACCACGTGCTCACTGTTCCTTACAGTTCTGCAATACCTGTGCATGATTCTGTCGATGTATCTGATCAGGGGTCCTTACTTATCAGTCCTAGCCATATATCAATGCCTGAGTCCTCATTTATTACTCCAACTGCATCATTACTGCAGCCTCCTCCTGCCCTCTCTGGTGATGGGGAGTGGTCTGGAGCCTCCTCTGATAGTGAATTGCTTTTACCTGACACAGATGGGCTGAGAACTCTTAACATTTCTTCACCTGTTTCTGTAGCTGAATTTACATATACAACATCTGTGTTTGGTGATGATGTTAAACCGCTTTCTAAAAGTGAGATAATGTATGAAAATGAGACTGAACTGAACATGTCTTCTTTCAGTGAGATGGCGTACCACTCTAAAAGCACAGTCATGCCAAAGATGTCTGCTGTTGTAAATAAGTGGAATACATCTTCACAAGAAACCCCAGTTTCTATTTCTGGCATAAATGGCATGCTTCCAGAGTCTCTTGCTTATCCCATCACTAAGGTTTTTGATCATGAGATTAGTCAAGTTCCAGAAAATAACTTCCCAGTTCAAGCTACACACACTGTATCTCAAGCATTTGGTGACACTTGGCTTAAACCCGTGCTTAGCACAAACTCAGAGCCAGCATTCTCTGACCCTGTTTCTAGTGAAGTATTACATCCTTCAACACAACCCCTGCTCTATGAGGCCGCATCTCCTTTTAATACTGAAGTATTGCTGCAACCTTCCTTTCAGGCTTCTGATGTTGACACCTTGCTTAAAACCGCTCTTCCATCTGTGCCTAGCGATCCACTATTGGCTGAAACCCCCAAGGTTGAACAAAGTAGCTCTTCCATATTGCATCCCATGGCATCAGAGTCTGCTTCAAGGGAAAGCACGCTGCACTTTACATCTGTACCACTTCTCGATGTCTCGCCTTCTCATGCGCACTCCACTTCACTTCAAGGTTTAACAGTTCCTTACACAAGTGAGCAATATTTTGAACAAGGTTTGCTTAAGAGCAAAAGTCCCCAGCAAGTGCTGCCATCTTTGTACAGTAATGATGAGTTGTTCCAAACTGCACATCTGGACATTAGCCAGGCCTTTCCTCGGAAAGAGGGGCATGCATTTGCTACTCCTGTTCTGTCCATTGATGAACCACAAAATACACTTATAAACAAGCTTGTGTATTCCGAGGAAGTTTCCATGCTCACTGAAAGTTCTATTACTGATAAGGTACTTGCTGGTGTTCAAACGGTTGTTACTGATGTACTTGTATCTACTGACCATTCTGTTCCATTAGGAAGTGGGTACATTTCCACTGCAACTGTTTCTCCCAACAGAGATGACTCTGTGACCACAGCCAAGTTGCTTCTTCCTTCTAAAGCTACTTCTCAACTGACTCATAGTGCCAGATCTGATGCTGACTTAGTACGAGGTGAAGATGGTGATGACTATGATGATGATTATGATGACATAGATAGTGATCACTTTCCCATAAATAAGTGTATGTCATGTTCACCCTATAGAGAGTCCCAAGAAAAGGTAATGAATGACTCAGACACCCAGGAAAATAGTCTTGTGGATCAGCGTGACCCAGGTTCACATTTGCTATTTGAGAATCCCGAAGAAGAAAATGGAGGCGCAGGTGTAACTAGTGTGGATCAAAGTCCTGATAAATCACCAACAACAAATCCTCTACCCCAGAAGAACAGTGAGGGGAAAGAGGACAGTAACACTCCGGCAGGCAGTGCTGTCCTTCCCCTCAGCCCAGATTCTAAAGCCTGGACAGTTCTGACAAGTGATGAAGAGAGTGGGTCAGGGCAAGGCACTTCAGATAGCCTTAATGATAATGAGACTTCTACAGATTTCAGTTTTCCAGATGTTAATGAAAAGGACCCTGATGGTGTGCTGGAAGCAGATGACACAGGCATAGCTCCGGGATCTCCACGGTCCTCCACACCATCTGTTAATAGTGGGCACTCAGAAGTATCCAACAGTTCAGAGGCAGGTTAGTCATGAGCAAAGGGATAGAATGAGATGTGCTAATTTTCTTGCTATGAAAGTTAAATGGAAGCCTCATGGAAGAAAAGAATTCTGGTACACCAGCAGATCTTCACTTTTTAATCAAAGCACCCAACAAATCAATTTATAGCTCTTAAAAATGTGATTCTACTTATGACTTCAAATGAATATTCAACATATTTTGGTCCTTGATTTAATTATCTTCAAAAATAGAATTTTGTGTGTGTGTTACTAATTCTTATCCTACAGGATTTCTATTGTGTGTATAATCAATTAAGTATGTGTAATACACCATTGGTCTATTACAACACAGTGTGCTGAGTTGAGACCATTTAAATGTTCACACTCGTATATTAAAGCAAGTTGTAAACTAATCCTATTGGATTTAAAATCTCAGTAATATACTATAAGCACCTGCCCACCAATGGAAAGCAATGTCCACAGTAGCTGGAAGAGCTTCTAGAAAGAATCACAGGTTTTAGACTTAATAGCTAAGGAAGATTTTTTTTTATAAACATAGTGTTTTAAAACTATCTTTCTTTGAGCTTCTTTATGTTGCCTAAAGAGGGCAGTATAAACCAGCAAAATACATTCTACTTCGTGTTTGCTAAACTATTTGTCCTTCCTACTTAAATAATAGACATGAATATGCATAGTGCATATAGGTATTGTGTGACAAGATGTTTAAAAAAAAGCCTAAAGCATTTTCTGTAGAGATGCTTTTCATTGTTAATATATTTTATGCAAATTGGTTTGTTAGCCAGATGTTTCTTGGAGCAGATTGTGATATACAATACATGTGTGCTTTAAATGTCAATGGTAACAAAACTCAAGTTTAATTCCATTAAGCATATGAATAACTAGGTAATTCCATAGAATTCATGGCAAAAATATGAATTGCTTTGATTAAGTGATAAGGTTTTTTAAATTAACAATAAAAGTATTTAAATCTTAGCAAGTCAAAAGATAATCTAATGTAATATTGGGTAGTAATTGCATAGAATTTAATGTTCAAAATTCAGAATATAGAACCAATGTCATTAAAAATATTTTTCTCTTAGTTATTTTCATCATTCAAATTAATTGTTTATTCTTTAGTGTGGCAGCAATTAATAATTTATATGCGTAGATAGGGAAGTTTCTTTTTTCTGTATTCTGACTCAATATCCATTTAACATTGCATTTCATCTTCAATGTATGAACTGATGTGTGAGAGGGAATAATGAGTCCTTGGGTCACTGTGCTCAGCAATGTTGTTACATATGCAAACTGTTATCTGTCCTCAATTATAGTATTTGTTTTTCTTTTTACATCTTCAGATTTATTTTAAAGGGAAAGATCATGAATCAATCTATTTTCCTTTCTTGCAAGATTATACTCTTATGGAAAGGCCACATATACTAGTATATAATTAAGCACTACATCTAGAATTATTGAAGGGAACCATTTCTCTTAGATGTACTAATAAGATTTATTTAACTGTTAAGAATAAGCTCTCCCACTAATGAAGACAAAGCAATATGAATATGACATCCATCTTCATGAAATAACTTAATTAATGAAGGAACTAAGATCAAATAAGACTAGGGAAAAATTTGCGTTTAAAACTGTATCTATAAACTAATAGAGAGTTTGTCTTATCCAATTATTGAATATTCCCTAGTCTGAAACTTATCATTTAAGGTACGTCTAAGATGTAGAAAATTTTACATGGTATTTCTTAAAATAATATCATTAATGTGTGTTTGTGTGTGTGTGTGTGTGTGTGTGTGTGTGTGTGTGCATGAACACAGACTAAAAGATACTTGATCCAAGTTGCGTAAGGAGTCAATACAAAACTAACCCTGGGAATGTATTATTAGTGTTTGTCTCTCAGAACATGCTTACATGATTGAGAACAATAAAATATGTATTATGCTTAAATTTTCACACCAAAGTTATGCTGTTTTATTCTCAGCCCTTTAAAATGTCAATTTTATTCTTTATTGCTTAACTGAATTACTGTCATTTAAATAACTATCTACTAAGCTCTATCAAAGCACATTTCAATCTCAAATAAATGAAAATAAGACAACTAATTGTTACCCTCTATAGCATACAAAGCTGCTAGCAGACTTTCTGTATTTTCATAAGGTATGCCATCTAGTACAAAATGCCTAGGTTTCAATAATATGTAACTACCATAGAATCATTCTAAATCCCCATTCACAGAGTTGAAGTTCAGATCTCCCTGAGAGCTTATAAGGAAAGTTTATGGAGAAGAAAACAGATATAGATAGATAGATAGATAGATAGATAGATAGATAGATAGATAGATAGATAGATAGATAGATGATAGTGTGTGTTTATAATGCATGCATATAAATGTAATTGCATTTGTTATATGTACTTTCAAGACACATATTTTCCACATACATCACATGTATGACCTGACATATTTCATGTGTGTATGTACATATGCTTAAAATATATATTTAGCTATATACACATATACCCATATATGTGTATGTGTGTATAATATATAATATATTACAATGAATATGTGTGGTCATAAAATTTATGTAAACTTATTAACTCACTTTTTTTCCCTTAAACTTGAGCATGGACTCTATTCAGACAATCTAGTGGGGTTCCAGTGGGGCCCCAAATTTGCATTCTTAAAACATTACAGGTGATGTTGTAGCATCTATTCTGGGCTTGCAATTTAGAGATGATGATATAGATAAGAATATTAACCACCATTTATAATCACTGAGTACCAAAGATTACAAAGCAGGTTATTTTATTTGTTCCCACAGTTTCTTTCCATTTAGGTAATAGTTATGATAGGAAAAATGTGAAGATAACCATGGAAAAAGCAATATGCCATTTTAAATGTTATAAGGACATTTCAGTATATTAATCATCAGATTACTTATGGGTCTGCATGAGTCTCCACAGACAGAGTATATGGATGACTTAATTAAAATAATCAAAACTTTGGCTTTCTCATAGGAATATTAACCACAACACAAATATTGGTTGGTTTATGATATTTTATTATATATATGTATATATATATGTATGTATATATATATATATATATATATATATATATATATACATATATATATAGTTTAAAGGGGTTTTTTGGCACACTTTTGAATTCCACATTTTTTTTCTAGCAAAGATGGATAATCTAAATGATTTTCAGATCCTGGGAAATGTGGGTGTCATTTATATTCCTTTGGTAAAATTTCCGTATGAATGCATCCAAGTTCATAACCCTATTCCCTCAACTCAAGTTAACAGAAGGAAGCTGCTGTGCTAAACCAAAAGTTCTCCACGGTTAGACATGTAGTAATGTCATATGTATCCTTCATATAGGAGCTTCGATTTTCCCAAATTTTAAAGGGTCACATATTTGAAATGAACTCTTTGTGTTTCTTGCCAGTAAAACATTTGGTAGAAAACATGAATTGTATCAAATGCTGGAAGTATGAAGACTTTGGTGGGACCTTCAATTTAGCTCTCTCAGCACCTGTTCAAGACAACAACCAGGGTTGGGTAGAGTTGGAACAGCTCTCATAAATAATTGTCTTAGCTTTCCTCTAAACACCGTTCAAAGCAGAGAAGAATCAGGGTGTTCACCAACATTCACAGTTCTGAAATTGTTTTTTGACAACCTAGAAGGATAACTCAGTTGCAGTGATTTTTTTTTCAAAGATTTTGTACAATAAAGTACCTAATCGAACATAAAAATAGTAGCTCACCAACTTTTAGATTAACTCAAGGTTTGTCTTCCTATGTTTTCAGTCCACAAGTATTTTTGAAAGCAGTTTCTTAGATACATGCATTTTTTTAAGTTCATGTGAAATAGGGAAGGTTCATATTTGATAGAAAAACAACAGACAAGAATTTGAAAACAAACTTAATCAAAACATGTAATATGGATGCATGAAATTCTCAAATAATGAAAAATTTAAAAGAATTTTGAAAATAACATGTAAAATCAACCTATATTTAAAATTGAAAGTTTGATTGAAAAGTAATTATCAATTTTTCTTAATTGTTTACCAAATTACAAGGTTAAAATGAATACACATAATTAGTTTTAGAACATCAAGGTTACATACAGTGATTCAGTAACCCTGTGGTTTCCTAACCTTCATTTTTAACAGTAATTTTCTAATGTTGATGCTTCAGTTTTCCTTTGATCAATTTTTTTTTCAACCAGGATTGGTTCCAGATCCTGCTATAACACCCCCACCTCTGACGATTTCTATTTTTTTTAAGTAGCTCTAATATCTTGCCTTAATTTTTAAACATTATTTTACCTAAACTGATGTGTAGACAACCTTTGCATCATAGAGTCAGAACTTTAAAGGTAAGTAGAAACAATGCAGGTTGCACTGAGTCAGCTGGAAAATGCCACTACTTTTCCATCTTAAATGTCAACTCTCTCAATTCTTTCCGACTACAGAGGCCAGTAATAGTAGCCATGAGTCTCGTATTGGTCTAGCTGAGGGGCTGGAGTCTGAGAAGAAGGCGGTTATCCCCCTTGTGATCGTATCCGCCCTGACTTTTATCTGTCTAGTGGTTCTTGTTGCTATTCTCATCTATTGGAGGTAAGTTGAGTGTTTTGGAAATTTCCATTATTAAAGCTCAGATTTATGCCTATATTTAATCTGAAGGATCTCCAGATCATATTCAAAATTCCCTTTACACTAAAGCTGTTATTAGTTTATTCATCTATGAAGAAGGCAAACTTATGAATCTAAAGATTAATGTTTTCTGTACTTAAGGAATGGAAGGTAAATAGAGGAACTTTGACTTTAGTTAATGTTTATTAAGATGTCTTGACAGCTCTACTTTCATATGAACCAAATTAACATTCTAACATCATCATAACACTTACCATTAATTATAGGCCTTTTAGCAACTGTTACAAATACAAAAGTTATTATTTAGGAGAACAATTTTATATGAAAACTATGAGTTTTTAAAAGGTGTGTATCAACTGTACACAGTCATGGGAAAATGATAGCATATACACAAGAGCAAAATTGAAGCAACTGAAATATAAAGATATGAGAAATGACTATGTTAAGATGCAAAGACATTAAAAAAATTATTACTGGCTTTGAAGCTGAAATATGCCTCCATGTTCTTCACTAATCCTTCAAAACTTTAAAGGACCAGGGCAGTGGCCTGTATAATAAGCTCTCTCCTTTGTACCAAGCACAGCAGACAACTATTTCATGAATTTACCAAGGACATGACACAAGTCCGTATAACTGTTTCTTGGAAAACAAGAACTCAATGATGGTAATAGGAGAATTCCTGTTTATAAGCCAAGAAAGGGCTTCACTTAGTAGTTTATGCTTTCCTCATAAGAACAATTGTGTACAGAGGCCTATAATTAACTTCTTTTGTTAAACGGCAGCATTTTATAAGTTCAAATTACTGCTCTCTAATTGTTATCCCGAAATGTTTTTTCTCAGTCTAATTGTTAACTGTTTCCCCTGTATCTAGTTAGTAACTGTGCCAACTAACTGTTGGGAAATATAGCAACAGTAAAATTTGAGTAAGAATCATTGCTTTTAAGGAACTCATGCTTGCTGAGAGAAAATACTTTGCTATGAAAAACTTTTTAAATGTTACACAAACATATATGCATAGTGGCCAAAGTCTAATGCAGAGTTATAAGAGAACGTGAGCCCTCAAGAAGCCAGGACGGACAGAGTTATGTATCAAACAGTTGCTGAGCTTGACTTACATGTGATTTGGAAATGAGGGATATGAAGGCAAAGGCATTCCAGGCAGGGGGTCCAGGCAGCTGAATGAACTAAACTGAATGTGCCCAAGTCCGTGAAGACTCAAGCTTGTCATTGCATGTAGCTCTATTGTTGGGCTACAACAGACCACTTCTACAAGCAACTGTGTCTCAGATCTGACTGCTCTTGTGCAACAGAACAGACCAGGATGTGCCGACAGACCACATTTTTGTTAGGAGCCCATTTAGTCCATATCAAGAGGCAAAGCAGCCTTCTTCTGTCTGTGCTCCCGTGACTACTGTCTCTTTCTACAGATTCTACAGTGCAGAGGACGCCATGGCTAGCCGTCTGTGAGCGTTGCACACAGTCCGTCATTGTCACTCAGCCAGCATTTGTTAGGTTTTTCTCCACCCCACCCCCCACTAGACTTGTTCAAATTTGTGGACACATTTTTTTTTTTTGGATGCATTTTTATATTCAGTTTGTTTGCTTTACTCATTTTTGCCTAAACTGATTTTCCCTAGCAAATGAAATATTTGGATAAATGAGAACTTGTTTTAAATAAATTTAAGAAAAGATGGAAGATATGACAAGATATATTTCATATTAAATAGTGCTAATGTTAAACTCTAATGAAGTGGCAGGTGATTTATACTTAAATGAAATAATTAGAATAAATTTCATAATTTCTATTATTTGTTCTTAGCTATCTTGTGCAAATTTAAAATTCAATGTGTTTAATATGGTCTGATACTTCATGAGAAACTAAAATCCAAGTGTTCTTAACCTTTGTTAGTATGGATTATCCACTATCTATTGTTAGGAAAGTCAGATTAAATTGTCAAGACCAGTTGATCCTCACCAGTAAAATGTTTCTCTTTTCCTCACAAACACTATTTCATGTACCTTGAACACAAGATGCAGTTAAAAGATCAACACTTGGGTGGTTTTATGTATGTATTTTGTCTATTAAATATGCTGGTAAAAACTGTCACTTTGCTAAACCCCTTCAAAATTCATTAAACATTGCTAGATATCTGTCTTACATGTGTCTGCATGAAATTAACTCACTAGAAAAAATAACTTCTAGATGGATTGTAAAACACTGGGGGTGTGGAGAATTGTGCCCAATCACAATAGTCTCCTGTTCAAGGTTTGTGTGAATTATTCAAATTCCAATGTAATGTAATTTAATCAGCCAAAATGGGTGCATTTTAGGTATGTGTGAAAGCCACAGCCCATGGGAAGGGAGAAAACACTAACAGGAAGCAGTGCAGGTCAAGGAGAGCCCTGCAAAGAACATTCTGAAGAAAACTCGCTGCAGTAAAACAGGAGAGCATATGCAGGTGCTGGCCTGGCCACATCTGCTCAACTGCTTCTCTACAGTGTCTTAGGGCCCATCCTTTTTAGGAAAAGAAGAGCCCTCTGGAATTGACTTCAAGTTGAAGAAATAAAGACATTACTTAGCATACTGAAAAAAAGAAAATCTAAGGCAAAACCAAAAAAACAAACAAACAAAAAATCCGTTATGTGTAGTACTCAACAGTCCTTGTGAGTTTTTCCAAAATTTTGTTTAAACTTAAATTAAAAAAAAGCTGGCCCTTTCATGAGATAAAGCACATAGATAATAAAGGCCGTCTGTTTAAAGCGGGCAGTGCAATGCATTTTAGCGCTGTTCAGAGTTTCCTTGGTGACTAATAGTGCTGGGCAGTTTTTTCCTTGTGCTTATTCAGCGATTTCATATCTTTAGAGAACTGTGTGCTCAAATCCTTTTCAGCCTATTTTTTATTAGGTTATTTGCTTTTTGTTTTTATTTTGCTGAGTGTGTGCGTGTATGCATGCATGTGTGCGAGCGTGTGTGTGTGTGTGTGTGTGTGTGTGTGTGTGTGTGTGTGTGATGCAGGTATTGGTGCATGTGTGCATTTGGGTATTTGTACAAGTGTCTATTCATTTATGGGGATACCTGAGGTTCATCTTGGGTGTCTTCCTCAATCTCCCTCCCTCAAATGAGGAGTCAGAGTTGAACCCAGATCTTGCTGAACCCAGATCTCCCTCTTTGAACTGGTCTGACTAGTCAGCTTGCTTTGGGAATTTCCAAGTCTCTGCCTTCCAGTGTTCTAGGACGGCATACAGGCTGCCATGCCTACTGGCTTTTCTGTATATTTTAGATATATAAATCCCAGTCCTCCCTCACACTTGTGTGGCAAGTGCTTTACCAACTGAACCTTCTCCTCAGTCCATGATTCTTATATCTGAGTTGTAAGCATTCTTTTTTTATGTACTACATACATGTCCTTCACCATTATCCAATTTACAATTTTTTTCTGTTTTGTGTACAGACTTCTTACTTGTAGATTGTCTTTTAATATATTAATGTTTGTATTTTGATGAAGTTCACTTCATTCATTTTTTCTGTCGTTGCTTATGACTTACTATTATGTCTAAGAAGGTAGCTCCTAACCTGGAGTCATCAGGACTTACCTTGTAAATTTCTTCTACGAAAATTTTGCAAAGATGAATGGTTCACACTCCCTGACTTCAAAGTTTGTTCCAGAGCTAGAGTAATCAAGGAATCAAGTTCTGGCACTAAAAATAAGCACACAGTTCAATGAAGTAGAATTGAGGACCCAGAAATAATTTCTTATGTTTGTGATCAACAAATTTTAGACAAGAGTCCCAAGTCCTCGTGAACAGAGACTATCATTTCAACAAATTGTATGAGGGAATAGGAGATCCACAGGTTGGACCTTTTCCTCATAAAACACACACACACACACACACACACACACACACACACACACACACACACACACGAGATATATATATATATATATATGGAGAGAGAGAGAGAATCCACTACTGTAATTTGCTCTGACCTCCACACACATTTGCTCCCTGCATATATATATGCAAAATAAGGAAATAATGAGTGAAAAAAATGAAAAGATCAAAGACCTAAATGTGGGAGGTAAAGCGATAAAACTCTTAAAAAAATATTTAAATGTTTTTCTAATGCAATTTTTAGTAGAAAAATTAACCTCAACGTGAGTTGAGTCCTATCCTTTGTCTGATTTACCTGAGTGCTTACCTGTGCTTTGTAGAGACACTGAGAGAAAACAGTTTAGCAGAAAGACAGAACAAAGTGTAGATGGCAAAATCTGAGTCCCTTCCCCAGGCCCACCTCTAATTTACTAGGTGGCCTTGGTTACATCACTTCTGACCTATGAATGTGTTTCTTCTGTTTTATGTTGGGTGGTACCTGTAAGATCATCTTGAAGTGTGCAGTGAGATTTTCTTTAATCTGTGAGTGAACGAAGCTTCTGAATGTTGTTTTGTATTTGTATGAGGACTCTTGAAAAGGGATATAATTACACATTTCCAGCTTTTAATTCTAAATACTGTGAAAAAAGGTGTAAATTAAATAATCAGATTACCATTGATTGATGGGACCTATGTCTACAAGTTTAAAACAGTCATCACTTTTTTCAGCATGGTGGAGTGATAATTAGCAGGAGACACAGTTATCAACACTTAGCACATAGACGTGAAGACACTCACTGCTTTTTCGGAACAGATGGAATATAGAGACTTAAACTTGTCATACATTAAGTAATATGCCTTGAAATTGTTTTCCAGATGTTTTAAGGTATAATTTACATGAGCCACACCATAAGTTTTTAAGATGCAAAACTACTTCCACAGGGAAGATTCGTAAATAGTCTTTTCTAGAGAAAGAAAAACTTCAATTTTTTTAGAGCATATCAACATTATGTATGGCAAAACAGCACATCATCAAAAGTAGAGCAGAACAGAACATTCTGTAGATACAGTTGTTTTCCACCAGGAAAATGGGGCTAGGAAATATAAATTATCTCTTGACCTTAAATTCATATTTGTGAGTCCTTGGAGAGAACTAACAGTACTGAATGTATGTAGCTGGAGTTTTCTCCAGTCCTGCCCAGCCCCACAGACCCCACAAACGCTTATAAAATAATCACTCAGAAGCTCATATTAATTAAACTGCTTGGCCATTAGCTCAGGTCTACCATTGTCTAGCTCTTAGACTTCAACTCAGCCCATTTCTATTCATCTACACCTTGCCATGTGGCTCATGGCTTACTGGTTACTTACATCTTGCTACTCATCATGGTGGCTGGCAGCATGATCTGACCCAGCCTTCTCCCACCCAGCATTCTCCTCTCTCCTTGTCCCGCTTACATCTTTCCTGCCTGTCTACTGGCCAATCAGCATTTTATTTATCAATCAATCATAGCAACATATATTCACAGCATACAGGACATCCCACAGCAAATGTAGGCTTCCTAATACCATACTACCTTCAAGTGGAATGTCACCTTCCATATAAAATATACCTAAATGACTAAACAATTTTAATTCTTCCTCATACAAGATTTTTGGTATGTTAGGAAAATTAGTGCCAAGTATCATTATTGGGCCACCTATCTTCAAAAAGTAGTGAAGATTTCATTATGTTTTTGAAGCTAGCAGAACTGATATTAACCCAATGGCTCTAACACACATTAGCAACATGGCAAATTACAAGGTCAATGTTTTTATTTACATTTTTATATTCTATTAAATGTTTCCTTCTTCCCATTCTCCTAGAGTTGCCAGCTTATCTTCTGTCCATCTATTTAACCATCTATCCATATATTTTTTTACATATGTATTTCATCTGTCCCTTTCAAATGTTTTGAAAATTTACATTGTCTTACTTAAGGCTTAGTTAGACAACAGAGTCTATCATGCATCTGAATAACATACAGTTGTGAGGATTTATTTACTACTACAAATCCATCTAATTCAACAAACACCGAGTACCATTTTCTTCTTGTCACTGTATTAAGAGTTGGGTTTCTGTGAAATCAAAAAACATAGACCTATCTTTTTAAAAATGTAGTAAGTATATAGCAAAGAACAAGTATATTATAAAATAACTACCCTAAAAACCAATTACTTAAAGTAATTAAAATAAAATATTTCAGTGCCCAGAAATGCAAGACCACTTTTGGATTCAATAGCTACTTTTTTCAAAGAAATTTTTTTATAGATACATAAAAAATGAAAATTTGGGGCAGGTGCAGTGGATAAACGAACTGGGGTTCTAGAATCTGCTTAGGAGTGAAAGCTATTTCACAGATCAAATATCTTTGAACTGTCACGAAAGAAGACAATGTTTGCCTGGCCTATTGATGAGTAAGACATTTAGGTCCCAAGGAGAATCATGATTAAAGCAGGCAGGAGAAATACTAATTGGCAAGAACAAAGCAGGCTCAATTGTCTGCTATATATACAAATTATTAGACAATAAATGTCAAATAAAAAATCAGAAAAAGAAAGAACCATGGATAAGTAGGTTTAGACATTAAAACATTGTGAATCGCATAATTTAAAACTATATAAAATATGAACTAGATCCAGTAGATATATCTACCAAGAAGATAGATACCAATAGAAAGGTATGCACAACATTACTGCAAGTAGACCTACTCCCTGTACCATTTGGCAATATTTATGGGAGGATGGGCTTTAAGTTCTTAGAAGGAAGAAATGTTTAGCAACTAAATATGATTCATGACATTGAGCCCCTTGTTACTAAAAATCCCAAACTGAACCTTAACTAAATACCAGGGGTGCTGCTAAAGCATTCATGTTGCAGCTGTGAATTGCAGGAAGTCCCAGAAGGCATGTTCCAAGTCCATCACCTCCATGCCAGTGTCAGACAGCCTGCTTCAGTGTGGCTTCAGAGCCACTCATGTGGACCACCATTAACACAGTTTCCTTACTGTAGGCCTGGTTGTTTCCAACTTTCCCATTCCTCATGTGACTGCACACTCTGCTTTCCAAGATGAAATTGGTGTCAGGGCCCCTTTGACACTTGATCTTTATTCACTCATCTTCTTAGACTACTGCAGTCTCTGAAAGATGCTCTACTGTTCTCTCAGGTGTGATTTTCAAGGTCTTACACTCTCAGAGCCAAGTGCTGTGCCTTGTTATGAACATTGTTGCTTTATGGGTTTTTTTTTTCTCTTGACAGTAAAGTTACAAAATAAGTTATAAATACACAATTTTATACTACATTCATTAAAAAAAGTATCTTAAGGTACCTATAACATGATGCCTTTTATGAACAATATTGTAGTAATTAATTATTTTGCATTATTGGCTTATCTTTGGGTGAAGAAGACTATAAATGTAAAAACATAGAAATAAGTGCACAAATAATGGAAGGTTCCTAGCTTAAGATGACTCAACCTTTTTTGTCTTTACCATACTACCAAAGGAGTTCACATTCAGTAGAAACTGTACTTTAAATTTTGACTTTGATTTATCTGGCCATATGAAGTTTACTAGTTTCTTGAGTTGCTGGGCAGTAACAATAACTAAAAATTTCCAGTCACATTATCACAGAAGCAAATAACCAACACTCTACCTTGTACTATTTTGCTAAGTCATGGCATGTGATGGGTTGGGTATGTATTTAATGCATTTACAGCTAGATTTTATACAGATGTAGTCCCATCCTAAGTAGAGGAGGATTTGCATTTTTCATAGTAGCATGCGCCACAGAGCAAGCAAAGGGAGAATAGTGACAGAGATATCCGGAGCCCTCAGAGGTTCTAGCATTTGGGATGATGCAAAAGTAATGGGAAGGAGGCATGTGGGGAGAGGGAGGGTAATACTCAAGATACTAAAGTGGTACATGTGGGTTTCTCTGAGAGAAAAAGAGAGCAGAGAGAGCTGAAGCCTGCTGGGTGAAGGGGTCATCAGCAGTGAAGTGACAGGGGTTGGTGGAAGCTAGGGCCTTGCAGACCTTGCTAAGATGACAATATGATTCTAATAACAGTGAGAGGCCATTCAAGAACTGTATCCAGGGAACTGATTTACTAGACAAATCCTTAGATTTAGGAGGTCACTGAGTAAGAACAAATGTCATGTTAAAGCTCATTAGGATAAATAATATGTAGCTTGAAGCTTTAAAATGGAAAATAATATTAACATTTTCCTTTAGAGAGATATTTCTGTTGAAACTCAAGCATTAGTGAGTAATTTCAATAAAATAACACACATCAAAAAAGAATCATTAGCAGTTTTAAGTACCTAAATTTCTTAAATGAAGGGATGGCTTGCTTTATTGTCTATAGCAGCAGTTGCGTCTTAACTCTGCTCGGTACTTTGTAGTGTGCTCTCACCAGATGTTACTCTTATTATCTGAATGAAAATAGATGCAGGTGACATTGTAGGTCACAATTGTCATTGATTCTAAATATATTCATTCTCCAAATGCTCATCAACAGGACTAGCATCTGTCAGAAAGAAAATCACCTCTGGTTTTGCTTCTGTGTTCATTATCCTGAAGTCTCATCACTGCTGCATTATTGTACAGTAAAAGCTGCTTTCTTTATTCCTCAAAATGATGCCATAATGGAATTTCATCTCTGTATAGACATAGCTTTTCATACCCGCTGAATATGTTCCAGAGAACATGGTTTAAAGAATGTACTATAGGGACTTTTTTTACTTTCAACCCATGTCCCGCCAAGTTGGCCAGACACCTAGGTATATGCCAATATAGGAGAATACCTAAGACACTGATGTTTCCTACATCTGCAGAGTACCATTTAGCACCCAGTGCCCCTTCAAATGCTACCTCTGCTTTCAGCTTGTCAGATACCTTCCCACTCTTTCACATCTGGTGCTGGTAAAAGTGAGGTAAACTCAGATGACGTGAAATTCTTTAGTATTTCTGCCTTATGAAAACAGATATGGATTCAATAGTTATTCTTCTGGTCATGTGTCCACTTTTGTTGTAATCTAGAAATTTCCATCATAATTTTCAAGAAGCTTAGATGTCATCCTCTTATGTGTTCTTTCTTTCTTTCTAGAAAATGCTTCCAGACTGCACACTTTTATTTAGAAGACAATACATCCCCTCGAGTAATATCTACACCACCAACACCCATCTTTCCAATTTCAGGTAATGACTTAGAGTGTGATTATTATATTATTATTAGCTGGTTTATACTGAATGAAAATAATGATGTGGAAAGGTTGGCCTTTAGTGGACTGGTTTGCAAATATCTATAATGCAGATGAGGAAATATTTGTGTTACTAAGATAAGTGTTATATCATGTGTCAGGCTCCTGGTCTTATATACTGTTCTCATTCATTTCAAATGGATTATATGCCAAAATAATTTATAATTGTTCTGGTATAATATGTAGAAAAACATTATTAACAATTAATATTAATTAAAAATAATTATCCTAGTTGGGTTTCTGTTGTTGGGATTAAAAACTATGACAGAAAACAACTTGGGGGTGGTATTTCAGCTTACAGTTTATAGTTCATCACTGAGGGAAGTCATGACATTATCCAACTCAGTAACCTGGAGGCAGGATTGGGACAGAGAACATGGAAGAATGCCATTCCCTGGCTTGCTCTCCATGGCTTGCTCATTTTGCTTTTTCATGTAACCCAGGACCATCTGCTTAGGGGTGGTACTACCCATAGTGGAATGGATTCTCTCAGATCAATGATTAGTTTAGAAAAATAGCCCATAGACACACCCAAAGGACAGTCTGATGGAGGCAACTCCTCAGCTGAAGTTTTGTCATCCCAGGTGACACATTTGTGTCAAGTAGACAAAAAATCAGTACAATAATGCTTTCACTCATTTCCATTGCTGTAGAGGAAACCTAAGCAAAAATGGTCAGACGAACTGAAAGAAAGAAATGTGGACAGGAGAAAAAAACAAAAATAAGGCTAAAATTTAATTCCTGTAGTAGTTAGTGTTTCTATTGCTATGATAAAACACCATGACCAAAAGCAACTTGGGAAGGAAAGGGTTTATTTCATCTCATAATGCTTAGGTCAGAGCAAGAACTCAAGGCAGGAATGTGAAGGCAAGAACTGAACCGGAGGCCATGGAACAACATCACTTACAAGCTTACTCTTCACAGATTTCTCAGCCTGTTTTCTTATACAACTCAGACCCACCTACACAAGGTTGGCACCACCCACAGTGGGCTGGGCTCTCTCACTTCAATCATTAATCAAGAAAATGACCAACAGACTTGCCTAATCTTAGGAAGGCATTTTCTCAATCTAGAGTTCCACTTCCCAAGTAACTCTAGTTTGAGTCAAATACCATAAAACTAACCAAGCCAATTGCACCCTTTTCAACTTGACATACAAAGATGTAACTATCAAACCATAACATTTCTTTTCTTGTTGTCTCTAAGATGTCATGTTCATATTAATATATATTATATTTATTAATGACAATATTAGACATTCCAACTTTTAAATCCACAGTCTTTAAAAGCTCAGACAAACACTTTAAAAATTCTGTCTCTCTTTTGTAGGTGGAGTTTTTCATCCTGCCAGTCAGTTCCCAAACAGAGAACTTAATATTAATTATAAATGCTCAGGTGATAGCTTAGGCTCATTTTCAGCTAGCTCTTGTAACTTAAATTAACCTATTTCTATTCATCTATTTGCTGCCCTAAGGCTCATTTACCTCATGTATGTATTTCCCATCCTGCTCAATCTGCGTCTCATGGCATCTGACTCGAAACTCCTCCTCCCTTCTTCTCCCCAGTGCCCTTCTAGTCTGACTCTCCTGCCCAATCTCTTCCTGCCCAGCTATAGGCTAGTCAGCTCTTTATTAACTAATGAGAGTGATACATACTTAGTGTGTACAAAGATTGTTACACACCACTCTTTGAAGTTTAAAAGTTCAAACTCTAAAATACCCAAAATAGCTCTAAAATTCCGAAGACTTATAACTATGGGCTCCTGGAAAATTAAAAATAGGAGTTACATTCTTCTCATTTCAGAAAGGAAGAGTCAGGACACAGAATCAGATCAAGGTAAAACCAAAGTCTAACAATATAAAGCTCAGTGTCAGACTTCTGGGACTCATGCTCTTCTGGGCTCCAAAGGGCCTAGGTAGCTCCACTTCTCTGGCTCTGCCATCCACAGGATGTGCAACTTGTCTTGAAGGTTCAGGATGGCTCTGCTACACACCAGATGCTGTCCTTGGAGGTCATCTCATGGTAATAGCATCTCCACAGTGCTAGGGTCTCTGCTATACCTGGGCTACACCTTCACCTGTAGCCTCTCCTGGGCTCTTTTCAGGAACTCTGACCCTGCCATATGGTCCCGAGCCTTGGCTTCTCTTCATGACCTTTTCAATCCTTAGGATTTCAATGCAATTGAGGCTACACCTTCATCTGGCCCCTCACGGTGACAAGCCTCAAATTCTCTTCATGATTCCTTCATTTCTTCAAAACCAGTACCACCTAGGATACTCTTACATATTACCAAGTTGGGATACCAGCAAAAATACAGCCTAGGCTCATTCTGAACTACAACTTCTGTCTGTTGACCCAAGGAAACATTTACCAGAAGATGTTTGCCTTAGTGATACCAGTCTCTTCTTAATCACAGCCAGTGTTCCAGCCTGAGATGACCAGAACTACAGATTCTTAATTCAAAATATTAAACATTCTCTAAGGCACTCTCAAATTTCCCTCTGAAACTTCACAAGCTAGGCCTCCATTGTCTAAACTGCTCTCAGCATGACCATCCAAGTTCCCACAATACCTCATTAAGCTCTGAACACTCAATAGCTCTTCTAGCCCAAAGTTCCAAAGCTCTTCCCAAGCCTCCCCAAAACTTGGTCACACCTGTCATAGCAGTCTCATGAACCAATTTCGTTTTTAGTTGGGGTTTCTATTGCAGTGATGAAACACTATGACCAAAAGTAGCTTATGAAGGTAGAGGTTTATTTCATCTTACAGTTCCAAGCTGGGTGGTGGTGATGCACGCCTTTAATCCCCCAGCACTCAGGAGGCAGAGGCAGGAAGATTCATGAGTTCGAGGCCAGACTGATCTACAGAGCTAGTTCCAGGACAGCCAGGGCTACACTGAGAAACCCTATTAAGAAAAGCAAACAAACAAACAAACAAATCTAAATCTCATCTTACACTTCCAGGCAATAGTCATCACTGCATGAAGTCAAGGCAGGAACTCAAGGCAGGAATCTGTAGGCAGGAACTGAAGAAGAAGCCATGAGGATTATCACTTACTGGATTGCTCCTCATGGATTATTCAGCCTGCTTTCTTATATGACTCAGGACCACCATCCCAGGGATTGTACCATCCACAGTGAGCTGGGATGTCTCATATCAATCAATAATCAAGAAAGTGCTCCAACAGACTTGTATATAATGATATGGAAACATTTTCCCAGTGCTCAGGTCTCTCTCTTCCCAATGACTCTAGCTTGTATCTAGTTGACATAAAATTTACCAGGACAGATCCTCTCTGATCATATGTGTTTATGTGAAAAAAAGTTTCTTAATATCAGGGTACACATAAGCCCCAACACCAAAAAACAAACAAATAAACCCCATAAAACAGTGGTGGTAGTACTAAAGGGGGCAGGAATATCTAGAATGTACAGTTGTTTGAAGGTTTCCATTATTTGAAGGATTGAATATTTAAGAGAACATTGTCTGTTTTATCAGGATTTACATGGACAACAACATTCAAAAAGTAGGATCATTTTGATGCAAATACTTCCTGACTCTAGAGTTTTCCCTGTAGGCAAAATCACAGCCACTTATGTGATCATGTTATACATTATAACTTCTCAGAATACAAAGGGATAAGAAAAAGGGGACACATCTTTCTCCAGAGTCTAGCCGGATGAATGCAATCCTCACCCCCATCAAAAAATTTCTCTTTGCAGCAGATGAAGACCATTAAAGAAAATCACAACTGGTCAAAATGCCAGCGAGTTGTGAGCCCAGTTCAAACTGATAGGTCTACAACACAATTTTGGCACCAAAGACTTAGGGATCATTGTGTAAGAGGTGGTAGAAAGAGTGTAAGAGCCAGAGGAACAGGAAGTTTGTTGTGAGACTGCATCTCCAAGAAATGTCAGAAGCTACACCCAAGAGTCTCACCAACATGACTGCTTAAGCATGAGCCGTACAAGGGCAACAGCAATAGACGTGCTAACATGGATGATGGGAGGCTCATGGGGCCTCAGCCCTACAAAAAGAAGTACAAGCAACTAAGAAATGTTGAAACCGGGAAGATTGTCTCCCCTAGGGAAGTGCATTATCCTACCAGTAGTCAACCCTGAAAACATATATATGTGCGTGTGTGTGTGTGTGTGTGTGTGTGTGTGTGTGTGTATACATGCACATACACACACACATATATACAAATACTATATATGCTATACTATTATATACTATTTGTACACACACATACACACACACATATATATATATATACACAATACTATATCTATATATATACACACACAAATACAAATTCAAAAACTATACATTCTGGACAAGTTATATTTATGTATTTAAGAACACAAACACGCCGGGCGGTGGTGGCGCACGCCTTTAATCCCAGCACTCGGGAGGCAGAGCCAGGCGGATCTCTGTGAGTTCAAGGCCAGCCTGGGCTACCAAGTGAGTTCCAGGAAAGGCGCAAAGCTACACAGGGAAACCCTGTCTCGAAAAACCAAAAAAAAAAAAAAAAAAAAAAAAAGAACACAAACACACAACAACAACAAAAACAATTAAAAAGAGGTCATAAATTTGAAAGGAGTATACATGGAAGGGTTTAAAAGGAGGAAATTGTGTAATTATATTATAATCTCAAAAAAATAACAGAAAATTATTTTTAAAAAAGAAAGAAAGGGGATTTGTATTTTTTTTAGAAATATATGGGCTGAGGAAGAAGTACAAGCAGATAGAGGACAAGACGATGACAAAGTTTAAACCAGAGCAAGAAAAGAGGCTTCGATGTGGTCGTCTTATATAAGTTGTGTTTCTGTGTTTGTTTGTTTGTTTGTTTGTTTGATTGGTTGGTTGGTATTTGTTTCTGTTTTGTTTGTTTGTTTGGTTTGCTTTGGTTTGGTTTGGCTTTTCAAGATAGGGTTTCTCCATGTAGCTCTGGCTGTCCTGGAACTTGCTTTGTAGACCAGGCTAACATTGAACTCACAGAAATCCTCCTGCCTCTGCCTCTGCCTCCTAAGCACCACCACTGCCCAGCTACAAGTCTTGTTTTAAACAAATTGCTGCCAGAGACCTAGGTTCTGCATGGTTTTATTTGCTGAGATCCCATTATCAAAATTTAAAAAAAGAATTGTTCTCTTTACATTTTGTCTTTACACTAATATGCATATACGCTATTATATTTTGTTCTTTCTACACATAGAAATTGCCTTCTGTTCTTCTAGCGAATATTAAGACCAAACTTACCTCAGTACAGCATTAGCTCTTTAACACTTTTAGCATCTTGAGACTGAAAGTTCTCAATTGTCTATAGAATTGTGATTCCCTTTGCTTCCAAACATCTCCTATGCATACCCCCATTATTGTGGGCATTCAGATAAGCTCTAGTGTTAGCCAGAGTTCTGTACGGTAAGTAATCATCAATAAGACACAGTCATTCAAAATCTAGCACTTGTCAAAGAATTCCCAAACCCTGCTTACTCAGGAACATTCACTCTTGATCATCCGAGTATTTACTCTTCCTGTGAAATGAGAAAGTGAAAATATTCTAGTCCCACTTGTAGACCAAAGTACTTGGGTGTGCCTGTAGGGCCGGGCTGGCTGGGCATGGAGGACCTGTGGGTCTGAAGGACTTTTATAGGAACTAATGACTTAGGTGTGAGAAATCCTTTTTTTCCTTACCTAATTATACACGCTACTTGCAAGCAAGATCTTTCTAGGGGTGTCAGAGTGAAATGACACACAGGTGCTTCTCAAGCTTCGCTGGCTAATTCAATGTTAGTATTCAGGTCCACTCATCTACGAGGGAGAACAGATGGAGTCCAATTTTTTTAATCAAGAAATTCTTAGTAAATGAAGCTTAAAATTTTTAGAAGGCCTAAATATTGAACATCTGTTAATGTAAATAACTATCTCTAGTGAAATGTGTTTGATGTTCCCTTGTTAGAGGGAAAAAAAATCGTATACTGTCAGCTACTATATTTAATCTCAGAAAATCTTTCTGAGAAAGGAAAGGAAAATACAGGACTACTTAAAATAATTTAGCTCTTTCACAAATAATTTTTAACAAATCCACAACTTATTTATGTGGTGTATTTTCAAGTTAATATCCTTGAAACTTTACAGATTAAAATTCCAAAGATTTTTAAATTATCAGTTACTTTATCATTGATGAATACTCTTCATATAAATGCTTTTTGTTACATATAGAGGGAAGGAAGAAATATTTTCAAGTATAAACATATAATTATTGATTATAAGATATTGAACTATGTAACTTTATACAACTGTAATTGTACTATAATATATTGAAAATATAGCTGGGGGTTGTGGCACAATACCTCAAATCCCACTCTTGGGAGACTGAGGCAGGACAATGACAATTTTAAATCCAGCCAGCACAATATAACAAGCTTAAGGCCAGCTTTCATATACTGAAACCATAAATAAAAATAAATAAGTAAAATAATATGTTATTTCTGCATCTTTTTTGTCAGAATTTACATGCAATCTTTACTCATATTAAACAAAATTGTCTAAAATAAGACGAATACATTGGTAAGAAGTATGGTTTTTAGTGTTATTTGTAAACTAACATTGAAAAGAAATTAGTTTCCATTTAGAGTATATAAGAAAAAGAAATTTTTAATCAAATCTAATTCTATAATAAGTATATGTAAAGTTGGTCATTGTAGCTTGCAATTTAGTTAGGATTATCATGGTTGAATTTTGAAATTATTTTAGATGATACCTTATAAATGGAAGAAACAGTAATTTCTACTGTTATTCTTTCTAATGTGTTTGTTTTTTTTCTTTTTATTTACTCAGATGATATTGGAGCAATTCCAATAAAGCACTTTCCAAAACATGTTGCAGACTTACATGCAAGTAATGGGTTCACTGAGGAATTTGAGGTATGATTTCAATGTGTCTGTTTTAATAATATCATATGTAGTAAATTTCAAAGATTAAGCAGGAAGCTATTTCATGATGTAAAGACATTGAAAATGCATTTCTAGAAAAATATGATATTGGTTCCATAATTGCATATGTGCTTAGGAGGTGTGTTTTAGTTACTAAATACCTTAGAAAATCGGCTTTCTGTTTTAAAAGCAAGCGTGGCTAGTAGAGGAAACAAACATAAATGTGAATCCTTTCCCACTAAGTACAGGTTGCTAACATCCTTTTCTTAATACCTAAATTAGTAACAATGATTCATTTTCATTTTCAAAATTACATAAATCATGCTAAACTACTAAACTTGATGATTCTTAGCAAAACTGAATACAAATCCTTAACTGTAAGTATGACATCTACATCAACACAAACTCAGAAACGTTGCAAAGTAAAATCACATCCACTTTCCAAGAAAACATATTTCTAAAATCATTCGAACTTTGTAATCAATGAAAACATTTCTAATGGCACTGTTAAGTACTTTTAGAAGAGGTGGAGAAATTTACTGCAAGTGTATCAGGCCCATTGACCTATCTTTTAAGCATACTTCTCAAAATAAGGAGTCATTCATGAGTCCCGGGTTAAACAAGAAGGACCACACATCCTAGGAGTTGCCATTTCTGAGGGTTACAGTTTTCTAACCAGGGGCTACGTAGTCAACCTTCATTCCACTCTAGGAGTTGTGTTTTATTATATGGGCTCATACAATTGATTCAATCAAACTTTGTAGACATCAACAACTGATAAATAGCAAAGCTGGGATTCAAACCCAAGTTTGTGGTATGAAATCTCATATCCTTTCCAATAACCTTAGCATCAAGTAAACAGTTGTCAGCCCCCACTCCCAGGCACCCTGTCACCCCAGTTAGGAAGCACCACACTCTATATTGCCTTTATATCTCTTACTCACTCACCACCTCCCCAACACTCCTTAGAACTTTTTAAAGGTATGGAGCTCTGGCCCTGATAACAGGATTGGCTGTCCTTTGATCTACTCTCTGCATACCCAACAACTTCTTACACCCAACAAGACTTCCCAGGAGTCCTGCCAGTCAAGACATAGTTAGGGAAGGGAAAGACGACAGATTAGAAAGCTTTCAAAAGAATGTAAGTGAAATGTGGTATAGGATAAAGAGTCTCATGTTTAAAGCGTCAAATTTGCTTTCTCACTATAAGCTCAAGGTTACTGGGAGTACAGTATTGCTTCCATGTTAAATGTGATGTTTAAGTCACCTGCTCCTCCACTGGCAGAAACCATCAGGCTACCATCATATAGAGATTTAACTCATCAGGAAAAAATTGGCAAAAGATGGTTCTGACTTTCCACATGTGCAAAAGCAAATCCTAAGCAAAAAATAAATGATTTATAGTTAAAGTTGGTGACAGCATTTGTCTAAAGGGGAGTTGTTGATTCACACCTGTCAAGCCATCCTGAAATTATTCAATCGTCCATAATAATTTAATATAATAACCATACTTGTACTCAAATTTTTCTCTTAATCCCATTGCTTTTCACTCGGTCTGATTTAAGAAAACTTTTAACTAACTTAATAATTAGCTTAATAACCAATAATGCTATACCTTTTAAGTGGTTCTTATATTAGGTCATTTTTAGTCATTCAGAATGTCTGAATGGCCTTTAGGTACTTTTATAGTGGGGGTTAGATTCATATTTGGGTTATATTTTCTCAACAATTAGAAGACATTCATTTTATTATCTCAATTCTATATATTTATAAATTCTACACTGATGTGTTTAGATAGGAAATACTTCTGGAAAAATCTTTAATCCATTTTAATAGAAAGATAGCCAAACTTTATCTGTGCCCATTGAAGTTTTTTTTTTAACTTTTCTACTAGTTAAATCTATACAAAGCTTTTCAAAATTTTGTTTCAAAATGACAGTGTCTGTGATTTAAACTCTTCTGGGATTATTTAATGTTTTGACAAGCCTAAATCTGTTATAAACCACCTAATAGGAAGCTATTTATTCCATAAAATAACTCAAAAAATGTATCACTAATTCAGAGTTTCAAATAGTGCTATTGAGGTCAATTCAAACTATATTTGTACATTAGCAAATCCAATTATTATGACAAAATGGGCTATGGGATATATTGTTGTTATTTACATTTTCAATACTCATCATATTACACCCACATCCCCATTTAAACATGTTGTTTTTTCCATTTGCATAATTAGATTCCAAATTATTAGGCGTTTTGATTTGCATGCAACTGTTTGAAACATTCTGTTGTGTTTAGTATGTGACAAATGTATTTATTGCATGATCATAGTTTTCCATTGTAAACCTAATATGAACACTTTCTTTTCTCATTTGTCGTGTGCTGTGGAATTTGATTTCTTTACTTTTTTGGCATTCATTTCCTCATTAGACACTGAAAGAGTTTTACCAGGTAAGGCATTATTTCACTGCATTTTCTTTTAGCCAAGAAGTAGTTGTAACATATAAATATGTACATGTATATGTATATATGTATACATTTTTCTTGCTAGACTATTTTATTTGTTTTGTCTCCCATATATTTAAAGGCACTTGTTTTGAAAAAATTCATGTTAAAATGTTATGCATGCCACTTTTTTCCAGGAAGTGCAGAGCTGTACTGTTGACTTAGGTATTACAGCAGACAGCTCCAATCATCCAGACAACAAGCACAAGAACAGATACGTCAATATTGTAGCTTGTAAGTACATTCTTTACTCAGCTAACTGCAACGTCATCAGTGCTGTCCTGTTTTGACTGATGTCCTCACATCATTTGCCGATGGACCTCAGTGGGGGTGTTACAAGGCCTGTGTGATCAGGGAGAGAATTTTCTGCCTGCTAATACTAGCATTACACTAAGGTCACCTCAGCACATGCTGCCATCCGTGGCATGGGTTTCCTTCATACACAAGGAGCTCCAGTTTTAATCCGGTCCTTTCCTCAAGCCCCATAGACTGTATTTCTCTAACTGAGGTTTCAGCCATTGTTTGTAGTCTACAGTCTGACTTCTTAGGATCCACTTGCTCTTAATGAAGTTATGAACCTGCTGAGCTTCTCTTGACTTCCTCTTTCTGCTCCTACCTGCACTTGCTTTCACCCTTTCTTGGAATTCTTCCTGGGTTTGGCAAGGGATCTGCTAAAGATACTCTTTTCATTCCTCCCTCTGATGTTTTCTTAGCTGCATTTCCCCTCATCCTTGAACAGCATTGGCTCTTCCATCCTTAACGCGGTTTTATGTCTTTCTTTCTTTTTTGGGGTGGGGGGTGGGGGGGAGGAAAAAAGTTTTATTTCTGAATTTCATGCTTCAAAATCAGATCATAATTTTATGAACTTGTCCTTTAGGATACTCAATATTTGATTTGGGCGGTATCTGGTCTGAACTTAATTGAGGAAATACAAATTGGCTACTTTGCTTATAAGCACTGAAAAGTAACTTGCTCTTGGGGTTAAACGTGCTAAAGATTACTTTGCATAAATAATCCTGGGTCACACTTAATCATCAGCTACTTGCAGGATTTGATAAAGCCAAAATGAGTCTTTGGGTTTAAAAAGGTCAGGGAGAGAATCTTATGCTGCATCTTACATCTCTTTTTAAAAACAGGAAATGCAATTGCAGCTTAAAGCCTTTCATTATTCAAACTCAATACAATAAATTTACTTTGTATGGGTCACAATCACATCAATTACATCGATGCACTGGCTCTTAAGCACAAGGGCAATCTTTAAAAACTGGAGACCTTTAAAATTAGGCCATAGTATAAAAAACAGTTCATGGTCTTATATTCAGCAAATTCACACTAAAAATAGTCTCTTTTTGTAGAATAAAGGCCAGGAAAACTTTACATATGCTACAAGCTCATTCCATGTATTTACATGGCTCTTTTCTTCCCTGTGTATTTAATTTTCACACACACAACTAACTCCCTGCTTCAAGCAAGCTTTGTAGGCGCGAGGCCAGATCACCTCAGGAGCTGTGGAAGATGCTAGAGAATAAAAACGTTATTTGAAAGCTATCCAGTATTTGTTTTTGGAAAAGATTTGGTGTATAAATGCCTATCCACTGGATTTAAGAAATTTTAGGCTATCTACTTGGCCTCATTCTAATAAGCTCCAATTGCCCTTTGTACATTTACACTGTACAACTTAAGATGCAGCTGTTTTATAAGATGCCCATGATGTTATGGTCTGGGTGTCCCTAGAACATTTAACTGAACTATGCACCTTGTTTGGAGTCTTTGTATATCTTAGCTAAATGCTTATTATCTGATTTTCCCCCCTGTTTTCCTGCTAGACAATAAAGCTGATTACTGTTCCCGAAATCTAAGCTTGAATTTAGTTAGCAAAACTACCAAGTAGAATTAGTTAAATTATCCCTACACTATTATAATATAGTGCACACAGGACATAAGTCAAATGTCTGCTTATACTTGTAAACTGGCACTTTTATAAAAATTCCCTAAAGTCAAATCAACTGATGGCTACATATGAACATCACAGAATTTAGGATTTTAAACCTGTACTTTAAGTAGGGTTTTAAGTTGAAATGTCATTATTTCCTTATCTGAAGGGTTCAACAAAACAGGAACCCAGTGGCTTGGTGGCTTGGGAAGAATACTTGGTGATGGTGGTTCACTAAATTTGGCTCCAGCATAGTTCTGGTTAACTTGAGACTTAAAAAGCAAGCTCGGTCTTGATAAGCTAGCGTTCCAATTCGGGTTGTTAGAAAGGCTCCTGTTCTTTCCCCCATTCTGCATGGCCTGCCATGCAGCTGCCGACGGAGCGTACCCGAGTCCTCTTTCTTTTTTCTTATGGACGATCTTCATCTGGGAATTATGATCCTTGGTCTTCTGTCTGTTGTGTTCTTGTTGGTTCTTACTAACATTTCTAGATTGAGGGGCTGGAGTGTTATACCTCTCTCCACCTCCCATCTTCAGCTTCTTTGTCACCTTTCAGTCTGCTTTTCAGATTGCAGGATCTCCACTCCTCATCCTCTTCCTTGCTGCCAAGCCCAGGATAAGAGATGTTGCTTCCTGCTAGATCCTTTCCTTTGTCTCAATACATAAGTTTTCATGAGCCAATCTGCTGATTTCAGCCTAGGCGCTGAGACCAACATCGAGTCTCCTCAGCACACAAGTTTGAGAGAAGTCCTAGCGACTTCGAGTTGGCAGCCCGGGGGCGGCGACTCCCTCTCGATCCCCAAACCTCTCTCTCTCTTCCCAGGGAGAAACGATGCACGTATCAAACACTGCCCAGGAGCGAGTCACACACCACAGTTCCATCTTCGACCAACCTTCTCCTGCCTTTACTGACAAAATGCGCGGTTTTGTTTGTCTTCCTGCTATCTCTTTCTTTCTTCACTCTTGTTATAGCACTTGTTCCCCCATCTTCACTCCCATTCAGATCCACTCTCTGTCTCTCATCAGAAAATAACAGGCTGGCCTGGAGAGATGGCTCAGAGGATAAGAGCACTGACTGCTTGCTCTTCCAGAGGTCCTGAGTTCAATTCCCAGCAACCACATGGTGGCTCACAACCATCTGTGATGAGATCTGGTGCCCTCTTCTGGCCTGCAGTCATACATGCTGTATACATAATAAATAAATAAATGTTAAAAAAAAAGGCTTCTAATAGGTAAGAACAAAACATAACAAAATAAAACAGAATAAGGTAAAGCAAAAACCATGACATTGAAATTGCACAAGGCCTAATCTAGTCCCATGGGGGATCGGGATGGGTCCCTGGTGCATGAGCAGGCTTTTTGGGGCCCAGTGCCTAAGGTGTGACACCTTGCTGCGGCCTTGGTGCAGGGGGAGGGACTTGGATCTGTCTCAGCTGAATGTACCAGGTCCTGCTGACTCCCTCTGGGAGACCTTGAGTTGGAGGAGGTAGGAATAGGGGGTGGGTTGTGGGGGAAGGCTGAGAGGCAGGAAGAGGGAGGAGGGGGATCTGTGGTTGATGTAAAATGAATAGATAAATATTAATAAAGATTAATAATAGAAAAAAAGAAAGAAATTGCACAAGGCAAACCAATAGAAGGAAAAGAGACCAAAAGAAGGCACAAGAGTCAGAAACCCACCGTTCATACTCAGGAGTCCCATAAAAACACTAGACTGAAAGCCATAATATGTGCCCAGAGGACCTGATTCAAATCTGTGCAAGCCCAGTGCTTGCCGCTTCAGTCCCTGTGAGTTCATCGGAGCCTTGTTTGATTGATTCAGAGGGATGTGTTCCCCTGGTGTCCTCCATCCCCTCTGGCTCTTATGCTCTTCCTACCTCTTCTTCCATGGGATTCCTTGAGCACTAAAGGGAAGGATTTGATGGAGATGTCTCTTTTCCTGTGTCTGTGATGTCTGGCCCTGTGAGGGCTTGATCTCTGTATTTGTCCCCATCTGCTGCAGGAAGAAGTTTCTTTCATGATGACTGAATAGGGCCCTGATCTGTGAACATAGTAGAATATCACTAGGAGTCATTTTATCACTCATTCTTTTTTTTTTTTTTTAAAGACCAGTAGAACTTGATTTTACTGTAGGTCTCTGGGCTATCTAGTCTCTGGTTTTTAATCATCTAAGCAGTGTCTGGTATGGGTGCCATCTCATAGAGTGGGCGTTAGGTCAATTCAGACATTGATTGGTTGCTCCCACAAGCTTTGTGCCACCATTGCCGTAGCATATTTTGAAAGGCAGGGCAGCATTGTAGATGGAAGGCTTTATGACTGGGTTGGTGTATGTTTCTCTTTTGGTAGCCTGCAGAGTATCTTCTCCATATCTTGAAATCTGGCTTCATGTTCCTTTTCTCCCTCTAAGGGGGAAAAAGTGTAAAAACCTCTGTCCTTTCTCCTGTGAGGGTTGGATGGCTTCCTAACCACATGCATCCTAACCACAAGGTCCCTTACATTCTGGTTCAAGTCTAGCCTACAGGTCTGCATGTCCCTCCCTTTAATTATCATGTTCTCTTCGGTAGTTGGCATAGATGTTGTCTTCCTTTCTAAGGGACTCATGCAAGTATTTGCTTTTTAGCAGAGGCTTCTACTACAGATTTGTTTCTTCCCCTGAGACAGTTATCCTGGTTACATTAAGAAGGAGCAGAGATTGACATTTGTTGAACACCTGCTATTTCCTTAGCATTGTAAACAGTATTTTTTTTTTCCTGCTTTAACAACCTGGAAAAACAGGTACTAACAGCTCTAGTTTGGAAATGAAGAAAAAAACAATTTAGAAAAATGTGTTAGGAACAGAGTATCGAAACAGGTCAGTCTGGCATCCAGACTCATCTTTCAGGAGCCACAAATCTATTTGCATGTGTTTGTACTCATGTAGCCCTGCTACTGTCAGAGATTGGTGTCAAGTGTCTTCATGGAATTGCTACCATTTTGATCAGCATTTACTTCCTTGTCTTTGTTTCAAACCCTTCCCAGAAACTCCCAGGGGTCCCTCTGCTTCCCTCACTGCTGCCTCTTCCTCTTCCAGCTTCCTGTTCAGTGTCTGCTGCCACTCTTCCTCAGCTCTGTGAAGCTTCCTTCACTCTTCTCCCACGTAGCATGCCCCTGTTCCTAGTCCCTAGACCATTGTTTAAAATTCATCTAAGACGCCAGCTTCAGATTCCAGCCTCTTTGAAAACTTTGGTTATTGCCTTATGCCGGTGGTGCTCAAACTTGCTAATACTGCGACCCTTCAATACAGTTCTTCATGTTGTGGTGATCCCCAACCATAAAATTACTCTGTTGCTACTCCATAACTGTAATTTTGCTACTGTTATGAATCATAATGTAAATATCTGATATGCAACCCTATGGGAGCGTGACCCACAGGTTGAGAACCACTTCCTTACATCAATATAGTTTCTACCTCACATTTGTCTTGGCACTGGTACCTCCCTCTTAGCACGTGGACATCACTTTCTGGGTATTCTAGCCTCACTGCATGAGAAACTCGTAAGTCTGAGATGCTTGTCTGTTTGTCTTTGTTACATTCATCCAATCAGTATGGCCCATACTTACTAAAGTATATTTTCTGTTGAGTTTAATTTTACAATAAAATTATGGTGCAAATATAGAAGATCTTTCTTATGAAGAGAAGTCTGTTCTTTAGTGAAATATATTCTATTTTGTTGTTGTTCCAGATGATCATAGCAGGGTTAAGCTTACACAACTTGCTGAAAAAGATGGAAAAGTGACAGACTACATCAATGCCAATTATGTTGACGTAAGCATATTTGACTTAAAATTGTATGAAAATTTCATAAAGCCCTGAATTTTTTTATGCCACAATGGTATACATATACCATTGTGTAATATGTGTAATAATGTTTTCTGATGTAATGAAAATGCAAACAAACTGAATAATTGTAGGAGAGCCTGTGGCTACAGGACTGTTCTCCTTACGTTATTTTGTAAGAGGGAGGAAATTCAGGCTAAAACATACATTCCAGACAGAATATATAGATATTAAGATAGACTGATAACTCCATAAGTGTTAAGGTATATAGGTCTAGTACTTAGTGTGAATTTTCTCATAGTTCCTGGAACAATGTTATATGTATCACAGATGATCAATAAATCTAAACTGAAAATTCCCCATGATAGTACTAAACAACAGGCAAATGATATTGGGAGACAATATTCAGCCTCAATGATTTTAAGCAAACTCATGGCATCAGCTTTGTTGCATTCTTCGGAATGGTAGATAATGCCAGAACTTACTTAACTTCCCCAATGTGGTCAACTGAATGTCAGCAGAACTCTGTTATTTCCCTGGTTCTAGTTTCACAGTCTAGCAGTCTTCATGTTAATGCTACTTTCAACACTGAGTTCAGAGAAGTAAGTTTCTACCTGTAGAGTGTATTCATTATAAGCATCCACTTCCTGCTTCCAGGGGAAGCCATTTATGCATTAAAAGGACGTGAGCTTGGGAGGTATAACTGCTTGGAATTCTAACTCTGCCACTGACTAGCAATGAGACTGGGAAGTCATTTAACTGCTTGGAATTCCAGCTCTGCCACTGACTAGCAATGAGACTGGGAAGTCATTTAACTGCTTGGAATTCCAGCTCCGCCACTGACTAGCAATGAGACTGGGAAGTCATTTAACTGCTTGGAATTCCAGCTCTGCCACTGACTAGCAGTGAGACTGGGAAGTCATTTAACTCCTCTGAGCTTCAGTTTGCTCATCACCAAGTCAGGACTGATGCTTCCATTTTGTCCAGATGATAGATTAGAGCTGTGTTTGCAAAGCATCAGTTCAACACTGCTTGCTTCTTAAGAGACATCTGGCAATGATTAGCCAGGCTTAATGTCCCCAAGGAGAAGAAAGAGGTCATAATTCTAGCACTTTCTTAACTATAGACAACTGAGCCTTATTGCATGAAAAACATTTCAAAATAACACAATTAAGGACTAGACTTTAAGCATAGTAAATAGTTTTGGACCAAATGCCTCCGGTGCAGAGATGCAAGTCTATGGTTTTCTCAAGAGAACTCGTTAAGTTTTACAAAAATTAAAGCCGAAGGGAAATTACTAACGGTCCTAGTGCTACCATTGTTCTCCAGCTCTGCAAGTTCTTTGTGTAGTTTTCTAATGTTGAAAAGGGGTGTGGACCTTAGATTCCCCAGTTTGAAACAAGTGTGTAATTCAGGTAACAAGACATACTTGTGATTTGTTTCTTCAGGGGTACAACAGACCAAAGGCTTACATTGCTGCCCAGGGTCCACTGAAGTCCACAGCAGAAGACTTCTGGAGAATGATATGGGAGCATAATGTGGAAGTCATCGTTATGATAACAAACCTTGTGGAGAAAGGAAGAGTACGTAGTCATCTGTGAGACATCCCCCTATCAGTGAGGGGTGCTTTTAGTTAGATAATTTTATTTTGTTTTGTTTTCTAAGACAGGGTTTTGTGTAACCCAGGCTAATTGCAAACTCTCTATGAAGTTGATCTTGATTTCCTAATCCCCTCTACCTCTACCTCCAGGGCTATAAAATCATTCCCAGCTGCTTCTAATTTCTGATACAGTCATTATTAGAAAGCAGCAAAAGTTATGAAAGATAATTGATATTCTTCCTAATTATTTTTATCTTATATGTATGGGTGTTTTGCCTGTGTGTACATCTGTGCACACATGCCTGGTGCCTATGGAGGCCAGAAGAAGACATTGGATCCCCAGATACTGGTATTACAATTTTGAATTGCTATGTGGTTGCTAGGAATTGAACCCAGGTCCTCTGGAAGAGCAACAATTGCTCTTAACTGCTGAACCAGCTCCCCAGCCCCATAGTATTCATTCTAGTATTATGACAACTCAAAGAAAACTGTTGACATTATCAATAAAAATGTTTTATCATTAGGAATAAAGTTACCTACTTCTTCAATGCATTCTTAATGATGTAAGGAAAAGTAAGTTGAACTCATGAAAACCAATGAAGAGCAACATAGGTTTCAATTTGTTGAACCTAGATTTGAGGGCTGAGCCTATAGTAATTCAGTGCTCCCTGATTTACTTCCCTTGTCTGAAATGGAGAACATGGGACTAGATCACCTGAGATTTCTTTCAGATTTGTGATTCTATCTCTGGATCATCTATAATGGATTTGTCAACACTTAGGAAAAAAGAGACAATAGTTAAAAAGTATAAGAGTTCATTAATGGTTCTGGAGAAATGAATGTGCTGCTCTTCCAGAGGACCCAGGTTTGAGTCCCAGAACCCATATGGAAGCTCACAACCATCTGTAACTGCAGTTCAGGGCACCCAGTGCCATTTTCTGGCCTTTGTGGGCACAATTCACACAAGTGGTGCATAGCTGTACATGAAAAACACCCATACACATAAAAGAATATACAATATTTGTAATAAAGAGTCCATTTAAAAGAATACACAATAATAATAATAATAAAGAGTCTGTTCATGTCACTGTCCCAAATCTTTACTTATTTCAAGAGTGATATGCACATTGGATATTTGAAACTGGAAAATTACATATTTATGTTTTTCTTTTATAGAGAAAATGTGACCAGTACTGGCCTACTGATGGTAGTGAAGAATATGGAAGTTTCCTGGTCAACCAAAAGAATGTTCAGGTGCTTGCTTATTATACTGTGAGGAATTTCACCCTAAGAAACACAAAGATAAAAAAGGTAAGTGTTTTAGGATTTCTATAGGTGATAAAACACCACGACCAAAGTCAACTTGGTGAAGAAAGGTTTTATTTCAGCTTTTGACTCCAGGCAACAGTCCATCACTGAAGGAAGACAGAGCAGGAACTCAAGGCAGGAGCCTGATGCAGAGGCCATAGAGAAAAGCTGCATATTATCTTCCCTCTCATGGCTTTCCTCAGCCTGTTTTTTTGTAGCACTTAGGACCACCAGCCCAGGGGTGGTACTGCCCACAGTGAGCTGGGTCCTCCCACATCAATCATCAGAAAGGAAAATGCACCACAGGTCTTGCTCATAGACCAGTGTGGTGGAGGCATTTTCTCAATCGATGTTCCTTCTTCCATAGCGACTCTAGCTTGTATAAAGTTGACATAAAAACTGTCTAGTAAGTTATAAATCATGGGTATATACCACCAACAGATGAACTGATAAAGAAAATTTGGAGCATATATTCACAATGACATATTATTCAGCCCTAATAAATAATGGTAACTGTCATTTTGGACAATTTATTTGAACCTTGGAGACAGTATGTTAAGTGACATAAGGCAGAAACAGAAAGGCAAATGTGGCATGATCTTTTTTATATGTGGACTCAAGGAAAGTTAGACTTACAGAGGTAGAGAGTAGAATGGTAGCTGCCAGGATGAGTATAGAGGACTAGAGTGGTGTTGACCAAGGGGTGCAGGAAGAGAACAGTCAAGAGATCTGCTGCAATTATAATTTTCAATGACGTATTACAGACTGAAAATATTCTTAGGGTAGATTTAAGTGTTCTCACCAAAAAGTTTGTGAAATAATGCGTATTTTAATTGGTTTCATTTAGTGATCCACATGTATCCGAAGTTAAAAGATGTTTATGCTGTACATTATAAATATTCATAACTCCCATCCGTCCATTAAATTCTAAAGTAAAATAATTGATGTATGTATCATCAGTTGTTTGGTGTATTCAACCTTTGTTTAAATAAATGTGTGATTGTCCTTGCTGGACTCTTGTTGCTGTGATAAAACACTGACCAAAATCAACTTGGAAAAGAAAGGGTTTAGTATGCTTCTTGTCAATGCAAGTGAAAGCAGGAACTGGAGCAGAAACCATAGAGGAATACTGCTTACGGGCTTACTCCCACTTGCTGGCTCAGCCTGCTTTCTTGTACAGCCTAGGCCCACCTGCCCATGAGTGGCACTGCCTACAGTAGTTTAGCCCTCCTACATCAATTAGCAATCAAGAAAATGCCCCTACAGACATGCCCACAGGACAGTCCCGTGAAGGAAATTCCTCATTTGGAGTTCTTTCTTCCCAGTTGTGTCAAATTGACAACCTAGATTAGCTACCATAGTGATAAAACCAAATTAGAGTTAAATCTGGATAATTAAAGGTACAAAACGCTCTTAACACAGTGACATCTTAATCCCAATGATTTCTTCCACATAACTAAGCATCAGCTGTTCCTTTAGAACCAAACAGTCATGGTGCCACTGATTGCAGTAGATTGGTATGTAGCTAAAGTTTTCCTGCCTGGCCCACAGTCAGGACAAATCTCTCTCACCCACCAGTCCCACAGCCGCTCAGACCCGTCCAAGTAAACACAGAGACTTATATTGGTTACAAACTGTATGGCCGTGGCAGGCTTCTTGCTAACTGTTCTTACAGCTTAAATTAATCCATTTCCATAAATCTATACCTTGCCACGTAGCTTGTGGCTTACCGGCATCTTCACATGCTGTTTGTCATCGTGGCGGCTGGCAGTGTCTCTCCGACTCAGCCTTCCACTTCCCAGCTTTATTCTCCTCCTTGTCCCGCCTATACTTCCTGCCTAGCCAACGGCCAATCAGTGTTTTATTGACCAATCAGCAACACATTTGACATACAGACCATCCCACAGCACTGGTAGGTGAAAAATAATTCCTGTTTTATGTAGAAACTTCCACAGTATAGCTCTGATATAATGCCACCACCTACCTAAAATGGGTAGAAACTAAAATAAGTGAAGCAAGAAATACCCAGAGAAACAATATGTTACTTGAGATTTTTCACAAGTAACAGGACAAATAGGAACAATGAATAGTTAGATAGATAGATAGATAGATAGATAGATAGATAGATAGATAGATAGATAGATAGATGGATGGATGGGCAGACGGACAGACAGACAGACAGACAGATAGATGATAGGGATAAATAGATAGATGGTTAACAATGGGTTGGTGAATGGGTGAGCATGAATGGATTAATATGTTTAGTTAGATGATTTTTTTGGTTTTGGATTGACTTGTGTGATTTTGGAAATGTCCAAGTATGAAATCTGTGGGATAGAATGAGAGCCTGGAAATTTAGATAAAAGTTGTCCAGGTTAGAGCCCAAATCATCAAGACTTCAGGCTGATATTCCAGTTGGGTTTTCGTGTTACAGGCTTGAGCAGCATCTCTTCTTCAGGAAACCTGACTTTGCTTTTAAATCTTCAATTTATTGGGTCAATCTCACTCACATCATGGCAGATGAGCTGCTTTACCCAATCTATGAATTTAAATTTTAGCCACATCTATAAAAATCAGAAACTTTCACAATCTTTCACATTGATGAAAACTGCCTACTATAGCCTAGCTAAGTGGGCATGTGAAGTTGGCTGTCACAAATAACATAAATGTATGTGTGTATGAGTGTATGTTAGCTGCCAGGATGAGTATAGAGAACTAGAGTGGTGTTGACCGAAGAGTGCAAGAAGAGAGCAGTCAAGAGGTCTGCTGTGATTATAATTTTCAATGACGTATTACAGACTGAAAATATTCTTAGGGTAGATTTAAGTGTTCTCATCAAAAAGTTTGTGAAATAATGCATATGTTAATTGGCTTCAGTGATCCACATGTATCAAAAGTTAAAAAGATGTTTATGCTGTAAATCATAAATATTCATAACTCATATCTGTCCATTAAAATAAATTCTAAAGTAAAATAATTGATGTATGTATCATCAGTTTGATGCATTCAACATATATATATATACATATATATATATATTCCCACCAAAACTAAGTATATGAGGTAATATGTATGCTAATTAGCTTAATCTTGCCACCTCACAATGTATCCATGCTTCAAGATATATATATATGCTGTACACCATAAATACACATAATTCTTATTTGCTGCTATCAGCTGTCTGAACTCTTCCAGGGCTCTCAGAAAGGAAGATCCAGTGGGCGCCTAGTCACACAGTATCACTACACTCAGTGGCCTGACATGGGTGTTCCAGAGTACTCACTGCCGGTGCTGACCTTCG
Organism: Peromyscus eremicus; assembly: GCF_949786415.1. Taxonomy (NCBI): domain Eukaryota; kingdom Metazoa; phylum Chordata; class Mammalia; order Rodentia; family Cricetidae; genus Peromyscus; species Peromyscus eremicus. The sequence goes on from NC_081418.1 coordinate 34,909,836, forward strand.
TGAGAAAGGCTGCCCAGGCCAAGCGCCATGCAGTGGGACCAGTTGTCGTCCACTGCAGGTGAGTCTCAGAGATGTGCTGCTAAGCTCCCAGAACTGCTTGCACTGACACAAGGGGACTCGAGGACCAACGTTGGCCAGACTAGAAACCATTTCATGCAACAGGGGAAGTGAAATTATTTTTCCATCCTCATAGCATTGACCAGTAAGAACAAGTGGAAGGCTGAAAATGTCAGAGCAGCAGGTACAGGTCTGTCTGAATTGGATTTCAGCTTATTCACTGTGTGAGACAGGGACAGCACTGTTTTGTTCTTAAACATCCATTAGCAACACACAACACCATAGGATGAAAATGCTTGAAATATCATCCCTGTCCTGACTTAATCTGTTGTAGAGTTATCGTGCCAGGTTTATATCGGAGAAAGCAAGGCACTCAGACTAGAAGAAATTTAGCAAAATAAACCTGGCACTGTTTTTTAAATACCTTGGCCCCCCAAATCCCTTTCTTGTTTCCCCAGCTTCTTGAAAGTCACGTTGACTCTATTAGCAATTCACTGTTGCCCAGGAACAAGGATTTTCAAGAAGAGGACTATAAATGGAAATAACACCATTGGGCGGGGGTGGGGGTGGGGAGACCAGTTTGTACTGGATAAGCCACTCTAAGTTTTGCAGTTAAAATAATCGCAGCTAATACTGACCAAGTGTGGCCAGCTTCATAACTGCCAAAATCGCTTTCGTTTTTCCACCAAGTATTTGCGTAGGGTCAGTATTTTCACAGAAGTGACTGCTTGCCTTTGATACACAGCTCATCCGACACATTCTAATCACCTACTTGGTCTTATTCTCAGATAAAGTTGGAGAGGTTGATCCTGAGGGTTTTTAATCTGGTAGCTTGACAATAAACTGGGGGAAACCAGAGAATGCAAGAAAACCAGCTTCTCAAGGTCAGGGATTGTCTCTCAGCAAAGGGACAAGGACCCGACTATAGGGCAGAACAGGCGCTAATTCTCACCGTAGCACTTGTAGGGACTTTTGAAAAGAAGCCCTGCCTGAGCTCTGTGCCTCAGACAGAGGCTTTGAAGAAGGTGGGCGATAATGGCCCTTTAGAAATGACAGGAGCTGTGCTTTATTCCTTGCAGTCTCGCTGAAATGAAATTTTCAGCTGAAAGCCCCATCGAATTCTTTTTCTCATTAGTGTCAAAACCTTTGCAAACATGTCTACCTGGCAGCACAGACCCGGGGATCTTTGCCTTTCAGAGTTTGCTGAAGCTCGTGCTTCCTCGTCTCTCTAACTAAATGTCTATTACTCATTGTACCCCGATGCATCGTATTTCATTGTGTAACAGGCAGTCAACAATAGCTGTTGGAACCATTTTTAAAACATCCCACAGAAACAGCCAGGCTGCCGTGCGGTTTGACCTCCAGCAGAAGCAAACTGAAAAGTAAACGTATTTGTTTTAAAGCAATACCCCAAACTGCTATACAGTTTAAAATTGTATTTATTTATTTATCTTTATTTATTTATCTTTATTTACATCTATTTATTTATTGTTTTTCGTTTGTTTGTTTGTTTTTTGTTTTTTTGAGACAGGGTTTCTCTGTGTAGCCCTGGCTGCTCTGGGGAACTCACTCTGTAGACCTGGATAACCTCGAACTCACAGAGATCCACCTGCTTCTGCCTCCCAAGTGCTGGGATTAAAGGCACTCGCCCACACCACCTGGTTCTGTTTATAATTTTGCATCACTAAGTTTACATATGGCTTATTGCCTTGGGGGATGAAGCGGATTTTTCTCAGCATGACAGCTAATAGCAATCTGCTTTCACACCCCTTTGGTACTTGACATGAGCGTGTTCCTTTCTCTCCCTCTGACCAGTGCTGGCGTGGGGAGAACAGGGACGTACATTGTGCTTGACAGCATGCTGCAGCAGATTCAACACGAAGGAACCGTCAACATATTTGGCTTCTTAAAACACATTCGTTCACAAAGAAATTACTTGGTGCAAACGGAGGTATGATTGTTTTAAATATACCTTTATTAATCTAAAGTATGGAGGTGTCACTGAAATCTAGGTGTGTTGGTCTCTGAGGATGACAATAAGGAGGGACTACTTTATAGGAAGAGTAAAAACAGCAGAAATGTATTTGCTACAGTCTGAAGCCAGAAAAAAAAAAAATCAGCAAAGTGTTGGCAGGGCTTGGGTCCTTCAGAAGCTTGGAGAGGTGTATGCTTTCTTGCCTTGTTTTGGATTCTGGTGGCTGCATGTATCGTTCCTTGATCATGGGAGCCTTATTCTAATCTCTCCTTCTGTCTTCTCGTGGCTATCTTCCCTCTGTGTCTAAATTCCCTCTTCTAATATGAATGCCAGTCACCACTCTATGGCAGCTGACCTGGAAGAAGCTAATTATATCTGTAGTGCCCTTATTTACATAAGTAGGACTATATTCAGAGGTATTCCTGTGTTGAGCTTCAATTTATCTTTCAGGGAAATACAATTCAACCTAGAACACCAACTTACAAATAAGTCGTGGATAGGCCAGCTAAATTCTGCCTGTTTTGTGACAAATTGAGGACTTTCAGATGACACCAGATGTGGTAACGTTTCAGAATCCATAGAACATCAACATCCACCCATGCTAGCAAACACCTCAAGCTGCTCAACACAAGCAATGAATGGATTCAGTTTCTTGTGTTAAAAACACATGATCATAAGACGGGGCAGAGTTTACAGATCTGTGTGTTATTCTTTCCTGTTTTCAAATAAAAATGATAGTAGATTGAAAGCTGTGATACTAGCTTAAGAATATTCAGAAATATGTGGCTAGTCTGAGACAAAAAGACAAACCAAAACCAAATTCCATCCTTGAGATGTGTTTGTCAGATAGGACCAGAGAAAAGTCTTACTAGTGAAATATAAGAGACTCTGACTACAAACCAGACAAGCTTGAACCTGATTGTTCCAGGTTGTTCTCTATCACAGTGACAAAACACTGACCAAAACCAGCTTAGGGAGGAAAGGGTTCATTTTGGTTTACAGGTTACAGTCCCCCATCCAGGGAAGACAGGACAGGAACTGAAGCAGAGACTCTGAAAGACTCTCGATTCCCCTGGTTTCCACAGTTACCTTTCTTATACAGCCAAGACCTACCGGCCCTGGGATGGCATCACCCACAGTGGGGTGGGGTGGCACCTCCCACATCTATTAACAATCAAGAAAATGCCCCCCACAGACACACCCACAGGCTGGTCTGAGGGCTGCCATTCCTTGACTGAGAGTTCCTCTTCCCAGGACTATCTAAGTTTGTATTGAAAAATGACAGCATACCTAGCCAGAAAACCCACTCTGCTCCTGTGTGACAGGCTTCCAGGAGAGTAAGCACTAGAGCATGTAGCTTAAGTTTTCCTGCCTGGCCCACAGTCAGGGCAAATCTCTTTCACCTGCCAGTCCCACAGCCTCTCAGACCCGACCAAGTAAACACAGAGACTTATGTTGCTTTCAAACTGTATGGCCGTGGCAGGCTTCTTGCTAACTGTTCTTATAGCTTAAATTAATCCATTTCCTTTAATCTATACCTTGCCACATGGCTCGTGGCTTACCGGCATCTTCACAAGCTGTTTCTCATCGTGGCGGCTGGCAGTGTCTCTCTGACTCAGCCTTCCACTTCCCAGCTTTATTCTCCTTCTTGCCCCGCCTATACTTCCTGCCTAGCCAACGGCCAATCAGTGTTTTATTGATTAATTAGCAACACATTTGCCATACATCCCACAGCAAGAGCAAGTCCGCCAGAAGCTCTGGAGTCAGGGGAGTGCTCCTCATGGGAAACGGTGAGGTTCAAGACTGTGGGAAGGCAGAGGACTATGCTTTACCCTTGCAAGTCTTCTGTCCTCCTCTCCACCAAGGTCAACATGAGACCGACAGAAGAGGACTAAGAAGAGGGGCTTTCTGTCTGGGCCACCTCCTTCCCGGTCTGCTTGCCTGCCAGGCCTCATTAGCAATCTCTGGCAGGACCTCTCATAATCCTTTTGTTGAACTCTAGCTTTCTGTCAAAGGAAGTTTCTACTTTTATACCTAGATACCTACAGAAAATATAAAGCCATGTTCCTCTCACCATTGTTTTCTCAGGAGCAGTATGTCTTCATTCATGACACACTAGTGGAGGCCATACTCAGTAAAGAAACAGAAGTGCCGGAAAGCCACATTCATTCCTACGTTAATACACTCCTCATACCTGGACCAACAGGCAAGATGAAATTAGAGAAACAATTCCAGGTGAGTTTGCTTGCTTAAATGCCTCTTGGGTGTCACTACAGAACTGAACGCCACTGTAATTCCTCATTTGACTAGACAAGGCCATGCGGAGGAATCGCGAGTGTTGCTAGAATAATGGCTTTTGTTTGAATCACCCTTGTTCTTTACAATAGGTTACAGTGCCACGAGATAGATTTTAAAGAGACACTTAATTCTGAGCAGCAAGAGGAAAAGCTGTCAGAAACCCTGGACTAACTTTGATAAATGCAGATGTGACCCAGGGAAGAAGGACACAGCATCACAGAATGAACAGACAGGACTTAGAACACCAACTGGATAAGTGCTCTTTTGGCTTTGAAAAAACTAGACCACTTCAGCACAAGTGCAGAGGCTCGGGCTGTTCCTGCTACTCTTTGAAACAGCCCGTGCCTCGCTCGAAACCCTCAGACTAGAGTAGGCCACCTACCTACAATAGCTTCCTCAACCCCAGTTTATCCCACTCACCTGTCTCAAGTCAGAAAACCAGGGAGGGAGGGAGGCATGCTTTGTTTGTTCCCATATTTCCAAAACACTAGCTATGAGACTTTCAGAAATAACTTACAAAGATTTCAGAAAGTGGGTGTTAGCAGACCTGCATCTTGTACCAGAGAAGGTTCAGGCTCAGACTGGGAATGCGGGCTGCAGTTTCTCTGCACATAACCCCCATGTTATCTTCAAACTTCTCAGGGTTTCAGGAGAAACAGGGATAATTTCTAAGGAAAGACTATCTGGGGAGAACTGAAATAACCCAGGGAAAGAAGCATTAGCTTGAGATCTTTTCTCCTTGCTCTTTGCCTAGCCTACAACATAGTGTGCTAATCATCAGCCCCCCCCCCCCACCTCTACCTTCTTGGAACTGCCCTTTTGTGTTTCTGGAATGCAAAAGAAGGATTGGGGTGACTGCTGATCTTAGAACTTCTTTTCAGAAAGATGCCATGTCTTGCTCAGCAGGCCTGTGTGGGTCACAAAGGGATGCTTTGGAGAAAGTATGCAATCTGGGTTCTAAAAATAATAAAGAAACGTAAAGCATGAAAATTAGCTTGCAAGCATACCTTTTGCAGAGATAAAAGGCCATCTCACTATCCTAATTTTAAAGTCATATCACCTGTTGTCAATATAATCTCATTTAAATATGATTAACCCACTACATGGTCACATAAGAGAATTGATATGGCTTAAGATGAATAATCAAGGATTGAAATAGAAATACAACAACTTAAATAGTCAACTCAAAAGAAGGATTTGACTTTCTTCTTCCTGGTCACAATATAAGCATGAAAACACAGGCATAAAGGTATACTGTCCTATTAAAAAGAGTATTCATTCAAGTTCATACAACAAAAATTTTCCTTGAAACAAATTGCATGTCTATTCCATAAATATTTACCAGATGCCTACTAGATGCCAGCCTTCAGTGTTTAGTACTGAACTATAAATTCACGGGCTGGGGCAATGGCTCAGATGGTAAAGTCCTTGCTGCATGAACTTGAGAGTATGTACTCGGATCCCCAGCCCCATGGAAAAAACTTCACGCTGGTGATGCAGTGCCTATAATCCCAGCCCACGGAAGTGGGTAGCGGCACACCTCTGGGGCTTGCTGTCTCATCTGTCTAACTGAACCAGTGAGTGCCAAGTTCAGTTAGAGATTACAGGGAGAAAAATATTAATTGGAAAACAACTGAAAAAGATACCTGGTGTCAACCTCCAGCCTCTACACACACACACACACACACACACACACACACACACACACACACACATATACACACACACACACACACACACACACACACACACACACACACACACAAATAAATAAATAAATAATAGATAGATAGATAGATAGATAGATAGATAGATAGATAAATATGCATTTAAAAAAACAGTAAAGGCAGAGCTGGAGAGATGGCTCAACAGTTAGGAGATTTGAACTGCTCTAACAGAGGGCCCATGTTCTGTTCACAGCACCCACACTGGGCAGCTCATAAACTGCCTGTGACTCCAGCATTAGGGATTCCACCATCCTCTTCTGAACTTTTCTACCTGAGTTCAGCACATAATCACACACAGACATGCACATAATTAATTAAAGTATGTCTTTTAAAAATTAAAAGAGCACACTAAACTCTCACTCTCATGGTGCCTGCATCCTAATGAGAGATACAGATAAGAAAATAGACACACAGAACTGCGGGAAGGGCCACTGTGGAAGAAAACGATTCTATAGGTGCACAGGTGAGAATACAACTTAGGGAATAAGTGTTTGCATCCAGAAGAGACTTATTTAATTTATAGGATGCTACATTTGGAAAGGAGAAAAGGCAAATATAACTGCTCAGATTCTGTTAACTGGGAGGAAGTGATATCATTCCCTGTGATTGAGAATTCAAGAGAGAAGGTGCATGTTTGCAGGATGTGGTGGAAGACAAGATGGTCAGATCACTTCTATGTCTACATAACTTTGAAGTCCTAGAGGCATATTAGCAAGACTTCCATCATTAAATGAAATGACTGAGGTACAGGGCTCTACAAACAAAAAGTTTACTTGGATTTGTGAGTCTGTGGATACGTGGTGCAAGCAGTCACATCTGGTGAGGGCCTTCTTGCTAAATGGCAAAGTCTCAAGTTCCTCAGAATATCATGTGGCAACATGTGTGTGTGTGTGTGTGTGTGTGTGTGTGTGTGTGTGTGTGTAACTCTCTGCCTCTTATAAAGCTAGTAGGATTCATTCACAGGAGCTCTTACCTAAAGACTTAATGTAGTCCTACTCACCTCCCCAAATCTACCTCTACACACCATAGTTGACCTCAGTTTTCACACTCTCAATACCTCACAGTAGAGATTAAATTTGAACACATGAAGCCTTGAGGAACACAGTCAAACCATCAAAGAGCATGTTTCAGTTAACATGTAGTAGACAAGTCAATACTACATCTAAATGGTAAGAGAGATGAAGTCTGGAGGAAAAGACTGGACCAGCTTTGGAGATGATTATTTGAAGCCTTGGACCCGGGTCACTAAAAATGAGGTGTCTAAGAAGGTTTGGGAGAAGATATGGAGATATAGCTCAGTGCTAGAGCTCTTGCCTAGCATGCACCATGCCCTAGGCTCAAACCCCAGTACTTTAAAAAAAAAAAAGGCAGGGATGATGGGAATTAAGAAGGGAAAATGGAGGGCATGAGAGAATAAAAGGTAGTGAGAGATGAAAGAATCCAAAGAAAGTACGGTTTCAAGAGGAGAAAACTCAACAGAGATGGTAAATGCTAATAACGGAGGAATTCCTCTGGGAAAGTCAAGGAGGCTTAGCCATGGGACACTGATGACCACTGCAAAAGCTGTGGCAGAGAAGTGGTGCACTGAAGCCAGATAACAGAGTCACAAACCAAATAAAAGGACACAGCGAAAAGCAGGCGAGAGGAAGGGGAGGGCGTTGGAGGAAGGACAATTAGAGCAGAGTATATTGACGTATGCGTATGAAAATGTTCTGAAGTTAGAATGCCCATGTCTGTACACACCAAGCTTTAAAAATAAACTTTATAAACCGACTGGATTTGAGGAAGTATAGAGAATAGTCACACAGCTCTTTTTAAAAAGTGGCTTTCTGAAGTTCATAGAGATGTCTCAGGAGTTAAGATTGATTGCTTCTCTTCTAGAGTACCTAAGTTCAGGTCTCAACACCCATATCAAGTGGCTCTCAATGATTATAACTCCAGCTCCAAGGAATATGACATCATTTGCTGGTCTTTTATGGGCTCCTGAACACATTTGGCCTGCACACAGAGATATCCACACACATACACATACATATACACATACGTGAATAAAAAATAATATCTTTTTAAAACTTGGCTCTGAAAGAAATAAGGAAGATAGTTAATAGGAAATACAAGCTTAGAGGGTAGGACAGTCTTTATGTTGCTTATTTTTTATTTTGATTATGTTTTAATAAAGAGATGTATAAGCTTCTTTTAAAACTAAGGTAAGAGAGAAAATTGGAATCTGCAAGGATCCTTTGTAAGTACAAAGAAGTAGGATGAGAACACAGGTTATGAACAGGAAGACTTCAGTGGCTTGCAGAACAGATGTACTTGGAAATGAATGTACAGCCTTCAAGGCTGACAGCTGAGAGCAAACACTAGGAGCACAGACAGGTCTGTCCTTGATGCAGGGAGGGAAAGTATTCACAGACTAAGTAGGAACATGCTGGGTGTGATGGCTCACACCTGGGATGGCTCATGCCTGGAATCTCAGCACTCAAGATGCTGAGGCATAAGGATTGTCACAAATTCAACATCAGCCAGAGTTGAGCCTCTGTTTTAAAAAACGAAAAGGGGGGATGGAACATGATTAATATTTAGAAATATTTTCTAAACTTAAATAAAAACATACTGTAAGTGGGGAAAGACTTTACCAGATTTTTAGAAACAAAAATTTCCAAACATTGGAAAAAAATCTAGGTGGAAACTGACCCATCTATTTTATGGAACACATAAATGTTTGGTACCAAGATAGTGTGTGTATAAAACATTTATAGGGCAGTGTCAATAAAACAGTATTTAAAGTTTCAGTGACTGAAAACCAACAGTATAGCTTTTAGCATCCTGATAAAGTAGTCTGTAGGATTCATTCCAAAAATTAAATAACTATTTAACACTAGTGAGAGTAAGTAGAGAAAATGGAGGCCACAGGGCCACAAAGGAAGCCGTCAGGAACATTCTCCCAAGATCAAAGGTCTTGAAATACAGCCTAGATACTTCTGGACTTCACTAAAAAGGGGCTTCCTTCATGCCCTAGGAAACAAGTGTTTACATCGTCATTCTTTTGTTGAGGTGTGTCAGTGTGTGTCTGGGTATCGGGGTGAAGTGCGCGAAATGACCTGCACTTGTCCTTGCCTTCCTCGCTCAGCTTCTGAGTCAGTCAAATATTCTTCAGAGTGACTACTCTACAGCCCTGAAGCAGTGCAACCGAGAGAAGAATAGAACGTCCTCCATCATCCCTGGTGAGTCACACTGAATCTTGCAAAATCAACTTGGGTTTTTACTTCCATGATAAAAGACTTGCATGTCTACCAGTAATGGTTATGTATACTAAATAATGTTATGTCAATTGACATATTGTTCTAATTATACCCGAAACGTGATTGTTTAAAATGACTCAAATCCTTGGAGTCTTATCAAGAATGCAAAACTTGACTTTAAGAATTAGTTAAACAGCCGGGCGGTGGTGGCGCACGCCTTTAATCCCAGCACTTGGGAGGCAGAGCCAGGCGGATCTCTGTGAGTTCGAGGCCAGCCTGGGCTACCAAGTGAGTTCCAGGAAAGGCGCAAAGCTACACAGAGAAACTCTGTCTCGAAAAACCAAAAAAAAAAAAAAAAAAAAAAAGAATTAGTTAAACAATTAGTTTAACCATCAAAGGCATTCATTAAGAAATGCAATTAAACTTTGCCTTTAGGAGTTGATGGGGGGGGGGGTTCATTGCAGTGAGCACGTTTGTTTACTTGGAATGTTCTGTGTTCCAGTGGAAAGATCAAGGGTGGGCATTTCCTCCCTGAGTGGAGAAGGCACAGACTACATCAATGCATCCTATATCATGGTAAGTCAGAAACATTATGGGAAAGCCTTCCACCAGCCTGTTACCAGAATTAACAGCAGAGTGGGCCCCCTGATGCAGCAACAGTGCCTGTAGGCCATCAGTACAATATACAATACAATAACTTTGGCACACAGTCATTAGTGGCCAGAGGAATACCAGCATACCTTGATGTTTTCATGTGTGCTAGAACTGAAGAAATCTCAATCAAAACTAATAAAGAAGCACAGGGTCTCAAGCTCAGCATTCAGAGCTAATGAGTGAATATAAATCATACGTTTTCATTCACCAGGGCACAGATCTGGGGCAGGGGCAGGACACATCAGCTTCAACAAAGACCGAATTCACTAAAATTAGCACCCCCGGTTTTCAGCACCCCTCTTCCCTATGGACTGGGCTCACTTGAGCTGTTGGGTTTCTACAATTAGGTTGTCTGCTGAGGGGATGAGTGCTTTGGTGGCCTTTGCATGCCCTTTATTAACATCTCGGGATGGTCAACCACACAACTCGGTTTCAAAGGAAAGAGTCCCACTCTTAATTCTCAAACCATTATTCTAGTTAGCCAGCAAAGAAATGACTGAAGAATATGCCTGTGGGAAAGAAGGAGATGCGTGTGGTTATGACTGTCTAACACACACCCCATTTCAAAGGAGTCCATGGGAGTAGTAAAAGACCACACTACTAGAGAAGGGTTTTTAGTTCAGTAAACAGCGTGGACATCATTTGATCCATCACTTTCTAAGCTTCATAAATACAATCAGAAAGGAGCCTTCCTGATCCCTCTCATAGGGGAGGCAGCCAAGGAGCCAGGACATGGAAGGTGACCTGGGGTGAAGAGGTGTGAGATTTAGTATTCTGAAGCCAAGGGCCTGTGGACAATAAGGGTTATAAACTCCGCCATGGATTTCCACTCTAAGTAGTGCAAGAGACAAATTCATAAGCCATTTTGGTACTTCTACCACCTAGAAGTCACAGCACTTCTTAAGATAAACTTGTCCACAATGCTTAATTTTACCCAAGTTTAATCAACTCTAAAATGAGGATTATAGTTTTTATTTTGTAGATTCCTTCATAGAAAGAAAATTGTACCTAGCATATAGACAGTGCCCAGCAGACGCTGGTTGTAATACAATATCATTTCAACACCCCATCTACAATTAAATACACTACTTTAACATCAAACATGTTTCTCTGCCTGGTCCTATGTTGGGGCTCTTTTATCTTGTCTTTGGTTTTGTAGGGTTATTACCAGAGCAATGAATTCATTATCACCCAGCACCCGCTTCTGCACACCATTAAGGACTTCTGGAGAATGATATGGGATCATAATGCCCAGCTGGTGGTTATGATTCCAGATGGTCAAAACATGGTAGGTCTCTTTTGGTTCATTTCTTATAAGGAAAACATAATATTGCAATAGCCGGAAGCCTGTCATACAAACGCAAAAAGTAATCTTATTTCAACCTAATAGACTACCGTCACTGGAGTCATGCTTTGGTGGACTCAATTGGTTACACAGTTCCATTGAATCAAAGTAATGAATGAGAGCTATTAATGAAGTAGATTAAAGTTGCAAAATGCATTTGTAACACTCTTTATGTAACTCAAGATTGCAACCACAAATGACACAAGTCAATACTCTTCTATTTGCATTTTTAAGATAAAATACATAACACTGTGTTGAAAATTCCATCTAAGTCTCTCATTTTTTATTTTATTATTTTGTTTACAATTCCATGAAGGCATAGTTGAAGAAGTAGTTATAGTCTCTTAATAATATCAACCAAGGCTGTTACATGTAGTTTTGGTAGTATGAGTCTTTTTATGAAGGAGAGGGAGATTTAGGAAACTTAATTTATTCTTTGAGTGTTTCATACATGTAAACAGTGAAATAGGATCCTACTCACCCCCAACTCCTCCTGGGTTTTCCTAGCATACACCTCTCCCAACTTGATGTGATTTTGTTGTTGTTGTAGTTGTTGTTTGTTTTCAAGAACTCACTACACTTGCTGTTGACCATATAAGCCTGGATATGTCACTATCCACTGGAACAGGGGCATCCTACCAGTGCCATGCCCCCAAAGAAGAATGAATCTTCCTCCCTGAGCTGCTGTCGCCCACCTGTTGCTCCTCAGCTAGACTGGTGCTCCATGAGCTCCTCTCCTGTCCATGCTGGAAAACTTCATTTTTAAAGAATATAAACTTGTAAAGGAAAGACCTCTTCAGAGCCAGAATATTAGTAACACATCCACTCTTCTTTGTCTGTTTGTAAAGCCTAAACAGTTAGTCAACATTAATATTAACTTGGGCATTGCATATACACTTGACTCCCATATTCAGTTAATGTATCTAAAGTCACAGAGATTCCACATCATGCTAGAAACTGACGAGCTCTTGTTTTACCAGTCCTCCTCAGTTGTCAGTTATAGCATCAACAGGCTTACCAGTGCTTCTGGCGAGCCAAGAGCACAAAATGCCATGACGATAGTTTGGGTTGTGTGATGTTTTATTTTATACATAAATCCAATCTGAATTAAGATATCAAGAACATTTTAATAGTAAATTTTGTTATTCAAAGAAATATTTGATTTCCAAATTTCTATGCCAGCCAATTGATCTTATTTCACAATCAGGGCATTGAGCTAGTTTATGAAAATCTATACCCTTCCTTGGTCTCTTTCAGGCAGAGGATGAATTTGTTTACTGGCCAAATAAAGATGAACCCATAAATTGTGAAAGCTTCAAAGTCACTCTTATGTCTGAAGAACACAAATGTCTATCTAATGAGGAAAAGCTGATAGTTCAAGACTTCATCTTAGAAGCGACACAGGTACAGAAACAGGTTATTAAAGGATGGACGTCTCTCCTGCTCATGTGTGAGACACGCTAACTTGGGAATCTTTTGTAGAAATGGAAAGGATTCTGATTTCTTATAATTGAGACAATTCCAGAGCAAATCAATATTCCTTTACTGTTTTAACTTCAAAAATCTTAACAGAATCATCAAACTATTAATCTTTACTAAACTATACAATTCTTAACTTCTGTGTACCGAGAAAAGCAGATTTCTCTTTTACTCCAAACTGATTGCTGACAGAACTTAGGCTGAAAATTTTTTTTAATGTAATTCTAATTTTTTTTCCTTTGAGATTTATTTTTATTTTCTGGAAATTGGTGTTTTATCTGTTTATGTCTGTGCACCACATGTATGCAGAGCCCATGGAGGCCAGAAGAGGGCATCAGATCCCCTAGAACGGGAACTTCAGATGGTTGTGAGCCATCCTGTGGGTGCTAGAAACTGTCCTCTGGAAGAGTTGCTAGTGCTTTTAACTGCTGACCCATCCAGGTCCTAATTCTAATTCTTATGTTTTAAAATCAACACTTCCCTTGTCATACCTTTCTCCCATAGGTCTCCATAGTTAGTAAGAAGGTTTATTTCAAGAAAATACTCATTAGAAACCCTGTGTCTTGTCATACTGATTATTCTGATCACCCCCATTGCCTACCTCAGCTTTAGGAAATACAGCTTTTTTTCCTAGTATTATACACACTAAACAATAAGCATTCATGATTGATTCCAGTTCAGTGCATCTCAAGTATGTAAAACAAATATCATTGATACCCCAATCTCTAGAAAGCCAGCCCAGGAATGAGAGGTTTTTCTGAAGCAATGATCAGGAAGGCAAGATTTCATCCACTCCATTTATAGCTACTGTCTCCTAAATGTCATAGTACTTGAGGTTGGTAAAGAGGTAAAAGTTTATGTTGTATGGACCAGACTCATTTCAAGATCCAGAAAGTTTGTCAAATGACTAAAGTCAAAATCTGGGAATCTGTTATTTATTTGTTTATTTATTTACTTACTTATTTATTTATTTACTTATTTATTTATAAAGACTATTTTTAATGTAGTAAGTATTATAGAATAAAATAATATTAATAAGCTGTATATAACATATTAAAGTGATATACTAAATTATTCATTGGCTGCTGAGTTCAGTAAAGGAACATAACTTTGACCTTTAAGATCTTTCATGCTCCTATTCATCCATACTGTTCTCCCTTCAGATATAATAGCCTCTGCCCAAATTCTCTTGATTTACTTCATAATTTCACTTTTTATCTCTGTTTTCTTTAAGGTTGTGTTGTTTTGACTTTATATTTTGACCTTTACATAAATTATGTATATTTTTCAAATATTTGCTACTTTGCCTCATTTTAATGTTGATGACATTTATTTCACATAATTGGGTATAAGTCAAATCTGTTTGCTTCTGCTATTAACATATTCTATCTTATATTTAGGCCACTACTCGTTTGAAGTTGGTTTTGTTTTCTTTTTGATTCATTCATTTTGTTTTATTCATATTTTTGCTATTATAAGTAGTACCTGACCAAATGTTTTCACACATGAAAATTTTTCCTGGATGCACCTAGGAATCCCTTATGGGTCATTAAGAATCAGCACTTTCAACTTTTCAGTGTTGTGATTATTTTAAAAGTGGTCCTACTGAGCTGCCCTCCCATTTAGAGAGCCCATGAAAAATCTGGAATCTCCTCATCTCTGCTTGTGTGGGGGATGAAATGACATTTTTTTGCTCCATTAATTTGAATTTTCCTTAAATGAAGGTGAATATCTTTCCAAAAATGTATTGGCCATTGCACTGATAATTCATTTCTAGTGACAAGTCCTCATGGATTTTGCCCAAGTTTCCACTAGAGCCTTAACAATTGACTTGTTTACTTATGTGGGATCTTTGTGTAGTCTAGTTATTAATCCCTTTCCAGGTACACATGTTGCAAATATCCTTTCATGCAATTTTAAAGTTTTTATTTTTTATGTAAATGAAGGTTTACAAGCCTATTTCATGTGGATTTTATTACCTCCCCCATTTTGTTATAAATAATCTATCATTTAACATTCAATGTTAAAAAAAGAAATTCTGTTGGGGGCCGAGGATGCTGTTCAGTGGCAGAGTGGACGTTTAGCATAGGAGCATCCCTGTTCTGTTCTTTGCACCAAACATACTGAAAACAACAAAATATGTCTGAAATCAAGACACCCTTACTTGCTAAATGTTCTACATTTTACCTTTACTTTTTATATTTTTATATTGTGCACGTCAGGAGTGCACTCTAATTCTTTTCCATGTGATATTGTTGTCCTCATGTCCCAGTGCTCACAAATCAACAGTGTCAGCTCAGTCACACATCTAGTGTGTATGGACTTGTTCCTAGCATGGCCACTTCTTTCCAATGGGCTCCTTGTCAGTCTCTCTGCTAACCCGGGGATGCCTTCATGTTAGCTTATAATAATTCCTATCGGGTGAGCCAATACCCTGTCTTGATTTTGTTGTTGTTGTTGTTGTTAATAGCATTTGGGTTGTTTGGGAAGTTTACATTTATTACATAAAATTGATTTTGAGACATTTGTTTTCATATATAGCATCTCACTTTAGGAAACTGGAGGTCGGAGGTTTATTTCATAAAGGGACATAGTCTGGTTAGTCACACGAAAAGTGAGTCTGGAGTTCAGAGGAGACCTCCACCCCCTTCCCTGATGTTTTCTCATTGTGTTTTTTAATCTTGTTCTGAAGAGGACTGACTGCTGGTGTTTGAAGATCTCTGTGTTGTTTTCCAAACAAACTTTAACACTGAAGATTTCCTTTGTACCTAAAAATTTAGCAGTTCAGACACATCTTTATGTCATGCTTTCGTGGTTTATTAGCATTGATATGATTTACACACAAATAGGATTTCTTTTTTGAACTAAAAAGAAGGGGTTGGGAGATGGACCAGTTGGTAAAGAGCTTGCCAGTGAAGCATAAGAACTTGAGTTCAGTTCCAAGCAGGAACATGAAATCCAGGCGCAGTGATACCTGCCTGTAACCCCAGCATTAGGGAGGCAGAGATAGGAAGATGCCAAGGGTTTCCTGACCAACCGAGATAGCCCGATTCAGTAAGCTCTAGATGGAAGATACTGTTTCAAAGAAAAAGGTAGAGAAAAATTGTAGACACTTAATAGCAACCCTTTACCTACAACACACGTGTACACATGCACACCCCCCACACACAAAGGACTATAAAGGAGATAATGACTTTTTTTTTGGTTTTTCGAGACAGGGTTTCTCTGTGTAGCTTTGCGCCTTTTCCTGGAACTCACTTGGTAGCCCAGGCTGGCCTCGAACTCACAGAGATCCGCCTGGCTCTGCCTCCCGAGTGCTGGAATTAAAGGCATGCGCCACCACTGCCCGGCTGATAATGGCTTTTTTATCCTGGTGAATAGATCTGTTCAAGGTTGATGTCCTATCTCAATGATTTCCTGCCTCCACAATGAGAGCTGCACTGCAAATATAACATTCACTATTTTCATCATCCAGCTTCAGCTTCTAATTTTTTCCCAGTTACTCCACTCCTGATGAACTGTCACTAGCCAGCGTTACTCTTAAAAACACTAATTTGTTCTTTCTTCTCATAGGATGATTATGTGCTGGAAGTAAGGCATTTTCAGTGTCCCAAATGGCCAAACCCGGATAGTCCCATTAGTAAAACATTCGAACTTATAAGTATTATCAAAGAAGAAGCCGCTAACAGGGATGGGCCCATGATTGTTCACGATGAGTAAGTTTCACAGTCTCGATCATTGCACACCTCTGGATATATGCATGATTCCGTTGTCCTCAGACCAGCCTGATGCGTTGTGTCCATGTGCTGATCAGCCAGGCTGGATTAGCCCCTGCCTATCATCACAGGTCACACAGCACATGTCCTCTTTTTTGTAACTCCTGATAAAGGCAAAAGACTTATATATGAACACAGAATCTGCTCTCATGCTTTATAGTGGGAACATTTGTTGATATGAGACACTGTTTCAGCACTGGAATCTTATAGGAGCAACCCTAGGATATGTCTCAGCTATTTACTTCTTGAGAAAGAAGTAAAAACAACTATTGTTTGATGTTTTTGTTTTTGTTTCTGTTTTGTCTGAAAGAGAACTCTTTATCTCATGAATTTTTCTGTTCCTATAACAACAAAAAATGTTCAATTGTGTTATATACCTATTCTATAAAGTATGTAGTTTATATATGATAACCTCAGTCAAACATGTTCTGCTTGCCCCTTTCATAAAATAAAAATAACAAACCATATGCAAACAGTAAGCCTTCTATAAAGGATTTTGTTATTAATGGCATGGACACTTAGTACTGTCTCCATTTCAACCATAATTCTATGCACACAAAAAAGGAAGACACACCATTTCAAGGCTGTGTGCTCTGAGTTCCAAGTGTATTTGATGCATCTGAATGGAGTCTTTGCCCTGTCTCTTTACTGCAAGGCATGGTGGAGTAACGGCAGGAACTTTCTGTGCTCTGACAACACTTATGCACCAACTAGAAAAAGAAAATTCCATGGATGTTTACCAAGTAGCCAAGATGATCAATTTAATGAGGCCGGGAGTCTTCACTGACATTGTAAGTGATGAACCTCATCTTTCATTGTTGAAATATCACTTCCTAGATGGTACGAGGGTCTTTTTTTTTATCCTATATAAGGAAGACCACAGTGGTTGGTAGCATTCTAGCTAAATTACAAGGCTGCACCTTGCAGAAGACTGGAAGACAGAAGAAGAAGAAGAAGAAGAAGAAGAAGAAGAAGAAGAAGAAGAAGAAGAAGAAGAAGAAGAAGAAGAAGAAGAAGAAGAAGAAAGAAGAAGAACCAAATCACTCTGTGCCCTTTTACAGGATTCATTGTGAGTCTTAATATCTGTAGTGGAATTACCAACAAATTGATTTGTTCAGCAAACTGAGGAGTTATATTCCTCAGGTTCAAATATGGGCTTCACAGAACAGCGGGAGCTATATCTCAAAGACTTAAATGTTAGAACTATTAACTCTTTTCTCTAGCCAAGTGCAGTTTCTGAAGTTAACAAATAACTAATTCTTGGGTGCTTTTAAGAGAAAAAAGATACGTTCAGTCAAGAAAGAGACACAGCACTTTCAGTTCCACAGTTTAGCTTAGAAATAACCTGAAAGTTGTTACTATTGTGGCAAAATAATAAGAAGGATGGTGGGAGTCTCAGGTGGATTTTGAAGTCCTGGTGTCACTGCTTAGAGATAAGGGCCTCATAGAAAGATCATTTGGCAGCAGGAAACCCAAACCATTAAGCCATGCAGAAGGATAGAGTGTGAAGAACATTTGGAGTGTGTCTGGTGATGGTGCTGTGCTTTGGTGATACTACAGTCATTGTTGAGCCCTTTCTGTAGATACACAGAAACATTTGATTACACAGCAATTAGAGGAAAATAAGATGCTTATTTTTGAGGATTGGGGATATAACTCAGTTAGTAGAATGCTTTCCTAACATGCACAAGAACTAGTTTTGGTCCCTACCTCCACATTAACTGGATGAATAGAACACATCTGTAGTCCTTGGGAGGTAGGGACAAGAGAGGATCAGGTCATCCTCAGCTACACAGTAAGTTCAACACCAGTCTCAGATGTAGGAGGCTAAGAAAGAAAAGGGGAAGAGAAAAGAAAGAAAGATGTTGCTTTTGAAAAGGTGGTAGGCACTGAGCACCAACAGAGTTCATTTGCGTCGTCTTCCAACTCCAGGAAATAACAGAATAAGAACCGAGTGTTTATTATTGTCCAATGTGCATGGGCTTCTTCTCTAAATTCAATGACCTAAAATCTCATTGCAAAGCAATTTTGGCTTAACCAAATAGATAAAATCAAATGCAGATTGTGCACCTCAGCTGAGTATAAGCCCTTAGTACAGCCCTGTGCTCTTCTGTGAATAGTGCCAAAACGTGTCTGAAATCATACCTGTTTTATGCAAATTCATGTCTATGTTGAACTTCTTGTCCATAATTCCCCTTTCTGTGTTTTCCAGGAACAGTATCAGTTTCTCTACAAAGTGGTCCTCAGCCTCGTCAGCACAAGGCAGGAAGAGAATCCATCCACCTCTCTGGAGAGTAATGGTGCAGCTTTGCCCGATGGAAACATAGCTGAAAGCCTGGAGTCTTTAGTTTAACACAGAAAGGGTGAAGGACAATCCAATCTAAGCATTGTTCTCCTCTTTCTCAAACTAGAAAAATGAGTCAGTTCTGTTGTCTGTTTACTTCCCATGACATGACGGTAACTCATTCCGCTGCCAAATTGACACCATTAACAACGTGTGCCTTTTTGAAAGACTTCTTGTAATTCACTTATTATGTTTGAACTAAAATGATTGCATTTTACAGGATTTCTAAGAAGTGAATTGTGGTATTTTTTTCCATATTGATTTTAACAGAAAAATTCAATTTATAGAGAATAGGAGTCACCATCCTTGGAAGATGTTTGTTTTTAAGTGTCAAATTTTTAGCTGTATTTGTAGCAATCATCAGGTTTGCTAGAAATATAACTTTTAATATAGTAGAGGTTGTAAGTAAATCACTTTATCCTCAATGATATTCAACATTTTACAACTGCAGTATTCATCTGAAGTAGAAGTGATCTAGTAACTTATGTAAATACTGCTCTGGTGTCTTCATGGACCAAATTTATATTTATAATTGTAGATTTTTATATTTTACTACTGTGTGAGTTTTCTAGTGGTGTGCTTGAGTTTAATGATGTAGTTTATTCTCTGGTCTTACTTACTTTACATGTCTTCTAAAATTATACTGTGCTAGCCAAGGAACTAACCCTGTTTCCGCATGTCATTTTAACTCTTGTGGAAAATAGAAAACCACTTGTTTTAAAAGATGTTTTTATGAGAATAACACCTTATCAAACGTTCCTTAAATGGTTTTTATCCAAGAAACTGCAAAAATAAATATATTGCCATTGACTCGTGTTTACTTGTGGAACATTGTGCTGGTCTATGTGTGGTAGAAAATTATGAATATGGGTCCCACTGAGAAAAAAATGAAAAGCCCAAAGAAATAGGTCAGAGTATCCACCTGTGCTTCCTGTGGTAGTTTGAATGTAATTGGCCCCCATAATCTCATAGGGAGTGGCACTATTAGGAGATGTGGCTTTGTTGGGGTGGGTATGGCCTTGTTAGAGGAAGTATGACACTGGGGGGCCGGCTTGGATGTTTCCTGTGCTCAGGATACAGCCCACTCAGTCAGTCAGTCAACTTCCTGCTGCCTTCTGGTCAAGATGTAGTCAGCACTACATCTTCCTGCATGCCACCATTCTCCCCACCATGATGATAATAAACCGAACCTCTGAAACTGTAAGTGAGCCACGACAATGAAATATTTTACCTTATAAGAGTTGCTGTGGTCATGGTGTCTCTTCAGAGCAACAAAAACCCTAATGAAGACGGTGTTCCCTGTGGTACTCTGCGATCTCACAAAATTTTATAATGTTGAGTTCAACACAGCTGCTGGTGCTGTCACTATAAAATGTACCAATAAACAATTGGAACCTACTTGCTTAATAAGCAGAACCACTATGTATTTCTTTTGCCTATGGGATTGCCATGGCCTGAATATGCATGACTCCCCCAAACCCATGTGTTAACATTTCCACCCCTAGGTTGACAAGAGAGAAAAGGGTCTGTCATGGTAGGGGAAACAGAGGAACAGGAGTAAGAGGCTTTTGGGCATGCCATATCTTTAGGCAGGAAGCAGAGAGAGAATGGGAAATGGGCCCTGGCTATAAAACTTCAAGGCCTGTTCCCCATGACTCGCTTCTGTCAAATTCTATAACTTTCCAGAACAGCACTACAGAGTGTTCAAACACAAGTCTATGGGGGACATTTTACATTCAAAACACAACAGTGTCCTTAAATAAGAGAGACCTGAGAGAGATCCCCGGAATCTTCACACAGTGAGAAGACCACAGCTGAGTATAAAGAATAATAATTTAAAATTTTTTTTGAAAAAAAGCAAGCTCTTGCCAGATCTTGAATCTGTCAGCATTTTGGCCTTGGATTTTCTGAGTTCTAGAACTGCGAAAAAGAAAATTATGTAGTATATAGATACCTGAGCATGGCATTTTGTTCTACTAGCCAAGCTGGCTATGAAGAATTATCAGAATGTTGCCAAAAAAGAGCATCATGTGCCAGGAAGTGATAGAGCTTTTGCTTCAGAGCCAAGACAGGCATTAGAAGCTGCTGGGCTTGCTATAGACTCCAGTCTAAACAAAGGTCAACCTAGTCAAGAGGGTGGAAACCAGAAAGACAGCCTGGGACCAGAAGGCCACACAAGAGTGGGAAAAAGACAGAGATCCTATGTTATCATTAGGATCTAAGAGCTATGCGGAACATTCCTGGAAGGTATGGCAAGCTTTCCTCATCTCTGGAACTCTTGTGGTAACAGTACATTGCAAAACAAGTTATAAATAATGATGCTGGGTTAATAGGTCAGGTGAGCCTCTGGCAGTCATCTCCATTCATTACTGAAACTTCATTGTTTCATTACATCTGTAGCTGTTATCTACGGAGTTTAATGTGATAGTATCTTATTACTATGACTGCATTGTGATCACATAGTCTTTTGACATTGCTAACTGTATTTTATTACACATCCTTAATTAGCCTATCATTCTCAAGTTTGCAAAATATTTCACCTGGAATACCAATATGCTGAATGTATGGTGTTCTGACACATTACAAATCTCCCTCTTTAGTAAAAGTTGAGATATTACAATTGGTAGCTTTAAATAATGAAGTAAATAAATGAACAACACAACACTGGTATTAAGAATCTAGACACCATTAGCCTTAAATTCTAATTCATGAGGGTTTTTTTTTAACCTCGTAAGATAAGTGTCTTTAAAATGAAAACAGAATTTGAAGGAGTAAGAAAAACATAGCATGAAATTCAAATGTTTCATTACATCCATAATGATAAGAAATTCTAACTAATCCGTCACCAGTGGTGGTTTCTAAACAGCTCTGAAGGCACAAACTGACCTTAGAGTATCTTTGCAAGGTAGGCTAATTTGAAATGCCTCCCTCCACAATTTTATACATGCCACTCACCACAGCTCTTTGCTTCCTATTTCCTTATTTTAGTCCCATGGTTGTTATAATAGTTCTGAATTATCCAGAGAGAGATGGGCTGATGCAAAGAATTTATATTTTTCTTACTAACTTAGTTGCTCTTATATTAAAAAATTATCAGCCTTGACGATTTAAAAATTAAGGTACTAAAATAGCAAATGCTATTATTACACTTATTTCAAGTAATTCCTTTTAAACAACATAGGAAGTTGAAATTATGCATTTCCAGGCTTTCCTTATGTGTGTGTGTGTGTGTGTGTGTGTGTGTGTGTGTGTGTGTGTGTTTTGTGTTGTGTTGTTTGTTTTTAAACACTGTTAAATAAGAAATCTTCCCCAGTTGTCCTATGTGGTATTCTAGTTTGAAGCCCATGAGAACACATAAAAAGGCTAAGGGAACTATGTAGAAAATACACACAAATAAAATTGAAGCCAAGAAGGCTGAGAGCCCTGGAGTTCTTAGTGCTGTTCACAGAATCCACTTCCCTGCCACTGTCCTTAGGGCACCAACCTGTGGCGGATTGTTATTTAAAAGCCCAGCTTTGCTCCCATGTCTCTTGACACTCATCCAATTTACCAGTGGAACAGATGACCCCTTGGCAGTCATGACTGCCAAGGTTGAGTAACAAAATGCTTGCATCTGATTCTCTGGGACATTGTCTTGGAACAGTGCCACCAGGCTAACACAAGGCCACACAGCAGTGGAAGGAATTCATGGTTCTGACCCCAAACCCCAGCTTCCAGCTGATATCTAGATGGAGGTACTGACCGTGTATGAAGTGAGACATTGAAGTAGCTTCTCCTGGTCACCATCAACACAGTCCAAGTGACACTTCCTGGGACATATAAGCTGTTCACACTGAGCCAGGCCCTAACTGCATAGTGAGGAGCCAGATGAGTGATTGACACTTTAAGCCATTGTACTTGGGGACTGATAAAAACCAGAAGTATGCTGGCAACCAGGTGGTCCTTTAAAAATATTTTTTTAGGTTGTCTCAGCGGCACATGAGTACTAGCTGTTCTCACACCTCTTGTCTTGCTCCCCTCCTGTGTTTTACAACATCTCTTCTGCTTTCTTCCCTGCAAGAACTCAACTCCATTCATTTTCTCTCCCTTTTAGTATTTCTCTCAACCTGAAGAGAATAAATCATTTTGCGAACAATTTGCTAACCCAACAAGATGTAACTTTTCTCTTGATTGGGACTGTCCTGTTTCTGTAGGGAGCTGTTTTTACCTATGCCAGTATTGATGAAATTATTAAGGCCACTCCACGTAGTTAAAAGGAAGATTTATTTAGTGGGTAACTTACAAATGAAGGGATAGGTAGGTCGTGGGGTCTGGGGAAGGTGTATCACAGTCCAGCGGTGTTCTCTGGAACTCTGCTTGGTCAACCTCCACCGTCAAGGGTCCAGAAACTGAGAGAGCACTGGCCCATCCAGATCTCGGATCTCCAGGTACCTCCTTTGGCCCTGCCTTGTAGGTGTGACAGTTGCCGAAGCCTCAATGGGGGTTGGAACTTCCAGATCAAAGCTGGAATGGCTACCCACTGCATGCCAGCCTCACCATGGACCAGGTTCAGGAGAAATGACATTACCACACTAGAGTCAAATGCCTGACTAGCTGTGCTTGACAATAGCCAAGAGTAACTGTCACTCAAAGAGGAGAGCAGTGGCCATGCCACCTCACCAGGCTCTTCTAGATCCAAGGTTTATGTGTGATCTGTTCATTTCATATGCATTGTCAATCAACAAAACTGGGAGGCTATCATACTATAGCAATAACTAAAATCGTAGAGACAAAGCCTCTTAATTACCTAACAATTTAGGACTCACTACTGTATTTTGTCCTTTGTGCTAAATAATAAAAATTAGGAAAGACTGCTAAGACTAAAAGATTACAAGGAGGAAGAGGAGAAGAAGGAAGAAGGCAGTATTTGATTGGTTCTCAACTACTAACATGTATTGTTGCAAGAACAGCCAGCATTTCCCTGTAAGCCTTTTCAAGTCATGTTCTGGGTAGGTGGTGTTCCATGTGTAATGCCAGCACATGGGAGGCAGAAACAGGAGACCCCAGAGCAAGCTAGCTGGCTGGACTAGAAGAATGAGTGAGCTCTGGATTCAAGTGAGAGACTCTGCCTTAGCATCTTAGGAGGAGAGAAATCAAGAAATCAGAGAAGGCACTCAACAACCACCTCAGGCCCCCATATGCACACCTATGCATGAGCAACATGTCTACACACATGTAAATTTGCATACACTTTGCATGCATATCACATACATGTGCAAAAAAAAAGACTGAATTTCAAAGATATTCTTTGTAAAACAGATGGCTACTGAAATGTATCATCTACTTTGGGTGTCTTCAGATAATGAATTGTTTCAGTATGAAGTCTTACCACCCCAGGTAAGTCATTTAACTCTGAGACACATTTTCTCATCTGTAGAATTAGAGGACTGACCAATCACTGTGGTGCTCTCACCTCTACAACCATTTTAAACTCCTCATTGTGAAATATGGAAGTACATCTTTTTGAGTAGCATGAATCTTTGAAGCATCTTCCAAACATAAATCATCATCCTTCCAAATAAAGTTTCAAAGTTAAAATCATAAATTTCGAAGGAAAAATGTTATTACAAGAAAAGGGGAAAATATCTATGCTTTTGAGCATCTACTTTGATAGGTGACAGGCATCTTCTTTAGCCTTTATACCAACCCTGGGCGTTACCTCTACAGAAAGAAACAGTACTACTTACAAAACCAGTGAACTAACAGTGTCTCCTGAGTCTAGAACAAGGAAAACTTGGCAATAGTGATACTTCATTGGTATTATCTGGAAGAGACTAAAAGATGGAAATATGGAAGCTATGAGGATTAAGTTTACCAGAATAATTAGATCAAAAGTTCATATTTGGGGGTCAAGTATACCAATCACACTTTTCTAATAAAGTTTTATTAGGACAGTCATATTGTCTATGGCTCTTTTTGCCTTGCTGATCCTAGAAGAGTAATATGCTTGTATGCTTAGAACTTATTCATGTATACCTTACCCCCTTACACACACACACACACACACACACACACACACACACACACACACACACTGCTACCTTTACTTGAAAGCTCTGAAGGAAAACTTCATATTGAGCCAGTTGAGTCTGATTGCTCCTAATTTTGTTCAAGCTCATTGTTGTTCCTTTCCTATCATCGCTAACAAATATTAGTCATTACACAGTAAAAGTACAGGTGTGTGTGTGTGTGTGTGTGTGTGTGTGTGTGTGTACATGCTTTTTCCATGCTGACCCTTTCCAAATAGCACCTGATATTTTCTTATCATATAACCCATGCATAATACTAGATGATCTCAAAGGAGGAACTGGTTTCACATTCCAGAAGAAAAACACTTAAAGTCAGATGGGTACTTAACAGAGTTTTAAAGCCAAAACTATTTCTATAAAGAAGCAAAGACATTTTACTTGAAATATAATCTTTTTATAAGTTGGAGATTATGTGCATATATTTGCACATATACATATATATGTGTACAAATATATACATATATGTATATATCATAATTCATGGATCACACACTCCAAGTGTACAAGTTCCTGGTTTTCAGTATATTCAGAGTTGTGCCATTGTTAAAAGGTTTATTAGTAGTCATTCCGTTTTCCTCTCAATTCTCCGAGCACTATATAGAGATGTGTTTTTCTGAATGACACAACATGAAATTACACAATAAGTGGCCTTTTCTGTTACAGAATACTTTGTGTTCATCCATATCATATGTAACACATACCTCATTTCTTACTATTGAGCAATAGTCCATTGGGTGGATATTCCACATTTATTCATTTTTTAACTGGTGAGATATTACAAATAATGTTGTTATTAATATCCAAGTACAGGTTTTTTATAAGGATTTCTCCATTGTTCTCGGTTATTCTTCAATAATCCTTTCAACATCTTTGTGTCTACACTAACATTCATTATCTTTTTTATTCCTGCCATTCTCATGGGTATAAAACAGTATCTCACTGTAGAATTAGTTTTAATTTTTCATACTATTATTAAACTTTTGTGTATCTTTAGGGAACTGCCAAATCCAAACTTCTGAACACTATTAAAATTAGGTTATCTTTTTCATATTGAATTATAATAGCTCTTTATATATTCTAGCTACATATTCTTCCCTAAATAAATGATTTACAAAAAAAAATCTGATTCTCTGGGTTCTTTGGAAGTGTGCGTTTTTATTTTGTAGCACTTTCCTTGGAAACTCCAAAGTTCTTAATTTTTATTTTGTCCAGTTTGTCTATTTTTTTTCTTCTGATGCTTGTGATTTTTGCTTCAATTACTTAATAAACCATTGCCTAATTCAAACCCATGAAGATTTATGCCTATGTTTTATTCTAAGATTTTTACAGTGCTAATTCCTTTTTAGAATTTTTTTTAGATGCATCCTTAGTCAGTTCTTATATCTTCTATGAGGCAGTGATCCAACTTCATTGTTTCTGGTTATTCATGTTTTCAATCATCATTTGAAGAACAGGTATTTCTCTTCACTGAATTGTCTTAGCACACTTTTTAAAAGGCAATGGAACAAATGTGAGTGTCACTTCTAACCTCTCAATCTTATTACTTTTTTCCTTTTTTTATTTTTTATTTTTATTTTATTTTATTTTATTTTACAATACAATTCAGTTCTACATATTTTCCACGGATTCCCTTGTTCTCCCCCCTCCCGCCCCCCTCTCTTTCCCCCCAGCCCACCCCCCATTCCCACCTCCTCCAGGGCAAAGCCTCCCCCAAGGACTGAGATCAACCTGGTAGACTCAGTCCAGGCAGGTCCAATCCCCTCCTCCCAGGCCGAGACAAGCGACCCTGCATAAGCCCCAGGTTTCAAACAGCCAATGAGCACAGGACCCTGTCCCACTGTCTGGATGCCTCCCAAACAGATCAAGCCAATCAACTGTCTCACCCATTCAGAGGGCCTGATCCAGTTGGGGGCCCCTCAGCCACTGGTTCATAGTTCATGTGTTTCCATTCGTTTGGCTATTTGTCCCTGTGCTTTATCCAATCTTGGTCTCAACAATTCTTGCTCATATAAACCCTCCTCTTTCTTGTTAATTGGACTCCTGGAGATCCACCCGGGGCCTAGCCGTGGATCTCTGCATCTAGATCCCTCAGTCATTGGATAGGGTTTCTAGCACGACAATTAGGGTGTTTGGCCATCCCATCACCAGAGTAGGTCAGTTCGGGCTGTCTCTCGACCATCAAGAAATTAGACATCAAAATGCCCAACAGTCCAATTAAGAAATGGGCTATAGAACTAAACAGAGAATTCTCAACAGAGGAAACTCAAATGGCTGAAAGACATTTAAGGAATTGCTCAACATCCCTAATTATTAGGGAAATGCAAATCAAAACACCTGAGATACCACCTTTTTTTCCTTTTTGATGCTATTGACACTGTTTTTCTAAAGCCACTTTTGGTTCACTGATTCATACTTTACAGAAAGGCAAATGCTGTAAGTTATTCCTGATTCTGCAGTTTTTCTGAATTGATAAATTCAGGTATTTTCTTTTGTATTCTTTTCACTATGTCTTTGGGTTTCCTATGCAGTTCTTGGAGATTCTATGCAAATAGAGTTCATTTTCTTCCTTTCGAATACAGACTTTTTTTAATCTTATTTTGTTGCCTAATTGCCATGGCCTAACCCCTCAAAACAGATTGAATCACTGTGGCCAAGTGACAACATTCCTGTCTTACTTGTGGTGTTAGGTGAAAATCCTTCAGTATTTTGCCATTAAATATGATACAAGTTGTGGGTTTTTCACGGCTGTCTTTTATAAGGACATCCCTTTCTATTCTTAGTTTGCTTTGTGTTTTGTGGTGGGTTTTTCTGTTTTGTTTTTATCGCGAAGGGGTGGTAGAGTTTTTCAAACACTTTCTCTGCTTGTAATAAAAGGATAATGAGGACTGTGAATTTACTGTATCAATTCTCTTTTCCAAAAATTCAAGAGAAAATAATTTTCAAAAAAATTTTTCTAAATAGCTCATAACTTTACAAAAGGCATGAAACATTACTTTTGCAGTTGTAGATATGTCAGTCTAAAGGTGTCTAGCAGAATCGATTTGAAAAATACAAAAATATAACTACATGCAATTTTTTTCTGGCAAAAAAATAGTAGAACTGCATTTGCTGATATGTTCCTATAAGAAAAAAGAAGCACAATAAATTAAACTATGATCATCATCACTTTTACATACACAAAAATACACAATAGATTTATTAAAGGTCTCTGTAATGACTGGCATCTTCTACTCCAAAAGTTTTACTAAAATAGAGATTTGAGTTTCAAAAACACCATTGCATTAACGTACTCAAAACATATGCTTCATGTTTTAAATGAGTCATGCTCAAAACATAAAACTTCATGCTTTAGCACATTGATAAGCATGTTTGTCATACACAAATTGACAGCTTTGATGCCTAAAAAATGAATTCCCATTTATGGCTTGATTGTGCTCTGTGTATTAAATACAATGCCTTCTGCTTTAATCCGCTCCAATATTGGCCCGTAGATCTCCTTTGTAAATGGCCCCATTAGGCCTTTGGCTTCAATTTCACCTAAAAGAAAACACATTTTTGATTTTCAATTTAAAGGTGATGTTAAAGATCTATTTCCATGTCAAGAGTCCAACACCAGGCCCAACTGGTATTGTATTCCACAGTTAAGGTGTTCAATCTAGATGTGACAATAAAGAGAGAACATGGAAAATTAAAATTTGAAATTCTTTACAGAAAGTCCCAACTTAGACCCAGAGAGGCTAAGTAACAAAAAGGGCTCCAGGGGGACACGTGATCTCCCTGGACTTTGTGGGTGGACTGTGGCGGGTGGAGATGGGAATAGGAGGGATCAAGTCGGAAGGGGTGTGGAGGGAGAGAGAACAGGGAAAGATGACCGGCATGGGGGGAGCATTTGGGAGACTATGTGGAGAACGAGTGCAGTGGAAACTCCCTGGAATGGAATCTACGACAGTGACCCATGGAGGAATTCTAGTAAAGGGGCATGTGGAGCCTGAACCAGCCTTCTTCTGTAACCAGGCAAGGCTTCCAGTCGTGGAACTGGGATACCAGTCCAGCCACAGAATCTTCGACCTTCAGTTTGCCCTGCCTGAAAGATGTGTTGGAGTAAAGGAAGCAGAGAACTTGTCAGAGCAGCCAACCAACACCTGGTCTAACTTGAGGCTCACACTATGAGAGGGAGGGTTCACAGGGACTCACAGAGACTCAATTGGCAATCGGAGAACCTGCATGGATCTGTGCTAGGTCCTCTGCATATATTTTATGGTTGTGTGACTTCTTCTTCTTGTGGGACTCCTAACAGTGGAAACAGGGTTGTTCCTGACTCTTTTGCCTGCTCCTGAGACCCTTTTCCTCCTCCTGGCTTGCCATGTTCAGCCTGGATATGAGGGTTTGTGTCTCATCTTACTGCATCTGTTATTTTATGCTCTGTTGAAATCCCTGGGAGGCCTGCTCTTTTCTGAAGGGAAACAGAGGAGGACTGGAACTGGGGGAGAGGGTAGGGGACTTGGGGGAATGAGAGGAGTAGAGGGAGGGGAAACTGCAGTCAGGATGTATTGTATGAGAGAAGAATAAAAAAAGGGGGTGGCTTTATGGATTTCAAGTTTGTTAATGGAGTAAAAACATTAAGAACAAATTATTCTTAGAATGTGAGCTTTGTCCAAGCTAGTGATATGCTTTATGACAGTGTGCCCCAGTGCTAGGAAGTAACAGGGAGTCACAGATACCAATCAACCACAAAGTCACCCAAGGAAGCAGCTGATACTCTACAGGGGCCTGTGTGGCTGAACTGCGCTTTTCAGTTCTTCAGCTCTATTTAATATATCTTCCCTTAAAGTATCTTCAAACTCACAATAACTATTCACAATAAAAATGCCACTGTAAGTCATGGAACACCTTGGAAATAGTTGTTCAGTGTGTATAAGATGCTAAGATATGAAAATTAATAAACCACAGTCTATAACCTGATGATCTACAAATGAACACCTTCTGCTAATTCAGAGCAACCACTCTCTAAAACTAGAAACAAAAAGGGAAGATTTTTAAGAGACAGAGGGGTTAAAGATACCATCAAAACAAGCCTGAGTTTCCACTTTCAATATGAGGAGACCTTGGCCCACAGATGTTGAGCTATATCTGTTCCATCATTCAGAGGTCCTGTGACTGTGCTGGGTGAAAATTTGGTCTCATGTCAGGGCCTATGCTGACTTGTCACTGTAGTGTGGCCCCCATCCAGGTATCTTCCAAGACTGCTCATTTTCAATAAAGCAAACTCTTTGCTGTCTAGGCACTGGTTGACTTGAAGGTAAAGAGGAAACAGACCCAGTCCTGATGAAAGTGAACTTACCATCCAGCAACATTTTAGCTGCCATGGCTGTCGGTAACCCCACAGTTTTAGCCATTGCTGAAAAGCCATTGAAGTCTCCATAAACCACAAGATCAATGATCTTATTTTCTAAATGTCCAGAGGGATGCCTGATGCCAAAGCTGTCTCTCATCACAATCATATCTTTTTCTTCAGGGCCTTAAAACAAATGCAAACATTCTAAATCATCATCGTAGCTTAACTATTATTTGTATTTTATCTTTCTGCCCTTCTCTGAAGTTTCCCATCCAATTACATATGATCTCTAGATAACCATTTATGATGCTTTTTACCCAAAGATCAGTGAAAACCTCAAAAAAAAAAAAATGAAAACTTTGACCACATTCGTTTCTCAGTATCGAGTAGTCTGGTTGGTGTGACAAGAAAGATGGACACTTGCTCCCAAAAATATTGCTTTGGTATTTACCTAATACACTAAACACAAAACTCTTTTTTCCTTCTCATGGTTTCTGAATTCATTATTTCCTAATCATTTTTCTGTTATTGCCTCAGCCCAGTGCCCTTTCCCTCTTTTCAAATCTCTCCCTTTCTGTTGTGTGGCTGCCACTCCCGAGACCAATCCTTTGTCCAAACTGTCTTGTGATTCTTCTTCAGCAATGTTTAGTGAAAACCCATAACCTACCATAGGAGAGTTTTGAGACCAAGTGCTTGGAGAATGCATCCACAATAGACTCTGCCTGAGGGACCTGCTCATCCCCCAGTAAGCCCAACCTGAAAAGCACAAGTGTCTCTGTTAGTTCACAGCCTATGCATGTTCTCTAGGGAGTAGAAAAGAGCTCCTGGGCTCTTAGGCATTAACTCACAAGTTCTAAGATTCACTTAAACTGGAAAATGGTAATAATAGGAATGCCTTAGCTTCAGGATCTCCCCAGATTCCCTGAGACACTGCTTCATAGAGCAGGGCAAAGGGGTATAAAAAAGCTCATGTTTTATGACATTTTAAGAGTTAATTTACAGATTATTTGTCTCACATTAAGTATACTTGTATGAATAATATTCCATAGTCACATGAACGAATATTCTGCAGTCAGTAGGGGAATACTCAGAGAAATCCCACTTTATCCAGGAACGGAGTGAGAAAATGCTTCAGAATAAACATTTTCCAGGTCATAATTGCCATCAGATTGCTTCACTTATCTACTTTTTTATCCCAATACAAACATAATATATTATAATCTCTCTAAGGCCAACCTAATGAGCATTAATTAGCTAATAAACAGCTAACTAATCAAAGACAAATATTGTGTGTGGTATGCCATAGCCTTTCTTTGGCCAGAAAGGACTACATCATTAATCACTGGTCCAATGTGTTTTGATCTAAATGAATAAAAGGGCCCTTACCATTCAGCAGCCTCAAGCTGGGTACTGTCCCCTCCCAGCTTTGTAAAGACAACTTCCTTAAGCTTCTCACATGAAGAGGAGCGGGAAATTCCAACTAGGTCACATAGGAGCTGTTTCTGATTGGAAAAAGAAACATGGAAAGTCTAAGCTCCTAAGTAGTAAAACATCAATTATCTGAGAAATAAGTCTATCAAGACATCAGACATCAAGTGGACCTCAAGTTTGTTAGAAAAAAATTAAAATAGGAAATTGAAACATAAATTACATGTGTATAAATAGATACATATGCATGCATGCATATCGATATATCACAAATGCTTGGGATTCCAGAACAATGTTTAACAATAAAAAGTCAATGGTAAAAAGGGGAAACACGAAAACACTTCCTGGTCATGTATCTTCTCCATCACTGTTTTCACCCATACTCCACACACACCCTGTAGCCATCAATCTGGAGCAGGTTAAAGTACAGGGGACTTACTGCTGTGGTTGCCAATGGCAACCAGAGTTCTTTTGTCACTTCAATAGATGAAAAAGACCTTGCAGGGAATCAAATTTCAAAAGAACACTTAAAAGAGTGGCCATAGATTTTTTTTTTCTTCTTTCTAAACAAAACTTTTTCCAGGGTCCTGGAAGGAAGCTAGGCTCCAGATCAGAAGTCAGCCAATTGGTTCCCAGGCCCAGTGTGGCTCATTGCCTGCTTTATGAAATAGGAGTTCACTGGAAGATGTACCTACCCACGTGTTTATGCATCATCTGTGGCAGTACTAGAGTGCTCTGCAGAGACTGCTTGGCCCACAAAGTCTAAAATGTTTACAATCTGATGCTATGCAACAAGAGTGTTGTTTGTGTTCTACACAATAACTAACAGCATCCTGGGAGACCCAGGAGGAATATACTGCTTCCCAGCCTACCTGCTCAGCTGCTATTTAGATGCCAGCCACTAGTGGGAGCTCTACTTGACATTCAGCTATTCTAAATTCCAGTCCAACTCCAAGACTCCAGGATATGACACAGAAATGCCTAAAACTCAGTAATAAACTTATTACTCATGATCATACACGGCCTAATGAAAGGAATGGCAAGATTCATACCAGCACCCTCCCAAATATCACACTCAGTGGGTCCAAATGACCTACACAACTGGAAAATTCCAGAGTCCAAAACAAAGAGTGAAGGCATCTCCTTCCAGAGGTCAGGGGCAAGATCCTGTGGAGTGAGTACAGGAGCAGACCAGGCACATTAGCCCATCAACTTCTCCATCTTCCCCAAGTGCGGAAGGGGGAGATGTTCTCAGGACTCATCATTGTACATCAGCTACAGAAAGGATGCTTTGGAGGGGGTTTTTTGTTGTTGTTGTTTATTTTTTGTTTTTTTTTTTGTTTGTTTGTTATTTTGTTTTGTTTTGTTTTGTTTTAGTTCTCTGCAAAACTTATCTCTCCCTGGTGTTGGGGATCTCCATTTGGCCGGGGGTGGGGGTGGGGGTGAGGCATTACAAACCACGCCCTCAGCATGCCAAGGGGTGCCTCTCCCCTGGAGCTGTTCTCTCCAGACCCAGCCCCTTAGAAAGCCTGCCAAGGGTCAGCTCCTCCCCTGGGGCTGCCCAAGACCATGCCTACAGAGTATTTAAGACGTGGTCTGCCAGACCCATCACATGATTCCTCTTCTGCCTTCCCAAGAGTCACCTGGGAGTTGCTTTGCTCTGTTTATTAGACCTGGACTTATTAATTTGGCTTGATTGGCTTATTGCATTGGCAGAGGATGCCCAATGACTGGAGATCCAATACTTATCAACTGGGTCATCTCAGAAGGCATGTGTGCAGCGGACAGCACAGAATTCTGGAGATACTCACCCAGGTGAGAGGGTTGGACTCAGGTAGGAGGGCAGGATATGCTTCTCTGTTGATGAGACCCAACTTTACAAATCCATTCAAGGCTTTAGAATATCCCTGAAGAATTAATAAGTAGCAAATGGATTATTTTCCCTTAAAAGACAAATGAATTTTTAGCTATTTTTTAAGCAAGATCTACCTTTACAACTAATTAAGCTTTTTTTAAAGAGTGTTTTATCTTTATAACTTATTTGGAAATAATCTTCATTGCTGATATATTAATAGTATCATAATTCAGCTGGTTCACATAAAAGACTTTATAAATGGGCCCTTTTTCATTGTCTCAGTACTATGTTATATGGTATGTTCTGGAAGCATACAGGCTAATTTCCTGGTGAATTATATAATGCAGTTTAACAGAATATTATTTGATAGAACACTCAGATTTTGATCTTTTCTTTATTACACTGCTTTGTGTTCTCTTTACGTGCTAAGGATCCGTTCCAGGGCCTTGTACATGCTGGGAAAGCACTCTATCAGTTTAGTTTCTATCTATTTTGCTTTCTGGTGATGGAAAGAACAATAATCCATATCCCCCTAAAAGCAGAGAACTCATTCTACAGTGAAGAGCTAGGTATGTATAGGATATGGGGAAGGACACCATGCTAGGACTCCTTTACCTGGTTTTCTCATTTTGAACATATTTATAACATCTCAAGTGTGATCAGCTGAAGTTTCTATTTTGTGTTTAAGAAAGAATTTCAGATCTGCTTTCAGGAAGTCCATCTAACCCTGTCACTTCTCCCAGACTCAGTTCAGGTGTTTGAAATGATGCTAACCTCATCATAAGCCCTGGAAACATAGAGGACACTGATCTCAAAAATAAATCACAGCTAACAAAACAAAATTTATATGTTTAGCTGTTAGGAAAAGGGGCAGTTAGTTACTCACGATGGATTTGAACCTAATAGACCATAACAGGAAGCTGGAACCAACTTGGTACTTCGGGGAACCTGAGACCACTATCATCTTACAAGACCGAGAAATGAAGTGCTCAAATCCAGGTATACCTGAAGCTGGCCTCCTGCTTGCTCCCTATCCCGGGAGAGTCAATAAATTCACTATTTTGAGTTGGGTCTCCTAACAATTTAATAAAAGGATTTTTTTTTAAACCAGTAAACTGTGTTGGAAACAGAATGTCCTAGCTGCATAGGGGCAGAGAATAAGCAGCAGTTGAGTGTTCAGCCCAAAACAAGACATTTAAACCATCCCATGGAACATTGCAGAAGAAGGAACAAAAAGACTGTAAGAGCTGGAGGGCTACAGGGAGGAGAGAAGAGAGGTGTCATATTCTAGACAATACACAGTCACTGCAGTTATGAACTCTCAGTGACTGTGGATGACGGCAGTGCATATGTATCAACAACCAGGCAAGGGTGGAGGAGGAACTCAGGGAGGAGCCTCAGTCCCTCACTGCTTAATGATTTCCTATGGATAGAGTCAAGAAAAGGGGGAGACACTACCTTCAGTTTGTACCCACTGGTAACCCTGCCAGACTTCCTAAGGGATAGTACCAATTCAACGATCAGACAAATAGCCCTGATTAAACTAAACAGGTCATACAACAAAACCAAGTCATAAACCTTGGGAAGGGACACACAGGGAAAGGGTTGGGTAGGTGGGGAGTGGGGGGACAAGAAGTTTAGGAGAGAGTAACCAAAATGCACTATACAAAAGTATGAGATTGCCGAGTAACTTAATAACTAACTTATTTTCTGAAAAAATAAACTCGAACTTGGTTTTTCATTCTAATTATTAGAAAACAAATAAGCATATACACTACTTACATCAAAACTAGCAATGTTTTTAAAATATAGCACTTACCTTATATCTCAGTGTACCCCTCAACAACGTGTGGGCAGATGGAATCCCATAAATTTCAGCATATCGTGTACTATCTCTGTTAGGATACCCTTCCAAGTTCAGGCCTGGGAAGTAATCCATGGATGTGACAGAGTCGAGAAAAGAGACTCCCCCTGTCACATTCACAACCTGAGGAAGAATGAAAAATAGCTGGGCTTATCTGCATTAATTATTAATGTTTAATTAATTATCATTAATTAATTAAACAAAACTAGCAGAGCTTTGAAAAACATTAATGAAACTCTGATTGCTACTCAGCATGCTATTAGCCAAGCTGCTCCTCTTGGAATAACTTGCCAGACTTCCCCCCAAACTTTCACATCCTAATACACTTTATTTTCTAAACAAAAGTCTCGTTTTCAATTGGCTTTTGCTCCTGGTTAAAATAGTATTATGCTGTATTAGGGGTTTTTTGTTTGTTTGTTTGCTTTGCTTTGCTTTTTTTGTAAGCTAATAGCATCAAGTATGCGTTCAATGGCTTGTATGCTCTGACAGCAATGGCAATATTCCTTTCTTTAGTCTCATATCTCCTCTGAATACACCAGGCACTAGTCTTGCACGTTTCACTCTCCCAACTATCATTTACTGAATGCTCATTACTGCATGTGCCAGAAATGACACACATTGTAGCGAGAACAAGGAAAACAATG
This sequence comes from Peromyscus eremicus, assembly GCF_949786415.1. NCBI lineage: Eukaryota > Metazoa > Chordata > Mammalia > Rodentia > Cricetidae > Peromyscus > Peromyscus eremicus. The sequence goes on from NC_081418.1 coordinate 34,945,930, forward strand.
AATAGGATTCAATTCACATCTTTTGTTCACTCTTTGTTCACTGGAAAAGCCTTTGCTGAATGTTCGGCAATCATCGGCAACTGCACAAAACTTGAAGCGCATGTTGAAGAGGCAGCAGAAGGAAGACCTCCCTTCATAACAGAGACAATGCCAAGACTACACAATGAAGCTCAAATACACCTTCCTGCTGGTGAGAAGCTAAGCCCTGATTCCCTAGAGCCCCGTACCCCTCCCCAGCATACATTCAAAGTGCGAGGAGACACTGTTTCATGTTTAACTTTAAAGTATTACATTTCCTCTTAGAGCTTGAAGTCTGTGGTTGTCCTTGAGATAATGAAAAACATTCTGGAATGATAAAATCAGGGCTGAGGCTGCTGTCAAGCTGGACTTTGTCCTGCTGGAAACAATTTGACCGAATTTCTAAAGCTGCACAAACTAAGCCTGCAGGAGACAGTTGCCAGGGTTCACAGGGATTTTCCCAAAGGAAACTGGGCTAAAGGCAATGGTGCCCAGAATACATTTCTGGATGAGCTCACCTATATTGAAGCGTAAGAGAGACAATGGAAACTAATTCATACACTACCGAGGGCCCACAAAAAAAATGGGCTGCAGTGTACATAGGATGGGTGAAGTGAGATCTTTTCAGTTGAAAAGATCACTTGCAGTAAGTATGCCTTCTAGAATCTCAGAAAGAATCCCAAGAATGTGAAGAATGCTTCTCATTTAATTTGATCAGAGCCTCTTCTTTAGACTGTATTAAACTTCTTCTAATAGAATTCTAGTTTTAAAAACAACCTAATAAAGAAGCCACAACCTGGGTCTCTGTACCCATCTTACTTCTGAAACCTACAGCAACTCTAAAGTCCTGCTTCTTCAATTGAAGATCAGGATAATTTTTAAAGAAAAACTCTTGCCAGGCATTGTAATAAAAATCTATAATCCCAGAGTTTGGAGCCCTGAGACAGGAGAATTGCTAAAAGTTCGAGGCCAGCCTAGACTATATACTAAGACCCTATATAATAAGAAAAAAAAGGAAGAAAAAATTACCAACTTAAAATAAATCAGCAAGTTTCATAAAATCAGATAGTTTAAACTGGCTGCTAGTGATTCACTTAGAGAAATTAACAGCCGATGGACCTGATCCCAAATTAACAGTGTGGGTATGAGGAACTCAGAGTTAAACAGAAGCAGACAGATAGGGAGAGGGGTCACTACCAGGTAATAAGGATTTGAACTTCCAAGATGGCTGGTTTCTTCCTCTCCAGGATGCTGGCTTCTTCATCAACCTCCTGACCTGAGACAAAAGCCTGGAAGCTTAAAACCTGGTGAACTTTTTTTTCCCACTATTAGCCCCTCTCCTTAAGGAGAAACTGAATTTGGGACACCCAGGCTCCCTCTACACACACACACACACACACACACACACACACACACACACACACACACTCACACTTTGCAGAGGGTTCTTTTCTGTGCCTTGCTGTGTATGTGTGGTTCCTCACCACTCTTAAAAGCCTTTCTTCACCAGCTGCTTCTGTCTGCTGCATCTCAAAGTTTCCCTGCTGTTACATATTGCACATGAGATTTTTTTCCCCCCGCTATTTGATTATTTAACTGGCAAAGGAAACGAACCAATCAAGACGCCTGCCCTGTAACATTTCTCACCGTTTGATAAGCAGCTGGCAATCCCAATGTCCTGGGTTCAAAACAAGCCCTGTCTAGTTCAATATACTATTAAGAACTTCAATGGAGACATTAAAATACATCTGTCCATTTTGCATAGAAAATGCATTTCTCTCTGCTCAGACAATGCTTGTGCCCCAGACCCACCCCCAGCAGAAGTATAGCACATTACATGTTGTGGTTGCAGGATTGTCTGAGTCCAATTCTTTTTCACACACATACATCACCTAACCAATGAGGATCACAGGCCTATATCTTAGAATAAATACTCAAATACTCAAAATAAGTAATGAATCAGCCTACCTCCATCTTGGGCTTGAAAGCCATCTTATAGTAAAGACAAACTAGGCTCATCCTGTTTATGATTAAACCTCTGTTTCTCAAGGATTGGACTATGCCCCATCTTTAACCTTAACTACAAATAGCTCTGTACTGCCTGTTCCTGGAAATAACAACCATGCTTTTGTTTAAGAAAAATTATTACTATCTTGCAATCCTTTGTTTCAAAAGGTTGTTTTGACTACCTGTTTTTATGGCCACCTTACAATCATGTCTTTGTTTCAGAAGGTTGTTATGACTAACTTGTTATGCTTATTCTCTGCTCCGGTAACCCAACCTATTTTGCCCTACAAATCCCCTATTTGTAAACCCACTATCCCTGAGCTATAAAAACCATCTCTTCCTCATGTCTAATACTGACCTGTTCAACCCCACCTTACAGAGAAGCAGCCTATGTACATGAATAAACAAATATTGCTTTAATTAATTTAGCCATGATGATTTGGGTCGATGGTCTTTCTCCTTGAATCACTGGGATTAACCACTAAACTAATAAGAAACTTAGCACAGTAAAGGTACAGGCTGTCATTTACTTGGGACCATCCCATCAGTCTTTTGGTGTTTTATGTGCTTACTTTTAATCCATGTAATTACACATTTTTTTTCTGAAGTAAAAACAGGCTGTGAGTCACACAGAAGCAGATTTGTGCCTGTCTACCTGACCCATTGCCTGTATTCTTTCTACTGTATCACATGAACATCTTCATTTTGCTTACTTCTAGATCAGTATTTTCAAAAGGATATTGGAACACTACAGCATCTAGAATCCTTTTACAAGCGCATCCTCCAAAAGCCATGCTGGAGTGGCGATGGGCGCAGGAAGCAATCAGTTACTCTTGATTTTCTAAAGGGGAGGAGGGGGCCTGCTTCCCACATGTATGAATTTCCTACTTTCCATGGGAAGTGTACTACCATCTATGAAGGGATGGAACTAAGAGAAGACTGGTCACTGCCTCCAGACACATGGGAGGTGGTCAGATTTGCTAGGAGTCAGAACAGTACTAGTGACTAGAACTCACAAGAACATAGGACAAGGCACTATGCTCTAATTCACAGGCTCCTTTCTAATTACTAGAAAAGTTTCAGGCTTGAACTTTAAGCACAAAGCAGGGAGGGCTTCATCATTATTGTTCTGTAAATTCTGTAAGGCCTCCTTTGTGGCTGAGGGTGACAGTGGCAGAGGGGACAGAAGGACAAGAACATGAGAGACAGTTTTTAAGAAGCTTATTGATAAAGATTGGGGAACAGAGCTATAGACATGATTCATTGAAAATTTTTAGATGCAGACAGTCCAAGTACCTAAGTGTCAGACACTCTGATTGAGTTCAGACAAAAGGACAGTGAACAAAGGCTGGAATGGCTAGGAAACTCTACAAGAGGAGATCTGAACAAGACCTTGAAAAAGTATCATTTTAGTAGAGAAAAGAGAAGCATCGTGTTTTTCTCTTCAAATCCTCCAGTGTCAGAAAAACGCAAGAAAGCCCTCCATTTTAGAAAGCAAGTTAAGGATGAAAAGGCAGTGGAAGGGGGGAGGAAGTGGGGGGAGACACTTCAAATTCAGCAGATACAACTTGTGCTGTCAGAAATGACTTGTTGCTTTTCCTGAACTCTTGGGAGCACTGAGTTCTTTCCAAAGCTAGTATTTGCCAAAGACTTGGGGGATGCCGATAAGTCGGCTGTTAGGCAGATCACAATTGACACTTAGGCAGATCACAATTGACACAGCTTCACTAACTCACACCACAAGAAGGCTGCAAAGCGCAATACAGTAGGGCCACACACCTTTAATCCCAGTACTCAGGAGGCAGAGGCAGGCTGATATCTGTGAGCTCCAGGCCAGCCTGGCTACAAAGCTAGTTCCAGGACAACTATTACACAGTTAAACCCTTGTCTCAAAGAAAAAAGAAAGCAGCAAAGTGGCAATTTTCATCCTTGTTTTCAGACAAGGAGCCAGTAATGTCAGGGCTAGAGCACAAAGCCAGGCTTCTGATATTGATGCCTCACTAGTCCCTGAAGGTATATGTCACTGACTGCCTCTTTAACTTTTGTCTTTCTCATAATTTATATGCCCTCCTGAACAGAAACATCATGGTCAATGAGAGCAGACATTTTTCCAGCCTTTGCATATTACTCTGTACCAAACATGAGCCAGACAGACTGCAGAAGGTGACAGGGGCTAACACATGAAGGGAGACAGGCTGAGGCATGTAAAAGAAAGCATGATTGGTAGAACATCAGGCTCAGATTCTGTCCCAAACCTTCACAGGACTTCAAGACAAGTTGGAATGCCAGTGCTCCATCACACAGCAGAGCCCGGTGCCTGGGGAACTTTATGCTTGCTTGGCTTCTGGAGACACTATGAAGGATGCCAGCATGTGCCCCAGAGCTCAGCAGTGCCTTCCTCATCCTAAAGCATCCCCCTAAAATACCTCACTAGCTTAGCAGTGTTAGACACAGCTGTGATCCTCTGGTTACTAAGTCATTTACTAAGTTACTAAGTTCTCAAGTTCTGCTGCTTGTTAAAAAATCACTTGGTGAGCTTTGAAAATTTGCCAAAGTTTAGCAAATTAAAATCTTCAGGAATGAGCTTTAGGCATCCATACTTTTCAAACTTTCATTATGATTCATTCAATGGGTAGCCATATCTATGAGTCATGATGATATCACAGGCATAAGTGACCAAGGCTGATAGAAACACATATGTTGTTTCATAAGCAATCCTGTCAAATATAAACTATGTGACTGCTAACTATACTCATTCTATAAATACCTTCCTCGTAGCTAATGGTAATTTTATTCCTCTCTCCCTAAATATTATCTGGAAAGGGAATTTTCAAGTGACCTTACCACACACAAATACACAAAAGATGAATGTTTGAGGTGACCATTATGCTAATTACACTGACATAATCCTTGCATAAATAAATGTGTTACATTGTATATCATTTATGCACGTATCAATATAAAATTCAAAATTTAAAGAAAAAAACTTTAGTCCTGAAAAAAATTTAGATTCATATATAAGCTGAAAATGTATAACATGAATATTAGAAAAAAATATTTTTACTATAGATCAGAATGCATGACTTATCGTGAAGGGCCGAGACTGGAGAGCAAGGTAAGGGAGGTGCCTAGGACAGATGATTCACAAAAGAACCCTCAGTCCTGATACATTTTCTTCCCAAACGTGAGTCTTCCCTTACAGTTAGAAACACAAATACAGAGGTGGCCAGCTGTGGCTTCGATGCCTGCTCTGCCACTTGGATTCTCTAACTGCAGCTGCGTTGTGTGGCTCACTCCACTTCCTCCTCGTATCCGTGTTCTGTCAGGAACGACAGCTCTCCTGCCTGCCTGGCCCCTTCCACTTTTTCAAGGGTGAGCACATCCTCTTCTGTTACACTCCGCTCCCCAGCCTCAGTCTCTCCACACAGGCTAGGCAATTGGACTCTTGACTGTAGTTCTGTGACAAATTAGACTTTTGGAAATTGTTCCTGGGATGACAGTTATTTAATCCAGCTTCTAACTCCCTTAGCAAAAAAAGGAATCTGATAAAAAGAAATGGTTTTGGAGGAGTTAATGACACGGCTCAGCTAGCAAGGGCATTTACACCAAGCTTGAGGATCTGGGTTTGAACCTACTTAGTAGGAGAGAATCAGTTCCCACAAGTTGTTCTTAACCTCTGGAGTAGCACCATGATTCACAGAGGTATGGATGCACATGCACACTTATACACATAATAAAAAATTAACATTAAAACAATTTTAATAGCATTGTAGTTAGTTGAAACCAGGGTTGACTCTCAGAGGATGGCCTTAGCCATCCTCTCCATGCCTTGATCTCATTTTTATAAAATAGTGAAAGTAATACTAATAATGCTAGTAGATAGCATATGGGGAAGAAATATTAGTTTCATTCTGATGCACCAAACCCGCATGCAAAGGGGCACTTTGTAGCCACGAATTCTCTGAAATCAGGAATGTCAGGCTGTTAGTATAACAATCTTTGGTGCCTATTTCAAAGTCTAACAAGGTTTGTGTCAAACTGAAATTACTTGAAAGATAATCAGCATTTATGTACATAAATAAGATAAGAACTACATTTCAAGAAGGAAGAATGAACACAGGATTGGTTGAAAAAAAAATCAAGGTGACCTGGTTAAACAGAACAGGACCATACACACTGGGAGACAGCAGAGGAGACAAGGGAGAGCAGGTAGCATGGCCGCCGTCACACAACACTGCTATGGGGGAAAGGTTCAGAGTCCCACCAGCCACCACTGCAGCTGTTTATCTCTCAGGCTTCCATGATGCTCCTTTACCTTTCCATTGAGCAGATAGCTAGCAGGCTGCATTATGTTCATCAAGACTCCCACTGGACTCCAGCTGAATTTATATCGCAAGGGATTGTCTGAATATTCAGGGGCTGGAAGGCCACCACAGTAGGAAACATAAGACTCAATCTATAAGTAAGGAATAAATTAAGAAGAATCAATAATATTAAGGAGAATTATAATTTTATTTGTTAATCAGAGTGAATGATATCAATCTGATGAATGTGCTATCATCATTTATGTTTTGAAGTTATTGAGGCTTTCAAATATACATCCTCAAAGTCAAATACTTCTTAACATAGAGCTACACACACATATATGAAAAATGTATACGTACAAACAGTATATATGTGAAAAATATATGAGTTATATATGTAATATATATAAAGCTCCACTAGAGATAATGACTAAAATTTTGCTCATTTAAAAATTCCACTATCAGCCGGGCGGTGGTGGTGCATGCCTTTAATCCCAGCACTCGGGAGGCAGAGGCAGGCGGATCTCTGTGAGTTCGAGGCCAGCCTGGGCTACCAAGTGAGTTCCAGGAAAGACGCAAAGCTACACAGAGAAACCCTGTCTCGAAAAACCAAAAAAAAAAAAAAAAAAAAAATTCCACTATCAGAGCTGGAGAGATAGGTTAGTGGTTAAGAGTGCTTGCTGTTCTTGCAGAGGACCAAGTTTGGTTTCCAGCACCCACACTGGGCAGCTGACAACTTCCTGCAACTCCAGCCAGCTTCAGAGACTCCAATGCTCTCTTCTGACCTTTGAGGTCATCCACATATATGTGTACACATACATGCAAGTATATATATATATATATATATGCCTAAATGAAAATAAAACAAATCTTTAAAATAAATAAATTAAAATACTAAAATTCAACCATTAACTTTTTCTTGGTTAGGTCCTACAACTTTTATATTCAAAGACATATATATGTATGTATGTATATATGTGCCAAAAATTAAAGCACTCAATTTGAGTGACTATATCTACATATACAATAATTCTTTGTCATATGTAAATACTTTATTAATCAACAGACTGATATTCCAAAGATTTTTTTCTCATTTTTAAATGTAAAACCTTATCAAAGAATGTATCTCATAGGCAAAAATCTTATTAGCCAAAGACGTTATAGTAACATCTGTCTCTAACACTCAGTTGCTAAGGCTCAAGTTGATGTTTACTCTGCAGATGTGTCTCTAAGTACCACAGTTTTTGTGGTTCCTAGGCAAAGGATGAGCTGTGGTACAACAAATCACTGATGAGAAGCAAAGGAAGTCCTCATCTCAGCTGAGGAAGCTCGATCTTTACTGCTTTCCTAAGTGGAGTTCTACATCAGAACTGGGCTCACCGTGGCTCCCAGCTCTTTGGCCTTATCAATTGTTTCCATTGCCAACATGTGATCAAGACCAGGATCTAATCCCAATTCACCAATGACTGTGATGCCAGCGTCATCCACACTGCCACAGGTAGAAAAGAAGAAAATGGAAAAGTCAGACATAGAAGAGAAACAGGGCCATGGAGACACCTTCCTGGAAGTGGAAACATACCTCTTCTCCAGTTCTTTCATGGCTGGTGTGATGTAGCTCGCAGTGATCATGTTGACTCTGTTTGAGATGCATGCCTTGGCCACAACAGGATGCAACACATAAGGCAACAAGCTTAAAACAGAGGGAGAAGGGATTCAGAAGCTTTGCTCCCCAACCCTCCTTCCCTTTCAGGATGCTTGAACGGTTACTACAGCTCAGTCCTGAGAAACTGCCCAACTAAACAATTCTCTCAGAAATGACCAAGTCTTCTGAACTACAGAACACATTCATCCTGCTGTCTACCACACAATGATCTTCACTAACCCTTTCCATATTTTTCTTTTTAATTTTTATAGTCATTTATTACATGTATATATGTATACATGGACCACATGCAAATCACAAATATCTCATGATCCAGGCATTTTATTTCTAGTTTTCTAACACTGAGAGTGTACATATACCTGTCAAAAGACAAATACTAAGTGTGTACAGAAACATGTTCATAAAAGCCCAAAACAAATTCCATCAAAGTGACAATATTGCTAATGATATATTCACACAGCAGGGCATACACAGCCAGTTCTCATAATTATAATATCAAATAAATGAATGCTGTCACAAACAAGGACTTACTGAATGATCCAGCTATACAAACTTTGAAAACATACAACAACTAATCTAGATGTTAGAGTAACAGTGTTTACTCTATGGGATAGAGCCAACAACAACAACAAAAGGTTAATAAGATGGCTTGTGGCATGTTATCAATATTGTTTCTTGATGTGAATAGTGGTTATAAAATGTGTTAACAGTATAGATACTCATTGAACAACATACTTGTTTTTTTATCCATGTGTGTATGTGTGTGTGTATGTGTGTGTGTATGAGTATGAGAGAGAGGGAGAGAGAAAGACAGCAAGAAAGAGAGGGGGGAGAATATTATTAATTAGCCCAAGTTGGCCTCATGCTTTCAATCCTTAGCTTCAAACAAGCAAAAGCAAACAAATGCTGGTCATATAGGAATGCACCATCACATCGAGCCGTAGTTATACTTTCTATACTTTCATACATATCTCCTTCAATTAACTATTTATGAGAAAGGAAAAGACAGAAGAGGGAAGGGAAAGGGGGAAAAAGAGAGAGAGAGACTAAGAGAAGATTAAAAACAAGCACACAGCGGACTTTCTCTTGCCCAATACCTGATAACAAGATCCTGCGACGCTACTAAGGATTGCAGCTTCTCTTCTTGTTTACCAACGTTAACACTAACAGAGTTAATATTGTATTTCTTGCTTAACTGTTGCATTTGGTTCACCATGTCAGAGCCTGTTTCAAGAATGCAAAAGTCCATTTCTTAGATTTCCTCCCACTAGACACATTTTCCTACCCCCACAAAACAGCTTTTCAAAACTTGGACATAAAAATCAACTATAATTCAGATTCAACATGCAATGAAAATAGTTTCCTTCTTCTTTTTTTATAGAAATGAAGACCTATTTACCTACTGTTATTTCTATATTGTTGTCTCTTGACAGATATTCTAAAACAGGCCCAGATACATAGCCAGACCCAAGCACCAACACCTTCTTCTTGAGACTCATTGAAAGGGACTGAACACGTTCTCTGTTTAAAAAGAAAAAGGGAGGGGATAATTAAATTTTATTTCTTTTAAATAACAGAAGCTTGCTAGCCCCAAACCAAATACAAACCTAGATGATGAGACCACAAAATCTCCCTGCATTACTTATAGTAAGAATGTCAACAGAAATGCCTTAGGCCAACGCTTTTCAATATTTGTTTTCGATCTTGTGTAATAGACCCTGGCATCTGAGATGCCCAATGCCTATCAACATCTATAAATTCCTAGGACTGGACTGTTGTGTTCTCTGGTTACTTACAACTGAGTAACTTGTTTCACATTTTACCCTCCCAGACTTTTTTATCCAAAACTCTGTTGAGCCTGAATGCTGGAAACCCTCCTTTCCTCCTCACAGCAGTCCAAGGAAACAACCACCTGAACAGTCCATCACTGTTATCTGCATCAAAACCTGTTTTGTCATGTATCTGTAGGCCAATGTAAGACATCAAGACTAGAAAAGATTTGAACGCTTGAACCATTTATTCTGTTGTACGTTTTGACAAACCGTGACCTCCACAGTAGCAATGGAGTCTTACTCAACTACAGTCCAATACTGTTCACTTCATTTTGTTTTTAATGTGGGAGTAATTATCAATCGTTTTTGAATCAGATTCCCAGATGCCATCATGAAACCGTGGGCATGGTCTGGTTCCAGGGTCTTAACAGCAAGCTTGGATGTTGGGATCTTTAGGATATTCTCATACCACAATCTACCAACCTTTTCATTTATAGTAAGTAAATAAATATGAATATGAAATGTTCCCACTCCTCTTCACACAGCAACACACACATATTACTGATACGATTTCTTGTAACCACTACACTCACCCCATTCAACCTCTAAAAGAATCATCATTATCTGTTTATTAGATATTCTTTCCAGTAGTGCCTTATATGATTTGTATAAATGAAACATTCTGATGCACAAATATAAAATGTTCAAAATATGTTTTTTAAAAAATCCACTCAGATTCCACATCAACAATATCCATAAACTCCAAATTCCAAGTTACTAATCACTACACTAAGTAATGAAAAGAACATAAGAATAAGTTAGCATTCAAAACAAATTCCCTTTCAAGGTAAGAGTTCCACTATCAGATTCCTGGCATAAGAATACGTTAGGGAATGGAAGTAGAAAGTTGCAGCAAGTGCAGCCAGTCAGACCAGCTGCCCCAGGAAACATGATACACAGACTAAAGAAATGACTGGCTGGTTGACACAGCATAGCTATCCCAGTAAGAAATCATCAGGTCATAAGAATAAACAGAAGTATGGGTAACAAGCAAATACGAAGCTTCCCCTATAAGAAGTTCCTACAGAACTATAGAAGTAGTTTGATTTTAGGAAGAAAAATACTCAGCGTTTTATGCTAGAAGAAGCCATTGCCACATTAAATGCAGCAGTTCTAAGCAAACTAACACATACAAGAGAGGCACATGTATGGGGGGCGGGAGGGACCTGATCCTAGCACATCTCTTTATTTCCTGTAGCAGGAACCACTGAAAAGCAGGCAAGGTAGCTGTGCCTTTGTGTTTGTGTTTTCTCTCTGGGGTTTCTCCCAGGAATTCAGTCTGTGTGTTATTTTGTAAAATGTGAAAAGACCAGCAAAGTAGATGAGATCAAGCACAGCCTGTGAGGGAAACAAGAATGTTTCAGAGAAACATCAGTGTTTCCTGACTCTGAACAGGAGTGTCAGTTAAAGAAGCAGAGCGCTGGCTGAGCCCTCGGGTAGATTCCTGGGCTGCTTTGGGCACCCTCCTCCTCCCATTTGCCTACGTCACTATCTCTATTAGTTTCTATTCAGGATCCCACTTTGCCAACCATTCTACTGAACAAAAGAAAGTCCAAACTTTCAACAAAACCCAAGTAGACAGTACCACAGAAAGGGTTAATATGTTCATTTCCTTTGAAAAAATAGTTTAGAAATCACTATGTGAAAACTGAAGAGAAAACACGAAGCACACCATTCTACTCCTCCTCATTTACTGACCAGACCCTGCTAGATTTTAATGGCTGTGAGGACAACACACTGCTTTTCCAAGAAAAAGAACTCCCATTGGTTTCAGCCAGTTGCTTACTTCAGATTTCTAACATTATCAAAATTCACATGTTATATAAATCTAGTATTAATAACTATCATTGAAACTTTTAAGCACACTCATCTAACCCAAGAAAGAGTAAATGCATAATACAAGGAGATTTTTAACAGTACTTACCTGCTTTCTCGGAGTTTCTGGATATATTTGTATTTGTCAGTCAATGAACCATTAGATGTAATCACTGCCTAGATGTGTATATACAAGACATTTCTTTAGTATCCGACATTTTAGTCCTAGAAATATGGACACACGGCTGACAGAAGAGACAAAGTAAGAGCAATGCGGGAGAGGGAGGGAGAAGAGAATTGAGAGGGGGGAGACAGAAGAGAGAAGGGTGGGGGAGGGAGGAGAAAGAACACACACAGCCAAGAGGAGAATGAAGGGTGATGGGAAAAGGTACATTCTCGTGAAGAAGTCTCATAACTTACATCGCGAACCACTGGAGAAAAGTTCTGGCTTTCAAGGGGCTGGGACGCATCTGATAACAACTGTAACAAAGAGAACGGGGAGAGATAAACAAAACTGCAACAACTGTAACAGAGAGAACGGGGAGAGATAAACAAAACTGCAACAACTGTAACAGAGAGAACCGGGAGAGATAAACAAAACTGCAACAACTGTAACAGAGAGAACGGGGAGAGATAAACAAAACTGCAACAACTGTAACAGAGAGAACGGGGAGAGATAAACAAAACTGCAACAACTGTAACAGAGAGAACCGGGAGAGATAAACAAAGCTGATAACAACTGTAACAGAGAGAATGGGGAGAAATAAACAAAGCTGATAACAACTGTAACAGAGAGAACAGGGAGAGATAAACAAAGCTGATAACAACTGTAACAGAGAGAACGGGGAGAGATAAACAAAACTGCAACAACTGTAACAAAGAGAACCGGGAGAGATAAACAAAGCTGATAACAACTGTAACAGAGAGAACAGGGAGAGATAAACAAAGCTGCAACAGTGGCTTGATGCACTTTATCCCCACCACAAAGTTTTAAAGAAAAGTTTTCTGAATATTGCCGATCATAAATAATTGGTCACAGAAATCTGTACATAACTCTGCACCCAGGAATACAGTGTTTCAAGGCAAGGTCCAGTTCTAAAACTAGAATTTGATTCTAATCACCTGCGCTTGCTGAGAACACACAAAAGCTCTTCTTTCAGAAGCAATCAGAGGTATTACATTGAACATGTTTTGAATTCCCCAAGTAGTAGAGCCGTAATCCTCCTTCTGAGTGCCTCTGTCCCACCCCAATGTTGAAGCTGCTCCATGAGAGGTAGACACGCCCACCATCCTCACAGCAGAGGTCACCCTTTGGTCAAATTTAGTTCTGTGGGTACCACAACATTTCACAACCCTTAGGGATAATGACTTGAACAAGTGGAGCTCAAATGGCACTGATTAACTCTGTCCATTTTCTTGAAGATTGAGTCAGATAGGCATTGACAGAAAATAGATCTCTGTCTCCCCTCCTCTCTCTCTGAGACAGAGCCTCTGTACATAGACCTGGCTGTCCTTGAGCTCACAGTGATCCGCCTGACTCTGCCTCAAAAGTCCTGGAATAAAGGCATGATGCCTGGGCCACATTTCTCATATTAACCCTGAGAAGCCTTCTCTTTTTCCCAAGACCCACAACTCTTGTTCCTAAGTAACAGAATCTAGTCAGGACTGATACCTCAGATGATCAGAGACTGTCTTTCTCCACATTTCTAGGTTAAGGTCTAGAACACTTATCCAAATAAGAAACAACTTTCCACAGGAGATGCTAGAAACAGAATGTAAACCTGTTTTCATGATTCTGAAGCAGATAATCAACAAATAGCTATTGAGTCCAAGGGAAACAAAACATCCTTGTCATTCCAAAGCCTATGCCCTTTAATACCTCAGAGTCTGTACAGATGTTAAGTCAATAGCAACAAACAAACAAAAATGTATCAATAAAATGACTCCTAATAACATTCTGCTGTACTCATAGATCAGTGCCTTGCTTGGCCATCATCAGAGCGGCTTCCTCCTGCAGCAAACAGGAACAAATACAAAGACCCACAGCCAGATATTATGCAGAGTGAGAGACCTTGGAACACTCATTACTAACTGGGATGCTTCCATCAAATCCTTCCCCACAGGTTCAGGGAACCCTATGGAAGAGGAAGCATAAAGAGTGTAAGAGCCAGAGAGGATGGAGGACACCAAGAAAACATGGCCCCCTATCCCAACAAGACCAACACACATATGAACTTGCACAGGGTCTACATGGTTCCGCACCAGGTCCTTTGCATATAATATTATGGCTTCCAGTTTAATATTTTTATGGGATTCCTGGGTGTGCAAATGAGTAGGTCTCTGTTTCTTGTGCCTTCTTTTGGGCTCCTTTCCTTCTGTTTCTCTCAGCCCATTCTGACATGGTTTTTGTTTGTTTGTTTGTTTTCTTTTCTTTTATTTCACTGTTTTAATATTATCCCTTAGAAGCCCATTTTCTAATGAGACAGAAAGGCAGTGGATCTGGATAGGAAGGGAAGTGGGGAAGTACCGGAAGGAGTAGAGGGAGATGAAACCGTAATCACAATATATTGAGAGGGGGAAAATCTATTTTCAATAAAAGAAAAAAAGGATTAAAAAAGAAGAAAGGTGAGGGGAGAATAGAGTAGTACATAAACTCTAAAATAGCTCCTGCTGCAGCTCATGTGTCTAAACACTTGGTCCTCAGCTGGTACCACTGTTAAGGAAGATTGTGGCGCTTTTGGGGACTGTCCAGCTGAAGAAAGTGGGTCACTGAGAGTGGACCTTGAGGTCTATCGTTTATCTTTGTTTCTTGTCCTCTCTCTTCATCCTGATCCTCCCAAATATGATCAAGCAGCCTCATGCTCACGCCACCACAGTAGAGGGTCATTCTTCCTGCCGTGTTCTGAAATAAACCTTTCTTCTCTTAGCTGTCTTTTTCTCAAGAATTTGACCACAGCAATGAGAAAAGCTATCCAGAAAATTGCTACAGAGAAGTGATGCCTGGACCATAGCAGTCACAGTCCTTTGGAACAAGTTTATTAGAAAAGTATGGAAGAGCATGGAGAGCTGCAGGCTAAAGGAGCCCTCAAATATCCATACGCAGAACTTAAGAGGCCATTCTGACGAGAACTTCACAGACCAAAATACCAATGGGGAAGCATATTGTAAAACTGCGACCATGGGTCTTCAGACAGAAACAGGGCTCTGACAGGAACTAGACCAGAGTCCATTTGTGCCACAGTCTGGGAAAGAATCTAGTTTCACACGCTCATGTCCAGAAAACTTAACTGAGACCAAACTCAAATGTGGTGGAGCGGGGGCTGGAGAGACGGCTCAGCAGTTCAAAGCACTTGTTGCTCTTGCAGAAGACCCAGCTTTGGTTCCCAGAACTCACACAATGGCTCACCATGATCTATAACTATAGTTCCAGGGGATACAGCATCCTTTTCTGGCCTCTGTGGGCACCAGGCATATGTAAGGCACACAGAGATACATGCGGACACTTACACACATACAATTAAATAAATATTTTAAAAAATTAAATAGTGAACTAATTTGTTGACTGAATGTTACACTGTCTTCAAATTTTTTCCAGAGTATAGTTTGGTTATTACTCAATGTATCTGTCCATATTTACTGTGAGAGTGAGCAAATGTGGCCAATAAGTTCAATCACTAGAATCCACACAAAGGTGAAGGAATAGATTACATGCACATACACACATATACACACATATACACACACATACACAGACATACACACACACCAATAATATAAATAAAAATTTTAAATTAATCTTTAGAATATATCAATTAAACAGAATACAAGCAAATGTAGTAGCAAGACATAATAAAATTCTAGGATAAGCTTATTCATAAGCACAGATGTAATAATCCTAAATAAGATAAACCAATGTACGAACTCAGCAGAAGTACAGTTAATGGGTGTATATGAACATATGTATGTATGAATGCATATGCACATACACACAACCGAGAGATATGTCGGAACAATTCCTTATAGTATACTTGTTAGTAATAGCTACAAACAGAAAACTAACTAAATGTCAACCAACAGTTAAATAAATAGATGTTGACATAGCCATTAGCAACCTGAATTTGGTCATCAATAAAAGATTAATATATTGTAGCCATTTGTGTTTATTCTATAAATGTAAAGATAGAATCAGTTGATAGAATTAGTATATTAGCAAACAAAAAACATATAATCTTGATGAATGCAAAATACATAAAATGTAACAGTTATGATAGTTCAAAAGCCTTTAACATAAATAAATGTATGAAAGCTTCACAGTAAATGTCAGACTTGCTGATGAGACTGTTCTCTGAAGAAGGGGTGAAAAGAAGGTAAAGTCAGAGGGTGGAGAGAGAGGCTGTACAAGTCCAGCACAGATCTGACAACCACACACTCACGGCAGCTGGCTGTGTGTACCGGCCCCTCTGGACAGTCAGCTACAGAGAGGGAGGGTTCACAGGGCTACGGGTTACTGTGCTGACAACCAACGGATTCTGGCATTAAGGGAGGCATGGTATCCACCTGTGTGCCCACTGGCCATCAGACCAAATTCTGATGGTTGGTTCCGACTCATGGTCACACAGATGGTTCTGATTAAACTCTGGAGAATGCTAAACAAAACCAAAGTGAGTGAATAGGGAAAAGAGACGGGGTGGGTCTGGTGGAGGTGGGAGAGACATGGGAGAAGATAAGAGAGAGAATACCCAGAAAACAGTGTACGTGTATAAAACTTAAAAAGAACGAAATTTACTAACAAAAAAAGATGTGAAGAGACACAAAGTTGCTTATCCTTATTATTCACCAAAAGGGGACCAATAACTTTCAAAAGATAGCAAAATTGTTCAGGGTTAGAAGTCAGGACAGTGGATATGGAACCTTTGAAAGGGAGGATGGCAAGAGCTCTGGAGGAGGAAAGAGGGGTTTGGGGATGCTAACGCTTATTTTTGACCCATGGTTCTCATTAAAATGGTACCATGTGCCACTGTTTGTTTGTTTTTTTAATGGTAGAAAACCAGGCATGTTAGTATAACACCTTTAATCGAGCACTCGGGAGGCACAGGCAGGCAGATCTCTGAGTCTGAGGACAGCATGGTATACAAAGCAAGTTACACAGCTAAAGCTACACAGAGAAACCCTGTCTTGAAAAAAAAAAGTGAATTTTAATTTTGCGATTATAATATAGCATCTCTCCCTTCTCATTCCTCTCTCCAAACCCTTACATATACCCCTTCCCTCTCTCTTTTAAATCCATGGCCTCCTTTATCATTTTTATTACATTCACATATGTGTATATGTATATATATATACTAATATATGTATGTATATACACATTTTCCTAAATATAACCTACTCAGTCCATATATTACTTGTATGCATGTTTCACTATTATGAATTGTACACCTCTGATACTTTAACACTTTACATTTTATGTAATATAAAAGCTTTATTTGTGTTGTTTTAACACTTTTTGTTTTGTTTTGTTTTTTTGAGACAGGGTTTCTCTGTGTAGTTTTGGTGCCTGTCCTGGGTCTCTCTCTGTAGACCAGGTTAGCCTCAAATTCACAGAGATCTACCTGGCTCTGCCTCCCAAGTGCTGGGATTAAAGGCATGTGCCACTGCCACCCAACCTAACAAAATTTTTATTCATGAATGTTTTCATGATGAGTTATACTTGGCTAACTCTCATGATGCTTTAGTGCAAATTCACTGAGTTGACTTTTCCGCCCCCCCACCACCTGTATGAAAAGAACTGCACTGAATGGTAATTTTTATTAAAGACAAGTAGGAGGAGATGGCCAAGCAGGTAAAGGCACTTGCCACCAGCCTGAAAACTTGATTCTGATTCCCAGAATTCACATGGTAGAAGAAAACTGACACCTCAAGTTGTCTTCTGACCTCCATCCCCACAGCTATACACACACATATGCCCCCCAACACACGCATGTCCACATGCACATACAAGTACATATACACAAATAAAGTAAAATATATGTCAAAAACACCAGAATAATGACATACAGGGGGAATTGGGGGGATGTAGGGGAAGGGAAGGGAGGAGAGGAGAGAGGGGAAATGGCATTCTCATTGTAAAATAAATTATTAAATAAAAAAGGAAAATAGAAGAAAGAAAATAAATAAAACACAGGAAATAGAAAAAAGCACCAATTAACTTTTTAAAAAATGGCAAAATTGTTCAGGGTGGGAGGTCGGTCAGACAGTGGATATGGAACCTCTGAAAGGAAGGATGAGAAGAGTACTGGGGGAGGGAAGAGGGGTTTGTAGATGTTAACGTTGTCTGATTTATAGTACACAGAAACTATACAAGATCAAGACAGTCAAAACTCCAGTACAGATGGAGGAAGGGTTCACAAGGCCTTGTTCCTAGGTGCTATTGGTAGTTGATGGTTGCTGACGGGGGCAGAGTAATTTCTCTTAGGGGATGTAGCCACTGGAAAGGTGCCCATGCTTTAGTAGATGGCTCCCCACTCAATACATATAAGCAGTACTAATAGGCCTCAGGAGGTTATTTTTTTTTTTTAGTTATGAATTAGGAAGGGGGATATATTGCAGGCTTCTGGGCAGAATTTGAGGTGGAGATAGACAAGATCAAAATACACTGTATGCTTTTTTTTTTTTGTTTTTTTGTTTTTTTGTTTTTCGAGACAGGGTTTCTCTGTGTAGCTTTGCGCCTTACCTGGAACTCACTTGGTAGCCCAGGCTGGCCTCGAACTCACAGAGATCCACCTGGTTCTGCCTCCCGAGTGCTGGGATTAAAGGCGTGCGCCACCACCGCCCGGCTGTATGCATTTTTAAAACAACTATTAATAGTCACATCTATCCACGATTAATCGATATTCAATAAGATAAGAGTTGGGCTAAAGTACATATTTTTGCACTGGAAAGGATGGCAAAGCCAGGGATTTGCCAGTACTTCTGGCTCTTTCAATGCTCTACGGGAGTCAAGGTGACTCAGTCCACTTATTAGTGCCAGACAGTTTCATGTTAGATGTAGGGAACTAAGCTCTTACAAACTATCCCTCCTTTAAATACTAGGTGTACATCCTAGACAAAGCTTAGGCAATAACAAACTGCCTGAGAGGTTGAGAAGGAGAGGGACAGCTTCTTTGGCGAAGCATTACAACAGAGGAGCATCGACAGGAATAGCTGTGTCTCCCACTTTTGGTACTGTTTTGAGGCCAGCCATGGGCGATGCTCTAGTTTCATTTGCCAACCACATTGACCAAAGCAACTTACTGGAGGAAAGAGTTTATTTTGGCTTACGAGCAATAGTCCATCACTGAGAGAAGCCTGGGCAGGAACTCAAAGAAGAAACCATGGAGGAATGCTGCATGCTGTCTTTCTCACTCATGCTTAACTAGCTTTTGCATACAGCCCAGGAACAAAGGCCCAAGCAATGATGCTAACAGCCATGGGCTGGACCCTTCTACATCAAGTAATAATCAAGACAACCTGCCACAGAATCCACAGAAGAGCTTGATCTGTAGAATTCAATTGAGGTTGCTCCTTTCAGATGACTCTAGGTTGTATCAAGTTGACAATTAAGATTAACCAGAAAAAGTGGAAAAGTAGATAGATATGGTGAATGTATCAGGCCCCCAGCAACCAGACTAGTGTGTTAGGGGTATAAAAATGGCAAACTCAGGGAAAGGGAGGTCAGCCTTTGTATAAGTCTCTTCTTTCTCGTGATCCCCAAACTAAGCATGTACAGGCCAGAGTACATTATACATTCAGAGATAAAAGTCTCAAATTTCTATTTAAGCTGGCTTGTTCCACAGATGAGATGTAATTTTCAATAAGAGTCTAAACAAGTGGAGTCTAACCCTGCTTTTAAAAAAAAGTTCACCATTTCTCGGAGCAACATCACAATCCAGAATCTCTACAATATTCATACCATCAAAACAACAAAACACAAAACCTATTCTCAAAGGCAGAAACAATTCAAAAACTTTAATCCTAAATTTACCCAGAGTGTTGGAAGGATAAGATACAGTAGTGTTCACACTTGTCCAGTTTTGCTTTGCATGGATTTGTTACTCAGTCAATTACAGTATGAAAACAGTTAATAGAAATTCCTGAAATAAACTATCCATAAGTTTTAAGTTATATCTCCTTCTGAGTAGCAGATGCAATTCTGTGCTATCCTGCTGCATCTCACTTGACCAGTGTATCTACGTTGTATATCTTACCCACTCACAAGCTACTTAGAAGTCATCGTGGTTCTCAAATTAACTATGACGGTAATTTCAGTAGCTTAATGCTAAGTCCTGGACCCTACATCTTTCACCTCACTTTCATCACACAGACATTTTCATTAAATTATCAACACAAAAGCAAGAAGTGTGTGCAATGCACAAGACATTTTGAGAGTGAGAGACTACACTGACATAAATTTTACAAGATTTTTTATATAAATTTTATCATTGTCTCTTTCATAATATTACACTCAGTTTATAAATTAAACTTTGTCACAATTATGCAGGTATAGAGAAGATATATATGTAGGCTTTAATACTACACAGTTTCAGACATTAATTGAGAGGGGGTCTCAGATGTGTTCCCTGAAGATAAAAGAAACTAACATAAAGATCACAAAATGGCTTTTATAACTATGTGCCATATGACAAAGAAAAATACACTCATAATAATGAAAGCATGGAGCTGGGCAGTGGAGGTGGCGCACACCTTTAATCCTAGCGCTTGGGAGGCACAGGCAGGTGGATCCATGAGTTTAAGGCCAGCCTGGTCTACAGAGTAACTTCCAGGAAAGCCAGGGCCACACAGAGATAGTTTGTCTCTAAAAATTGATGATGACAATGATGATGATAATGATTATGATGAAGAAGAAAGCATGGAGATTCTCAGGAGGGAAAAAGAAAACTACCAAAAAACAAAAAAACAAAAAACCCAAGTAACAACCACTCTTCCCCCAAAAGTCAATTCTAGGACTGTAACATCTGAAATTAAAAAATGCATAGGCAGCCTTTCTACTAGGACAGAAACTACAAAGGCATTTACAGATCTGAAGAATTCTTCTGAATTCTGCAGGCACCTGCACTCACACGCACATACCCAAGCATCCACATATACAATTAATGATAATGATAATAAATATTCCTTTTAAAAAGAAATCTAGTCAGCAGAGAAACAATGACAAGGGAAAATGAATATAAAATACAGCTGGGGACATTTACTATTCATTGTTTCCCTAGACACATGCCATACAGGCACTGAGACATTTATATCTCTAGAATGTTAAAACTTGGGAAGCCATTAAGATTATATACTACAACTATAGTAAGACAGACCCATAGGGTAGAGGAAATTGGCTAAGCCAAGACATGCACATACCATATTCCTTATGAGTCAACTTGGAGTCTGCCTGAGGGTCTAGCAACAGGAGCTGTCAGAGTTCCTGATCACGTCCAGCCAATGAAGGACGACTATGCAATACCACCAGATTGCAAGCAACACAGACTGGGTGCTGGGATGAGGGTATATAAAGCCTTCCCCCTTATTAAATAAATGAGTTTGTTGTTTGCCTTCAACTGACTCCTGGTATCTGTGCAGTTGATGCCATATCTTCTCACCCTTTCCCCCAAGGGAGCTGTTAGGATCCAGCAACAATACAACCACCTAATTTTAGAAAGGAGATATCTGAGTCACACCTGAGTCGAAAATCTAGCTGACGTCCAGTTCCACTTGCCATTAGTACTGTCCTAATGCCACTACTTCCCCGCAGAGCCAACTTCAGACACACTGCAGACTTAGCACTGCATTGGCACATGATAGACAGTGAGAAACATCTCCCTTAAGTTGTCCTATGACCTCCGGAGGCACATCATGGTACATGATACAGCATACTGCTGTACGCACATGCACACATACAAATGCATCAACAAATAAATATCTTTCCACAGTATTTCCTAATGCATTCATCCTCTTATATCTCCTTGTTAACCCATTGGTTACTCATAGAAGACAACTTCAGACTAGACATTTTGCTTCCATTTCACAGTGGGAGAGAAGTGGGGAATGAAGACAAAGAGCTGCTGTTCAGAGTTTGGAATCTCTGCCAGAGGTCAACTGTTAGCAGCAAAAAATAAAGCATGGCAAATCTGGACCCAAGATAAACACTGACAGGAGAGTTTCTTTGGTAACGGGAATGGAATCTAGATTACACAGCATTTCAGAATCAATCGCAAGAGAAAAACATCATCTCATCATAAGCTGTCACGGAACAAAACACTAGTGGCTGGCATTCAGTAATGTTTTCCATACTTCTGATTGTTCAGATCCGTTAATTGTGTCACAATAAAAATGCCCCAATATAAATTCGTCTAGATAGAAAGGGAATTGAGGATAAAGTAATTTTACCCCGCTCCATAACATAAACACCCTAAATAAAATGTATATAATGAGATGAATGTATGACTGTGATTGTAAGCATGAAGTCAGCAATATAATCACAGTCCTTATGAGACAAGTAACAGATTATGTAGAATAAAATAGACCTGTAGGTACATTTGGGCAAAGACTGGCATTTCATTTTACAACAGATTTCTTAGATATAGGAGACCAGAACATTCATAAGCTCACTCCATATTTCTACTTAAGGTCACAGAGTTGCCGTGGAGGCTACCATTCCCCTTACCATTTCTTCAACATAAGGGTAAAGCATGTCTCCAAAGTATTCTGTAGCCTCAATTGGAAGCTGTGCTGGCAAATTGTCAATGGAACACATCAGAATTCCGGAGCCTTCAACACTAGAAGAAGCAAAACACTTTATTCAAATGCACAAAATATTACTTGAACATTGTAAATTTTCTCAGCCTTTACTCCATTACAACATTTGTTTCATTGTTATTTGTAGTCTTGAAAACCAAAGCATGTCACTATAAATAGGACTGCTTTTCAAACAAATCCTTTCCTTTACTTGGCAACCCATCTCCCATTTAAACATAGCATATATGTATTTAAGCATTAAAATTTCAAAGTGTTTTTTCCATTTCCTTTACTGTGTTTGAGCATGTACCTACAAATTTTCACACCTTCATAAAGAACTGAAATGTTGAGTACTTTAAACTAGCACATCATGGTAAGGCAGCAGCAGCTTTGACAAACTCACCTGTCGTGAATAATATGCTGATCTGCATCATACATGCAAAAGGGTCTCTCTATTGTAGTGCACTCGGTCATAAAGTCTATAGACCCTCCTGTGTCTGCTGAAATGTCACATATTGCCACAAGTCTGAAAATAACATCAACACTCACATGAGAGGGTGGAATTCTCAGGCCTTCAGGAAGACTAACAATGAATAAAAATAAAATGTGCTTGAAACAAATTGCATTGTGGATGTCAGATATTTTCCGGGCACTTAGAATCTTTCTCCTACAGTTCAGTCTTCAGAACACTGGGTTGTTCTAAGACACAGGGTTCTTTATTTTCCATGAAAAAAAAAGAAGGGAAGGAAGCCTTCCAAGTTGTTTTTGTGTCTAAGGGGCCCTTCAAAGAAACTCACAGGAACAAAAATAGTAGCACACTCTGACCCATACTTTTAAGAGAGATAAAGTTTGATGTTGCAATAGTAAATGCTCTGCCAAGTGGGGTTCCCATTCCTCATTTTCCAAATATGCAATGCATAGAAAAGCATTGCTTTGAACTGAGCATATCCAGGAGTGTGCCCACCTCTACAAGTCATGAGGAGTGATCCCTCTGCAAATATCATAGGAGTTTCCCCAACAAACGTCCCTTGCTTTCTTTACTGAAGAAGACATCCCTTTGGAAATTATCCCAAGTGCTCTCCTTACTTACTACAAGCAATAGAATTTGCTTCACTATCATTACAGAGCTGTGCTTATCAGCTTTGTGCTCATATCCAACCATCAGATCCAACCATTGTGTTCTGTTACCAATGTGCCTACTTCATCTAATCTCCTGTTACATTGTTTGTTGTTCCTAGTGTTCCATTGGCATTTGCTTCAGAGCAGCAAACAGCCCAACTATGTTTATCTGAACTTTAGCTTAGTAGAATCCCTGGTACATAAGATATTTCACAAATACTTATTAATTAACTCATTCAATATTTAAGAACTAATTAAATGTCTATTTTATACCAAGTACTTAAGGTCAAGACAAAAACACTCCCTCCCTATTTTTTGGGAGAATAAATTCCAGTAGGAGAAAGAACAACCATAAACACAGGAAAACAGATGATTTTGAGTTTCTCAAAACAAAGTAACAAACTAGAGAGGAATGAGAATAATTGAAGAGATTTTTTTTTTTTTGAGGAGTGAGCTTTGGAAGCCAACGAGCCAAAAGTCAGTCTTGGGGGGATGGGTAACTGCTTCCAGGAGGTCAGGTCAGACTGTCACTACATCTCTGGCATTCGGGAACACTGTGGTCTTTGATCCCCTAATAATGGTGATGCAGCAAAAACAAAACAAAACAACAACAAAACTTCATTTCTGATGACACATAGTCCTTACTTGTGTGGTAATTCAGGGCATCCTTCAATAGGAACGCCTGAAGACTTCACTGGGGCCAGGAGACTCTGAGCATCCTGGCGAGTTAGCAGGCGAGGGGTGTTTTGCTCCCAGTAGATTCCATTAATTAAACAAGTTGTATAGGGTGCAATCTGTGAAGCAAGTTTCATATTCAACAAAACAGGATATGGCTTATTTTAATACCATGTACTGAAAGAACCCTGATTAGAGCAAAGCCCACGACAGATCATCAGTGGTGCTTCTGTGGAACATTTTGTTGTCCAGGTCACCCACCATCTTCTGAGGAAAAGATAATAGTCACCCACCGTCCATTGTAGAATTACTCCATGATAAGATATCAATCTAATAAATGTATTCATATTTTATTCCGTAATATATTGCACAGCTAGGAAAAATAAAATAGCAAAGAATCAAGTGACCCAGAACTCTATTTCCAGTTCAAATACTATAGAATATAACACTAATTATGGTGGTATTTTATTTGTACTGAAATGTGATTTTAATTGTATGTTAATAAATAAAGTTGCCCGGGGGTCAGAGCTATTAGAGCCATAGCAAGAGCGTGGCGGTGGTGGCGCACGTCTTTAATCCCAGCACTTGGTAGACAGAGCTAGGTAGATCTCTGTGTGTTCAAGGATACAGCCAGGCATGGTGACTCATGCCTTTAATCCCAGAAAGCAGCCTTTAATCCCAGGGAGTGGTGGTAGAAAGCAGAAAGGTTTATAAGGCGTGAGGACCAGAAATTAGAAGCATTTGGCTGGTTAGGCATTTGGCTGATTAAGCTTTCCGGCTTCTAGCAGCAGTTCAGCTGAGACCCATTCTGGATGAGGACTCAGAGGCCTCCAGTCTGAGGAAACAAGACCAGCCGAGAAGTTGGCCAGGTGAGGTTAGCTGTGGTTTGTTCTGTCTCTCTGACCTTCCAGCATTTCACCCCAATAACTTGCCTCAGGTTTGATTTTATTAATAAGACTCTCTAAGATTCATGCTACAACTAATCATACTCAACTCCTCTGAACACTATTGCTCTTACCCACAGATGGGGGCAGCAGTCCTCAAAAGAATGCTCTGAGGGTTAATCAGATAACCTCTCTGGGGAACTGCTTACACTTCTATATGTACATACACATGTGGCAAGTGGGTCACTGTCAGTTTCAGTACACATCCACATCTAATCACTGATACTTAGGGTTCAGGATAAAATTAGAGGCAGAAAACCAATTAGGGGCTCATCCTTAGGAAGACTACCTCCCATTCTTAATATAGTATTCCTTATTACCTATGGCCCTTTGTCTCGCAGAATGGTCAGCTCAGAAATCATATATACAAGTAATACTAGACAGACTGAGCAGGTTGTATTTACATATTTAGGCTCATACACACGTTATAATATATATATATGTATATATGCTATGTATACACATTTATATACACACATATAAATATACCACATATGTATATATAGAGAGAGACAGGTATGAAAAAGAGGCCATGATTTGATCAAATTACAGTACATGGAGGGGTTGGTGGAAGGAAAGGGAGAACTAAGCAAAATATGTGAAACTGAAAAAATGATGGCTTTTTCCAGCCCGCGCCACGCAGTGGGCATCTCTTGGGACAACTGGCACAAGCGCCACAAAACAGTGAGTAAGAGAAAGCTCTACCCCTAAAAGCAAAAGCATGAGCTGGGACATCCTGTTGCCATACTAAGATTGGCCCTTGTCATATACACACAGTCTGAGTTCAAGGAGGCAGTTAAAAGTACCATGCCCTAAGACTGGATATGGGGAACTTTTCCTGGGGCTCTGAGTGTTGTACCGAAAAAACAAGAATCATTGATGTTGTATCCAATGCATCCCATAGCAAACTGGCCTGCACCAAGACCCTGATGAAGAACACTGTTCTCATTGGCAGCACACGGCACCAACAGCGATACGAGTCCCACTGTGCCACTGCCCCTGGCAACAAGAGGGGCAAGCTGACTCCTGAGATTTTGCCTTGGGCAGATTATTCCTTTCTTCTTATCTATTCCTACCTTTTGGAATGGAATGTATACCATGAGGCTAACCTGCTATGGTATCTTATAAATATCCAGCTTGGTTTCTATTTTATATGGCTTTGCAGCCAAAGATGTTAGACTTGAGTTCCAAGTGAGACTCTGGAATTTGAAGTTAATTTGAGTTAAGACTTTGGAACTACTAGGGATGAAATGCACATACATTAAATGTGAGGACATAAGTTTTATGGGACCAGGCACATAATACTATGATTGAAATATAGTTGTCCCTTGAACTCATGCAAAGATTAATCAGCAAAGTCTTATGTTAATGGTATTTAGAGAGTAGAAGCTCCGTGCAACCATGGTATTAAGAGGTGGGGCCTTTGGAAAGTGATTAAACTAGATTAAAAAGAATGAAGTATCCATGATGAATCTTCATGGTTTAATTAGAAGAGGTAAGAGACTACATGGATAGAGATACTCATGACCTCCTACCATGATGTGATGCAGTCAGTGGGAATCTATGAAAGAGTCTGAACCATGCTTTGTACTTCAAGCCTCCGAAATGGTAAACTAATAATCTTATTTCTTCAAGCCTCAGGTATTTTACTTTAAAGTCAACTAAGATGCGAGCTGATGTTATGGTTACAATTTTTGGCAACAGGAAGAATAACCCTTCGGAAATGTTGCTCAGTGGTAGAGCACTTGCTGAGATGTGAGAACAGTAGTTGCATTCCCTAATACTGAAAAAACAAGAACAATTTTTTAAAAAGTTAGGACACATTTATGTTTAGATCAAGCCTCAGAGACATTGCATTTTTGTCAATAGTGCTAACTAGTATAGGCTAACACAAAAACAAGGATCAGCAGAAACTGGTTTAGAACTAATGAGCACATGCATTGTGAAATAGAGAGAGATGTGAAGCCACAAACGTGCCCACAGAAGCCACCAAAACTACTAAGCAAAGACCACCTCAATCCCAAGTATCAGTAGGAGCCAACTACTAAATCCAACACTTTAGAACCAAAGGACTCACAGTAAATCTACACAAGAACCTGAAGAATCAAGGTACACATTCACAATTTCCCTCTCAGAAAACAGCTTCACTATGGTGTGTCATAGCAACCAAATCAAAGCCAGATACTCACATCTGTATTAAAGCGACTTTTGTAGCGCTCGGGATATTTCTCATATTCTACAGGATCATACACACCATCTGTTTTCCTGACAAGATGATGATGGCGACTTAACACCGTCCCATACACTTTCCTGTGGTCTTACAAAGAAAGAAGAAATTAGTAAAGTGACAAATGATAATGATTTATGGTGATAAAATATTAATACAAAGACTATTAAAGACAGTAAAAGAGATGGTCCTCCTGAGCGGCTTACCTCCAGTTTTTGAAACTTCTTTTAATTCATGGGGCTCCACATACTCACAAGGTAACTCATTAAAGACTTCTTGGGCTCCCTGTAAATAGTGCATGAGAAAAAGAATCAAACCTCAGTAGAAACATGGCCAACAGATTTCCTGCAAGGATTCACAATTGCGTCGTTCCCCTTGCCCTGACCTATAACCAGGATCACAACATAGAAGTCCAAAAGGGGTGTCATGCTGGTAGCTTACAAGCCAGCTCTGGTTTCACTTGCATTAGAAGGGACTGGCATTTTAACTGTTCATCAGGAAAGCAAGATGAATTTAGAAATGTGGACCTAATACAAGTGCCTATTTACTTTTTGATTCACTATAGAAATTATTTTAAGTGGGAAAACTGTCTACCACAGAAGGAAAAGATCAGATGCATGCTTTATAGTTTAGCACTAACAGAGGTTCTATTTGTAAAACTTCTGCACTACAGACCTATTTTTCAATGACAGGTTTCTCCAGGAGATTACAAATGCAGCCTCAACACCACTCCAGAAGGAACCATTAATCCCAGTCTTTATCTTCCTTAGTGTTCTGGATGGTCTTATGTCAACCTGACATACAACTCGAAGTTATCTGAAATGAGGAAACCTCAATTGGGAAGATGCCTCATTAAGACCTAGCTGTAAGGCATTTTCTTAATTAGCAATTGATGGGGGGGGGGGGGTCAGTACATTATGGGTGGGGTCATCCCTGGCCCTGGGTTCTATAAGAAAGCAGGCTGAGCAAGCCAGGGGAAGCCAGTCATAAGCAGCACTCCTCCATGGCCTCTGCATCAGCTCCTGCACCCAAGTCCCTGCCCTGTTTGAGTTCCTGTCTGATTTTCTCTGATGATGAACAGTGATATGGAAGTGTAAGCCAAATAAACCCTTTCCTGCATAACTTGCTTCCCCTGGCTTGCTCAGTTTGCTTTCTTATAGAACTCAGGACCACCAGCCCAGATTGGAAACACAATGGACTGCTCCCCACCCCATCAACACTAATTAAGAAAATGCCTGCCGGGCGGTGGTGGCGCACGCCTTTAGTCCCAGCACTTGGGAGGCAGAGGCAGGTGGATCTCTGTGAGTTCGAGGCCAGCCTGGTCTCCAAAGCGAGTTCCAGGAAAGGCGCAAAACTACACAGAGAAACCCTGTCTCGAAAAACCAAAAAAAAAAAAGAAAATGCCTTATTGTCATAGAAGTAAAAGCCCTAAGACACTTAGTTACTAGCAAGATTCCAAGCAGTTAATGAATAAACCACCCATCACCTGAAAGTTAGTGCTTTATATCATTAACAAGGAGTTATCAAAGGCAGAGGAGGGAGGAATGGAGGGAGGGAAGGATGATGTAAGGATAAAGGGGCACTTCAAACTTCTAATGCAGTGGTTCTCAACCTTCCTAATGCTGCCACCCATTAATACAGTTCCTCATGTTGTGGTGACCCTCAACCATAAAATTATTTTCATTGCTACATCATAACTGTATTTTTGCTACTGTTATGAATTGTAATATAAATATCTGAAATAAAAGATATCTGATATATGAACTCTGTGAAAAGGTTGTCCAACTCTCAAAGGGGTCATGACCCACAGATTGAGAACTACTGCTCTAATAGATGACATCAGCTAAAAGCAAAGAAAATGCTTGGGCTATTACTTTTCTTTGCTACAGTAAAAACAACAACAACAGCCGGGCGGTGGTGGCGCACGCCTTTAATCCCAGCACTCGGGAGGCAGAGGCAGGCGGATCTCTGTGAGTTCAAGGCCAGCCTGGTCTACAGAGCGAGATCCAGGAAAGGCGCAAAGCTACACAGGGAAACCCTGTCTCGAAAAAACCAAAAAAAAAAAAAAAAAAAAAAACAACAACAACAAAAATACTCCAAAATGAATGGTCATTCATTCTGTTTGAAATGCCCATGAAATGTTCAGCATTTCAGATTGCTTGGCAAAGAGGACAGGTGGAGCTACCTTTGATACGTTGCCAGTCCCCGTGAACACAAATGTTAAGGGTCCTATTGACTTTGGCATCAAACCCAGGGATATTTCATAGCCTGCGTCGCGGACAGCCTGCACAGCCTGGCTGCTGTTCCTGTAGTTGTGAGCCATGCCAAGATGCTGGAAGCAAGCACACACAATCCACGTCAGTCCACTAGCTCAAATGCGTTTCTAGGCTGAAAATGTGACGTGTTTCCAATAAATAAATAAAATCTCTC
Source organism: Peromyscus eremicus (assembly GCF_949786415.1). Classification (NCBI taxonomy): domain Eukaryota; kingdom Metazoa; phylum Chordata; class Mammalia; order Rodentia; family Cricetidae; genus Peromyscus; species Peromyscus eremicus. Next base: position 34,975,743 of record NC_081418.1, read on the forward strand.
ACCATAAAAGGTGTATGATGTCCCAAAGCAAGGAGCCTTAAACCCATTCCATGTAAAATATTGATCATTCCTGTCACAGAACCAGATCAATAAAAATACCATTAATTGAGTGGAGTTGACTAACAATGCACAAAATAAATTCTGTTCATAGGCATTTACCAGAAGGAATGATACATTTTTCCCTTTGTTCATTTTAAACCTGCTGGGTATCCTAAGGAAGCAAAGATGATAGTATTTCAGATTCAGAAGGAACCTCAAGACATCTTATCTATGTCCTCTAGTTTCTACTATCAAATACACTCACCCATCTATATCCTCACCTGTTTTGTTTTGTTTTTTTCTAATACTGGCCCTGATAAAAAGGAAGAAAATCCCTCTTCTCATCAAAGGCTAATTTCTCCTCCTGTCTGCAGGTCTCAAAATGCCCTGGCCCTCCACAGAAAGAAATTTATCTTTGAATAGCTCCCTCATTCTTATCAGTATTCTAACATACTCCCACCTCCCTTACCAAAAGCAAGCAAACAAACAAAAACAAAGTCACCACTGGCCTAGGGATCCAACAGATATTTAGTGGCCTACGTCACTAAACTGGATGGAATTTTCAAATCCTTATTTACTTGTCAGAATTATTCTTGGGCAGTGTAGACTATCTCTTGGACTGACACTCTAGTCTCCTCAGTATCTCTGACTTGAATGTATCCTTCCTTCATCCTTCCCTTCCTATCTCACTATGTAGCCCAGGCTTCTCTTGAACTCACTATGTAGCTCAGGCCAGCCTCAAATTCCAGAGACTCCCATCTCAGCCTGAAGTGCTAGGATTTCTAAAAGGTACAGCCATACCCATGTCCAGAATTAATCTTACTTTCTTTAAGCACCTTTCTGTGTGTATTATATTAGTACCCTCAGGATTCTCTTTGGGGCTCCATTTTCTTCATATCTTCATTTCCCCTTAGGTAATCTCATCACATCCCAAATTTAAGTATTTTTTATATGTGGATGATCCCCAAGTCTGTACTTTCAGTAGGGATTTTTCTTTTGATTTCAGGATGTTGCCAATCATCTTTTCTATGCCTTAAGTGGGGTGTCTTCAGACATCTAAAACTCAGCATGCCTATAGCAATGACCTCATTATGTATTCTCCCTTTGTTTATAGGACTACAATCTTCCATGCCTTTCTTAACACCTCTGCCACACATACAACTCTACCCAGATTTCTTTTATCTTTTTGTTGAAGTCAGCTTTTAAAAATAAATTGTTTATATGAAGTAAAATGCAATTCAAAATGTATAGTTTAATAACTATTAACAAATAGTCACACCTGTGTATCACAGATCCAAGATGGAAATTATTGCTACTGTTTGTATAAATTAGATTCTTTGGTTTTATGTAAATGAAGTTGTAAGCACATATTCTGTTCTTTGTTTCATTTCAACTAGCATATTTTTTTAGATTTACATCAATACTTTTGCCTTTTTGTTGCTGCAGTTTCTCATTTTATGGTTATACCATCATCCATTTATCCATTTCTTTTTTAAATGACATTTGTATTGTTTCCAAACTATTACAAATTTCTGTAAAAAATTATTTTTGTGGCACGTACACACAATATGTTACATTGCGTCACACATATACAATATGCGTCTAGTTTAAATGGAGTAGTACGTGGGGGTAATAATACTTCCCTCATTCCCTAACAAGAACCCCAGTACCCAAAACAGTATGGGCTATTGCTACTGCCCTTGGTTGCAAGCCAGAACTTGAAGGTAAGACTCTGTTGCTGAAGACTCCATATACTTCAGACACAGGACCTGAAGGAATCAAGCTGGAACTAGCCTGGAGGGCTCTTCCCCGAGGACTAGCTCTGATAGTACAGGAAGGCGCCATGCAAGTTTCCAAGGGAGAAAAGCAATCACTAGTCCTACCCAGCTGTAAAGTCTGCAAACCACAGCAATGACTGGCCCAGCAATATATTCCCAATGGTGCAATAGTTCACTTTTATATTAAGAATAACCAACAGCTGTCTAATTGAGCTTAAGGCCTGCTCAATAGGAGGGAATGTATGCCTGAAACTGTAAAACTCTCCAACTACCCATAGCTGAACAGTTTAGAGACCTTAGAAAAGACCTTACTACTGACATTTTCTAAAACCAATACAATTTCTAACTATGTTCTAAATACTTTTAATTATCCTCACTAATAGTACCTCTCAATCCTCATCAAAAAAGCTTTTTTTTTTCCAGCAGATAAGAGATTATTATGAAGATCCACAATTGGCCAAAATACAGAAAATGAGTGACCGAGCTTTGATTGATACATCTACAGTGTAACCCCTACATCTAAGACTCAAGAAAAATTGTGGAAGAACCAGCGGGGCAGGACAGGTCATCTGCTGCTAAATAATGTCTTCTAGACATGGCAGGAAAGCTGTATTTATCAAGTATCAATCATATGGTTGATTAAACAAGACCTGCACAGTGACATGCACCAGTTGATATGCCAATGTTATGGGAAAAATTCATAAGATCCACCCCTAGATGAGGAACCACAGGGAACCAATGGCTGCTGAGAGAAGAGGAATAGGTTTTCTCCAGGAACGAGCTCCCAGATAGGTCACCCAATCCCGAGTGGTTAACCTGAAATGCATGTACATACAAGCAACACTAAACTAACTCAGCAGGGTGTGTGTGTGTGTGTGTGTGTGTGTGTGTGTGTGTGTGTGTGTGAGAGAGAGAGAGAGAGAGAGAGAGAGAGAGAGAGAGAGATAATAATTTAAGAAGAAGTCATAGATTCGAGAGGGAGTGTGGGGAATGTAGAAGAGGTTAGAAAAAGAGGGAGAGGTGGAAATGATGTAAATACAGTACTCTTGAATGAATTTCACAAATATTTTAAATTAAAGTAAAATTCTTTTTGAGTCTTGCTGTGTAGCCCACACTGGCCTCATATTCATGACAATCCTCCTGCCTCAAGCTTCTGGGTGCTAGTCTATCACAATAAATTTGTTTCATGAAATGTTTTCCTTTTCTAATGAGTAGAATTTACTTAATACTGTAAAATCAATCTTTTCTTGCAGTGGTTTCAGCCATTTGTATCTTTAAAGGTTTGTCTAATTCATGAGTTCATCAAGCTCACTAGCCTTAGTACATTTTTTTGTTGTTCTTTCAATGTTTGTAGAGATTACTATGTATTTCTTCTCTCTGTACAGTGCCAGCTCCCTTTTTTCTTCATCTAGCTAGATTTTTTTTAATTGTATTGATAGCAGAGCTTTACACATGCCTAACCTTCGCTCCTTCTTACTTGCTTAAATAGGTTTCAATCATCCATCAAGTCTCAGCGTCAGATGTGCTAGCTCAAGGACAACCCCCCCCACACACACACACACAGCTATTTCCAGCTCAGTGCCCTTCTTCTAGCAAGTATCATTGTCACTATACCTGTGTGTTATCTTGTCTCTATCATTGTTTAAACAAAAGCCACATCCTATTCACAGGCATGGTGTTATTTCTGAATCAATCAGCTCATTTCTGATGTCTTCATTTTCTCTACAGAGAACACTCACTTGGGTAAGTTCCAAACGGCCTGGAACAGTAGTCAACAGGGCTCACCCCTCACTTAGTCAAGAAGATCCCCCCTCCCCTGATTTTCTACTTATGATATCCCATTACAAACATAACTTTGTTTCTCCAACACGATCATCTAAAAAGCTAGAATCTATTCCTAGGTATTTAACCTTTTGCTTGCTTTTTTTTTTTTTTTTTTACCAGTAAACATAGGAAAGAGAAAAGCACACTTGCACTGCTGAGACACACTTAGAAAGCTACACAGAGCTCTGTCACACCTACCTGCCACACCTGCCCATTGTCCAAATGCCACTATCCGAGACCCTCGGTGATCCACCATTTTCTCATAATCAATGAGTCGGATTTCCTGAAGAAAGGGAAAGAAGAAACTGTTGCAACCAGGCAAATTCGGCCAGTAAGTCACACATAAAGAGTAAAAATTTTATATTTTTTTCTTTTTTAGAAAATGCATGTTGACTTACTAACCCATTATCAGCAGGTGCACCATTAAATGCTTTGAAAACGCTTGGTCACAAACCAGCTGTAATCAGAGCTAAAGGAATGAACTGAGTGTTAAAAATCCTTTGAAGTGAGGAAAGGAAATAATGGAGGCAAAGGTTTCCTTTAAGTTATCACGTTCCCAACCTGCCCAAGACCAACTGAAATACACCTATGTCCCTACTTATCATCAATCTTCTGGTCCCAAAGAAAATACATCCTTCCTAAGATGAATCCCTGTGTGTGAGCAAATTCTGGTTCATTCCAAGTCCTTCCCAGTCAATCTTCTTGAACTATTACCTCTTTCTTTCATATATATTCTTCCTGTACATTGCTCCTCAGTCATTTTTAAATATCCCTTTTTACCTAAAAAATAGTAACAAAAAGCCCAATACTCTCTTTCCCTCTCTCTCCTCTCCATTTTATTCCTTCTTTATCTCTCTTCTCTTTTCATCTTTACATTTCTTTTCTTCATCTTTGGCAAACACAAATTCTTTCTCTTTCTCTCTCTCAGGAAAGCCCCATTAATGTATTCTTAAAAACTATGTTATAATTATACAACACTTTTATCTCTTCAAAGATAATAGGAGTTAGGGGCCTGGGGTACACTGCTAAGTAGAACACAGAGTACTTGCTTAGCATGTGCAAGGCCGTGGGTTGTAACCCCAGTACTGGGGGGGGCATTGCACAATTTAAAATCAAGGTTACAAATGTAATGACATTTAATGTATATCCAACTCTGAATGACTTGTTAGCGTGCTGTCCAAAAGCCATCCTGCTGGGTCTGTTTTTATTGATTTTTTTGATGAGGACCAAAGGTACATATAACAAAATGTCTCTGAAGTTCTCCATAAAAGAATTTATTTGCTTTAAAGTGGTTTTGAAATTAACAGGAACATATCCTATCGCCCCACATAAAATCCATTTCCTCCATTGTTTGTATTGTTGGTAAACACAACCCTCTGTTCCTTTCTCAGATTCTATATTGAATGTTCTGTCATCCTTACTGCAGGCCATAGGCCTTGGCTGTGATCTGTGTCTCCACTCACTCCCACATTTATCCAACCTCCCAACTATATACACCGCCTGGTCTCTGATAGTGCTGGTCAGGAAAAGCTGCTCTCCTAGGCTACAGACTCATTTCCAACATACTATCAGCTTCTCTGACAACTGTCAAAATGTAGATATCCAACAAGCTAAACCCCTCTGCTACCAACATGGCCATCCTAGCTTGCTGTCCTCATATACATGGCCATCCTGGCTTGCTGTCCTCATATACATGGCCATCCTGGCTTGCTGTCCTCATATACAGCATAGCCATTGTGGGAGGCCAGCTCCCACCTTTTACAGGGTTCCTATGAGGAGAAGAGAGGCATAAGGAATTTGTAGATAGAAAGATAGCAGAGATGAGACAGAAATACAGGATAGCTTCAGGAGAACCTGGATCAAAATCCACCAGCCCCTTCTGGCTCTTCAAAAGGGCTTTTTATAACAATGCCAAGGGGTGAAGCAAAAGACAACCCCCCCCCTTGCTAGATCAAAGCATACCACACAGCCAAGTGTAGACTTTTCCAAATACCTGGTAACCACACACGTGGTCAAGTCACCCACTTATGCAGCCCCGCTAGATAAAGCAAGCTCAGATCTCACTAGGAAACCTTTGTGGGCTCCCACAAGCCATCCTAGCTTGCGTTCCTCATATGCAACATGGCCATCCTAGCTTGTGTTCCTCATATGCAACATGGCCATCCTAGCTTGCTTTCCTCATATACAACATGGCCATCCTGGCTTGCTTTCCTCATATATAACATGGCCATCCTGGCTTGCCCTCTTCATCTACAACTTGGGCATCCCAGCTTGCTGTCCTCATATAAACACTTTCTCAGTCTATAGTGCCTTTTCTCAGTTGCTCAAGTCCATGCCCTAATCACTGCTGACTTCTTTCCTCAAATCCCACCTTCCTTTAATCAGGGAATTGTGTAGGACTCACCTCTACAATGAAATTAGGGTTCCCCAAACATCAGAGCATCTACTCTACCACCCAGGAGCCAGCCACCCTCATCTATTGCCTATATATAGCCTGACTGCCCCTAGACTAAGGCATCTGATTAGTGTTGCTTTCCTCCTCCCAACTCCAACCATCATCCACATCATAGGAAGACTAAACACACTGGCACACGACCCACTCTACCCACCCACTCATAAAGACCCTTGGTTCTTTTTCTTTATGTGCTTGTCTGCTTGGAAGACTCATCACCATCAGAAATGGCTCAGTCCTTTGTTTCCTTTAAATATCTTCCCAAATGCCACCTTTGGAATGAGGCCTTATCAACAGTTGCACTGCCCCCTTTTGGTGTCCATGTCCCTTTCTCCTTCAGTACCATATCTCTTCTACCAAGTATTTCCTGGTGACATAGGCTGCCTTCTTTGCTTATCTCTATCTCCTCCCACTGAATGTGGCACCAGAAACACAAGGGTAATGGCTATTTTGCATTTTCATGCTGATGAATTGTTTCAGACACATTGTAGGCACTCAAAACTGTTTTCATTCAGTGGGCAGTCCCATTTTAAGGAGCTACTAATGTTTTCACAGTATTTAAACCTCAAAATATACTTCATCTCTTATGACTAGCAATGAATGTGAAAGCATTTCTTGTCCTGTTCTTGTGCCATAGAGCTGTATAAACTTGGTTAAGCTACTGTACCTCTCTGAGCTCCATGTGAAAAACAAGCTGTTAGTCTGCATGATCTCTGAGGCTCTCTCCAGCTCTGGAATTCTACATGGTGGTATTTACACGCTTGACCTTATAAATTAGTAACTGCTTGTGGGGGCGGGGGACAAACTTTTACCCTTCCTTTTCAGAGTATATAAGATAGTGAGATGCATTGTTTTATGTATACTCCAAACCTGTACAGCCAAGGACAGCTCTTCATTGGGCACCCTGACGTAGACCACATCTCCTACTGAAGTGAGTGACAGACCTACCGTTCAATGCCTCATTACTGCTCATGAATACTGGTCACAATTACCTGTTTCAGAATCTCATCCAACAAACTCATATTGGCTTCCTGGGCCTTTATTGTGTGGGAAAAGAAGGCATAAGTCTTCTTGGACATCAGTTTTTCCTCTGGAGGCCTTTTTACTCCCAAAATTAGACAAGCTTCTGTGATGTCCTCCTGAAGAATGCCGCCAGCCCTGGCATACTCCTGGGGATGAAATTTGGACCAAAGTTTACTCTTGCAGATTGTAGTGGTCATGACTTTCTCTGATGAAAAGTACAAAAGTACAACAACCTTCAGAAGGATGGGGTTTGGTGAAGGATGAGGTTTAGTACAAATAACAAGGTAGCTTCCTCAATAAAGATATTATCTATCCTGCTTGGCTTCTATGGGAAAAAATTTGGAAAATCCACTATTCACTCATATTTAAGAGCAGATTATACTTTGATCACAAATGGAGACAGGAGGAACAGATGTTCAAGGTCATCATTGGCTATCTAGTAAGTTCCGGGTTAGTCTGAACTACAGGAGACCCCTGTTACAAGGAAAAGAAAAACTGTATGTGTATTATGTACAGATAGCGTACAGTAATGACAAAGGTAGAGATACATTTCCACACTGGAGAGATCATCTGGGAACTATCTCAACCAACGATCGCATATTGCTGATGGTGGGGCATCTTGGTATCTTGAGCCTTTGATTTGGTACTATGGGAAGATGATATGTGACTGACATTTATGCCCCAAAGGTCTAGCCTAAATCTAATCCTAAGGATACAATCAGACTAGTTCTATTCAGAAGCAGAACATGCAACAGGTCAGCTTCCTAGACTCTTCAAAAAGGAATCAATGTCATTAAAATAAAATCAGGAAAGGAGGAGATGCCCCAGATCACAACTAAAGATACAGAACAATAGCCTGTAGGAAGCTTAGGTAAGCCTCAATTGAGCCAGTGGGGAATTTGAACACAGATCATATGAGAAGCAGGGCAGGCTGCCTAATGTCTGCCATCCCAGCACTTGGGAAGTAGAGGAACAAGGGTCAGAAATTCAAGATCATTCACGGCTACACAGAAAATTAAAAGACAATCTTGGCTACATGAGGACCGGTCTAAAACAAAAGAAAGCAAAAAAGAACTGATTGTGTTCTTGTGCGAAAATAATACAGTGGCTCTGTTAGAAAGCACTGTCTAGGAGATGCCCAGAAAAGCACTAGATGCTAATGTTAGTTAGAATGTCGGCAACCTACTTTCAAATGATCCAGGAAAGGAAAAGTACATACATATTCCTAAAACTGGAATGAGAATATAACTTCTGCTATGATTATTTCAAAAAGTAAACAGAATGATGGATGTAAAGGACTATCAACATGACTGCTGAGGTACAACCTCATGAAGAATAAGCTGTGACTGAAGGAGCATTCCTGGGTACAAGAATGGCAACTTAGTCTTTGCCTTTCTATTCCCAAAAGTAGGGCTGCACCTGAAGGAGAGAATGACTGAAAGACTCGGGAACTTCTGAAAGCAGACCCTTAAACCCTCAGGGGGAGAGCATGTGGAATGGAGTGAAAAGAATACTTTTAGCAAAGTAATGGAATTAAAGTGAAAGGGCACATTTGGTTTCCTTTCAGATGCTTCTGGATTCCACTGTTGCGTTCACAGACATTTCCCAAGTTGAAGGTAGTCACCTTGTCGTGAATGGCCCGTCGATTGGAAGGCTGTATCAAGACCTTGTATCCCAGTTTGGTGATGCCCTTGATGTGCTTGGGAGCCAGAGGTGCCCTGCGCTCCCAGGCATTCACATCCTCTCTCCGGAGCGCCATCACTGGCTTGTGGTGGAGACCTCTGGAGAGGCCGGCTCTCAGCCTGGCCAGTCTTGGCCTCTGCACTCGCAACATCTTCAAGTCTGGTAGCTGTAAAGGCAAGTTTCAACAGCAGCACAGAAAAGAGCGGAAGGCTCACAGATGAGTTCTGGTCTCCTCAGAAATCTGTTGCAAAAGAGAACCAACCCACTTGGTAGACATGGGCAGGACAAATCTCCGGCAGTAAATGTGCCTTTAACGAACCAAACTAAAGCCTCCAAAGATAGGTCAACGCAACTTCTTAAATGTTTTATTAAATATGTTTTTAGGACAAAAGCTTAAACATATTAGTCTAGTATAGAAAGAGAAAGAGATAACAGATATCAGTATTTACAAACTGGTCCCTAGTTTGATGATATAAATTTAAATTCCTATAACGGTATACAAGCATCTTCAACGCTCCTCCTGATATTTCTCCCTAAGTTTACTGAATAGGAGTCACTCAGTGTGCTCTGCCCCCTAGTGGCCGAAAGTGAGTTTTTTGTTTTGTTTTGTTTTTTGTTTTTAATGTCTGCAATAAGATGTACAGAAATAAAAAGGAAGCATGTATAAAACTTGATATCACAAGATAGCCGATTTTGGTGGCGCATGCCTGTAATCCCAGTATTCAGGAAGCTGAAGCAAGAGGGTTGCCATGGGTTCAAAGTGAGTCAGGGCTACACAGCCAGACCCTGTCTCAAAAAAAGAAAACAAAACAAAACACTTCATGATCATTTTTCTAGGCTGAATTTAGCAAAAATACTGTTCCCTCAACTACTGTAAGTTAAAACCAACCACTCAATGGCATGGATTCCTTCACCACAGATTCTGGCTTCCCTCTCACAGATCAATATGGCTTCCTTCTTCCCATCCTCAGCCCTCTACCCTGCTGGTCTCAACTAGTTCTCTTGCTGCTAGTCAAGTATGCACAATTCCACTCATTTAGTCAGAACAAACATATTTACAAAACAAATATTCTGTGCCCCATACAAATAAGTTTTATATAGGTTTTTCCATACAAATATCTAGGTCTAAAAGTATTTGCTTTATCCTTTTCAAATGTTTGTATACACCTTGAAACCAAATATTGCTGATAAGTTTAATTCAGATGCTATTGTTTTCCTATGTAAGGTTGGCAGCAAATTATAGAGATTATATAGTCTCAAAAAAGATAATCCTATCCATTACTTCATAGTTCTACAAATTTCTTACTCATTACAGACAGCACATAGTAAGCCTTTTTATGTTATGAAGTAACACACTATAGTTGGGAATTCAAGCTCTAAGGAATACCTTTCTCACAGATGGAGACAGTGACCAAACACTCACAAGAACTTGCTATCTATAAATATAGAGAGCACTTCACAACAGAACCAGAGGAGAAAGCAAGGAAGACATCCAGGAAGAGTCAGCTGGACACAGCAGAAACCATGCCAGGTACCAGAAACACAGCAGGGTACCAGTCCAGCCTTTGGCGGGGATGAACTGCATGATGAGAACAAGAGGTAGAAACTGGTGAGCTAGGTAGGGTCCCCAAAATAGCAGTACTGAGAATGTTCTTGCTGAAGACCAAAACTTCCAGAAGAGGCTCTTTACAGGATGAGAGGAATTGAGACAAGTTCCTGAACTATCTATGGGTAACCCAACTGGATTGACCAGCCCCTCCCCTTCCCCATGCCTCACCCAAGTCTGCCAAGTCCTGTAAAAGCTCCCAGAGTAGCAGCTAGAGTAGCATGCTGTTTCCTGGGCCTGTTCTTGCTGTACAGAAACAGAGCCCTCTCCATCATTCTTAAGCCCCACTGTGAACTATAATTAACCTTCTGTCTAGAACTCATCTTCTGGGGTATGCATTTCATTCTCTGAATTCAAAACACAAGAAACTGAATGTCCATAACTCGGGGCCGCTTTCATGGCCAGTAAGTTTTGTGGGACCCTCTCTCCACATGCTAAACTTACCAAGAGTCAAAAAAGGCACAGTTGAACAACATTTCACATATCATACAGGTGAACATAACAGTGCTTAATATTTCAGTGAAGTATTACTACTAACACTACATGCATTTTTTGCTTATTTATATAATTTGGTTACTCAAAAAACTACATTAAATTTAAGCCCAAGTCTATAACATCTACTGTCCCCCAATCAAAGGACCACATACAATGTCTCATGAACCTGAACATCTTTGTTCCTAAATACCAACTCCAAAGACAGTGTTTCCTTTGAACATGAACACACACACACACACACACACACACATACACACACACACTGCACTTTCTGAATTCACAGGTGACCATATTATGAGTTTCCCTTTAGGGCCCTAAATGAAGGCACGTGCATATGTTCCCATTAGTTAGTGTCCCTTCTTCCAAGCCCCAGCTCAAGTTTGATGATTAACCAAAGTCACCTTCCCAAATTCAGTGACATCCTCTCCTTTTCTTGGGTGGGTGTGGGCTTGGAGACAGCAGGGGGCACACATATCATGCAAAGCCATACAGTCTAAGGGAACTAGAAGACAAAATCATCAGAAACTAGGATCCTCATAAGGAAGCTACATTGACTTTTCGTAAGGAATTCTAAAATTATTAGATTCTTGTAATTCACATTTTAAAATAAAATAATAGTTACCATTGATTAAAAACTATAAACCAAGCTGTAGAGATGGTTCAGCAGTTAAGAGCACTGGCTGCTCTGCCAGAGGTCCTGAGTTCAATTCCCAGCAACCACATGGTGGCTCACAACCATCTGTAATGAGATCTGGCAACCTCTCTTGGCCTGCAGGAATACATGCAGACAGGAAATTGTATACATAATAAATAAATAAATAAATAAATAAATAAATAAATAAATAAATATTTTTTTAAAAAAAACTATAAACCTAGCACTATGCTGCACCCTTCACAGATACTAACTCATTTCTTTCTTGCAAAAAATCTAACTTAGAGAGTATTATTGTTCCTTCCTCGAAGACGAACAATAGGACACTGGAGTCCGACTGGGTGGTTCACTTGAGCAGAAGCAGAATTCCTAGGATGAAGCTTAAAACCTGTGCTTTTCTCTGATTTGCCAGAGGCCAGGGATTGTACTAGACAAGGAGGTTTGACACACTGCTACTCTCACCAGCTCTGACTTCAAAAAGAAATCTGGCATCCAACTTTAGTCAGTTATCAGTGCTCACCTCTTGACCTCTATTCCTCTGTCGACTGAAAGTCTTTCCTGAGTCCCTGCCAAGGTAAATTCTAGACCTCTGGGTGTTTGGGGAACAAAAAGGGCTGAGATAGGAGCTATTACTGGTCACTTGTAAATTGGTGAACTTGGAAATCTGGTCTCAGCACAGAGCTTCCCAGTCACCTAAGGTCATCAAGAGCTAGGAAATGGACTGAGGATGGAGCTCAAGGGAAGAGCATGTGCCTAGCTTAAAAGTAGGTTCCACCCCCAGCACCAGGAAAAGGAGGGGAGTTAGCATCAGTGGGGACTTCAGAACTGCGCTGACAGGAGGAGGCATTTCCCAGCAACGACTGGGAGAGTTGCTCTGTACTGCCTGGTCCAGGATGTCATGCTTTCTGCAAAAATATTAGGAAGCAAATGCCATGTTTATTTTCAGACAAGGTGGAATGATTCTGGCTTACCCATGGACTCTAGTGAAATCAGCTGACACGACTGAGTGCTGATAAGAGGCAGTGTGAGTAAGGAGGCTGTGAAGAGAACAGGACAGGAAAGAGCTGGGGAGACACAAGGAAGAGGAAGAAAAGAGAAAGGGGGTGTCACATAATCAAGGAGTAAGGGAAGACCTTTACTCTGAAAAGTCTAATCTTTTTCCCTCCAACACATTGAAGATCAACATTTCAGATACAAAAATGTAAGTTTAAAAGCATTCTCTGTACCTTTGTGGAAAAAAAAAAAAAAAGAATAGCTCTAAGGTATATTCCTACTCACATAGGATTCATTGGGAACTTAAAGTGCCTCTAACCATCACCAGAGTATCACAGAGACATACTGCTAGCAACAGAACACTCCATAGCAGTAGAACTTGCTTTGTAACAGCATCTCCAGCGGCTCTTTTTCAGGTTTTCACATTTGCATAGCAAGTAATTTACCAAACAGGCCATCTCTCCAGGCCTTTCACAGATATTTTAATTCTTCTAGTAAATATCAAAAATTCCTCCAAGTTCCTCCAACCTTTGTATAACAACTACTCATGAAAAAACACTTTTTAAACTTAGGAATCACTAGACCCCCTTTGGGGCAACATATCAGACATCTTCCATATCAGATATTTACATCACAATTCATAAAAGTAGCAAAATTGCAGTTACAAAGTAGCAACGAAAATAATTTTATGGTTGTGACCACCACATGAGGAACTGTATTAAAGGGTTGCGATGTTAGGATGGTTGAGAACCACGGCACGAGGCCAGCATAAAATCACAAAACATAAAGAAAGACCTAAGCATGGTTTCCCTTAACTTCTCCCATTTCCACCGGGACATGAATATGCTTAGAAAAGTACATTCATTATTGAAGAAATTAAGACCAAATGTTCCATCTCTGGACTCTATACTCAGGCATGTCTTAGGGACCATTTGTTTGAAATCTTTACAACAATCCTACTCCCTATAATCCAGTGACTGAAACTACTCAATCACATGGAGAGGTTTTTCAATGCCAAGTTATTTGCAGCAATCAGATATACATCTGGATTAAATATTAAGAGACTAGGAAAGGGTTAGCATAGACCCCAGATGAAGAAATAACGTAACATATAAGAAATGCAAAGTGTCTATATTTGTCTTTTTAGTTCATTCAAAAAATTGCAGACATATTTTAAAATATACTTGGTACTTTTTTAAAGATTTATTTGTGTGGGTGTGCGTGTGCATGCACATGTGTTGGGGGTGTTAGTATAGCCACTGAATCCAGAAGAGGACATCCAAGTCCTTGGAGTGCGGCTCTAGGTATTTATGGACTGCATGACATGGGAGCTAGATACAGAACTTCAGTTCTCTGCAAAAACAGCCAAGTGTTTTTAATCTCTGGGCCATTTCCCCAGGCACATACATTGGTATTTTAAAACAAAATACATACTGGTATATTTCCATATACCATATCTCCCTAGTATATGTAAAGTAACAGAGTGGCTCCATACCTATGCTTCTTACCCATTTCCCAGACCATAGTGTTCCTGGGAATTTCAAGAGTTCCAGTGTCAACAGAGAATCTAACAATGGCTTAGTTCTAACTAAGCCAAATCCCTCCCAACTCCAAGGCTTGTTGGAACCAAGCCTGGAATTGCAAAGGCACAGCCCCAGATTTTCACTTCCTCTTCCCCAGTACATTTCTCAAATGCTTCCATGTTGAACCTATTATAAAAGTACTAGCCAAATGGTTAAAGAACATAAAATAAAAATTAAAAAAATAAAACTTAAAATCACCTGGACTGTGACGGTTAATCTTCATTGTCAACTTGACTAGATTTAGAACACCCTAGGAGACACACCTCTGTGTGTGTCTGTGAGGCATCTCCAGAGAGGTCTAATGGAGGGCAGACCCTTCCTGAACGTGGGTGGTGCCATCCCACAGGGTAGGATTCTGGGCTGAGAAAAAGGAAAGAGGGGCAGCCTGAGCACCAGTGTTCATCTCTTTCTATGTCTTGACTCTGGACCACATGAGATCAGCAACCTCACACTCACACTCTGATGTCTTCCCTCCATCATGGACTTCATCCCTATAAGGTGAGCCAAGAAAAATCTCTTTCCCTTCAAATTGTTTCTATGGGGCATTTTTGTTTTTGTCACAGCAACAAAAGTAACTACAGGGAGACTTTGAAGTCTCTTCCTGTTAATTTATCTGGTCTTAGAATATTCATATTGTCTCAACCCCTCGGCTGCTGTCATGCAATGACAGAAAAACCTGATTCTTGAAGCCAGCTGTGGTGCTGCAGGCCTTTAATCCCAGCACTTGGGAGGCAGAGGCAGGTGGATTTCTGTGAGTTGGAGGCCAGCCTGGTCCTTAGTGAGTTCCAGGACAGCCAGAGCTACATAGTGAAGCCCTGTCTCAAAAACAAAACAAACAAACAAAAACCTGACTCTCTTAGCTCACAGATTGAGACTCAGTGAAATGCAAAACAAAGTTCTGAACTGCAGTGCAATCCAAAATGGTTATCTGCTGCATTCATGTTTCCTTGCTAAATTGGGTACTCCAGGGTAGGAAGTAGGATTTATTCCCTTCTGTATTCCAAGTGACTGACACATCAAAAAACCTCAAACATTTTTTAAAAAAAGAATAAATTTATTTCACAATTAGATAACCCTAATACTGATGCACTGTGTATTTTGAAAACCTAGAAGAGAATTTGACAGTATTCTTAGTAAAGAAATCGCAAATGTTTGAGACGATGATATATTTATCCTGATTCAAATAGTACATGATATATGCATGTTATCAAAACAGCACATGATACACACACACACACACACACACACACACACACATATATATATATATATATATATATATATATATATATTATAATTTTTGTGAGCCAGGTAAAAATTTTAAATTATTTATCTTAAAATAAATTAGAAATTTTAAGTACACATCACAAAAACCTATGCAGTAGAGCATGCATGATAGATAAATAAGAACCAGATTGTCGCCGGGCGGTGGTGGCGCACGCCTTTAATCCCAGCACTCGGGAGGCAGAGCCAGGCGGATCTCTGTGAGTTCGAGGCCAGCCTGGACTACCGAGTGAGTTCCAGGAAAGGCGCAAAACTACACAGAGAAACCCTGTCTCGGAAAAAAAAAAAAAAAAAAAAGAACCAGATTGTCAATGCATCTTCCCCACCCCAGTACAGACACACACACACACACACACACACACACACACACACACGAGGGGGGGATTAAATAAGGTTTAAACATAGTTTTTTAAAAAGAAAAGAAAAAGTCCCTTTAGCAGTATTATTCTGATTCCATTAAGCTCAGTAGAGAGTGGGCAATGTGGACTACAGGCGTATTGAAGTTTTAGAATATAAATCAGCCTGTCCATATCCAGCTGAAGTGCACTACACAGAAAAACAAACCACTAAGGCAACACAGAGGAAGGCTGGGCACCCACCTAAGCCTCCAACAGTGTATCATTAACCACCCTAACCAGAAGCCAACGTTTCCAACAGGAGACAGATGCCAAGGAGTTCAGACTCACCTCCTTGAAATGGTCCCAGCACCTGAATTTACTCTATGAACCTGATTCACACCTTACTTGTCTGTGAATCATCTACAAAATCCAACTAACCCTCAAGGCTGTTGTGAACCTTCACTAGCAACCTGAGCCAGTCTCACATACTCTAAACAACGAATGTGAAGACAGGAAAAAGGTCCAAGCCTGCTGATTCCTCCAATGGGAGCATAGCCACACCCCTAGTAGAAGACACTACTTGCCCTTGCTGTTTGCCACACTGTGGTAAATTATGCTTCTCAGAAAGAAAAAAAATAGAACCCAAACTGAAAGAGCCTGTCTTGAATGCCACTCTTTAGACACAGGTGAACATGTAAAATTCATTACCATTTTAACTCTATTTCAACAAGTTTAAGACAGGTTTTCACATTTTTAGCATCTCTAAAATAGGGATGCATCTTAAATTGAAGACACCTTAAATTCAATGAATACAGTAATTGTGATAAGAAATATGGTTTTCTAGAACCTTGGGAAAATACCTCCAATAAACAAACTCAATCTTTGTCTTCCTAAGACACTGCAGAATAACAACCATGTTACACAGCCAACAAGTTTATGCAGCCTTAGGTCCACTCACCTTCATGGTAGGGAGGAGTGGAGTGGCAAAATACACACATACACACACACACACACACACACACACACACACACACACACACACCATGCCATCTGTGTTTTGTACAAAGAGTTGGAAGGACTCCGTGTACATCACTGACCATTCAGTGCGGTGTGCAGAGCCTCATAACGCTGGTCCCAGCTGCATACTGCTCACATTCTCACAATTCATGACCCATAATATCCAAGAAATGTCTGTCTCTACTGATTTAGGAACGAATTCATTTATTCATCATCATCATTTCTCCCTCCTCCTCCTCCTCCTCCTCCTCCTCCTCCTCCTCCTCCTCCTCCTCCACCCCCTCCTTCCCTCCCTCCCTCTTCATTCAACCAGGCAGAGTCCTTAACAAAGTGTGTCCAAAGAGCCATATCCTTCAGCATCGGCCTGGCCTGCCCAGCTGCCCAGGGTATCGAGAGTTTTAGAGACCAGAAACCCAACTTGCTCAACTTTCTCTCTCATGCCTATGACAATTAGAGTACAGACTGACTCAGCTAGGTCTCTAGCTCCGACAGAGTGACCAGCCATAAACCTGCAGCTAGGCATGGGAAGTTCGGTGTCACAGTTCCGCTGAGCCAAGGGTGGGGGCGGGGGATTCAGGGAGAATCTTGCTCCCTCCATCAGCCACCGCCGGCAAAGAAACTTTCAGTCCAAGAATAAATAAGTTATCCACTCTGCAAACTTTAGTTCCAACATCAACCCATATTCCCGAGCAAAGGCGCCACAACCACCAGCGCCCATCCCCGGCAAAGTGCATCGCCCCCTCCCCCTTCCTATTCAGAAGCCGAGGAGCTCAACCCACCGCCCTTCCTCCCTTCAGGAAGGCTGGGCGGAGAGGCCTAAAGCTTGTCCCCCTCCCTAGCTCATTCCCAGCGGGGCCCTAGGCGTCCCCCTGCCGCTCCAGGACTGAGGCCGACCTCCGGGCCAACAGCTGGAGTCCCGCGGTTGAGCTGGGAGCTCCAAGTGCATCCTGCAGGCTGGGATCGCGCCTGCATCCGCGTCGCCCTCCCGGCTCCCTTCTCACCTTGTGGGTTCTGAATAGTCCCGCGCAGCCCAGAGATCCTGAGTCTGGATCCTAAGGTCTCTAATTTCCCTGCCAAAAAAATTTTTTTTTTTAATTGGCTTGGGGGCGGGGGGCGAGGAGGAGGTGTTTGCTCAACTTTAAAGTACGTCACAAGCCTTCTCTCCTGCAGCCAATCAGCGGCAGCCTAGAAGGAACAACCTTCTCTTCCGCCAATCCGCGGCGCTGCCAGGTACTAGGTCATGCCCGGCCCCTGTTCTACCCTAAGGTTCAACAGCCTGAAAGATCTCTGACCCTAGAGATTAACTCAGATCCTCCCTCGATGGTTATTGACCAGGTTTGTAACTACCGGTGGCGGAAAGCAGGCGAAGACAAAAAGAACGAAAGAAATGTCTGGACAGCAACTACTAAGTAGATTAGCGTATCTTCCTGGAAAAAGTCGCAAGCGCAGGTGTCATTTGTTTTATGAAACGCACCTTTTCACAGCCTGTAACAGGACTAGGAAGTCCAGTCCGATGAGAATTCTGGCGTGTTTTTCGAATCCTGATAGCTGAGAACCCTAGGACACCACATTCAAGGAACAGAAGTTAGTGGATGATGAATGTATTACAGAGTCCAGAGTTGGTGAAAAATGTGTTTCCATAAAGACTAGCGCGGAGCCTCAGTGTAATAGCCAGAAGGGCATCATCCTTCCTGTTTTCACGAGTTTCTCCCCCATCTAGACTTGAGAAGGCAGGTCTCTGTAAATACGCCTAAAGTGCTGGATAGTTTATCAACTCGACATAACATAGCTATCAGAGAGGAGGGATCCTCATCAAGAAAATGTCTCCATAAGATCTGGCTGTAGGCAAGCCTGTAGGGCATTTTCTTAATTAATGATTCATGGGGGAAGCCCATTGTGGTCAGTGCCATCCCTGGGCTGGTGATCCTGGGTTCTGTAGGAAGGCAGGCTGAGCAAGCTATGGGAAGCAAGCCAGAAAGCAGCACTCCTCCATGGCTTCTGTATCAGCTCCTGCCTCTAGGTTCCTGCTCTAATTCAGTTCCTGCCCTAACTGCTTTTGATGATGAACTGTCCTATGGAAATATGAGCGAAATAAGTCCTTTCCTCCCCACATTGCTTTTCGCCATGGTGTTTCATCACAACAATAGAAACCCTGACTAAGACAGCTGGTACCAGGATAGTAGGGTATTGCTGTGAGAGACCTGCCCTTGGATAGGATTGTGGGAGGACTTTATAACTTTGGAATAGAAAAGCCATTGACTATTGAGATCTCAGTGGGCTGTTCTGCAGGAGCTTGGAAGATAAGAATGTCGAGGGCAATGCAGACAATGGAAGCCTGGCTTGTGAAGCTTCAGGGAAGTTTAAAGACTCTATCAGGGCCATTTGTTATTTTGAATTAAGATTCTGGGGCACTGGGGCACTGGGGCACTGGGGCACTGGAGCTGAAGCATCAGCTGTGATAAAGGAGATACCAGAACTACTAAAGAGAAACCTTGCTTTGCTGGAATACTCAGGGCAGGTCAGCTGGAGCTGCGAGATTAGAAGTGATTAAGAAGGGGCCAGCATCACTGAGGTGATATCTTCTGGAAAGTGTTTCCTGGGAGTCAGCACACAGAAGCTGTGTTCCAGACATGGCCAAGGTTGTCCCTTGTGCTGGCAGTGTAAGTGTCACCCAGGTGGTGCTGGCTTTGAAGCTATGAAAGGGGTCATGGAAAGAAGCTGAGGCTTGGTACTGTGTGGCATGGCTGGGGTCCCTGAAGAGAGCCCAGGAGAGATGAGTGGTGAAAGCGCAGCCCAGTAACAGCAGAAGACCCCAGCAATTTGGAGATGCCATTACCATGGGATGACCCCCAAGAACAGCAGCAGCAGTGGAGAGGAGCCAGCCACGACCTAGAAGACAAGCTGTGTGTGCTGCAGAGGACAGAGCTGGAGAAGGGACCCAAGCCCTTTGGAGGAGTCCAGCAGATAATGAGTGACGCCCAGATAACTGGACATTGAGTAATTTACACTATTAGGGTTTTGGTTTTGCTTTGGTCAGATTGTGACTGCGTCCTGGTTCTTTCCTCTTGAAGAAAGTATTTAAGTATTTTTACAGCAGCTCACAGCTGAAAGACTTAGAACTTTTTTTAAAAAAGAGTTTGGATTTTTAGAGAGATTGGCTATTCTGAAGAGATTGCACTTTTGATGTGTTTGAATTTGTAAAGACTGGATTTTTAAAGTTATTTATGTTTTCAATGTGAGATCTTCAGGATGAATGAGAAAGGAAGGATTATGGCTTAATGGTGATGTGTTTGTGTGTCAAGTTGACAAGAGGTCATTTGTGCTGCATAATTTATGTCAACTTGACACAAGATAGAATCATCAGAGAGGGGGAGACTCAATCGAGGAAAAGTCTCCTTAAGACTGGGCTATCCACAAGTCTGTAGGGCATTTTGTTAATTGATGCTTCGTGGGGGAGGGCCCAGTGCTGGTGGGGCTACCCCTGGGCTGGTAGTCCTGAATTCTATAAGAACACAGGCTAAGCAAGCCAGTAAGCAGCACTCCTCCATCAGCTCCTACTTCTAGGTTCCTGCCCTGTTTGAGTTCCTGCCCTCACTGCTTTTGATGATAAACTGCTCTATGGAACTGTGAACAAAATAAACCATTTCCTTCCCATGTTGCTTTTGGTCATGGTGTTGGTGTTTCATCACAGCGCAAGAAACTCTAACTAAGACATCTAACCTAACCTTCAGCTTTCTACCAGGCTAACTGATTAGAACTTCAGTGTCTGTGGAGAAGTTGGAATGTTGCACGCCCACAGCCTAGCTACAGTTTATCTCCTAACTATCATTACACTCCTTGGCCTTCTCTGTGTCTGACCTAACATCCTGTGACTAACAAATAAAACCTTTTCCACCAACTTAAAGAATGCTGCCACAGAGTATCCAAGATCTATTACAGAGATCCCCCTGATTGACTGTAAATAACTTACCTGAGGTTTCTACCAATGTGTTTGAAAAGCATATTGATATGTGTTTTTTATTATTATTGTTCTGCTAATATAACACTACAAGAAACTGCTGCCATGTTGGAGCTTGGAATTTGTGATAGCTTGAATCTGTGTTCCTGGGCCATGGTCACTCATATCTGGTTCTAACAGATATGTTGTCCCTTACTCCCACTGAGGTGAGAGCTGTTTCTTGCTTCTTTTCTCACATCTACAGGTATGTTTATCTATTGAATTCTCCTGTCAACACTTCAATGCAGGGTTCTCGTTCTCAACCTTCCTAATGCTATGGCCCTTTAGTACAGCTCCTCATGTTGTAGTGACCCCCCAACCATAAAATTATTTTGTTGCTACTTCATAACTATAATTTTGCTACTGATGTGAATCATGATGTAAATATTTGATATACAGGATATCAGATATGCAACCCCCAAAAGGGTCTCGACCCATAGGTTGAGAACTACTGCTTTGGAAAGTATAATATTTTTTGAAACTTCATAGCTTCCATTGAAGAGAAAATGTGAATTTTCCCCGGAAGTAGGTTGGTTTGTATTCTCTTTATCTTCACATCCCCAATCACAAATTTCTAATCTTTCTTCCACAGCTTTCTCACTTTCCACAGTAGAACCAGCCTAAAACCAACATGAAATACAGTGTGTAATCTTGTCTCTCTAAGGGTCAACAGCCTGGTTAACAATCCTTCCTTTTTCCTGTCAAGTCGTGAATCACGGGCAGGTTGCTTAGTTTCCAGTTGTTGTTTGTTTAGTTCCCTTGTGTGATGATGGGATAATAATAACAACTGTTTCATGGAATCCTGCTGGGGGCAGGGGAGTCACACTAGCCCCGGTATTCTACAAAGTAACTAGCTTTTTAAAAAATGGAAAAAAAGAAAAGAAAAAGGGTAAGTTATTTATTTTTCTCACATCTCATTTTCTACACTAAACATAATCTAACTAACAAAAATGTTCACCTCTCTAAAACTAAACATGTCTGTTAGGGTTCTTTATCATTTCCCTTCATCAGAAGAGCAGGAGAGATCAAGATTAGATAGTGTGGGACTGGAGAGATGGCTCCATAGTGAACAGTACTTTTTTTCTCTTGCAGAGGACCCAGATTCAGTTCTCAGTGCCTATGTGATGGCTTACAGACATCTGTAAGTCCAGTTCTAGGGTACTGGACATCCTCTCTGACCTCTGAGGATACCAGATACACACATAGTGTACATACATACATGCAGGCAAACACATACAAAAAAATATTTTTAAAAGTATTAAATACTACATGTTCCCAATATATTTGAGCTCTGTGGAGGAACCCAGTGTTCTTATCCCCACTGTTATAAAGAGGAAAGAGGTAGATATTTGAGATAAAGAGGAGGGAATCTAACATTCCTAAATTAGTTCTATTTTTTCTCAAAATTTGCAATTTTTATATAAACAGCAAGTTTACATACAATTTGTATACAACGAAATTATTGTAAGTACAATGTTCTAACAGAATGAAAAACTTCAAATATTTTTAAATTTTTATTTATTCTCTCATACAATACATCTTGAGCACAGCTTCCCCTCCGTTCACTCTTTTCAGTCCTCCTACACATACACACACACACACACACACACACACACACACACACACACACACGTACACATACTTCCTCTCTCTTCCAGATCTACTGATATTCCATCTCCCTGCAGAAAGAGCAGGCCTCCTATCAATTGAACACAGCAAAACAAGATACAGTGAGACTAGACACAAATCCTCATATCAAGGCTGGGTGAGGGAAGAGGGTCCCAAGAACAGGCAAAAGAATCAGAGACACCCAAACTCCCACTGTCAGAAGTTTTCCCAAAACACCAAGCCAACAACCATAACACATATGCAGAGACTCTAGAGTAGATCCATGCAGGTTCTGTGATTGCCTCTTCACTCTCTGTGGACTCCCCCACCACCCTGTGAGCCATGATTAACTGATTCCTCAGGCCATAGTCTCCTGATGTTTTCAACCCTTCTTACCCCCACAATTTCTCCTCCTCCTCTTCTGAGGGATTCCCTGGGATCTGAGGATAGGGACTTGTTGGACACTCTAGTGGCACAACTGGTTAGTATGTATTACTTATAAAAATACTA
The DNA here is from genome assembly GCF_949786415.1 of Peromyscus eremicus. Lineage (NCBI taxonomy): Eukaryota > Metazoa > Chordata > Mammalia > Rodentia > Cricetidae > Peromyscus > Peromyscus eremicus. The sequence goes on from NC_081418.1 coordinate 34,998,625, forward strand.
TTTTTAAAAGAAGTTTGAGTAAGTACAAATTCTTAAGTGACAAGTATTATTGTCCCTAACTCCCAGGTTATCTTGAAAATAAAGCCTGCCTTCTCTATCTTCAAGAATCCCTTCAAGGGAGGCAACAGCAGAACTACTCACAGGTAAATCTGGCTTGGAATTTTTATGATCAGCTGTGGGTGGAGATCCTGAATGTTCTACCACCCACCACACTTAGATGAAAGAAGCTGTAAACATTCATCTCCATTTCACCTGCTCCTCCTTAAAAAAAAAAAAATGCAAGAAGGTTCTAAATTCCTTAACATTTTCAAGACCAGCTTTCGTTGTGTTACCCAGGAAATCCAGTTCCCTCTGTAATAAAGACAAATTTGTTAGTAAAAGATTCATAGTAGCCTGAGAAGGAAGATCATTTTGTTAGAGTGTGAGAGAAAACAACAGGGCAGGCAAGCTGCAGATCTTGGTCAAAGTCAAGATGAGAAGACTGGATAAGAGGAAGAAAGCAATGTCTTCTGAGTCAGGAGTCCAGGAAGGCCAGCATACTCAATAATAGAGATTAACAAACAGCTGTGCAGCAGCAGAGGCGCCTCAGGGAAAGAATAAGAAATCCCAGAGCGTCAGGGAAAACATGCTTAAGGTTTTGACCAACAACTCAAAAAAAAAAAAAAAGATAGAAAGAAGGAAAAGTGAAGTTATACCTTTCCAAAAAGGGAACAGAAAGTGGCTGCACTCCTAAGAAGGCTTCTAGAAAAGATAAGCATGTTATCTCATTAAAGAAATAATTACCCATCTCCTTAGCATGTCTTCAAGTGAAGCAGATTTCCAGTGAGGTGGGCTCCTGATGAGGTGATCGACAGGCCACCGGGATTAAGAGATGCTAGTATGTGGTGTTCTAATATTTGGATCACATCAGAATGGTGTGTCTCTACCCTGGGCCACAGGTAGATTCCATTATTTTGACAAGGAGAAAAATAGCTTATGCTTAATGGGCCTCAACAAAGCCCTGGAAATTCAAGTCTTAAAAGTGGCAAAGCTGATGTTTATCTATCTATTATTACCAGAGAAACAGGAGGTAGGGTCCAAAGTAGACTACGAGGAAGGGGTCCATCCTAAGTGCCTTCAAGTCTGTTATTTTCTGGAATATACCCCCCTCAGTAGTTGAGACCCATTTAGGAGATGGACATAGAACTTAAGAGTTTCTACTCTTGTTGACATTTTAAGACTTGGAGAGCAATCAATGGGTCTCATAGTTTGAGTTGGGGTGCACAGGACCATCTGAGTGCTGGTCAACTATAAAAAAGAGGAGACATAATTAAGACAAGGCAGACCTTGAATACACAAAAGCCAAAAATTGATAGCATCACTGTTAAGATTATGATGGATGTGCCCCATTTCCACTCTAAAAATCCAGAGATCTCTTCACCAGGAGGAATGAGTGTCTGGTCTTGAGTCTCAGTCATACTGTCACATATAGCTTCTAATCAGAAGTGCTCATTTAGAAGATAGAGAAATCTGGAAATGAGAGATCCATCCTAATATTCCTGAGCAGGGGTCAGAATCAAGGTCTAGTTTCTGGCCAATGACAAGAATTAGAACTGTTCCTTTTCAGGGTTCCTGCCCCTAAAACTTCCTGGCCAGTTCCTGTAGTTAGTTGTTTTTGCTCTTTACTCTTTTGGCTCTTGGGGGCCCACCACCCAGCTCCCAAATAAATCACACATGGAGGCTTATTCTTAATTATAAATGCCTGGCCATAGCTTGGCTTGTTTCTTGCCAGGTTTCCTTAACTTTAAATGATCCCATCTACCTTTTGCCTCTGGGATTTTTCCTTTTCTTAATTCTGTATGTCTTACTTCACTCTTACTCCATGGCTAGCTGTGTGGCTGGCCCCTAGCATCCTCTTCTCCTTGTTCTCTTGCTCTTTCTTCTTTTTCTCTCTTCCAGATTTCTCCTTCTATTTATTCTGTCGGCCTATTCTTTCTCCTGCCTTGCCATTGGCCATTCAGCTTTTTATTAGACCATCAGGTATTTTAGACAAGCAAAGTAATAAGTTTCTCTCCCCTGTTCATATTAATTAGTTTCTAATGTTTTAAAATAAAAATATACCAATGCTTTAAAAATCTTACCAGGAACCTTGATAGCTGTTGACAGTCAGCTGTGCAAGGAAAGTCACTCACCGACATTTCAGACCATATCCATCTGCTTATTAAGTGCTCTCACCATGAACAAAGTACATATCAATTTCAATTTTAAATATCTATCAGTGTATTTGATGAGTTGAGTGAGAATTGTGTATTATCAGTCCAACCCTGGTTAAGCTAATTTTGCATAAAATCTCACTGATATATAGTGGATCCAATATATTAAAATCAAAAGAAAACCCAATGTTTCTCCCCTAAGCCACTCATGAGGACAAAGGTCTCAAAGAAGAAGGTACCTAGAAGTAGTGAGCAAAGATTAGAGTGGAGGGAGGATTAAAACACATGATCTTTTAAGAGCTTCAGCTGGAAACAGCCAGCAAGACAGGTTTTGGAGAAAAGAGTCAAGCTTTCTCCCTGAAGAGTCATAAAGATTGTATGAGGGGATTAAAACACACTGTTTACTGCTAATAGTGTTTTCCGATGAGATTCCTAGAAAATTGCAGTTTTACAGCTGGGGAGGTAAAAAAGCCATATTGAAGGTCATGTGTCCCTTAGGCCTGAAGGATAGTTCACTGGTATTTTAACATTCTTATTTGAAATCATCTCTATCTAAAAGTTATGCCTTCTATAGGTAAGCAGCTTGTACAGCAAATGTGATGAGTTGTGCTGGAATCTCTGACTCATAACATGCTTCGTCCAGACTCAGGCTCAGCTAAGGAGTGCCTTCTCTTCCCTTGCCTCCTTAATTTCCCATGTACTTCTATTCTGGTTGAATTCTCCTTCTGAGACTTCAATCTGTTGTGTTTAAGGGTTGGTGATCCTCACAACCAATGATCCATTGAGTTTCTTCAGTCTTCATAGGAATTTACACCCTGCCTATCCAGAGATCTAAAATATAAACTATGGTGATATTTTATTTGTACTGAAATGTGATTTTAATTGTATGTTAATAAATAAAGTTGCCCAGGGGTCAGAGCTATTAGCAAGCCATAGGAAAGCTGGGCGTTGGTGGTGCGCACCTTTAATCCCGTTGGTAGGCAGAGCTATATAGATTTCTGTGTGTTCAAGGATACAGCCAGCATTGGAGACACACGCCTTTAATCTTAGTACCAACCATAGAAGACCTGGAGGTCTATACCGACAGGCAGTGACGAGGCAGTCAGGTGGTTGGTTTTACAACCAATGAGAAGGCAGAACAGAAAGTCTATATAAAGACAAACAGACAGGAAGTAGGTCTCTTTGGGAGAGGTCTCTTGGCTGAAGAGGCTAGCTGCAGCAGGTGGGTAAGGCTCTTAGCTCTGATCTCTTGGCTTTCGTCTTTGTATTGGCTCTGTGTTTCTTATTTAATAAGACGGTTGGTTACATCTACAATCAACCTTCCTGATGTAAGGGAAATGTGAGAAGGTCCAAGGAGGTAGAAAACCAGAGGATCACTGAAATAACATTGGGTCTCACACATGGACAAAATGTGATGCTTGGCCACCCAAGGGAGCAGGGAACAAAAGTTCATGGAGAGAAGCTGTGACTACAAATGCTTACTGATTGACAAGAATTCCAATGATGTGGAGAGGCTAGACTCTCAAAGTCAAGTTATCTAAGGTCATATTTAGCCCTCTTAGTAGCTGTGTATTCCCTGCCTTTGAATGTGACCTAACATCCTTGTGACTGTTAGGTAAATCCTTTGGAATACACAAATAGACCCTAGCTTCCACCAATCCAAAAATTCAGAATGACATCAGACAGCATCTGAGGTCTTTATCTGAGGTTTTCCCATTTTGCTGAAGCTCACCTACCTAATGTACACACCAGTGTATTTGAAAAATGTGTTGACTTACGAACTTGTTCTATTAACTGTAAAAACTTTATGAAACTGCTCCATATTGGAACATGGAACTTGATGTTAACCTAAATATGTTTCCCTGGGCCATGGTCACTAATATTTGACTTCTAAAAACCACTCATCCACTTTGAGTTGTGTTTTGAATTAACAGTTTGTCTTCTCTACTTTTCCCAGTGGATGAGAATGCTAATGGTAGGTATGAGATGTGGCAATAACAGGCTATGCTCAGTATCTGTGAGATCTCTTAGGTTACTTTAGAAATAAAAGAAGGTCCATTGCCACTTTGGAGATACCTTGGGAACCCAGATGAAGAATGACTTCATTTATTAGAGCTTGAGTAACTTCTTAAGCTTTTTTAATCTTGGCATCATAGGTCTCTATCTAAACCATGAAAATTTCAGCACATATTGGAAAGTATTTTTCCTCAGTAAGGAGGCATATGAGTAAAAGCTAATTTCCAACCTTCTCCTAGACATGTCCCTCTCCTGGGTATGGGTAGTGACTTGACTCTACCTCCTAGGTTACCACAGAGACAGAGGACACAAGCCCTGATTGTGACAGTCTTTTTCCGTCAATGCACAAGTGAATAGAGTAGTTTATGCTTCTCTTCCCAAGTTGCACGAGTCATAAAGTCTCTTACTAATTTTCCACTGATGTGCTTGAGACAACAGAATCTTACCAGTCAATTCTAGTCAGTCTATCTCTTTGTTTGGTGGCCCATTCCTTCCTTGCTTCTGCATAAGATGGATTTAAGTTTAACTCTGGAGCAAGAGGTATCAGAGCCATCTCTGCTGCATCCTGGAGTGCTGCTGTTTGGCACACGCGCCGTTGGGTTACTTCTCTGTGTAATAGTGGAATTGCATTTCTGATGTCCTTTGCAGTGCATAACTGTTACCTGTGTGCATTACCAGACAGCTTCTGGAAAAGATACAGTTTCTAGGTCATGTTTAACCAGAGAATTTGCTCCCATTAAAAGTCCTCTAGCTGTGTGAGCATGAAGGACTATTCAAGCATATGTAAATCAGTGTCGACACTGACTTATCTTTTCCCATTTGTGAAGCTCAGCTTTCTGAGCTGAGCTGTTAGAAGAGGCTTAGCCTCTATTGTCTTGTGAAGGCTAACTAACACATATCAGTTCCCTTCAGATTCCTCTGCTTATATAACTGTTCCTGTCTGTAAACTGTTATACATGAGGATTCACTAAGGGCTTATCCTCCAAGGCAAGCTTGCTAGAGCAGACTTTCTCTATGACCCACACAGTTCATTTGTTTGCCTCAGAAACAAGAGTACAGTTGCTGGGTTTCATGTGAGGCAACTGAAGGGCAATTTTGATGATTGCAGGAAGAGGACTTAGTATTTAGACAGTTGTCCCCTAGTTACCCATTGGTGCTCTTTGATTACGAGGACACTTTGAACTTATTCAGGGGTTAGGACCTCAAACCAGTGTCCCAAGGTGAACTTAGTAGCCTCATCCACTAGCATTGCTCTAATTGTGACAGTTCATAAACAGCCTGGTTATCCACATAGTACAGAGTCCAGCTGTTTAGAAAAATAGGTTATAGGCCTGGGGATGCCCCATAGTTTTGAGTGAGGATTCTTAGTGTCATGCCTTGTCTTTCTGCTACACAGAGAAAAGATTCTTCCAAAACAGAAATTACCAAAAAGCAAAGGCATCTCTGAGTTCAAGGTCAACCTGATAGTGAGACTCTAATTCACAAAACAACAATAAAAAGTAAAAAAAAAAAAATAAGATTATACTGGATTTGAGTGAACACCAAGTCCACTGAAAATGTCCTTATAAGACACAAAAAGGCCGAATGAAAAAGGTTGCATTGCTGTTATGATACCATAGCCAATGAGCTCCACAAACCATCAGAAATCAGAAGAAGCAAGGAAAGATTCTCCCATGATGTCTTTGAAGTGAATATAAGCCTATCTATACTTGGACTTTAGATTTCTGGTGCTGAGAATCTTGAGACATCTGTGTTTATTGTTTGAAGCCACCCAGTTAGTACAAGATCTCCAAGAAACTAGTACTACCTCTCAGCACCCAGGAACCAGGAGTTGCAATTCATGTTTCATCATCTGAAGACCAAATAAAAACCTGCATTGAACAACAGAGGGGCACACCAAAAATAGCTAGGCAGACGGGAATTCAAAGTCAAGATCACTGTGCTAGATTGATCTTTGAGAGACTGCTTGCTTTCAACAACCAGAGAAGCCAAAGCTGAAGTAGAGCTGTGTGTGAGCTCCAAAACCAATTGGAAATCCAGGTACACCACAGCTGTCAGAGTCTGCTTCTCAAGACCTCTGCACTGATCCGTGACTTCTCGTAGCTGTGACTATGGTTTTGGGGAAACAGCCTCCAGTGTCTGAAGGCCTACTTAGCAAGAACATCTCACTGACAAGAACATATGAAAAGAAACTGGTAGAAGCATGTTTTACCTCGATCCCTGACAAGTCTGCAATTCCTGGCTATCATTAGGTAGACTGATAAAAGCTATAGAGAGTTGCTGAACCCTGCCTTGTAAAGACATCATTGTTCCTATTATGCAGGATATACAGGATATACAGGGCACAGCGACTCCTAAGATGCAAGGGGAAAGTCAGGAAAATGCCATTGACAAATGACACCAATGCACATCAACAATACGCAGTGAAGAGCAACCCATCTGGGAAGCATTTTTTTAATGAACTATAGAAGACACCAAGGACTTTCCTTGTCCACTGAGAGACCACAGTTGTCTTCTCAATGAGTGACCTAAGGGATTTATTAACATAAAGAACTGAAATTTAATTGCTTGTTTTCTGCCTGAAACAATGATATGGGGAGGAAATAATAGTGAGATACATGTTATCTTTCAAAAGATAGAAAAGGGCCTTGTCCAGAAAAGGAAGTCCTTGGCTGGTCAGTAGAGTATCCATATCCTCAGATAGAAATACAGACACAGATCCAGATCTGAGGGGCTTGAATATTCTCTGGACTCTGGGTAGTTCTCTTTAATAAAATAGTAAAAATTATAATTTCAAACTTAACTGTAAAAGTAAATAAAAATAAAAAGTAAATAAAATACTTGTTATAAATTTTTAAATTTGTATCCCATCTCTCTAGACAATTAACATGAAATGCTTACACGGAAATACCTTTTGGTTGCAATTCTGGCTTCATTTAACTAGACTATTCCATGGATTCTAGTTATCTCAGGACTCACGGGGCTCATGCAAAATATGTGTAACAATAACAATTATAGAAGAAGTCATGGGAGAAGAGGGTTGAAATGGTATAAATATGGTACTCATGTACCAACTCCTCAAACAATTTAAATTTAAAGAAGGAAAGCTAAAAAGCTGAAGCTTTCTCCTTTCGTTTTTATGTATAGAGAGGAGGGTTGATATGACAACCGAGACCTCTGCACAGGATGGACTATACTGTAAGGAGTAGTGTGTAGTTCTTATTACCAAGTAATAGGCTGACATTTATTGTGGTCAGTCCCTCTGTGTCTTTCTCTCTCCTCTGTGTCTATCTCTGTTTCCATCTAGTTCTGAACAATTTATTTTGAGTTGATGCTACATGAACTCAAATTATCAGCTCTTAGGGTTCTTAGGGACTGACCATGTAGCACTCTGAGAATCCTGAGTTATGCATCCAGTCATACAGTGTCTTTGACATGTCCAGTAAGAAGCACCTGACTCTAAGTCCATATATGTATAGATTTGGGAAGAAATGCTTAATTCTTCTTTCTTTGTACACACTGATCACCCTCACCGGCAGAGATTACTCCCTCTGTTATCTAAGAACCAATTCTAACCCTAAATTAGGATGGATTTATGTTGAATACAATAATTCCTAGCCTACACCACAAAGAAGTTCAACAAACAGGAATCATGAACAAATAAATGTGTGGAGGAGAGAAACTCATGTTTGGTGTCTATGTAGAAACGAAACCACACGCACTGATGCTTTTCCTTCTACATTTCAAATCTCAACCAGAAACAAGAGTTGTGATACCTGAAAGCCTGACAGGTGGAAGCCACCTGGCTGCCAGGATCTCTTGCACTGGGAGTTCTGGCTCCCTAACTCAATAGGCACACTGCTGTCCCTTCCTGTTACCCTGCAACACTCATCTAGAGTTATACATTGCTGTCTGTGTCTATATTTGATGAATTCTATGTTTGGCCTCCATAGATGACTCTTTGTTAATTTTTGTTTTGTTTTGTTTTTGTTTTTGTTTTTCGAGACAGGGTTTCTCTGTGTAGCTTTGCGCCTTTCCTGGGACTCACTTGGTAGCCCAGGCTGGCCTCGAACTCACAGAGATCCGCCTGGCTCTGCCTCCCGAGTGCTGGGATTAAAGGCGTGCGCCACCACTGCCCGGCTCTTTGTTAATTTTTAAAAAGATTTATTTTATGTGTATGAGTGTTTTGTCTACATGCAAGTACACCACATGAGTGCAGGAACATTGGAGGTCAGAAGAGGGTATCAGATTCCCTAGAAGTAAAATTACAGACTGTTGTGAGCCACCAGGTGCTTCTGAGAACCAAGCCCAGATTCTCTTCAAGATAGCTGATTCTTGTGAACTATTTCAACTATATGCAGTGTTAATGGCTGCCCTCAACTGGTTCCACCTAATTTTTCCTTCTAGATACAGTGTACCAATCAATGAACTGGCAGGAAACAGCAAATAAAGTCCGTTTCTGTGTTTAAAGAAGCATTGTCCAAAGAGTTATAGGCAAGGTTAAGGGAACAAAAATGACTTGCTGATATACCCAGGGATTAGTTATACCTAGAAATTATTGCCACCCCATTACTGGAGGGGGAAAGAATAGACAATAGTTTCTCCAACCCCTGAAAGGTATTTGAAGCTATAGAAGAATAATTATTGATCAGAAACTATAAACATACAATGCAGCCATTGCCAACATTATCCCCAACCAAAGGTAAGGGAGGAAAATGACATAACGTCCTTCTTCCCCCGCCTTACTGTGCTTGTAGCTCATGGGGAAGCCACAGAGCAACAGAAGTGTAGTCCTGAGATGCACAGAGGCAAGTCTCCTGGAGCACACAGGGTAAAGGGCATGGTATGGATCAAAGCAAGGGTACTGGGCAGCAAACAGACTCAGCAGCACAATCCACCTCTTTGGCCAATCAGCATCCCTTTAACCCTTGCCTGGATAGGCTTTCAGCCTCAACACAGTAGAATTACAGTCTCAGCAGCCACTGTATCCTAACTGAGCCAGGTCTGTTCTGTCATATTTTCCACTAAAACATAAATTATTCTACCTACCGTTACTTGTCTTTATAGAAAGGCATGATAGAAAGTGGAGGCAGCGAATTAACTTAAAACTAGCTGTTCTGTAACTGCTCACAATGCCTGAATTGATTAACAGTAATTTTTTTCAACTTCAATTTTATTACCATCTACCAGCACTCTGAATAGAATTCTGTGGACAATTTTCTTTTCTTTGAAATCTTGGTCCTTGGTGTCTTCAACTTTCTAAGGGTATTAGGCTTTTCCTTTGAGTAGTACTGTGAGCTCAGAGTTCAAGATTTAAAATTTACCCCTTTCTTTAGGTATCTGAAACAGTGCAGTGTCAACCATGTGCTAGTTAAAACAGAAAAACACTTGCTTATCATCTCTCGGTGGTAAATCAAGGAAGTTCCCCTTTGATTATTCATGCTTCATACTTCCTTTTCATCCGCATCTACTGCTTGTAAAATGAAAAATGATGTGAGATGCTGGATGATGTGGAACTGAACTTAACTGGATCTGACCAGTTGCTAAAGAAACTGAGCTAGAGGTCAAGCAACATTGTCAAGATCAAGCCAGGCCTGAGTGATACATTGATTTGTGGCCAGTTCCATGACTTTTTCACTTGGCCAAGAGAAACCCCTCCCTGGCAGTGTGCTGAGTGCCTCTGAGAGAGCAGCAGAGCTCTGAAAGGCTGGGCCTTGCTGTCAACCTGTCTTCTCACGGATGCCTGAACTGTCCAGTCAACCTCACAGTCTACCTCGTTGTTGCCGTAACGGCTAAATGCCCCAGCTAATTCAACTCAACACTTCAGTCTCTCCATGAACATGACTGCATGTTACCTTCAATAGTAATTTAATCAGTGTGAAGCCGTTTCCAAATGTGTGGGATCCTATTTCCTCCTCACAAGGAGAGTAGCCATATACTCAAGTATGCAAGCATCGCGATCTCATAATCTCACTTTGAGGAGCTGCCTCCCAAAGCCTCTTCAAGGACCATGATGAGTCAGGGTCTCAGTGGGACAAAGTTGACTCATTCAGGGCTCCTGTAACAGTGTTTCTTCCCCTACGTCAAACTTTAACCAGAATATCTCACTGATGCCCAGCAGGAAATCCTATTGATCCATTGATTTCTCAATTCAGGACTCTTACTGACTCATTGATATCTCAACTCAAGAGGAACTTCTAGAGATATAGTTAATAGAGGTCAGCCTTTGAGGTCATAAAAACAAAAACAAAGGCAGCTATTAATCAGTACACTTGTTCACACTCATTTTTTAATTTTTTTTAAACTTGTGTCTTTGGAATTATATAATTTAAAGTTGAGAAAACTTAAATGTTCTTTACAGAGTAAAGATAGCAATAAATTAAATTAAAATAAATTAAAAGACTGTATGAACGTGTATGTGGATTACTCTCTGCTGTAGAGGCATGAGACTCTACTAACTAAAATTCTCCTCCAAATGGAAAAATTACTTAGCTAATACATGCCTTCTAATTGTTTTACTTTGGTTATGTTTTCTTGTTGGGATTTAATAAGTTCAAATAATTTGTGAAGGCAATTCTGTTAAAATGGAATTTATCAGCTTTCAAATATAATTTAATATAAATTATGTTTTATATAATTAATCTTCAATAATACTATATTTTTTGCTAATATCTTTTGGAGAAAGCAAAATTACTGGATCACATGTGGACTTTGTAATTTCCTGACTCTAATGAATACTTACATCTTAGTTCTACACTCGATAATTTATCTTGTTCTTTTAAATTTTTCAACTCATTATGCTTTTTATTTCTCTCTGTGTGTTATATTTGTATGTGCACATATGTGTAGGTACACTCATCCATGTGCGCACATGTAAAAGCCAGAGGTCCATACTAGGGATCTTCCTTTACTGCTGGGATCCCACAGCAGCCTGGGTTCAGGTCCTGAGATGGGGAAGGGGTGTCGGTGCAAATAAATGAATTGTCTGACCACCAGATGAGTTTCACACAAGTGGCCGGCCCGAATAGCTCCAGCCATCTTTATTTATACATCAAAAATAATCATATTTTCCCATACTAACAAACATTTCCCATCCTCCAACATTAACTTCTGGCAAAAAGAAATATGTCAAATATGTTTTTTTCCAACTTTTACTCCAAAATATTTTTAAACCATAAACAACACCTACCATTTTGCTAGCTTGGCCAAATATAGAACCAGTTATATCCTGCCTTTACAAAACTAAAAGGTGATTGACATAGGCACACATTTTCAAGAACAACAATCCCGTTCAAATCATATTTACAGAAGTAGAGGTGATCTGCCTCTGATCCTGTCATCACTGAATCAGAACAGCTCCCAGGGTCTGAAGTGACAGCTGGTATCCCAGACAAGAAACCTGAGAAGCATCAGCTCCCAAAGAATTTTAGGGGAAAGTATTCAAGAAAAAATGGGTTTTCCAGGAATGATCACGTCTGTCACACGCATGATTGACAAAGTGACACTAAAAAACCACCAAGAGAATCATCACTATTATGAGAAAGAAGAGAGTGTGCAGGCCTCGAAGTCCCAGCAGTATTTTGTGATGTTCTGAAGTCAATGGACATATGTCTGAGAGAGATTGTCCCTGTGGGTTTTGCCTCATCTGGCGACCCATAGGACATTCACTCATATACTGGTCTGAAACTAGGCCACATGCTTCCCAACACCTTGCCATTCTCCACCTTAATTAGTTCTTTCAGAGCTTAGTAGAATGCTTTTTGACTGTACTCACTCTCCTAATGCCTCCTAGACCCACTCTCCTTCCCTATGATACAATTTTGTGTCAAAAACAAAACAAAAACCTCTTCAAAACCAGTTTGTCTGCCCAAAATATAGTTGGGTGTGATCTTTCTGTGGAATGTGATCAACTTCTAGATCAACTCTTAGAGAAACTGACCCTTGTTTTCCCAACAGCTGACATTTACCAATCACTCCATAGCTAGACCAAGGATTGGATGCCCAACCTCCTTTTCTATGCTGGGCTTAGGCTTCTTGAGCTGTATGGGTCTTGTGCATACTGCCATGACCACTGTGAGTTTATACGTACAGCTATGTCGGGAAGATGTTTCCTTGTAGTCATCTATCACCTCTGGCTCTTACACTCTTTATACTCCCTAAGTCTGTGATTTTGGCCCAACTGAAGGTTTTATAGGATAAAAAGAGTCTAAATCATAAAATGATGAACTAACTATAAAAAAATTAAACCTCTTGCTTTCTGATGAACACAAGAAAATAAAAATACAAGTCACAGGCTAGAAGTTGCTTTCAGGTCACATGTCTAATAAAAGTCTCAAATCTATCATATATAAAGGGCTCTTACAACTAATACATGATAAACTAGCCATGTTTTAAAATGGATGAAATAATTAAACAAATGTTACACATACACACATGATACATGAATGATAGGCAAGAACATGAATATATATTTACTATCACAAGTATTCAGGAAAATTAAAAGAAAAGCTAGAATGATGTATCAGCGCACACCCCAGAATAACTACAGTATCAAGTATTGATAAAGATGTGGAACTGTTGTTACTCTCAAACATTCCTGGCCAGAATGCCATGGTGTAACCACTTTAGAAAACAGTGCTGTGGTTTCTGATAAAAAAAGAAAGAAAGAAAGAAAGAAACATCTGCTTTCATACATGCTAGAAATTCCACACCCAAGTACCCAAGCCAAAGAAAGACCTAAGTTCATCATTGGAAGTAAATTTCTCTAGGAAATTCACTCCTAAGAGCTAAAACCTAGATACAAACTATATATACGTATCAGGGAATGAATGTCAAACTGTGGTGTATGAACAAAAATGCAAAGAAAGAAAGAAAACACAAGGGTGAGGGATGCTGAAACATATAGCATTGTGAACCTCAAAAGCATGATACCAAGTGAAAGAAGAGAAGCCTAAAAAGCCACATACAGTAAAATTCTACTAATATGAGTTCTATGGAAGGAGAATCTACAGAGACAGGAAGCAAAGAAGTGTGTGCTGGGGCTCTGGGTGAAAGGTGATTGACTAGCCGTGGCGTCGGGAAGCATTATGAGGTGGTGGAACAAGTTCATATTTGGTGTGGGTTGTGGTTCCATAACATATATCTTGTGGAAATTTTACTAAGATCCAGCCTTATAATCCTTTTCTGTTCTTGTGTGGGGGCGTGTGTGTTGCATGTGTGTGAATTGACTAGGATTGTACATATGTCACAGCCCACCTACGGCAGTCAAAGGATGACTTCAGGTGTCAATGTTTGCCTTCCACCTTGTTTGAGACCAGGTGTCTTGTTTGCTGCTGTGGCCAGGCCAGCTGGTGGGAGAGCCTCAGGGGATTGCTGGCTTTGTCTCTCATCTTGTGGTAGGAATGCTAGGGTCGCTGCAGCCAGTTCTATGCAGGTTCTGGGATCCAGACAGGTTCTCATACTTACACCCTGAGCCATCTCCTTAGCTACTTATTATCATAAGTAATTTTTTTATAATATAAAATATATAATAATTCTTTTTATTTTCCTGAATACTTGTGATAGTATATGGATATTCATGTTCTTGTCTATCATTTTTTGAATTACATTGCAAACTTCCAAACAAATAATTGGAAGCTCTTTCCTCTTTGTGGTTTGAAGTTAGGGTGTCATAGACCACATATTTATGTTACCTTAAGAGTCATAGCCTGGCGGTGGTGGTGCACACCTTTAATCCCAGCACTCAGGAGGCAGAAGTAGGCAGGTCTCTATGAGTTCGAGGCCAGCCTGGGCTAAAGAGTGAGTTCCAGGAAAGGTGCAAAGCTACACAGAGAAACCCTGTCTTCAAAAAAAAGAAAGAAAGAAAGAAAGAAAGAAAGAAAGAAAGAAAGAAAGAAAGAAAGAAAGAAAGAAAAGGAAAGAAAGGAAAAAAGAGTCATACCCTGAAGTTCCAGATTTCCTCATGATGTATTGGGAAGACAGTCTGAGGCATGGTTGATTTTATATGGTATTGGTGCCCCTACAAAAGAGAGTCAGCCTGTGAACATGCAAGCTCACAGAGGAGAAGCCCTGCAGGCACGAGGAAGACACAGACTGTAAGATCAGAAGAGACTTCAGCATGCCAGTACCTTGACTGTGCCCTCAGAACCCTTGAGAAAAGAACTTTTGCTGTTTTCCCAGTCTTCGCATTTCATATCCACTGCCTGAACTAATGATTGGCACCTTGGGGAGACATTAATAGGAACAGTATGTGGTCCCATCACAGAAGCTTGGGTAGTGCTGTACAAAACATTTCTGTCAGGGAGCCCCACAGCGAACAGACACATGCTAAAGAAGATGGGTAATAGTTGGAGAGAGAGAGAGAGAGAGAGAGAGAGAGAGAGAGAGAGAGAGAGAGAGAGAGAGAGAGAGAGAAACCTGTTTGAGCTGAACTGAGGGTTGTTTTTTTCCTCATCAAAACCATTAACTCCTCTTGAAACAGACTCCCTGAATAAACCAGTTTGGGAACTTCTGGTGTCCAATATTCATTTGAGAAGCTTGTCAGCAAGGGGAATGAGACGGATGGATCTGATCTGTCAGCTGACTTAAAAAAATTTTTTCACCCATAATTTTATTTTTAAAATAATACTTGATACATTTTGACTTCTTTATATTTCAGTTCTGTGAACTATAAGACATGTATGGTTTATGTAACCTACACCATAATGAAAAGAAATTCGAAAAAGTTGTGTGTCTCTCAAAACTTTCCTCTCAATAATATCCTGCTCACATTTCCTAATCACTGGCAACTGATTTGTTACATGTTGCTTTGTTAGTTTCTATTTCTATGAGAAAACAGCTGTGGTAATAAACTTAAAAAGAGGGAAAGAGTTTTAATTTTAGAAAGATTTTTATTTTATTTTGTGTTTATGAGTGTCTTGCCTGTATGTGTGTCTGTGCACCATGTGCATGCCTGGTACCTATGTGAGTCAGAAGTGTCAGATCCCTTGGATCCCCCAGAATTGGAGTTAAAGATGGTTGTAAGCCATGTGGGAATCGAACCCAGGTCCTCAGTGTAAGAACGACATACACTCTAACCATTGATCCATCTCTCTAGCCCTGTAATGTTGCTATTTATTTATTTATTTATTTATTTATTTATTTATTTATTTATTTATTTTGGATGAGATTTTTCAATTGCTCTTGTATGCTTTGCTTTTGTGTCCTTGTCAAAATAAATTGACAACACTTAGGTGGACTTATTTGTGTTTTAATTGGTTCTACTGATATATAGGTCTATTTCTTTATCAATACTTGTTTTTGTTGGTATAATTTTATAATGTATTTAGATCAAGATTGAAATTTTCCTAACTATATCGTTCCTTTTCAAAGTGTTTTACACTATTCTATCCCTCTAGCCTTTACATATAAATGTTAACATTTCAAAAAATTCTGCCTTGCGGCATTGTGGAGGGAGAAGCCCTCCCCTCTGCCCATCAACGCCTGGGGCAGGTGGGAGAACTGGCCCTGCGGTCATAAGAATGGGAGAGCTGTCTCTGACTCCTACCAGTTGCAACACAGGGAAGAGCAGGCCCTGCACCTTGCCAGGGCAGCAAATAGAGCCAACACTGTTAGTGCAGGTGTAGGTGAGACAGTGCCCCAAGTTGTTACCATGGGAGAGCTCTCCCCATTTCCCATCTGACGGAACAAACTTACAGCTGCCCTGTATGGTCAAGGGGTGTGACTTGGCCTGCCCCAACATCGACCCCATCCATGATCTACTGGAGCACGTGAAGTGACCTCACCCACAGACCCAAAGCTGCAGGATCTCCACAACACAAGGTAGGAGCAGGATACCCAGGAAGAGTCCTAGTGGGAGCCCAGTATCGAACGTGTAGTGGAGACCAGGGGCCTAGAACCAGACCAATGACTCATTGCAATGAACCCTTGCAAGTAGAGATATATGGGCCAAGGAGAACACGGTGTGACTTGTTGGGTTGGACTGAAGCTTCCATGATGAGATTTTTTTAATTCCTTCTGTTTTTTTATTTTCTCATTTTCTTCCCTTTTTTTTCCTCTTGAATTTTGTTTTATTTGTGAGGGAGTACAGGGGCAGAGGAAGGATGCAAAGGGACGGGGAATGAATGGGATCAAGATACACGATGTGGAAAACACAAAGAATTTATTTATTTATTTATTTATTGACAAAATTATTAAGGCCACTCCACGTAGTTAAAAGGAGATTTATTTAATGGCGTAACTTACAAATTAAGGGATAGACAGGTCGCGGGGTCTGGGAAAGGTGTATCGCGGTCCAGCGGTGTTCTCTGGAGCTCTGCTTGGTCAACCTCCACTGTTCAGGGTCCCAGAACAGAGAGAGCGCTCGCCCATCCAGATCTTGGGTCTCTTGGCGCCTCCCTTGGCCCCGCCTTGTAGATGTGACAGTTGCCGAAGCCTCAATGGGGGTTGGAACTTCCA
This sequence comes from Peromyscus eremicus, assembly GCF_949786415.1. Lineage (NCBI taxonomy): Eukaryota > Metazoa > Chordata > Mammalia > Rodentia > Cricetidae > Peromyscus > Peromyscus eremicus. The sequence goes on from NC_081418.1 coordinate 35,015,289, forward strand.
GATCAAAGCTGGAGTGGCTACCCACTACATTAATTAATTAATTTAGTTAATTCTGCCCTGATTGTGACTGGAATTGTATCAAATCTGTAGATCAAGGTTTAGGATAATTGGTATATCTATCATTATGTCCCCTACTTTATGAACATATCTCTTTATATTTAGTTCTTTTTAAAATTTTCCTTCTATTTGCATTCTTCTACATGCAGACATCCAGCTTGACCAGTACCATTTGTTGAAGATGCTGTCTTTTTTCCAGTGTATATTTCCGTCTTCTTTATTGAATATCAGGTGTGCATAGGTGTGTGGATTTATGTCTGTTTTTATGCCAATACTATACTGGTTTTATTACTGTAGCTTTATAGTACAGCTTGAAATCAGGAATGGCGAGACCTCCAGCAGTTCTTTTATTGTTCAGGACTGCATTTTCAAGAACCAAGGCTAGATATCTTAGTCTAGATAGACTAGATAGACCTATAGTAAAACCAAATAATGCCGCACCCCCCAAAAAAGTAACAATAAAATGACTCAATGATACTCTGCTATACTCATAGATCAGTGCCTTGTTCAGTCATCATCCGAGACGCTTCCTCCAGCAACAGATAGGAGAAAATACAGAGGCCCATAGCCAGACATTACTCAGAGTGAGAGACCTTGGACCACATAGCTCTAAATGGATGTTTCCCATCAAATCCCACCCCTTGGGAGCTCAGTGAACACCCACCAAAGAGGAGGCAGAAAGAGCGAAAGAGCCAGAGAAGATGAACACCAGGAGAACAAGGTCCTCTACATCAACTGAGCAAAGGTCATCTGAGTTCAAAGAGACTGAAGCAGACACAGGGACTGCATGGATCTCCACCAGGTCCTCTGCTTACATATCATAGCTTTCAGTTTAATATTTTTATGGGACTCATGAGTGGGCCTCTGATTTTTTATGCCTTCTCTTGGGTTTTTTTTTCTTCTGATGGTTTGCCTTGTCCAACTTCAATGTCATAGTTTTTGTTTTATCTTATTGTTTTTTATTTTATTGTTTTGTTGTTACCTCTTAGAATCCTGTTCTTTGCTGATGAGAGATGGAAAAGGGTGGATCCAAACAGGAGAGGAGGTGAGGAGGGACTGGGAGGAGGAGAGGGAGGGGAAACTGAAATTGGGATACATTGTATGAGAAAAAAAAATCTATTCTTTAAAAAAAATAAATTTATAAAAAGACTTAAAAGAGCTATAAATAAGACAAAAAATAAAACTTTCCTTCACCAGCATTTATAGATTTTTAGTGATCTTATAAATGATTTCTTAGCTTCATAGTTAAGAAAAGTTGGGAAGTTACTAAAGAGATTGTTTTCAAATTTATTGCTAATACATAGGAATGACTCATTTTGTGTGTTGCTCTTCTGCCTTGTTTTCAACTATCAAACATGTTTTGTAGAACTTACAAAAAAGTGAGAGCTGGTAAGAGGCTGAGTGAATAAGGGCACTTGCTGCCAAACCAGAGGACCTGAGTTTGATACCTAGGACCCACACTGTGGAAGGAGAGAACTGGCTCCTGCAAGTTATCCTCTGACCTCCACATGGTCACTGTGACATGAATGCCCACGTGCATGTGAACTCTCTCTCTCTCTCTCTCTCTCTCTCTCTCTCTCTCTCTCTCTCTCTCCCTACCTACAGATCAGGATGTAGCTCTCAGCTACTGCTCCAGCACCTGCGTGCATGCCACCATGCTCCCCACCATGATGATAACGGACTAACCTCTGAAACTGTTAGCAAGCCCCCAATTAAATGCTTTCTTTAATTATCGTTGGCCTGACAGGTGTCTCTTCACAGCAGTAGAGCAGTGGCTAAGACCCTGGGGTATGAGTGTCTTTGAACTTTCTGTTTGGGTTAACTCAGTTTCTGTTCTGACTCTGGAGGTTTATTCATCTTGTCAAGTTGGGAAGGTTTGGGCCATTATTTCATCAGGTCTTCTTCTGTACCTCACACTTTCTCTTTTTTCCCAACAGTCACCACACAAAGTGAGACGTTTGGGTTTGTTTCACAGACCCTTTCAGCTTTGTTATAGTTATTTCTTTGCTACTGTCCAGAAATGATAATTCTAGTGGACCTTGTATCTGACGTATTTATTTTTTCGTCTCTACTGGATTCTTTTTTCCCATATTGTTTCTTCTTGGTTCTTTGCAGCATCTGTTCTTTGGTAGACTTCCCATCTTCTACTCTGTTTTAAGACACTTTGCCTGCTACCTCTTAAAGCATTTTTATAATAGCTATTTTAAAGTTTTGTCAGATGATTTCAGCGTCTGGGTCATCTTAGCGATAACATTAGTTGGCTTTCTTTGTTGTGTTTTTTTCCTGTAATTTGAAACTTCCCTTGTTCTTTGTATGACAAATATTTTTATGTTATGACATCGACACTTAAATACTAACCCATGCATGACAACCTGCGTCTAGTCTAACTCCTGGGAGAGTGTGTATTCTTTTATCTGTCAAATGATCCTTACGGGTTTAAGCTACAAGTTTAGACTCGTTGTATTTGTATTGTGGTTTCAGTGATGGTTCTATTTTCAAAGTCACATGTGTGCCACCCAGTGGCCAGTCTGGCATATGTTTAGCCCAACTGACAAGTCTGACATGTTACTTGGGATGAGGTTTCCTCACATGCACCTCAGATCTGAGCCCAGCAATTCATAAATCATGCTCTGTGACTGTGTTATCAAATTCCTCTCTGAGTGATCTTCTTCATATTTTTCACCTCCCTAGGGCCATACTCTTCATTCAAGTGAGAAAGCTGGGGTTGGAGTTAGCCCTCTCTGACACACATTTCCCACAACTCTGCAGGACTAAGTCATAGCAGAATGAATGGGGAAAAGAAAGGGGGCCTCCACCATCTCCTACCTGGATCTCTCTTGTTTCTCTTGTTGACTGAGTTGAGTTTCTATACAACTGACTGGAGATGTCTTTACATAAACTCTGTGCCCAGAAATTACATCCCATTCTCAGACAAGACTATTATGATGACTAGTAAACCATGCTCAGGTTAAAAAACAAACAAACAAACAAACAAACAAACAAAAACATGTTTTAACTTCTTCATGTGACCTATGTACAGAAAAATTCATTTGATTTTTAAATTTTTGATCCATGTTTTTGTCAAACTGAAAAGCAGTGCATTGCGAAGGTTGTGGTGAAAATATGACAATGTTGCTGAAGAATCCTTTCCTGTCCAAATGGGATGCTGGAAAGGCAGAGTAGAATCTTAGGATGAAATCAGGAAGACTTGTCTGCATTTAAGGCAGGAGTCAGTTATCAACCATGTTGACAACCAACCACCTAGGACATTTCCAGAAGCATGTCTTACTTTTACTCATTTCTGGATTACCAGATTTGGAAAGACACAATTTGACTTGACACACGGGCCTTACACTAGGAATCTCTGCATTAAAACATGAGAAAGACCAACTGAAAGATTTCACATCAACGACCATTTTTTTTTAACTCATTTGGAGTTACCTTGTTCAGGTCACTAGCAGTGGGCATATCCCTGTGGCCCTTCAGTGCCCAGATTTCTGTCCTCACATACTTTATCAACCTCCCTTCTCCATTCGATATTACCACATACAGCTGGAACTGGAATGAAATGGGACTTAGAGGAGTCTGTGATTAAGTGTCTCTAAACTAAAAATGTCTCCACTAGGCTGGAGAGATGGTTTAGCCATTAAAGGCTAGACTCACAACCAAAAATATAAAAATGTCCTGACTAATCCAGGAGTCAACCTGCTTGTATGACTGGAAAGCCCAGCCCTGTAAGAAATCCCATACTGTCTACAAAAAACCGACACTAATGACATCATAGGTGAACTCGTGTTGGATCAACTTCTGAGGTTCCCAGTGACTTTGTAATAGTCAAGTAACACCAAGACATCAGGAATGTAACACTGTACCCAGAGGGAACGAGAGGTTTAAAAACAAAACAGAAAACCCCCAGACTAGTCCAGAATCTGTAAGGATAGAGAGAGCAGAGGCTTCTGAAGAGCTTGTCCTTTGATAAAATTGTCTCTAAGATCTTCAAATAACAAAATGACAAACATTTACCATTAAAAAGTAGTCAAGTTGTTCAAATGTACTTAAGAATGGAAAACATTAGGAAATTACGTCTAAATATGATATGTAATATGATAATTTTTAGAAGAATTGATGATAATTTTAATTTTGAAACTAGCATGCCAGCTAAAGTTGGAGGGAATTTAAGATTTTAAAAGATGCTCGGCCAGGTGGTGGTGGCACACACTTTTAATCCCAGCACTCGGGAGGCAGAGGCAGGCGGATCTCTGTGAGTTCTAGGCTAGCCTGGTCTAGAGAGCGAGGTCCAAGACAGGCACCAAAACTACACAGAGAAACCCTGTCTCAAAAAATCAAATAGAGAGAGAGAGAGAGAGAGAGAGAGAGAGAGAGAGAGAGAGAGAGATGCTCATGTGGGAAGGGCTAAACTTTAATATAGTTGCAACAAAGTTGTAGTTTTCCTATATCAGAATTTTCATTTATACATCCAGATAGTTGTACACATTCAAGTATGACACAGTATATGTACAATGACCAGAAAAATATCTTCAATGTATAGCTGTTCTCATCCACAATATCATTCAAGGTGTGTGTGTGTGTGTGTGTGTGTGTGTGTGTGTGTGTGTGTGTGTGTAGCAGGGGTGGGGTGAGAACAAGAGGGTCACACTTCACTGCAGACTTCCTGGGTTGTAATGAAATGGGGAGTAGGGTGGAGAGTGAAGAGTGAGCACTGATGTACTTTCAAGAAGTTCCATGGGGGATGCTGATATCTACAAGCGACCAGGACAATGATTCCAAATCTTACTGCATTTGGAATCACCTGAGAAGGAACTGAAGTCTAAACTACAGCATAGATCAAGTACAGCAGAATGTTGGAGTACAGGATTATCTTCACGCTCCTTGGGAAATCATCACAGTTTGCAGCCAGGGTTGAGAACCGCTGCCTTCTAGGTCACTGCTCATATGAGAGAGACCATATTAGCTTTTTTCCATCTAAACCTTAGTATAAATCAATTAGACAATATAGATATTCTGTCTGTGGTGTATATTGATGGTGTTTTTATGCCATTGGAAAAGAGGGGGAAATGTGGGGCAGAGTAAGGCATAAGAATTAATACCCAGATAGATATACCACTGTTTATGCATTTGCCTCACACACTATCAGAAGAGGATATGTTAAAGCTGGCCGTGGTGGCACATGCCTTTAATCCTAGCACTTGGGAAGCAGAGGCAGGCAGATCTCTGAGTCTGAGGTCAGCCTGGTCTACAGAGCAAGTTCCAAGGCAGCCAAGGCTACACAGAGAAACCTTTCCTCAAAAAAAAAAAAAAAAAAAAAAAAAAAAAAAAAAAAAAAAAAAAAAAACAGAAAATGGATATGTGTAGAGAAGACTGTATGATGGGGAACTGGGCAGCCACCATGCACCTTAAGGGAAAGCTTCTTGTTTAAGTGAGAGACAGAGATCCCAGACAGTGCTGGAGCTACAGCACTGCAGAACGGAATGGCTTGCCCAGACTACAACATAAGTGAGAACATCCCTCCACTGTAAATTGAAACCACAGCTGTTCTTTAGCTGTCTCATCCAACCAAGAACCCTTCTAAAAAAAATTCAGGTCCTGAGTGGGAAGTCTTGCTGAAAGAATACTCATTCAAAAAGGTGTTCCTTAATACACATGGTCACTGCTCTTTCTTCCTAGAATATAAATACGTCCTGGTATTAGATAAACTATTCCTGTGGGGAGGATAAATTTCAATATACATGCACACCAATAGCGTCATTCTACTTACTAGAGATTTTCATTCCTAATTTGGGAACCTAAGGACATGTTCAGTACTTGGCCTTTGAAGTGACTCAAAATTCACAGAGTTCTGTAAGTGGAGATACATATTTAATTTAATGTGAAAATATTATTGGTTTATTGTAGAAGTCGCCTAATCATTGTATTTGGTGTTTAGATCTTAAAATAATAAAATTTTTCCCCCTTTATGCTCATCATGTGATAGCATCCCGCTGTTTTATTGGAGAATCCCACGGCATCATCATTCTTTTATGATTTATTTTATTTTACTTATGTGTGTGTGTGTGTGCTCGCATGAGTTTTTATGTGCTATCTACATGCAGGACCAGGCAGAAGCTAGCAGAAGGCATGAAATCTCTTGGAGCTCTGGAGTCACAGGTAGTCAGTTGTGAGCTGGCTGATTCCTGTGCTGGATCAGAATCCAGGTTCTCTGCAGGAGCAGCAAACATTCTCAACTGCCGAGCCGTCTCTCCAGCCCCTCATGCTCTTAATTCCACCTTTTAATTCGTTTTAGAATTCCTCATTTCAGTTAAGTATGATTCCAAATCACTTATAATTGTGTCTGTGGATTGTAGTTAGTTTCTACTTGAAATTCTTTTTATCCTCACACTGGGCCTATTCTGCAATTTACAATCTTGCCACTGGGTGGCACCAAATCGTATCTTTTTGTTTTTCCTTTGAACTTGGTACACAGTTGTAAAGTAAATATTTAAGTTGTAGAAGTTAGTCAAGAATTAAATACTTCAATCGGGTAAAGCTGCACCCTAATCCCTATGTCAATGCTAAAAACCAACACTTGCGCCATATTTTGTAACTTGAAGAAACAACTGACGTGTATAAGTGAATATTGCATTTCAAAAGGGCTCACTCAAGTTGTATGCAACACTAATGAGTACTTAAACCTGAAATTCGATTAATCCAAAGGAAACTGTTCAAATAGGTTACGTCACAACAAACACTAAGAAACTCAGCGCAGATACAAAAGGCAGTGAGGATGGGTTCCGGTTACCTGCATTCCGTTTGGAGAATATCTAAAACTCATGAAAGCCACCTGCTTTCTTGGATGATCTGCCCTGGGTGCTCACACTGATGCTCTGAGCTCTTGATGGTTTTTGCAGGCTTTCCCAGGTCTATGAAGCTATCTTTTGATCTTCATATCAAAGGTAGTAAACATCTAAGATGCCGTTGTTTGGGTCTCAGACTTCCTCTTTTCTCTTCCCTCTGATGGCAATTCACACATTCGATCCAAAATTGTATTTTATAAACTGGCTGTTTGTAGATCACTGCCTCTTCATATACTAAACAAGTAAGTGCATAGGAGACAGGGACATCAGAAACATATAGGCAAGAGGAAAGAGTCTTGTTAGGCAGCGACTCTGTCTGTTGCTCACACCAAAGGTATTTCGAATTATCTTTGATACTTCTGTTTTACTTACACTGAGGATTCGATCCATTGTCAGACCTCATTGACTTTACCTTGAACAGACGAAGTATCAGGTCACTTGCTTTCCATTCCCCTGCTGGAACTCTGCATAAGGCTCCATTATTTCTCCAATGGGCCAGTAACTGCTCCTGCTGCCACCATCTTGCTGCCTTCCATCTACTCTCAGCAGAGCTGAACAGGAATCTTATTAAATGTGGGACATCACTGCTATTGAAAGGGCTCCATCACTGGGAAAATTTGTGACATTTTAAGTTAAATCTATGTAGTTCCTTATTGCAATGCTCATAATAATGAATCCCTTCCTGTCTAAAATGGGTCCATTAGTAGAAACAGTAGAATTCCTAACCAACTTCCTCTTTACAGTAACAACTACCATTGAGAGCTGTGTGTGAACACGCCGTTTCCACAGATGACATCACAATATCGCAGTCTTCTGCAGCTTGCTTCATTGACTTAACTTCCAGCATTTTTCCATGTCATAATCCAAGGATTTTACCCCACTTTCAAAATTAGCTGCAGTTCAGAAGTTCTCTGAACAATTCTATAAATACCCAAGATTAGCTCATAGGATTTGCTTCAGAAAATTGTAAATTAATACTTCAGTGACCATTACTATCTAAGTATGTTTGCACACATGTGGGAATATATATATATATATATATATATATATATATATTATATATAAAATATATATATAAAGTTCTCAAGGTAGAATTCCTAGACACCACAGGATGTATGACATTATCACATGACACAGGACATACATTAATTGTGTGCCTTGGGTTTCGTCGTTGACTGTTCTCTACCTCTTCTTGTGAGGAACACCATTGTGCCCAAGTACTCCTTAGGTGTGACAGTGCTTTGACATGATCTACATGTCCCCTGGTCACAGCAGAGATTATCTGTATTTTATAGATCAGACAAACTTATCTCAAAAACTATGGCAACCTGGCAGGTTTCGCATACTTAATAATTGCATGACAATCAAACTGAAGCCCATGTGACCCCAAAAGCTGCAATCATTATCCTGTGCTACAGTTTTACATTTATGTAAGATATACAAGTATGAATACTGTTTCTGTGGAAGATGGAAGCTAATGGACTTCCATATGACTCGATCTTGATTCTGGTTGGTCAACTGATTTAGATACGGTTCACATTATTGTTACTAATATTATTATCACTCTGTTTTGCAGAGGAAAATACTGAGTGCCTAACAACTTGCAAGGTAAGCCTAAGGTCATGATTAATTCTAAGTGTCTTCTTTGTTGTCACAGAGAAGCTGGAGTCCACCACGGGTTTCTTTTCTGTGTGCTTTTGATGCCTTATCCCCTTCCATTGAACCACGGTCACAGCTTGACAATTTTATCTCTAGACTTGGAAGTTTTATTGGTGGATCTCTCAGGTAAAAATTTTTCTGTAATGCATTTTTTTTCATCTCAAGGAGAAGTTTATTAGAGTTTAGAAAAAATAGACCCCAGGGCAGGCAATCTTTAAGTCTCAGGAACCACCCAGGGAAGGTGAATGGTGGAGGAAAGGAAAAGAGCCATGCCATTTGAGTTGCCAGCATGGAGGTCTACCAATAGTGTCAGGCAGCCACGTGATAAGGAGGCAGGCTTTAGAGAAAGAGCAAGGGAAGCCAAGTCATCAGGAAAAGCATATTTAGGTTCTGACCACCATCTGAAAAATGGAGACAGAGAGAAGTCGCATTCAGAAAGGTGGACTGACCTAGTTGAAACTCAGAAGGGCTCAGTTTATAAGTGCTTAATATTATCACGTTGATGTAAAGATGAAATGACTCAAGTTGGTGGGGATGCAGCCCTGAGCTGAGGCTTTCAGCTGTATGGGGAAGCTACGTTGGGCAGGCAGAGATGTTCAGTGCTCAACCACATTCTCCAGACAAGATGGGAAGCACTGAGTGAAGAAGGAAGTCTTGGTACGAAAACCAGTTCTCTTGCTCAGCCTCTCCCTCAGTTTCATCTCTGCGCATTCCTCAAGGAAATAAATTGAATCTATTCAGACAACAAGCTGAAACTTAGCTCAGCTGCATGCAGATCATTCCGTTCCACGAAATCATAGGGTTGAAGAGCAATGTGGCGTTAATCTTTAAGGGTATTCTTTGTTCGTTTTGCAGGGCATCATGAAAGTAATAGGTTTCACCGTGGCATCACCATACAGATATGTTATTATGCTTTGTTTTGGTTTGTTCGCTTTCCTCTTCCCCTCCCCATCTGGTCTCCTCTTTGCTCAGTTAGTGCCCTTTCTCCTTACTTAGTATATGTATTCAATTAGTTTCTATTTCCTGTCTCTATGAAGATTCCTTCCTCCCCTATCATAACCTCTTTTATAGTTTCATGACCAAAATTCATATATATGCACAAGCACACACACACACATACACACACACACACACACACACACACACACACACACACCCCAGATCCATGACATAAATGGCTGCCTCTGGGTGAATCCCAACCCTACATAAGAATTGGAAAGCTCAAATATTCAAAAGCAAGAAAAGAAAGATATTTTATATTCTATAATATCTACTCTTATCAGATCACACATTTATCAGGAATAAGAATTGCATCTAATAATTAGTTACATTCACCAAATATACCTCAAAACAGTGCTATGCATGAATGTTTATGAACAAATTTGCATTTACGTGTTTTCTAGCTGCCTAGATGTAATGTTATATAAGTGATCTTTATCTAGATCAAAAGATATGCTTCTTTCCCTTATTAAATCACTGCTTTAAAATCCACTAGCAGTAGGAGAGATGGCTCAGAGGTTAAGAGCACTGGCTGCTGGCTGCTCTTCCAGAGGTCCTGAGTTCAATTCCCAGCAACCACATGGTGGCTCACAATGATCTATAATGAGATCTTGTGCGTTCTTCTGGCAAGTAGGCATATATGCAGATAGAACACTGTATACATAATAAATAAATAAATCTTAAAGAAAGAAATCCACTAGCAAAGCCCAGCATGGTGGCACATGTTTTAAATCCTAGTACTTTGGAGGCAGAGGCAGGCAGATCTATGTGAGTTTGAGGCCAACCTGTGGTCTACATAGTGAGTTCTGGAACAGTCAGAGCTATGTAAAGAGACCCTGCCCCTTCCCTGAAGTAGTAACTAACATCTAACAAGTAAACAGCACATATAAGATACATGCATAGTATTTTATGTGGATTAGTTCAACCCAGCAGAAAATGTCATGTCCTTCTTAGAATACAGAAACCAATTGAAGAAGTGTAATTTCTTAAAGCCTCATAGCTCCCAAATGATGAAGTACGTGGAAGTTCTTGAATTCTTTTTACTTGACCAGAGGTCAACATTTGGTAGCCATTGATGTTTTCAGGCAGAAAGGTGTGTTGAAACTCACCCCTTCATGGGACAATCCACCAATTTAATCACATGTTTCTAATACCTGCCTGATACCCAGCGGCTCTTCAGTGAGGGTCTTGCACAGGAGCATGCTGAACTTGGAGGGGGTGCTATTTATGCTTCACGACATTATACCCATGTTTTCTCCATGTTGCATATGAAATATTTACACAGTTTTAAAAATTATACCTAAATTCCATGATCTTGGTCATATGGTCAGAAAGAAACTAAAAGAAAGAAAGAATAAAATATAGTCAAAAACCAAGTGGAGGTATGTGACAATATGGCATTCTAGTCAGTCAGTAGCAGTCACCTCAGTAACCATGCATTTGGGGGAGGGGAAATAGTAAACTAGAATGTGCCTCGCCAAATACAAAAACATACATTTCAAAAGAAATGCATACTGATATTAAAATATCAAAATATTTTAATAACTTCAGTTTGGGAAAAATCTTTGGAAGTATGTCTTGAAAGTCATATATATATATATATATATATATATATATATATATATATATATATATAAATATTTGGCTAGATAAAATTAGTAGCTTCCATTTGTAGAAAGGGCTATGAGCCTATCACAGACTATGGTACACAGAGTGCTTGTAAAAGTGGTTTAATCAAATAAGCATGGATGTACTGATGCCCATTTCCTGGTTTTCACTGTATGCTACAGCTGCAGTTGGTGGTACTATTGGCGGGATCCAGGTCTAGGACAAGTCCTTTACTGCAGCGCCTCCCTATCTATTTTAGATGGGACAACTTCTTTCCTATCTATAATTACTTCCCCCCAAAGATTAAACAATAAAAATAAATGTGTATACGTATAAAACAATAGAAAAATGTGTGTTTGGTTGTGGGAAGCAATGCATTTGCAGATATGTATCATTTTTTTTTTAAAAAAAAAAAAAGGGAAAGAAATTGAGCAACATCACCAACAGCCGAGGTTCTGTGATCAGAAGAACTGGGTCAAAGCTCTGGTTCCTCCTCTACAGCTTCTCGCCTGCAAAATGGAGCTCAAAATACCTACCTGTGCCATCATGAGAATGGGATGAACTAACCCCAGGAAAGCACTTTTCTCTGTGCCTGGCAGAGAGTAACTACTGTTTCCAAGGTGGCACATAATGGTGCATGCCTGTAAACTACAGTGCTTGAGAAGCTGAGCCAGGGAGATCATGAATTCAGGGATAGCCTGGGCTGCATAGTGAATACCTGAGTCCAAAACAAACAAGCAAAAAAAAAAAAAATACACATATGCTATATATACACATATATTCAGACACACTTAAGTTCTAGTGTCAGTGTAAAGAACATCATGATTTTGGATTTTTGTCCTGGTCCAAACCTGGCACAAGTATTTTTTAAAAGTCACGACAGCTGTTTTCAACTTCAGTTTTGTGCCAGGAAATAATTTATTAAACATGTCATAGGAAACCATCAGAGCTTTAATTTGCTTCGCTCGCTAGCTCTCAGCATGCTGGAAAATGTATTATAGCACTGGCTACTTAGTCTTGGAATTTTGTTCACACTGTTCTCAGGAAGGGTTGCCAAGGAGAACAGGTGAAAATCAGAAGTGCGGGTCTTTTTCATCCAGATCTCACTGCTGGGTCCACCTTTGACGGCTGGTCGCATTAAGGACTAAAGTGAGTCGTTATAAAGTGACCTTTAAATCGCACAATCTTTTTATTTTTTAAAAAAGCATTATTTACTCAAATGGCAGCAGGTAGTTCAGAACCCACTGCTCCTTGTAGCATTTTTTAATATGGGCAGCTTTCTATCATGTAGAGACGGAAAACCATGAATGGGCCAGATATTAGAATGACCAATGGTCCTGCATGGGTGTGACTGCAACAGAAAATTAGTTAAAGAACAAAATCACAAGTACTAAATGTCACCCTCCAGGTTTACCATGGGGAGAGAGGGCTTTCTGAAAGTTCAGATCTCAGAATCAAGACCTGAGCACTGAGATTGGATGGTGGTGATTCGTCCAGTGAAAACGAACGTAAGAAAATGGCTGAGGACTCAAAATTCTTCATACAAGCTAATCAATCAAACTGTATTATCACTGCTGCAGAAGACTGCCACTAGAGTTTACATTGTTTTATTTAACACTTAAGCTTGGAAATAAAAAAAATAACATGAACAATAAATAAAATTCAAATAATGTATTCTAGTTAGTTGGGAAGCAGAATTGTGAAGGGTATTTTGAGAAACACTGGGGAATGCCAAACAAAATGATGATTCCATGATGAGTCAAAATGGCTGCTGTTCTGTAGCCCTGTGCCTGGCAATGTGAGCAGAGATGGGAAGAACAGCTCTTTTCCAGTGAAATGAAAAGACAGCACTGTCCACTCTCTGTTAGCAATCAGCTTGGCCTTCTGCCTTTTGAGATTTGCTAAATCAGATGTATAAAAATTGTGAAAAACCCCAAAGAAAACACGGTTGGTTCCAATCTAAACTGTCCACGCTCATCAGTATGTCATGATTTTATTCAAGTTCCACGTCTAGATGGGCATGGCAATACATGCCTATGAGCTAAGGCCTGCCTGAGTTATTATATAGTGGGACTTTGTCTCAAAAAAACACTAACAATGGAAAGGGATTATCTAGAGTTGACCCACCTCAGTCACTTACTCAACCAAAACTAATTGCAATGGACACAATTTATGCAGAAAAGGAAACAAAAACCACTCAGATACCTAATAAAAACTAGATCCTTCTTGTTTAAGCAGAGAGCAATGTGGAGCTGAGAGGATGTGAGGGGAGTAAGAAGAAGGAGACCTCTGAGCAACAACTTCAGCTGGGGTGGAAAGTCAATGGCAAGTTCAGAGTCCACCTCACTTTCTGACTGAATTGTCTGTTGAGAGCATCCATTTGAGAACTCAGAGTATTTATGCCCACACCTTTGCCCATGTGACATCAGCAATATTGCTCACATTCTGCAAGGCTAATCGGCTCATCTCTTCTTTTTAAGTTGTCTGAGCTCCTCCAATGCACGCCTGCTGAAAATGGAGCCAACAGACTGAAAGTAGCAGGCATCTGAGAGATCAAAGGGACGCTGGGGACATCACAAACAATGCAAGGAGAGGATAAAATGCGTTGGAAAGTTGCTTGTTCTCAGTCTTGGATCATAACACTGAAAAATGATGGTATGTGATGGCGTTACACAAAATCGTCAAATTTTCCTCTGGTTATTTCTTGTATTAACTCATTCTAAATTAGTATTCCAGACAAAGTAGCATATTATATTAAAACTCATATGGAAGCATAAATATTATCCAAGGTATATGCAGAGTAAGGTGATAAACGACTTCTTCAGAAGTACATGCAAATTAAATTAACATTGAGAGCAAAATCTTTCTTTGACAAAGGAGTCCCACACAATCTGTGGCTTTCCCCCTGCTGAGAGTGCTAATTTATTTTTTCTTAACTAGAAAACCACCTAAGAGTGAATTTTCTGTTGATTAATTTCTTTCATTGATTTGAAGATACTTTAATAACAACTATGCATCAATGGTTACAGTATTTTCAAGCTACTTAATATAATGTCAGACAATATGTTTCATAGTAGAAAGAGAACCCTTTTGGAGTGTTAGGCAGTTTGCCTCTCTGCACAAGACATCAAAAGACACAGTGGCAACTCTTTATCACAGCCTCAGTGGTCCAGTTAGCAGATGGAATTCCTTGGTCAACAATAGATGTAGAAAGTACAATTAATTTCCAAAGCGTTTTATTCAAAAAGCAAATCAAGTAGATGCATTTACGTACAATATTTGGTGCTATCAATGGTTTATGATTTTTTTCCTCATTCATTGAAGCTCAAAAAAAAAAAATAGGGGGAGGGGACCACACACCACATCACTCTGCTTGTCGAGGTAATTTTTGATATAGTTAGTGAGTACTCAGTACTCAAGCAAAGGAACTCATTTTTGGCTTGCTGTGTGTCAGCCTGTGAGTTGTGCTCAGCATTCTTTCTCTTTTCATTCATCCCAAATGGCACAAGGCAAAACTCGAAATTCTTAGCTGTTTCAGTCCTGAAAATTAATTGGGAACTTTAAATATTGTCAGGGCAGAATACCATAATTATGTGTGACCCTGGAAAAAATAACTTCAATCCTCTGCTATTTATTTTATTTATTTATTTTTGGTTATTATTTGTTGTTGTGGATGATTAATTGATAAATAAAACACTAATTGACCAGTAGCCAGGCAGGAAGTATAGGCAGGACTAACAGAGAGAAGAATTAAGAGAACAGGAAGTCAGAGGGAGACACTGCGAGCCGCCGCCAGGACAAGGAAGATGTAAGGTACCCGTAAGCCACGAGCCACATGGCAAAGAATAGATTAATAGAAATGGGTTAATTTAAGATGTAAGAACTAGATAGCTAGAAGCCTGAGCCTTTAGGCCAAACAGTTTAAATAATATAAGAGTCTGTGTGTTTATTTTATAAGTGAGTCAGGGCTTGGCGGGAGCTGGAGAGTTTCTATAGTGTGTGTGTTCGAAACAGGGTTTCTCTGTGGAGTTTTGGTGCCTGTCCTGGATCTCGCTCTATAGACCAGGCTGGCCTTGAACTCAGAGAGATCTGCCTGGCTCTGCCTCCTGAGTGCTGGGATTAAAGGCATGCACCACCGCCGTCCAGCCAATCCTCTACTCTTAATCTATGATGTGCAAAATAGACCCAGCTTCTATCTTCTCTGATTATAAAGGAGACAGTAAACACAATGCAGTATTATACTTAGTAAGCATGTTAGATGAATATAACACATAAAGCCAACTTGAGCCCTATTAAAACTGGAAATGAATTTCAAATGTGCTAATTTTAAGCTTTTTTGTTGCAGCATATATGCATATAGCATACAATCATAGAGCAGCCAGCAGCTCAATAAATTTCATACATATAAAAATATATACCTATACAGCAAAATCAAGAAATCAGAAAGCGCACTCTGTTGCTTACTATTCATCTTACAGCCACTCTTTCTCAAAGGTAATCTATACTATAATTTCTAGTACCACAAATTATTTGTGTCCATTTTTAACTCAATATAAATGGGATTCCTACTATTTAGTATTTCATCAGGCTTCTATCCCTAAAACATTATATCCTGAGATTAATCCAAATCATATTTCTCATTGTTCTTGCTTTTCTTACTTCACCGTGTGACTAAACCATGATTAATTTTTCTATTTTTAATGTTGATGGGTTCTTGGAGCTATCACATGGTAATTCTAGTGCAAAAATTTGTAACATAGTAATGATGTGGAATAATGGTGCTATGAAGAATCTCTATGCATGTTTAGTGTATGTGTATGCATTTATGTTGGGAGTGGGATTGCAGGGTCATAAGATAAGCATGAATTTGTTTCAGTTGATGTGGCCAATGTTTTCACTGTAGATGAATTTCTAAATGGTCTTAATAAATAAAAAACACAGAGCCAAATATAGGAATGAAAGCCTTAGAGAGATCAGCGAAATAGGGAAAGCCACCAGCCAACCTTACCTCACTAACTCTGCAGCTTTCAAAGAGATCTCCTTCCTGTATACTCACGTGTATATGCCTTTTCTGTTCTGTTCTCTCATTGGCTCTCTTAGCCCAGCTATATTGCTTCCTCTTCCTACGCAGCTCTGTCACTTCCTGTCTATCTGTACAGACCTCCATGGTTAACTAGTGTTGGAATTAAGGCATGTTCCACCACATCTGGCTCTGTTTCCAGTGTGGTTTCAAACACACAGAGATCCTGCCTGCTAAGTGATAGGATTAAGGGTGTGTGTTGCCACTGCCTGACCTCTTTGTTTACTTAAAATGGCTTGCTATTTCCTCTGATCTCCAGGCAAGCTTTATTTATTAAAGCACAAATAAAATATCACCACATTTCAGCACAAATAAAATATCACCACATTTCACAGACATGGTGCCATCTTACACTCTCAGAAAAGAACCATAATACTAACAATTAAAATTTATTCTTCAATTAATAATAATAGTAAAGATACATCTTTGGATCCATTTATTATAATAGACATATTTGACAAGGACTATAGAGCAAAAGGGAAATATAGAAAATTATCAGAATATAACACAAAAGATATGAATATGAAAAACACAAAAATAACTTTAATAAACAAGGAAGTACAAGCAACAGTGGACAGAGTATATATATATATATATATATATATATATATATATAACAAATAAGTGTGAGAAATATGATTGCAGAGAATGGTTTGAACAGTGGCTCAATTAAAAACTATACATCAAAGCAAATTTTCAGAAAGAAAATGAAATATTAATTCTATAATTTCAATAGCTTTCTCATTAAATAAAACTACAATTGTTTTGATGAACTAAGATTTATGTATGAAAAAATAACAAAGGAGCTATAGAAAGAGATTGAAAATGAGAATGTCGTTAACATGCGGTGGGGAGGGGCTGGGGAATGGCTCAGTTGGTAAGGTGCCCACTGCACAAGCACAAGGAGCAGAATTCAGATCTCTAGAACCCATGTATGAGATGGACATGATGGCACATCCCAGCACTGGGGAGAAACAAGTGGATCCCTGTAGTTTGTTGGCTAGCCAGTCTAGCCAAATTGGTGAGCTCCAGGTTCAGTGAGAGACCTTGTCTCAAAAAAAAAAAAAAAATGAGATGGAAAATGATCAAAGGAGACACTTGATATCTGGTCCCCACAGACAGATACCTGTACACAGGCATTCACACATGAACATATACATACAGCATACAGGTACATTCACACACCACACACAAAAATAATGTAGCTAACATTAGGAAGGTGAAAGATAAAGGAAGTGCAAGGCAAGGTGTGAATTGCTGATTATCTGTTATTTTCTTCTAAATGAAATAGTTTGGTAAAGCTCCAAATTTAAAATTGGAAAAGCAAGAAATTAAAAATATCACTTACAACAATAAATATAAATGGCATAAATTCATCTACTAAATAAAAACTCTACTACTGGGTAATTTTTTTTAATTTTGCAAATTCTGTGTAAGAGATATATAAAACAATGTGATCTAGAAATAGTTTAAAAATTAAACTAGAGACTGAGTAGATGGCTCAAGAGCTAAGAGCTCTTATTGCTCATGCATAGGACTCAAGTTCATTTACCAGCACCCACACCAAGTGGCTAACAACTGCCCATAGCTCTAGCTCCTGGGAATCTGATGCCCTCTTCTGGTCTGTAGAGGTGCCCGCACATACATATGCATATACACACAAATGCACACACATTCATATAAATAAACATAACTCTTTTAAAAATGAAACTATGTAAGACTATTATGCAAAGCTAACTGAAATGGGAATAACAATGCTTCTTTTCATAAATAAAAATTATAGTTCATATTTACTGAGTGATATAGGCCAGGAGTGTGCTTTTCATGAAAGACATTCAATCTTATAAATAACCTTCTGTGGCTGATTACAGATAAAGCAAGGGAGGTTCAGATATGTTTTTAAATCTTTCTGAAATTGTATAAGTGGCCATCTGGGGAGACCAAATTCCACCCAGGTTTCTAGCTAGTACCTGACTGATGACAGTCTTATGCTGTCATTATAGTTTTGACATAAATACAGATGATTATGGAATTAATATATATTTAAAATATGTACTGTATCACAGAACATTTTTCATGAAGGATAGATTAGAAATTAGAAGTTACAAAATATCAGTGACCTTTGGGAGAGTATACATAAATGAGAAAAAGGCCTTTGCCTTCTATTCCATATTTCTTTTTTTTTTTTTTTTTTTTTTGGTTTTTTTTCGAGACAGGGTTTCTCTGTGTAGCTTTGCACCTTTCCTGGAACTCACTTGGTAGCCCAGCCTGGCCTCGAACTCACAGAGATCTGCCTGGCTCTGCCTCCCAAGTGCTGGGATTAAAGGCATGTGCCACCACTGCCCGGCTTCCATGTTTCTTTTAATTTCTAGTTGCTTGTTTGGTGTGGGAGAATCTAATGATAGCTGATCATGTTAGATGCATACAAAGAATATGTGCAGCACTAAGTATATTTTGACAACAAAACAAGAAAACAAACCTTGTGAGTCACTTGGTTTAAAGACATGTTCATTTCAGATTACAGCTACTACTACAGATTATTCCAAACTAAAATTTTCATTTGACTGTCACAACTTGTGGTGGGTTGAATAAAAATGGCTCCCAAAGGCCCAGAGGGAATGCTACTATTAGGAGGTGTAGCCTTGTTGGAGGAAGCGTTTCACTGGGGGGCAGGCTTTGAGTTCTCAGATGCTCAAGCCAAGCCCAATATGGCAGTCTCTTCCTGCTGCCTTCAGCTCCAGATGTATAGCTCTCAGCTACTTCTCCAGCACCATGTCTGCCTGCATGCCACCATGCTTCCCACCATGACAATAATGGACCAAACCTCTGAACAGTAAGCCAGCCCCAATTAAATGTTTTCCTTTATAAGAGTTGCAGTGGTCATGGTGTCTCTTCACAGCAATAGAAACACAAAGTAAGATACAACTGTTCCATTTTTGTGTCTTTTTTTATTTCTAATTATTATTAAAAGAATTAAAATAAGGCCTGAGATGGTTGCGTATGCCTTTAACTCCAGCACTGGAGAAGCAGAGGTAGATGGACCTCTGAGTTCGAGACTAACCTTTTCTACATAGTGAGTTCCAAGACAACCAGAAATTCATAACAGAGAGACCCTGTCTTAAAAATAAAAAGGTTTTTGTTTTGTTTTGTTTTGTTTTTAAGTAGGGAATGGATTGAACTGTTACTTTCTGAAAACAATAATGATTCTGAATGTCAGTCCCCTGCGAAAACACGACAACATATTAGGTGATGTGATGCCCTTAATTAAACCCGCATCCACCTCAGGAAACATGAGATACTATTGAAATGTCCATTGTAAGTTTATATAACAGACTATTTCAAAGCTTCAAGAAGAGTACATGAATTCTAAGAGGGAAAGAGGAACTTTGTACAAGTGTTTTGCTTAAGAATGAAGTGTATAAAAAAAATTCTCCATGGCTAGAGACTCCTCTCACCACTCGTGTTAACAGGAGAACTAGCAGGTACCATCTGTTTTATCTACCTTTGTCTTTGCCAACATCATTTTCAGTTTAAGAAAGAGAAAAGCACCTGAAAACCTTGACACGCAACAATCTTTCCTACTTGATTCTGAGATGCACAAAAAAGTATTGTTCAACTGCTCCATAAAAAGGTTGAGGACCTTTAATAATGAACTCCTCACATTTGCAGTGTCCTCCAAAGCTTTATTCTAACTCTGAACACAAATGCAGAGTGAGCTCTGTCACCGGCACTTTTAGGTATTCTTTTAAAACCCATTTCTCAATAATCTGGTACTGTGTGGAATCTTTTAGCACTTAACAGAGAAGCTTCCATTCCTGAGACAGCTACTTACTTGAAATAATGTTTTGTTGGTTTATTTTAACAGATTTTTTTAAAAATAAATTCACAGTCTTTAGAAATGTGGTTTTATATAATAGATTCTCTTCAAGTGACAGTTTACTTCCTTTACTGCAAACAGTTTAAATGACAATTCAGAAAACTTGATGTGAAGATGTTGTTGGGTACACTACAAAAACAAAGAATAAAAAATAAAATGAAGTACTTCAGTCTTTTAGCATAACCCTGGCAGTGCCTGTGCAGATGTGGCTTCAGCCGAAGGACCTTAAAAGCCAGAGCCACGACACACCTTAGTTCCAGAGTTATCTGTACGTTCTTCCTTTAGAACCTGGAATACATTTTAAATGTACATAGGAACTGTGTGAAATAACATCATTATACTTCCAGATAGCATAAATACTGCTGATTATGTTGCCATTGTGTAAATGGGCTGACTGTATGAGCCAAACCTACTAAGTGCCTTCTGCAGTAGTCTTAGCCACACAAAGACCTATTATTGTATGACGAGGAAATGAAAAATCAGAATCGTGGCCCCTTTATGATGCCACAAAATGGCAGCCCTGGCTTCTGAACCTGAGTCCCTACATCTGCTAATATGTAAGTCTTGGTTTTACATCTGGGTTGGAAGTCAACCTGAAATCTTATTTTACATGAAGAGAAATTGTTATTTCATGCCACCAATTATATTTTTTTAAGATATAGTTTTTCTTTTTATTTCTGTGCGTGCTTGTGGGGCTCTGTGCACGTGCTCCTGTAGACCAGAAGAGTACATTGGATGTCCTGGAGCAAGAGGTAGAGGTGGTTGTGAGCTGCACAGATGTGGGCACTGGAAATGAAACTCTCATCTTCTGCAAGCCCAGCAGGTGCTTTAACCACTGAGCAGTCTCTACAGCACCACCAGCGTCTCTACAGCACCACCAGCAGCAGCATTTCTGTAGCTGAGGCACCTGATGTAAGCTTAAGAAATAGACGTTTTTATTCCCAGCCAGCATGTCATCCAGAAGCCTACCCCCTATTCCTCTCTTCTCCTGTCCTCTTCTCATATGGCATCTTTAATCCACTATCCATGCCTTTATGGTATAGCTAAGTGCTGTTAATTTGATTAGTGATAACCCAGATAGCAAGATCTGAGACCAATATTGTCAGCAATTTGCAGCAGAATAAGAAAATAATAAGAAAAGTAACAGAAAAAAAATGTGCTGGTGACTCAAGCTGGTTGTGTTCAGATATTTGTTCATAACAAGATACTTTGGTAATTTAGGATTCCTCATAAAAGCTACAGTGTTACAGATCAGAAGCTGACTCTGAGACAGAACAAATTGATACACAATAACTTTTCTGGGGAAATGCTCCTAGGATCAACACCTGTGGGAGGAAGGCTGTGTAAGCAAGCACAGGCAGAGAGAGGGAGGCTGCGCAGTGATACAGTCCCAGTAAAGGCTTGTTTCACTATACAGGAAGCTCTATAGTGGGGGTGGCCCTTCCAGGTTAACCCAAGCTGGGACAAAGGGCCAGGAGCCTGTGGCCACTGCTTGGCATAAATATGGAAGGAGCCCAGAGTTTAAGCAAGGCTATTTTCTTCAGCTGAGGCAATCCCAAAGAGGCGACAGAGGCCATGTCACTGGGAATTATTCACGGGATCTCCAAGGAGTCCCCACATTATGTATTGGATTATGTCCTCTGCAAATTGGTATATTGAGGACTTAATTCTCAGTACCTCAGAATATGATTCATTTGGAAATAGGGTCAATGCAGATGTCATTCACATACACTCATATTGAAGCAAGATGGCCGTTAAATTCTAGATGACTTGCATCCTTATTAAAATGGAAAACTTAAAAAACTTTATGATATCAGACATGTTGAGCTAATATTTCTTGGAATAGTGTGTGTGTGTGTGTGTGTGTGTGTGTGTGTGTGTATTGTATATGCTTGAGTGTGTATGCATATGTGTGTGTAGGTGCATGTGCACATATGAGTGCATGTGTGTGACAGGTGTTTTCTTCTTTAGCGCCCCACCTTCTTTTTTGAGGCAGTGTTTCTCACTGAGCCTGGAGCTTAAAGTTTTGGCTAGACTGGGTGGCTGTTAAGCCCTTGGAATCTACGTATTTCTGTTCCATTGGCACTGGGGTTACAGGTGCTGTGCTGCCATGCCTGGCTTTTATCCTCATGTTTGCTCAGCAATCACTTTGAGCCATCTCCTCAGCCTTGAGATGGATGTGCTACTTGTAGACAGTAATTAAAGAGTCTGCATTGCTTTTGAAAGATCTCCAAGTGGGAAAAGGCAAAGTATGATAATGAACATAAAAAGACATGACTGCAGATACACTCTTGGATTAAAGGAAGAGTTCTGAAATTAGCATATGGGCTGGAATATAGGAGAAAAGAAAAAAGTACAGCATTGTATGAGAAGTTTACAGAATATCTTTCCATAGAGTATAGGCATAGACTGAGTTAGACATAGTATAGCACTATACCACCCAAGCTAGTAGGTTTTAGCCACCAGAAGCTTCTGTTCAGATTTACATCTGTGATAGAAATACAAATGCACTATAAATTTGATGACTTGATATTAAAAAGATCATGCAAACTATCTCAATAATGTTTACAGTAGTACAGTGGTTGTATGTGGAACTGATCATATTTTGGTATGTGGAATAAATAAAGTATATTATTAAAGTTAATTTCTCACTCTTGTAGCTAGGCTGGCCTCAGATTCATGGCAATTCTCTGGCTTCAGCCTCACAAGTGCTGGAATTACAGGCATGAGCCACCATGCTTGGCTTATATCTTCTTTTAAAAGTGTCAACTAGAAATTTTTACATTACCAGCAGAGTTTACATCTATGAAAAGTACTTCTGATGAAAGTACCTCCAGGTCAAAGCATTAGGCCCTGACCCGTCTTTTCAGCATTTGCTTTAAGAATATAGGAGAAGGCATAGATATCAGGTTGACTAGCATCTGACTTAGTCCAGCTTGGAGGACTGTGACAAAAACCAATATTCAAACCAGACTAAAGAATAGGCTAACCCCGAAGGATGAAATCCTCAACACAGAATGTAATGCCATGCTCTTGGTTTAGAAGACGTTTCAGTACAGTTGAGAAATGCATGGATAAAATGACCCATGGATTTTAATTGCCTGCAAGCTCACTCTGAGGCCACAGGCTGCCCTGGAAGGGGTGCAATCTTGGGTTCCACTTACAAAGTCCAAACAAGAAGAGGTGATGGTCTCGCTCTGTCCCACAGGGGTTGAACCACATCTAAGAAACCAAGTGCAATTCAGGGACTGCATTCCCAAGATTCCCGACAAGCTGGAGACTATTCAGAAGAAAACTGTCACTGTGACAAAGACCTTACACAATTTGCGTGGGGGCTGGGGGGTGGAGGCTGAAGAAGCTGGCAAGGCTTTACCAGAAGAAACAGGACAGGCTGAAAACCCTGGTGTTGAAAACTGACTGGACTTGTTCCAAATAAGCCTAGGCAACACATCCAATGCCAAAAGGTTTCAGAGGCAGCACGGGGGATCTGAGTAACCCAAGAGCTGTGTGCTCCCTCTGACATTGTTGATTTCTGAGGGTGTGTCTGTCTGTCTGAGCATGTATGTGTCTGTCTATGTGTGCGTTGTATGCATCTGTGTATGACAGACACGTTGGCCTGTTCCTATACACAGAAGCCAGAGGAAGATGCAGGGTGTCCTATTCTGTCACTCTCCACCTTGTTCCCTTGAAACAGAGCAACCCTGGAGTTAAGCTGGTGGCAGCAAGTCCCAGTGATCCCCCTGTCTCCACTTCCCTGTGGTGCTAGAATTACAGGCACCTATGAAGTCATACCAGCTTTTATGCAGATGTTGGGAATCTGAAGTTAGGTGCTTATGGTTACACAGCATGTATACACACTGAGCCATCTTCCTGGCCCTTCAGTAGGTCTCTTAACCCCTTAGCCAGGGTGGTTATGCTAAGTCGGGAGATATTCCTGTGTACATAAACTCTGACTCACTTATTCCTGTTAGAGACATACGGCCATGTTCTGTACATGCTTCCCACCAACCCTTCTTCCCTTTGTATTTCAATCTAATTCCATTTGTCTATATTCCATTTCACCTCCCTTTGTCCAAAACAATGCCAAAGGACCTTGCACTCAGAGTCTAGATGCCCCTGACGCAGTTTGTCTACCAGACAATACTATATATGACAGCCTTGAGAAATACGTGCATCACTCCTACAGGCTCCTTTCTGACACATCCTCACTGCTTCCTGCCAGGATAGGGCCACTTCCACCCACCTCTGTGCCTTGCTGTCACATTGCAGTGTGATGAAATGACCATGAATATGGCTGGGGAACCAAATTTCCTGCCGCCTAATCCTCACTCCCCATCACTATGGGTTGTGAGATTTTAGACAAGTAATTGACTCTCTCTGTACCTGTTTTGGTGTATGGGCAATGGAGATTGGCCATGCTGTACTTTACAGGACATTGTTATTTTTAAAATGAAAAGTGGCAGTAAGTGGCATATTACTACTCAGTGAACATTAGCCATTATTAACCAGTTCTCACACTCCCTCCTCTAACCCACATCTCTGATTTTCTGTAATGTCTGTCTACTTCCTACTTCCTTTTCTTTTTCCGACAATACATCTACTCACAATCTTCTCTGAGGCATCACCTAGAGTGAACATATGGCAGGGAGACTCACAATATGTTCAAGGCTGTCTGCTCTCAGTTGAATCACAGCCCCCACACCACACCACCACCATATTTAACCATTCCGTCGATGTGTACCACATTCACCACGGGTGCCTTGCCATAGCTGGACTTGTCTCATCACTGTTCTTACAATTGCAACTCACAACACAGCCTAATTCTACCTCCAACTAGTGCCTGGGTAGGTAACCAAGCCATCTTTCACTGAGAGCAATTCCAGGGGAGAAATCAAAAGGTTTTTTAGTACAATGATTCCAATTCACCATGTTTCATTAGGACAGTGAGGAGTGGTAGAAAACAAAATTGTTTAAGTTCTTGCAAATGCTAGGCTTCTACAGAATTAGAGGAAACTAACCATGTGGTTTGGTGGTAGCAGATTCCATAAATCACAAGCAAAATCTTTTCTGAGTCTAATCTTTTCTAATTCCATCAGAAGCTCCTTTTCCTGAGATCTGCTATGGGTTGTTTAGAAATATTTTAAATGGACTTTCCAATGATATAGTGACATATGAACCTTGGGTTGTCATAGGAACCTGAGAAACTTCCAGGTGTGATGGCCAGGCCTGCGATCCTACTACTAAGAAGGTAGAAACGACTATCTTCAGTTCACAGCCAGCCTAGACTGCATAGTGAGTTCAAGTCCAGCCTGAGTTACAGTGAGACCCAGCTCCTAAAATAAAAATGACTGTGGGATTGGGAAGATGGCTTAGTAGGTGACGTGTTTGTCACATAAGCATGAGGATCTGCTTTGATTTTCAGTACTCACACAAAAATCCAGGAGTGGTAGAGTACGTCGGTAATCCCAGCACTGGGAAGGTGGACACAGGCAAATCACTGAGGTCTACTGGCCAGCCAGTATAGCCAAATCTGTGAGCCCTAGGTTCATTGAGAGACTCTGTCTCAAAAAAAATATGGTAGAGGGAAATGGAGAAAGATACCCAACGTTGATCTCTGGCTTCTACACGTGTACACACACGTGCATGTGCACCTGCGCCAGTATACACACATGCATATACATACACACGAATACATGCACATATGTATACTATACACATACGTATACACACACACACACACACACACACACACACACACACACACACACACACACAAAGCAATGACTGAGGGTGTAGCTCAGGGGTAGAGTATTTACCTAGCATGTGAAAAATCCCAGGTACAAATCCCAGAACTGCAAAAAAGTAAATGAATAAAATAAAAATAAAGAGACTGAAAATAAAATAGATAAAAAAGAGAGCACTTGTTGTTCTTATAGAGGACCTGGGTTCAATTCCCAGCACCCACATCTGGCAGCTCACAACCGCTTGTAACTCCAGGGGATCCCATGTCCTCTGTTGGCCTTTGAAGGCATCTGTGCTCATCATGTATACATGCCCCCCCCAGACACACATACTTACACATAGTTAAAAATAAGTCTTTAAAAAAAACAAAAATGAAGAAGACTTCTTAAATAACAAATATCCCAAACCATGAAATATAGGCACTTAATTTTTTAATAATGGGAAAAACCTTGTACATCCTGAACACCCCACAATTGACAAATGTGTGACATCATGGGAAAAATCATATATGTAACACATGCAAAATCATTTGTATATGTCTATAAGATTTATAGAAGATACAATTAGGGCTCCATATAGTATTTATTTTATGTTTATTGAAAAAGAAAAGAACAAGACACCAGAAATGCCTGCCCCTGCTCGTCACCATGTGGCCTGGGAAGGGTGGGTGCCACTATGATGAACAAGTGTGTGGTGGAGAGATGGGAAAGAGAGAGATTCAGAATGGTTTGTGCACTACGAAGAAAGGTAGAATTGGAGACAAGAGGGCAGCGAGGAACAGCCTGCTGACGTGAGTCACCTGCACTATCACTTGAGGTCATAGTGATGTCCCAGCCCATGCTTCCACCAAGAGCCATGTCTGGGTCCACGGCCCTGCAGTAGCAGGGGTCTGGGTTGATGTCTGCAGCTAATGTTACCACCAAAGGCCATTCAGACTTCCCTGGTCTGGGGCTGCCACCTGGAGACATGTACATGTCCAAGGACTGCCCAGAGCTGGTCCTGCCCTTCCTCCTGAGCATTATGGATGAGCTGGCCCAGGGTGTCGGCCACGGGGAGCTGGCTCGGCTCCTTGTCAGCCTTGAGGTGGTATGGGTGCTGGAGAGGTGTGGCCCTGCCCCTTGCTGCCCACGGCACATGGAGAGCTGGCCCTGAGAACAGAAGAGCTGCCCTCCCCTACCTGGTCTACCAGAGGATATGAGCATGAGATTGCTGGTGCTGCCCCTTGCCAGCTACCACAGGCAGGAGAGCTGGCCCCAACCTTAGCCTGGGCAAAGCAGGAGAGCTGGCCCCAACCTTAGCCTGGGCAAAGCAGGAGAGCTGGCCCTGGTGGCACAGATGCAGGAGAGCGGTAAGCTGACAAACTCAGCTGCCACCCAGGCCCAGATCCAGGGCTTTGAGACAGCCCACCCCAACATCTACCCCATCCACAGACTGCTGGAGCACAGCAATGGGGCTGGTCCTGCAGAACCAAGCTACAGGATCTCCATGACACAAGGCAACAAGAAGATATCTGAGAAGAGTCCCAGTGAGGATCCAGTATTAATAGTGTAGTAGAAGCCTAAGGCCTTGAGCCAGACCAATGACTTGTTGCAATGGACATTTGCAAGTTAAACTGTTTGGAGGAAAAAGTATTCTGTGTGGCACACCATGACACACCACTGCTTCTAAGGTGAGATTTTGTTTGTTTGTTTGTTTTCTTCTGGGGGGTTGCAAGGTCGGAGGGCAGATATGGAGGATGACGGGAGAGGAGTAGGATTGGGGTGCATGATGTGAAATTAACAAAGAATCAATAAAAAGGTTTAAAAAAACGAAAATGAGAAAAACACAAAATCAATGCCTGAGTACAGCCAGCAAACCTACTTCTCATAATTCCTGTTAAACAGGAAATAGGATGAAAGGAGAAAGTTCAATGTACAATACAATCCCATACTCTTGTAAAAATGTATTTTTTTTTAACTGACAGGGAAGCAAAAAGTCCTAACAACAGACAAAATGCTAGATATTTTTAAAACTGAGACTGATTCCTTTTCAAGTATGAAAGACGAAAGCAGGGTGTCTTAATTCTAGATTTTTATGACAATACAAGGACAAAGAGTTGATCTGGCTGAATATTTCCTTAATGGATTTCTTTGATCAAATGAACAACTCAGTCTTCCTCAAAACAGAGGTAGCCAAGGTTTTCTGATTTTTTTTTCTTTTGTAAAAGTTACCTTTTAACACCTTCTGAGTTGTCTTTTTGTTCCTTCTAACACCACAGTAAACAACACTGGCAGGCAAAACAATGTCGTGATTCTATCCACGGCTTTTTTTGGCAGTATAAAAAATGGTGTTTGAAACAAATACTTCCTTCCATACAGTAGCATCCTCGCAATTCCTGAACGCGACAGAGCTCTGCTCTACAGCCCAATTAGGTAAGCCACAGTGCCTGATACAAGTTCTCCCTCAGCTAAATCTAATTGGTAACAATTAAATTCCACCAGTAGGTCCATTCCATATTGTTTCGAAGACCATCCCAACTTATCCACAGGTAATAGATGCTGTTCTGCACAGGACTTTCAGAGGCAAGGCTACTTTGCAATTACAGGACAGCATGAGACTTCCATCTGTCTGCCCTTCTGTGCTCAACAGCACAGTCCTTGGGTTTCCGCCAGCTAACAAAAGACAATGCGATGCCATCTTTCTTATTAGATTATGCTGTTGACAGTATGATAATCCGTGTGTGTCGGCAAGGCTGGAAGGAAGGTGAGCGAGCAGACTTCTCTGTCACTCAGCAAGCCTGTGGAGAATGTCATTTGGGTTTTGGCAAAAGGCACCATCCTAACAGCACCCCTGGTTGTATTTCTGAATCAGCGCCTGCTCCGATGTCGTCCTCCAAGCGTCCGCCTTCTGCGTTTGTGCCTTCCTCCCAGCCCCGTCCCATGTTGTCAGCTTCTTAGAGGCAGGAAATCCAGTGTGTATTTGCCTGGTCCCTGGGGGGCTAGTGATCTTCTCTGAGTAGTAGGTAATCAATAAGGACGTGCTAGGCTAATTTGTTTGCCACTCCTGTTTGCCAACAGTTCACAGCTACACTGCATTGCTTGGGCTGGTGCTTCAGGAATCCTTCACAAATCCTTATAATGGTGTCACATGAAGGAAAACCATGGGATGGAGGATCTTAATACCTGGATTTTGGTCTCAGTTTGCTGCTTAGATGTTAAAGGGGGTGCTCAGTGTCACCTTGCTATTGATATTAGCCACTTCTTTGCTCTGTTGTATAAAATAACCACGCTAGCTCTAATCTGGATCTCTCTAATCCTCGATTCCATAGCACTTACCACTTACTATCTTACAGGTGTGTTTACCTATTGGCTGCCTCCCTTTTTCCAGCATACAAGCTCCATGAGAGCCCAGACAAAATCAATTTGGACAAAAGTATCTCAGCTCTTAGAGCTATGCCTGGGTGACTGGACTCTCAATGGATATTTGCTCATCAGCAAATGCCTTTTGAAAGTCCCATAACTATCATGCTACTGGTGTGGAGATGATCTTAATAGTTTGGATCAGCACTAAGCTCAATTGCTCTGAGATTTGTGGGCTCTTTCCCCAGGAGACGTGCTAAGTGTTGCAACAAAAGAAGAAAGCACACAACAATTATGAAATTCCTGTTATGAGCTGTTTCTACATACCTTTTTGAAAACCTAATCTTTCGGTTTCTTCTGGGGAATATTGATAAACTTGCTCCATTGTCATGTTTAATAGGAATTATCTCTAGTCATTGCTCCAAAAAACATTTGTTGAAATTGGACACCCCAACAAAGGTTAACAAACAGGAACATAACTGTTCTCCATTATGTGGTAGCACTTCAGTTCATCTGAGACTGAGATGGCAAATTCAAGAATCTCAAGTGTGTATGTAGTCCGTTCCAAAACCTGAGAAAGTAACACCACTTCATATCCCAATACCAAAATAGTCCTACCTCAGATGAAAGTTGAAAGCAATGTGGCCTATTATTATATTTGATGAGGGGATACCTTGATTTACTGTCCCTTTGGCATATTCTATTCCTAGGTATCTTTACAGTTTCCATTTATCACAATTTGAAGGGTCAAAGAATAATACAGGCTGAAAAAAAAAGTTGTTTCAACTCTGGAAGTGAATAAAATAACAATGATATTGACCTGAAGAGACCTGGAGCCAGTCACTGGTCACTTATGCCTTGGCAAACAGATATACCATTTCATATTGTGTTGTTCATACTCTTATGCCAGCTAGACCCTTTGTGAGAATGAAAGCATACAGAAATGAAATAATAAGTGTTCTTTCATGGGATTGACTCATCATGAGTTCACTTGGTTCACATACCTACCGTGATTACTTCTCTAATCCCCGAATGTACAAATCTGGTACTTAACATAACCATCACCACATTAATTGCATGGAGCTAAGAGTTGTGGGGCCAAGGAAGTCCAAGTGAAGGCATCTAGGCCTTCCTTCTCTAGTCTGAGAAAGTGAATAAAGGCAAAATTCCTCCTTCCAGCCATGTCATAAAAACTAACAACAGCCCATCACTGCTCTCCTAGTGCCAAGACAAGCTAAAGAACACTTTTTTTAAAAAAATATGATATTACTAGGCATGATTGCATACTTATAATCCCAGGCCTAGAGAAGGAGAGTCAGGAGAATCCTAGGTACAAGGCCAGCTTGGGTTGTAAACCTGCCTGGGCTGCTTGGGAAGACCCTGTCTCAAAACAAAAACAAAATAAAACATGGCTTTATTTAAGTCATCAGAAGGCCTTTGTAAGGCTATATTAAAAAGCTTTCAACACTGACAGAGCACTAAAAAAAATGCCCTTGCCGGTGGCAGGGGAGATAGTCAAAGCTTTAATGTGGGTTTAGCAACAGCACATGTGGACTGAAGTCCTGAGGAGTTGAGAGTAAGTATGGGCTCCGGAGAGATGGTTCAGAGGTTAAGAGCACTGGCTGCTCCTGAAGAAAACCTAGGTTCACTTCCCAGCACCTACCTGGCAGCTTACGGCCACCTGCAACTCCAATGCCAGGAGATCTGTGACCCTCTTCTGACCTCTAAGACACCAGGCACAGGCACACACGTAGTGCACCTACATAATACAGGTAGAACACTCGTACACACAAAACAAAAAATATATATAACCTTAAAAAGAGAGAGAGAGTGGGTGTGGATTCCCACATTTTCTCACACACTTCTACCAAGTATATGGGGGAGATACACCAAAGAAAAGGTGGTAACAATACCAGAGAGCAAGAGATGTTCCCCATTCTGCCACGGCTGCGGTCTACCTCTCCAAAACGGGCAATTGGGATAAGAAGCACAGACGCACCAAAAATCTTGCACCAAGGGCTGCTAAGGGCCTGATGCTGATATAAAACTGCCAGAAACCAGGGGTGAGTTCAATTTAACTGCGGCAAAAAGTTCAACTAGGCCGGGCATGGTGGCGTACACCTTTAATACCAGCACTCGAGATGCAGAAGCAGGCAGATCTCTGTGAGTTCAAGGCCAGCATGGTCTACAGAGTGAGTTCCAGGACAGCCAGGGCTACCCACAGAGAAATAAGAGCAACAACAACAAAAGGTCCAAGTGGAGCTCAGCTACAATTAGAGTTCCTGGTGCCGGGTGTTAGTCTGATAGAAGCAGTATTGTCATGTCATTTATCTTAATGTTTACTATTCCCTTCCATGTAATGTCTGGGCATACAGCCATCGTAAGGCACAGGAGAAAAACAGGCATATGTGACAGTTGGCCGAAGAGAACAGTAAAGTTGTACTATAAAATACCTCGTAACAGAGCCAAATACAGATGGTGGATGGTGGAAATAGGAAAAGCAGGAGTTCAGGTCATCCTCAGTTACATATGGAGTTATATACTCAGACTGAGCTACATTAAGACTCGGTTTTATCTCCCCCTACTTACCCCTAAAGAACTCATAACTAAAAGATAGTTTGAAGTATGACAAATATGTTTAAAAGGGATAGTAACAAAAAGACATGTACAGATACGTGGAGAATTGTAGGAGATGAAAAATATGAGTAAAATGGCTATACATAAAAAATATCAAAATTAAGAATTAAATCAGTAGGCTTGACAGAGAACTGGATATTAGAGAGGAAAGAAATCAGTACAGTGGAAGGCATGGCCACAAGCCAATCTGAAACAAAAAAAATTTTTTCAGTTGAGAATCGCTCCGCTCAGGTGCCTCCAGGTTTGTGTCATATTCACAGCTGTAGCTAACTATGAAAACTGGAATCTACATATTTAATACACAAGTCTGTAGCCAGAAGGTTTCTCAGGCCCCGCCCTCAGCTGCTTATAAAATAATCATTCAGAGGCTTAATATTAATTGCCAATTGCATGGCCTATGGCAGGCTTCTTGCTAGCTAGCTCTTATAACTCAACCCATTTCTATTAATCTATAAGTTGTCATGTGGCTGGGGCATTACCAGTCTGCTGGCATCTTGCTGCTCCTTTGGAGGCAGCTGGCATCTCCTCTACCTCTGCCTTTCTTCTTCCTGTCTCTCTCTCTCTTGGATTTCCTGCCTGGCTATAACCTGACTCAATATAGGCCAGAGCAGCTTCTTTATTAAGCAATCATAACAACACATATTCACAGCATACAGAAAAACATCCCATAGCACAAGTCCTTTAAGAACACTCTACATCTAGGCTACCATACTGGTCTGGTATATCAGTGAGAATGTGATAATCAGACCACATGAGCAAAAGTATCTAGTATGTTGGAAGCTTTTCTGGAAAAATATGTTCTAAAGGATTTGAGATAAATACAATGGTTGACCATATCAGCAAGGTTTTTGGGTTTTGGTTTTGTTTTAGGGGAGAGAGTTATTGTTATTTTTGTTGTTTGTTGTTTGTTTTGTCTTTTGGATTTCAGTGGACTGGAATATTCCAGAATTATCAATATTTTGGCAGCAGCATGATTCACAGTTACAACAAGAAACCCATTCACTAAGTGATGTGGAGAGCTAGAAGCTTTCCAGGAGATCAGAGAAGGGAAAGGTTCTGCAGCAGGCTTGGGCTGTAATGCAGGCAGCCCTGACACTTGGGCCATTTAACCCAAGCAGATGTTATGGCACTAAAGGAATGTACACTGAGAAGTGATGGTAGGCATCCTGGCAACAGGAGAAGCACATCATTAGAAGCTTAGCCGCCTAGAGTAAGGTCATGCACCAGCAGGAAAGAATTATCCGTAAGATGGAAGTGATACAGCTAGTGCAACTCCCGAGAAAAGGCAGAAGACCCAGGTGAGCTACATGAGCAGATGATAGCCATCAAAACTTCAGAGACACCAACCCCTCCACTTTCACCTGTGGTCGGTGGCACCTCATGCCCAGGCCACAATGGCGAAGAAAGGTCAGGAGAACTTCATATATGGACTATCTCAGTATATGAGGCATCATATCCTCACTCATGAAGACAATGGGGGAATGAAACAAAAATGGTTACAGAAAATTATCTGCAAAAGCAGTTGTGGATAAAAAAAAAAAACCCATTCCCCTTGCCTCAGTTCAAGGCACCTCTGAAGAAATACATCCACTCTGTCTCACTGTCGCATACTGTAAGTAGGCTGAGGCCTCTGTTGGGACTGCATGGCAGTTTGATATCTCTTTTGCCCAGTATTGCTGCTCTCCCATCCTGGTATCATCCTGAGCATGTCTGAGGATCCTACATGGCAGAACTTTACTTCACTGTTTCTTGGGAAACACAATCTGCAATGATTAATTAAAAAAAAAAAAAAAGTAAAAAAAAAGAAAAAGCAAAGTAATGAGCCAGGATTTGGAATTCTGAAGTTTATGGACTGGAGTAATGGTTAATCAGTTAAGAGGTGCTCTTCCAAAGCACCTACATTGAAGCTCACAACCTTTAGTAACTCCAGTTCCAGGGGAGTCAATGCCCTCTTCTGGCACTAGACACACACAGGGTGCACAGACACACACAGGCTAAACACTCATACACATAAAAGAAAATAAAAATAAAAACGAAATACATTTGTAAAAACGACTCTGAAATTTATAAAGTTTGTGAGGGAAGGATGTAGTCTTTCGTAGAAATACAAGCTACAACACATCTTTAATCCCAGCACTTGGGAGCCAGAGGCAGGCAGATCTCTGTGAGGTCAAGGCCAGCCTGGTCTACAGAGTGAGTTCCAGGACAGCAGGGGAGTTACACAAAGAAATCTTGTCTCAAAAAACAAAAACAAGAGCCGGGTGGTGGTGGCGCACGCCTTTAATCCCAGCACTCGGGAGGCAGAGCCAGGCAGATCTCTGTGAGTTCGAGGCCAGCCTGGGCTACCAAGTGAGTTCCAGGAAAAGGCGCAAAGCTACACAGAGAAACTCTGTTTCGAAAAACAAAACAAAACAACAAAAAACAACAACAAAAAAAAAACAAAAAACAAACAAAAACAGACAGACAAAAAAAGAAATGCAAGCTATCCATTTTAATATATTTACTTCTGAAAATGGAGAGACATCCAACTTGAATTCTAGTAGAGGCTTACTTACTGTTCAATTGGGACAGCTCACTCCACTGTCTAAAAGCAGAGGGCGCTTTAGTCTGGAACATGGGAGAACAAATGACTTTCCAAGTGTTTTTTTTTTTTTTTTTTTTTTTTTTTTTTTTTTTTTTTTTCAGGCAGACAGGCATAGCTCCCAAAAGGCTAATGCTTGCTGGAGGAACTGAGAGTTCTCTAGAGATCTACTTAGCATCCATAGATCTATACTTAAGGCAAGGAGGGTAATTAACCCTGAATACTGCAGGGGAGAGCCACACACAGTACAGGAACAATCATTCTTCAAGGTACACAGAAGTGCAGTAATCATAATCCTAAATTCAGATCCACACTTTCGTCACTTATGAGAAAAGGCTGCTTTTAAAATTGTTCCTTGCGTACTTGCTGACTTCAATATTAAATCACTTCCCAATTGGAATGAAAACAATGCCTAGCTTCCATCACCTCTACAGAAAAGACTGTATTTCAAGGCTGGATACGCACTGATCAGTTGGTTTATTCAGCTGGAGCCTCGCTCCGTCCTCTCCCTGGCCTGGAACTTGCTCTATAGACTTTTAAACTTGGAACTTGAAGATTCGCCTGCCTCTGCCTCTGCATCTTGAGTGCTGGGATTTTAGGCGTGCACCACCATACCTGGCTGCCTGTTGGTTTTGATACTGAAATAAACAATTGTGAAATCCGTGCCCAATATAAAATTAAAACAATGACAACGGCACATCCCTCTCTGCCACCTGGGTCACCTTCTCCTCCCGCCCATCTTAGGACTTAGGTTTGTTTCGCAACCCCCTTGCTTTCCTTTTGATATGCTTCTCTTCTACTTGTATATATTTATTAACAGTGCACACTTCGGGTTGTTTGTAAGTTTATAGGATTTTTCTTTTTACTTTCCCTGTATTGCATTTTCTAGTAAAATGGATCGTGAATAGATTTCATGCAGGATGTAATCTCTAGGGACTTTTAAACTTAAAATCCCTAAGATTTACTCATATTGTCCTATGCCGCTGTGTTCATTTCTCTCGCTTTTTTATTTTTATATTTTAAAAATAAGGCATTAACTTTAAGCAATACAAAACTTCCATACACTTCTGGAAATGTATCTACTGTCCACCATTTTCTTATCTGTTCCTCCATCTAAAATACATCATTTCTCCCTCTGTTATTCCACAATGTCTTCACGTACTTTACTCGGTCTTGTGAACGTGCATGCCTTGCCTTTTCTTTTCCCAACAGTGTCAAGGAACCATAGAATCATGTGTTTAATCACAGAAGGGATAGTGCTTGTTTTTTTCTAGAAAACCAGAACAGAGAAATCAAAATGCCTTTGATACAATGCCACATTTGAATAACCCCTGTGCCTACGAATAAACCTTGTTCTTGTGTCTCCCTTCAGCCCACCTGAGGCCTTACACCAGTTGAGCTGTTTGTAAAGATTCATTTGGTTGGGCATAAAGAACTCTCCTGTGGCATTGAAAACACATCCCTCAGAGAATAAAGGACCAAGCTGTTGGGCATAATGACAAGCACGTGCTAAACCTTAGCCGTGCAGGCACTTCACACACCTGGAACAACAGCCTGATGCTTCCAAGAGACAATGGCAGAAAACGAATCTCATGTGTATTCCAGATGGTTCTGAAGGATCCCAGACAAAAAGCATCCCTCCTCACCCCCTTCTCGAAGCAACTCTGATTAAAATTGCCTATGACTTCCAGCTAAATACTAGAAGTTAAGCAGTGAATGTCACCGCCATGTGTCACAGTGCCCCGTTATCATCAAATTTGCATGTGAATGAGAATGCATCTTTTGGGAAGAGATTAAAAAACGCTCCAAAATAGTAAGATTGCACTGACTTCTTGGTGAAGGTAAAGACCGACAGGACACTCAGACTCCACACTGA
The DNA here is from genome assembly GCF_949786415.1 of Peromyscus eremicus. Taxonomy (NCBI): domain Eukaryota; kingdom Metazoa; phylum Chordata; class Mammalia; order Rodentia; family Cricetidae; genus Peromyscus; species Peromyscus eremicus. The sequence continues at coordinate 35,051,594 of NC_081418.1, forward strand.
GATTAATGAAGACGGAAGAGTCAATAAATGAGCTGAGGTCCACGATACTGGACAGTCTGAGAGACCGGAACCCCAGCTCTGAGAAGCAGAAGCAAGTGGATGATACAGCCACATTTCCACAGGGACAGAGAGAACGCAGTCCATCATTCACAACAGCTTTTAAAAGAGCAAATATTTTCTATTCACTCAAAAGAAAATTATGTTTGTGAGACTAGGAAATTGTGTGGATGCAAATTCTCCAACCTAGTAATTATCTCTGATCCATTTCAATAAGCAAAGGTTTGGGGGAATTATTCATGTATGAATCATTTTCACTGCTTTTTATTTGCAGAATAGATTGGAACTGTATGAATAAAAGACCTTCAACTCCTATTAACATTTTGTATGCAATAGAGGCTCTCTAGAAATTAAAAGACAAACATTGGTAAATCAATAAAGGAAAACATTATTTTATTTCACCTTGGGCTCAGCCACCCACTGCCTATCTTTCCTTCATCCTTGGAAGTTTTTCTTTTGAGCTGACCCAGCCAGAATGTAGACAGTTGATGAAGAGGTGGGGGTGGGCAGTGCTGCTCAAGGATGTTGCTTCAGTAAAGGTTAGATTTTTATGGGGAGTGGAAAGACCAAAAAAAAAAAAAAAAGTGGTTTTCTTGGCTAGATTTAAAGATCCATGTAGGGAAGTGGTTATAGAGGAGGAGGCAGACTGTGGAAGTGTTTGTGGAAAACTGGAAGCGGTACAAGCTACATCGTGTGTGTGTGTGTGTGTGTGTGTGTGTGTGTGTGTGTGTGTGTGTGTGTGTGTGATGGGTAGGATGGGTGTTGTTCAAGGATTTAGGATAACCAAGCATTACCAGAAGGAGGCAATAACTGAAGTTCTGGTATAAGAAGGACTGCGGCCAAGACACTGACTCTGCTACCACTAGGACATCTTGTGTAAGACAACATTATTTCTCTCTAAAATGAGGATATTAACAATCCCTAAAGTTGGGCATGTTGCCACTTTCCTGTAGTCCCAACGACTCAGGAGACAGAGGCAGGAGGATTTCCAAGAGCTCAAGTTGAAGGTCAGCCTGGTTTCCATCAATTTCTCTATATTCATTCTCTGTATTAAATTAATAAAAATAGCCATTACTCTTGCACAAGGTCATAATATTCAAGAACCTAGTTATGGGGCTAGTTGAAGATCAGTAGCAAAGTACTTACCTAAAACAAAAGGTCCTGGGCTTGATCCTTGACACTACAGAAAAAAAAATATCAGCAATAACACAACATAGTGGAAGCATGTCTGTTTTCATTTTAAACAGCATTAAAAATTGTGCCCTTCTTAGAGTAAGCCTTGCAACAATTTAGAATATCCCTAGGGCAAAGTGAACTTCATATACTGAAACTGCCAAGAACAAACACGGGTGAACTTCAACTTAGGTTTCTCTGCAAATTTTCTGTGGGAAGAAAAGAAAAATTGGCCCAGGTCTAGATAAAAGATTTGACTCACATGTGCAAGGCAAGTCTATGCAGGGAACACACAGTCATGGCTCTGTCAGCTGGGAATTGCCTCCCCCAGGGAGGAGCCCAGCAGCTACAGATTGTAGCAGATGGGGATTAGGTTTTCTTTGTTTGCCTTTAAAGGGCTGAAGCACAAGAACAGGATGGAGTTACTCAATTGCAGAATTAGGCAACTCCATACTCACCTTGTACAGCAGTTTTTTCTTCCTATTAGAGGAATGAGGAAATTCAATGGAAAGGGCTTGCTTGTTTTCTAAATAAGAAACTTAAAAGTCAGGTAAGGCAAACTTATGTTACTTAGCTAAGGGGGTGATGGTGCAAGGCAGAGGAAAGCCTATGACACATGATGATGTATCAAAGATCAAACCCGAGTTCTTTGTTTATGGAAAGGGGAAGAATAAATTTAAAATATTATTTCAAAAAGAAAGAAGGGAAGGATTCAATTAAGTGGTTCAATTGCTTTCAAGATCTTGAATCCTTAACCATGTTAGCCATATTTTATCTATATATTTTAGGTCTTCCCATCAACACATGATCTTCCCTTTCATTAAAAAACTAAAGGACTTCCTCCTCCCATTTTAGAATGTGTGCTATGCTCTCATTTGAAGTCATGTATAGGGCCCTTTGAGGTAGCATGGTTTTTGGGTTTTTTTTAAGATTTTATTTATTTGTTTATTATGTATACAGCGTTCTGCCTGCATATATGCCTGCATACCAGAAGAGGGCACCAGATCTCAATATAGATGGTTGTGAGCCACCATGTGGTTGCTGGGAATTGAACTCAGGACCTCTAGAAGAGCAACCAGTTCTTAACCTCTGAGCCATCTCTCCAGCCCGCATGCTTTTTTACTTATATTTGTATCTCTAAAATCATTTACCAATGCATTGTGATCCAAAAATATATAAAAACAATAGTATGTCTTAGCCAATTGGGATTCATCCTAAGTATTCAAAGATGACTAAAGAGTCAAAAATAATTAATATGGCTCACTATATTTATAGATTACAAAGGAAAATCATTTGATTCTATCGAATGATTCCAAAACAACATTCAACAATATCTAACATCCCTTCATGAGAAGACAGCAAACAGAAGAAAGAACTTCACCTTGATAAGTAACATCTACAAAAATAAAAAGTAAATATTGCAGCTAACATCAAACTTCACATTGAAATTTCTGGAGATCAGGAACAAAACTAAAACATTCTTTTTATCACTCCAATTCGACATGCTATTATTAGCTTACCTAGTTAGATAAGACAAAAAAAGTAATTTAAAAAAGATAGAAAAGAAGAAATGAAATCGTCATTATTCACAGATGACATGAATTATCTACTGAGAAAACTCTAAAGAATCTACTGGAACTAAAGAAAAACAAAAACAAAAACAAAAAACAAAACAACAACAAGAAAAAAAAACGTTGCTCGACTTATTACACTAGTGTGGCAAAATCACAGGCTCCAAGGTCCATACACTAAAGGGAAATGACTTTTAACAGAACTATCTGAAAAATTTAAAAAGTATATAAGATACAACTTGCAATGTCACCAGAATTTAAATTCTTGGTTATAAACACACCATATAGGACATATATGCATATAGGACAGTGGTTCTCAACCGTTCTAATGCTTCAATGCTTTAATACAGTTCCTCAGGCTATGGCGGCCCCCAACCATAAAATTATTTTCTTTGCTACTTCATAACTGTAATTTTGCTATTGTTATGATTTGTAATGTAAATATTTTTGGAGATAAGTATTTGCCAAAGGGGTTGTGACCCACAGGCTGAGAACTACTGCTACAGAAGTCACATGTATAAAATTTTGAAACATAAATGAAAAAAATTAAGGAAACCTAACATGATTGAAGGGTAACTTGTGTCCATTGCTTAGGAACTGATCCATGGCTTCCATATATCGGTGAGTATGCACACTTGCATATTTTGGCTCTCAGAACTTCAAGAATTAGAAGCAGGCCCAGCTCAGTAGCATCATTATAAAAAGGGAAAATATAAGAGCCTCTAGAAAAATAGGAGAGCATCTAGAAAAATAGTAGCTGATTCCAGGAGTGTTCTAGTTAAATTTCCGTTGTTGTGAGAAACAACATGATCCCAAAGCAACCTGGGAGGGAAAGAGTTTATTTCATCTTACAGTTGATGGTCCCTCACAATGGGAAGTCAGGGCAGGAATTCAGGGCAGGAACTGAAGCAGAGGCCATGGAGTATCAGTGCTTACTGGCTTGCCCTTCATGGCTTGCTCAGCTTTGCTTTTTTTATACAAGCCAAGACCACCTGCCCAGGATTGGCACAGCTCACAGTGGGCTGGGCTCACCCGTATCAATCATTAATCAATCAAAAAATGACCCTGACATGAAGAGAGACAATCTGATGGAGGTATTTTCTCAGTTGAGGTTCCCTCTTGCCAGATGACTCTAGCTTGTGTAATGCTGACAAGACCTAGCTAGCACAAAAAGTAAGGAAGAAAATATGCAAAATAAACTTGGGACAACTTATAGTGTTGGTATGTAAGGGATCATTCAAATGTACACATACAGGCAAACTCATATACACAGAGAACACAAGCATGAGCCAAATGGATACTGAAAGAATCAAAACAGTATCCACTGGCCAAGGCTACAATAATCTAAAAAAAAAAGTTAATATTTTTTATAAATCCAAGACAAATATCAGATGATTACTCAAGTTATAAAAAGAAAAAAATCCATGGTCTTTCTGGACCTGGCCAAGCAGGAGGCACCATCATGGATGCTGACATTCCCACAAGGACCAAAAGTTTCTAAGCAAAGAGCCCAAGAACCAGGACATGTACCTACAGCTGCTAGTCAAGCTGTACAGGTTTCTGGCCAGATGAACCGACTCTACCTTCAATCAGGTTGTGCTGAAAAGTTTATTTATGAGTCACACTAACTGGTCACTCTGTCCCTGTCCTGGATGATCAGAAAGATGAAGCTATAAAAACTGACTTTGGATCTTGCTGTTATTAAAAAAAAAAGCTTTGAAAAAAATTCATAAGTCTATAGTGTTATAAATAATGATTAGATAAAGAAAGGAATGATTCGGGGAGAAGGTAAAGCTCTCAGGCAGAAGAATTATAAGTAATTTATGTGGATATCCTGTCTTTGAAAAGGTGGAATTACTCAGCTAAGATTGGAAACTAGGCAGGAGCCACAGTATTAGCCCACTCCATCCTGTGGTTCCTTGATATCACTTTAACAATCCATGTATAGAAAGAAAGCAAGAACATAGGTTCGTCCAAGAATGAGGTTTGACCTGGGGGTACAGTTGAACTAGAAGGGCCTTAGGATGCTGGACCTGCTCCACTGTGTCTGATATGATGCTCTAGGCTAAGCAGGGAAAGTGGACACCAAGCAAAACATTGGGACCTAGATAAAGGAAGGCTGAATTGCTCCCAAAGAAGGGAATGCGAAGGAGGCAGAAACAGAGAGGGTGACTTGGGGGAAGAGCAAATTAACTAGGGGACACTTACATTTTCACTGCAGCGGAGGGTGGGTGGGGGGAGAAGGGGAAGGAGTGGGGGTGGGAGGGGGTGGGGGGGGTGGGGGGGAGTGGTAAGAAGACAGCACAGCTGCATGGTTTTGAGCCTGAGCTTTCCAGAAAGTTTACTGGAGTCTGTAAAGACCATCAGCCACTGGGCTTTCCTCATCCTGGATCTCAAGCGGACTGCCTCTGATGTTTGAGACGACAAATTAAAGGATGGCAAGGAACAACGTGTCTGTTCTTGAGGAGCTGAAAGTGGAGTTGCTCCTTACCTCATTCATTCATTCATTCATTCATTCATTCATTTGTTGAGGTTGGGTCTCACTAAATAGTCCTGACTGGTCTTGAACTTGATATACAAGCTGGCCTAGAACAGATATCCATCTGCCTTTGCTTCACGAGTGCGGGAATTACAGGTGGGCACCACCGCATCTGCCGAGGTTGCCCGAAGTTATCTCACTATGAGAAGCTGTTTTGTTGTCGTCTCTTTGTGTTGTTTTGTTTTTTTTCTCAAATACACCAGCAACACTGAGCACTGCTTGTGGGTCTGAGGCTTCATGTTACGAGGATCCTCTTCAAGTGGCTGTTCCTTGAAGTGGGGAAGGCAGGCCATCTCATCGCCTTGCAAAACTTGCCATGCCCAGCTAAATACAGTTCAGTCGACATATTCAAAAGCATTCTGCGTGTTCTAAAATAGCAGCCATCCCTTTGCTGCCTCATGGTCTGGATTTCATCAATGGGAACCTCACTTCAGGTGGGTTAGTAGAAGGACGGAAAGGCAGATGAGAAGTATTCACTCGCTCTGTGGCTTATTCATAATCCATCTCTTAGATTTTCCTCATCCTCCCTCTTTAGTTTCTGAACTTGAATGCGACTGAAAGTCAGCTTTTCTGCTTCTCTTTTTTTTTTCTTTTCCGTGTGTGTGTATGTGTGTGTGTGTGTGGGTGTGGGTGTGTGTTTGTATATGTGTGTGTGTATATGTGTGTGTACATGTGTGTGTGCATGTGTGTGTGTGCATGTGCACATTCTTGGCCTGTTCAATTCCATGCCTGTTTTTACTTCCCTCTCCTGAAATGCTCTCACGACTGTGTGAACACATCTAACTTGATCTTTAATAGGTTCTTGAAGTCACCTCTCCGGTGACAGTTCTTCTGAAAATGCATGTCTCCTTCTCCTCACTCTTATTTATGGACAGAACATTTTTCATTTAAATTTTTTAGTTTTGGAGGATTTTATACATGAGTATTGTTGGGAAGGCAGAAGTTTTCAATTGTTTATTTGCAGCAGTATCTATATCCTGTGTTAGGTAATCAATAATATTTGTTGAATTAATGAATGAAGCCTTTGTACTTCTATCACACAACAGCTCAGAGTCTACATTCCTTTTTTTTTTTTTTCCTTTCCCTCAACCCCCAATTCTGGGGACTAAATTCAAGACCTTCAGTATACTGGCCAACTGCTGTTTCAATGATCTGCTTTACCAACCTTCGGCTTCTTGAAACACATTTTCCTTGTGTTTCGAAGGCCGGCTTTGCACTCACAGTCTCCTGTCTCTGGCTCCTACTTGCTGGACTGACAAGCAGGAACCACTATTCCGGCTGTGAAGGTTTTTTGTTGCTGCTGCTGTTGCTGTTACTTGGGGTGTATACGGCATATGTGCAGGTGTTTGTGCACACATACACATGTGTTTTTGTGGGTGTATTGCTTAGGCACATTCATGCACATGCAAGAGAAGGACCTCTGTCACTGTCCAGCTTCTTTTTTTAAGCAAGCATCTCTCACTGAAGGTGAAGCTTGCCATTAGCTAGGCATGCTGGCCAGTGAGCTCGGAAATCCTCTAACCTCTGCCCTCCACTGCTGCAGTTACAGGCACGTGTGGCCAGGCCCAGGTTTTTCTGTGACTGATGGGGACTTTCTTGCGTCCACACTTCTTGCTTTCATGGCAGTCATTCCTACCCACTGAGCCATCTCCTTGGCACTGGAGATTTTTAACAAATCAACATTAAATTGTGATTTCCACAAATATAAAACTCAATTTTTGTTATTTCTACTTTGCTCTGTTTTACTATGATGGTAAATGTTTACTAACTAACTAACTAACTAACTATATATATATAAAATTTATTTTCATTATTTTTAATTATGTGTATGTGTGTGTCTGTATGGAGGTATATGTGAGTGCTAGTACCCACACAGACCATCAGAGAGTGGTAAATCTCCTGGAGCTGGAGTTAGAAGCAGTTGTAAGTCACAGATGTGGGTGCTTTGGAACCAAGCTTTGGACTACTGGAAGAGCACTATGTACCTCTAGCTCCCCAGACTGTGTCTCCAACCCCTACCAAGAATATACAGAACAAAAGGATTAAGTATTTAAAATATCTGTCCATTTCTTCAAGAGCATCAGAAGATCAATTTGCTGCATATTATTCTAGAAAGTTCTGGTGTCATTTAGAGGCTTAGTATCTGTCAGCTATACATTTGGAAGAACTATTACAAATGATACAGAACTAGTGACTATTATTAGGTGAGGATTAGGTAGATTTGAGTCTTCATCAATTTGAGGTGTATGCATTTAAAGACTTAAAATCAAGGAACACTTCTCCATTGCTGGTGGAAGTACAGACTAGTACAGCCACTATGGAAATCAATATGGCAGTTACTCAGAAAAGTGGGACTTGATCTACCTCAAGACTCATTATACCACTCGTGGGCATATACCAAAGGGATGCTCCATCCTAACACAAGGACACTTGCTCAACAATGTTCATTGCAGCTTTATTCATAATAGCCAGAAACTGGAAACAACCTAGGTGTCCCTCAACCAAAGAATGGATAAAGACAATGTGGTACATTTACACAATGGAGTATTACTCGGCTGTTAAAAGCAATGACATCATGAAATATGCAGGCAAATGGATGGAACTAGAAAGAATCATCCTGAGTGAGGTAACCCAGACTGAGAAAGACAAGCATAGTATCCACTCACTTAGAAGTGGACATTAGCTGTTAAGTAAAGGATAATCATGATATAACTCACAGACCCAGAGAGGCTAAATAACAAGGAAGGCTTAAGGGGAGGAGGCACATGGATCTCCCTGGGAAGGGGAAATAGAATAGATTTTGTGGATGGACTGGGGGCAGGCGGGAATGGGAAAAGGAGGGATCAGGTGGGGGTGAGAGGAAGGAAGGGAGAGAGTACTGGGAGAAATGATTGGAACTGGGGGTCACTTGGGGGGCAATGTAGAAACCTAGTGTAGTAGAAACTCCCCAGAATCTACAAGAGTGACCCTAGTTAAGTCTCTTAGTAATGGGGGATATGGAGCCCAAACATGTCATCTTCTATAACCAGGCAAGGCTCCTAACAGTGGGACTGAGACATCAACCCAGCCACAAAACCTTCCACCTACAATCTGTCCCGCCTGCAAGATGTGCTGGGACAATGGCGGCACAGAGTGGCCGGCCTATGACTGGTCCAACTTGAGGCCCATGACATGAGAGGGAGCCCATGCCTACACTGCCTGGATGGCCAGGAACTAGAGGCTGGATAGCCCAGAGACCCAGGATAGAACCAGACACAACTGGCAAAAAAAAAAAAAAGAAAAGAAAAGAAAAGAAAAGTCAATGAAATGATTCCTAATGATATTCTGTTTTGCTCAAAGACCAGTACCTAGCTGGTTGTCATCAGAGGAGCATCATCCAGCAACTGATGGGAGCAAATGCAGAGACCCACAGGCAAACATTAGGCAGAGCTCTAGGAACTCCTAGAAGAAGAAGAGGAAGGATTATAGGAGCCCGAGGGGTCAAGGACAGCATGAGAACATGCCCCACAGTATCAACTAAGCAGGGCTCATAAGAGCTCACAGAAACTGAATTGGCAATCACAGAGCCCCTATGGGTCTGAGCTAGGCCCCCTGCATATGCCTTATGGTTGTGTGGCTTGATATTCTTGTGGGACTCCTAACATTGGGAGTGGGGGAGTCTCTCTGACTATTAGTTGTAGTATTAAGGCAACTCCACATAGTTAAAAGGGAGGTTTATTTTGTGGGGTAACTTACAAGTAAAGGGATAGGTTACAGGGTCCGGGAAAGGTGTAATGCAGTCCAGCAGTGTTCTCTGGAGAACTCTGCTCAATCTGCCTCCAGCATCCAGGATCCAGGAACCAAGAGAGCTGGCACAAGATCTTGGGTCTTAAGGGCTCTTGTCTCTGCCCTGCCTTGTAGGTGTGACAGTTACCAAAGCCTCAATGGGGGTAGTACTTCCAGGTCAAAGCTGGAACAGCTACACACTACATCTGACTCTTTTGTCTTTTCCTCCTAACTAGTTGGCTCACCCAGCCTTGATATGAGAGTTTGTGCCTAGTCTCATTGTATCTTGTTGGGCCAAGTTCAGTGGATATCTCTGGGAGGCTTGCTCTTTCTTCTTTTGAAAGGAAACAGAGGAGGAGTTGATCTGGGGGAGAGAGGAGGTGAGGGAGGGACTAGGAGGTTTGGAGGGATGGGAAAATCTTGTCAGGATATCAAAGAAGAAATGAAAAGAAAGAAAGACTTGAGATCATTTCTAGTCATAATGAAGACTAGTTAAGGATCATAGTTCAAAGGGAAGTGAATATAACCTAATCCAAAGTAGCAGAATTTCGGATTGTTCATTGATTCAGATTGTGCCACATCTACCATTTTAGTTATCTATAGATGGGGAATAGTGAGAGGTTAAAAGAGAACCTGTGGTCTGGGGGAGTAGCACAATCAGTAAAGTACTTGCCATGCAAGTGTGAGGACCCATTGGCCAGAACCCACATGAAAAGATTTGGTGTGGTGAAGGGAGCTTGTGATGCAGCAGTGAAGAGATAGACAGGAGAACCGCTGGGTTTGCCAGTCAACCCATGTAGCCGAATTGGTGAGACCATGTCTCAAATAATACGGTAGAGAGCATTTAAAGAAGACATGCAGCATTGGCCTCTGGGCTCTACACATACATAAATACATGTGCATGTCCACTCGAATGCATGTATGTGCACACCTCACAAACACACACACACACACACACACACACACACACACACACACACACACACGAGTACCTGCCAGGGGCCAAAGAGATGGCTTAGCAGTTAGGAGCACTAACTGCTCTTCCAGAAGACCCAGGTTCAGTTCTCAACACCCACATCACAGCTTATAATGTTTGTCACTCAGTTCCAAGGGTATCAGATGCCTTCTTCTGGCCTCCATGCGCACCAGGCATGGAAATGATGCACAAACATTCATACAGGCAATACACTCACATGCATAAAACAAAATAAAAAAATTAAAATTAAAAAAGAAGTGGGCCAGGTAGCCACAAGCAATCCAAAACTATCCTTCTAATTCACATTTCTGTCCTGAGCCTATGTAAGACCATTTTAATAGACGTGATATTGGCATTAATCAGATAGATTAACATTAAGCAAACAACATATTACTTTTTAAATTATTTCTTTTATTTTTGAGATTATAAACATCATTTCACCCTTCCTTTTTCTCCCTTCAAGCACTCCCATATACTCATTCTTTCTCTCTTTCAAATTCATGGATTCTTTTTTCTTTGTTGTTACGTGTGTGTGTGTGTGTGTGTGTATATATATATATATACAAAATATTACTCTTGGCTATACTTCACCAGGAGTTCTATATTTGGGTCTTGCCTTTTGTGAAATGGCACTATGGCACTCCATTATGATGATGTAGTGTTACTTCCTCTGCTGTGGACTTGAGGCTAAACATCACCAGATGACCAGTTTCTAATGTTACCCATGGCAGACAACCATTGAAAAGGAATTGAGAAGTTTGGGGGAAGAGTAGACCATGAGAGGCTGGTTTAGTGAAGACACACAGAAGTTAGAGATACCAAGAGCAATCAAGAAACTAGCAAACCCTAGAGTTCTGCAAATATCTAAAAAGCAAAAAATTCACAGGATTTGAAGCTTGCAGAAAACCATGTAAAGGTCAATAGATTAAGAGAAACAGCTGAGCTAGGTGCCTTTAGCCCCAGAATTCAGGAGATAGAGGCAGGAAGGTCTGGTCTACAGATCGAGTTCTAGGACAGCCAGGGATACAGAGAAACCCTGGAGAGAGGGAGAGGGAGAGGGAGAGGGAGAGGGAGAGAGAGAGAGAGAGAGAGAGAGAGAGAGAGAGAGAGAGAGAGAGAGAGAGAGAGAAACAAGCAAACCGAAGCAACAATCACAAGAAAAAAATAAGAAAATAAAGCAAAAGAAAAAAATCCCAACTCTTGATAGAGGTGAACAGACTGCTCTTATCTGACTTCTTGTTAGCCTATGAAAGCATCTCGTTTAAACACAACTACATGGATGGCTGTGGCTATCACAGCTAGCTGGAGAGGGTGGTCAGAAATAAATGCCCCACTCTCTGGCAGAGGCAGTTCCTCATATATCTGAGGTCAAAATGAGCAGAAGCAAAAATGGCAAAGGACAGACAACATACAGAGGAAAGGAATATGTAAATGAGTGTGGAAAAATCACTCAAGTTCATTCCCAATCAGAGAAAAAGTACATCAAACATATTGGTTCCGATCTTTATGAGGATGATGCTTCATGTAAGGAAGGATGCAGATGTGCATACTGTCTAGGGCTTTAGTCAAAGTACACATGGAAATCTTTTTGAAAAGTTGTGAGTGTGTGTGTGTGTGTGTGTGTGTGTGTGTGTGTGTGTGTACACCACATAAAGCACAGTTCAGTCATTCATTCCATGGGGTTTATTGGCTTCTCAGTGGTGTTAGAATAGACATTGTCCTTACCATCAGACATTTAAAGGGTTGCAGGAATGAGAGGAGCAATTACAATCTCACTGAATCTACTTCACTTTAGGAAAGTATGTGCTATGAAGTGAAATCATAGGTACTATGAAATCATTACAGTGCTAATAAGCCAAAACATTTCATTCATGAGGTATTGAGGAGAGAGAGGGGCTTTGTATGGATTATGTGTGTCTTTATGGTCAAGCGGCCAAGGGGGTTCCACAATGAGGATGGTGAAGAAAGAGAAATATTTTTCCATCTTGAACCTGGGGTGAAACATCTAAAGTGATGATAAACAAAACTGGGGGAAGTGGACTTCACTATGACAGTAAGAAGGTCAGAGGCACCAACTCCTGAGAAATCCAGCAATTTAACTGGTAAAAACTTGAATACATAATTTTAACATGGCTGCAACTTATAGTTAATTGTATGTATAAATGCATACTAAAATCATGTATATCCTCTTGAAAGTTCCTAGAAGTTGTCCTTAAAGATTTGTGAAGGAAAATTTACCCCAGAATGCTATCCAGCTCCTGCTCACAACAGTGAGATCTGCAGCATTAGAGCCATGACTAGCACCCTAGCTGCAGTTCCTGCTCACAACAGTGAGATCTGCAGCATTAAAGCCATGACTAGCACCCTAGCTGCAGTTCCTGCTCACAACAGTGAGATCTGCAGTATTAAAGCCATGACTAGCACCCTAGCTACAGTTCCTGCTCACGCAATGAGAATCTACAGCATTAGAGCCATGACTAACACCCTAGCTGCAGTTCCTGCTCACACAATGAGAATCTGTAAGATAGTAGGTGTTGTGGAAAAAATATGTTTCTTGCCCTTACAGTGTAAAGATTTGTTTCATAATTTGCAGGAGGAAAAAAACAGTTATCTGTAGAAAAACAGTGACAAAAAAAAATACAAAACCCAAAGCTGAGGGGCTGGAGAGATGGCTCAGAGGTTAAGAGCACTGGCTGTTCTTCCAGAGGTCCTGAGTTCAATTCTCAGCAACCACATGGTGGTTCACAACCATCTGTAATGAGATCTGGCGCCCTCTTCTGACCTGCAAGCATGTAGGCAGAATACTATATACATAATAAATAAATAAATCTTAAAAAAACAACAAAAAAAAAAAAACCCCAAAGCTGGGCATGGTGGCTCATTCCTGTAATCCTATCACTTGGGAAGCTAAGGCAGAAGGGTTTCCACTAGTTCAAAGCTAGCTTGATCTACATAGTGAGTCCCAGACCAGTCTGGGCTGCAGTGTAAGACTGTTTCAAACAGTCACCTTTCTGCCCTACTCAGCTGTATATTAACAGGCTTACTATAGAAATGCTCAATATTGTGAATATGTCCTTTCTCGTGAAATTGGTCTATAGATTTGTTCCAAGCCCCATCATAATTCTAGAGGGATTTTGAGTATGAGTTAAAAGGCTAAATGAGTATGGAAATCTAAGGGTGCTAGAATGTTCATAGTGATTTACAAAAAGGAAGAAGCAAAGCTTTACTGTAATGCTACCGTAATAATCAGAACAGTTCACCGTTAGAATGAAGGGAGGCAAACCTATTAACAGAGCAGCACACAGAGCCTAAAACACTGTACAGGCTGTTTCTTTGGGGCCACTCACCAGCTCCCAAATTATGACATGGACACTTTTTACAGGTTATGAATGCTCGGCCTAGCTTAGGCTCGTTTCTGGCCTAAGCTAATTTTTAACTTAAATTAACCTGTTTTGCTTCACCTACCTTTTGCCTCGGGGCTTTTTACCTTTCTTTCCTTCTGTATATCTTACTTTTACTGCTTCTCGTGTCTGTCTGGCTGACAGCCGCCTGGCTTCTGGCCCCAGGCATGTCCCTCTCTTTCTCCCTCATTCTCTCCTCCTCCTTCTTTTCTCATTCCTAGATTTCTCTTCTTATTTATTCTCTCTGCCCACCAGCCTCACCTATCCTTCTTCTGCCTAGCTATTGGCCACTCAACTTTTTATTGGACCAATCAGGAGCCTTAGGCAGGCAAGGTGAAACAAATGCAACACATCTTCATATAATTAAACAAATGCAGCATAAAAAGTAACACACCTTTACACAGTTAAAATAATATTCTGCAGCATAAACAAATGTAACTCATCTTTGACTAGTTAAAATAATATTTTACAACAGAACACACCCACAATTATATGGTTACTTGATTCTCAACAAAAGTACCAAAACAATCTGCTGAAGACAAAGAAGATTTTCAACATATGGTGAGGAAAAACCAGATAGGCATATGGAAAAAAATTAGCCACAGCCTCTACATTGTATCATACTCCAGAATTAATCAAGACAAATTATAGGCCTAAATGTGAAGTCAGGGCATATTACATTTGAAGCAGTATGAACAAAGTCCTTGGGAGAATAAACAGGCAAAGATTAATAAACATCATCAGCATCAAGAGCTGCTTATCGAGTTGCAGCAAGAAGAAAATTAATTGGTGAACTATAGACCGAAGACAATATCAAAAATAAAACAGCACATTTCTAACAAGACACTGGATGGATATATATATATATATATATATATATATATATATATATATATCCAGTCTCTCTCTATATATATATCTATATCTATATAGATATAGATATAGATATATAGTTTCTTAGGTAAGAATATATATATATGTTCTTTCTTGAGTAATAATATATATGTTGTATATATGTTTTTCCTGAGTAATTATATATGTGTGTATACATACATATAATGTATAAATGATGGATGGCTAGTCTTATAGCTCAATATAAAGATGAACAGTCTAGTCAAAATAGGTTAAATATTTGAACAAACACTTCATTAAAAATAATACATAATTGGGCAGTAGTCACAAGAAAAATTGCCTAACATTGCTAGTCATCAAGTTCAAAATAACTAGAAACACAAATCCTAACCAAATACAAAGCAACTAGAATGTGAGTGTGTGTGAGTGTGTGAGTGTGAGTGTGTGTGTGTGTGTGTGTGTGTGTGTGTGTGTGTGTGTGTGTGTAGGAAAAGTCTCCCTATATATCTCAGGCTGGCCTTGAGTTGAAACCCTCCTATCTCAGTCTTTTGAGAGCAAGGATTACAGGCATGCCTAGCTACAGGGCTTGATTATCTTTTTAGTGGATGGTAAAGTATTCTAGCCATGTTGTAATACTTTCTCATGAAATTAATTATTTATCTTTCTTATGCCCTGGTAATTCCAATTCTAGGTGGAACAAAAATTTGTATGCAAAAAAGACTTGTGAAAAATTCTTACATTAACTTCAATCAAAATAGTCGAAACTGTTGGGGAAAACCCAGATGTCTACTGATTGAAGAATGCAAAAACTAACTGCAAGCCAGGTGGTGGTGGCACAGGCCTTTAATCCCAGCACTCAGGAGGCAGAGGCAGGTGGATCTCTGTGAGTTTGAAAACAAAACAAAATCAAAACAAAGAAACAGAAACCTAACTAACTGCAAGATATTTACACAATGCAATACTATTTTGTGCAATCAAATACTTTTTGAGCAATCAAAAAGTGATTATAGGTACATGCAATAAGGCGGGTAAATCTCAAAAAATGCATGCTGACAAAAGGGGGTTGGTTTTATATAACAGAGTAAATGTTATATGCAACATTTCTGTTGCAAGCAAAGTTTAGTCTGCATTAGATAAACAGAACCATTGCTGTTTCTTGAGTAATAGTATGATTTAATTTAGAAGGTAAACGAGGAACTTTTTGCAGTAAGTGCAATGTTCTATTTTTTTTTCCTGTTTTTCAAGACAGAGTTTTTTTTGTGTAGCCCTGGCTGTCCTGAAACTATCTCTGTAGACCAGGCTGGTCTCGAATGTTCTATAGCTGTCAACATTGCACACCTAGCTTCATCTGGAAAGTGGGAACCCGGATTGAGAAAAATGCCTCCATCAGATTGGCCTGTCAAGAAGCCTGTGGGGCATTTTCTTCATTAATAATTGATGTGGGAGGGCCCAGCTTACTCTGAGCAGTGACACCCCTGGGTTGTATAAGTTATTAGGCTAAGCCAGTCATGAGGATCAAACCAGTAAGTAGTATTCCCCCATGGTCTCTGCTTCAGTTCCTGCCTCCAGGTTTCTGCCTTAAGTTCCTATTCAGACTTTTCTTAGTGATGGAATGGGACTTGGGAATTGTAAAATGAAATAAACCCTCTACTCCCTCAAGATGCTTTTGGTCATGGCATTTATCATGGCAATCGAAAACAAATAAAGACAATGGGAATTTGGGCATTACCACTTAAAATTTTTTTTGTTTAATTTACAAATTTTACTTCAAAAGGCTTTAAACACAGAGTGAATCCTAGCTAATGCTACACAAGGTGTAGTACTTAACAGGAAGAATATTAATGTCTCAAATTCACTTTGCAATGAGTTGTGGAATAAGATGGACTAGTAGCTCACTGGATTGATGGCTATGTATTCTGCCATGTAGAATTAAATGATAGTAATAGTTGAGTGTAGGTGATGAATATGTCTATTTACCATAAAATACCTTCAAATATGTTGAATGTTTTGTAATAAAATGTTGGGGAGGAAAGAAGAAAGTTTGGTGCACTGTTCTGAGTTTCTTTTGATGAGTAATTAAACTTTTCTCCAAGAATCTCATTTCACAGTTGGAGGGACTCCAGCAGATGTCCACTCTCAAACTGGCTAGCAAAAGCCAATTACTAAACTTCTAGGAATTCTATGAGCCAGTTGGTGTCACATTGGTAGTTTCAATTGGCCACAGTGGGATTATTTACACCAGGGTATTGCTAAATGCTGCCCATCAGGGCTCCTTGGTTTTTGTTTTTTTGAGAGTCTGTTGTTAAACATCTATCAACACACACACACCATTGCCCACTCTCTACCGCCTTCTGGCAAGGAAAATGAAACACAATAACACAAACTAAGCAAAACACATCTAAGTTAAAGTGGAATATGGACACCTTGTCCACATCAAGCCTTTTTAAGCATAGAAGAAAAAGACAATGACTAAGGATTGGCAAGAAACCTTGTCGCACACATTATTTTGAATGTAAGTTGTAGGTATTGGCTAAGGAACTTAATACTTATGACCAATTATAATCATATATTTATGAATATCATGAAGCATGGAGCAAAAGGCTTTGATGAGTCATTTTAAAATGTTTAGTTTAACATTTGCAATTACTTGTATTTGTGAAAGTATAATTGGCAATAACAATTAACTTTTACATTCATTTAATGGTCTGATTTTTCAAGCTGTTTGTAAAGTTAAGTGGTAATACATTTCACCTCCCTGCATGTTGCATTTGCAATAAAGACAAAGACAGGAACTGTCCTTAAGTCGTGGACAATAATTCATTGAAATGGGTTAGAGGAGAGAAAACACCGTTTCTTCACTAGCAGTAAACTCCAGTTTCTTTAACTGTGATGAGGTCAGTCCTTGAGTCTGAGCCTTCCTGTCTCCTATGACTGATCTCAGTACTCAGAAGCATAAGGAAGAAATGATCAGTAAGTCCTTGCAGTATGATAAAATCACCTGGGAAGCTTCATAATAAAGGAGAAACACTTTTGTCTTCAAGCAATTATGAACAAACTTGATACAGAAATACTCTACTACAAATTAGAGAAATTGGAAAAAAATAGGTTTCTTATCCATTTGGAGCTGAGCACTTACAGCACTATGAATCTACAGGACCAAGATAGGGAAGAGAAAAGAAACCAGAAAGGCTAAACACAGAAGGAGTCTCTATCCTTTCCTTGCCCCAGACATTTGAACTATGGGAAGTTGTTCCTGGTCTTATGTCATATCTGACACAGGCATGACAGCAGAACCCTTCCTTGGGAGAATACAGCTTTCATAGCCATTTTTTTTTTTTTTTTTTGCTCATGCTGGTTTGAAGTTACAAAGGTTATTTCAAAGCCCCAAGTAGTCAAATGTTTTAGATGTGAGGTTTCATAGATCGGTTGGCCATACAGTTCTCTAAAATGCTTAGGAAACTTCTGGAATGTTTGAAGATCCCCAGTGCGTTTAGCCATAGCCCAATTTTTTTCTATATACAAGCTTTGTACTTGATTAAATGATTGAACCTGTGTCCCACTGTGCCTTTCTCTTGAGTCAATGATGAATAACCCAAATATTGATGTCTATAAGCTTATTCTTTAGGGCTTATGTGTCCTTGCCACACTGGTGCTAACCCAAAGGATTTCTGAATTCTTCTTAGCTTGTATAAACTCTTAGAATACATTCTCAAAGTAAGAAATAAAAGCCAGCATCTATTATCCTCTGAGTCTATAAGCAAATGGGTTACCTGTCATCTAATATACTATAGGAGCAGTTCTACTGAATGTTTTTCCAATGGCAAAAGAAAATGTTTCTAACTCTATGGCCATGATGTTGGATTGTTACCATCCATTATCTAAATCATTTGCATACATTTCACAGTTATGTCATAGCAATATCTAACTCCTATGTTAGTTTCAATTTCTTTATTAGTTGAAGCAGATAAATTTGATTAATAAATATTACCCTCAAATCTGTAATAACTCCAATGTAATAAGCTCATTTGAAATATAACATAAACAAAGCAAAATTCCCAATAAAGTTTCCTGATAAGTCAGTAGCTTAAACCCACATGGTGAATGAAGGAGCTCTCTCTGCATGAGAGGTCCCACTGTCATCATTTGCTCCAACAAGCACATGATTGTTTGATGAAATAATTGGTTATCAAAACTCCTGAGTAAGAATCCAACACTGAGTTTCACTTTACTTTTGTTGTTGTTGTTGTTCTATTTCTGAACACAGCACCTACACATCTCATTGAACACAGAGAAGTTGAGCTGGTGCCTAACTAGAGCCTTCATCCCTACTGAAGAGTTTTCACAGCACTGGAAGGTGCTTTGAATGCTGCAAGAGGGAAAGGGAAATACCAACCCAGCCATAAACCCTTCAGTCTATAACGGTGTCCTGTCTACGGGATACACTTGGGCAACAGTGGCACAACAGTTGTGAGAATAACCAACTACTACGTGCTTAGATTTAAAGTCAACTTCATAAGACAGAACCCATGTCTGACACTGCTTGAGTGGCCAAGAACCTGGGACGAGGGAGGCCAGGAACCCAGGGGGAAAGCAAATACTACTGTTCCACTAAAGAAATGTAGTAATATAATGACTCCTAATGGTATTCTGCTATACTCATAGATCGGTATCGTCCTCAGCCATCATCAGAGATGCTTCCTTATGCAATAGACAGGCACAAATACAGAGACTCAAAATTGGCAATGTGCAGAGAGTGAGGGACCTTGGAACATTCATTTCTAAATGGGATGTTTCCATTGAATCCCTTGCCTCGGGGTCCAGTGAACTTTGAGAATTAGGGAAATGAAAGATTCTAAGAGCCAGAGGAGATGGAGGACACTACTGTGGAGTAATCCTCTTATACACTATAAAGATTTGTCACTCGAATTGGTTTAATAAAATGCTGATTGGCCAAGTAGCCGGGCAGGAAGTATAGGTGGGGCGACCAAACTAAGGATACTGGGATGAAAAAGGGCAGATTCAGGAGTCACCAGCCAGATGCAGAGGGAGCAGGAGATGAATGTGCCATGCTAATAAAGGCACCGCCACATGGCAAAGCACAAACAGAGATATGGGTCAATTTAAATGTAAGAGTTAGCTAATAACAAGCTATTGGCTGAACATTTTATAATTAATATAATTTGTTTATTTGGGACCTTTTGGTCGGGACAGATAAGCTCTGCCTCTGTTTACAGGACACCAAGGAAACAATGCCTTCTAGGTAAAACAGGACTGCTGCACAGGTGGACTCAGAGAGACTGCAGCAGTATGCACAGGATCTACACAAAGTCTGCACAGATCCAAACCGTGTGTGAGGTCCGAGATCCCAGCACTGAGGAGGGGAAGTGGATATGATCTGCTATCCCTAACCAAGAAGCTGTCTCCAGTTGACAATTGCTCACAAAGGAAAAATTAGTTTTCTCCCATGAAGTCTCACTTGGGTATACAAACCACGCTCAAAGGAAAGCCCCAAGGACACCAGTAGATGGCCAACTCCAAACACACTCAGTGGTATTTGGGGAGATCTTTTTTTCTCATAATGTCTCATCTTTTTTTAAAAAAACATTACTTATCATTTGTTTACATATTTGTTTTCTTCTTTTTTGTTAAGAAAATTTCTTCATTCATTTTACACACCAATCAAAGATCCCCCTCTTCTCTCCTCCTGCCTTCCCCAGCCTCCCCAACCTACTCCCCACTCTCTCTCACAAGAAGGCAAGACCTCCCATGGGGAGGCACATCCAGTAGAGGTAAGTCCAAGCCCTTCCCCTGCATCAAGGCTGCACGAGGTGTCCCATCATAGGTAGTGGGCTCTCCACAAAGCCTGTTCATGCACCAGGGATGGATTCTGATTCTACATATTTGTTTTCTGATTTTGTCTTTTCATGGGTTTTCTGTGAGCACGTGTCTCTGCATATGTATGGGCTTCTTGTACTTTTTTCTCTTTCTCTGTTTGTTTGTTTTATTCTGTTCTGGTTGGTTGTTTTTTATTTGTCTGTTTGTGTTTTAAAGAGAAAGAAAGAATGTGTGGGGATTGATGGGTGGGGAGGTGAGGAGGATCTGGGGGGAGATGAGGAAACTGATAAGAATATATTGTATCAAAAAAAGAATATATTGTATCAAAAATATTTTTTCAATGAAAACAACAAAAAATGCATTTTTGTTCTTTATTTCTTGACTTAATGTTTTTACACTTATTTTTCATTGTTTTGCTAATAAAGTAATTTTCTGTTCTATTTTTGTCTAGTCTAATCCTAGCATTGTATTGTTTCCAATAAAAATACTCCAGATATTTCTAGTAGATAGTAATTAATTTAGTAGGTCAACATGACTTCCTCTGATTTAGATCATTCAGAGAACATGAGAATTCACTCAGCTTGGAAGGAAGAAGAGGAAGTGTCCTGCTGGCCTTGCCAAGTGAAGACAAGTGGCTTCAGGCAGTCTTTGCTCATCATCACAGGAGAAAATGACATTTCCCAGATAACAGTATGCTAGCCCAAGGACTATGTTTTTAAAATCCTGACCATGATAATAGTTATAATTAAAATAATCCCTTGATGAAGTTTCATGACTTAAGTGTCATTCTCCAAGATCAACTCATCTTCAGTACAACCAGCAGATAAATTTACAAAAATAATCAAATTTGTACTTATATGTTTTATGATTATGTATGAAAATTTCTTAAGATTTCTAGCAAGACAAAATGTCTTTTGAATTCAGGGAAAATTGTTTTCTTTTTGATGGACAATAATATAAGCCTAGATTTTAGGACATAACTCTAAAGGTCAACCCTGAGACTCAAAATGAGTGACAGTCTTCTTGTTCAAGAATTATATATTCTTCTCTTTCCTAGTATTAAGTCCCATGTTAGGGAAAAAACTTTATTTGTTGACAAGGAAGATACAGAGGGTAAAACACTCCCCTTAAATCACTTCCTTAGGAAGAGGTTTCCAAACACTTGCCTCCTTTATTCTGAGGCATTGCTATACTTCCCTGCTGGAGGCTTGATTCTCTTTAACAGTGGTTTTGTATTCACAACTAAGAAATATTTATGAGTGCACATATCACAGCTGAAATCTACCAAAGCTTGGGCAACACCCCTGTTTCCCTGCCTTTGCCACTGCATGCTTGTCCTTTAGTGAGCATACAAGAGATATTTTGCTGATCAAATGATTTAGCACACACAGTATTTCCTCCTTTTTACCCTCAAGTTCCTAATCTGGAAGTCATTTCAGATTCAGGAAGAGATCTGAAACAACCCTTGACTATTCTAAATTTATTTAATTTCTTATATTTTATTTGTGTTTTTTTTGGGGGGGCGTTGTTTGTTTGGTTGGTTTTTTGTTTTGTTTTGTTTTTCCTGGGTAAACTTATAAGCAACTTCTTATATTTTAAACTCACTCTTAAAACAAAACATTTTTGCTTAATTGAATAGCAATAAATGTGTCTATGTTACAGACATATGTATCAAGATGCACCATGAATTGTCTAGCAGGATGCAGCATTCTGATATGAGTACTCCTGACTTCTGATCTATCTACTTATTTTATTCATATTTCTGATTTTTATATACCATACTAAATATATTGATAAAAGTAGCCCTCCCTTCATGTTCCAAGATCCCCTTCTGGATTCCTGAAACAGTAGATAGTGCCAAACTCTACGTATACTGTTCGTTTTCTTCTCAGAATGACCCTGCAGTTCTATTTCCCTTTTATGCATCTTTAAATAAACTCCATCTGTATGTGTTTCTTTCTCATTTAAAATAGCCTAGACAACATAAATAGCCTATTTTCATTGATTCTTAACTTTCTCTCCTCAGGAGAGTGTTGGGTCCGCTGGTTCTCTCACATTTTTTTATCATTAGTTGACAGTTATTGACATTCATCAAAAAGACTACCTGAAAGAAAAGAAGGAGTTTGAACACAGGTACCCTGCGTGGCTGGACAACACATCCTCCAGAAAACATGGGCTATCCAGTTAGAATATCAGTGCCAAGTGAGTGATACCCCAACAAGTTACATAGGACATAACAAGGACATAGAAAAATCAAGCTGGGGAGCTGGAGAGATGGCTCAGCGGCTAAGAGCACTGACTGCTCTCCCAGAGGTCCTGAGTTCAATTCCCAGCAACCATATGGTGGCTCACAACCATCTGTAATGAGATCTGGTGCCCTCTTCTGGCCTGCAGAGATACATGCAGACAGAACACTGTATACATAATAAATAAACAAATCTTTAAAAAAAATTAAAAAATAAAAATCAAGCGGGAACTAGGCTGAAAACTTCATCTTTTCTGGCTAGCTTTCATAGTGACAGAAGGTGCTTTGTGGGCCACTTGGGGGTGGGGAAGAAGCCATCAATGGTACTACCCAGCAGTGAACCCTGAATGCTACCATACTGACCTGCCAGACAACATGTGCTCATTGGTACAATATGGTATGAAGGTCTCATGCCTGTTACCATAAACTTGGTCAGTACATAGCTCAGAGGTTCTAGCCCCTGGGGAGGAATCACTACTGTTGTTTTACTAAATAGACATGTTTCCAAACTCCCTTTTAAATGTTTATGTTCATATCCATTGCTTAGTGCTGCCTTCGCCTTTGGCCTGAGATACTTCGTATGCACCGACCAACACTTACAGCAGAGACTCATAATTCTAATAAGTGACTTCTGAGGTCTCCATCCCAAATGAGACATTTGCATCACCCTCTCAAAGCTCAGAGAACACTGAGGTGGAGGGAGGGGAAATACCATGAGAGCCGCGGATGAAGGCAAGTGCTGTGAACTTTGGACATGCTGTAATGAACGCACTCATGAACTCACTGCAGTTATGGTTACCTGTACAAGGTCTGGATAAGACCAAGCTAGCAGCACAAGGTCAGTCAACACTACAGCAGGCAACATTAATTGGTTCAGTCAGTTACAAAGTAAAGAACATGACGAAAGGGTTAGGAATTCCTCAGGTGTTAGGGGAGGGAGTTGGGGTGGGTATGATCAAGATACTTTGTACACAGGTGTGAACTGTCAAATAATAACTAAAAATTATTCTTTTTCCTAGTGATATCCATCTACTATTTTCTTCAGTACCATTCAAATGCAGTATTCATTTTTCATGGCTGCTGTAACAATTTACATCTCCAAACAATACAAATATAAAATAGTTTTTAAAAAGACTCATCTCTCTTTCCACTTCAAGTCCTTTTATGTCACTTATTTTACTGACATTTGTGTGAATGTTTAAATGTCCAGATTGCAATGATAGTAATCATTGAATCATATTTATAAGATAATGTAAAAATGCAATGGATGTTTCAAGGTGATAGACTTACAAGTATTTAGGGGGAACTTTTTGTGACACACTCACTTACTATAAGGTCATTTGAAACTCTTGCTATTTGAGATTTCAAACGAAAAGAATTCAGTATGTGTAATATGATTTTGTTTACTGTCATCCAACTTCAACAGTTACCAGCTCATGGCCAGTCTGCTGAGGATGTCTTTCTGTTTGCTGTGAATGTGTTGCAGTGACTGATTGATAAATAAAACACTGATTGGCCAGTAACCAGGCAGGAAGTATATAGTATAGGTGGGATAAGCAGAGGGGAGAATTCTGGGAAGTGAAAGGCTGAGTCAGGAGATGCTGCCAGCCACTGCTGCCATGAGAAATAAGATGTAAAGTACTGGTAAGCCACAAGCCACATGGCAACTTATAGATTAATAGAAATGGGTTAATGTAAGATATAAGAACTAGATAGCAAGAAGCCTGCTGTGGCCATACAGTTTATAAGCAATATAAGTCTCTGTGCGTTTACTTGGGTCCAAGTGGCTGGCCACAGGGCTGAAGGAGCTGAACAGAACCAGAAAAACTTTAGCTACACCAGTCTTATGTGTCTTGTACTGATATTCATGCTCCTTTTCTAATATAATTTTTAAGCAATCCTAGGCATATTACCATCTCATCTTTAAGGAGTGAATACAGACCTCTAAAGGATATATTCTTCCAATAAGGCCATGGACACTTTGCTCACATTTGAAAAGGTAAAAACAGTTCTTTGGTTTTATTAAATACCCAATCAGAGCTCAATCCCCCTTGTTCTCAGATACCACAAATTATTTCTACTTCATGGTGTATTGATAAAATTACAAGTGATATAAGAGTCATACATCACAATTATCCTGTTTTTTAAACCCCCTTAACTGTTAAGGTCTCTCCTCCCACCAGCTTCCAACCCCATCTTTCTCCCTCTCTCTTTCTAAAATAATTTTATTTATTTATATTTTATGTATGAGTGCTCTGCATGTATACCTGTGTGCTGGAAGAGGGCATCAGAGCTTATTATAGATGGTTGTGAGCCACCATGTGGTTGCTGGGAATTGAACTCAGGATCTCTGGAAGAACAGCCAATGTTCTTAACCACTGAGCCATCTCTCCAGCCCGTTTCTCCTTCTCTTGATCCTCCTTCCCTCCTTCTCTCTCTTCCTACCTCCTTACAGTTTATTTGCCAAACAAACTGGGTTGTTGTGTTGTTTATACTATTCTCTAAATTCTATTTTGCAAGTTTTTAAAAAAACCTGAGTTTGTGTTTCTAAAAGCTTTGTATAATCAAAGCACACTTTTAAAATATTTCACCCACTGATATGGACTCAATGCTGTGTCCCCTCAAAACATATGTTGAAGTCCTAGCTTACGATGGTACTTGGAGATGGGGCTTTTCGAAGCTAAGTATGGATGGATAAGTCATGAGAGGAGAACTCTATTCTGATGGGATTCGTGTTTTCATGGTAAAAGACATAGGAAAGCTTGCTCTCTCTTTCTCCTGACTCTTCCCTTACTCCTGATAGGCACAAAGAGGGTCATGTGATCATATTCTTCATGGTCAAAATGCATTGTATGAAAAAAACATTTAAAGATAAATAAAATGAAATAAGAAGACACAGAGTTCAAATGGGTAGAGAGGTAGAGAAGATCCAAAAGGAATAGGATGTGAACATGATCAAAACACATTGTATGAAATTCTCAAAAATTAAGGAAAACATATTTTAAAAGAAAGTTTTAAGTTTAAAGTTAAAAGAAAGTTAAAGGGGGGGCAGTTCTAGGCAACCAGAAAGAAAGACTTTCAGCTGTGGAGTTGGCTTAGCTACTAAAGTGTTGACTCCCAAGCACAAGGACCTGAGTTAAGTCCTCAAAACCCCTCACATGCTGTAAAGACAGTTCAGTGGTTAAGAACATTTGTTGATTTTGCAGAGGACCCAGGTTCAGTTCCTAGCCCCCATATGTTGGCTCGCAATGATCCACAACTCCAGTTCTAGGCGATTCAACACTCTCTTCTTACACCGAGGACTGGGCACACATATATGCAAGCACAGAAACACTCATACACATAATATAAATAAATCTCGTCAAACAATTTTTGAAAATTCTCAGAATCTCTGTTTAAAACAACCAGTTGTGAGTTCCTGTAAGTTTCTTCCTGCTATGAGCTTCAGGCTCTGGCCTCAGGCTTCCGGCCACTTCCTTCATGCCACAACCCTGAAACCGCAATCTGCGATAATGCCTCAGCCCAAGAAACTCAGACCAGCTCCTGAGCCAAAGCTGGAGGTCATGTTGGCCTCTCCTGGCTTCCTAAAAGGAGAAAAAAAAACCAACAAGAAGCAATTGAACTTATTGAAAAAGTACAAAATGAAATGGACAAACTTGATTAATAAGACAATGAGGAAATTTTGAAAGTAAAAGAAATATATAACAAATCTTGCCAGCCATTTTGTTCAAGAAGAGGTCAGAATTGATCACCTAAAGCCCAAATTTGGGGGTAACAACATTTGTCAACCACCCACAAGTGTCTGCACTGCTTGAGAGGAAGATGAAGAGGCTTTTGATGAAAATCCTTACTTTGAAAGCAAAGTTCTCTCCAAAACATTTCATCTCAATGAGAGTGGTGACCCATCTTCAAAGCCCACTGAAATCCAATGGAAATCTGAAAAGGATTCCACAAAATGCTCCAGTCAAATTCGGGAAGAAAGAGGCAGCCAGAGAGCTGCCTTACCAGTTTGCTGACCATTCTGATGCACGTGCAGATGAATTCGGAGAGGTCATCAAGAATGATATTTGGCCAAGTCCCTTGCAGTACTGTTTAGTTCCTAATATGGATGATGGAGATGATGATGATGATGATGATGATGATGATGATGATGATGGTGGTGGTGGTGGTGGTGATGACCATGATGAAGAGGAAGGACTGGAAGATATTGATGAGGAAGGGGATGAGGATGAAGGTGAAGAAGACAAAGATGATGATAAAGGGGAGGAAGGAGAGGAGGAGGAAGGTGAGGATGACCAGCACAGAAGATTGGTGGATTCCAACCTTCTTTTCTTATTTTATTTTTCAATTTTCTCCAGGCCCTGGGAGCAAGTCACAGTCACCCAGCCACCCATTCCTCTTGTGCTCAGCTGCCCTCTTTTTAGGTCTCTCACTTCTCAACACCATGGTTCTCAACTTACTTTAGGGATGGCAATACCTTGAGCAAAACACAACAGGAAAAGAATCTCCACTTTTCTGTTCTAAATTAATTTTTATCTTTTATTGTTTCAAAAACTGTGGATTCAACACCACCACCATGCTCTGTGGGAAAAAATAAAAGCCCTTCTTCCCTTGGCTCTGCTGGAGGCTGCAGGGTGCTCGGCCCCTGTATAGTCATCCATAGAAGTCTAGCTTTTTTCCTTTCTCTGTATATTGGGCTCAGAGATTACACTGTGTTTCTATGTGAATACAGACACTTAGCATTTGCCACAACCACCACCACCAAAACAAATAAACAAATAAGCAGCTAGTTGTATATACTTAAAATTACAGAACTGGGGAAGTAGAGGCATTTGAATCCCTGATGCTCACTTGCTAGTCTGCCTAAGCTACTTGGAAAGCTCCAGGATAATGAGGGACACGGGGGACAGAGAGAGAGAGAGAGACAGACAGAGACAGAGACAGAGACAGAGAGAGAATCTTCAAAAAAGTGTCATGACATACTTACCAAAAACGTTAGCCTCCAGAATGATGAGAAAATAAATTTCAGCTGTCTAAGCCACACATGCTGTTTTTTTTAAAGTCTTTGACAGTTTTAAACATGCATATAACAAATTTCTGTGATTTTTTTTCACCCTTCCACTTCCTCCTCTCCTCCCTCTTCCCCAACAAGTCCTCCTGTTTTCATGCCCCATTTCTGTGTGTGACCAGCTGAGTTAATTAGGGTTGCTTGCGGGAGAGGTGGTAGGAGCTCATTTACTGAAACATAGGCAACTTCCTGGTGGCTACTGGTAGCACTGCAGACAGCGATACCCTCTCCGTCAGCAGATACTAACTGCCAATTGACCCTAAAGAAGGGGTGAGAGCTCGTAGGCCCTCCTCCATCCATGATATAATGGTGGCGGGCCCAATCACCTACGAGTCTTTTGAGATAACCATAGCTATGCTGAGCTCATGAGTATAACAGCCGTCATGTCCAGAAGATGTATTTTTGCTACACATCTTCCCATCCTCTGGCTCTTATATTTTTTTTTTTTTTTTAAAGATTTATTTTTATTTATTATGTATACAGTGTTCTGTCTGCATATACACCTGCAGGCCAGAAGAGGGCGCCAGATTTCATTATGGATGGTAGTGAGCCACCATGTGGTTGCTGGGAATTGAACTCAGGACCTCTGGAAGAACAGGCAGTGCTCTTAACCGCTGAGCCATCTCTCCAGCCCTGGCTCTTATATTCTTTCTGCTTCCTCTTCCGTGGTATTCCCTGAGCCTGGGTAGGGTTGATAGAGATGTCCCATGTCCAGTTTACTTTGTGTTACGGTGGTAAACCCATGACCAAAAGCAGCTTGCAGGGGGAAATGCTTCATTTCATGTAATAATTCATGTCACAGTCCATCACTGAAGGAAGTTGGGGCAGAAACTCAAGGCAGAGACCTGCCCAGAGGCAGGAACTGTAGCAGAGGCCTTGGAGGAGTGCTGCCTACTGGTTTGCTTCCCAGCTTTATGTTGGGCTACCTTTCTGATACCTCCTAGGACAACTTGTTCAGGGGTGGCACTGCCTGCAGGAGGCTGAGCCCTCCCACATCAATCATTAATCCAGAAAATGCCACAAGACTTACCTGTAATCCAATTTGATGGGAGCATTTTATCAACTGAGGTTCTCTCTCCCCAGATAATCTTAGTTTCTGTGACGTTGACAATCATAATCATCATCATCATCATCATCATCATCATCACAACCCATTTAGTACCAAGCACTCTTTTGCTGTGTTTTGTGTTTGTTTGTTTATTTGTTGTTTTATGGTAGCTCAAGCTGACTAGTATGTACACTCTGGATTTGGTTCCCATTTGACTAATAAACTTCATTTCTATTTTGAGCCATCAAAAGATGTCACCTGACTTGTTATTATGACTAGAGGAACACACATTAGACTGAACTTTCCAATGTCTACAAGAAAAAAAAAAAGTCTGTGATTCCTATGAAGAATTGACTTAGAACATTTAATGGCTCCTTTTCACTCTGTGACAGATGTCCAGCTCCTGGCAGGACCATGCTGTGTACTCTTCCTGTCCCCACATCTTCGCACCCATAGATAACATTTGTTTACCTGACAGCAAAGTAGTAAGCCAGGAGACTTATATCAGAAGGATTCTGTTCCATTTACTTAGTAATTTAACCTCACTAAGACCAAAAACAGTGGGCTTCTGTTTGACACAAATGCCACCTCCATCTTGAACAGGAACTGTACCTGGTTATGTGAGATTACTTTGGTCCTGTGCTGTGGCATGATGAATTCTGACTTTTCCTCAGACCCCATTATAATGTGTCATAAAAGTGCAGGCAAATATAACATTGCAGGATTTTTCCCCCTAGCAAGTTCATATAGATATCGGACTTCTTCTTCTAGTGAGATATCCTACACTGGCTTAAGCTGGCATTGGAGTCATCACAAGTCCACCTGACAGGCATGTCTATTAGCATATTGTTATTTGTTTTGCTCTGCTCTGGAGGAGCTGCAATAGACATATGCATTAATTCCTAAAAGCAGTAAAATTCACAGCAAAGTATACTCTACTTATAAATAGTTTACTTTTCAGTTTTTAACTAATCTGGTAAGATCAAACAACTTCTTATGGCAAAGTGACTTGGTTAGGGTTTCTGTTGCTGTAACAAAACACTATGGCCAAAAAGCAAGTTAGAGAAAAAAGAGTTTATTTGGTGTCCAATAATGGACTTCCACTTTGTAGCCCATTATTGAAGGAAGCCAGAACAGAAAGTCAAACAGGGCAGGAACCTGGAGGCAGGGGCTGATGCAGAGGCCATGGAGGGGTGCTGCTTACTGACTTGCTCCTCATGGCTTGCTCAGCCTGCTTTCTTATAGAACCCAGGACCACAAGCCTAGGGATGGCACCACCTGTAATGGGCTGGACCCTTCTCCCCCATCAATCACTAATTAAGAAAATGCTCTACAAACTTGCCTGCAGCAAGTCTTATGGAGGGCATTTTCTTAACTGAGCTTCCCTCCTCTCAGATGACTTTAGCTTGTGTCAAGTTGACATAAAACTACCCAGCATAGAAAGCAATCTCATGTCAGCAAAGCACAGCATAAAATATTGATGTTTTATCAGGTTCAACAATTATTTCTTTTGAGATCCAACAGCTTCATATTCTTACCCCCTTAGGATCCAGAATGTGAGTTCCACGCTCTTTACAATGCACTCTGGTAACAGAGCAAGCAATCATGCCTCAAAGCAAACCTCATTCACAAAAATTAATAAAAAAAGATCTATTCAATAGAAGAGCTTATAAAATGAGAAAGAAAACCTTATTTTTCTGTCTGCCTCAATTTTGAATCTGAGATCATGTATATCTTGTAACTGCATGCTTTGTGGTACTTTTACAAACACAAGCCTATTACAGCTATATACTGTAGATGTAATTCTGAATGGTTTTATTAAATAAGAAACACAGAGCCAAATGCAGAGTTAAAAGCCCCAGAGGTCAGAAAGCAGTAGCTAAGAGCTGAGACCAAGACCGCCTTCTTACCACCCCACTGCCGCTGCCGTCCTTCCCCTGAGAAAGAGACCTACTTCCTGTGTATCTGTCTTTTTATTGACTTTCTGTTCTGCCTTCTCATTGGTTGTAAACCCAACCACATGACCTCCTCGTCACTGCCTGTATATACAGACGTCCAGGTCTCTATGGTTGGTATTGAGATCAAAGGCATGTGTCTCCATGCTGGCTGTATCTTTGAACACACAGAGGTCTGCCTGTCATGTGATTGGGACTAAGGGCGTGTGCTACCACTGCCAGACTTCTGTTAAATGGCTTGTTATTAGTTCTGACCCCCAGGGAACTTTATTTATTAACATACAAATAAAATCACATTTCAGCACAAATAAAATATCACCATAATATACTAGTCAGGCCTTTTAAGTTGTTCCCAGTCCTAGTAAAATTAATATGCCTTACATAACTGCCACTAACATAAGGAAGATGTTATCATTATCAAGCAAGATGCAAAGATTCTAAAAATAAAGGCTACGCTGCCTGCTAGGTTACTTTCGTTCTACATTTTTGTTGTTGTTTGTTTGTTTGAGGCAGGATCTCATGTTATATCTCTGGCCAGCCTTGAACTCTCTAGGTAGACCAGGCTGGACTAGAACTCACATAGGAGAGATCTATCTACTTCTGCCTGTGTAGTGCTGGCATTAAGGGTGTGCATCACCATGCCTTGCTCTTTTTCCACAGTTTGAAAGAAATGGGACTCTATAAGAAGCTCAGTTTCAACCATCACTCACTAACAAGCACCGACTTTGGTAAGCCCCTCAAGCAATGGCTTTGCTTACTACCAAACCTGACTACTTGGTCCCAGTTTTGCAGAGAAACTTGTTCATAAGTTATACTTTTGGAAGCCTGGAGAAATTATTATATTTAGGAAGACATTATTAGTAATATCAGTTTGGGTTTTATATTAAGTAGGTAGGACTTAATTGCTTACATTGTTAGTTATGTTTTATAACATTTTGATTTCCAAAAACTGAGCAAAATCATAGAGTCCCAGTGGATCACAACTTTCAAAAATTCATCCCAGCATCTGTCTAAACTCTCGTCCTCTGGATCAAGTTGAAGAGAAACCATTTTTCTAGTTTAAAATCTGAACACTGGCCTTAGCCCTCAGGAAAGATGAAAGAATTTACTGGCTAATATGAAACCTAATGAAGATGGGTTTCAACAAAGCCAAATTGTGCTGCACATATATTTTAGGGTTTGTGTTCTATGAGCAGGCATTAAAATCTATGTAAGCTCAAATGGATAGAGGTTAGATAGTCAAGAGAAGGGATCACCTTTCAATATTTACCAGAAACAGAAGAACTATAAGGTCTTCCACTGACTATTGGTTAAGTGTCCCATTTTACCAACCCCCTCCCCATAAACTTAATCCCTGAGCTCATACTATCTTTAAGGGGTACTCCTTGATTATAGCAATCTCGGAGAGCTCTGTCAGAACTCAAAGTTCACTGATCTCCTGACAAGTGCTTCTCTTGAGTGCTTAGTTTTAGAGAATTTCCCTTTGGCCTCCTCAGTGTCATCCCCAACACTCCAGGCTGCTCAAACCTGTTAGCAAAAGACAACCATTTCCCCTGCAAACCTCACTGGAAATACCGCAGCATCCACAGCCAACCCTAGACAAAGTCGTTCCAGAAGAACCTAGCCTCTATTTGCTCTCCATCCCTGCATCCCCCTCCTCTCCCCGCCCCCCGTTTCTCTCCCTTCCCCTCTCCCTCTCCCCTTTCTTCTTTCAACATCACAAACCAATTCATTCCTTTGGTGAGACATGCCTTTATTTAGTATATCAAAGCATATTGGCATGGGCTAGGAGATGGAAATGCACATATAAATACCTCCTAACAAGAAGTATTCTGTGGTTTAGGTGTTTTCCTCAACAATGTTCATTTGGTTTTTCCACTACATAACAATGGCATCCATCACCTCGCATGTCTAAAGGACGTTTCACCCTAAGTTTTGAGAGAAAGTTTGAATGCTAATTGAGGACAAGTTCAAGAAGCAAAAGCTCTCTATTCTGCCCTTGAACTTAAAATATATACATTGCAAGTTATAACGACCTCTGATCTCATTCTTCATCCTCAGAGGAACAAATGCTTTCAGGATCCAAGGAAGCCACTTTGAAAAGGCACTGTCACCTAGGAGACATTTCTCAACACACTCTCTGCTGCACTGGCAACTATAAGGGAATGTGGTCAGCGTTTGGAACGAGAGGCTCAAGTCGGATTGCCATGTTCATAAAGACACCGAATCTAACTGGAGTTCTCACGCTTTCCGAAGTCAAATCTAACATGGGTTGAGTGTCGGTTGACACAGAACAAAGTGGGGGCGAAGGGATGGGGGAGATAAAAGTCCGGATTTGATCTCATGATGTTGACTTGTTCTCACTTGCGTTGGATGTGCCCATTGGCGCAAGCCCTAGGAACGGAGACCAAGCCTTAAAACCTTGCTGCCCTTCTCTGGAACCCCGCGGCTTCAGCTCGCTCCAGCACTTCCCCCTCCCATCTCTCTTCCCGGCTGGGCGCCGTTTGTGGGTCCCAGTGGGACTCTCGCAACCCCTCCGCCCAGAAGACCTTCAGGTGCCTTTATCACCTTCCATCTCCTAGCCCGTTCTTGGCATCCAGAACGGTGTGCCCTTCACGGCCTTGATTGGAGTGGGAATTCTAGTTACCTAGAAAGTTGATGCTGCACCTCTGCAGTGGCCCTCCGCTCATCTCCCACCCGCCCGTGGCCTGTTGCTCCACGGATCCGCCCTTTTCTTGTGTATGCTACCCAGCAACTGTCGGTGATCCGGAACTGGCAAGGTCACTCTGCTCCAGGCAGGAGGAGAAAGTGCTTGGCTCTCAGAAGACTGAGTCTGCGGTGTGAAAACTGGGTGGATTCTCTGGATACACAGCCCAGGCTGCAGCGCCTAGGTAGAGGAAGTCTCACGCACCCATTCCCCTGCACAAGGTGGCGGGGACTGTGACCGTCCGGGTGGGGATCCCTGTAGTTACCCCATCCTCCCACCCCCAGCAACCTCACCCCTAGGATGTGGCCCGCTACTGCAGGACTTCTATGCAAGGCTGTGAGTTTGTCTGGCAGCTTCTACTGAGCAGCTAATAGTATAACAACCCGGCTTTGATAAATCTGAACTAATTACCCCTCTTAATTAAAGTCTTTAGCAGTTGTTTCACTGTTTTGGCAAGACAACAGGAGAGACTTGCAGTTAGAAAACACCAGAGCTCCAGCGCACAGCGGAGCTGCTGATTAACACTTAAAGCGTTTCAAGGACCTGGCACTCGCCACGGTTTGGTTTTCATCCATGTCTCCTCCTTGAATGGAAGTATACTCAGCTATAAACATGTGCACGCATCTAAAAACACGGAGCCTCTCTTTGCCAGCTGTGTACAAGTCAGTGTGTTTCTTCAGAATGATGGAAATACACACAACGCGGCCTCGAGACACAAGGTCCCCCCCCCCACCTTTTTGTACCACAAATCTACCAGAAGGTCCATGCCAAAGTCGTGTTTCTGTTAGGCACACATCTTCGGTCTCAGAGTTTAACCATATTTCATAACCTTGCCCAAAGCATAGGGACAGACTATTTGCATATGGTAAATATTCAGATCAAATTAGTAGGCATAATTAATCCAAGAAAAAAAAAAGGATGAGTGTGGGGTGAGAAAGTCAGAGCCAAAGATCTTTAGTTGAATAATACAAAGTCTTGAAGTTTGTTGATTAAATAAGCATATTCCAAGTATTTATTTCCAACAGTCAATGAATCAACTTCTTCGTGCAAGAATCAAAACAAAACTTCAAATTCATTCATTATGGACCACTCTTATCTAATGTGTATGTGTGTATATGTATGTGCTCACAAACGTTGAACGTGCCTTCACGGGCACACACATCTGTGTGTATATAGAACATACACACCGTGTTTTGTTGCTTCAGGGAAGGAGAAAATTATAAACAATCAGCAGGCATTTTGAGACAGCAGAATCGACACAATGGAAATATATACAATAATAAAATTAAAATGGTGCAGCATTCCCAAGTAGAATAATACAGATCTCAATAAATACAGCAGATATTTGTTTAAAAACAAAACAAAAAAAGCAAACACCATCTCTCCACCCGAGATGAAAAAAGTCTTTCAACTTAAAAAAAAATTGAAATAAGCCCCTCCAAATGTATCATAATTGTTAGTGCCAATATAGAATATAATACACAAAACCATTTAGCAGGTGCATGCAAGAGGCGAAAGGCCAAGGAATGTAGAGGCTTCTGGTCCGCTCAGAAGTGAGGGGCCCAACGGGCCCCAGTTTTTTGCAGGAGAGCCTAGACCAAGCGGTCCACCCTGGTCTGCCGACCTCCGCAGTGGGGGCCCTCCCGCTAGGGTGCAGGGGGGATCTTTGGCCTCCATCACTGGTGGCCTTGGTGCAGCCCGGGTTGCAGAGGCCCTGAAGGCGGCAAAGTTGGCTGCATTGGCGGCAGAGGTGCAGGCGGCGGCTGCTGCAGCTGGGGCGGCGGCGGATCGCTGCCTGGCTCCCCAGTCGGAGTGCGGGTCAGCCCCAGGCTGCTGTCATGCAGCTTGCGAACGTGCTTCTTGAGGTCAAAGTTCCTGCAGAAGCCCTTGCCGCACGTGGGGCAGGTGAAGGGTTTCTTGTCGTTGTGAGTGTGCATGTGGAAGGTGAGGTTGTACACCTGGTGGAAAGCCTTGTTGCAGATATTGCACTTGAACTGCTTCTCCCCGCTGTGGGTCAGCTTGTGGTTTTTGTAGTTCCCTGAAACAGGAAAAAAATCAGCCGGGATGAGGTTCTGAACCGCGCTAGAAAAGCAGAAGGTACGTACAAGGCACGGAGGCCGGCTGAAGAGCCACCACAGCCCCGCCCCAGGGTGCAGGACACTGGTCCTCCTAAGTTTCTT
Organism: Peromyscus eremicus; assembly: GCF_949786415.1. Classification (NCBI taxonomy): domain Eukaryota; kingdom Metazoa; phylum Chordata; class Mammalia; order Rodentia; family Cricetidae; genus Peromyscus; species Peromyscus eremicus. The sequence goes on from NC_081418.1 coordinate 35,086,966, forward strand.
TTTAAGTACACTGAGTTGATTTCTTCTACATATCAATACACATTAATGTATCTAGTCATACGAAACGAACACTGGAGGTTACAAAGAAGTACCCCTTAATGTATCAAACGTGCCTTTTCTAACACTGGTCGGACCCGAGGGTAGGGAGTCAGAAGGCAGCCTTCCTCGGGGACGCAGTTACACCTAACGGGTCATTTTCTAAAATATCCCGAGAACACTCAGTATGGCTTTCCCAAGACCCACTGTGAGAAGACATCTGCTGGGCTCAATACCTTTTTGATGAAATCCTTTGCCACAGAATTCACACACGAATGGTTTGTAGCCCGCGTGGATCCGGGTATGTGTGTTTAACGTGGAACTTCTATTAAATGCTTTCCCGCACTGGTTGCATTTGTGAGGTTTTTCCTAAGCAGCAGAGAGAAAGGGGAGAATAGAGAATTTAATTTAAGGTACTTTGTTATTATGATGTGGAGTCCTACCAGCACAATCCACTAACACCCTGAAGCTTTTAAACAGAACAAAGGCCACAATACAAGACATCCCCTCAGTGTGGCCAGCACAGCTCAACAGATCCTAGGCTAAATAGTGAGGCTCTATCGACCTTTTTTGCGGGGGGGGGGGGGGAGAGGCAAACATTTCCGAAGACTCCTGGTAAAATTGTGATAGAGAACGTACCTGCGTGTGAATGATCTTATGTCTGCAAAGAGTGCTGGCTTGCCGGAAACCTTTCCCACACACTTTGCAAACGAAGGGTCTTGCTCCTGTGTGCACCGGCATGTGACGGGTTAAGTTATAGTGTGCATTGAAGACCTTAAAATTAAACACATAGAAAACAGGTTAGCTGGACAAGAGATTTGAATTCGAAGTGGACAGAGGGAGGAAGGGGGGGGCAAGTTTTCACCCCTACTCTCCAAATACTAAAACGGAAGCAAGGGAGGGAGAAAGGAAGAAAGAAAGGAAAGAAGGAAGGGAGGAAGGGAGGAAGGAAGGAAGGAAGGAAGGAAGGAAGGAAGGAAGGAAGGAAGGAAGGAAAGAAGGGGAGGAACTCCTTTATGCATAATACCTACCTTTCCGCAGACTTCGCAAGTGAAAACTTTGGGTTTGGCATTAGGAGAGCCGCGGCTGAAATCCGAGGTTTTGAATGCAATTTTTTCTGACAAAAGTTGGGCGCTTTCTTTCATGTAATGCTGCAGCTGAGCTTGGGACAGGTCTTTGAAAGCTACACCCGAAGGGAGCTTCTCCACCGCGGGGACAACCAGTTTATTCCTTTCGGCTAAATACGTTTTTGGCGGTGGGTGCAAAGGGGAACTGAGAAAATAGGAGGCCACGGGGTGGATGTTCACGCCCGCAGCCGGGTGGCACGGACCATCACCTCGGTTCAGGTAGCACAGGGCGCCCATGGCGTGGAACGAAGAGTGGTTGACCACACGCGGCCTTACCAGCTTGTACTGCTGCAGGGGCAGCGCGTCGCGGGCCAGGTCGCCCTTGAGACTTAGCGCGCAGTTGAGCAGGTCGCTGCAGCTGAACGCCGGCGCGGAGGGTGCCACGGCGGGCGGCGCCGGAGCCTCCAGGCTGGCCTTGCGCGGCTCGGAGCCAGTCGCTCCGGCTTTGGAGCTAGGGTCGTACGCCACGGGGACGAAAGGGATCATGCAGGGGATCGACGAGTTGAGGTGCAAGGAGTGCTTGGGGTCTCCTTTGGGCACGGCTCCCTGCAGGAAGTGGGGGACCGGCAGGGCCTTGGGCTCGGGGGTGCGCGCCATGATTCGTTCGATGGAGAAAGCCAAGGGTTTGGATGTGTTCATCACGTTGCCCCGAGCTGGAGCTGTCGCTAGCATTTTGGTGGTCGCGTTGAGGCAGCTACTGTCCATGACTGAGTCGCCAGCTTCCGTCCGCCGCCGCCGGGGTGGGGTTGCACGGCCGTTGCCTCGTCCCCTGCTTGTCACAGACCTGCGGAGTGGACAGGCACCGTCACCACCAGCAGCCTCCTCCTCCTCCTCCCCAGCATCACCAGCCGAACCTGCCTGCCCAGCCCAATGGACTCCTGCCAGCCCATCGCAGAGTTCTTGGCGCACCAATGACTCGGGGACAATCACTACTTATTTCTATCAATAGAAAGTGTTGTGTCAATAACGCAGCCAAGATCTCGCCAATCGTTAACTTCCAAGAGGAGAAGGTAAACTAGATAATTGCTCAATTCGCTTCCAACAGTCAACAGGAAAACTTTTTTTTCCCCTCTGCAGTCGGTGACTACTTTTCATTGGTGAGAGAGGTTCCCCCGCCCAGAAGAGGCGGGGGCGCTCTCTCTCCGCAATGCGCCGTGCCCTCCCCTCCACGCAAGCACTCACCCGCCCGCCCGCCCGCCCGCACACACTTCTCTACCCTTCAACCACCCCTCCCCCTTGCTCCCTCTGTCTTTTTAATTCTCAATCTGCTTAACCAGGCTTTAGAGGCCAAGCAAATCTGAGATCAATTTTCTCGTTTAGCTCTAAGTGACATCATCTAAAATCATTGTGCTAGGGCTAAATAAGGAAACAGAGTCTAATTCAGGGGCAAATGCCAGGCTATATTTAACAAACGCCAGGCTCTAGAAAGCCTTGACCAGGAAGCCTCTGACGGCAAAATCCGAGGTTTCTTTGCTTGGTTCCGCTGAGCCCAGGTCGGGCCACGCTGCCTCCCACGCAGTCCACTTTCGTCCTCCAGGACCCAGGGGGGGTGCTCGTTCCCTGAATCCCGGAGTCTCTACGGCTCGAGCGCATCTGGACCCTTTGGAAGACACCAGCAGGTAACTGGCCTCCCAAAATGCCCCTGAGATTTGAAGGCCTTGGGAGGCTTGTTATGTGTTTGTGGTTTTGCAAAAGGGATACCCATGGCAATAGTCCTGGGAAAGACGCACTAGCACCACAAAGTTGAGGAGTTGCAAGAAATAAGCGGGTGTCACACCGCCAGAAACCTAGACGCGGATCGGACTCACACACAAACACACGCGAGAGCGCGCTTCCTTGAGTTTCCAAGAGAGAACCCCGAAAAGGCAAAGAACTCGCGCCCACAGCTCTTCCCGAGCAGAGCGTTCTAAATGTTGAGCCGAGAGGGGAAATAGAATCTATCGATCCCCCTCCCGGCTGCCCGCGTCTGTACGCCTCTCAGTAGCAGTCCGTGCCCGCGACACCTAGTGTGTCTGTGCGCAGAGACGAACTAGGCGAATCGTCCGCCCCGCGCGGTGACCGCAGCCACATCTGTGGCCCCCAAAGAGCGCTTGGCGACCCTGAGCGCACCCCCACGTCCTCCGGGCGCCTGGCGCCCTCCTGTTGTGACGCCTGGGCCCAGATTCCTGGGGCTGAGATTCGCGAGCCGTGCGAGGCTTTGGGGAAGACGCCGGAGGCTGAGGCTCCCACTGAGCGGGTTCCCGCGGCTCTGGTCGGTGCGAGCCGAGAGCAGCAGAGCCAGTGCGCGCCTTCCCGGGCGCAGTCCGCACAGAGCCTCCAGTCGCCAGCTGCAGAGCCCAGGGACTAGGCGTGCTCCGGGGGTGCTGGTAGTAGGAAAACCCGGCGGTTCTCAAGCTAGCGCCCTACGGAGCGCTGAGCTGTGAGCCCTGAGCTCCACCGCCTGGAGGCAACCTCCAAGCACCATCCGCCTGGTGAGTTATTCTAAGGTGTATGGACCGGGAGCCCAGGTATCTGGCCAAGAGTATGGTGTGCTGTTCTCTGGTGAGAACTCTGGAAAGGGCTAGCAATGGGAGGTGGATGTGGGAGCCTAGGATTGTGGAGCCCAAGGCCAATTTACTCAAAGGTGCCAAGCTGGGGTTCAAATGGAGGCGCTTTCAAGTATTTCTCCCTCCATACCCCTTTTCTAGCCCAGGCCAACCCAGGGACCCAGACTCCTCAGCCCAACCCTGACTTTGCCTGAGCTAGTTCAGCTACAGCCAGGAAAAAAACAAAAAACAAAAAAACTTTGGGGTGGAAAGGAAGCGAGAGCGAGTCGTTGAGGCCTGACAGTGAGGCGAGACCGCTGAGTGGATGCTGGGGAAAAATAATCGCTGAAAAAAAAAAAAGGGCCGGCAGAAAGTCTTTTTGAAAGTTGCGGCGGCTAAAAAGCCAGATGGTGGGAAAATCTGGCTGTTTGAGGCCCGCCTTAGTGGCTAGGCCAGGGAGTGTCTCATTTCAAGTATCCAGGCGGCTTCTGGAAGACCGGTGAAGTAGAGAAGAGCAGGAGTCCGGGGCAGGACACCCCGGACTACACAAAACCCGGGAGGCACTGTGGAGCCCTTTTGGACCTCAGTTTTCCTCAAATGGAAATGTTCGATTTGCTTTGGGGGCCTTAGAGCCTCTGTCCTTCACCCTGATCAGACAAAAGGTGCGGAACCCGAATTGCTTAAGGAAAGGCCGCGGGGCGGGGGTGTCCCTGTCCCACGACAGATGGGTAGAGGTTAAGACTTTAATTGTTGCCTTTGGGGGCGGATCAGATTCCCTTTCCTACCTGCCTTCCCAACAGCGAAAAATCTGCCTCCGGCTGCACTCCTCCCTCGCCGGCACAAGTTTAAGGAAGAAAGCAAAGAGGCGAGAAACTGCTCGGTGCGGAAAGCTGTGGAGCGCCCAGCTGACCTTAGCAACTCTCCGGCCTCTGGAGCGTTACCTGCCTTCTTGACTGAACGCCACCAGTTTCTTTTACGTTCGTCGCGTGTCCCTCCCTCTTCTCTTCTTCTCCTCCCCCTCCCCTCTCCTCAACGGGGTGAAAACGCCTTTATTTGCCTTCGATAAATTTCCTCTTCAGTGGACACTAACTTTTAAAAAAGGAAAATATTAGCGGAGGGCTTTATATAGTTAACATTTCAATAGTTCGCCTTTCACTGGCCTTTCGGGATTTGCCTTTTCTGCCAAGTGTTTAAAAATGTCATTTGGGTAAATACAGCAAGGCACCAATTATCTCCTTTCTTTTGAGATAGCCCTGATTTTGTTAATCCCAAAGACCAAAGATGTGTTTTACAAATCCAAGTCTTAATATGCCAATATTTGTTAATATTTTCCACTCGGTATATAACCAAAACATGTATTAACATTTAATATGTGTTTAAGGTAAAGATTCTCTTAAAATATTGAATATATTTAGGAACAGTTTCTTAATATCAGAAATTAATACTTTGTTTTATTTACAAACATTTGAAATTACAGAGGAGTAACAGGCACAGAGCATAAATTTGGAAGGTTTAGAAGCGTCTTAGAGATTCCACCAGTTAAAATTGTTCGGTTTACTTAAAACAATATAAAGGAGTTTTGTTTGTTCAGTTAATAGCAAAATAGAAACTTAGAGATCTTTAGGATTTCTTGGAGATTCCCATAATCTTCCCGTGTGTGGTTTAGAGCTGATTTTACTTGTCCCACCCATCGACTTTAATTCCAGATGCAAGTTGAGTTTAAGTATTTTGGTTAGCAAACATGGGATATCCCATGAAACCAGAACAGTCCTTTATATAAAGAGGCCTAATAACAAAGTGGAATCAATACCTGAAAAACAAGAAAAATCTTCCTACTACCTAACAATTGAAAGTTACATCTTTTGTAGACTCTAATCTTGTATTTCAGTGTTTTCTTAACTGTGTTCTTCATAATTCTCAAAGATTTGGATAATTTCCCTCAGACTTCTTACTTAGCCCCTGTCAGAAGCTAGCAGTTCTAGGGTAAAAATTATTGCCATCTGAAATTAAAAAAAAAAAACAAAACAATAGGAGATAGCCATAAATTACCAAGTGTTCTGTAATCTTTGACTATTTCCTTAACTCACAAAATATTGATGAGATTTTTTATTTTAAAAAATGAATTGGAAAACATGGCAACATAAGCAGATCATCAGCCAAGTGCATAGATTTGCCGCTACTCTATTTTTAGGGTTTTCAGACCAAGCAAGCATCCCTGACTTCCAGCTCTCACAGTCCAGCTCTCACAGTCCAGATAATTAGTTGTTATAATTATCACAGCATCCTAGATGTTTGAGTGCATCTACCCTGTTTCCTGTCTAATAAAACAACACCAAAGGCCACACAGATAGATCACTTCTAGAAGAGAAAAGGCATCACTAAATTCCTCCACAGTCTTTGTCACGGATTGGTGTTTTGTTGTTTCTTCTGGCGTGCGATAGAGACGGGCTGTTGGGATAGGACACAGATAAGGTCTGCATGGTTCCAGGGAAGAGACTTTTTGAACACTTCACACTAATGAATGGATACACAGTGGGACTAACTTCGCAGCACATTAACAAACACGAGAACAGCTTCAGATTTAAGCCTTCCAGCATGCTTTTAGTGGATTTGGTGGCTAATAAAGAACTCTGGTTGTAGAGGTGGGTACCGGAAGAGTCAGCGAGAGAACTGGGGGGCGAATATGAACAAACTACATTGTAGTAAGTTCTCGTATAATGAATAAAAGTATTACTTTAAGAAAGACTCCTTGGTAATTTTGTGTAGCATGTGAAGGGCGGTGTTACTTGTTAGGACTCTGTGAACTGGAGAACCCCACCCCCACCCCACCCCACTTGGACTGGAGGAGTGTGAAGGGCAGTCTGTTACTGTCTCCAGACCTTTGTCGTTACTATTTCTTTTATATTAGGATTGTCTTTAAATTCAATGAAATCATTACTCTCCAAACAGCATTTGCGTGTTAAACTAGTTTGTAACGGGAAGTGAAACGTTCTAACTCAGGAGCGTTCACAAAGGCGGCAGGTAACTCTGTCAGCCGCCTCTAGGGCTGATGATGTCTACCCCTACCCTAACGCTGGGATTTCTCTCACCCGCTCTTCCAGGCCTGTGAGGCGCGTCCCTCTCGGCTGCAAGGCTACGTGCGACTCAGGCCTGGGCTTGGTGGAAAAAGAAGTTCACAAACAAGGAGCTCAACTTTTCGTGCAGCCGCTTACAAGTCAGGCAATCAACACCCAGCGGTTTTGCTTGTAATTTGCAACGGTGCTGTTCAAAGTTGAAGGGCAAACACGAAAAAGAGGACGTGCCTAAAGTATTTTTTTTTCTTCCACGCTGACAATGTGTCTCCAACGACAGAGAAGCTGGTTAATGCAATTGGCTGATTAGCATTGCGCAGAAGTTACCAGATAATTCCTAAAAAGTCATTTAGTAAAACCGTACTCAACATAAAGCTCCACTCTTCCCTGTTTTTTTGGCCAAGGTTTTAGAGCAGTTTCGGTGTTAAGTTCAAACTTCCTTCCGTAAGCGATCCCGTGAAACGAAAGGCGATAATAGAAATTGCAATAACACAGAGCGAAGAATGAGATTATAGCAATAGAGAGGCAATATAGGTAAGTCAGCATCCGCGAGCCAAACATCTCTAGAGCCTTTTATGATTTCAGTTACCTCCTGGATTCCTGTCCACAGCCGTTTGGGCCTGGGAATGTCCTGCGCTGACCCGCAGCCCGGGGCTGTTTCAATCTCCATCCGCCTTCGCTCGCTCGGCCTGGAAGTCCCGGGGCCCAGCTGCCCGGGGAACCTGTGTTCGCGTCGCTTGAGGTGGGATAGAGGCGATCAGCCTCGGTCAGGCTTCGCTTGCCAGAGCCCAGCCCTTGAATAGAAGTCCCAAGTACGCTGAAAATTTGTCCCTGTCGAGTGCTGCTCGGCTGGGTTCTCACTCACAAATCTCAGCTCAAATGACGTCTCCACCCGGTGAGAGAGACCACCGAGCTGAGGCGACTGCCAACGAGAAGCTGGGGAGTGCAGCTCGTGGGATTTGGCAGGGACCGGGGAGCTGGGGCGCGTCTCCAGCTGCCGGCTGCTGGACCTTTCCGCTCGCCCGCAGCCCTGTGCGTGTCCCGCCCAGCTCCGAACTGCAGCGGCGCCTCCCCCAGGGCACGGCCCCCACCGTCGGCTGGGCCAGCGTGACTGCGGCCGATCTGGTCCCGAACTCTGGCCCTCAGGACCGTCACTGGCCCTACAGCCCCTCCCTGGCTCGGCTGTGCTCCTCCCTCCCCGCTCCGCTAGCCCGAGAGGCTGGAAGAAGGAGGGCGAGGGGGGGAGGCTTGTAAGTTTCGGGAGGGGGCGCGGGTTTGTGTTTACGAGACCAAGAAACAGTTGGCGGGGAACTCGTTTGAAAAGTTTTTTTTTTTTGAGCCGAACGCTCACTAATAGCCTGGCTTTGACAACTCCGGGTGTAAGTGAAGGGTCAGTCAGCCTGCGCGTCAGGTGGGCGGAAACAGACCTGCCTGTAGGGCAGGCCTCAGGAGGAACGAAAGCTTTGCTGTTTGTATTGCTATTAGTTTTGTCGGTCACTTTCGTAAACTATTCCAAAGTACCTGTAGCACTTCTCAGTATATCCTCGGAAAGTCTTTCGGCTGTGTGTGTGTGTGTGTGTGTGTGTGTGTGTGTGTGTGTGTGTGTGTGTGTGTGTGTGTGGTTTTCTCTCCATTCTGGGTTCCTGGGGATTCCTTACTTTTTGAAACTGGTTGGTTGATGGTTAGAAGTAATTGGCCTGACTATAGCACTTAAGGTCCCAGCGAAAAGGAGAAATTTTCCTAAGAAGAGATCTCTTTTAATCTTACTATTTTAAGTCACACGCTTCAATTTGTCCTTCTGAGTCCTGATTTCCCTTGGCCAAACCCCAGACCTCCACTAACACTGAATGAGATGGCAGTGGTACCAGACGTCACCCCGCGGCCACCTCCAGCTGACTTCCACAGCCTCGGTCCGGAGCAGAAGGGTCTCAGTCCCAGCACCTTTCACTGCACAGCCAGCCCTGGACGGTGGACGCTCTTTGATAGCCCAATGTCGCTCGCCCCACCCTCTTCAGGAGTGGGTTTGTTACTGGAGTTTAACATTACTCACTCTAGGGAAATCCCTAGAAAAAAAGAGGCTTGGTCCTTTATTAAGGGCTCTTACTACTTTTTCAAATATCAATTTGGGTTGTTGCCTTCTTGCTGGATGGACATAGGTGTTGTCTGTAACCCCGACTTTAGAGAGCCCGAGGCAGGAGGATTGCTGCAAGTTCGAGGTCAGCCTGGTCTACAGAGATCCAGTCTGAAAACTTCAAAACAAACAAACAAATAAACAGACAAATTTACCTTTTTGGTCTGAATTGATTTAGAAGTTTTTCATTGTTTTTCTAGCAATCTCCCTTGACTCCCTCTGGTTAATTCTGGCCACTAGTCTCCCAGAGGACCAGTGTCCTGGAAACACCTAAAACTTCCAGCAACTCTCTTTTGGCCCTAGGTGACCACGAAGGGCTGGCGGCTTGACGTCATGAAAGCCTGTGCCGGCGTCCCTCAGTGCGGGCTGCAGCCTGTAGCTTCGGAAGGCTGTCTGGGTCAAGAGTGGAAAGGGAAGTGGCGTGCAGAGTAAAAAGCTGGAAGAACCGGGCAAGTCTGTGTGAATCATTCAGAGACTGAATGAGGTCGGCTCCTGTTGCTTGTGAAGGAGGCGAATGTGTATGTGTGTATGGAGGAGGGGGGGGGTCTACCTAACCCTGTGATTCACAGCTTCTCAGAAATTTACATAATACAAGGGCGTAGATGTAAACCTAAAGGACAAAAATAATAATTCAATGGCACATATTTTATTTTCGCACCGCGGACCTGGATGTGTTCCCGGTGTTGGCACGTTATTGCTTCTTGGAACTCTTTACTCACAACGCAGAGTATCTGAACTTTCACACCACTGCTGAAGGAGAGGAAAAAAGAGAGAGAAGAGGAAGAGAAATTAGCTTTTATAGTGCTGGTCTAGATTTCTCAGCTGCAAAAGACTTTTTTTTCCCCTCCTTCCTTCTATTACGAGCATTTGTTTCGAACAAAAGGCAGCAAGCACGGTAATAACTGGAGTCTTTTCATTCTTAGGGACCTAGTGTCATTTTATATGGCTGATGTTTTATTTTAAGCAACATAGTCAGCCTTTAATATGAATGGAAAGTTCCAATTTATCATTTCCTCAAGTAAGTGAAGACTCACCTCCTACCAAGAGAACTGACTGTCAAAAAAGACAAGTTTAGTACAGGATAGAGAAACAGTGATCAGAGCAGCTACAAAACACATGGGAGCTGCAGAACTGTCTGTCTGTCTGTCTGTCTGTCTCTCTCTCTCTCTCTCTCTCTCTCTCTCTCTCTCTCTCTCTCTCTCTGTGTGTGTGTGTGTGTGTGTGTGTGTGTGTGTGTGTGTGTGTATGTTCTCCATTTGACTTAGTTGCCATTGGGAACTTAAATTGCAGAGTCCCATTGTAGCACCTTCTTATTGGTTCCCCATAAAACACCTAAAAGGAAAAGCTGGGCCAGGGATGGTGGGATCCCATTATCCCTGTATTTCAGCCAGGCACTATGCCTTCCATCTGTGTCTGGACTGCATGGTCACAGCCTTGGGCGAAGTATTGAGTCTCCCTCTCTCTATTTAGATGTGGGAGATCTGACCATAGGAGCCTGGAAATGGGGATGGTTTCCTTCTCCCTTCCCTGTCTTCCTGTGATGCTTTTCTCTGAAAGATCCATCTGCAGAATTGGCAGCATTCTCTAGCATTTAATCCAAGTAGAGTTGTCAGTCATTTTAATTTCCAAAATTTTGATTACAATTGTAGGACTGGAAATTTTATTGGAAAAACTACTCTTTTCTCTTTCCTTCCCCATTCTGGGCATCTATTTAGCAGAATAGACTCTGTTTTTCTCCTCTTAGAAGCTTAGACTCTTCCATTATTCATGGAAGACAAAAGTAACACTTCCTTTTAAGAATGTTCTTCAGAAATATCCACAACACCAATTTGTCCTGAACATTTGGGACAAACACACACACCCCTCTTTGGAGCCCTAAGCTAAGTGCTCTTGACTGGTCAGGCCACACAGAACACAGTGAACGGGTTCAGAATGGAGATTAGTGGTTTTCCTTTACTTTGAATTTTTTCCCCTGTAAAATGGGACTACATTAGAAAGTCCTTTCATCTCTGAAAGATACCAAGATTGACGAGACCTTAAACTACGGTGACTTTGTGTATGAAAAGCTATTACCACTGTTTAAAAAGTTAGAAACTTTTCTAAATTGTTCAGACAAATGAATTTTAAAATAATCCTTCCTCTCAATGGTAGATTTTAGGCCAAATATATGGAAATGTTAAAAACAAATGCAGGGATTACATTTATAAATTCTTTTTCACCACCTCAAGGACTTTTCTTGTCCTTGGGGGCCTCCTCTCCCACATCCAGCTCTGTAGTCCCAGAGTACACTCTTCTGTAGACTCAGGAATGAACTCCCACAAAAGCCTCTTGAAAAAGATGCCAGTTTGGTTACAGCAGATTTCACTTCTTATGAAGCAATTACACAATGCTGAAGTCAATCAGCTTTCCACAGAATATTCATTCTCATGTGTGAAAGAACACACCTTATAATCCTACAATGTAACAACAACAAACCTATAGTGTTTGAAGGAATGACAATGAATGAACTTCTTCCACACAGTAACTTTGGAGCGACTCAAAAAAATAACTAGCAGCTCCAGCCAGGAGGAGCTAACAAAAGCTCTGTTCTCACAGGACTCTCTCACCTGGCCACTCCCTGTTTCACTTTCTACCTTTTGAGATACGTTCCCACTGGGTTTTATCTTTTTGCTGTGTGACGCTCTTTAATAAAACTTTTCCTTCTTCCCTGCCACACTCTCCTGCAAAGACACAGTTAGCATTGTCTAATGCCGGTGCAAAAGAAATGCACAGAAGAATAAACTTCAGAATTGCAACAAAATTTCTTTCTTTTGGTTACACCCAAGAGAGTTACTTGTGGGACAAGTGGTGGAGGGGCTGGTGCTAAAAGACACACCCTATTCAAGGTGAATAGACGCTAAAATAGCATGATGTATCACTTTTCATTTTTACACAGGCATCAGTGGCATCTATATTTATGGATTCTGTAAACAAACATAAGGCAGGCTGCACTTTGAGAGGAGCAACTGCTGTGTCTGAGGGTGTTTGAGATCACCCACTCAGTTGAAATAACTCTCCACTTCCTCTTGGACGTGAGAATCACTGATCTAGGGGCGTACAATGTGGACAGAAATTGGAGACAAGTCTAAAATATTTTTGTTGTTGTTGTTGTTGATATTATCCCTCTGTTACAAATAAATACACAAATACAAGACCCTTCATTGTAAAGTTGTAAGGTATAGGGAGACTGAAAACATCATGGTATTCAGCCCCCACTTCTGGGATTGAGAAGGCTTCTTAAAAAAGGAATGGCTGGGGTGGGGAACAGTCTGCAGGAGTTAAATAGCCCTTGTCCCAAACTTGTTTTTCCCTTTGATGAGTAGGGAGAATATGCTTCTGCAGAGCCACCCAGTGTTTATGTCTCAGCCTTACCAGGGCAAAGAATTCTCAGAGGGTGTACCCTCTGCCCCGTACTGGGCCTCAGTGATGTTTGAATTTTCCTGAATCCTAGAAATGTTTTGTTCGGCAACCCACTGGGGCTAGATGCTGCCTTACCTGGCACTACTTATCGTTCTTCTAATGCTTCTGTGTCTGCACTATGCCTGGCTCCACAGTGTGTATGTTGTGGGTGAACACTGCAGAGGATCTCCCTCTCTCTCTCTCTGTCTCTCTCTGTCTCTCTCTCCTGTTACTTCTCCATTTGCAAGTGATTGCTTGTGTGGCAACTTTGTTCTAGGATTCAGAACAGCCCCTTACACTTCAAAAATATTAATGCACCCCCCCATTTGCCTCCTGACACTCCCTTGAACTTAACTGCATTGGCCACAGCCCTGGGATTTCCAGTGTACAGTGTAGCACTGATTGGATTATCCCTCTCGCCACTTCAGATTCCCAGAACACTGCCATTCCCACATAGACCCAGAGTGTCTTCAGTTGCCTCCCTCCGCAGCCTCAGCTTCAGGGGCTGCTGTGGCAGTGCCTGGCCTTTTAGATGATGGGCATCCCGCCCCCATCCCCCCACCCCTCACCCCCCACCGTCCCCTTTACAAAGCTGGAACTGGACAATCTTAGCCAGTTCACAAACATCCCAGGTGTGGGGTTGGAGGTTCAGAGCTGAGTGTGAGCCAAAAGGAACCTGTGCCAGCCTCAGGCAGAATGACTTGTGAAACTGGTGGTGCCTGCTGGTCCATGCTGGATACCCATCATTTTTTATAATCCATCACTCTACCAACAAATAGTTAATAACAACCAGAACTTTATAACATGATTCTAATCCTTAGAATAATCTTCCTTATTAAGTGCCTGAAACTTGTTCAAGGCTACCAGGCTTAGATATGAGGAAAAGGTGTTGTCCACCAAATTCAAATTCAGACTTATTTTTCTGACTGTGAAGCTGGGCTTTTTGCAGGGAGCTATGTTGCGGCCAGGTGCACTTTGCCATAGCCCTTTAAATTAGTAAACTCTTAATCCCAGCACTTGGGAGGCAGAGGCAGGCTGATTTCTGTGAGCTCAAGACTAGTCTGGTCTACAAAGTGAGTTCCAGGATAGTCAAAGCTGCATAGTGAGACCCTGTCTGGGGATGGGGGTGGGGGACACATGGATGGACAGATGGAACTTCCCTCTACCTTACAAAGGATTGGACCCAGGGCTTCACACTCACAAGAGGTATGATACACATTCATACCTCAGCACTTTTTCAGTTTCTGTTTAGAGACAGGGTTTTGCTAAGTAGCCAGGGCTGGCTGGGCTAGCTCCTACTCCACAAGATACAGCTTCCTAAGTAGCTGGGACCACAGCATGCACCTTCCTTCATGGATGCTAGATGTACCTGCACACTCTCCCTGAAAGCCACCAAGTACTGTAAAGTCTATGATTGACAGGCTCTTGTGACTTGTGAACCCCACACTCGAAGTTTGCAGTTAGCCCGTGTGGATGGTCTCTGCTCCCTTCAATACTGGGAGAATTTCATTGAAAGCAGAACCACATTCCATCTTCAGTTAACAGTGGGGTAGCCTAGAAGGAACTTGACTTGGGGCTGGGAACCTGCCTTCCTCCTAAGGTTGGGGGGCGGGTGTGTGCAGGGCTTGGAGCCAGCAGTGAGGCTGTGACCTGCTGGGCTGCACGGAGGGAGCTAGGGAGCATCTCCCAGGATCACAGATCTCTCACCTTCCTTCAGGGACCAAGACTGGCAAATTTTCATTTTCTGTGTTGAGAATACGAAATAAAGGTGACTAAAGTCCTCTTCTGATAGAGATCAGTGCCTCAATGAGGCACTTTCCCCAGATTCCCGGCCACCGGGCAAGGAAGGCTGGGGCCCTGACTTCCCAGTGCACTCTGCAGCCTGGGGTCCCCCGGCAAGAGTTCGCCTCCCCCCCCCCAGTACCCCTTTTGGGAGGCAAAGGACAAGAGGTAAACGATTCCGATTCCCTGCCACTCTAGGAATCTGGAAGAAGCGCCCTGTTACCGTGGGTCATTGAGGGCGAAGGAGGACTGCTTCAGGCCAGGCTGTGACCCGGGAGGGGCGTAATGGGGGGCCCCCAAACCCCTTCGCGCACGGGCATTAGGAAACTAGCAGGAAATCTCTTCTCCTGATCCAGGGACAATGAGCCCTGGCTAAAGGGAATTCAAGTGGAAAAATACGTGAATGCAGGGACAACCCACAGTCGGTGGCGCACGGAGGTTTCCTGTGGGCTGTGTGGCACTGTTTCTTGTCGGACAGGACGTCGTTATGATCTTTACTCAATAAATGTTTGAACGAACGTTCTTTGCAGATGAGTTCATAACCTCTCTCTGATTGACCTCACTTGAAACTCAGCCAACTGCCCAGTGCAGCGTTCTGCTTTTCCCTAAATACATTCATGAGGAGGGGATCCCACTTGGAAAGATTTGTAAGACTTGTTAGGTTTTTAAACTTTGTTTTTCCTCCTAAAAGCACTTTCAAGAGAATAATACCGTCTAAAACTGATCTTGCTTTAATATCTGCTTGGGTGTCCAACACCAGGATTCATTCCATCAGTGACCAATTAAGTCATTTCAAGAAATTTTTCATTAGGCTAAAGAGAAATTCTGGGCAAAGGCCACCAAAGCAATTTTCTCTCCTTTTCGATCACTTCTTTAAATAAGTTTCACACACCATTTTTGTGGCTCAAAGGTCAGTGTGAGTGGACCTTGTAGAATTTAGAGCAGGTCCATAACTTGGTTTGGTGTTATCTAGTTGTGGGCAAAATGGGGAGGAGGAAATGAAGCCTTTAGAAAGGAGCAGGAAGGGTCACCCTCTGCAGAAACCCCAAGGCTGTGGTGCCGCAGGCAAGTGTCATGGGCAAGGCTGAAACAGATCATTTCTGCCCTAATGCTGTCCCCCTATCGCTCGCTTTCCCTGTTGTATGTGAGTCCTGCCAACTCGACCTGTCCTTTGAGCAAACAGTTACTGTTTTAAAGAGTTCTGGTAGAATTGAGAGGACAAGGGTCATCTGTTAGGGCATTTTAGGACCACTAGAATCAATTACGCTGACACCAACACCATCAAGACCATGGGAATTTCACCGGAAAAGGAGAGGCTCTGGAGCAGATCAGCAGTATGGTATGCTGTTAGGAGGCATATGGCCAAGGGTTCAGTATCCTATGTACAAGCGTACATGGACATATTGGTTTCCAGGTAGAGAGCAATTTCATGTTGGGACGGTGCCATTGGGTAAGAGGTCACGAGGAGTTAAGGGTCACATGACAGGATACTTAAGGCAAAGGGCACTACTGATGGTGGAGAAAAAGAGCAAAAGTATCTGTGGACAAACCACTTCCAAAAACAGTCCTTACGGACTCTTTCATCAGGGAAAATGGAGGAAACTGTCATCTTACTTTCAGGACCTAAACATCAGGCCCAAATATTGCTATGTAATAATTGAGGCTAAAGCAGATTTTTGTGGACCAGTCTTATCACCCTGGTCACCATTTCTGTGACATGACAGGAGAACCAAGTTTGGAAGTTCAAGGCATTCCTGGTATTTTATCCCATAAGTGTCCATAAATTCAGTAATACTTTCATTTTGACACTGCAGAAATTATTTGTCAGTATAACTAGGTGGGGTGGGTGTATGCCTACAGCTACTTAGGAGGCTGAGGCAGGAGGGCTATGGGAGCCTTAGACTTCCAGACCAGTCTGGACAACACACCAACATCCTACGTCAAACAAAACTTTACTTCTGGGGGCTGGAGAGATGGCTCAGAGGTTAAGAGCACTGACTGCTCTTCCAGAGGTCCTGAGTTCAATTCCCAGCAACCACATGGTGGCTCACAACCATCTGTAATGAGATCTGGTGCCCTCTTCTGGCCTGCAGTCATACATGCTGTATACATAATAAATAAATTAAAAAAACAAAAAAAAACAAAAAAAAAAACACTTTACTTCTGAGTGAGTGCAGTAGCAAGTATGCCACTATATATTAGGGAAAACCCCAAAATAAAGATTTTGTAATTTCAGGGAAATTACAAATCAAACCACTATAATCCTTTAAAATCGTATCAAGAAAACACTGGGAGAATTACTACCAGTCATGCCGACTGCTGATTAACATTAGTATCATTACTAATATTGCTAGTTATCGGTGGTTATTACTATTAATATACAGTATTTGAGTAGGTACTTAACATTTTCCTTGCTGTGAACATGTGTTCTCAAAATAATTCTTTTTATCAGATTGTAGGCCTACCAGGTACAGAGCACAATGTTCGTTCATAACTCTTGCTTATTTGATTGAAAACATAACATCACAGAATAAAACAAAAACACAGAGCCAGATAGTTGGATGTTTGAGATACTGCAAATATCTTACTGCATTTAATCTATTTAAGTTTAATGAACATGGAAGTTGCTATGACCGGATGGATTTTTATTGCCTGCAAGCTGTCACACTCAGAAATAGAGTACAGTATGTGGATGGAAGCACATCTAGCAAACGTCTTACTCAGGAAAAAAATGTTCAGAAAGGAACAGGACATAAGCCTGGGGATGGTCTAGTCTATATTTGGGCATGGCACTCTCTGAAGTCCAGGATTACATCTGCAGACAAATTCAGAGTTATGGAAACCAAGGCTAAAGCTTCATACACATCACAACACCGGCAAACTAAGCACAGAACAAACATTGTACATAAAATATAACCTGGAGGCACACCATTTTAACAGAAGTACAATAGAGTCAATGCTGTGACCAGAGATGGCTTTTCCCAATGTTGTTTCGTGGGAGATGCATATCTCATATGACACACAGGACATTTTTTTGATAGGACTATTAAAAAGGAAAGTCAAATATACTAACAACAACAAAGAACGAAAGCAAGATTAAAAGACAAAAGAAGTTCATGTCCTAGTCATGAGCAGAGCCAACTTTAGGCCAAGCTATACACTTGAATATGGTTTTCTTTCAAAAAATACTTGGCATGTCTCTCTTTTATCTCCGAGTTCATTTTCTAAAGAAATCTGAGCATTTTTATTTGGTCAAGACAGTAAATACAATTACAAGGACAAGGTGCACAGAACAATGCCTAGCCTTCAGTCCTTTTGTGGAACTGTGTGCTATCAGCCTTCTTCTTCTTCATCACTGTCCTTCATGGTAATGCCCTGAAGTCCTCCTCCTTCTGAAACAGAGGCTGTGGCCTCCTCCACAGTTAAACGTCTGTGCAGAGTATCATATGTCTTACTGTTCAGCGTTCCTTCCAACACACCTTGCAATCGGAAATCCCTATAGGTTTTCTAAAAGAAGAACAGAGTATTTGCTTTGATTAGTTAGATGTGTGCATAGACATATATGCTTATATGTGCAGACATATGTTTGTGTACTCCAATGGCCTTTTAGAAATATGGGGAAAATCCACTAATGGATTCCAACTGTGGCTGCTCATGTCAATCATCTTGCTAGTGCACTTCTGGGGAGAAAACGGGATGAGTGACTTTGGATAGTGCTACCCAAGCTACAGTCCTTATGGAGAGATCAAAATGTTGTGACTACCAGATGACAAATTAATTCCCTTTCTCCAAACATTACTAATTACATAGAGTTGAGTACCGAATAGTCTGTAACAAATATAACATGCTATGTTTATGTGCATTTTTAATAGGAAGGACATCTTACATTTTCAATAGGGGAGTCTTTCCTTTAATAAAGAAAAATATACTTATTTTATAAAATATATTAGTTTTGGAAGGCAAGTGTTGGAGGATAAAGAAGTTCACACTTTATGCATATGAACTATAAAAATGAATTACAAAATGTATTTACTTGTGCTATGCTATTGGAAAATTATATTTATATATAGGAAAATTATATATATAGGAAATTATATATATTGGAAAATTATATATATATATATACTGGAAAATTATATATATATATATATATATATATATAATGCCTATGCCTATGTGGTTTTTACCTTTTTTCTTTGAAATGCTCTTAGAACAGTAAGTACCATGATTCTGGGAAAAAGTTCTCATAGTTAGGAAAATAAAAATGAGCATTTATACATTTTTGGCAAAATAATAAGCCATTATATTACATGTTAGAACAGTGATTTATAGACTGCATGTAAAATAGAATTCAATATTATCATTTCTTCCTATGTGATTCTTTTTTAAAAATTAAAATTATATTTATTTGTTTCATTTGTTTCTGTGTATGTCTGTGTGCATGTGTGTGGGTATCAGAGGAAAACTAGTTGGAGTTAGTTTTCCTTCTACTATGTGGATCTTGGGGTTTAGATCAGGTTGTCAGGCTTGAGAGCAAGTACCTTTACATACGGAACCATCTCACTGGCCAATCTACAGTGCTGCTTCAATTTTTTCCTGTGGGATTTAAAATGTATAACCTATAAAGCTTCCCTTATGTCTAAAGTGTGATTATTTTCACACCTTTTCCATGTCTCTACAAGACTGTCATATTAACTATTGTAGCAGTAGTATTGATTTTAAACGCGGGAGAAGGTAGCCTAGTTATTTAAATGGAGAAACCAAGAACTCATGAAGATACCCCATTCATTCTATGGAGGAATTTTGAAATGCATTTTTAATGATGATCATCTTTTATAATTCTGCTGCTTGCTAGATTTAGCACCAGAAGCAGGCAGACTTCAATGGATGACCCAAGTGTCAGCTGGTGTCAGCATGCCACTGTTTTAAGTGATTTCTGGCAGCCAGTTTTTTTTTCCTTTTTAATACTTCATAGAAGAAAGAAAGGCCAATCAGAAGGGATATTGTATCTCATTGCCCAATATCATAACCCCAGTAGATGGAAAATACAATGAAGAGAAGCTTGGTTTTGCTGAATACAGCATAGCAACAATACACAGTCAAAACACTTCCATCAGGACATTCAGGGAATCCCAGAGCACCCAAGCATGTGCACTAAGGGCACTTGTCACATGGGTCAGGGAGTGCATATTTATCCCCTCATTTGACACACGTGGTCACTTTCCACAGCTTTCTGAGAAAAGCAGGACTACTACAAGGTGGTGGAAGCTCTGGAGCTGCCTCAGTTTACCCTCCTGCCCTCTTTTCCTGACTTGTGCCCATGGTCTCATCTAGTTTCAGAAGTGATATGTAAATGGTAAGGGTGGAGGGCAGTGTAACCTTTCTGATCTGATCACTCGATAGAAATAAATTCATGTTAAAACAAAACAAACAAAACAAAACAAAACAAAAAAAAAAAAAAGGGCCACACCAGCTGGGCAGTGATGATGTATGCTTTTAATCCCAGCACTCAGGAGGCAGAGGCAGGTGAATCTCTGCGAATTTGAGGCTAGCCTGGTGTATAGAGCAAGTTCCAGGACAGCCAGAACTGTTACACAGAGACATCTTGTCTCGAAAAAACAAAACAAAACAACCCACACCAATGTCTAAAATTTAGTTGAAGCCTGAGAACCACCGCATGGCATCAGGGGTCAATGTCTCCACTGCTAGTATGATTTAGATTCAGAGAGTATTTTGTCTTAGATGATCAAATCTATGTCCACTTTTAAGTTGAAATTATTGAAATTGATTTCAATAGATTCCTTTAAGGGATATAATCTACCACCTCCATATTCTCTAGGTGGGATAAACTTATTATGATGCAGTCATAAACAGACTTCTGATTCATAAGGACCACTAAGGTGGCATAGCTTTATGATACTCAAAGTCATACTTCAGATTTAAAACCGGAGAAGTAACTCTGGAGTATGAATTTTGCCTAGAAAGTGTGGTAACTAATACATTTGGTATTATTACCACAAACATTTATGTTAAAGTCTATTGTCTTTTTAATTAGATTAAAATTACATTAAGAACACAACACACTATTCACACTGTATTGTGCCATAGACAATTGTTTACTAAGTTTCTGAGTTTGCTCTTTTGGTTTCATTAGAATCCTTTCCTTTAGACTTAGTTTAATTATTAGTAAGTTTGCCCTGACAGACTTAAATTATGGATTTGAAGTTCCAAAGGCTTTCTAATCTCAATATGGTAAAGACCATTTCTTTATTCTGTTAAAAAGTAACAACCAGGAGGTGAGTTGCAGTGCAGATCCTTGCAAACTCTAATTCATAAAATGCTGCCAGCACTTGGACAATCTCAGGCTTCCACCCTGGACCTCTTGGCTCTTCCGTAAGACAAGGGCCTGCCACAGGGTGCTGCCTGCTTCCTTTCCCCTAGCATAACAAGCAGCTGATTTCTATTAATTGCTTTAAAATGTTTTATGGCCATTAGGGAGAACAGCCTAAATCAACAGCCATTTCGATTATTTGCAGACTTTATTTCCCCTTCTCAAAGAAATCATTCTGATGTTAAATCTTCACACATAATTTCAGACTTCAGTGTTCTTATGCCAGTCTTACTGGGATTTTTTTTTTTTTAAACAAATGAACCAATTGTGTAAGAGGACACAGTTGATTCTCATTTTCACACCTTCCTGGGCCTGTAACAATGGCAATGTCTGTGAGCAGTAAGAAGAAGAAGAGAGCCGAGTCTAGTCGAGTTGAGTGGATCCTGGTTAGGATGCAGGGATCTGCTGTCACACACAGGCCAGATCCAAATCATCTAGAGAGAAGGGCCTCTTAGCAGCCTTCACACTTCTGCATGCATGTTGTCTAGTCCTTCTTAGAAACGCACTGAAAAATGATTAGTATAAGCAAAATCACTATTATGAACAAAACTAAAGTGAGTTCCAAGGAACTGACGAATCCATGTATGAAAGTGGTTTAAGTTCATTTATATTCAAAGTAGGGGAATGGTTAGAATGCTAAATTATTACTTCACCTTGCTCTTCATTGTGAAAATAATAATTTTAATTATTAAGTAGATACCTATGACCTGTTTAAATTTATAAGCCAAGAAAGCTTTGTCTGAGCTTGTGGAGAGCTAAATATGAGCTGGGGCTGATGGCACAGATCTGTCATCGCTGGTATTTGGGAAGCTGAGACAGGATGATCCCTAGGTGCTCAAGATCTTCCTGGGTGACAGAGTCAGTCTGAGGTCATCCTAGGCAACTTAGACAGTGACTCAAAATAAATGCAAAAAATGAGAGCTTGCCTAGCATTAATGAGGGCCTAGATTCAATCTCCAGCACAGAAAAAAGTAAAAATAAATTAAAGTTGAACATTTATGAAACTTAATTTCACTTATTAGTTTTCACTATTTATAGCCATAAATAAAGTTTTCTTAAGATAACATTGGATTAGAGCACAAAGAAAATGCTGCTGTACTGCTTAAAAGGTATTAACTGTTCTTTCATGTTATTCACTGATAAGAATGGAAGATGTATTCTCAGTATATTTTATGTATATGTTATTAACTATCCTTATGTTGTATATTTTGGTCATAGACAATTTTTGTCAACCATATCTCAATAAGATGAAAAAATGGTGCATTCTTTATCTATTAAGATGCATTAATATAAGAAAGAAATAACTTTGAAGAAACAAACGATGAGCAAGTAAAAAAAAGAACATTTTAATTCCCCAAACAAAGAGATTAGCTATCCAGCATCTGATGGTTGGGAGGATATATGACTTCTGACATCCTGAATCTGATAGACAGAAGCTTGAAGCATGGCTGCTGGTGAAGATAACTGGCTGGCCTCATTTAAATAACAGTAGACATGGTGACATCAACGGATCTATGCAGATGGAAGGGAGATACAGTATTCGGATTGTCTTTTATGCAAAACAAACCAATCAAAAGCTGTCCAAGTTACATTTATAAAAACAAGGAAGAAATGATGGTGAAGTAAGCCACATCTTGGACATATCACAGTGTGTGTTCAGCTCTTTATAAAGAATACCTGCTAAGAGGAATTGAGGATATTTTGTTTGTTAAGTGAAATATGTGGCCGGAGTATCAAAATGTCATGGGTGGCAATAATTTTACTTCTTATCGGTCACTGATCATCATTACTATTATAGAGCATAATTCGGTTTCCACCTTTGAGGCAAATTGCCCAAATCTGATTTTGGAACAGAATTCAGTTGTGGTTCTGACTTGTGGTAACTTGTGTGTCTGTAGCACAGAATAATTTGTATTTGAGTTAGACTGTAGGAACCAAGAGAATGATGGTAATTTTTTTTAGATTTATTTTATTTATTATGTATACAGTGTTCTGTCTGCATGTGTGCCTGCAGGCCAGAAAAGGGCACCAGATCTCATTATTGATGGTTGTGAGCCACCATGTGGGTGCTGGGAATTGAACTCGGGACCTCTGGAAGAACAGCCAGTGCTCTTCACCGCTAAGCCATCTCTCCAGCCTTCAATGGTAAATTTTTTAATGTGGATGGAAATATCTTTTAAAGATGTAACTTAGTGGTACTTTGCAAACTTCAGCATGTAATTAGAGTCTTCTGAAGGCTTGTTAATCTGTGGATCACTGGGTCTTATTAGTTCCTGATTCTAAGGGTTTAGGCTGTTGCCAAAAGACCTGTAGTTCTGACAAATCCCCAGGGGACTAATAGTTTTAGGCCAAAGTGACACACTGAGAAGCACTGTGTGAGCAACCATATATACATGACATATTATATACACATGTAGTATGTATAATGCGTACATATACATAGGCACCCAAATGGAAGTATAGGTCTTCTGCATGAAACCCTTGATTCTCAGTTTCTTTTCAGCTATAATATCAAAATGCTGCTTTGATTTTAAGAAGTTAATCTTAAAGCAAATTTTTGCTTCCACCAAAATTTATCAAGTGAAAAATTATATTGAATAGATATATTATTTAAAGCTCCCACTCGTTAAAAAGAATATACATAAGCTAGTACCTATAGGCAAAAGTTCAGTGTTCTGTTGAATGCATGTAAGATCTGTGTTAACAGTTTTGGATAACCTCTAACACTCAAAATAGCCATCTTTTACATAAAAGGAGAGGCAGACTTCCTAAAGAAGCCAGGCAGTGACAGTGTGTAATATCCTAATAGGGAATGATGAAATCACACATTCTCCTCCTTTCACTGGAAAGTACAACTCAAAAGCCCTCATGATTAATACATGACTCTAATTAACATGAGGAATGTACTTTATTTTTATGCCAATGAGAATGTAAAATCATTGTGGACCTACTACATTCAGGTACATACAATTTATGTACATTGTCTTACACTGTAAGTACTTACATCCACCACTCAGTTACAGCAACCTGCCCCTTTCCCCGCCCCTCTTTTGGTGGGATGGTATCTTACCACTATTCTTTACAGCTTGTGGTGTAATTGGTGGGCAATTCACATTTCAGTACTTTCCATTTACCTTCACAATCTTGATGAGCGTCTTCAGTTGGTAAATATGAAGCTGGAGGTCTAGTCTGTCAGCCAGCCACACACAAATGACTTTCATGGAATTGCTGTACCATTGCTGGAAAGAAGGGCGGGGGGTGGAGGGGAGGAGGGCAAAAAAGAAAACAATCTCTGCAGTATTCATTTAACAGATTCAGTAATGAGAGGGTGATGAAGCACTCCGAAATGACCACAGATCAGCACTTGAAGTCAATAATGCTATAATTTCCTGTTAACAGAATTGTATGTTACGCTGGCAAATCTGCTGAGCTGACCCAGGCTGTTCTTTACATGAATTAGCATTACAGTGTTTAGCTGTAACACATTCACGGAAAACCATGTTTTTGCACTTTGCAGCCTAGTGAACTGCTTTGCAATTTGTCAGTAACAATGGGCACTAAATACATATTACGGGACTGAATGGATGACCAAGCTGCAGGGAAAACACACACACACACACACACACACACACACACACACACACACACACACACACACACCAGGTAAATCATTTTCAAAGGGAAATTTCCTACTGGTCTTCATGCTATAAAAAATTCAGACAGTAGGAGCATTAGAACATAAGTCATGATGTCAATGCCTAGAAATAACATTTTGAACCATGGCAAAAGGATCCACAGCTT
Source organism: Peromyscus eremicus (assembly GCF_949786415.1). Lineage (NCBI taxonomy): Eukaryota > Metazoa > Chordata > Mammalia > Rodentia > Cricetidae > Peromyscus > Peromyscus eremicus. The sequence continues at coordinate 35,111,268 of NC_081418.1, forward strand.
ACTAAATGGTGATCCCTGATCATGCTTTTGTACAAATCAGTTATGAAGCAATTGCCAAGATGTTTTAACAGTACTTAAATCAAGATTTACTCAGATCACAGGAAGGAGCCTTGTCAAGATGGAATTCTTGTATGTTGTAAGAATCACAAAGCATATGTTGTTACCCAGATTATGAAAGGAAAAGATCTGCATCGCTTAACAAGTCTTTTTGGAGGCTTCATAATTTTTCCATTTATTACAACTCTAATGAGGGAAAAAAACTGAAATTCTTTGGAGGTAATTTCCTGCTTCTGTAAAAAATAATGTACAATGATCAGAAAAAAAAATCATAAAAAGGATTTTCTGGTCTCGTATTTTCAAAAAAGGCATCTGATATTAATTGTAACATTTCAAGGGGCTTGGTGATTATATGATAGAGCCAGGTGTTGGTAATGGTGTAAGAATACTGCCACTCATTGAGGTAACAAAAATATCTATAGCAATATGGCACTTACAAAGTGAAAGAAGTACTTTGAAGGAACTTTCTGTGTGCTGCTTGTATACATAAACGTAGCGACACACCACATATGGACCTGTTTGTAGGTATCTAAACACAGATTTTAAAAAAATCTTAAATATTTTTTCTCCATCTAATAACACAATAAAATTTAACTTCTAAGAAATCATCAGTTCTGCAAGTCTAAAATTCATCCAGACTTGGGATCATTGACAACAGAGCAAGAAATTATAGTTTAAGTGCAAGCAAAAAATGAGTTAGTTCCACACTTCATTTATTTCTATTAACTTGTTACTCTATTGAAGATGCATGCATAAAATGTGCCAAGCAAATTAAAATGAACTGCTTTACTAAACATGACCAAACAGTTCCTGAATTCCAAGTTTTATATTTCAGAGTAGACTGGGATTTAAGAGTTACTATTCTTTACCAATGAATATTTTGTTTACTCTTTAGCACATGTCAAAATATATTTTAAAAGTTTTATAAAATTTAACTACCTACACTCATAAATTCTTATAAAACCCAATGCTAGTAGATGGAGCACTTCAACTGATACGTGACATCTCAAAAATCTTTTATGGATACATACCACTTTTTATTTCTGACATTAATTTTACATTCACTTATTTCAAATTACTTAGCCTTAGCTGCTTCTATTTTAACGTAGCTGAACACTTGGGTATGACTGGCAATACTGAATTAGCATACAGCACTAAGACTTACTTCTATACCACCACACTGAACAGATCATTTGGAACCTAAAATGCTGTCAGAATGGATTGGACTTTTAAATATTCTAGTTTCTTTGTATGAGATAGAAATTTTCTCTTTCCTGTTGGAAGAGAGACAATATTGTATAAAGGCTTGTACAAGGCAGCAATTAATACATTAGACTATCCAGGTACATGATGAGTTGCACAAATCTGAGAGAAATGAAGCACTCCCGTAAAAACCACTCAACATATACCTTTATGTTTTTAAGAATCCTCATTTCAAATTACTTTAACTCAATCTCCCATCTTGTACAAATGATGCTTATGCTCATGCTAGGATGAAAAGGACATTTAATAGAACACAGGCATTATTAACCTAACATTTCTAACATAATACCCAAATTATCAATTAAGAGAAAATGAACTTGAGAATAAAGTAATCTAAATGTAACTATAGACATGGAGACGAGCGGGCCGTCAGTTAAGGGCGTTTAAGGTACTTTCTCCTCATCTTACTTTGAAGGCAAATGTCTTGATCTAAAAGGAAAGACATCTAAGAAACATTATCCTATCAGTTCAGAATGTGCGGTTTTGATTTAAGTCAAAGCAGTCTGGAGAATAATTGGGGCTAAGTTGAGGAAATGATTAGGGAAAGCAGTGGCTTAGAGCTCAGGGCTCAGCCTAGCCTCTACCAAGAGCAGGTTAATGACAGCACCACTCCATTCCACTGCAGCTTTCCTGCCTGGGATGAAACTGGACCCCCCCCCCCCCCCCCAGCCCACCCCAACAAAGCCACCAAACAGAAACTTCTTGCAGTTTGATATTTTTGATGCTGGAGTTAATACATCTTTTCCAAGGTGTAAAAACACAGTAGTTCCCCTCCCCCCGCCTTTTTTTTTTCATCTTGGGAATAGTCAAAATTGGGTACACTTCATTTGCCCCACCAAGTCAAACCTAAGCAAGCCTTTGCATGAAACAAAGGGGGAAAAAAACTTGAGAGGGTGAATATGTAGCGAAGTCAGGACGTTAGGAAATGTCTTTTTCATTTTGGGCAAGTTAATTTTATAAAGTCACTTATGTGACTGTTTGCTTTCCCTTCAGCGGCTTACAAGAAGCCCAGGAAGTGGCGTTTGCATTTTATTCCTGGCTTGGGTCTATGGGTCTACTCAGGAATAAAGCAGCAACTGTATATTTTATAATTTTTTTCTCTACAGCAATACATGATAGCAGCCCACCACTTTTACCAAAAAAAAAAAAAAAAAAAGCTCCTTTTTTCCTTTTGTGGTTCTTTCAACTCCTGTAAGGGCATGCATCACTCACTTCATTTTCTTGAGATACCTCTTTTAAAGCAAAAAGAAAAGAAAAGGAAAGGCTAGGGTTGACTCTGCGAGACCCTTGTATTTATTCACACTTATTGTGCATGACTGTAGACTGGTAAATCATATTAGCAGCCCGTCTCCCCATCAAGCTGCTACTTGCTTTCCAGCCCTGGGAAGGTTCAACAAATCAACAGGAGCACGGAAAACAGAACATCAGTCTAATCTAGTGTTTAAGGTGAAGTTTTCAAACCCAATCTAAGAAGATCTTTAGAGCAAGCAACAAGCTGAAGCGCTCAGAAGGTGGTATCGACAATGAAAGAGTGTGGAAATATTGAGAAGCGCAGCACTTGTGCATTTTTAATAACAAGAGGGTCAACAAGGGCACAGCTCCCTCAGTGCCAGGAGTTGCCACTGACTATGGAAATTGCCACACCAGGGCCATAAACGCTCGCAGTTCATCAGCTTTCTTAAACACCCTGAACCCCCTCCGTGGACCTTTAGTCTTGAATTAACAAACCAAAGCAATGAAAGAGGGTGCAGTCTGAATGGCTGGCATTGATCCCCAACTGTGCCAGCACTGCTACAGGCCCTGAAAATCTCTCTCCATTGTCAATAGAAATTGACAAACCTCTGCTCCTAAATAGTGCAGCTGAGCCGGGCAGGATCCACGCAGCTGTAAAGGGCTCTGCTCTTGGGGCCCGGGAGCACTAACAATAGAACAAGCATGAGCTCTTTGTCAGCCTCAGACTCGGCAATTTTCTAACAAGGATTAAAGTTGTTTCTCCGCAGAGCTGGTGAAAAGAGATTTAGCAACATACCGTGCTTTCTTCATGCAAGTTAAAGAGAAGTAGTTAAGGAATGTCATTATTCTGTTGACTAGAGGAGATACAAAACAAATATATTAAATATGCACAACTCCCCTTTTTGCCTCATTTATAACATTTGGAGGATGATTCCATTAAGTATAACACTTATCGCCTGGGAACAAGCACTTCGCGTTTATTTTGGAAGTTTTATTTTTCGAAAGTCCAGCTGCTTGCCACCTGGAACGAGGTCTCAATACATACTAATGCACAATGCCTTTAGACCCTCTGTGGCTGATATTCCTAAATCTGAATCACAAGACCCCATAGGGTTCATATATGGAGGCTGCTTCAAGCAAATGATTTCTGGCAGAATGCAGCTTCTGATGATGGTAGCAAAGGAAAAATAGCTGCTTCGCCACGGCACAGATCTGGGATGTGTTTTCTGCTTAAATGTTTAGATTTTTATTGATTATGAATTGGCACAACTACTTGGTATGTTTCCATCCTTCTCCAGTTATTATGCTTGTATCAATAGGTAAAAAAAAAACCCAAAAAAACAGAAAGGAAGGAAAGAAGGAGGAAAGGAGGAAGAATGGAAGGATAAAAGGAAGGAAGGAGGAAGGAAGGAGGGAAGGAGGAGAGAAGAAAAGAGGAAGGCCCAATGCTTTCCAGGGCACTCCAGCGTGGTAGAATGGCTGTTTAAAGAGCCAGATCACTGTTGAAATGGAATAAAACCCAGAAATTCTCATTTTAGGAAATGTGAACTTTAAAATCCAATAGCTCAATTGAATTAAAGAACAAACTAAAATCTTAAAACATTGAAGGCTTTGGTATGAGTGAGAAGTATAAGCCACCCTCTAGGACCACTTAGTAGCTCTAGAGAGAAACAAGAATTTAGAATCACTAGAGCCCTACAGTGTTATCAGCACACTGAAAACATGCATGCTCTATCGGGGATCCATCATCACTTGTGTCGGCGGCACATCTACTTAATAACTACATTTGCGGCTCTGTTTCACTCACTTCCCGTTTCTAAACACTCGAATGCAAATTTGATATTAGTATAAATTTGATACAATAAAGCCACCCCACCCCCAAATTCAAGGCACCCCACTGAAACCATCCAGATTCACGGGACAGACCCCAGAGTACAATTTTTAAATCTCAAGCAGAGCCCTTCACAATTGCGTGTTAGCTTAGGAAAGGATGGAGGGCTGTGTTTAAGGGAAACTGAAACCAACTCACTGCAACTAAAAACAAGATGTGTTCAACCCAACTGACACTCTGTCAGCTAGGCACAGAGGTGGTCATCGAGGACGGGGTGGGGTACAGAGCACCTCCTGGACATGGCCGCTGAGGGTGGGCATCCACACAGCAGAGGAGCAGAAAATAGTCCCTGGTCAGGAGGGCAGAAGGAAGACAGTACAAGCCTCTCAATCTACTTGCTTAAGTGAGCTGGTCAAATGACTTGTCTGTACCTCAGTTTCCTCACCTGTATGAGGAGGCTCAGATTATGTAAGTTAGTTCTAACACAATAGCTCTGCAGAAATGCTGGCCATTTGGGGCCTAGGGAGACAGTTTAAGGTAGAACACATGCTTAGCATGTGTGAGTCCCCGTGTCCTAGTCTCAGCAACGGGACAAAAATACTGTGAAATTGAATTTGATCGTTTTGGGAAGAGGCATAACAAACTTGTGATCCACACAAACTAAACTGAAAGGAAACGTCAAAATCTCATTCTCCCAATTTTTATATGCTGCTTGGATATAGCTTCATTCTTTCAGAATAAAGAAACAGGAAAGTTTTGAGTTCTAGAGCTTTCTATTGTCTGTTATTTTGTTTTTAATCCAATTCATTTTTCTCTCTTACTGAAAGGCAGATATTACAAGAATGAAAGAATGAAGTGTAGTGAGGAATGAATGGGAGTTATAGAATTCTGGAGTATCACTTTTATGGCTATTGTTTTATATTAGTGCTAATTATTTTGAGACAGGGTCTTCTGAATTTCAGCGTAGCCTCAAACTTGCTATGTAGCCACAGGTGAACTTGAACTTCTGATCCTCCCTTCTATCCCTCCTGAGTGCTACAATTACAGGCTTAGCCACCATGCTCAGTTTCTATAGTGCTGGGGGGTCAAACAGAGCTCTGAGCATGCTAGGCAATCATTTTACTCTCTGAGCTACTTCTTTAGCCTTACATTAACATTATAGTTCTGATTATAAAGGCATCAGACACTTTTTCATATAAAGCTCAAGTAAAATGAACTAAATTTAACTATTAACGTCAATGAGGTAGATGTTATTAACATTTTTGCATATTAATTAAGTGGAAAACTGGATTTAGATTAAATAATTTACTAATTCAGATCTATACATCATATAAAATTTTTAATATATATTTTGGGTCCAGCATCTAAGTTTATAATTACGTTGTTGTATTTCCTTTCTGGAAACAAGCTATTTTTCTGTTCTGTCACCAAGAATGCTCAATTCTTTGAGGCAATTTGAAGCTTCTAGCATAAAAACAAGAAAACAACCCCTTTAATTCCTGGTGGCTGCTGACTGATCACGACACAGTACTATGACAAATCCAAGAGATTCCTCTCAACCATTTCAAAGATGTTCACCAAAGTTTCTTGCAACTTGAAGAAATCCACACTGTCAGACACCAAACATACGTATACATCTGCTAATGTAATGTGCAATATAAGGAAATTCTTTGAGGAACCATATTCTTTATTAGAATAATCACATGCCTGTTTTATAAATCTCTTATATAATCTACCCTCATAAATTTTATTTGACCTATTGCCTAATTTTCAAAAATACTCAAAAAATCATTTTTTAACTGTAACAAAACAGTGACCTATAGAGAAAAGATCATTGACTCATGCATAGGAGAACTCTATACATGTGACTTTCTTCATGTTCTGTCTGTTTCTTAAACACAGAACAGATGATACATGCTTTTTGATGTTTTATAATCAGGGGGATTTGTTTTAAGTATAACAGAAGACTTTGATGCTTTGCAAATTCTGAGCTTTTCCTCTGTTCATTTATTTATTTGTTTTGAGAAAGGTTCTGATAAAGATTACGGTGACCTTGAACTCTACATACAGTTGAAGGTGACCTTGAACTGACCTTCTTCCTTCTCCCTCCCACGTGCCAGGTTTATTTCCTTAAAGGAAGAAAAAGGTAAGATGTGTTAACAAGGGAGCTGGCATCTAGTAGACACTTGGTGAATGCAGAAATGAACTTCCCTGTCACTGGAGTTCCAGATTTCTTCTTTTTAAATATCTATGAATACTGTAGGTGAGAAAGTTCTAAATTAGGTCCTCTTCAGCCCCAGAGCAGAGTAGCTGATATAACAGCACCAGCTCCACACACTGTAAGGTGCAGAGGCTCTGTTTAGCTCACCGCTCTTTAATTAATCCCAAATCCTCATTTCAGTACATCCTAAAACCTTTTTCTATACTACATACAGGGTATCAAAATCGATATTGTTTTATATTATTTACTCTCATCAAGTAGGCAACTGCCTGTGTAAGTTTATTTGCAGCTCTCCTGATGCTAAAAGGCTAGTGATTATACAGTAAACATTAGTTATTCCACTCTTCTCTGCTAGGGACTAATGATGGGTGAATACTGGTTTGGTTACTACTAGCACAAAACAAATGAATGGTTTAGCAGAAATCAGTATGCTATTTACTAATACTGTCCTAATACTGTCTGTAACAGTCTGGAACACAGAAATCATTTAAGAATGATTTTTTGGGCACTATGACCATTTTTTTTCCCGGTTAGATGACAATTTACATACTCTATATAAAATTTTGGTCAATATTATACTTTAAATCAGTAAGACCTAAAGAAAGATACAGTAAACTTTAGGAATTGCTACTAAATGGTACAATTTAATTTCAAGAGATGATCTAGGCTTGAGAATTTGCTGTTTGAGGATCTTTCTAATTGAGTTTCTTTATAGAGAAAGGGAAGCATTCCAACACTGTGTCTTGAAAGTATACAGGGAATGAAGTAAGTGATTACCTTTCTGTCTCTGTCTTGGTGCATTCCCATCGTGGGTGTGCAGCAACCACAGAACCAATGGCTCTGCCTTATGTTGGGCTTCTCTGTGCCTTTGGTTTCTCAGCTTGCTAGCCCCATTGGTTTGGAATTTTATTACCAACTCCATCTCCCTAGCTATATGTATTCACATTAGTATTATCATATTATTTATATTAGTATTATCAACTCATCATTGTCTGCTATGAAAACAATACTATTCCCAATGAGGGAGAATTGGGTACTCTCATGTTTCATGCCTCTTATATTCTAGCCAGGTGTTGACAATAATACTGCACAATGTGTTTGTAAGTCCACCACAAGGTGTGAGTAGCCACAGTAAAGTCATAGAACCTTACTTTGATTGCGATCTTTAGCCCCTGCCAGAGTGTTTGAGACATAGCATACATTACAAATTTGTTGGTGGCCTTTAAAAAAAAAAAAAACCAAAATCTATTTGGAAATAGAAAATGCTATTTGTATACATAAAATAGTAGTAAGGTAGCCAGGCAGTGGTGGTACACGCCTTTAATCCCAGCACTTGGGAGGCAGAGCCAGGCGGATCTCTGAGTTCAAGGCCAGCCTGGGCTACTAAGTGAGCTCCAGGAAAGGCACAAAGCTACACAGAGAAACTCTGTTTCGAAAAACCACACACACACACACACACACACACACACACACACACACACAAATAGTAGTAAGGCTTTTCTATAAGAAAAGGACAGAATTCTGTCAGAGCCAGAGTCACTGCTGTTTTGAATCACATTTTACCAATAAAAAAGAATTTAATAGGGACTTATTAAATTGCTCCATTGGTAGAGTGATTGCCCTGCTTGCATGAGGGCCTGAGTTTGAACCCCTGCAGTGTGAAAATCCAATAGATATTAAAGTTGTTGAAATTATCAAGGAGACCATTGTACTTATGTAAAGAAATAGAACATAGGACTAAAATGGAACTTAGAATGTGACAGCCACTTCATTTTAGGTGATGAGCGATGTGAAGGAGGAAGTATCACGAATTAAAACCTTTCCATGTTCATATATGTGCACTCACACATGAAGTCAGACTAGCAAGGGAGGTAAGATTCTGTATTCAGCTCTGGGCTGACTTCAAGACTGTCACCCAAGTATCAAACTGCCTCTCCAGAATATGTCCAGGGGTCCTGTCCCCTGTTCTGGTTTTCTGAGGCTCTAGGGCATCTCTAGAGATGGGGCTGGCTGTCCTACAGGAGTACTTCCACCACTGAGTCACATATCTGGGAAATTTCTGTACCTGTTGACTCTGTGGGCCGTTTCTATTGCTGTGGAATTGTGGACTTCTCTTTGAGGATGCATGAGAGCATCTCAGAGTTTGAGCAAAGAACACAAGGAGAATAAAGCAGGGAGACCTTCCATGCTATGACCTTTCAGTCTCTATTTGGTGGTGAAACACTGGGACTGGGTATGAATTGTGTTGGTGCTAAATCTCTGGCAGCTTTCTAATCATCTACTCGAAACACAGGGAGAAACAAATAACATGGATGATTACTACAATCTAGTGATTTGGAAGACTATCAATTTAGTTCTGCATTGTGTTTTCATCTGTAAATGTATCTGTGACTACCTACTCTGCAGATGAAACAGTGGAACATTCTATGTGGAACCTCACTATTTCTCATGAAGGTCTGTGTGCTCTTAGAATAGAAACTCCTTTGGGCAGGCACTTGGTTAGCATCAGGCTTCCAGCTGTTTGCACAGTATGATTTTTAGAGGGGATCGATAAATGCAGGCTACTTAAAAACTGAGAGTAGCAAGAGGGGCTGGAGCATCTTCTTTTTTTTAATTAAGGAATTTTTAAAATTTATTTTACATACTGATCACAAATCCCCTCTCCTCCCTCCTTTCTCCCCACACTCCGCAACCCACCCCTTAGAATCCAACTACATGTGATAAAGCTAACACCTAGCATTTGTATCCCAATGTTCACCAAAGTTCTTTACACATGGCAGTGGAATAGTGCACAATATCCACCTTGAAGGGTCTTCTATACCAAGACAGAAATGCAGATAGGAGTGGCTGTGAGGAAAGCCAACAGAAGAACTATAGAGTAGAAGTAAGTTCAAGGGGATGGTAGAGCGAGCGTACATATGGGAGAGCTATGAATCAGAGTGTTGGCAGGAATAAGGTTGGAAGGAATCTTGTCCAGCCACATTCAGATGCTGCATCTTATCCCTACTCTAAGCATGACAGTGAACACCTTGAGAAATTTCAAAGCATAGCCATGGCAATGATTAAAGGGCTAGGAGAGAGGCCTATGAAGAGAAGCTAAACAAATAAGGATTATTTATCCGGGAGTAGACATATATGACAGGGGCCTTAATAACAGTCTTCATGCATAGGAAGGATTACTGCTTGGAGGATGCTAGTACTTGTTTTTTGTTCTCCAGTGAGAGGAAAGGGGAAGTAAGTTCAAAATACAGCATGAAGAATTTAGAAGAGGTGCGTGTTGGAACTTTCCTTTTTACAAATCAAGTAAGCTGCCCACATTAAGATAGCAACATTCAGATTTCTACCTTTTCTAGGCATGGGCTCAGACTAGGAAATAGAGGCTTTTGTTAGTGTAGCTGTTTTACAAGCATCTGGACAAATCATTCCTTAATTTAGCTTTCTGTCGAATCGTTCAGTAAATATACTGAATGATGATTTTTGCCAAAAGGCTACTTTGCCACAGAGATTTTTTTTTTCAAATTTGGATTTAGTCAATATTGGCAACTTAGCTGACACTTCTGTGCCCACCAGCAAATGGTGCCAAACCTGCAGAGGGGGTTGCACGGGGGAGCTGCTAGGGAGGTGACTCACAGAAGGGGAATCCACAAAGCCACGGCAGAAACTGGCCTAGAAGCCATGTGTGTTATTTGCTTATGGGGTTAAGATCGAAAGGAAGGAGAGCAGCTATGGGTTCTGTGCAAATACTGCACTGGTCAAGGGGTAGAGACGCTGGTCTCAGGGGAGCCTGGGCATCGTCAGTAATAAGCCACCAGTGGCCGGATGCTGTGCAGGCATGCCGAGTCAGCTGTCAGAAGCCGCATGTACCAGACTCTACATGCAAGAGTTAGGACCTCCAGACAAGCCTAAGGTGAAGGAAGCAGGAAGCCAACACTGAGTCACTTTGGTTCCACATCTCGCTTATGACCCACCCAACACCAGTGCGTAAACTCGACACTGTTTTTTAATATCTTCAGCGGCAATCCATCAAGGCTTTGTTAGTACCTTCGATGTGTGATGGAGATGTACAATTCTGCAAATGATGTTTTGAAACATTTCTTCAACATGAAAATCTTGCCACCTTCTGTTTGTCCAAGACAATTTCAGCGTTGCTGAGACGTCTTAGGGCATCAGCAACATTTCTTTTTTCTTAGGCAAGCAAAAATCTCCCATCAGTTTCCAAGTGTTCCCCCCCCCCCCCCTTAATTCTGAGCACAATTAAAGGTGAGTTAAGGCTCTGGTGGAAATCTAAAGAGCATCAGCAAATCTGAGCACTGCTCAGCTTTTGAATTGCTTTTTCTCCTTCTCGGTTCTTTTAAATGGTTTTCTATGGCAGGGGCATTTTTCTTAATTAGTCACAGCTAATTAGTGTTCTGGCATAGACGAGTAATCAGAAATGTCAGAACTGCAAGGCTACATCGCCCTAATCCTTTGATAATAATTTAGCCTCCTGGGAGGGCCCCAAGCCGCGGTAAGTAGTGACTGACAATAAGGCAAAATTAGGCGGGCGGCAGACCATTAGGATAGAAAAATAAAAAGCACTACCAAATCCTGCTGAGCACCATCAGGCAACTAACTGCACTGCCAGATGAGGTGCCTGTTTAAGCCTGTGTTGTTAATTAGCTGATTCTACCAGTGCCGCCACAGATGTCCAGGTGCCTCATGCAAAGATGTGTGTTTCTGGGCATGTGCCAAGTGACAATTGTGGACCATGATCACATTTCAAGAACTGAAGTTTAAGAAGTCCATGTATGTCTTGAAGATTCTTTTGAATTATCAAAGAAATAAGATCAACAAGCTACATTTTTTTTTCCTTGTTGAGTTTCTCTTAGGCAATTAGGCACGCTTATCTCAAGTTTCTCTGGTTTTAATTCAGCTGCAGCTTAGATTCAAGTGAGGGCCTTTGGCCTCTCAGAAAGGCGCCCGGACTTGCCAAAGCTATTTTGGCACACACTGTACATCAAAAGTAGATGCTTTTTTAAAGAAATTCTTACACTTACAAAGAGTAACTTTAAAAAGGAGGGTTAGTAATGCAAATGAACAGGGAGCCATGATGCTGCAATGTGAGAATCCCTTTTAAAGCGAAAGGAAGTCTGAGGTGGAAAGCAGTCAAGAGCAAGCTCGCTCTGAGCCACATCTCCAGAGGCCCAGGAGACCATCTCCACAGAGAAGGTCTGATTCTGAGTACCCGAAAAGAGGCCAAGCATCTTTCATGTTCAAGTACAGTAGGTGAAACGATGCAGGGAAATAAGCAAGTAAAAACGGAACAACATGTGGCAAACAAAGTGTGGAGCTAGCGGCAAGAGTACTAAGGCACGTGACCGCAAGATGGGCAAGAGACAGCTTCCACGATCCAGAGAACAAACTTTTAAAATCTACCGTTAGCATACAGCAAGACAGAAAAGTGCACAGCATGAGGATAGAAATAAACTTCTTCAGAGATCCTCAACTACCCCCGCTGAACGTACATTATTCACCCTTTTTGCTGATGGAGAAGAGAATTGGTTATGACACAGGTGTCATGGGAGTGCTTAATTTCTGATTGCTGTTAGGAAAGTCCTGGTTGGGCATAACTGGCCGAGACAGAATGTTCTACATTGGTCTTCTTTTTACATAGAGAACAAAACACCAAAGAAAATCCTTGTTAATAGAAATCGATGTTAATTTAAGTAAACTTTAGAACAATTGCCTAGTAATTGAAAGTGAAAGATCACGGAAAGAGGAAAGTTGCTATTTTTAAATTGGCATTCACACAGAAGAGATCTTTAATAAGAATAGAAATATGGGAGGACAAAGACAGTCTTTCACTGTATTGAGTCTCATCCCATATTCTTTGTAAGAGTGGGTTACAAGGAGAAGGAAAAGCCCTCACCCGGTGATAATGGTTTAAAACATATACTGTCATTTCTAAAGATAAATGATCAAAGGTATCATGGAATGGAAGCTTTATCTAGTGGACAGTATTTTCTCCCTTTCTCTTTCTTTCTCTGTCTTTCTTTCTTTCTCTTTCTTTCTTTCTCTTTCTTTCTTTCTTTCTTTCTTTCTTTCTTTCTTTCTTTCTTTCTTTCTTTCTTTCTTTCTTTCTTTCTTTCTTTCTTTCTTTCTTTTTGAGGGAAGAGGGTCTTGCCATATAGCCTAGACTGGCCTTGAACTTGATCCCCCCTGCTTCAGCCTTGTGAGTGTAGGAATTACAGGTGTGTACCATCACACCCAGTTCAGCAATCACTCTAATCTACTCTTTGACTTAAATTATTCTTGGGGCATTTAAATAGCAACAAATCGAATCTTTAAATGAGTTAGGAGCAGTGTTACTGAACTCTTGCACCAGAACATTTTGGCAATGGTGTGGCAGTCTGGATAAAAACATCCTGAACACTAACGTCTCTTTCTTATTCAGGTGTCCAGAGATAAGAGACTGTAAGAACAAAACTAATTTTATTTTGAAATCATATTTCATTGTATTACTTTCATGTTTTTTATGATAGCACAAATAGGTGACTAAAGCTATTTATACAGTAAAGGCTAGTTTGCACCAAAATGTTTAATTCAGTGTTTGGTTTTTTTTTTTTAACTAGGAAGAATTCTTTTCATGCAATGTCTTTAGAAATGAATCCTCTATAAAACTGTTTGGATGAGTATAACTGATTAGCTATCATTTAGAGAATTACATTTAATTTTATAACACATCACAACAATGTTTTAAAAAAAATCTCATAAAGATGAAACTCCTCAACAATTAAGTATTTAATCAGTTTATAACACAAGAGAATGCTTAATCTGCATGATTTGCCAATTAGACACTGCACCCTGGTGTGCCTTCAGCAACATGAAAACTAAGACGAGATTGTTTTAAGGGGATTCCAGTTGGGCAAGCCCAATAAATGTACAGTTTAGAGAACTGGATAGTGTTGGTGTCCTGGAAAATAAGATGTGCTTTGGTGAGTCTTCTGTCTCAACTCTAAGCTCATGGATTTTAGGGAACTATTGCAGAGAGTACCCTAGTAGTAGATTTTGCTGGGGGATATCAGTCTTCACTTCTGACCTGTCACTTTTCAGCTGAGAGAACCAATATACTCCAGAACGTCCCCAGGCTCTCTCATGACACAGAGACACCTGTGGCTGTGTTCTAGGCCCTGAAGCCTGGGAAAGTAAGTAGACAGTCTACCTAAGAGGAACCATAGGCAGCAATAAAAGGGAATTGTGGGTCTGTAGAGATGTGTGCGTGCATGCACACCACAGCCAACATGAGGAGGTCAAGTATAGCTTGTAGAAGTTGGTTCTCTTATCCATGGCTCCCAGGAATTGAACTCTGGTGGTTGTGCTTGAAGGCAGGCACCTATACCCAGAGGCACCTTCCTGACCCACAGCTATTCTTTAATGTAGACTTTCTTTTCTACTGATCCACTGAACTTGATATTGCTTTTTAGCTACGACACTTTGCTTTCATCTGATTAACACAAAAGAAGGAAAAATTGTCACCCTGTTGTGCAAGACTCCTGATGCAACCAACCCAGTGATTTCCACCACCATTGCTAAATTAAAAACACAAAAAAATCATTGGATTAAAAATCTGGGTTTCAGAAAGGATTTGAAATTCTAGGTGAAGATTTTCAATCTGTCTCTACTAACTAAACTGAATATTATACAGATGTTTGAAAAAAAAAATCACCTATCCAATTAATGGCAGAAAGAAAGCTTGAAGAGAGGAGGGATGTGTGTGTGTGTGTGTGTGTGTGTGTGTGTGTGTGTGTGTGTGTGTGTGAGATCTGTCTGTGTGTCTGTCTGTCCATCTGGTGAGTATGTCAGAGGACAACTTGCTGGAGTCAGCTCTGCCTCTCCATCTTGTGGGTTCTAGGGACTGAATTCAGCTTGTTACACTTGTCACCAAATGCTTTGACCAACCGAGCCATCTTGCCAGCCCTCCACCTTATTTTTTGAGAGTTTTTCACTGAGCCTCGAGTTCACTGATTTAGCTAGCTGGCTATGTGGCTGGCCAGTGAGCCCCAGAGACTGTCCCATCGTCTCCACCTCTAGCACTGGGATCAAAGGCGATCATCATAGTGCTGGGATCTGAACTCAGGAACTCATGCTTGCAGAGCACTTTACCAACTTAACTGCTTCCCCAGCCCTTGATCAGAGACGTGCGTTAAACTCATTTTGTTTGTTAGCAGCACAGTCCGGCCATTTACTTATACTCTGTAGAAGCTAGTCCTGTCCTAAGCACAAAGTGCTCTATAAGTTTAAGCACTTACAGGATAAAAAGATCAGCATGATAGCTGTACTAATGGTTTTTGACCTTTAGAAGGTACTTAGGATTTTGATACTTCTAGATTTAATATAAAAATCTAAATTGGCAATACTTATGTCTTTAGGACTAATACAGATTTAAACCATTTCCATTTTTCATTTTTTTTTTTTTAAATTTTTTGAGACAGGGTTTCTCTGTGTAACAGCCCTGGCTGTCCTGGAACTTACTCTGTAGACCAGGCTGGCCTTGAACTCACAGAGATCTGCCTGCCTTTGTTGCCCAAGTGCTGGGATTAAAGGTATGTGCCACTACCTCCTGGCCCACTTTTCACATGTTGAGGTCAAGAAACAAAATCACTTCTCTATGCATGTTGGAACAAGACTAGCAGGATGGACAGGCCGCAAGTTTCATTCCACATGGTATGTGGCCACGTCAGAATAGTGGGGAATGCTTCTGTTCTCATTGCTAGACATCCCAAAACAATAGGCACAAATCTAGGGCAATGGTTATCCTTGCACCTCAGTCAATGGTACACCACTATTTAAACTGAGCTCATGGGTATTTCATCATAAAATTAGGAGCAATTAAGATGCTTAATTGATGAAAATGTATTAGAGGCCAAGGATATCTTAAGAAGTGTGGCAAGTTTCACAAATACTTTGCTAGCCCTTCTCATAGTTAGGGGATCATCTACAAAGAAGACTACATAAAATAACACACGGGTTCTTTTTTAAAGGGTCAGAGACACTTTAAAATGAATGTGTGTCTTGTAGACTAATAGTTTATATATAAAATAGTGTTGGCATATTTCTAAACTAAGTGAATTTCATGTGGGCAAAAAGCCTATTATTCTTTAAGTTAATCCCTTATATTGTATGATCAGAAATGGAGCCGCTGGCATCTTACCAAATTGGATAAAAACAACTCCAAGTTAACACATTATAATGTGTGTGTGTGTGTGTGTGTGTTGATCTGCACCTGAACTGAGGAGGCTCCGTTTACTTACTTGGATAGGAAGTAGTCTAATTGGAAGAGTGAAAGTTTACCACTATGCCAGAGTACTATTGTTCTCTTCAATCTTTTATCTGTAATAGGCTATGGCTGCTAACAGTGCACTTAGGGTCATTATTTTCAACTGTTTCTTGACACCTAACAATATTATTTTAAGCTCCAGCCAAGTAGATTTCCAATAATTATATAATGTCTCTCAGTAATGATCTGTTGCTTAAGCTACACGTTCTTCTTTACCTTTCAACACACACTTGATAACCTCTCATTTACTAACTGTAATTGAGGCAAATTCAGCCTTGGCTAATTAGGGGCTCTTAGTACCCCCTCATATATGCTATTCTTGATGACATACCAATAGAGTCAGGGTTCATTTTCATTTTTAATTAAAGTAATAAATATGTGTAACTTAAAAAAAAAAGAATGTTTGAGAACATCACAATTATATTACAAATAACAAGTCCAAAGCTCTACTGGGGATGCACAAAAATGGGAAGAACTTCTTGACTAAAACACAATGTTTTGGAAGCAAACCTACCACCAAGCTAGATGCTTAGGTGCTGGAAAGAAAGAACACCTCACTGGACAATTACATGAACGTACTATGTGAATGCTGGCCTCCTTGGATCTGCTTTAGTTAGCTCTAGAAATTATTGCACAGTCTTCTTCGGAAGTTCAGCAAATGAAGAGGAGCTAAAGTGGAGAATATCTTTGAGGTGAAAAAAAAATTCTACCTTTGCTTACTCTCTGGCATAACAATGGTTAAGCTTTGCAACAAGTAGGTCACCAAGACAAGAACGTTGAAAATCTTCAGAAAACAGCCCTCCCTTCCAACAGTGACTATCCAGAGGGGACTATTTGCATGATGGATCTACCTTATTTTCTCCATCAAATATATATGTGCTCTAGCTAGGAAGAAATGTAACAGAAATAACATCAACTCATCGTTCTTTTTCTGTTCAACATTTTTGAAAATCACCACATAAGCAAAAAAGTAAAAGAGAAGTCGGAAATGAAACATATGCCCGTCAATTCAGAGCAATTCCAAATGGAAGCAGAAGTTGCTAATATGGTTTCAGTATTTTGTAAAAGAGCCAGCTGGATAGATGATAATTTTCCTACCCCTGCAGGGCATCAAAGCTTTTAGGAAATCATTCTTTTCACGCACATTAACACGTAGCTTATTAAAACAGATGATACTTTTATTGTAAAATGGCCTGGAAACATAAAGTCAGGAGGATGAGGTTCACTTCGACCACCCCATTGCACAGACAGCATCCACTGACATGACAGACCATGGCGAAGAGGATGACGTAGTGGGACCCTCTGTAACTGCCACAGCTGAAGTGTCACCACGAAGCCCGTGAATTGCTGTTATGAAAACATTTGCAGTAACTTGCATAATTAAATGAAACTGCCAGAAAAGCATTTGTAAAATGCAGAGAAGATGCTCGTAAATACACTTCAAAAAAACAAAAACAAAACAAAAACAAAAACAAAAAACCTAGATTTAGAATCAGTACTGGGGCAAGTTGTGCAGTTTTGTCAACAGCATGATACCGTTTTCTTTGACCTGAGTGTTCGTGGGTCCAAGTAAATAACACCACTCTTATTTAAGTTGAGTGCCTTCTTAGTTCCTTTAGAGAACCTTGACCAAGTATCTAAAACTAAGCCCCAGGCCTACTTGTTATGCTTAAATGAAGACCTTAGTATGGACAAAAATCATCACATATTTTACATACACATCAATATTTTAAATCAAATGTTCAATGTCCTGTGGCTGTGGCAGCTACTTACATCAAACAACTTTTCTATATACATTTCTTCATTGACTTTTTCTCGAAGAATATCCTGGTTCTGCCGAACAAACATAATGTAGGTGTCTGCCAGATCCATTCCTGGTTTCTGTTGTATGGGAAAAAAAAATGTCAGTTCTCATTTCTGAAGCTTTCATTTAATATTTTGGAAAACAATTTTAATAGCTGTTGAAATTGTCCACCCCTCTGAAATACGTTTATACCAAATCAACAATGACTAGCATGTGTAAACATTTATCACTGATCTTTACTACTTAAGGTCACATCCACTATTGTTAAGAAGATTAGGAATACATGGTTGTAAACCTATGCTTATCTTTTAAAAATATTTATTTTATTTTTAATTATTTGTATGAGTGTGTCTATATGTGGGTATGTGTAAGTAGCCATACACATACACAGCACTAGAAATATTGAATTATCCTGCAATTCAATTGTGATTACAAGCAATTGTGACCTGCCCAATAGGGGTGTTGGCAACCAAACTCAGGTCCTCTGAAGGGGAGCATGAAACTTGTAACTGCTGAGCCATCTCTCCAGCTTCCCATACATGTCTTTTTTTTTTTCTTTTTTTTAAATGAGTATCTTGAAAAGTCAATGTGCCGAGAAGTATAAAAGAGGAGATTAAAAGAAAACTACTCAATGGAAATACCATGTCCTAATTGTAAGTTATACAGCTGACTTTTCATCACCTGCGTATTGCTCATCAATGGTATGAAAACCATTAAGTGTCCTTGATTTGCCTCTTTAGAGTACTGTGAGTATTCAAGGAATACAAAACCAGTCTTCTTATTAAGATTAGTAAAATACTAGGAAACTTGAGAAAACATTTAATACGAACTAAAACAGAATATTTTTGATTGTCTATTGCTTCTACTCATCATTTACCAATACTACCTTATGGATTTATTATATTACAGAAGTGCAGTGAGATCATCTATAAACTCATTTCTTGCATATGGCCAAAGAGGTGAACTAGCTAACTTGCTAAGTTACCTAGCATCTGGTATTTTCTCCTGTTAGAAGAGGCAGGGTAGTTAGAATTATTCCTCCTTGCTTTAGACTAGTGGTTCTCAACCTTCCTAATGCTGTGACCCTTTATTACAATTCCTCATGTTGTGGTGACCCCAACCATAAATTATTGCGTTGCTACTTCATAGCTGTAATTTTACTACTGTTATGAATCTTAAGATAAATATCTGATAAATGACCCCATGGGGGTCACGACCCATAGGTTGAGAACCACTGCTATAGATTTTTTTTTTTTTTTAAGAAGAAAAATCAGTATGAGGGTCAAAAGTCTTCATGGCTGCCAAAGTGATTTCCTTCTCAACTTATCATCAGCTCTTTCTCAAGTTTCATATGCTAGGTTGACTGATGGAAAAAATTATTTACATTACTTTCATCTGGGGTCAACTCATAACCTGTATTGAGTTATTTGATTAGAGTATAACATTAGTAAGAACATAACAGTAGAACTGATAGCCAAGTTAGATAGTTAAGCTTACACCACCTCATGGACATAGAATGTGGTTACAGCCTTTACTAATAGACTGATTTGTCAAAGTGAGCACTGAAAGAAAATCAGATCAAAGAGGACATGATCTATTTAACTATTACTACCTCTGCAAAAGCAGCACAGGTATGGTTCTGACTGACGATGGCAACATAGTAGAGCATCTTCTTGTGAGGGACAGAGAGTCTTGGCCACTTTATGTTCTTTTTGAGGAAGGTGGACTGGTATTTCATTTGCCATAATGAATGCCTATTTCCAAACCATTGCATTCATAGGTACCAGGGTATTTTATTTAAGTGAGAAACATCAAGATTTTTTTGTTAGATACTTGTTTTTCTGTGCAGTAAAAATAACTGCATTTTTTTTTTTTTTGAGACAGGGTGCCCTGTGGCTTAGGTGTCCTTGAACTTGCAATGTAGATGAAGATGACTTTTGACTCTGATCCTCTTTGCCTCCATTTTTCAAGTGCTTGGATTACCATTGTTCACCACTATGCCATTTTATAAGGTGCTGGGAATACAATACATGGTTTTGGGCATGCCAGGCAAGTATCTAATAATTGGGCTGTACCTCCAGCCTTGATAACTTAGATTCACCTTAAAGTATAGACAACAAAAACTCAGGAATTTTTACAACACAACCCTGATGCAACTAAATTATGTTAAAATATAAAATAACTATTTATACAAATGTTCACATAAATGTGTCCTTTAAGAGCAGCCATATGTAATAGAGGCATCCACCTAGTGGAGGCGATGAACAAATCCATTCCTTGTTTTTCTGCAGAATCCTCACAGCCAGTGTTTGAAAGTTTAAGTAACCACAAGGATAATGAACAAAAATCGAAGTTGCTTTTAGTTTTGGGAAGTGAAGTTTATAAATCAGTTTTTCAGGTGAAAAGGTAGAGTCATTTGTACAAAGATCACCAGTCCTGATTCTACAGCAGCAAATGACCCATAGGGTAAGTATTTTTCTCTGTGCCTCTCAAACTTTGTCAAAACACTGAAAATGAGAACATTCAGATAGCATGATGCCCTGGAATGAAAATGACATGAGGCCAATTTTCTGTACTTACTACTGAGGTAGCTCAGCATCTGAGTTTCATGCAGGTGCCTGGAAATAAGAAGCTATGACACCCGTAATAGCAAGGCATCGAGGGCAGTCTGGCTACACCAGAGCTGAAAGGGAGGCTTGTCTTTCCATCATTTCTCCCTACCCAAACCTTTTTTATTTCCACCCCTCAAGAGAAAACTATGCTTAGAAGTTTAATCCAATCAATCACTTCCCCCAGCAGAGTCAGTGGGACCCGTGGTGAGCAGTGGCTGGCTCCCGTTCGTCTTTCATAGACACTCCGGCCTTCTTGATCACTTCCAAGCTAACAACTGACGCCATAAAACATTGTCCAGGAATTGTTTACCTTTCATCCTCTGAAACCCACAAACACTTTGCAGCTGAAACAGAAAACTAAATTCCAGTTCCCCACTGGCAGACTCCAGCTCAAAGCTGACCGCTGAAGCGAGTTCTGCAACTTTCTAAGTGTGTGAGGTAAAGCTCATTCGAGTTTGCACTTTCAAAATCGCATTTTCTTCTCTTTTGGCAAACTATGATGTTCTCGCTCGGAAAATAAAGCCTCGACTTCTTAACATTCCTCATTAGCATTATTCCTTCCTTTATCTTGGCGCTGTTTACCTATTCTTGAAACTGTGACATATGGGAATTTCACACCTAGTGAATATATTTTCATGCAGTTTGTGGCACGAGACTATAATCATTAAAAGAATATACACAAGTAAGAGTAACTGCAACACCTGGTGACATGTTCCAATTAGAGTTATAGTTCTTTAAAACACTTTATACTTCATTTGGTGCATGAAAGGGTAATTATCTCCGATAAATTGCTGAAAAAGATGCAATTTTCCTTTTAAGTAGTTTCTGCCTTCAGTGCAAATATGTTTGGATAGAAGACATTATCATTGGCTCGGTGCTCCTTTGTGCCAAGGCTCTTGTTATGTGGCAGTGGAATTTACACCTTTGAAAAGCCACCAATTCTAGTTGCAACATCAACTGTTACCGTATGATGTTAGCTAAGCATGCTGATGTTAGCTTCCCGTGTATGTTTTTGGAGAGGAGAGGAAATGGATGCTTGCAACTGCACCGGGGAGGTGGAGGTAGCTCTAAACTCTGGTAAAAGCAGCTCTGCCTTCCACTTCCACCAGAAGAGCGCCCTTTGAAACTTCAATAACGATGGGCTTCCATGCCTTCTCATCAAGAACCGAGTACCCTACAGAGCCATGTTTAGAAATCTTTTCTGTATCGGTAATTAAATTATAGCCTCCTTAATGAATGTGAGAAAATAACAATTAAAAACCACACGGTGAGCACTCTATTAAATGCAATTTAGGAATGTAAAATTATTTTTTTCCTATTTTCAATTTAAGCCTTGAAACCTTGAGTTTACTACATAAACTTTTCCAACTTGCTTAGGAGGCTAGTGTCACCAAACATAAAGGATTCTTAAATTAGTTTTAATCTCTAACCAGGAAAGGCAAATTTTGGCCAACAAAACTATAGTAAAGGGACATGAAGATATATTAAAAAAAAAAAGTACCCCCAACGAGCATAAAGAAATCAGTAGCCATGGAAGGAAATGAAGGATTTTCAGGCGGGTTCTTCTGACATTGGTTGTAGAAGTAACTGAATACATCAGGGAATGAAAGAGTAAGAGTGCAGACTCTGGCATAGTTTTTTTTTCCTCCCAAGCATTAATTACTAGTTAACCCAGCAAGATGAACATACCACTTAAAAAGAGAGAAAAAAATTCCTTGCTAATTATATGCTGCAAACGCTCTAACTTCCTGCTGCTCTACCTAATCACACAGGTGTGAGTTTTCGCTTCCCCATTCATGGGTAGGTAGGTATGACACGGCAGTCAGTTTTCACAGTGACAGATTTAGATACAGAAGAAGCTGCTTAACCTTCCACTGGAGGTTAACAATACCCTACACAAACACTGTCATGGAGTCTGTTTAACAAGGAGACACATTTTTAAATATACCATTCCTGTCTCAAAGATTAACTAGACGCTACAGTGTAATTGACTTAATTTATAAGTGCACTTCTTAGTTTCTAAAAAAGAAAAAAAAAAAAAAGAAATAAGAAAAGTAAAGAAAACTTGCGTGGGAGAAACAAACAAGTGTGAAACTGTGCTGTCCTCTCGCCTTGTGCATCGTGATGGCTTGTACGGTTTGTAAATGAAATGCCCACTTTTGGCTGTACATTCCCACTGACGAAGTGAAAGGCATGAGATAAGAGGATGGCTTTGGAATCTGAAAGTGTGGCAGAAACCCAGGAACCTTTTGTAGCCTAGCGCTGACATGCAAGGCTCAACAATAACTCAGCAACTGATTATTTGGGAACACATAATTGTCTTGGTGACTATTAAAAAACAGCATGCTTTTTCACTGTCTACTGTATATATTTCATTATTTTGGCATTTACACATTATTTACACATTAGACAAAAACGATTAAGTATTCCCATGGTGATATTGTAAAAAAAAAATACACTTGATTTACTTCATTACTTTTTTTAAATGAAGTATCCTAACTATATTGCACCTATGTAGAGAGTCAACAGGAAAGAGAGTCAAAACTGTCACACTAGATTGATGCTAACTTAAATATGTTATGGTTAGCTCTCTATGGAGAGAGGACTAGTTTATGGAAAGGGGCAGAGGGAAGAAATTTAAATAACAATTTACAAGGATTTTTTTTAAAGACTTTAAAACAGATTTCTATTTTTTTAAATAGTGAGACAAATGCCACCTATTAATTGACATATACGAGGCCCTAAGTTAGGTCTCCAGCACATGCATACACACACAGAACACAAACACATGAGTGGAAAAATCTGAATTAAAGATGGCACAACCTTTAAAAAATATTTTCCAGACTTGAAGCATATAACAAAAATGTTTTAAGTTATGTGCATACCAATCAGTCTTAGACTTTCGAGGTAGAGTGCTCTTTTACTGGAAAGTTTATGCTCTGAGTAGGTGCCTTTTGCATGCTTCCCTAGTAGTCAATAAAAGTCAGAGTCCTCCCACAAAGTCCGGGAATACCAGGCACTGGAATGTGCTATGTTTAAAGCCCTGTAATGTAAGTAGTTACACTGCTTTCACTCAGATGAAAGCTCTGTATTATTTCTTTTAAGGAGAGACACAGTTTATATTACAACATGACTAGATATGGTTGCTCTAAGCATGTGTTTTGGTTATCACTGGAGAAATTATATTATTTTATTATATTATATTATTTTCCTCCTTCCCTTTCCTCCCTCCAACTCCTCCTATGTACCCCTTCTACTCTCTCTCTCTCAAACTCTTGGCCTTTTTTTTTTTTAGGTGTGTGTGTGTGTGTGTGTGTGTGTGTGTGTGTGTGTGTGTGTGTAGGTATATATCAACATACATGTGTGTTGTTTATATAACACTTTTGGTTTATTACTGGAGAAAATCTTTCCAAGAACAAAGTTATTTAAACATTAAAAGGAATACTGGGGCAGAGGCCCCATGAGTGTTTCCCCTTCAGTGTTAGCATGTCTATTGGTATGGTCCTTGTTTGGGTCTTATCTAGGCAGCCATGCTGATGAGTCAAAGAACTACACACAACCAAGGAATGCTGATGGCAGGAGAAACAGTCTTCCTCTGGGAAGAGCCCAGCAATTGACTGTCCAATACTAAGGAGTCAGCCCTGAAATCACATCCATAAAAGTGCCATATGGTCTGAGCAGGTTGTGTTTATATACTTAGTACACACACACACAGAGCAATATATATGTATATATATATATATATATCTCGACACATACATATGTTGATATATATATCTATACACACAATTAGCAATATAAATGTATATATATCGACACACGTATATGTTGATATATATCTACACACACACACACACACACACACACACACACACACCTAAAAAAAAATGGCCAAGAGTTTGAGAGAGGGAGAGTGGAAGGGGTACATAGGAGGAGTTGGAGGGAGGAAAGGGAAGGAGGAAAATAATATAATTATATTTTAATTTCAAAGAATAACAGTGTATTAAAAGCCAAATAATTGAAAATGAAAAAAATAAAAATGAATAATGAATGATACTCAAGGAAAGGAGGAAGAATAAGTTTTTCCACTGAGATTTTATGGATTGCTATACCTTTTCCACTAAGGCTGAGCATCTGGAATATCTCCTGCTACTTCTGATCCGTGATAAGCATCACTCCCACTTCCTTTGGAGGACCAGGTGTGGATATAGCAGCCTTTAACCAGGAATGTGCTAATGTGTGTATCAGATGGAAGCTCCACACTGTTGCATTGCTGACTGCTACATTCATGCTGACTGCTACGGATACAAGGTGACACCTCTCTGTTCTGTCTGCTAACTTTCCCCCTTGTATCTGCATATGTTACAGTATCATTCACTAAAATTACATGAGGATTTGAGGAGGTCCAGCTAAGAATCTGTGTGTACTGCTTCATGTTTAGTTTTTAAGGCTTAGAAGGACTGGGATTAATTTAGTTAACTGAGAAAAGGAGGCCTGAAAGTGCTGGAATGCTACTGGCTGGGGACAGGCCACTGACTGGTTGAGCTTATAAAAGAAGAGCTAAAGGGGGCGGGAACAGAACCAAACAAAGCAAAGCAAAAGCAACATTAAGGTGGCCAGGACAAGGGAAGACAAGCTTTCTGTCAGAGGCACATCACTCCTGCTTCATGTCCTGGTGAGCACACAGATCCTTCCAGAGAGGCGTGTTCCCCAAGTCCTGCCTGGCTTTTCCTCTGATGTTAGTCCTGAACGTTAAGGTGACTTTATCTAAATAATAAACAATATCAGAGGCATATATGTTAAAGGAGAAGGAGCAAAATGTCAGCGCCACTGAACTGCTGTTGTAACTTCAGACCTCATTACTGACTTGTGCAAATTGCTTATTTTCCCAAAATAAAAGATAATGAAAATATCACTTTGTCAAACACACCTGTGTTTTCTTTTCAAAGATGGGATCAGAACCTGCAGGGGAAAACCTGGGGGCTGGCAGCAACATCAGTCCCAGATGTATATTTACGTATGTGTGTGTATGCATATATTTGTGGATACTATACAATAGCCTCTGGTATGTTCCTTCTTAGGAATTATCTGCCTGTCTCTCTTTGAGTCAGGGTGAGTCACTGCCACTCTACATGGGTTTTTCATGTGGGCTCTGGGCAAGAAAACTCGGGAATTCATACTTGCATGGCAAGGAGTTTACAAAGTTCTTACCCCTGCCTCTGATCTCAGATATTTCAAATATGCCTTATATCACAAAGCGTACTAATAAATACTTGGCTCTCCAGGATAACCCTGCAATGCTAGTATCCTTAATTCGAAGGAAAGAAGATGGAAGCCACAGGTGAGTCAGCTGACAGTGGACTTAGGAGGGACCTGAACCTGGATACTGGACTTGATGTCATGTGTGCAATACAGAGCTAATCTTAAGCCACATTTGTGGAGCTTTAAGGTGAGTATAAGGATAGAGAGTTTAAAAGGATTGCTACTGAAGAAAACACTGATACTGAACTGGCCATCTTGTCTCTTATGTTAGGTTCCTTTCAAGATAAACACAACACTCCTCTCCCTCCCCCACTTTCATCCTCACAAGCTACTATTTCTAAGTTCCTTGGTGGCAACCCTTAACTATTCTGGCAGCTTTCTACAGGAGAAGTTAAAAGGATGTGTTGTTTTTAAATGTTTTATGTGATTTGTCCACAGCAATACAGATGCAATCAATAAATGCTGATTTTGTAGAATGTAGTCATTAGATTTTATTTTATAATCAATGGTCATGCATGATAATAACTAACATTTACTGAGTACTAACTGCACTATAGGAAGCCTGGAAAGTGCTTACTCACAATAAACCTGTAAAAGGCATAATTATATTTTCATTTAATAGACAAAGAAATTGGTGCCCAAGGTCACATTGATATTATAAGCAAAGTGATGGAGGGAGAATTCAAGCCCAGGCATCCTGGCCCCGCTAAGGAACCATACTACCTGTTTAAAAAAAAAAAAAAAAAAACAACAAAATAAAAAAACAAAACAAAACAAAAAACAAATACCCCACATTATTGTCTCAAGTGATACTTTACAAAGGTGTTTGTTCATTTATCTTAACTTTGTGTGTATGACGTGTGTTCCTGAGTACGAGTGGAGCCTGTGTGAGAGAACAGTGGTGGGCCCTGGTGTTCATTTTCTGCCTTCTGTGAGGCAGGCTCTCTCTTTTGGTGCTCACTGCTGCGTATGCCGGGCCAGCTGGCCCACATTCTCCTGGGGTTTCTCATCTCCCTGTCTCCCATCTCACTGGAGGAATGCTGAAATTTCAGACACAAGTCATCATGCCAGGCTTTATGTGGGTTCTGGAGATCTGATCTGAACTCAAGTCTCCACACTTGAGAAATAAGTGCATTTACCTACAGAGCCATCTCCCCAGCATCCCATTCCATTTTATTTTTTATTACATCTTAGTTTTTTTTTTTTAAATTTTGTGTACATATATGTGTGGGGTGTGTGCATGCATGTGTAGGGGTAAGGGAACAACTTTGGGGAGTCGGTTCTCTCCTACCATCTGGGTTCTGAGGATTGAACTCAGGTCATCAGGCTTGGTACCAGCTGCCTTTAGTCACCAAGTCACCTTGTTGCCCTCCCTCCTTTTCAGAACATACAGTGCTTTTAGCTACATCTTACCTGTGCCACGGATTGGCATACTTTTTATTTTTAAATATTTTATTTTTATCTTTGTGTGTGCATGTGAGTGCAGAAGCCAATGGAGGACAGAGGTGTTAGACTCCCTGGAGCTGGGGTTATAGGCAGTTGGGAGTCACCTAACAAGTATGCTGGGAAGTGATTCTGGATCCTCTACAGAAGTAATACACGCTCTCAATTGCTGCAGCATCCCTCCTACCCCAGACAGGCAATTTTCAAAACTGTTGTTAATTTTAGAACATATATTAGTTCACTCAGTGTTACCAAGCTTTTGGTTTGGGCCTAGTACTCCCGTTTATAAAGCCAATGTGAACTGTCTCCTCTTGGTCCTGCGCTTAACATGCTGGCTGCCACTCTCACATCTGTAGTCCTTTCTTCTAGGTGTTGTTGTGACAGAGCCACCATACCCAGGTCTTGTTTTTGTTTGTTTGTTTATTTTGTTTTTTTAAGCCAATTGGATGTGGTGCTACATGTCTGTAATCCTAGAACTTGGAAGGTGGAGGTATAAGGATCAAGATTTTAAAGTCATCTTCAAATATAATGACTTCCAGACCAGCCTGGTCTACGTGAGATCCAGTCTAACAACCCCTCCAAATTTCAAACCATCTGAAATCTTCACCAACATGAATACTGTAAAGCTCTCTGATGGGATGGTGAGCTGCATCTACTAAAACTGTGCTCATAAATGCTATACTTAAGTTGCTTGATTTGAACAATCTCTCTTTCTCCTCCTCTTCACCCACTTCTCTTATCCAGGGTTTCACTCTGTAGCCTTGGCTGGCCTGGGACTTGCCTAAACCAGACTTGCTTTGAGTTCACAGAGATCTGATCTACCCGTCTCTACCTGAGTGCTGGAATTAAAGGCATGCACCGCCATGTCTGGCCAAACAATTTCTTACTAGCTTTTACTCATACTCAATTGTGAGGTAATTTCAAGTGAGCAGCTCTTGGGAACATGAATATCCCTACCCCTTTTAGAATATAAATATTTAATTTCATAGGTAATTTTTAATTTTATACTGGATCAGTGGTTTTATTGATTTGTTTTCAAAACAATTTCCAAAAAGTGATAGTATTGTGAGAAAGTATTATTCCTTTCACAGACTGTTCTTTCCTAGCACCTGTCTCATCATCCCACGGGGGACTGACATCTTGGGATCTACTTTCTCTTGGAAGGACTTAAACAGATATTCAGAATTCAGAGTAGAAGCTTGTCATAGGACTAATGCAAGTCACATAACTCCTTTGCCCATTTTATAGAAGACTTAACTGAGGTCACCTAAGTAAAAGCCCCAGGCCATACAGTTAATCCAGTTGTCCAAGGCCACATAAGATGAATGAAAACTCAACCATTACTAAATCCTAAGCCAGTGAACCTCTGTGTGAAAAAGAATTAATTAATATTAATTAATTGTGTGTGTGCCATTAGATGTGTGTGTGTGTGTGTGTGTGTGTGTGTGTGTGTGTCTTTGTGTGTAGGTCAGAGGATAACTTGAGGGGGTTAGTTCTTCCCTTCCTCTGTGGAGTTTTGGTGATTGGATTCAGGATTCAGGGTTAGTGGCAAGTGTCTTCACCCATGGAGCCAACTCTCCAGCCCCACTTCTCAATTTTTTAAAGTTCAACTTATCAATTCTTTTCATAGAGTACTTTTTTTGGTGTTGTATCTAAATGCTCATCATTAAACCCAAGGCCCTCTATATTTTCCTTTACATTTTCCTTTAGAAGATGTATTCTTTTGTACTTTGCATATGATTCTATGATGTCTTAATTTTTATAAATATAGAGCCAGTACTCGCCTTTATCTATGAATTTTCCTTAAAAGCCCAGTTCAGACAGATATACTTGGGGAGCATTAACATAAACAATAATAACAACTGGCAAGACCTATTCATAGTTTTCAAGTGAATAGGCATTAGCAACAGAACCACAAGGTACAGATCTGAGGGGAAAACTCACACACTGGTAATCTGCACTGGCCAGGACACTTCTATGGGACAGATAACTCTGCTCCAGGGGATAACTTGATTGAGTTGTGGCCATGGCACTTGCAATGCATCTAAGCAGTGACAGGTATGATGACGAGCCTGAGAATGTCCACCACAGTGTTGTTCATGTTGGCATGTCTATATACTATTTCACTCCCAGACTCTCAGCTGCTGGAGGTATGGGATGCACAGTTTTACTAAGAATGCCACATGGTCTGGAACACATTAAACACAGGTTCAGTGAAGACTTAAGGGTATCTAATCTAAAGAATAAGAGTTGTTCTGTTAAGACATGCCTTTGAATAGCCCCACAGCTCTTGGGGAGATGAACCATGATAAAGATTATCATATATTTGAAGGATTACCCGGCTGGAGAAAGAACCCGGATTAGCAGGCAGAATTTACAGATGTGCAGAAGGTCAGTTTATCATACTGAAGAGCAGAGAGTTCTTCGGGGGTCATTCTTTAAGTAAAATGTTCCAGAGAAACCCCGATGAACGGCAGAAACATCCAGGGCCTTTTAATTTATAATGTCCTCTTTTTTTTTTTTTTAAAGAATTTTTTTAAATATTTATTTATTTATTATGTATACAGTGTTCTGCCTGCATGTATTCCTGCAGGCCAGAAGAGGGCGCCAGATCTCATTACAGATGGTTGTGAGCCATCATGTGGTTGCTGGGAATTGAACTCAGGACCTCTAGAAGGACAGCCAGTGCTGTTAAGCACTGAGCCATCTCTACAGCCCTTATTATGTCCTCTTAAGGCTACTGCATCAGTCACGCTGGTGAGAAAAAGCAGGTAAGCATTCGAAAAATAAGAACGACCTGCAACTGTTGCTCAAGGATTCTCAGCAGTCATACTGCTCACATTCACAATGCCCCAGTGCTGATGCTCAAACACAAAGCGGTGAGTCACAGTCCAGCAACCTGTTGTGTTTAAGGGTATTCACCATGCTCTAATTGTGTGGAAATTGATAACATATGCTCAAGTACATAATTAGATCAGTTTAGGCTTTGATCATCTATAAACCACATATTTGAATGTGATACTAATAGAATTTAAAGCCCAAATTAATTCAGTACAGCTTCAAACTATTGTACTAAATTGGTTTATGCATTTATCTTACTCCATGATTTCCACTCTTGGTATCTTAATTTTTGAATAAATTTATAGGTCATGTATTATTTCCAAAGAAGTCTTTGAAAAACGAAATGTTTAAACAAGTGACTATTGATTTGCCACCTTTATTTAAAAATTGGGTTCATTGGCTTAACTGGTGAACCTTAATTGCTATTTTAAATCTTAACTAGAAACTTGTTAGAGCCTTCATATCATGAGTCAGAAGAGTACTGTTTTATATAGTGTTAGGTATTCTCTGTTCCACCCTGGAGGGTTGTGAGCTCCCTTTGGAGCTCTAATGTCATGTTTCCAGGATGGACTAACTTTCTGACAGCTTCCAAGTTACAGGAGAAAAAGTAAAACATGCTGAAATGATGTTGCCAAGCTTTACTATGAGGGTTAGGGTTTGCTTAAGGAAAGGAAACTACTCCCCAAGGGATGGTACTGGTTTAAAGAACTGAAGTCAACAAGCAATGAATCATAATTGTAAGGGGCTGGGGAAAGAAGGAAGGGAGGGATGGAAGGATGGATGGATGGACGATGGATGGATGGAAAGAGAGAGGGAGAGAAGGAACACATATTATAAATACTTACAGGGACGTCAACATATTTTGCAGCTGCTTTCACCTTAAAGGGGAAAGAAAAAGAGAACCATGAGAATTCTTAGCTGATACATAAGTACTGTGGTAACTGTTAAAAGACAACACAAGAGAACTCATTGAGATACTCACAGTGAATGACAGAATGGATGAAAAGAAAGTGCCTTCATCATACCTAGACAGCTTGGACAGCACCCCTTCCAACACCGAAACAAACTGTAACAGAGTTCATGGTGAGTGGTGAGAATGTGCAAGAGCAGGGCACACAATCCACAAACCAACTTTTTCTAAGACAAAAAAAAAAATCTCACAACAAATAAACTGACAGCTGAGTTCAGGCAAACTTGTAATGTTTGTTCTATTATTCTGAACACAAGCGCCAAGATCCTTTCCCATTGCCGAGAACAATACATTACTTTCTAAAAATAAAAAAAAGTGTGGAGTAGAGCAGTACATTTGGCCTGGGATAGCTATGAATGTACTCAAATTATAGACTTACTGAAAACATTACATTGCTTCTTTGTGTGTGTGTGTGTGTGTGTGTGTGTGTGTGTGTGTGTGTGTGTGATTGAGCCATTCCTGATGATCAGTTTTGTAGATGTCAGTGTCATGTCACAGTATCACTTTCTCTTTCTCTTCATCTCCCCTCTGATATCTTTAACAAGCATTTACCAGACAGTTCTAATTGCAACAGCCAAAGAACACAGACACAGACACTACAGACAGACAGACACACACACACACATACATTTTTGTAACCCATGGATTCTTGAGTTGGACACCTCTGCATGTGGCTCAAGAAAGTCCTTCATTCAGTGTGGCCCAGAGAAACCAAAAAGGCTGAACATCCCTGATTTAAACCATTAATAAGTAAGAATCATTTTCCACTTTAATATAGACATTTATAAACAATGATAAACTAAACTTAACTATCTATCATGTATGACTTGCCTAGAGATCAATTTTTTCTACATATAAAGAAGGGACTGACCAGGTGAAGACAGGGCAGCAGAAGAGAGGTGCAGCATTCGGGGCTTTTACAATACCGAGAGAAATCTGACACTCTTTAATAAGCATTTATCAAACAGTCCTAATTGTGACACTCAAGGATCATCTCTGCTTCCTGAGGATCAGTACAATGCAGACATCATTTGCTCTACACATGTGGGTGTTGGAGCAGGAAAGGAGTGAAATTCAAATTACTTCAGAAATGTTTTACATATAGAAAGCTTTTCTTTTTCCTCTCTTCTTCCTCCTCCCCTTCTTCCTCTTCCTACCCCCCTCCCTTGCTGTGTTGCTCTGACTGGTTAATAAATAAAGTGCCGATTGGCCAGTGGCCAGGTAGGAAGTATAGGTGGGACAAAGAGAGAGGAGAATTCTGGGAACAGGAGGGCTGAGGGGAGATGCCAGCCTGCCATCCAGGGAGCAGCATGTAAAGGCAACAGGTAAAGCCATGGAACATGTGGTGACTTACAGATTAATGGAAATGGGTTAATTTAAGATATAAGAACTGGATAGCAAGGAGCCTGCCATGGCCATACAGTTTATAAGTAATATAAGCGTCTGAGTGATTATTTATAAGTGGGCTGCGGGACTGCAGGGACTTGGCGGGACCCAGAGAGAAACTCTCCAGCCACACTCCCTCCTTCCCCACTTCTCTGTTTTTTTTTGACAGGGTGTTATGTGTCCCATTCTGGCCTTGGACTCCCCATGTTGTCAAGAATGACTCTAAACTTCTGATACACCGACTTTCACCTTTTGAGTGTGGGAGTACAGGCATGCACCACCATGCCCACTTTATTTAATGCTGAGGATCAAAATCTAGACTTTGTGCATACTAGGTAAGCAAGCATTCTACCAATCTAGGCTACATCCCTAGCCTGCTTTATATATATATAAATTTTTGACTGCTATTTACTTTGAGACAGGGTCTCACTATGTAGCCCTCACTGGCCTGGAACTCACTATGTAGATCAGGCTAGCCTCAAGCTCATAGAGATCCAGCTGTCTCTGCCTTGAAAGTGCTGGGATTAAAAGCATGTCACTACACCCAGCCCTAAAATTGTATATACATATGTATGTATTATTTTTATTTGTATGTAAATAAATACAAATAAAAATTTATTCCTGATAATACAGAATTAACTTCATTATTCATACAATTGCAGGAAATCATCAGAAAAAGGGAACATCCTATATATATAATACATATCAGATCCCATACAGGTCTGCCAGGACCTCTAGTACAAGGTAATGATGAGATCGATCAGTTACTAATAGGTAATATGCTAAAAGCCTCAGAATTTCATAAGAAATACCATGTAAATAGCAAAGGTTTCAAGAAGGATTTCTCCATCACTTGGCAACAGGCTAAGGATATTGTGAAAAAATGTCCTACTTGTTCCATCTATAACCAAACTCTATTACCTGCAGGGAACAATCCAAAAGGTATACAAAGAAATGAAATTTGGCAGATGGATGTGTTTCATTTTGCAGAATTTGGAAGATTAAAGTATGTATATCATACCATTGACACCTACTCAGGATTTCAATGGGCAACTCCTATGAGTTCTGAAAAGGCCGATTCTGTGATTACACGCCTATTAGAAGTTATAGCCATCATGGGAATACCTGTACAAATTAAGACAGACAATGCCCCAGCATATGTCTCCAATAAAATGAGGCAATTCTTTGTTTGTTACAATATAAAGCATGTTACAGGTATACCACACAATCCCACAGGCCAAGCAGTCATAGAAAGATCCAATCAAACTTTAAAGGATATACTAAATAAACAGCAACAGGTAACAATGACTCCTAGAAATAGATTGCATAGTGCTTTATCAACCTTGAATTTTCTCAATGCTGATGAGAAAGGAACAAGAGCTGCGGAGAGACATTGGACGACAGACAAAACTCCTGAGCTAAAGCAATCGGTTTATTTCAAGGATGTGCTGACCTCAGAATGGAAGCCTGGATATGTTCTACATTGGGGAAGGGGTTTTGTTTTTGTTTCTGCAGGAGACAAAAAGCTACGGATACCAACAAAATTAATAAAAATTCAATTCAAACAGGAAAAACCCCTTGATGAGGATAAATAAAAGATCATCCACCAATGTGACATCTCTACAAGTTGTAAGAAAAATTTAATAATCAAAGGTTGGGGTAGGGTTCTGTTTTTGTCTTTCCAGGATAATGGAAATACTCATCTTCCAGAAATCATAAGGCCTTGGATATCCAGATGTTTACAACAGAAAGAAAGAATCTACTGGTACCAATCTACACAGGGTAAAATCTCACTGTCTAACATCTATATCTCTATCAATCTACAAAAGTTGTGGTTCCAATTCAATTATAAGCCAAGCTGGCTTTGGAGATGGAATTGGCTCACTCCTTCTCTAAACCCAAGCACATTGCTAAAAGAAAAGGTTGAGAAATTCTTCAGTCCCATATCAGAAGAGCCCTCTAGTGTGGGACAGAAGGAAACCAATAAAAAGGGACCATTGTCTTCAAGATTCTGATTCTCTCCATGCTTACTGTTGATTTCTCAGAATCTTTTCTTACATGTTATGTCCTCTTTAAATCTAAACTTTCCATTTTGATAACAAATAAGTTTTTCCAATAGCAATCTCTGAAGTCTCCAGAAGGAAGATGGGGCCCCAACAACAACAACTCTACCCAATCCAGAATGATGCCATGGTAATCATCATCATACTATACTTCTTGCCAGAATTTCAATCTTACCCATTACTCTAAGACTTGCTGCAGAACCTACAGTTAGCCTAACTGAGATTTAACTATCTGAGCTTTCTCACAGTACCCAACAGAGATACCATCACCCCCTAAACAGCAGGAAACAATTCTAAGAAAATGACGCCCCTTCTCCCTAAGGTTTCATAATTCTCAGGGTTATGGATGATGGTTATAGGGTTGGGGGTGGAAGAAAATAGACTCAGACTCAGTATTCTCCTAAAAAAAAAAAAAAGGAAAAGAAGAAATGGAATGGATAGGTATAAGATATTATGGTAGATTATTGTATATACTAGTAAACAAATTTAGTAAAATAGCAGCCTTAGATAATTTGCACTGTAATTTGCACTGTTATGGATTCTTATATGTTGATACAAATGTAAATTATTTTTATATTCCTGTTTAAGATAATTTGTATATTGATACAAATACAGAACTATATTTGTACATATATTTCTACTCTTATTTGAAATATTTGTATATTGATGCAAATGTAAATTTATATCTGTCATACTTTATGTATGCTCTACTTCTGTTTAGGATATTTGGTATATTGATATATACTTAAGATTATTGTCATATTGCATATCACACTATATATTCCTACCTCTGTTATAAATATCTTGTGTATTGTCACAATTTTGAAGTCATCGTTCTTTACCATACATTTGTTTATAGACTGTTTACCTTGTTTACATGAAACCTTAGTCCTTAGGTTATTTCGGTAGATAAGGCTTATAGATTTATAGTCACCTATGCTTGTCATCTCTATAGTTACGTTAGTTAGGTTATCCAGATTTATAGATACATAGGTCAGATGGACAGGTAATCTTCAAACACTTCATAGACCTAGAGAATATGGCACTTAAATAACTTAGAATTCTGTTGACATGAGACACAACTGCTCTTGGCTGCACCAATTTGATCCCGAGAGAATGTTGGGCTTCTAAGACATTTCCATTTGGAAGTTTGTCTTCTTGGCACAAAATGGCCTACTGGGCAAAGAACTGCCCTTGCCTCGACGGCTGACAGTACGAATGCAATGCTGTCCTTTCTGGACAAGCAGGACACAAGGAAAGCGACCACTGTACTCTGCCAAGACAGGGTAAGATGGTCTTTCAGAATTCCTGCTTCCGAAAATGGTCTGTCAGATACTCTAGGCCTGTAGCCAATTTGAATGCACCAACAATGCTGAGAAACATTAGGTGACTGTCCAGGCTGCCAGCTGTCTCGGTCTACTCTTGCAAGATTCCCGAAAGTTGCTTGCATCCATCTACCATTTCTCAGGTACCATTATATTCCTTCTCAGGTCTTTGATGGGATTGAAGACTAGCAGTTATAGTTACAACTTAGTATATATATAGAATATATATATATATATATTCTATATATATATATAAAATCTCTTAGATAGAACATATTAAGTATTAGATTCCGGTTCTTTAGGATAGGACACCTTTTGGAATGATCTTTGTAATATACCATTTACTTACGCTCTAGACTTCTCTGGATTTTAGTATGTGTTTCTTGCTTGATATTGTTTGCATTGATTGTAGTTCCATCTTATCTAGGTCATTATCCCTCATTACTCCTGGACAATATTTGATAACCATTCCTTTGTATATAATCTTGTATTAAGTTAGAACCTTCTTATTTAGACAAAAATGGGGAGACGTAGTGGGTAGCCATTCCAGCTTTGGTCTGGAAGTTCCAACCCCTATTGAGGCTTTGGTAATTATCACACCTACAAGGCAGGGCCAAGGGAGGGCCCTGAAGACCCGAGATCAGGACGTGCCGCTCTCTCTCTTCCTGGACCCTGGATGGTGGAGGTTGACCAACCAGAGCTCCAGAGAACACCGCTGGACTGCGATACACCTTCTCCAGACCCTGTGATCCACCTATCCCTTCATTTGTAAGTTGCACCACTAATAAACTTTCCTTTTAACTATGTGGAGTGGCCATAATAATTTCACCAATATTATTTATTGATGTGTGTGTGTGTGTGTGTGTGTGTGTGTGTGTGTGTGTGTGACGGTATGTACATGGATGTCAGAGGACAATTATTTCTCTCCATTTATCACATGGGTCCCATTCAGGAATCCAATTCATGTCATCAGACTTGGCTGCAAGCACCCTAACTTGCTGAGCCATTTCACTGGTCGATTTTATATTTCTATAATATGAAAAAAGTATTTAGAAATATAAACTCAGAAACTCTTATTTTATTGAGTGAAAACATACATCTGACATGAGGACCAGTGGACAAGTAAAGTAATAAGGACATATTACCCTGCTTCTTTCTTCTGTATATCTAAAATAATATGTACTATTGACAGATTACACACTCCCAAAGGGAAAATCCTGACAAGGTTTTTTAAATACGAAAAGGGAAATTAACGAAGGCTGGTTTTTGTTCACATAGCAGCTTCTTCGACAAAGTGATAATAGTTCTAGGGACATGGCTTATTAGTCTCTGGTGGCCACAGAACTCACTGTGAGCACAGGAGATGATCTTCTCTCTATGGTTGATCAATTACTGCAAAATAGTTTATGCAAAAGAAACAGAAACTTCCCTATAGGCTTCTTCACCACATCATTTGCGACATGATGTAAGAATGCAGAAACACAACCATGCAAACTGCCGACCAAAGTTGCATTTCTTGAGGAGAATTACATTCCGTTGGGTAGCTATCTTCAGGGTTCTAAACAGTGAAAACCACAAAATTAACAATTTTCTCAGGACTCAAAGTCTACCTACTACTTTCTTCCTGCCCATTAAGCTTTCTTACCAAGCACAACTGACTGCCTAGCTCAACTTAATGTGGTTTGCCAAGACCCAGAAGATCAATTCTCCAGGGCTCTGTCAGACCAAGGGAAGGGAATTCCAGACTTAATGGCCCTCTGTGGAAAATGCCTCATCTCTTATAGTTCAAATGTTGAGAGTAAGTGTGTGCCAGGTGATCTTATTTGCTATGAGGAGAGATGACTACTATGGTTACCTGACAACCTGAGGCATCAAAGGCACAGCCCATGTTTAGTCACTCTGTTAACACAGGTGAATAGTGCTAAGGGCAGGGTAAAGTAGAGGCAAAAATCCTCTGGGCAGATGTAGAAGATGAGGAGTCAAGTTGGTGCTCTGCTGCTCTCTGGATATTGGGTCACTTTGCTTCTCTTGCCTCATGGGGAAGATGAAGCTACTCAGCTCACCTGACTCGGATAGCACGAAAAACTCTGGAGGTCATTACTATGAAAAGATTGAAAATAGCAAATACTAAAGAAATAGAAAGAAGGAGCATGTCTGGTGTGATTAGTTATAGTCATGATTTTTCTGAATATTTAAATATGTTGTCACAAGTTAAGGAGGCCAGTTCAGTGACAAGGAGTAATAATGAGTTTGGCTCACAGACAGTAGGTCTGAGTCAGTGTGATCTATGGAGGTGTCTGTAGGTGAGTAGAGTTGAGGCTGTCAGACCACTTCAACCCTGCCTGCTTTGAGCACACTTGGTGGATAGCACGGGAGAAAGGCTTTGAAGACAGGCAGTCTGTCCTAGAGCCCAAGTTCTTCACCATCATGCCACAGAACTGAGAAAACTGAGGAAATATCATAAAACATATGCCCAAGCACCTAAGAAGTGCTTGATGAGTGTTACTTTGTTATAATTATCATTAAACAACTAAGACAGAAAGGACAAGCATGAAAGAGATCTAGGCCTCTTCTCAGGAATATACAAAGTTGTGGAAGAAAAAGACAAGAATACAAATGAGCTCGGCATGAGTCAGATGTGGCTTATGTAGCTGGTCACACAGTACACCAAAACTGGAGGAAAGAAAGAATGATTTTGAAGGCTTTACAGTTTTTTAAAAAAGTAGATAACCCATGGAGGTTTGGACGGCAAGACAGCAAAAATGGAGCTGAGGAGATGACACTTAGGAAGCCTCTTGGATAGGAACTGAGGAAGAAATTTCTCTACTGAGGCACCTGGTAGCCCGTCTTGTCTTCTCTGGATATACAGCACTGCTGGACTATGTCAGAGTGAATCCTATGCCACACACAGTATTCTTTGCTTCCATTTCAACAATAGCAGGAAGCCTCTGTTTGGGTTCCTCCCTGTCCCAAATAGTCCCCAGGGAGGCACAAACACAGTAGAGACTCTGAGGGCTTACCGAGATTGCACCCCTGGGATCAACCAAGTGAGCCCCAGTTCCTACAGGAAGGTTTTCTTTGTAGGATTGTTGTTGAGGCCCTCATGATGGAAAAGCTACCTTCCAAGACAGACTTTATTAAAATCAAGATTAGTGATGGCATATTTTCCATTTGGCTTTTAATTGCACAAAACAGCAAGAATCCAAAGAAATCCAGCTAAATGCTGAGCTTCCTTGCTGCATCTTTAACTGCTTCCTGTGAACTTTCTCCATACAGCTCTGGGAGATTATAAATACTTATGGCTTTGCCTTGTGATTCCTGCTCTCCTGAGGGTGTCGGGTTGGAATGAAACACTGCAATTTCTTTGTTTCCCTGTTCTTTATCGTTCATGTCATGCACTGGGTTTGTTTGAGTAACATTTAACACTTGGAGTCTGCCTGGATAATTACTGCCTTTGCCTCATGATACGTACTCTCAAGGAAATGCACGATGAAAGCACTCTGAAGTGACTGGTGAGACAAAACATGAGGAGTACCACAAGGCATGATGGTTTAAATAGCATGCTGAATTCTGAGAGGATATAAGAACCATTGCAACAGGCTGTGTGATTCATATATTTGTAGCAGGATGTAAAAACCATGAATTCGGAGAAGTGGTGGGCACTACAGATTGCTGGGTTCTTCACAGGGCTACTGCCTTGTCAGCCATGGAGTAAATAAGGGACAGTAACATCATTTCCAGTGCAAATTTTAAATTTTCCCACAGAAAGGACAGCATTCATAGGAAGACCGATCACGGAAAAAAAAAATGCATGACATTGTGGGTAAAAGCAAGGGAGACTCGGGATATTGATTAGCAGAGGCTTTGTGGTTAAGATCAGGACTAACTCGTATTAAAATTTCACACACAACCAGATCATCAGAGCCTGAAAGAAAATAGGTTTTCTTCCCTCAACAGAATGTCACTAATATGATGGCCCTTTCTCTCCTCTTTCTCCAACTGTGAACCAGTTCCTCGATGCTTTGCTGTGACCCTGAAAACATCTTTCTAGATCACAGACATCTGTGTGAAGGATGGGTAGCGCTTGACAGGATGTATTTGTTTGTAAAGTATCTTGTCCTGCAAGAATCTCTAAGACAGTTCCCCAAACACCACACCTGGCCCAGATGTTCTCAAACCCTGTGTTTCCTCACTGTTCCTTCCTCCTTGGTTCTCCCCAGTGCAGTGGCCTGCTGTGTTTCCCACCTCCCTGGGAACAGTCCTTAACAGCTTTTGCCATACCTTTTAAGTACATACTTAGATTTAACCAGGTACCTTCTGCGTATATGGCCTTGATCCAAAGAAGTAAATTTAGTCAAAATAATTTTACCAGGCTGAGTTGGCAAGATATTATCATCATATCAAGGTAGTCAGGTGACATTTACTCTCTGTCCACCTTATTCCTCAGAGGAATTCAGGATAAAGCATCCTATGTTTTTAGAAAGAACATGTGTACTCACACATTACTTTATGAATCTCCATATCTATATCTATATCTAGATAATCAGTGAGAAAGTATTTTCCTTCCAATATCCCCTTCTCCTTTTTTCCTTTTCAACAACATTTGGAGATCGATGAAGTTGAGAATTCTTATGATGCTCTTTTAGTTCATACCCAAACATATATCCCTCAGTGATGGGGATATATCCTGAGAGTTGTTCGTTTTCTTATTCTTTGTCCTGACCAACACCCCCTAGTTTTTCTTTGGTATCCTCATCACTACATACAATGAATTCCATCTTCATCTCTCAACTTACAGATAGCCTCCTTGCCACCCCCAGCTACCTGTCAAAACCAGTCTTGTGGCGTGCATGCCTGTGTGGCACTAACATCAAATAAGCGTGTCCTTGGGCTGGCTGGTACAACCCACATACAAGGGTGATAGCACTAGAGTGTGGAGTGACCACTCTTTCCCCCTGTGATCTTCTTGAGTTCTGTAGGCTGCTGTAGAAAGGTTACAGGCTTAGGGGCCAGCAGGGTTCTACTACTTTGGACCTTGTGACCTCAATTGTCTATTTTCTCATTTGTGAAGGGGAGAACTGTAATGTGGGCATCAGGTCCACCCTGGGAGGTGCGGCCACACAGGTGGGGCTCCAGACCTTTCTCTCAGTCAGAGCAGGTTAACTTCAGTGAGTGTTAACGTTTTATTTTTCTTACTATCCCAAATCTTGGGCAACTTAGTTTTTTAACACAAAGTGGCAATAAATACAGTATTTAGTATTAGATTTAGATTTAGCATTCTATCTACCATTTTTTCCCCTTGGTAAAAATGCTCTCAGTTTCCTTCTGCTGGGAGCACCTCCGTGTCATCCCTCTGCTTTCCACTTCTCTGGGGGCTCCAGCTACTGCATTTCAGGCCTGGGAGTAACAGCTACTGAGGGTGCATCATTTCAAATTATCACATTGATAATTTCGTCCCCCACACTTCCTCTCCCCCCTCCATATCCAAGGATCTCTACTGGCATCTCCCTTGGATATCTCAAACTTAATCATACTGTGACCCATAATGTCATCATGATCTTT
This sequence comes from Peromyscus eremicus, assembly GCF_949786415.1. NCBI lineage: Eukaryota > Metazoa > Chordata > Mammalia > Rodentia > Cricetidae > Peromyscus > Peromyscus eremicus. The sequence continues at coordinate 35,152,457 of NC_081418.1, forward strand.
CTCTCCAAGTCTGTTTCTCTTTGCAGGGCACCTGAATCACCGAATGACACTTGATTCTTTTCTGTGATTCATGTCATAAACCTAAGGGTAGCCCTTAATGTTTGCTGCCCTTGTGTTGTACTAAACCCTGCTCATGGTACATCTTAAATGCTTGGGATTAGTTTCCCAGAGGTCAAAGTAAAAGCCTTCTGCGAAGTCTGTTTGCTATAGGCCATCCGATGAATCTTCTAATACAGAGCTGGTTAATTCTTCACCCCACCTTGCACCTCTCCCATCTTCTCAATGACTTCCTACTGCTCTTGGGATCAAGGCTCAAAACTCCTTAGCACATCCTATCAGCTTCTCCTCACCTCTTTCAGCTTCATTTTACACCAGGCCCCGGTGCCTGCAGCGTCTTCTACCTAACTGCTATGTCCCTCTTTTTCTGGTTGACTCTTTCATTGTTTAGAATTCAGCTTCTGCTTGAGAAAACTTACGCTGCCCTCCAAGTGCATGAGTCACTATGTCATATGATTTGTGATACACAACACACTTGTCTGGATGTAATGTTTGTTAGCTTCTTTCTCCCCAGAGATCAGAAAACTCCCCAAAGAGCAGGACCTTGACTGTTTTGCTAGCACTGTATCCCTGGCATTGAGCACACTGCCTGGCACACAGCTGCATCTTGAAAATCTGTGATGCCTCGGGACCATGAATTTCAATTTTTGTGTGTGTGTATGTCTTGTCCCTTTCCACTAGAATCTTTTAAAACAATATGTAATCTCATGAGAAGCAATTTTTTAAAAATGTTCCAGGTAACAGGCAGAACCGACTCAGAGCACTGACGCTGAGGTTGGTTTGTTTAGTATCTTCCGGATGTACTTTCATCTTCTTTTAATACTAGTCACTCAACAACACTGTTGCATGAGACGCCCTCTACACAGTACGAAGTATAATGGAGAAAGAGAATGAGATTCTTAATTGCGAGAGACAGAGAGACTCACATGTGAACACATGGTAAGTGATGGAGGAAGGTTTGGATGACAAATTAAATTTGCCTAGGGGGCTTAGAAGGCTTCTAGGAAGGAAATTAGAGACTATTTCGGTGGAATTATGAGAGGGAAGGAAGAAAGAGCATCTGAGCAGGGAGTTGGGTCATGAAAAGGTACAGAGGTTAGATGGGTAACTGAGAAATCACTAGGATGCTGGAAACACTAGAGCCTGGGATGTGAGTAAGAGTGTGGGAGGGACAAAAGTGATTAGACTGAACAAGACTTGGAGGTGACACCTGGTGTATGTGTGAGCCTCTTCCAAACTATCCCAGGGATTCTTAATCTTCTGTATGATATTACTCTGAATTGTTAGGAATTTGTAATAAAGGATACTAGGGCAGGTGAAGGTAAGAATGATGTAGTCTCAAACACCGTATCATCATGAATATTATGGTATCTAGTAAGTGCTCTCCAAATGCATCAACAGCCACTTCTCATGGGACATTAACAAAACCAAGTGCCGGGTACAGTTTAGAAAATGATGGCAAAGCAATAAGGCACAAGTGACAGGGAACAGGAATGATAGCACAAGCAACAAGGAGCACCTTGAAGGCATGGCCTACCTTGTGTTCTGAAAAACACTCCAGCTGCATTGTGGAGACCTAATTGGTGGAAGGGAAACTTGGTGGCAATCTTCGAGGTATGGATTTCAACGAACATTGAAAAGAGGGTAGCAGAGAGAATAGAATGGGGTAGAAAAGGGCATGCTCAGAAGATTGACTCAATAGGCTCTGGCATCCTCTCATGTGAGGAGCTTCAAAGGGCTCTACGAAGGATCCTAGGATAAAGATGCTTTTACAATGGAGAGACAATATCAATGGACTCAGGAAATGCAGATGAACAGCATTTAGGTTGAAGGCGATGTGCACATTCTCACAGAAACTGATTTGTGCAGGTAGGCAGGAGGCCACTGGAAATAGGGGCTTGTAGGGTAAAAAGAAGAGCAATAATAGAACCAAACAGTACTTAAAGCATACAAGCTTCTGCCCTAAGCCTATCTGCATTAGTTAGGTGGTGATGGTATATCCTTTAATCCCAGCACACTGGAGGCAGAGGCAGGCTGATCTCTATGAGTTCATCGTAGGGTCATCCTGGTCTACAGAGCAAGTTCTAGGATAGCCAAGGCTACACAAAGAAACCCCGTCTCAAAAAAACAAACAAAAAAGATTATCCACATTAGCTTTATACTAACAGATGTTTCTTCACAATACTGTACTCATCATATTAATAAATATTATTAATACTGTTAAATGATACTACCACATCATACAGTATATTATAAAGTCCATCTACTTTATAATTGGGGAAATGAAGCCACAGTTAGTCTGCTTAAGTAGATGTAGGTGAGACAAAGAGTGGGGGAATTCCAGTGCAGGTCTGAGGTCGGGTTTCGGCCATGATTCAATACCGCCTTTTGGAATCACCAGCATGCAGTTAAGCCAGAAGAAAGCCACAGAAATTTGTAGCATGAGCTCAAAAGACTAATGAAACCCTTCAGGATATTTCCTAGACACATGTGCTGAGTGCTGTGAAGACATCAGATATAGAAGAGGATACAGACATGGAAACGAAGAGAGGAAACACAAAGGAAGTGTGGGAGCACCAAGTGAGGCTTCTTATTGAGGCATCTACTGTATTTATCAACATGCAGAGAACCATGAACATACTGGAAGAGAGTTCTGAGATAAGTGGTGGAATAGAAACGTGATTCTGTGAGTGGGAGAAGTCATGGAAACAAAAGAGATAAACTGTTCTCAGGAAAGTGAGAAGGAGCGCTAGGAACAAAGGAGGAGGTGACGGGAAAGTCAAGAGCACAGAGGAGCAGAAAGCCACGGGGAGGAAACTAGACAGCAGTTGCAACTCCCACTCCAGCTGCCCAGGAGTCAGATGAGCCCCACATAGCAAGCATGACGTCAGTCCAGAGAGCACAGGAAGCCACGTGACAACAGAGGCCCCAGTCAGAAGACAATCTAAAGCCAGTCAGTGCAGAGATCCGCAGTGCACCAGACTCCTGCAGCGCAACCTAGCTTAACAGCATTGCGCACCATGGAGTGCTATGCCCAGGAGCCATCTGAAAGTGGGCCTACTATTCGGGGCCAAACTATGCCAGGGGTCACAAAACATAGAACAATCATAAATTAGGGTGCGTAGTACACTCTGCCACAGTGTCTGGGTAGGAGATGGCTATGGCCGACTGTCATGGAGAGGGCGGATCTGTCACAAGCCCACTGAAAAGTTTAAAAAGCTAGAGGTGCCAGCCATGGAGGGCAGAATGGCTGTGTGCCCCCACTCTCTGTAGCAAATGTGAGACTGGTCACACGCTGGTCACAGTGGCATGTGGTTTATTATGGGGCCTAGTCTGAAAGAACTGAGACCGAGAACATTGAATTCTTGGTTCCTACAGTTCAGCACCCTGTGCCCCCCCCCCCCCCCCCCCAGCTCAGAACTCAGTTGTCTGTTAGACAGCCACACTTGCTGAGACATTTGGAGATATGCCATAGCTTAGACACTTGTCACAAACCCAGCTTTACCAACTAAGGCCCCTAGAGAAATTAAATGGCTGCCCAGAGGGTTGTGGTATATTCAAAATCAAACCTTGTAGGAAGTGCAAGGCAGGGCCTGTGCAAGCAGACACACATGTATAATGCACCATCCTGTTCAGTGAGAACTAAGAGAAATTGCAAACCTCAGCTGAGACCACCACCTGGGAAGAATCTTCTCTTATCCAAGGTAAGAGGAGACTTCTTTTTAAATTGATTTTTCTTTTCCTTCTTACTTTTATCTAATATATGCATACATATATACTTTTAAGCTGGATTTTTTTCTGCACCCTATCTTTTATTTTCTCACTTTTTTCCATTTTTACTTTCTTCCTTTTTTCAAAAAAGTATCTTCCCTTTTTCTTTCCTGCCCTCCTTTAAAATAATCTTATTATTAATTTTACATTCATTAGTTTAAAATATTTATCTTATTTTTAATAATGTGTATGTGTGTGCATGTATGTGCGTATGAGTACAGATGCGTGTAGAGGCCAGATGGGTTGGATTCCCTGGAGCTGGAATTATAGATGGTTGTGAGCTGCCTGATGTGGGCGCTGAGAACTGAACCCGCGTCCTCTGAAATGAGAATGACTCTAACAGGCTCACATATTTCAATACTTGGATCACAGTTGATGGGACTGTTTGGGGAGGAGTAGGAGGTGTGAACTTGTGGATAATCACTGGGGGCAGATTTGGAGATTTCAAATTATCTTGTGAGGTAATAGATTCTTATCCTTCTTGAAACACAAGCCCCCAAAAAACCCTTCCTTCTATAAGTTGGTTGGTCATGGTATTTTATCACAGAAACAGAGAAGTAGCTAAAACACATTCTTAACTGCTGAGCCCTCTCTCCAGTCCCACATTCATTAATTTTTAATGGTTTAATGGTTTTCTTTATTTAATATAATTTTATCCTTTCCAGTAGTGTAACTGTTTTAACTGTTTTTTCAAACCATATTCCCACCTCTCGTTTGTATTTGCATTGTTGCTATGGTTTGTTTTCTCCTCTCTGAGAAGTGCAGGGAATCATGTCCTTAGGAAAAAGCTGCTCATAAACTCAGTTAAACAGAAGAAATATTCATCCCAATAGATGAGCAAATCTCAAGTAGAATAAATACAGAAAAACAAGGTAGCACTACTCATGCAAGAATTGGTGCTCTCCCTCTACCATGTGGATGCTGAGGATCAAACCCAGGTCATCAAGTGCCTCTCATCTTACATGATTCTTCAGTAACTACATAAACTAATAAAAAAAAACCAATTAAAAAATGATAAATGAAATCAAAGAAAATATAAACAATATGCTGAATGAATTAAAAAGTAAATACAGCCGGGCGGTGGTGGCATACACCTTTAATCCCAGCACTCGGGAGGCAGAGCCAGGCAGATCTCTGTGAGTTCGAGGCCGGCCTGGACTACAGAATGAGTTCCAGGAAAGGTGCAAAGCTACACAAAGAAACCCTGTCTCAAAAAACCAAAAAAAAAAAAAAAAAAAAAAAAAAAAAAAAAAAAAAAATTCACCGACAAAGTGGAAGAAAGACTATCTGGGTGTGAAGATAAGATTGATGGATTATTACATTCAGATAGTAATGAAGAAAAAAATATAACAAAACATACATGACATAAAGAATATGATTAAAACACCCATATTGAAAATAACTTATACTAATGAATGACCAAAGATGCTTTCTAGATGTAGAGAAAACAAATTTGATGAATTAATATGAGAATTTCCCTAAATCTTGGGAAAGATAAGGATATACAGGTACAGGCAGTGTTCAGAACCCCAAACATACATAGCCAGAAAAGCTTTTCACATGACATTGTGAACTATCAAAGGTATATAACGAAAAAGAATGTTGAAAGCTGTAATAGATGTGCAAGTCCCTTATAAAGGCACGCTCATCAGGATGACATCAGCTTCTGCAGCAAACCCTCTCAAGGACGGGAAGGCGTGGAAGACAGGGTGGGGCGAATGAGAGAGAGTGAGCTACCTAGCTTATTATCCGAAGTACAGCCATTCTTAGAAACTGGAAGGGAGATAAAGTCTTTCAATATAAGCATAAACAAGAGGAATGGGTGACAGGTGCGCCAGAATTATAAAACATGCACAAAGTAATCCCACAGAGAGAAAAAAGAAAGAAAAACGTAAGAGGAGCACAGCAGTGACGAAAGCCCACTAGGAGAGCAGGTATTCAAACGACAAACAGGAGCAAAGCAAACACGATTAATTCCGTGAACCATCAAAATGAAGGACAGAAAAAGAAATGAATGCGAGTTATTAAAGTTATCAGAAGAAAAATAAAGGGGAAGCAAATAGTACATAACTTTCAGTACTAACCTTTAATATAATGTTCTTAATTTTCTGACTGAAAGATGAAGCCTGGTCAACTAGATTAAAAACAAGACCCCCATAATTCATTGCCTCTAAGAAATTCAGCTTTGAATGATATTTAAAGCAATTAGGAGTAACTATATTCATACCCAACAAACACACTTCAAGCCAAAATTTGTCAGAAGAAGACATAGGTTATGGTTATTACATATTGATAAAGAGAGCAATTCATCCAGAAGATAAGACTTCATACACACACACACACACACACACACACACACACACACACTCACATGCAGGTGCACATGTATGTACAAAACACTAAATTTCATATAACAAAAACCACAGGGTATAAAGAGACAGACAGGTCATAATTCAAATACCGTGGGTGAGAATACTATATTCTGATCTACAGATAGGTCACTCAGGCCACAAAAGAAATGAACAATACTGGACTTATTTAGACCACAGGCCTAATAAACAGCCATTTATACAGGATTCTAATTAACAGCGCACACATTTTTTTCATCAACATTTGGATCTTTCTCCAAAACAGACCATATTTTAGGACATAAAACAAGTCTTAGCATGTATAAGAGCACTGAAATATCTTATCAGACTATAATAGAGTGAAACCACAAGTCAACAGCAAAAGAAATTATAGAAGTACAAAAACACAGAGATTGAACAATGCATTTTAGAGGGAATAATGGGTCAATGAAAGGAAAGTGGAAAAATTCTTGGATTCAAGTGAAAATGGAAACACAGGGCCTGACATATGACTCGGTGGATAACAACGAACACTGTTCTCCAAGAAGACCCATGTTCAGTTCCCAGTACGTCAGGTAATTCACACCAGAGCATGGGACATCTGATGCTCCCGGCCTCTGTGGTCTCCTACACTTGTGTGCACAAATCCACACACAGACATACAATTAAAAACAATAAAAAAATCTTAAAAATACAAAAATGGAAGCCAGAATACCAGAAACCATGAGATACACCAACGCGGGGAAGCTTACCGTTTCAAGTGACTACATTAAAATAATAAATTAACAATGTAACTCAAGATCTCAGTGAAACAACTAAACCTCAAGTTAGCAGATATAAATAAACACCAGAGAGGCGAACAATACTGACACAAAAGAGTAAAATAAAGATCAATGAAACAAAGAGCTGGTTCTTTTAAAGGATAAAACTGATGAACCCTTCGCCAAACTAACTAAAAGAAGAGAGAAAAGACTCAGGTAAATAAATAAACAGGAAAGCAGAGAGAGAGAGAGAGAGAGAGAGAGAGAGAGAGAGAGAGAGAGAGAGAGAGAGAGAGAGAGAGAGACAGAGAGACAGAGAGACAGAGAGACAAGAGACAGAGAGTATAGACACTGATAGGGTCATTAAGGAGTGTATTTAAAAAATAGGTATTTTATATATATTGCTGTTTTGCCTACATGTATATCTGTACCACATGAGTGCCTAGTACCCGAGGAAGTCAGAAGAGGGCATCATATCCCTATAATTTGAATTTCAGACAGTTGTGGGGCTGCCATGTGGGTGCTGGGAATCAAATCTGAGTCCTCTGGAAGAGCGGTCAGTATTCTTAACTACTGAGCCAACTCTCCAGCCAATCACTTAGGAATATTTGAAAACTTAAATTGCAGTAAATTGAAAAATATGTAAGACATAGCCAAATTCCTAGACATAACTACCCAAATTGAAGCAAAAGGATATAAATATATCAACAATAAACACTGAGTTGAAACTGTCATAAAAACAAAACTAAAAACAAAGGCAAGCCCAGGGTTGAATGAATTCATAGCTAATTCTGCCAGGTGTTTAAAGGGGAACTAAAAACCAATACATCTCCAACTATATCTTGAAATAGAGAGGGAAGGAATGCTTATATTAAATATGGACACTCCTCCTCTTCCCAGATGTCTCATTTAGAGTCACTGGAGACTGAGGTATTGTACAATGCATCTTAACACATCACAGCTAATTTTCTGGCATGATTTTCTAAGAACTGTTGTATAAAATGTATCTTCTTTCCTTAATGAATAAACTCACCATTTATCCACTCCTCAGACCCTAGCAGCTGGCCCACTTGGAGACCATGTCAGTTGGCTTAATGGGCTTATATTGCTAGCAATCCATGGAGCCTGCTTAATGATCAAAGGAATTTATTTGGGGTTAACTCACAAGACAGAATAAAGGAATTTGTTGCAGGATCCTGGAAGGGTAAGGCACGGTCCAATGCAGTTCTCTGGCTAGCTCTGCCCTCGTCCATATCAGCATCCAAAACGGCGAGGCAGCGAAGTGAGAGAGCATGTAGGGCATCCCAGGTCTTAAGGGTCCCCCAGCGGTCATGCCCCAGGGGCATGTACCTCAAGGTCACAGGCAGGTGTAACAGCTACCTGCTACCTCACCAGGGGCAGTGCTTCAGGGTATGGCTCAAACAGTCACCCACTACATTGGCTCAAACAAAGTTTGTTCTCATGGTGACTGATGAAAGGTGTTTTTTCTAAAGATAATTTGTAAATACTGGAAGAAGAAATTGATTGTTCAAATAGATGGGCACCAACATATGAATGATGAAATCAAAGAAGATTGATACACCAAAGAAATATAATAAACCTCTATCAATCCTAAAGAAATGGAAATACAAGCCAGGTGGTGGTGGTGCATGCCTTTGATCCCAGCACTTGGGAGGCAGAGGCAGGCAAATCTCTGTGAGTTTGAGTCCAGCCTGGTCTACAGGTGAGTTCCAGGACAGCTAGGGCTGTTACAGAGAGAAACCCTGTCTTGAAAAACCAGGAAATAATGGAAACACACAAAGTGTCTGATACAGAATCCAAAACAATCACCTTAAAGAAGCTTACTGAGACCCCATTGCTGAAGACACCACACACTTTGGTTAGAGGTCATGAAGAAATCAAGGTGGTAATGACCAGGAAGCTTCCTCCCTGCTGGTGACTGACTTTCATACTGGCAGGTACTATTCAGGCTGATGTGAGAGGAAAGGTCATCAACAGACTTACACAGCTATGAACCCTGAAAACTCTAATAACTAGTGTGGCAAGGTATGCCCATGGGTTCAATAGGGGCAGAAACGTTATAGGAGTAAGCAACTTCTTTCCGAGTGGATTTAAGGTTTGTTCCCCAGGAGGAAATGCATGCCTGGTGCTGTAAATCTAGCCAAGAATCCATGGTTGTAGAGTTCATAGGCTCCAAGGGTGAATCTACTACTATTGTTTTGTTAAATGGACATAGTATCCACTTGCCCTCTAAACTTATATTCTTATGCCCATAGACAAGTGCAGCTTCTAGGCCACATTAGATAAGTTGGGTTTTACTTCTGAACAGTGAGTGATAGGCAGTAAATGCAGAAGTTCATTACTAGTCAAAGTGTATTGAATAAGCAACTGCAGAGTGCTCAGGCACAAATGGGACCATCTTGGAGGAGGAGGATAAAGATGGTAAGAGCCAGAGACTGGAGAGGACCATAGTGAAAAAGTCTTCTGGATATTATGGGAATACTAAACACATGAACTCACAGAAGCTGTGGTTGTCTGCACAAGAGCTACTCAAGTTCAATGCAGTCAGCTTTCAAGTTTGGCGTGGGAGGGGCTCATGAGTCCACACCCCTTGGTGAGGACCTATTGACAGTTGATGGCATCTAGGGTGGGAGAGTCAGTTTTCTTTAAGGGTGTGGCTCCTGGTAGGTCTACTGTCTTCCTTGGATGGCCTCACACCTGTAAGTAGATGGGTAGCACAAACTGGACCTGGTGGGTTATTAAAATTAAAAAAGAAAAGGACACAAAGTTGTGTGAATGAGGAGTGGATCCTGGATGGACCTGGGAGGAGTTATGGGGAGGAATTTGAGGTGAATATGGTCAAAATACAGGGTATGCATGTATAAATTCTGAAATAATCAATAAAGTATCATATTAACACAGTAGCTTACTATACTATATGAGAACACAGAAGCTAGGTAAATCAGGAAAACACATAAACAATAAGTTAAATAAGGAGACAGAAATAATAAAAAGAATCTCTATGATAGAAATCTATAAAGGTGGAATTGAAAAAAATTCAACAGCTTTAACAGAAAGGACAAAAAGCAATATAAAACAGACAAACAAGAAAGTCCAAGTCATCTGACACTAGTATCCAATCAGAGGAGTGAGGAAGAACAGGAGGAAGAGAGAAGGAAATTCAAGGACTTCTTGCTCTGCTTCTTGATTGCAGACACAGTGTGACCAGCCTTGTCCCCGTTCCTGAACATGATGAAACAATCAGCCCAGAGAGACCCTTCTTCCCTTGAGTTCTCTTCCTCATGGATATGATCAGAGCAACAAGAAAGGTAATGGGTACAAGGTGGTAGTAGTCTGAAACCATTTTTCTTCATGGTTGTTTCCTACCCCATGACCTTTTACCAGAGAATTTGAAACGTACACATAAAGAAAAAAAACAAAAGACATCAACTATAATCTCACTACGCAGCATAACCTCTGTCAACACTGGGGTGCCTTTCTTAACAGCATATTTCTGAGGTAATGCAAATCCAGACCATACTTCATACTTCACCATTTTTTTTAATTATTTTTATTTTTTGGTTTTTTGAGACAGGGTTTCTCTGTAGCTTTGAAGCCTGTCCTAGAATTCATTCTGTAGACTAGGCTGGCCTCGAACTCACAGAGATCTGCCTATCTCTGCCTGTAGGGATTAAAGGTGTGTGTCACTGCTGTCTGGCCATACTTCACCCTTTTAAGGACTCATCTTTTATCCATCTGCTGCTATATTTTAAAATATACTTTGTCATTAAGATTCCCCAAATCACAAATTAATATAGATATCTGACACAACAAAGGTCAAAATGGGTATAATTTGTGTATCTCTGAGTACTGTGAAATATGCAAAAAGGCAAAGGGATATTAATACAATGATATTTCTAAAGTACCTTCCAGATAGGCTATAACAATTTACATGAAACGAGTGGCTCACTTCATGTTTTTCAACAGTGTTAACTTAAAATCATCAAAGCTCATTTATTGGAAAAACTGGTATCTGCACTCCTTAAATTATTAATGAAGATTAATTATTTTTTGTTTATTTTTTCAAGACAGGGTTTCTCTGTGTAACAGCTGTGGCTGTCCTGGAACTTACCAGGCTGGCCTCGAACTCATAGAAATCTACCCGCCTCTACCTCCCGAGTGCTGGGATTAAAGACATGCACCACCATGCCTGGCAAAGATTAATATTTTTATATTGCTTTCTAAACAACTATTCCTTACTTAAAAAATTGGTGTTGGGTTTTCATTGCAGCAGATGCATCCTTTCAGTTATTTTATAAAGCCTGCTCTGAACTTCTTTGACATAAGGCCTTCAAGGGCCAGATGCAACTGCTAGTATCAATGTTCCACTTAGAGAATATCCATTTTCTTCCTCCACCATTTAAAAGTCAAGTAATAACTGTGCAATCTTTACAAGCTATATAATGTTTTGGTATATATACACTGTGAATTATCAACACAGGATACCTAATTTTCCCATCATCTCTTCTTCCTGGTGATACCATTATAAGTTTAACTCTTCTAGGTGTTTTGAATTAGATGATTAAATAATCACAAATATGATTGCTTTCAGTGTAAAGTCCTTATCTATCTCAAGTGGCTGGGACCTTGAACCCATCAGCCAATGACTTCTCAACCTCTTTAAGTTCCTGGTGCTGTCAGCACCTCTGCCTTAGTAAGCTTTTGATTTCAAATGACACCTATATTTGTGGCCATGCCTCTCTGAACATGCCTAGTCATTAATGCTACCTGTGGCCATTTGTTATGTGTTAGTGGCATCTAAGTCACATAATGGCTAAACGGCAAAGCCGTTTATTCTCGATTTTCATGAATACCGTGAAATGCCATTGCATTCATCAAAGGTATTTCAAACACAGAGCAGAAAATTTTTGGAGTGAAGTTCTGATACTATCCTGTCAGCTTTGTCTGTGTTGAAGGCTGGGTCTCCAACCCTATGGATGCCACCAGAACAAACAAGCTAAATTCAAAGACTGAGGATACTCAGATCTATCTGGAAGTAAAACAAGGAGCATGAATGTGATATATTAAGAGATTCCTGAAAAGAAGAATTGTTTTTCAAAGGAAAACACTTGCAAAATTCTTCACATAAGCAATCAAACAAACCAATACCCACATTGTTGACATAGTGTTCATTTTCTTGTTTGAAGTTTTTCTTAAAACTGAAACAACTTTGCTGTGTGTCTCTCTCTCTCTCTCTCTCTCTGTGTGTGTGTGTGTGTGTGTGTGTGTGTGTGTGTGTATACACATGCATGTATTTACTTATTTTGTATTGCTAGTGATTGTATCCTTGGCCTTGTACATGCCAGGTAGACACTCTGCTACTACGTTACACCTAAATCCACATTTATTTCTTAAACTACAATTTCACACTTACATATTTAGAAATATGAGAGATATGTCTAAAAATTCTCAAAGAGTATTTCTTAGTTTTACTTGCAAAGGTGAAAAAAAATGATACATTACCTTTGAAACTAGCAGTGCAATGATTTCTTTCACAGTGTTGTCAATCAAATCATCTATTTTTGAATGGTACTGTTGCTGGGTTTTAAAAGACAAAATGCATTAGTGGATACAGACATGAATTCTTTGTTGTAAGTCACGACTGCTCTAAAGCTACTAGTTATGGCATATCAAATTTACTTAAAATGATCATTTTGTACATTAAAAGAACAAAGCTGTGACAACGATCCATCCAGTCAACACTTTCTACATTGCGGTTGGAAAATTTTCCCATGTGCACTGTTGAGTTAAGCAGCTAATGGGGTTATTACGGGGGTTGAATTGAGTTCTTATCCTTATTCAGGCAGAGGAATGTGAAGGGTACTTTTTGTCTTCTCCTCTGTAATGAAGGTGGCCCTGTATTTTTCTAAAGGGTTGGTTTAGCCAGAGAAGCAAGGAGACTCAAAAAAGATTTAATTAATACAGCATTTCATGTCTGACAACTCTCATTCATAAGTTATTTTAAATGTGCCCTAGAAATAAAATGCACTCCTGATTGTTCTCCCTAAAAGGACTTTCTGTCAGCCCAGGAGCAGCGGTGTATACAATTCTTACGACATGCTCAAGCAAGGGCAAAATTAAAATTTCATCAACAAAAGGAAATAGATGGTAACAAATTAATTGGCCATAAAAGGTACAATGAAACAACACTACTCCCCATAGCTTTATTACTGCTTCCTCATGAACAAGATGTCTTTAAGTAAATACAAAAAAGATGTATTTAAAATAAACCTGAAAGACTCCTGCTTTTGCTTTCTTTAGAGAGATTACTAGAAGGTTCCTTTATTAAATTAGCAGAAGCTTGGGCTTCCGTGGCATCTATTTAAACAGTAATTCATTCTTTGGAAGCATTTATCTGACAGCAGATTGTCCCCAATGGCCACTTCACAGAAAATGCGACTTGTAAAGACTAACCCTATCCTGATGATCCAAGGCTTCTAGGAACAGAGAGCATAATGCACAGACTGAAAGTCCTCGTGGCAGGATAAACATTAGACCAACTTCACAGCTGCCAGCTGAATGGTTCCCTAAGTTCTCTGTATTTGAAAGCTATTTTTTTTCTTTCTTCGGAAAACATGTCTCAAAGTTTCCACACAGAACAAAACATCAACTCAGGCTTGCTTTGGAATACAAGGGAATGATCCCCATACCCTCAAGGGCTATAATAGTTAAGAGGTCATCATCTACTTGTGTAAATAATGAAGCAGAATACTGAAGCTTGTAAGTTATTCTTCTCTTTCTGTTTCCTCTCTCTGTCTCTGTCTGTGCATTACACTGGTCTCAAATGAAACACATGCACATGACCACTGAGCTTCTGGGTATGGACTGCTTGTCGGGTTCACTTAAAGCCATGCTGACTCGCACAGCTTTGTTCCCCAGAGGACAAAGAGAAAGGACATTGGGCACAATGGGTGAATTTACACTGCAGGAGATTTGGAACGTTCAATGTCGGCATAGGAAATGGGACAACAAAGAAAAACAAAGTTGAAGCAAAAGAGTAAAGTTCAGCCAAACAAGCTGACTGGTAGGTAGCTGAGATTGAGACTTACTTAAACGGTTGATGCTCTGAGCCATAAGCATGCTTCAGGGCCAATGCCATCGTTTTAGTACTCCAACTAAGTGATTTGTAGGGTGAGACCCAACAGACACCCTTGCAAGACGGCCTCCCAGCTCCAGCCAAAAGCTGCACAAGTAACTGGGTGGTGAAAAAGTTTATGCAAATGGGTTCTGCCTCTTCCCTTTCATGTCCTGCTCCAGACCTGTGTCTGTGCAGCACAAAGGAATGGAACAGCAGTCATGGCCCCACTATGGAGTGGAACTGGAAAGAGATACAGGAGATAGGCACGCAGCACCATATATCCCACTAAAATGAAAAGCACTCTACAACACGGAGGTGTTACTGAGGCATGCAGACTCTCAGAGGTGTTCTTAAACATGCCTTGGCCTCAATGCTCTACTTGCCATATATTTCATATTTCAACTCTTTAAATATTTTTAAAAAATATTTTACTTCATTTGTTCTTCTTATGTGTATGGGTGTTTTGCTTACATGTATGTCTGTGCAATACTTGTATGCTTGGTGCTGCAGGAGGCCAGTAGAGGGCATGCATTTCCTGGGTCTGGAGTTATGGATGGTGTGAACCAACATATGGGTGCTAAGAATTGAACTCAGATCCTTTAGAAGTACAACCACTGCTTTTAACCACTGAGCCATCTCTCCAGCTTCCATATTTTGACTCTTAAGGAACAAAATATCCTCAGAATGCTATTACATATAAGATAGCAGAGGTCTACATGTTAAATTTTTGCATTGGATTAATCCTGTCAATTCTTAAAATCAGTGATGAGCTACTCAAGAAGCCATTTATACTCCTCTTGTTGAAAGGCTCAGAAAGTCAATGCAGTCAAGACATTCTGATAATGTCAACCCTTGGGTGTACTTTCTTTGATCCCTGATCTAGACATAGAAAGGGAGAAAAGAAAAAAGGAGAGATAGAAATGAATGTATAAGAATGAGTGAAGTTCGCTCAGCCTGGGAGGAGGGGACTGGATCTGCCTGGACTGAATCTACCAGGTTGAACTGAATCCCCAGGGGAGTCTTTGCCCTGGAGGAGATGGGAATGGGGGGTGGGCTGGGGGGAAGGTGGGGTGAGGGCGAAAGGGGGGAGGACAGGGGAATCCTTAGCTGATGTGTAAAATTAAATTAAATTATAAAATAAAAAATTAAAAAGATGAGTGAAGTTAAATTGAAAAACAAGAGGATCAAAATGTATATATCTTTAATGTATTACTCCAGAGGCCAACAAATATAGGGGTGGATCACTAGATTAACACAATACGGGAGTCTACTGCTAATTCATCCCATCATCTGGGAACACCAGCCAGGATGTAGTGTGAACATCCATATTTTATGTATTCATTCTGCAAAGAAGCAAACCATACGTATGGGTTATATGGGTATGCCAATATAGCTAAAAGAAAGCTAGTCAGTTACTCAATAGACTTGGTAGCTTTCAAAGATTAAAAAGTAACACTCTAACTCACAAACTAGCAACAAACAGAATTTTTCTGCAAAGCTATTTTTATTGCTTAAGCTATAAGTGATACATTGTTTTTCTACTTCAATGAACAGATAACATTGTTGACAAAAATTTTGAAAGTTTTTGTTCTCCACTACAAAAACTTCTATAAATGGTGTGTGTGTGTGTGGTGTGTGTGTCTGTGTGTGCACATGTGTGTACAGGTGTGTATACACATGCATGCATGGGTTAGAGGACAACCTTGGGCCATTCTCTAGGAGTTTTTCACCTTGTTTGTTGATACAGGGTCTATCATTGATCTGAGGATCTCCAATTTGACTAGATATGCTAGCCAGGGGCCCTTCTGTTTCTGCCTCCCTGATCTCAGAGTGCAATCCTGCACCCCAGGCCTTTGCAGGTGCCTTCTGGGGATTGAATTCAGGTCCACACGCTCTCTTAGCAAGCCTTTGCTGATTAAGCCATCTCCCTAGCTCCAAATCTCTACAAATTCTTTTAAAAATATTTACACTTATTTATTTTAAAATATTCTTATTAGGCTATTTCTTATTGGACTGCTAGTCCTAAGAACCACAGTGTTGGCAGAGTATAGTTCAATTGCAAGCTGATTTTTTTTCTACATCTGCCCTCAAAAGCAAACAGGTTATATTTTTCTTCTTCTGAGGATGAACCTCAATTTACATTTGGACAATCATTTAGAAATCCTTGCTTCAGAGCCCAGGCATATTTAAAATCCTGGCATTGCGACACTCAGGTGGATATCATCATTTCACTGGACTGTTCACATGCAAATATATTAGAAACGGAGACTAACCAAATACGGTGCAACCTAGACTTTGGCCCTTCTTTTGGGTTGCATTTTATTAGGATTGGATCGCTTGTTCTGGGAATGGGAACATGCCCCTTTAATTGATAACTAATCCTGTAGAAGCAGGACCCCTGGCTCACCTGAGCTACTCATTAATTTGTTCACATTCTCACATCTTCATTCCCAGTCAATGGGACCAGGGGGGAGTGGTTGAGGGCAGATGAATGTCTACAGCATAGGTAGTCATCTGCTTTTCTACAGTAATGGATAACAAGGATTCCAAACAATGTGGTGGTTTTATGATCTCAACATCTGTCCTGAGGGACTGGCCTAAGTCTGCTGACTCATTATAAACATCTGTCACATGAGTAGACCATTCACTCACTAATCACTTCATTAAACCCTATTCTGGGCCTTGGAGAGCACCTTTACATCATCCTGTGGCACATAAGAAAATAGAATTGCAATCTGGGGACACAGGCAGGTCTTTGGTGTGGTCAGGAATGGAGGGATTTTTAAATTTCATCAATGACAATATATTAATAACATATTACCACAGAGTTCAGTGAATTCACTTCATTTCTGCTAGGTTTAACTATGTAGTATATGCTTTACACGGTTCTGAATTGTCCATTAATCTAGTTTTATGAGCAACTTCGTTTCTTTCTGAAACAACAATTTCAAAACCTGGCAGAGCGAGGTGGGGGAGGGGAGAGAGGTGGGAGAGAGGGAGAGACAGAGACAGAGAGAGAGAGAGGGAGGCTGACAGAGGGAGGAACCGAACAATGATGTAAGTGTATTTATGGGAGATTAAAAGCAACATATATGATCCTTTTCTTTTGCACTTGTTTACCACTTTTCAGGGTTGCTAATAGGCTTTACACCTGCACATTTTGAACTGCATTAATTGTGTGAAAGTTGTAGGGAACTAATTGTCTCTGGTGAGAAGGTACAGGTGCAGACATAATGAATAGCAGCAGATTACTCTTCAAAATGACTCAGTTCTTAATGTAAAGAATCGTTTGGCCATGTGACTGTCATTTGTGTGTGCAGTGGCCCTTTCTCTTTTTAAATACTAGATGAATTGTTTCTTGCAGGGGAAGAATTTTAAAGCAGTGGCAATAAATCAGCCTGTTAATTTACTCAGCACATATTTACCAAGTGCCTGGTACATTGTCAAGTACTGTGTCTATATTAAAATAAGAACTAGTATATTCACAGTATTAGTGGGAAGATGATTCCATAATCTAGATGAGAAATGAATGTGCTTATGAAGCCACTTAAGATAATATTCTCAGACAGTCAAAGGTTTACATCTGGGTATTGAAAAACATGAAGAGGTGATTAGGGGCCATTGGCATCCAAGCCAGCTGCTTACTCGTTTGGATAATTAGAGATAATAAATCATGTTGTATGCGATCAGACAATGATAATTACTGAACATTCTGTAACACTGGCAGATCCATTACTTACATATATATTTGTATGACTGTATCATATAATATTTGGAATGTATTTTCTCCCTAAATTGCACATAGTAAAATATGAGCACACATACATAAATATAAACGAAGTCAAAATAGCTAATATCTATATCTGGGTTAAATAAGAATTAAGCTCACATAGTAGGTCTTCTTAGCTCCCTTTGTAGTTAGCCAAGTCCTAGTAATGTTGCTAGCTAAGTAAGTAAGGCCCTGCTATTTGGCTTTCAGGAGAAAAAATACTGAATAATGACAACCACAGAGCACAACCTGGTCAGTCATGTCTGCATGAAAATTTGAGGTCTTGCACCTCCAAAAGTCAGATAACACTCTAGGGCAAATCTGTTATGGGTGAGGGTGATGATGCAGACTGCTTCCTCCCTACTAGTGGAGGCTGGTACCAGGTTACTGGGGGACTGTATCTCACTGAAATCCACATTTGTATTCTTCAGTATCAAGTGACCTTGCCTGTGGGTGTAGCCTCCTGATACCAATACTTAGGAGTTATCCTGACACAGGCTTCATTGTCACCTAAAACTCCAACTCTATATTCTGCAGGAAGTTATAAACTGTATCTACACATTTGAAAATATTAAGTCACCCTGCCTCTATATTTAGACTTTCATTTAAAGGATGGCGAATTCATTTGGCTTTAAATAATTTTATCTTTTAAAAGTATAAAAGTAGTTTTTAGACTCTGTAGCCTGAAAGAAAGTTTCTGCTTGACACCCTTTAAAGTACAGTATTTACATGGCGTTAACTTTGTAGATATACACACTGAAGCCTAAAACAAAACAAAACAAAAACCCTTGAAAATAGAATATTATTTTGATTTGAAAAAGATGAGAGCAAAAGTGCATAATTCCATGCTGGGCAGTGGTGGCGTACACTTCTTTCTAATCCTAGCACTCGGGAGGCAGAGCCAGGCAGATCTCTGTGAGTTTGAGGCCAGCCTGGTCTACAGAGCGAGATCCAGGACAGGCACCAGAACTACACAGAGAAACCCTGTCTCGGAAAAAAAATGTGCATAATTCTAAAATGAAGATGTGCTTTTCTAAAAACAAACAACACCCCCCCCCCCAGAACATAAAAAAAATCCAAACCAAACAAGACACTTACCCATTGACTCCTAAACTGGATCATGTGATGAAGGAAAAATAAAATAATGATGAAGGAGAACATAGGGAAGAACAAAGAAATGATGAAAAAAGTAATGACAATAGAAAAGGACACAAAATGTCAATGTAAACACATAAATCTCCAAAATACAGATCCATTTTCACCCAATCACTACTTTCAACAAAAACAAATCATGAGATAAGATGATGTTGCAGTTTTGAGTTTAAAATAAACAAACAAAAAATTAAAAGTGAAATAATGAAATTTGTATTCATGAGAACTAATGTTTTTATTAAATTTTAAATTGCACTTTATTTTGTGTGCATGTTTGTGGGATGGAAGTGGAGGTGGGTGCCTTGGCATTGTGTAGAGGTCAAAGGACAACCTGTAGCTTTCGCAGTTCCACTATGTGGGTCCCGAGGATTAATCTGAGGTCATTGGGTTTGGTAGCAAGTTTGGAGACCTTTACTCACGGAACAGTCTCACTCAGCCCAGTAGTGACTAGTGTCTACTTGATCCTTAAAAAAGGAAACTTTTGTATAAGTGAAGTTTTTCATGTGCTATAATTTTTGTGACTTGCTTTTATGGATGCAAACTCTCAGTCTTCTATTTGTATAAACAAAGTAGGCAGGGTTTTAGCTTTCTCATTTGCTTGTAGCAAGCAAGGCTTATGTAAATAGTCAACACCAAAATGGTATATGGGAAATTAAAGACCACTTGGGAAGTTTTAGCAGGCTTATATACAAAAGGAGGGGCTGTCCGGAGCAGAGGATCTTCCCTGCTGCACTACTGTTCTCTAGGACTTACCTCCTGTCCTCCATCCAGGGCACACAGCTTGGTGCTTTGCTTTTTAGCATCAACTAATACATTAAACATGGTGCACACAGAAGCTGGGATGCGCAAGTCCGTTGTTTTGTTTGCCTTTTGCATCTTGAGTTCAAATGCCGTTCTTGTTCTAGTTATTAAAACACGAATTAGAGTAAGAAATCCTGACAATATGTTCCACCCATTTGGAAGAGTGAAATCAATACTATGAGATTAATAATATAAGACATGCAGATACAGATTAAGTAGCATGGTGGAGCTAGGGAGTGGGGCTTGGGCCAGGTGGGATGTTCTATGCAGGTGTCTCAAATAAAGGTTAGACTGAGATGTTTCTATAGAAGGACACAGTTTAAGTGTTCGTCACCAGGTGGTATTTATGCAGCCACTCAAGACAATGCAGACATCCAAATGAAGCCTGTGGTGATATATAATGTACCATATTTAATGGAAAAAAAATCATCATTTTACTTATTGCCTAAGTTCATATCCAAGTAGAAACACTACATGTTCTTTTTGCATTTAAGCAGAAGACTTCCTGTGTGTTAGAGCAGAACCAAACAAAACAAAAAGGTACCAGCCTGGAAAGCTGAAAAATTGTCACAAACCATAGAAAACTACAATTCTCTAATGTCATTTAAATTGTCTCTTAAATGCCTGAAGTTTCAGGTAAAACCTTGTAATACAGGGCATTTAGATTGGTCTTTGCTAAAGACACTACCACTACCACTACCATACTCTGACCTACAGATTTGAGACTTGAAACTCACTAGCTGAGCTTCAAAAATTACATAATCCAAATCACAATCTTGCCATAGGAGGCATTCACATTATTCTAAGAACTAGACTTTCTTGGCTCAATGTGTTTAGGGGTACACAGTTGTTCCAACTAATATTTGACTGTTAATCAGGTGTACTCCCCCCAAATTCAAAGACACACATATAAATACATCGTAACGTAAGTAGAGGCACTGGAGACATTTGACTCACTAGCACATAGTGATGACTTTGTAAGAACTGTTTAACAATGAAAGTACATTTGCAAGACTCTGAAGTCTTTAATTTATTTCTGGTTAAGTGCCGAGGAATGCACATTGTTACATCGTCTGATGTAGTTAGCGAATTCCAGAAAGCAGTGAGTACCTTTGGAATGAGGATGGTGCTAATTGTATTTTGAGCTTACCAGGCCACTTCACTGCACACAGACACCATACATAAGGCATAAGAACTCAATAGACCGTTTCTGTATGTCTCAGGAGATGCTACTTTGGGAATACAAAGCATAGTACTCCCAGAGAGACATGTGTGGTAGATGTGATTAATATGGTGTAGGTGCTACTGATTAGAGAAATGGGTGGGAGACCCGAAAACAGAATCATCAGATTGAGTTCATTAACGACATGGGTTCTCAGAATTAAGGTCAGAGAATGTCATGTCCAGTACATTCTGAAACAGTGGTTCATACTCAGTTCTTCCCTGTGATAAGTAATAGGTACGTGGTAAAAAGTGGCATTATGGGTGCTGGCATCCCAAGCAGCAACTTGAAACACACATCTATCTACCTTTTGACGCAGGCCTCTATCATATCACTGGCCATGAGTTTAAGTCTTTGCTCTAAATGGTGGGCAAACTCTTGTTCTGGCCAATGTAGGTCATAGACAAACATTTGCAGTGCGTCAAGTTTCCAAAACAGATCTTCAGATGTTGTTGAGCCATTGCTAGAAGAAAAGAGGAAAAACAAAGAGCATCATGAACTTCCAGTGTTAACAACAACATGGACCACCCATCCATTGATTTCCCTTTCTGTGCTATTGCCATCAGTGAAGAATATACCACATCCAATATCTCATGATCCAGCGTTCTCTTTGGTTAGCTTTCTAAGTCTTCCTTTCAGCTTCTTAATGAGGTCAGGTAAAAAGAGTGTAAAAGAAGTAAATGTAGTAGTGAGTTTTTGCAAAGAGGACTAGAATGGGTACAGAAGACTAAAGATAAGAAATCAAGTTGTGCTTAGAAGGACAAATATCTTAAGCATTCTTTACCAATTTCCAAGATAATGATGAATACATAAAATTATTTTCTCTTACAATTTTGAAAAAGTGTTTTGTGCAAGAAAATTTATATGCTCGCACCCTCCTGTTATCCATGCATCTATGCCTCAGTCGTCACTGTGGCTTCTATCTACAAGAGTGGACCACACAGGAAAGAATAGGCTAGGTGGGAAAGCAAACCTTTACTTCCAGTTTGAACTGCTCTGTGCTGCTTCTAGCTCATAATTAAAACCTAACATTATGGAAATGCTCTAACACAGAAATAATATTTGAGGTGCTCTGAAGTTGGAGCAAAATCAGGCATTTCCAGTCTTCATGCATGACTTAGCCAGCATTCACTATGGTGAGAAAATGACTCTAGGAAACGGTATTTTCACACCATGTATGAAGGTAATCATCAGCAGAGTTCATATGTTATTTGAGCGAATGATACCATTTGTACTTTCCACGAACCAAGTATCCAGCTAATAGGATGACAGATGTTTGAAAGTAAAATAGTCCTACATTAGAACATATTGAGACTCAGTTGTAAAATCAGAACAAAGCAGAAGTAAAAAGAAAAAAAAATGGAGCAATGTCTGCTTTATTTGTTCTCAGTGTTCTCACAATTGCTCCACATATATTACCCTAAATTTATATTCCTACTTTGCAAAACAAAATAAAAGAAATAAAACCCATTTATTATAAGGATACACTGGAAAATTTAAAACAAATTATTTTAAACAACCACAATGTTGAGCTAAATATATCTTAATTGGCAAGTTTTAGAAAAATCACCCTTGCCCTGGCTAATTAAAAGCTTGGTTTCTGCCCTGCACCCTGGCCTTAGTGTCTCAGCTCTATCTCCAATTTAAGTTGCTATCCCTATCCATTCTGCCAGGAATTTCTCAGGATCTCCTGGCCTAGCCAAGTTGTTTTCAGAGTTAAGTTCTCAAGGGACCAATCATGACAAAACTGAATAGCACACACAGAATTCTACTGACTGATTGTCTCTGCACCTTAATGTGTGCTGAATGCAGCATCAATAAAGACCTGACAAGGCTGCACTGACACTCTTGTGGAAAATGTGTAATACAATACCCTCTTTACATGGATCACATGTACAAGAAAGACATGAGAAGAATTAAAGGCCAGGGTATTCTCCCCCGCCCCACATCCACAGTGTACAGTGAGAAGATCTGTGTTTTAATTGGATGTACTTGGCAAGAGGCAAACCTGCTTTATAAATTTTGGAAGAATGTAACTTTAGAAATGTGCACGCTTTAGCAATACACCACCAACAAAATTATCATCAAAACAAAAAAACTCATAGTCAAGACAATTCTATTAAGATTTTTATACAAAATGTGAGTTATACTTTATAAAGATATGAATGCTGTTCTTCTCCTTAATGCTGTGCTAAAATTAGAGGCAATAAATGTGTCTAATTGGGAATTTAATTGGTCTAATAACTGTTTGTTATAATTAAATAGATGAAAAAAATAAATAGTTTTTCTCTGGATTTGGTACAGATAACCTGCAATTTATTCAGAGACTTTTCATTTAAAATTATTTCTAATCAGTGACCTAGTCCTAAACATATTACTTACAGATTAAAGAACTCAAATGTGAATAATGGATGCTGATATAATTTCCTAAGTTAGTAGAAATGTATCTTAATGGCATTCATCTGTATGGCTAATGACAATCATCTGTTGTACCACCCCTTCCCAAATGATGACTCTATCTACAGAGAGAAAGAGGAGAGGACTCATTTGTATCTTCTTTTTTTAAAAAAAAAAAAAAATTAGGAGTCTTCTTCTTTACTGGGAAAACACCAATATGGAAGATGACTCTGGTGTAGCTGGACCTGGGGGCCCAGGATTACGAGGATGCAGCAGCTTCTGTGGAGGATTCCTCAGTGGTCTTAAGGGGCCCTGGTCACAGTCAAGGCTGCCAGGATCGTAAAGGTAAAGATGAAGACAAGGAGTGGATCCCCATCACCAAGGTGGGCTGCCCGATTGACTTTTTCCTGGGAACATCCCTAAAATATGAGGTTCTAAGGAACATGTCAGTGCAGAAGCTGTCTGGCCAGTGGACCAGGTTCAAGGATTTTGTTGATATTAGGGACTACAATGGTCATGTTGGTTTTGGTGTTGAGTGCTCCAAGGATGTAGCCCCTGTCATCCAAGGGGCCATCATCTTGGCTAAGCTTTCCACTATCCCTGTATGGAGAGACTACTTGGGAAAGAAGATTGGCAAGCCCCATACTGTTCCATGCAAGGTGACAGGCTGCTGTGGCTCTGTGTTGTATGGCTCATTCTTGTCCTAAGAGGCACTGGCATTGTTTCTGCTCCTGTGCCCAAGAAGCTACTAATGATGGATGGCCAGTACTGATGACTGCTACACATCAGTCAGAGTGGCTGCAATGCCACTCTGGGCAACTTTGCCAAAGTCACTTTGTTTGTTTGTTTGTTTGTGGTGTTGGGATCAAATCTAGGGCCTCCATTATCAGCTCGCTCTCTTACTGCCATTACCTTAATCTAGTTGCTCAATGTACTTTTTCACTCGACTAGCAGTCAAACCTTTAATTTTAACACAAAATGGAAATGTTTCCGGTTCCTCCATGTTTTATAACAAAACATCAAAAACTGAATCACACAGTAGGAAGATGAATATAAATGGAGACCAGTATGCTAGGTGAAGTGTGCCAGGCTCAGAAAGACCAGTGTCACACGGTATTGCCCATACTCTGAACTTAGACTTAAGAAAAAAAAAAAAAAAGACCTGAAAGCAGAAGGGGGAAACTATTTGGGAATAGGAAGGGGAGCAATGGGAGAGGAGGGGACAGGAAAAGTAGGGGAAGATGAATCAGAGAAAAGTATATGATACATGTGTGTGAGACTTTCATAATGAAACCCATCATCTTGTACAATAAGCATACACCAATTTAAAATGCAAATGGCAATAACATCATAACATTATGACTGATCATGGTCTCTATGACAAAAAGAACCTGATAATCTTGGTAAACATCATGGTGATCAACTTGTTAAGAACATTTTTTTATTCACCTATGACAATGAAGCTATTATTACCAACTTGCCATGATTCCTGTCTTCAGATTTACCTCACTTTGTAAAGGGTCTGAGAAACAACAACAACAACAGCAAAAGGGCTTGGGTTTCACACAAATCTCCAAGCTAACAGAATAGCAACAAGAAACTAAATTATACAGGATGATGTCCACAACACTGTCCTAGTAAAATGTAGACGGAGAAGGAGGAAGAAGAGAAGTAAAATTATACGCCAGTATAGATGAAAATCATAAATACAGAAAGGTTGCTTATACTGTAAGGGTAATTTCTGAGCATACACAGAAACCACTCTATATATTCCAACGGCACTAAGCATCTGAGTCTAAGAAAGAGATTGACATGTAAGACTCTATCCCAGTCATATTGCCAGTCCAATAATGATGTGTAACTTGGGAGAACGCTGCCAAACTTTTTCACAAGTTATTGCTCCCTTTCTTGGTCTCTTTCTGTTTGTTTTCTTGATTGTACATATACAAGACAGAATAGAGTTGACGGTGGGGGGTAGATACAGAGAAGGCTAGTTAAGTTTTTGAGCAGTCTTTTTTTTGTTGACACAATAAAACGTGAAGGGAGTTGCTGTGGGATGCTCTGTATGGCAAATGTGTTGCTAATTAGTCAATAAATAAAACACTGCTTGGCCATTGGCTAGGCAGGAAGTGTAGGCGGGACAAGGAGGAGAATAAAGCTGGGAAGTGGAAGGCTGAGTCAGAGAGACACTGCCAGCCGCCACAATGACAAACAGCATGTGAAGATGCCGGTAAGCCACGAGCCATGTGGCAAGGTATAGATTAATGGAAATGGATTAATTTAAGCTGTAAGAAAAGTTAGCAAGAAGCCTGCCATGGCCATACAGTTTGTAACCAATATAAGTCTCTTGCGTTTACTTGGTTGGGTCTGAGTGACTGTGGGACTGGCAGGTGAGAGAGATTTGTCCTGACTGTGGGCCAGGCAGGAAAACTTAAGCTACAGGGAGTGAAGGGCTTTGAGGTCCAATGAGTGTGGGTTCAAATTTTTGCCTATCACTTATAGTTTGCCTATCACTTACAGTTTTTTCCTTTTCTTAATTTCCTTGTAAATGACATTTCTTTAATTGTGAAATGGAGATAGTGACACTTACCTTACAGAGTTGCTATAAGGATAAAATGAGATAAAGAACTTGGCACTGTACCTAGAACACAGCAAATTCTGAATACATGGATAAATTCTCTGTAATTTTTTTATTTGTGCTAACTGAATTAATATGAGATCCTGGTCAAAAGACTTTATTGTCCTTTTACAGTTGTAAACTAAGTGTGTAACTTCATTAGATTTCAAAAGAGCAAAACTACAAATAACAATGATGGGACTGCCAGCAACAATGATAATACAGAGTAGTAATTACCATTTTTTGGACACCTAGCATGTTCCAGTAGTAGTAATTATTTATAGAAAGTTTAGGATGTGCCAGACACTTTCATACAGTGCTTTTGCCCCTCTCCCACAAAGCTGTTCTTAAATTAGGAATCAACCATTTTTGAATGGAGGAAAATGAGGCTAAGAAAGATATATGATTCATAAGTTAAGGTTTAAGTTGAGACACATTCAATTTTAGAGCCCTTTCCCCTAATGACTCTTAATTAGTCTGTAGTAGGCAGGCTCACTACGAGGGGGAGTAAATAAATATAACTATGGCTTTTAATGGTATCAAGACTACCTTAAAATTGCAAGGTACATCAACTGAATCAGGATAGGAATGACAGAAGAACCACCCGGCATTGGGAACAGTAGCTTCCCTGCAAGGTCTAAATTCTGCTTCCTTAATGTTAACACTAAGATAAAAACCAAACAAGATGATATAATTACAATCCTCTCCCGAAGGTTTTCTTCATGTACAACATCAATGATGTGAGCAGTAAGAAAGCTGAACTTAAGCATCCTTGAATTTACCACAGACATCAACATGGGAAATTCAGGATTGTACTACTTAGGAGCAATTCTACATCCTGGGTTTAAAAAAAAAATGACATCTGCTACACAGAACAGACATGAACAACATAAAACCAATGCGATTTCTTTCTTTCAACCTCTATCATATTATTATCAGTATGCCAAGCTCAGCTTAATAGCTTAAAACACTCAAACGAATAAAGCCAAAGACAGTACTCCTCGACCAACAGTGATAAATGCCATGCACTCTGAACGCATCTGCACGGAAGACAGCCCAGGCCATGCACTAGCTAACACAACACCAGGAAGTAAGTGAGGGATACACACGTGGACTCATATAAAGAAGCCATCCACGGAGGAGTAGAAAAGCTAGGAATCTGTGGAAGATTAAGAGGCAGACTTGGAACTTTTGGAAGAGCTACATTGGGAAGACTGTTGGCGATATTCCTGTAAAGAAACAAACAACGTGGGAAGGGGGCACCATAAGCAATAACCACAGATGGCTGTAGGTCAAGTCATAGGGTCAGGACTGAGACAGGTGCTCGGTGGACACCAGGGTACCTACTTGACAGGCTGCCATGTCTCCTGCTCAAAGCCTCTGTGAATTGACTGGGCGATGGCAGACTCCATCAGGTCAACGTAGCGGACCACCAAGGGCACAAAGATCTCTTGCAAGTGTTTGTGAAATTTCCCATTACACAAAAGCGCTGAAATAGGCAAGCAGAAACGGGGTTCGTCAGAGGGATAACATCAGTTACTTGGGAAAAAGAATAGGTGGAAAAAATTTTTTTTCTTAAAAGAGTCTCACATGGGAAAACTGATAGAATGCAGATAGATGATAATGGATTTTGGTCTTGATATTGAATATCATATCATGGAAATTTCCTCAAAATTATAATTAGCCTTACATATATGCCTGTCAAAACAAAAATAGATTTTATTTCTGTAAAATGTTCTGAGCAGGTGGTATGTTTGTACTTCCTCAGAGATTTAACACATAGGCACATGACCACTTACTGTAAATTCAAGGGAGTTGCTGCCTCCACAGAAGGTCCTGACACAGTAAATGCAGCAATTAAGCAGAGTCAGAATCCCCTGGTTAGGCTGTGTATCACAGAAGTGAATGCTAAACCTGTTCAATTATATGCGGTAAGCTTGATTACATCTAACAACTACACTTTTGAATTCACTTGGGAGGGTTGCTGTGGCCCTCCCAGAAATATCTATTTTGAATCACGACTTTTTTAGTTACTTGGAGATTTGTTTTTGAGTATTCAATTTAGTTCATTACCTTTTGTGTTTTGGGTGGTTCTGGGGATTGAACCCAGGGCTTCTAGCGTATTAGGTAAATGTTCTACCACTGACCTCAACTTTCAGTCCTAATACCTCTGTATTTAAAAACAGCACATTCTATTCTTTTTATTTTTCAGTTTCCCATTAGTCTGAAGAATTCAGGTTTGGAGCACTCTTTATAGAGTGATTATAGAAGTCTTATATTTTGTTTTACTTGGTTAGGACTGTTGGACAGGGTGTGCCTATCACTTCCTGGAGATGGATTTTCCATGCAAAGCTCACAATTTCACTAAGACAAGTCACAGTATGAGGCTAAGCTGCACCTAGAAAGAACAGACTCTACAGGAAAATACTAAGCAAAGCTAACTGAGGTTGAAGGATTTTTAATTTTTTTATTAATATTAGTATACATTGCACATGTTTCCCAAATGAATATATCCTAAATACATTTATGAATGCTTTATATCTTCAAACTGAAAATGTACTCATTAAAAATATATAGTTATTATACCGGGTGAGGGTGGTACATGCCTTTAATCCAAGCACTCGGGAAGCAGAGGCATCTGTGAGTTCAAGGCCAGCCTAGTCTATGGAGCAAGTTCCAGGATAGCCAGGGCTACACAGAGAAACCCTATCTTGAAAAACATTTTTATATATAACATATATTACATATAATATGTAATACATATACACACACATACATATATATAAATATTCATTAGTCAGGAAAGGCATATGTGAAGAGATGCAATGGGATTTAAATTTAATCTAATAGATTTCCATGGGAGTTCTGTAGTGGGAAGGGTTTGCCAGGTGGAGGGAACAGCAACCATAAAACTTCAAGGGGACTGAACTAGTGTCTTACAAAGATAAGGAACACAGCCAGGAAAGGGAAGAGTAGTTTGGGGGGAGAATCTAGGTTCTAGGAGTTTGCTGGGCACAATGACACTTGTCAGTAAAGGAGTGGCATGGCCTGGTCTTTCTGGTCACTGCATGGCAAATGAGGTCATTCAGAAGAGAGAAGAGGTGCCTAGTGACAAGCTCTTGGTAAAGGGTAATGGTGTCTTTAAGACGTCAGAAGTGGAAGATGTCAAAAAACAATCTCTCAGCAACTTCACTTACTTTAATGGATGTGAATATCTGCACATGTTGAACCTTAACAAGTGTAACCTGTAGGAACTCCAACAGTCTGGTCTTACACTCAGTACAGCGGCTTCTCGCATTATCTACTTTACACAGAAGTGAACAGAAGTCTTAATGTCTTAAGACTTGGACAGAGCACATGACATTCACTAACGTGACATGCACAGGGAATGCTCTCAGTGTTTTTCTGTGACTCTTAAGTTTGTCAGAGGGTGGAGAGACATGGACTTGTGAAAGTGGAGTAGAAAGTAACACTAGATCCAGGCTATGCAATACTGATTTTGTTCTAGCTCTCATACGGCTTAGTTTTTTTCTTGTAGCTAAAAACCAAACCAAACCAAAATGAACAAACAAAAACCCACCTTTTCTTTGGAAAAAGTACTTGTTACATACAAAGGAGGACCTGAGTTTGGATCCTTGGCATCTATGTAAAAAGCTGGGCACAGTGGTGCACATCTGCACACTCCGTGCTGGGAAGCAGAGAAAGGGTATCTCATGGGCTCGCCTGGCTGGTCCATCTGGCTGAATCCAGGAGCTCCAGGTTCATCTGGAGACACTGTCTCCAAAAAACATAAGGCATACAGCAATAAAGGAAGACACATGACTTGGACCTGTGATCTCTGTGGGTGTACAGGCATACACACTAAAGAAATCTTTTCTTGCTTATGAGTAGGTAAAAGGTCTTTTATTCAGGTGGGGAAAATCATATTTAGTTATAAATGTGTTATTGAGAGGACTAATGTTATCTTATGGTGTTTTTATTAGTACACAGAGGGAAGGTGTTTCATTTATTCCCAAAGATTCAAGACACAGAACTAGAAGGCGCTGTCTAAGGTGTAACTCAGTTACCCTTTAACCAAATGTCACCTACACAAAGATGCCACGCTTTAAGGGTAATATGTTCTCACCTGAAATATCAAAGCCATTATGACAGCCCAACTAAGAAATGTAATGAGTGGCTGGAGAGATGGCTCAGGGGTTAAGAGCACTGGCTGTTCTTCCAAAGGATCTGGGTTCAATTCCCAGCATCCACATGGCAGATCACAACTATCTGTAACTCCAGTTCCAGGGGACCTGACACCCTCACATAGACCTACATGTAGGTAAAACACCAATGCACATAAAATAAAAAAAATAAATTGTTTTTTAAAAAAAGAAATGTAAAGAAATCTTATTGATTGCATCTTTACTTAAGACCCCTTCTCCTCCTCAACATCAGTATTTTTGAAGTGCCAAACACTGTGTTATGTGGCATTGTGCATTCTGTCACTTACCTGTCACAAAAACCCTAAGAAGAAAGGAAGGTTCCTTTTTTAATTATCAATAAAGAAAGCTAAAGTTCAGAGAGATTAGGAAATTTATCTAAGGTCATTTAGTCACTAGGCAATGGAACTAGGGTTTGACACCAAAACCACATGTTAATCTCTCTGTATCATAAAATCATAATTCTTTTATTTAGGTTACCATAAAATAGTGCCTGTCTGTTTGTCCATCTATTCCTCCATCTGTCAACCTAGCACCAGTTCATTGATATCTTTTAAGGGATATCAATGCAGTGAATTGCTTATATAAGTGGTGGCGCACGCCTTTAATCCCAGCACTCAGGAGGCAGAGGCAGGCAGATCTCTGTGAGTTCGAGGCCAGCCTGGGCTACCAAGTGAGTTCCAGGAAAGGTGCAAAGCTACACAGAGAAATCCTGCCTTGAAAAACCAAAAAGAAAATTTGTAGGCTGATAATATCATCTTTATTGAAACTAGACAGTTTCACATTGCTGTACAGCAAGACTGTATGGCTAAACTTTATTCTTATGGTGCAGCATTGATAAAATAGCAAAAAGGAAAGAAAGAAAGAAAGAAAGAAAGAAAGGAAGATAGAGCAAACGAACGAACTCTAGGGTCTCCTTTTTAAGCATACCATTAACCACTGTTACCATTTTACTATTCCAAGATAACTAACCAATTTTAACAAATTATTACAACTACAAATGAGCCTGCAACTCTTCAAGTCAAAAGCTACTTTCCCGAGAGATTAGGTGCTTTGGCAGTGAAGTCACAGCTTAATAAAAGGCAAAAGTCCAAAATAATTCTATTCAATGTTGTTATTAAACATTGCAATAATTCTAAGATTAAGTAGCAGTTGACTCAAGTCTCTAGCAAGTGTTACCTTTAAACATATATGGAAAGTACTGAATTCATTGTCTTGTCTGTTTTGATTTTCATTTTTGTTATTTTGTTATTTTTCCTATTTTATTTATTTATTATTTAGTTTTTTAAGAGCAAGAAATAACTTGAAGTTGAGTGCGATGGGAGATGAAGATCTGGGTGCATGTGGGGGAGGGGCAAGTTTATGATCAAAAACATATTGTATGAAAAAGAACTAATAAATTAAAAATATATTAAAATACGTAAAACTATTACATTAAATTCCCCAATCTCTGTATTTCCATGCTGGAGTGAAAGTGGAGATTTCCTATCTCATCTCTACACAAGCATTACAGAGGTGAGTACCACAAGCCTTTTCTTCACTGCCTACATCCAAGGAGTAATCAAGCCCTGGGTATCTTCTGGCCCTCATGTCTTTGCATCAGGCTGGTCCTCTGCTCATCTCCATTGCTGCTGCCTAATCTGTTCTGCTCTTTTGTAATGACTCACACAGTCAGTTCCTGATTGGCCTTTGAGTTCCTACTTTTCCCTTGGACAGCTCACCTCTCACTGTGTCAAGCAGAAGGGTTTATAAAAAAGTGTAAAACTACCACCAAACCCTACCAGTACAGTCTTTCCATGTGCCCCTCCAACAAACCTGAAAGCTTCAGCAAGACATGAAGCCCTCAGTGATGCCCTACCATGACCTCTCCAGTCCATTTCTGGTGCTTGTGTCCCATATTTCCTTTGGCATGAGCTTGATGATGTTCTTGAGTTACTCAAATCCTCATATCATTTCACAAATACTTTATTCTGCCCCCTCTTCCTTGACTGGTTGTTGGCTTTCCATGCTTAAAATCCCGTTAGTTGATGTCTCTTTCTCCCTCTACACTTCTTCTCTCCTTCCTCCCTATGAGAGCACTAGTACTTGAGGTAGGGATCATAAGTTTTCTCAGTGAGGTAACCCAGACTCAGAAAGACAAACATGGTATGTACTCACTCATGAGTGGATACTAGATATAAAGCAAAGGGTAACCAGACTACAACCCACAGCTCCAGAGAAGCTAACTGACAAGGAGAACCCTAAGAGGGGCTAATGGATCACCCTGGGAAGGGGAAATAGATGAGATCTACATGAGCAAACTGGGGGTGAGGGGGGCAATGGGGGTAGGGGATGGAGGATGAGAACATAAAGGAATGGGATGGTTGAGCTGGAACAGTGACAGAGTGGGAGAGCAAGGAAAGAGATACCATGATAGAGGGAGACATCATGGGAATAGGGAGAAACAGGGTACTAGGGAAGTTCGCAGGAATCCACAAGATGACCCCACCTTAGACAACTAGCAATAGTGGAAAAGGTGCCTGAACTGGCCTACTCTGGTAATCAGATTGGTGAATACCCTAACTGTCATCACAGAGCCTCCATCCAGTAACTGATGGAAGCAGATGCAGAGATCTACAGCCAAGCACCAGGCTGAGCTCCAGGAGTCCAGTTGAAGAGAGAGAAGAGGGATTCTATGGGCAAGGGGCATCAAGATCATGATGGGGAAATGTACAGAGACAACCAAACCAAACTAGTGGGAACTCATGAACTTTGGACCAATAGCTGTGGAGCCTCCATGAGACTGGACTAGGCCCTTTGCATAAGTGAAACAGTTGTTTAGCTTGACCTGCTTAAGAGGCCCCTAGCAGTGGGATCAGGATCCATCCCTGCTGCATGAGCGGGTTTTTTGGTGCCCAGTGCCTATGGTGGGACACCTTACACAGCCTTGGTTCAGAGGGAGGGGCTTGGACCTGCCTCAACTGAATGTACCAGGCTCTGCTGACTCCCCATGGGAGTCCTTGCCTTGAAGGAGGTGGGAATGGGGGTGGGTGGGTGGGTTGAGGTGGAAGTCTGGGGGGCTGGGAGGAGGGAGGAGATGGGCACCTTTGGTTGGTATGAATAGAAAATTTCTTAATAATAAAAAAGAAAACATCTGGGACACAATAAAAATTTCTACAAATTAAAAAAAAAAAGTTTTCTCAGTATTGAGCTGAGACCTGGGTTACTGTAGTGTTTAGGTGTTTGATGTGTGAATGAATATTTGGATATAAGACTAAGTTACTGTATCTTTTCTTGGGAGACTGCATCAGATGACAGCTATCTAGCCAATTGAGGCTTGCATATCCTTCACATTTTATATAAAATATATAAAATATATATTTTTAAAATATTAGATGATGCTGTCATGATAAATTCTATTATGATCCATAAATCTAAACTCTGGCTGCTAAAATTTCTACTAGATAGGAAGATCTCTTATTTTAATGAATATGGCACAAACAAATTTTTTTTGGTCAGTTATTCCTGTTAACAATGTGGTTATTTCATGCATAATTTGGAGAAAATGGAGATTAGCTACACTTTCTTATAATTTTTACCACAAATAAATAATTTTGGCTAGAAGTTTGCTCCAGTTTCAGCTGACATCTGCCTTTAATTTTTTTGGTAGTGCTGGGATTGAACTCAGGGTCTAGGTACTTGCTCTAGCAATGTGACAGATCTCTTGCCTTCCTTTTCGATTTTTGATTTTAAAGCCACATTTTTAAAAAAACGAAGAAAAACTGGCAGTATTCATGTATAATTAGAGAGAGTTAAAAGCAGAAAGAGATGGGGGTGAGGAGATAGAAAGAAGGGTCTGGGGGTGAGGGGAAGAAGGGTCCAGTGACAGGATGAGGGGAGACGGTCAGGGAAGGAGAGGCAGAGGAGACACAGAAAGCACCTGAGGTGCAGGCAGGAGAGAGCAGGAAGAAGAAGGGATAGCATCCTCCTGTGTGTGGAAGGCAAGGCTACGGAAATTCACACCTGTCTGTCAATGTGTGCTCTCCCCTGCTTGCCCATATGCCAGCTTTCACCCTACTCCCATCAGACAAAAGACCCTCTCAGAGGTAGCCTGAGGCATCCGAAGTCTTCTCCCTGTGAGTATAATTTGCTGCTGTCACCTGTCTAATCTATGGCTTTATGTGGCACCACTAACCCGATGCATTGGAAAGGGTAAGTTTTAATCCTGGCTTCATCCAAGAAAGGTTTCGTTCTTTCTTATTTTCCTTGCTGTGTTGTCCTGGCTCCTTGGCCTGGTACCCTCTATGTTGAGCAGACTGGCCTCAAACTCACGGTTTGAGGCACCTCCCCCGCCAGAGTCAAGATTATTTCTGACATTGTACTCCAGATGCAGGAGTGCAATGGATTGCCCTGGAATCTGAAAAATGGACACAGCACCGTAAGTGGAAGTTCAGCACCTAATTGGCTGACCAAAACAACCATTTCTCCCCAAAGATTCCATGTACCCAAATATCAACTTGCTGGAGAGTAAAGGAGCATCCCTGATATGACGAAGTTTTACAGAACAAGTAAAAATGACAGGAAAGAAAGCAAAAGGCTTAAATAAAAGCAAAACTCAGGATGCAGAGGGCCTAATTAGGTTGAACTTCTCCAATAATTAATAAATAAAAAGTACTTGACATAGGCTTTTAATAGTAATATTTCAACACACTTTAAACTATGATCCAATTAATATAAATTACTGAGACAATGATTCCTGGGTAAAATGAATAGGCAAATGGAAGTGTTCAGGCATTGTTTTCAGGGTAAACATATGCTGCTCTCTCTTGAACTATATAATCTACTTTCATGTTGCTGTTCTGCCTTCCAATTAGTTGGCACTAGTGGATTGCTGGTAAGAATGATTATCCTCCCTCAAATTCTAATTAGGTATTTTATAAGTAAAAGTGTAATTCGTGGCTAGCAAAAGAATACAAACACCACCAACCACAAGACAAACCAACAGACTTTGCTATAAGATTCAAGGAAATATAAATTCTATCAATATGCAGCAAGACTTAGACAGTGGACTACGATATAAAATTAATAGTCGTTCTTCAGTTTCTATTTGCACAGAACAAAGACAAGCAGCACAGAAAACCCGAGTCAGGATTCTAGGAGGGAAGTGAGGAGACTTGTGGCTGATAGTAGCATTGTGCACCCAGCCGAGAGCCTGGCATATTAGATGCACACTCGATAAATGTATTTCCTGCATACACCTTCTAATGAAAGTTATGATAGCTTCCCACTCAATTTAAGTAGAAAACACAGTGGATTTCATTAATCGTTCATTTATATTTTAATACATTTATTTACTTTTGTGTGGAGTGTGTGTGTGTGTGTGTGTGTGTGTGTGTGTGTGTGTGTGTAATAAGAGAACAGCTTGTTGGAATCAATTCTCTCCTTCCACCATGTGGGTCCTGCAGACTGAACTCAGGCATTAGACTTGGCTGAAAATGCCTTTACTCACTGAGCCATTTTGCTAGCCTTAATCAGTTAAAATTTTGAAAAGTAATTTTATATAGTTTGTCAACATTTAACTTATACGTTAACTACCGGAGTATGCTCCTAAAACCATACTTAATTCTTCCTTTCCTCTTACTGCACTTGCTAGAAGACATAAACAGATACATGTATGTACATAATATACCTACAGAAAGGGGACAATTGAAAGCTCAGATGTTACAGTGTTTCTTACTTTCTGTGCAAAAAAAAGGTAAATATATCTATTGTACAGATACATAGAAACAATCAATATAACAAATTCAATTTTGTAACTATAATGAAAACTCTCAGGGAATAGATCAGATTCTGAGTTGTATATATTTTATAACCATCTATTATTTTATAGTTACTAGCACAGAAATGTCCCTACTGGTCACTAGTTTTCATGCTTCTTAAAGATAGGAATCATTCCTTACTGTCCACACATTTTGTTTCTTATGGGTTTTATTCAGGCATAACTCAGTATGAATTTTAACCAAAGCTCAGAAGGACAATGCCTTACTCTCTAGCAGTTCTCAGGCTGGCTTTGTGAGATTATGTAACATCAGAGCCAGAGGTGAAAGTTTGATTTTACTCCATCTGCCACAGCTTTCTGCTATTTGCAATCACGTCTCACAATACCTTCTCCCTTAATGGGAGCAAGTGTGTGTGGCTGCAGCATGATCAATGTTAGTCAAGCCTGGGGTTTTTGAGGTTTAGAAACAGAATTCATAGATGTTTCTGTAAGTGTGCTGTGAGGGACACAGGCACATATTAGAACAGGTTGTTACCTTTAAGCAAATAAATCCAAAGTAAAGTGAACGTAGATTGAAATTGTTTTAGAAATGTCTACATCATATATAGAAAGTGAAGTTTTCCTGTGGAATTCCATTGATGGAAAACGCTACTGTCTGCTGCTTTTATAACTCTTTCATTATTCTGCTCAGGAGAACAAGTTCTGTTGAATAATTTAAAATTCAATCATCTCCAGGGATTAGCATTAAATACATTTTCCTATTGGGTGATCATCCTATCGTTCATAGAGAAGCTATCCCTGTAACTGCTGGCACACAGCCTGGGTATAATGCAGAATTTATGTCTTTTCTGCATTGTTCCCTGTGTATGTATATACAGATAACTCCATAAACACCACTTCGTGGATTTCAGACACACAGCTCATTTAAGCACTGGGGGCGGAATGACATGCAGGTGTCAGCCCTTCATATTTCAAAGCTTGAAGATTAACCTAATATACAATATGGTGACCTAACAGTTCTTCGTTTGAAAGAAATCTGAAAAATAATCTCTGATACCGCCTAAGTGTGAGAATAACCCAGCGGGATTTCCACCTCTTCATTTCTTAATGAGTTTTTTGATAATGAGAGGTGACTTTGCCAGTCACTCTGGGCTCTATTATGGCTAATTTGACTCCTCTTCACTCTCCTTGTTAATTATTAACACTAGCCTTTTTATCCTCATGAGACCAAATTCCAATTTTTCCCGTTTTCGATTTTTATGAGCCCATCTTTATGAAGGTGAAAGTCTTGGGGAACAGGTTTTCACTTAGCACAGAGCCTGAACATTTATTATTCCTTTAGGCAGAGACGCTGTGACATTGATTACATAAGCACGGGTGTTCTTCAGGCTGGCTTTAATGTGCTAGCAATGTGAAAAGGCTGTTAATTAAGGAAGAAGCACCATGGTATTTTTCACTTGGGAATCAGTTCCCAATAGAATGGTCATTTGCCACTTGCTAGCATATCCACAGATTAAAAGGTGACTCTCGGCAAGGGCCCGCCTTTCAGGAGTGCTGAAAGAACTGATCTGTGTCATTTGTAGATGGCTTTCATTTGTCAGGAGCGGTCACTGGCTGCAGCTATTCTCCACGGGACAATTGTGGAAAATACTATGCCAGGGTAGAATCTATTTGTCGTTCCTTTGTAGTCATTTAGGTATCATCTAACTTAGATGGTAATTGCTTCATTAGGAAAACATTTGTTTTCCCTTCAACTTCTAATACATCTCTCTTTTTCCAATGTGCTTCCTTCGGTACCTCTTAAAGTAACCGCCTGTCTAATCATCTCTAGTTGGGGGAGCAGATGGGGTGCACAGAGGCAGCGTGGAAGGCAAGCAGAGGCTCAGTCTTCTTTGGCCAGGAACGGAACCTAAGTTTGTTTACCTCACCAGCCTTGCTCTGGGAATCAGTGGGTGAAGGCCATGAGGGTGGGAGGTTGGGGACAGTTGCTAAAAGCGTGATGCAGCTGGTACTCTTTCCCCGTGAGGAAAACCCCATTTCATCTCCAAGTGTTCTCAGAGCTCCAGTGTGCTCTCATCCCTGTTAACTGCAAGGGAAGACACACATCTCAGACGTAATATATTCTTCCTCCTTGAAAGAGAAACTGCATTTCAGGTCTTTGCTCCCCCTTTCCACTAATTTCCCCTGGAAATCTTGTCACAGATGCTTCCTAAGATGTATGCTAAGATAACCCATTCCTTTATCTAACCCTTTCTGTACTTGATAACCACTACTGTCCTTCTGTCCACACAATTCAGTGCCCTATAAATATTTTCTAGGTTAAAATGAAAAGCTCAAGGAATTCTTAAAAGTATAATATTGTTGTATAAATGCCCCCAGAATATGCTTTGTTACTGCGGAATGAAACTGAACTGGTGATGAAGTGATTTTGTCCCAGCCCCACCTCTATCCCTAATTCCCTGTGGGCAAAGCCCCTGCTCAGGCTCCCTGCCTGTATCAGCCTTAAGTTTCTTCAGCTGGAAAACCAAGAGTCCTTTCATAGGATCCCCTCCACAGGCCAAAAGGTAAAACAGTTCATTTTAAATATCAAGCATAAAGACTTTAGTACAAAATGGTGGCAAATAACTTATGTAGACAGTAAAATTGTTCACCTATCATGTATAAGTTATAGTTGGTATCATTTGAATTGAATGATCTTAGTCATTTTAAATTTTGGAAAAGCAAATGTAGATTAATTATTAGTAATGCATCATGATCATTTAAAATCCTGTAATTAGCAGTAGACCTTTTGCAGCACACACCTCCCCCCATACACAATCATCGTATAAGGAAGCACCATTTATTCAGCAAATTATCTCCCATCCCAACACTGAACACTCAGAGCTCTCTGTTGCTAGTGTTCCTGGCTAGTTTAGGTTGTAATTAATTGGGATTTGGACAATAACTCTAATTGGGTCAATATGGTAAAAACTGCAACAGCATGTCCGTTATGTAAATCTCCCTTTCAAGGGGGACTAAAGGAAAGACAATGTTTTCCCATAGATTTCAAAACGGATAATTTGAGGGCAGTTTAAGTTGACACTAAATATTTAAACAGATTTCCCCAAATTGCTATGGAAGGGATGTAATAAAACAAACACATGATTATTTACAATTGTCTTAATTATCATCAAAAGCGATAATAAAAAAAAGTGTGTTTTAGTAACTACTGAGAATTATTTAGTGGCCTTGCTTTTGAAACAAAACTTGTGAGTTTGGGATGAAAATTATTCCTTCTCCTTCAATTCCCCAGGCTGCACCAATCTCCCAGTACCAAAAGGAAATTACGGCACTGGGGAACTTTTTATTTACCTCACTACATGAAGGAGCTGTTTTTCTCAGAAATAATTGATGTTTTCTAAAATCTGTTAATCACTGCAAAATCCAAGCCAAGATATAGGCACCTTCAATTTCGACAGGGCCCCAAAGAGGTCTCTAATAAATGCTTCTCTCTTGATCTATGACTGCACAGCAAAATAACCCAAAATAGCACCGTATGTGCTAAACAGTAGTTAATGTTAAAGAAACATTACAAAATAGAAGTGGAATATAAAACCCTCATGAACTAAATAT
This sequence comes from Peromyscus eremicus, assembly GCF_949786415.1. Lineage (NCBI taxonomy): Eukaryota > Metazoa > Chordata > Mammalia > Rodentia > Cricetidae > Peromyscus > Peromyscus eremicus. The sequence goes on from NC_081418.1 coordinate 35,192,062, forward strand.
TTGTGAATCGAACCCCCCAAATTAAAATCTTGTGGTTCTCTTGGGTCTTTAGAGATGGTTCAATGGTTAAAAGCACTAACTGTTCTTGCAGAGGACTCGTATTTGGTTCTCAGGACCCACAACTGCCTGCAACTCCAAGTAACTCCAATTCTAGGGGATCTGATGCCCTCTTCTGACTTCTGCTGGCTCATGCATGCGTGTGGTGTACATACATATACCTGGGCACACATATATACATATAAAATAAGATAAAGATAAAAGAATGTTGTGGTTTTCACTCTGATAGTTCAAAAATTTACCGTTGAAAATGCATGACTATTTCTAAAAAGTAAATATAAAAGAATATTAAAACATTGATGTACTTGTGAGTATTCAAGAAAATTTTCAAGAAATCTATAAAGTATTTTATTTTCCTATATGAAATTCCAAGTATTTTGTATAACTTATATGATTTACCATCTTTACTGTTTGAATGTGAACATTAACTAAGCACTCTTTTTGAATATACACTAACACAGATAATTAATATGGCTACTTCTTTTTGTGTATATGCATGTTCATGTGCACATATGGGTATAAGACAGGGGACAACCTCCACTGTACTTCCTCAGGAATTGTCCATATTGCTCTTTGAGACAGTATTACTTACAGGTCTGGATTTTGCAGATTACGCTAGGCTGACCAGCCAGTGATTCTCGATGATGCACCTATTTCCACCTCACTAACACTGGGATTACAAGGGCATATCACTATGACTGGCTTCCCATGCTGAGGCTGACCAGTCAGTGATCCTCAGTGATGCACCTGTTTCTACCTCTCTAACACTGGGATCACAAGGGAATATCACCATGCCTGGCTTCTCATGCTGGGGTTGAGATTGAACTCAGTTCCCCATATCCCTAAGTCCTGATCATTCTTGTGATTTTGTTCAAATAGAGGAAGCGCTTTTAAAAAGATGTCTATACTTATTTACTCCCGACTTAATACATAATTCATGTGCTTATTGTTATACACAAAAGATAAAGTTTTTTTTTTTTTAAAAAAATGCAGACCTCCATTTTGTCAGCAGAATGGGGATGAAGACAGGCAACCTAGAAAAGAAAGGCTTCCAGAGCCGTCTGTCTGGTAGAAAGGGACAGAATCGGCCTTTCTGAGCTGGCTGAGACTGACATGCAGAATGAATGATTCCATGTGGACAATTAAATGTATTAGGCTCTTCTGAGCACAGGCATTGTGACTGAATCTGAAGGAGGAATTATCTCTTAGTTCTTTGGCTTCACAATAAACACGTTTTGGAAATTAAATGAACCTGAATAGAATGGATGAAATGACGAAAATACTCAGAACTGAAATTACAGACATAAAGCCTACAGTATCCATGATATCCACTTAGCATCTATTACATGTGAGTCATCATTCTATTTATCCTCACCACCAATGACCCTGTAAGTGTAATTATCCTTCTCCTTCTGTAAAGAAAGACCTTATAGCCTAGAGAGGTTAAACTACTGTCGAAGATCAAGTGGCAGAGATGTGACTCTATGGAACTGAGGCCTATGTTGTTAAGTACTATATAACACAATGCCTTTCTTACTCTAATAGGGGTTCTCAGTCTGGCTGATATCTGAAATCTGGGATGGACCTGGGGTGTACGGCATCATGCTTTCATATCTGCATGAGTTTCTTTCTCAATTTGAGAGGAGTAGACTCAAAGGGATGAGGGACCATATAAAGATAGATATCAGGTTCTAACAATGAAGAAAACCAAAGAGTAATTTAAAAAATTAAAACTGCAATTATAAAAACATAGATTTAATTTTAAAACAGAAAGAACGCAATAATGCCTTTTAAAGAGAGAAATAAAAATGACTTGGAATTTGAAGACACAGAAAGTGCTAACTGTATAGAAAATATGGACAGAGTGAGACCAGCCTTTGACAACAGGAGTGTGGAGTCTGAGTGACTCAGGTGACATGACATGATGACCAGAATTCTGAGGAACACACTTCAAAGATACTCAGAGAAATGGAGTGAGGTATGCCCAGACAGGTGAAAGGCCTATTGTGTGAGGAAGACTTAAATGATCTGTGATAATAGAAAGAAGATTTCTGTAGGATCAAGGACAGTCATGACTGGACTCTAGGCGGCAGAGTCCAGTATGGTGCGTATCAGCAAGAACTGTACTGAGTAGGGAATTAGCGACCTCACCCCCACACAGAGTGTAAGAGCAGCTACTGGTGACTGAACTGAGTCTAGAGAAAATGGAAAAGTCTATCATAGGAAAGGTTCAGGAATCTATATGCTACTATTTTAATAAAAACCAGGTTTGCACTGGTTCTAGATCACCTGCTAGAATAATGATGAAAGGTATTATACTGGGAAACAGTCTCAATAGAGGACCCCTACTTTCTCTTTGATTTCTAAATATGAATGAACAAGTCATACACATAGCAATATTTTACAATCATCTGAGGAGATAAATTCACTCTCAGGAAAACATCTCAGTCATAGTGCATGTTAAAAGGGAATCCTGACACCTAGAACATCTCTCAGAGACGGATGCAATCCCAAGTACTCAGTCAATGCTAGACTTTATAGGTTTTCTGATCCTCAAGGTACAATTAGAAAGATGTCTATTCTAGAGAGCAGTTTTTCTGAAGTTCAGTGAATGATGGGAGGTGTCATCTCCCTTAGACTCCAGCATGAGAGACTCAGGCAAGCTCAATAAGCACCCTGGTTACCCACGCTGACTCTTATTGATGTCAAACTTGGACTATGTACATACATACTTACAGATGATGTGTACCCATCCCTTGCCATTTCATATAGAAAGAGAAATGCAAGTACTCACTGTCATTTCTGAGGAAATTATTAAGCAGCTGGAAAAGAGGAAAGCTATCCCAGGAGTCTTGAGGTTGGGCCTCCAATGCAGTATCCATATCTACTGTGAATAAAGCCCAAAACTTCTCAGCATGCTCAGCCAATAAGTCTGGCCACCAGGCAAATGCCTGCAAGAGAACAGAGAAGTAAAGGAGAAATCGATGACTTGTTAGAAACATGTGCAAATCCTATGGCCCTGAAAATACGTACAACATGCCTCTGTTTCACAAAAAAGGAGTATAATAAATGAAATGTAATATTTTTTAAGATAAGACATTTTATAGGGATCACATATAGATGAATAAATTTGCCATTGATAAATGAAAGAGAAAAAAGACATTTATTTCTCTGGAAACAAGACATAAATTAAACTATAGGAAAACTTATAAAACAAAAAGATAGAAAATTTCCTCATATATAAAAAATTTTTGCACAACTACTGTGAATGTTTCTAATATTTCCTTTGCTATGAATAGAAATACTAACATATTTGGCATCATATCGTATGATAATTTCCTTTAAAAAAAGCATGGTTTTCTACTATGAGACCATATTGCCTTTTGAAACCATTAATCCCTTAAAAAAATTTCTCCCAATTTTTGAGATTCCCAAGGACAGTGTGGAAAGATCTTTACAAATAAATCCTCAACTAAAATATTGACTGTTTTATTATGGTTTGGAGATGAAGTATCTCTTCAAAAGGTGTGTGTTGGGGGCTTATTACCAAGTTGATGGCACTATTTTGGAAGGTTCTAGAAACTTTAGAAGGTAGGAACTGGCTGGAATCGTTCTGTCTGCTTCCTGATTTGACCTGCTGTGCTTTCCATGCCTTCCTGCTATGACAGAGTTATCTGAAACCAGGAACCCAGATAGATCCTTCTTCTCTTATACTGTTCCTGTCGGGTATTCTGGTCACAGTGATGAAAAGTGAGCAAGGAGAGTTCCTTAGGATGTTCTTCTAAATATGAAGGGATTAAAGGGTGTCTTGGAGCCTTAACACATTGTGACCTCTCTGTTCCACATCTGAATCTTCCTGTCCTAGAGAGGACATCTGGATTATCAGTGTGAACGAGGCCCCCTGGACAGTTCCCCTGAGACCTAGTAGCTTTACCTCATGGAATACAGTGATTGTCCCAGGTGATTACATGTCTGCTTCTCAGAGTCTAATCACTGGTAAAGATAGCTCAGGTCTGGTCTGTTTTCATTCTGTACTGGCCAGGACTGGTAATGAAAATGATCACTTTATAAATTTATGCTTCCTTAGGAGAAGAAAATAATGTTTTGCTTTTAGACGGTTCTTGAAAATAATGGGGATGCCTCTGTTCTCAGTTTTGTTTTACTTTGCTTATCTATAATTACAAACAATCTTAAGTTTTCATGCACTTATGGAATTTTAAAGTCATCTTTTTACATGTTGTCTTTTAGGTCTTGCCTTCATTTTTCTATTGAATGTTAGGTAGTATCAAAATATTTTTCCTTTGTGTGTGGTGTACATGCATGTGTGTGGTTGTGCATGTGTAGGCCAGGGGTCTTCTCTGATCACTCTCCCTCACACATATTGAGGCAGGGTCTCCCACTTGAACCCAGAGTTCCCCTATATGGCTGGCCAGTATAACCAGTGAGCTTGCTCTCAGGACCCCGTCTCTGCTTTCTAAGCACTGGGATTGCAGGTAGGCTGCCAACTTGCCAGACATTTGTGCGGCTTTCAGGTCCTCATGCTTACATAAGCAAGTACTTTTCCCACAGAGCCATCTCCCAGCCTACTGTCATAATCTTTCAACCAATGTAAAATATGAAAATATCTGTGATACATTTTTTACCATTCTCCCTGTTCAAACTATTAATAAAAAATATTTAAATCTGGTTCATGCACAGGCCACACCATCCAGAACAGGTAGGCGAAATCAAGAGGAGACTCCCTGCTGGACTAGAGATCACAGCAGCCACCAGAACTCCAGACAGGTTGCTTGCCCTTGCACCTCCTCCAGTCCCTCTACTATCCTCAATGTCCCCTCCCCTCCTCATCACCATGTCTCAGACCCCAACTTGGTGGAGATCCCCTGCTCGACCAAAGTTTACACAAGGGCACCAATGTTTGTAGAAGAAAGATTACTAAGGCTTAAATCACACATTGACTCTCATACATTGATAATGGGAGACGTCCATATCCAACTCTCACCAACAGACAGGTTATCCAGACATAAACTAAACAGAAAAATACTGGAGCTAACAAATGTTATGAACCAAACGGACCTAAAAGATATCTACAGAACATGTCACTCAAACAGAAAAGAGTATACCTTCTTCTCAGCACCTCACAGACCCCAAAACTGACCACATATTTGGCCACAGAGGAAGTCTCAACAGGTATAAGAAAACTGAAATGACCTTCTACATCCTATGAGACCAACATCGACCAAAGCTGGATTTCAACAACAGAAACAACAGCAATGTTGCAAACTCAGAGAAACCGAACACCTCTCTACTGAATGACTACCGGGTAAAGGCAGAAATGAGACAGAAACTAAAGACTTCCTAGAAGTCAATGAAAATGAATGCACAGCAAACCCAAACTTACAGGACACAATGGAAGTGGTGCTAAGAGGAAAGTTCACAGCACTAAGTGTCTCCATAAAGAAATTGGAGAGATCTCATACTAGCAACTTAACAGCACACCTGAGAGCTCTAGAACAAAAGAAGCAAGTAAATGCAAGAGGAAGAGATGGCAGGAAATAATCAAAGTCAGGGCTAAAATCAATAAATTAGAAACAAAGAGAACGATACAAAGAATCAATGAAACAAAGAGCTGGTTCTTTGAGAAAATCAACAAGATAGACAAACCCTTATCCAAACTATCTAAAAGATGGAGACAAAATATCCAAATTAACAACAACAAAAAAAAATGAGGAATGAAAAGGGGGACATACCAACACACACCAAGGAAATCCAAAGAACTAGGTCATACTTGAAAAACCTATACTCCACAAAATTGGAAAACCTAAAAGAAATGGAGAATTTTAATAGATACCACTTACCAAAGTTAAGTCAAGATCAGGCAAACAATTTAAACAGAATTATAACCCCTAAGAAAATAGAAGCAGTCACTAAGTCTCCCAACCAAAAAAAAAAAAAAAAAAAAAAAAAAAAGCCCAAAGCCAGACAGTTTTAGTGCAAAATTCTACCAGATTTTCAAAAAAGGGATAACCCCAATACTGCTCAAATCACTCCACAAAATAGAAACAGAAGGAACATTGCCAAATTCATTTCATGAGGCCAGTCACCTTGATACTGAAACCACACAGATTCAACAAAGAAAGAGAATTACAGACCAATTTCCCTCATTAACATTGATTCAAAACTACTCAATAAAGTATTTGCAAATTGAATCCAAGAATGAACTAAAAAGATCATCCACCATGATCTCAGAGATGTAGGGATGGTTCAACATATGAAAATATGTCTATGTAATCCACCATATAATCAAACTGAAAGAAAAGAAACACATGATCATCTCATTAGGTGTTGAAAAAGCATTGGACAAAACCCAACACCCCTTCATGATAAAAGTCTTGGAGAGACCAGGAATACAAGGAATATACTTAAACATAATAAATACAACTTACAGCAAACCTATAGATAACATTAAATTAAATGGAGAGAAACTCAAAGTAATTCCACTAAAATCAGGAACAAGACAAGGCTGTCCATTCTCTCCAAATCTATTCAGGATAATACTTGAAGTTCTAGCTAGAACAGTAAGACAAAGGAGATCAAGGGGATACAACCTGAAAAGAAAGAAGTCAAAGTATCATTATTTGTAGATGATATGATTGCACACAAAAGTGACCCCAAAAATTCTACTAGGGAACTCTTACAGCTGATAAACACCTTCAGCAAAGTGTCTGGATACAAGATTAACTAAAAAATAATCAGTAGCCCTCTGATATATAAATAACAAATGGGCCAAGAAAGAAATCAGGGAAACAACACCCTTCACAATAGCCACAGATAATATAAACTATCTTGGGGTAACTGTAACCAAGCAAGTAAAAATATTTGTATGACAAAAACTTGAAGTCTTTAAAGAAGGAAATTGAAGAATATATCAGAAGACGAATGCATGGATTTCCCTGGGAAGGGGAAATGGACGAGATCTCCTGGGTAAACTGGGGACAGGGGTGGGGGTGGGGAAATGGGAACTTGAAGGATCAGGTTGGGGCAGGAGGTGGGTTGGAGGCTGGAGGGAGGGGGAAAGTAAGGGAAGAGATATCTTGAAGGGGAAGCATTTCCGGGTTAAGGAGAAAACTGCTGCCAGGGAAACTCCAGGAATCTACAAGGATGACCAAAGCTAAGACTCCTAGCAATAGTGGAGAAGGTGCCTGAATTGGCTTTCCCCTGTAATCAGACTGGTGACTACCCTAATTGTCATCAGGAGTTGGGAGAAGGGGATGGGAGGAGAGGAGGGAGAGGAAACTGTCGTCGGTATGTAAAATAAATGAAAAAAAAAATGTTAAATAAAAAATAAAAATGAGTCATCCTGACTGAGGTAACCCAGACTGACAAAGACAAATATGGTATGTACTTACTTATAATTGAATATTAGCTGTTCAGTAAAGGATAATCATGTTACAGTCTACAGACCCAGAGAGGTTAGGTAATAAGGAGGGCTCAAGGTGAGATGCATGGATCTCCCTGGGAAGGGGAAACAGAATAGATTTTGCAGGTGTACTGGGGCTGGGTGGGGATAGGAACAGGAGGAATCAGGTTAGGGGTGAAGGGAGAGTATATGGGGAGAGATGGTTGAAATTGGTGGCTATTTGGGGGTGGTGATGTGAAATCTAGTGCAGTGGAAACTCCCTGGAATCTTCTAGGGTGACCCTAGGGAAGACTCTTAACAATGTGGGATTCGGAACCTGAGCCAGACATCTTCTGTAACTAGGAAAGGTTTCCATTGGTGGGACTGGAACACCCACCCAGCCACAAAACCTTCAACCTACAACTAGTCCTGTCTGCAAGATGTGCTGGAGTAAAAGTGGCACAGAACTTGTGGGAGTGGCCAACCAATGACTGGTCCAACTTGAGGGCCATGCCTTGAGAGGGAGCCCATGCCCAACACTGCCTGGAAGGCCAGGAACTGGAGGCTTGGTAGCCCAGAGACCCAGGATAGAACCAAATACATCTGGCAAAAACAAAGTCCATGAAGTGATTCCTAATGATATTTTGCTATACTCATAGATTGGTGCCTAGGCAGTCCTCAGAGAGGCTTCATCCAGTAACTGATGGAAGCAGATGCAGAGACTCACAGACAAACATAAGACAGAACTTGGGGGGACCCCAGGGAAGAAGGGGAGGAAGGAATGAAGAAGCCAGATGAGACAAGGACACCATGAGAACACAGCCCACAGAATCAACTAAGCAGGGCTTGTAAGGGCTCACGGAGGCTAATGTGACAATCGCAGAGCGTGCATGGGTCTGGGCCAGTTCTCTGCATATATGTTATGGTTGTGCAGCTTGGTGTTCTTGTGAGACTCCTAACAGTGAGAGTCGGGGGTGTTTCTGACTCTTTTGCCTGCTTTTAGGACTCTTTTCCTCCTATTCGGTTGCCCTGTGCAGTCTTGACATGAGGGTTTGTGCCTAGTCTTACTGTAACTTGTTGTGCTGTGTTTGGTTGGTATCCCTGGGAAGCCTGCTCTTTTCTGAAGGGAAACAGAGAAGTGGAACTGGGAGGAGGGAGGGGAAACCTGGTTGAGATAATAATAACGGTGATGATGATAAGCCCGAGATGTACCCCCTTACTTTTGAACTGTATTTAAGGATGTAGTAGGTTTTATGAGGAGAAGATAAATGACAAAACTAAAAGAATGAATTGTAAAATTCTAAAACATGATTTTAAATATGGACTTATAATCATAGATGTTAGAAGAATAATATGTTAAAGGTTACCACATAACTAATTACCACAAAGTAAGTAGAAACAAAAGCTGAATTAAACCAGAAAATGTAGCATAAACAGACTTAAGAGTTATAGACATTTTAATGTTTTCCTCAATACTGTGATAAATGTACAAATACGGAACTTGTTCAGGAATGTTAGACTCCATAAACTGAGCATAATGTCACATGCAATGGTTATTTCTGAATACGTTTTGCTGAAATACATGTCAGAACAGGTATCTATAACAATATATAAAAATCTAATAATATGATAACCTAATGATAATAACAAATAGCAAACAAATGACATGTGATAATAGTATGCATTGTTTTATTTTATACTTCTTCTTCCTGCCCTTTGAAGTTACAGTGGTGACAAAGTAAAGTAGAATCTGAGACTCCTCACTGAGCAGAGCAGGGTAGGAATGCTAGTCAGAATTCAGTCCTGTGAAGATAAGACGCTTGTAAAAATCTCACTTCCTACTCACAGCCAATTCCTTCACAGAAGCTAAAATTAAGAACCTAACAAGCGTGTTAGCTAAGCATTGTTTCAGGACTATCAGACAAATTCCTAAAGCTCATAAAGTGAGCTAACTTGGAAGACAGAGACAGGCTGGGAATGCAAAATAAGAGAATATAACTTTTTAAAGAAGCCATATGATTTTGCTATCAACTATAAGCTTCATTTTGTTCTGCAGAAGAAGTATTATTTATGTTTCAAATTGTACTTTTGATGAAGTTCATCCTGTGACTGTAAGTCAAGATGTGAATATCTTAGCAATAATTTAAGAAAGTAGTAAGCAGTCTTTTAATTAATTAATTAATTATTAATTAATTTTATGTATATGCATATGTCTTGGTGAATGTATACCACACTTGTGGTATATGTGGGTGCCCATGAAAACCAGAAGAGGGCGTCAGATCCCCTATAACTGGACTTATAGTCTATTGTGAGTTACCTAACATAGGTGCTGGGAATTGAACTTTGGTTCTCTAGAGGAGCAGGAAGTGCTTTAAACCACTGAGCCATCTCTCAAGGCCCCCAACCACTGTCTGAAGATCTAAGCAAAACTTAAGAGTTAGAACACACAATCAATCCCATTACCTGTCCCTCCTTTTTCTTGCCATCCCACTAGAGGCAGCTACTCTAACCTGGACTGGAGGAAGTGGAGGATTGTACTTGGACTGTTTCCTCCCTGGAGTTCCATTTCATGAGGTGGCAGGGGTTCAACAGCATCACAGTCTCCTTGGGGGCAGGAGAAACCTTTCTCAGAAAAGCACCTATTAGAGGGCACCTATGGAATGTCATTACAGCAATGCTAAATCTGTCTTGTCTCCGATGTTAAGTCGTGACTTAGTGTAAGTGATTTGACAGGGGTAGAAGGCAATAGTTTACCAATATGCTTAAGAGGAAAATATAAATAAGTCTTGAATGATAACTATATGTGACAGGTTGAAAGCTTTGTCAGTTTTACTCAAAGTAGTTGAGAACGGAGGCAGGTAAGCATGAATGCTGTAAAGCATCGAGCTTCTGAACTTAAAGGCAAAACTTGAGTAATCAGAAGCACACCCCTTTTCTGCCTGGATTTCCACTTCTTAGTCTGTAAATTGATAATAATATCTTCTCTTAACCTCTAGGTTATTGTGAAAATAAATCAACATGGAAATTTTTTCTGTACAAATGTAAGTGAATGTTATTGTAAGTAATTGCAAAAATACATTGAAATTCACATACAGATAATGAGTCAATGTGCTTTAAAAATAATGTTCAAGCTACACATGGTGGTGCATTCCTGTAACCCATCACTGGAGTGGCTGAAAGCAGGAGAATTGGAGTTTGAGGACAGTCAGATCCTGTCTTAAAAACAAATAAGTTAAAATGAGAAGAAATGTCCAATAACAATTTAAAAGGTTTTGAGTGCCAAGTACTGTTCTAAAAGTTTTATAATGTTATCTTAGCTAATCTCCTAAATTGCTCTTTTGAGCAGATGGTATAATTATTCTTATTTTATAAGAGCTAGTAAGTAGGAAAACAATGATATAGTTTTCTTAAGTAACTATACAAGGCACACTGGCTGTCCCTCATCCATCCATCCATTCATCCATCCATCCATCCATCCATCCATCCGTCCAACATCTACTTTGCATATCATGACACTGCTACTGTCCTTTGATTTTTCTTGCCATAAACATTTATCATAACATGATTTATTTATATATTTTCTAATTTATCCGAGGTCTGGGGCTTTTTGATTGCTTTTCCCACTGGAATACATACTACATAATTTAAACAAAAATGGAGGACTGCTCTACATTGAGCAAAAACAGAAAGCTTGGCTTTGGCGTGCTTGTTTTATTTCACAGGACAAGATTAGTCTAAAACGCTATAATTTGTGAATGGCTATAAAAGCTCTGGGGACAATTCAGTAGCTAGTGTATCTCTTGGCCCCACAATATGCATACATAAATTACAAAGAACAATATAGAAGGCCATATTCTAGAAGGGGCCAGTAGAATGGACCATAATACTATATGATGACATCTGGCCGGGCAGTGGTGGCACATGCCTTTAATCCCAGCACTCGGGAGGCAGAGGCAGGTGGATCTCTGTGAGTTCAAGGCCAGCTTGAGCTACAGAGTGAGTTCCAGGAAAGGCACAAAGCTACACAGAGAAACCCTGTCTCAAAAAAAAAAAAAAGATGACATCTGCACTATTGTCAAACTAATTGGAGTTTGAAACTAATTCAGTTCTTCTGATATAGAATTTTATAATCATTTTTCAATATAGACATAAATATTGAAATAATAAAAAGAAAGGTGAAGACACTTCAGAATATGCCATATTAAAATGTTACCTTTATTCTTATAAGTTTAAAAATTAAATATATAAGAATAAATAATAAATTAGTGAAAATGGAAACATCAATGATAGCAAAAGGAGAGGACATAACTGGAAAGATATTCCACATTCACATATTGGGACATTCACATATTGGGAGAAACAATGTTAAAATGCTCATATAACCCAAAGCTAGATACATATTTAATGCCATCACTCTCAGAATGCCTATGACTTTTTCATCAAATTATGAAAAAATTGCTAAAATTCATATGGAACCACAAAAAACTCCAAGTATCCAAAGCAATTGAAAACAAAAAGGACAAAGCATGAGGTATTATACTGCTTGAATTCAAAACATACTAAGTTACAGTCATTAAAGCAGTTTAGTACTGGCCTGAAAAAGAGACAAAGGGGCAGGTGAGGTGGAGGAGTCTGGGTCTCTGGGTTGGCCTGGGCTAGAAAAGGGGTATGGAGGGAGAAATACTTGAAAGCGCCTCCATTTGAACCCCAGCTTGGCACCTTTGAGTAAATTGGCCTTGGGCTCCACAATCCTAGGCTCCCACATCCACCTCCCATTGCTAGCCCTTTCTAGAGTTCTCACCACAGAAGAGCACCCCATACTCTTGGCCAGATACCTGGGCACCCAGTCCACACACCTTAGAATAACTCACCAGGCAGGTGGTGCTTGGAGGTTGCCTCCAGGCGGTGGAGCTCAGGGCTCACAGCTTAGTGCTCCTAAGTTTGGATTGTTAGCATCCATGTAAAGAGCCAAGGGCAACAGGGAAGTAGAAATATGTAGCTCACTGCACCTTGCTGGTCAGCCAGCCTAGCCTAAATTTGTGAGCTCTAGGTTCAGTGAGAGACCTTGTCTCAGAGACTAAGTTGGGGGATGATTGAGGAAGATAGACACCTGAGGTCAAACTCCGGTCTGTACACACATGTGCACATCTGCATGCACATGTAGCTGATTAGATTTAGTGACTTCTCCAGGAGGCTACTGGACTTTCTAGTTCTGTCAAAGGGAATGGCTTTTGGATGAAGAACTTAACTGCTCTATCCATTTGTCTGAAATCTCTGGTGTGACATAGTATGCTCCCTGAAATGTGGAGAAAGTCTTTAAAGATTTTGTTGGAAAAGAGCTAAAATAATCTTTCTGGGGAGGAAGGAAGGTATCTTAAAGAACAGCCTGAGAGGTCAAGAGGCCTCCAGAGGAGGAGGGACTGCCTTAAGAGGAAGTTCCTGACAAGGAGCTGAGTGTCTGAACACCTGCCTAACTGAGGGATTGTGGGATGACAGAAATGGCCACTTAGTCCTGTTGAGTGGACTGCACTGTAGAGAGAGGCAGAGTGGAAAGAAGAGTGGGAACCAGAGCCACCTGAAGGTTGCCTTGAGGCAAACGCATTAACCTCCAGAGGAGCTGAAGTGCAGAGGGAGCTAGGCATAGTTCAGAGTAAAGAACCTGGCCTGAGAATCCTGCAAAATGAATCTCAGTGGAGAGTGCCGTCCACCAACGCACTCTGGGAATGACTTTGCAATCAGACCAATTCTTTCTCTAGTACTGCTCAGAGGGAAGATCCAATATAAAAGAGGAAAAAAGGATTTAAAACAAAATCAATGAAAGGGAAAACAAAAAGCCAAGCTTTCCAAATTTCTTGCATCGTGTTTTGCTTAGGCTGTAAGGCATTAATTATGCATGTGATTATTAAGTAAACATGGTCACCTAACAGTGTAGCAAAGGCTAGCCCACTCAGAGGAGAGTCTTGCACTCCAAGGAAAGGCCAAGTTGACTTTTACAGGGACAACCATCAGAATGGGTCCTGCTTCACAGACACATTGAGAGGGTGTCTTATGCTGGAAAAAGAGGAAACAGTTTTACTCACCTCTCTTCCCTGTGGGATTCCAAGAATTTGGAGCATAAGCAGAACAGAGAAATGCCACCTTGTTACACAGTATACACAAAGAAGTCACCAGAATAATTCCTATTTCATTGCAGCACAGAGCAAAGTGATGCTTCTGTACTGTGAGTGTTTCAGTGAAGTCAACTGTACGTTATGGATTAAAAAACAAATAGCATCTATATTTAAACTGCACTCGATCCATCATACTTTCATAAGCATTTTTAGTAGCCACGCTGGCTATATTAAAAACATTACATTTTCATTTCCATAAAATGTATGGGAATATTAGCTGTATTAGCTGGCACACATACTGAAATAGAATATTTGTTCAGATTAAAAACAATTTAGAAATGCCTCAGACTCTGATGATAATCTCTTTCAGAACAAGACAAAGACGACAAAACATACCTATATTTTATCATATGATCATTTTCTTTGTAGCATGGCAGTGATGCTAGCCCAGAAAACATCCTCCTGGGAATTCATTTCAAATTATTGAAGCAGCTGTTTCTTCAGTTTAAAATAAAATATCCATAACAAGTTCACACATGACAGATGCAAGCTAAAAACTAGATTCCACAGTGTGAGCTAAAAGCAGATGTTTTGAATGATCATATTTATAAGCAGATACAATAAATCTTAGTTGCCTGTAGTAAGGCTCCACGAACACTCTTTTCCAAGAATTTGTTTAAAATACAGACCCTGTAGTTTCTCATATTTTTTGAAAACTAGATTTCATTAAACGGAAATATTCTATAAATTCGTACTTATTTGGTCTGTTTTCTTTTGGCTTATTACATCTGCTTCCTCAAAAACAAAAGCACTGTCAGGACACCAAAGTTTATTGTATTTATTTAATTCTGCATATTTTTCCATTTAACTCAAAACCAAGAAATTGCTTTTGTATATAAACTCATAACTATAAGAAAGAGAAATTTAAGTCTTTAGAATAAGCAGGATGGTGTGAGAACATTCCAGGTCTGTAGGAAATGGTAATCTGCAATTAAAACTTTTAAAACATTGGCTGGCAATGGGGCTCAGGGGCAGAGCACTGAGTGACACATTGAAGGGCCCGAGCTCCTTCCAAGCTTGGCAAACAGGAGTAGAAGCAACAACAAAACAAAGACTTAGTGAAAACATACAGAAAGTTGGGTGTGAGAGGGACGATTAGTCAGCAGTCACACAATTGTGAATTGTAACTTTTCGATTGTACAGCTTATCACAAGTTTCCCATTTAATGCTCACTAGCCCACATTTTCAAATAAAATGATGATGTCACAGGGACAAGAAAGCAACTGGTTGGCATCCCAAGATGGGTGTGTCCAGCTCTGCCAACTACTGCTTATGTATCTTGGGGACAGGTCTCCCAAGCTTTCCCATGTCCTTATTATGTGATTGTTGTCAAAAACAGATACAGAATATCACACACACACACACACACACACACACACACACACACACACACACACGCTGTAACATACAGGAGTCACATTTCCAGGAAATGTGTACATTTGGCCAGATGCATACTGAGACTCCAGTCGGGCTACCTTTTCAGTTCTGCCCCCACTATGGCAAAGCCCTTGGAAGAACTTCATGCTCTGGTTACAAGTCATCACCTCAGCATGATGCTCCTCATTCTGTTGTAGGACTTCTATGCAGAGCTCTGCGAGATGAAGAACCTCTTCCAGCTTCCTGGCAGGAGTAGCCTGGTTCATGGTCTCTGTATTTAAAAAAAAAAAAAATCATAATGTTACCTTGAAAATACAAAGCCAGACATGTTCTAAGATGTAATAATGACTGGAGTATTGAAACAGCATAAGGAAGCACACTTTTGAGAGATCAGCGATACAAGGAACACAATTGAATACATTGTCTTTAAAAAGCCGGTTCACCAGATTGCAGAAAATATTTCACCCACAAAGCAATCACAGATCTGCAAGTGCTTTGCCTTTTAGTGTACAAGAACTAACAGGTGCAACAGCACATTAGATGCTCAACTTCTGCAACAAACAAGTTACAATTCTGCTCAAGGTCAGAAACACAAAGAGAGCAGATAGCACAGTCTTTTCCTTCTGTCTGCATTGTATTATTAATACAATGCAGTTCTCGCCAGATGAGTCATTCCCGGCATTAGCAAACCCCAGGTTTATTGTTGTTATCTGAATTCTCAGTGCATGTTGGTTTTAAACCCAAGAAGTAACAAAGTCACTGAAAACAACTCTGACAGTCTGCAGTTAACTGATTTTCTCCCCTGTGTGCCTGCTGCCATCTCAGCCCACTTCCACCTGTAGGGGCAGCAGGTTAGGGAAGGGCAGAAGCCTTCTTTGAATCTGAAGGTTCCTTTAGCCTTAAGCTAAATTGGTGTAAAGGGACAGAACACATAAGGTTAAGTGCAGCTACCGGAAGTTCAGTAGAAGAGAAGGCAAAACAGCTTATTTCAAAGACACAACAAACTGGCAGAAATGATAGGTGCCTTACGTGACACAACTGTCTCACAACCATATGAAGAACAGCTTTCACTAGGAACATTTAAGACAAGCCTGCCTCAGGCCAGTTTGTGTTGCTATAACAGAATACACGACACTGGGCGCTTTATAAAATAAGAGAGTTTTATTTTGTTCAGTTTGGGCAGCTGAAAGTCCAAGTTAGGGTGGCTCCATCTGTTTGTTCTCTTAGCATATTACAACATGGTAGGGGACCAGAAAGGAAAATGGCCGTAAGCACAAAGGACCATGTATGTGAGGTCATTGTACTGTGCAACAACCCATTCTTTCGAGAGCAAACTCTGAAAAACCGTATCTGAGAGGACAGCATTAACCTCTCTAAGAGTGGTGGTCCCATGGTCCAGTCACTTCCTTCTAGGTGTCACACCTTAAAAGTTCCCCACTACTCTGGAGATCAAGGTGCTTGTACATGAGTTTATGGGGAATGTACTCAAACTAACCCAAAGAAAATCAACAAGAAGCAACTCTGCCTTCCATTCATGGAACTCTGTTCCATTGAGAAGTAAAGCCTGGTGGCACATGTCTGTGTAAGGGAGGCTGTAAAGAAGTTAAATTTTTTTAGAAGAATGAAGTTCCTCTCTTCCTCCCACTTCAGTATCTACTGTTTTCCAAAAATAAATCTTTGCTTTCAACTTCTCCCCAAATCTCAGCTTTAAATTAGGAAGAGATTCTTAACGTTTTCTTGTCTTAATTTAAAGGGCAGATAGCAATGCAGTGCGACATGCCTTCTGGAGGGTGCTTGCTCATTAAACTTATATTATGCTTATAAGTCAGTCAGACATGGCATGAAGTGCATAGGGTTCACACCCGAAGTTCTCCTATGATGGAGAGGCATTGCTCATCTCTGACAGTAACCAAGAGCACAGTGATTCCTTAGGAATATCAGCCTGTCAACAATGAGATGTTCTCATCTATTGGAAGTAGAGAAAACAAAGTAAGCATATCAGAACGGCAATTATAACGAATGTCTTTGCATTTTGAGATGGGCTCTTGTTAAATAGCCCAGAATGACATGGAATGCCTGCGTGGCCTAGGCTGGCCTCAAACTCAGAATCTTCTTGCTTTACTGTCTCATGCGCTGGGATTTTAGACACAGGCCACCATGCTTTGTTTCCCAAAGAAATGTTCCTTTCATTGACTTTCTGGTCTTTTTTTCTTTTCTTTCTCTCCCTTTTTAAGCTAATACGCCCTGATCTCAAACAATTCAACATCTCCAATCACAACACAGAGAATGTTTAGATAACAACTATCAATTCATCCATCCGTTTCAAGATCATTTTAACGTTCTTCAACAAAGGTGAGGCCAAGGTTACTCATGACTCAGCATGGCAATCTATTCCACATGGAGGCACTTCAAGCTGTTTACGGAAGAAAACAAGGGCCTTAAAAAGTTTGTGAATAGCACGCGTACGAAGAGGGGTTTCCAGAGAGGAGAACTGTAGGGCAGACACGGTGTGTGTGTGAGAGAGGAGGGTTGGGGATGATGTGTACAAATGATGATGGTTCTCTGACAAGTCAGGCACCTCCAAGCAAGTGCTTCCCAAGTCTCATCACATTAATTTCCCTAACACTTTTAGGTCATGTTTTTCGTTTGTCTGTTTGTCTTTAATGTACATAACTCACAGGGTGAAGGAGATGAAATGCAACAGCTAAAAAAACGATGAAGGAAAGACGTGGGCCTTGTATGCTCTTACCTGGCTAGAGAATGTGCTAGAGAATTTGGCTTTATCACCGTGGCTTTAAGTAAGATGGGAAGATTACTGACAGATGGTACAGGGCAAGTATGTTGTAGCACCTCAGAAAAGACTGAATTTTAGGAAAATGTATTTAGTGGTTGTGTGTAACCGAGATTCCGAGAAGCCTGTGTGGTGGGCTCTGGGAAGATGGTAGTGGGATGAAAAGGAAAGATACACGGGACCCTTTCAAACAGTAATCAAAGTCCTGACGATGCCCACACGATGCTACGAATCACTGAATCAGATGGTCTTTAAGCTTCCTTATAATTTAGAGAATCTAGATTTACTAAAACTTTTGAATTTTAAGTTGGGAAGTTGTGGCACATGCCTTTAATCCCAGCACTTGGGATTAAGTGGCAGGTGGATCTCTGAGCTTGAGCCCAGCCTAGTCTACAGACTCATTTCCAGGAACCTTTTGGGTTTTATGTTTTGAAATGTATGATTTTAATGTATGTATGTGTGTCTGTACACACACAAAATGCAGTTTTTTAAAAAGTTAAAAAATAATACAAAATTCAATCACAGATAAGGAACTTATATTTCCTACATACTTTAGGATATTGTTTACTGCATCCTGAAAGGCACCCTATAAGTTAGGGAATGACGAGTTCTGTTGTCAGGTTTAAAAGGTTGAAGCCACTTTTCAAGGTCATACAGCTACTAATAAGATAGAATTAACTCTTACCAAGTCCTTGTGTGATCAGTCCTGGACACACAAGCGACACTAAATGGACTTGGTAGGTTAGTTATACACATGTTTATACACATATGTCTAAATAATGATAAGAATCAAAGATGATGTCATGGATTTGGGAGTTGGGGAAGCTATGAGAGGAGTGAGGGGAGAGTAGAAGTGATGTGGATGCAGGGCTCATGCATGAAGTTGGAGAGAGAGGCAGAGAGACAGAGGCAGAGAGAGACAGAGACAGAGAGACAGAGAATATGAATATATCTCACTTCTTGTATGGTCTTGGAGGTTCCTGCCTTTAATTCTATTGTTTGGGAGGGAGAGGCAGTCTGCTTTTTTTGAATTCCAGGACAGCTGGGACTAAACAGTGTTTCAACCACCAACCAACCAATGAACAACACAAAGAAAATCTTCTGAACAATAATTTGACTTCTTTTTCATTACAAATTCTCTGAGTAGGAATCACATACACAAATACACAGCCTTAGCCACCAATATGTAATAATGGAAAAATATGAGAGACAACTTATTTTTATTTCTATGTGAATGTATTAATCAGCTTTTACATTTGATAGTGTCCTAAACAAAAACCGTTGAAAGCATCCTGGGTCCTGGGTGAAACTCGAAAACTGCTTAAACATTTTATTCTTCCTAGATAAAGTTTACTGAGAGGAAGGAAACTTTGTCCTTGAACATAATGGCCACTCTTAATACTTTAAATAAATAGCATTTTTATCAAGCACAATAAGTATACACCCTTGGTTTTCACCCATTTCGACTACAGCCAAGAAGTTTAATGCACTCCACAGTTGGAACTCTGGTAGATAACAAGGTTATCAACAGCTCCATTAAAAATCTACACTGAATATCTGAGACTAGAATTCATCTTTAAGATGCTTTCTTCCTCTCTCTTTGTAACATTTCTCCCACATTACCAATGCTGATATTCTTCAAGCTTTACTAGAAGTTGTCAGTTGTTGTAATACATTTCAGATAGTGACATTTAAAACAAATATGCCCAAAGCAGAGAGGTTCCTTCATGAATTTCAATGCACTACTCTTGGCTATGATCATCCTTCATTCTGGAACATTTTTCATTTTCTATGATAACACTCCTTGGCTCCCTAAAGTATATTCTTTTAATTATTCCTCTGTACATTTAAGAAGTGATCCCACTGGGGAAAAGGTAGGGAGATGGGATGCTGTGGGCAGACAGACTGACTGCTTTGCTGTGGTATGCTTTAATTAGGATTCAAGACTTCAAGGAGCATGAGGACTCCTAGGATGTGCTCCCTGGCTGTTTCCCTTGCTGCCATTTCTTGTCAGGGTCCCAAGTGGTAGATGAGAAATGATGTTCAAGGTAAAGGTTGCATGGGCACCTGAGAAAAAGACCAGTCAGATCACTTCTCTTTTCCCATATTCGATATATAGAAATTTATGATGCCTTTGATGCAAACTTTATTTTAAAATATTTACTTGACAAAATAATAAATAACCCGGGTAAACTTTATGATTTGACCTCATCACAATTCGATGAGACTTTTAAGTGTCTTGAACACACACGCTCCTATGAGCCACTTGCTCCACACCATTAACTTCTGAGGCCTTCTTTGTTGGCTCAGGACATTTCTCCTGGGCAATGATGCAGTTGAAAAGTCGAAGTTGTTATTCATTTTCTGGCCTCTCTTCTTGAAAGCCCAACCTGTGGTGAGTGGCCTGGTGCCAGAGCCTAGGGCAGTCAGGCTCCAGGGACTCTTAAAATTGGCCAATACTCAGGGGCCTTCTAACCTCCAGAGGGAAGGAAGGTGGGAAATTAGATACCTTCTTTCCCATTAATCAAAAGACCCCTCCCCCAGTTGCCTGACACTTTAGAACTTGTTGGATGATTCTGGGGTAGGTAGCCTCAGAAACTGGTCCTCTAGAGGGGATACATATGAAGATTACCTCACAAAGGTGTGGAAGAAGTTCCTAAGACTCAACCACACCTATTTTTGTTAAAATAACTGTGGTGCTTCCCAGACAACTAAGCAAAGAGAATGTAGCACCAATGACATTCTCCCTGCAATCTCAATGATGTTATGGTTCCGGGACTGCTGAGATAGAATGCTGACATCCACAGATGGAGTGTCTTCAGTAGATCTGCTGTGCTCTACCTCAGCATGCTTCAGAACTACCTGAAGGCCTTGCTGAAACACAACTGCTCGACATCACTTCCAGAGTGTCTGATTCCACTGTCTTAGGTGAGGCCAGAGAATTTGCATTTTGAAATGGTTGCCAGGTGATGTTCCTGATGTTGGTCTCAGGAGCACACTGTCAGAACTACCAGCACTCACAAAAGACAGAGTCAGAGTGAAAGGTGCTCTGTATAGTTCATTTCCTCCCTTGTTTGAAATTAAGCTGTATCTTTTAAAAAATAAATCTTTGCAAGTGTGTGTTGGTGTGTGTGAGTGTGGACAGGAGCAGGATATGGTATGTGAGCAAAAGTCAGAGCAAAAGTCAAAACCTTGCCTCTGAACTTGTTTGAGGTGGGTCTCTTGTTCACTGCTACATATGCCAGGCTAACTAGCCTGTGAATGCCTGGGGATTCTCTAGTTTCTAGTTCCTATCTTACTATAGGAACACTAGCATTACAGGCACACACTACCATCAGCATTCTGTGGGTTCTGGGGACCAGAACTCAATCACTTACACTTGCATAGAAAGTGTTTTACCCCACTGAGCCACCTTCCCAGACCTCAGGCTACATCTTTATAGAGACATCATTTAGGTCAAAGATAACTTTTTTTTTTTTTGCAGTCTGAATATAGTTTGCATTTCTGCACGGTTATCATAAAATGCTATTCATATCTGGGCAATCCTGTGTATGAAAATAACCTACTGTGGTACGACTTCCCTACAGTTGCTTAGAATTTGTAAGCATACTGATGCCTTAATTGTTTGAAAACAGTGAGCCTGTGGCCTCCTACTTCCATGACTCCCTTTGGGACCAACTCATTTAATGACCTTGTCATTACAGCATGGTTACAGTGAATATTGCTTTAAAATTAGTTATGCTAATAATACAGTGCTTTGAACTAATTCGTCTATGGTTACTCTCACATTAAATACTTTATCTGGATTAGCTTTAACATGAACAAATTCATTTTTAGGTCAACAGCAGATCATCATAAAGAAGGTAACTGGGGTATATGCCTTTGGCAGATGCAGACGATCTAAAGACAGTGGTTGCCATAAGCCAATAGCATGTGGTGCTCCATGCATGACTGGTCACAACATCTGAAGTCTTTAAATGAAGAAAAGTCACTGATTCTATATGAGACTTCCTTTAGGAGGAATCTTGAGGCATATCTACACCCTCTCCTTTGCTTAAAACCCTTAAAATAGGGCTGAAGAGATGGCTCAGTGGTTAAGAGCACTTGCAGAGAACCTGGGTTCAATTCCTGGTACTCACATGGTGGCTCACAATCATCTGCGACCCCAGTTCTAGGGCATCCAACGAGGCATGCACTCAGGTAATGCATTCATATATATATATATATATATATATATATATATATATATATATAAATAAATCCAAAAGTAAGGGGTGATGATAAAATATGAAAAAAAGATTACTAGCACCCCCAAACAGAAACTAATGTTTTACCATCTGTTGTAAGATGTTACAGTATATGACTTATCAGAACATTTACTAAAGCTGTGTTTTTATTGACACCATGTGTGTCTCTAAGTTTCCAGAGTGAATTAGTCTAAGGTTTCATAAAAAGCACACATTTCCAGCAATGCTTCTGGTTGTGAAAGTTTCCTATAGTCCAGAGGTTTCCTCTTTTATATAAAGTATGTTATTATCACATCACCAATTAGTCCATTTTGTTTAATGTTGGCTTTCTGGCTACTTAGCCATGCTCTGTAAGTAAGGAATACTTCCTAATTTCCCATACGATATTATCTGTACCAGTTTTGAGCACTTACAAACTTGGCAGAGAGAAAAGTAGAAACCTGTCAGTTTGCATTACTCTGGTTTGGAAAACGACTTCCTAATACATCTCAGCTGCTCATATTAACAAGGTGCTGCAGGAGCCACCTTGCTACATGTCACTTGGTTTACCTGTTGACACATGCTAGTAAACAAACAAGGGGTTACCAATCGGGTGCTTTCAAGTTATGACCTCGGAGAATGACGGGCTGCAGAACTGCTTGTGAAAGTGGAGAAGCTTGTTATCTCAAGACAGCGTTTATCTGTGAATCACATTCCATATGGAAGTTAAAAAAAAAAAAACAACCAGAAAGAACCAACAACAAATCCGTGACATACTGTCAAGTGAGCTGAGCAAACTGACATATTTTTTGAGACCTTTTAGAAAGCAGGTGTTGAATGCTTGTAATGAGATTTTCATGCATCTTCAGAGGAATGAGGAAAAATTCGAGCAAGAGCTTTCAGAATGTCATGCATCCCAGCTGAAGGACAGTTTCTGCTGGGGAGTACACCCTACAGGAATGTTCCTTGTCTCAGGTGGCGCTCATGTTCTCAATCAGAACTTTTTCAGAAGGCACCTCTTTACCAGGGTTAATTTTTAGAAGAATGTAATTTTCCAGTTATAAGGAACTCTGTAAATTCTCAGTATCCTGATTTATTATCTAGCAGCTTCATCCATTTCTATGTAAAAAAAATGAAAGAACTAAAATGGAATATGCCATACTTTTTAAAGTAAGTTAAAACAGTTTGTTTCAAGCTTAGGTATCAAGTAAATGAAGATTGACTAAAAGGGTAAAAATCATACTCTGGGACACTTAAAAGGAAGAGGCTATACTTATGAGGTAGGGTGAGTATTTCTTTTATTATACAGGCATCCTAATCTCTCTGGAGACTAAGGTTCCATTCAGGAAACCCACTTTTCAGTCATCACGGTGTAAGCATCCAATCTTTCCCTAGGGATATGCATTCACATTTCTTTCAGCCGGGGCATCTCAGGCTCCCATACAGACTGACATTTCTCTTCATCTGATCGTGGGCTCTCATGATGCCTTTGTAACTTGTATCTGGTAAGACAAGTCCTAAAAGTGCTTTGCGTCTTTCCTGGAACTCACTCTGTAGACCAGGCTAGCCTCAAACTCACAGAGATCCGCCTGGCTCTGCCTCCGGAGTGCTGGGATTAAAGGCGTGTGCCACCACCGCCCGGCTAAAAGCACTTTTTTAAAAGGTTCAATTAGTTAATCAGCACCCTTCTGTCTAAATTTAGATTTTAAGGTCGATTCAGAGTTCATAAAAATACTGTAATTTTGATGAACAAAAAATTGAATTATGAAGCTGATTTAGATATTACCTTTAAAAGTTATCTTCCTAGGGCATGGATTGTCTGTATGTATCTACCTAGGATATTCCCTAATCTAAATCCAATTCTTTGAGTTTCAAATTCTTTATATTGGTCTATGAAAGTCTACATTTCATGCTTGGTAAAGTTAATTCCTAGACACCCTTCCTTGGTTGTTACTGAGAAAGTTATTTTTATTTATATTTTATTGTTAGTTGATTGTCGGAAAGGCTCTTGGAGCGTATTTCATTGACCAGTGGGGGTGCATAAGACCTTTCAGAGCCTATATACCAAAACTACTTCCACAATCTAAATTTTGATTTTTGCCTTTGAGACTCTGGTGACATTTATACTAATCATGCAGAAGGAACAAGAGAAAAACCTGCTGTCACCTGAGTGTGACTCATGTCCATGCTGCTAAGTTTAATTCTTCACCACCAGACACTTAAGAAAAAGGGAACAGTGTCATTGAGACACCACAGGGCAGCTGCATGCATGAACTCACAGGGTTTGTGACAGCCTACGTAAGACCTGTGCAAGTTCAAGCCCGAGCAAATCCCCACAGGGGGAGGAAAGATGGGCATGAAGTCCTACTCTGAGTCAAGGAGCTATTGGCAACTGAGAGCCAGTAGGAGAGGGAGCTTCAGATTTCATGAAGAGCACAGCCCCCAGGAAGTTGTCAATGCTCACAAGCCCCTCATCTGAGAACACACGGGCGGCCAAAATTGCAATTGATAGGTGTAAGAAAAAAAAGGGGGGATAGGTAGGAAAGAGGGGGTATCTGGGAGGAGTTGGGGGAGGGGTGAATATGGTCAAAACATCTTGTCCGATACTCTCGAGGAACTAGTCATAAAATATTACACAGTATTTGCCAATATTAGAAAGATAATTCACTGAATATATTATTCCCTGTAATCATTATGTAAAGTGAATGCTTACGTGACCAGTTCTAATGGTACATACTATTTCATTTGCTATCTCTTATGTATTCCTCAGGAGTAAACTTTTGTGGCATAAGAGCTCAGTTCTTTGGAAGGCATTGAGAATGGGATTCTGGGACAGCCTATAGTGAAATCTCTTTTAGAGAGTTTGAGGAGGGAGGAACTTGAACTTTTTTGACAGACTTTACCAGGCAATACATTACCAGATGATCATTTTCCATTATTACTAATCTACTACAATCCCTGTGGAGTAGGAATCACCTTTAACCTGTTATGTCGA
This sequence comes from Peromyscus eremicus, assembly GCF_949786415.1. NCBI lineage: Eukaryota > Metazoa > Chordata > Mammalia > Rodentia > Cricetidae > Peromyscus > Peromyscus eremicus. Next base: position 35,217,077 of record NC_081418.1, read on the forward strand.
AAATAGTAGCACTTGGACAATAATCTCCTTGGCTTGTAACCATCTAAACTTGGGAATTTGGAAACTAGAGGATTGCAGGGGTGGCTAACCCAGTGCATTCTTGTTTTTTATTAACTTCCCACTTTAGCAGAAGTAGAAATGTCTTACCACTAGGCACAATGCATGCTTGAAAGCCACACTTCTTGGAGGTAAGAAGTAAAGGAAAGGGAAAGCAGGGTAAGACTATTCTTTGACAGCAGCTGAAGAGGTGTAGAGCTCAGGATATGCATTTTGAATGGTGATGCTATGTTTATAAATACAAGGGAAAGATCTAGAAAGAAGATAGAGGTACCATTCACAAAAGGAAGAGATACACAATCAAGCAACAATTATCCAAAAAAGCTATGGGTGGATTTGGGGTCAGTTACAAGACACTGACCTGGCTTTGAAGTGGATGATTCCTTTTTTTTTTTTTTATCATGAACAATGTTCCCTTTCCAGGTTAGACTGTCATAGGAACTAGATTTGACATTTAGATGTTAAGTACCTTAAGATGATTGAGAATACCCACTTCCCCTCACACTTGTCAGCACTGCAGGCTTCAACATTCTGTTTCCCTACAAACATCCACACCCTTGCCACTCTGCATCTTCATTTCTTTAGCACCAGAGGCTAAGTGCTGGTGAGATGCATTCCAACTTGAGGAGTGGAACACTCAAACCAAAGGGAACATGAAGTGTTTTCATTAGCTCTAAATGGAGAAACATATGCCACCACTGTTCTGGAAGGATGCTGAAGGAATGCAGACTTGGAACAATGGAATCCATTGAAGAGTGCAGAACCCTTCTTTTCCTCCCATCATTGAAACTGTGGATGCATACTGCACAGGTGCTAAGAGTGTTGCAAGCCTTATCTCATATTTCTGCAGTGGACAAGTGCACATCCCATGTCCTCATTTGACTTCTCACATAGTTATCTGAGTGTGCAAGAAGCAACTGGTCCACTGCATGACACAGACTTTCCTTTGTGTTGAAAAACTGAAGCTATACACAGAACACCAAAACCTTGTTAGGAATGAGCAAGTAATGCCTTCATTTGCCATTTCTGGTTAGTAATCCTTGCAGCCCCTGCTTATAATGCCTCTGAACATCTTTTGATCCATAGGAATTAATCTGCCTACATTGTAATAGGCTAATTAGTGGGGATACAAATTACACAGCATGGGGTATTTTCTTCTGTAGTTAGTGAGTAGGTGGAGAAAAGCTGAAGTAAACAAACAGGCAGAACCCTTGTTTACTCCAAATGAGAGAAGGAAAAAGCCAAAGTGAATTAGTATTATGCTTAAATGTAAGCTTTAAAGAAAACAATCAATCTGGCAGGATTAATGATGTTCAATTCAGTATAAGGATAAAAGCATAGTAGTAATTATATAATATAATGGATTATATTACCTGATGGAATCAAAGCAATATATGACTATTAGGAAAAAATTATCTTAGGTAATTTAAACATGTAATTACCATGTGAAAAATGCCCAAATCTTTTAAAATATAGTACAAAAATAAAGCTTGATGTGATCCGTTAGCCAGTGGTCACTTCAGGTAGACCAGTGTATCCACCAAATCTATATAGTGTATACATGAATTTTCCTTACTAAAAGCTCTGGGGAAGTAAGAACTCAGACTTGAATGGTTTTCTCAAATACGCCAGAGAAATTATTATTTATTCCTTTTGTTCTAGAATCAGAGAGTGTTATCTATTGGTGTACCCTAATTAGCAGGTAACTTAGAAACAGAGATTTTACTGTGTGAAAGAGCCCATTGTTTCTATCACACTGTTCAAAAAGTCAGATGGGAAGTCTTCAGTTACCTGTTGGTTTCTACTGAGTAAGACTCAGTAGTCTTCAGTTTATACTTTATTTTCTGCAAAGTGTTGTCATGCTTTGGAAAACATATTTTGTGTCTATCATTTAGGTCGCAAAAAAATCAGTTCATGGTGACATCTATTTTTAAGTTTTAAATAATTATTTTTAATCTTGTGTATATGCATGTGTATGTGTTTGTATTTTTGTATAGTAACATCTAACACTAAAAAAACCTTTTTTTTTTTTTTTAGTTTTTAAGCCAGCATACAAAAGTTCTATGAGAGAAAATTATCATTATCTTAGAAATATTGGTAAGAAGCTATTCACTGCTAACGAGACACTTTCCAACAATGGTGTTATTTTGAATATACACTCTGTTTCTTGGCACACAGAGCTTAAGCAAAACAGACTCTACTTATTTATTATTTATCACTAGCGCTTGACAATGTAGTGCTAAATTAAAATGCCACCCAGATGGCACACACATCCTCATGACGTAAGGAGTGCCACAGTGCGACTTCTTCTCTCAAAGAGAGTAAGCACAGCATCTCCTGGGAAAGCATTTCTGTGCCATTCAACTGGTACTCTGGAAATGAGCACACTGGGGCTTAGACCTGGGAACCTAGCAACGCGAGGGCTGAAATGGGTCTTTACAATACAAAGTCCTCTCCTGTTCCGTCCGTGACAGGCACCTCCAAATTTCTAGATTCAAAAGCAGCATGTTTACCAATCTATGCAAAAGAACCATGTCAAGGCCAGCTCTAAGAAGCATGCTTATATTGTAAGTCACAATATGAAGCAGTTTCTAGAGCACCACAGGGATCGATGGCACACCTATTACTGCTGTTCTCGTCTATAAGAAGCACCCTGAACTAAAAAGACAAAGAAATCTTTCATTGGAATTCACACCTAGTTTACATTATCAAGCCATTCAGTTTAAAAGAATAAACAATTAGGAAGATAAAGTTTAAGCATCATGATGAATTCTCGATTATAGTAAATTAATCTATCACAAAACGACCAAGAAAAAGAAACAGATTTTTAAAAGATTTGGTTTTGATATAATGTAAATCACAGATTACTCATAAAGTGCTAAAAATATGAACCTATGGCCGGGCGGTGGTGGCGCACGCCTTTAATCCCAGCACTTGGGAGGCAGAGCCAGGCGGATCTCTGTGAGTTCGAGGCTAGCCTGGACTACCAAGTGAGCTCCAGGAAAGGCGCAAAGCTACACAGAGAAACCCTGTCCCGAAAAAACCAAAAAAAAAAAAAAAAAAACCAAAAAAAAAAACAAAACCATGAACCTAAACAGCTAGTATTTTATAGCCCCCAAGTTAAATAAGAATTGCTTTTCCAAAATTGTGAATGCTCAAAGTGAACTACCAGTTTAAATGAAACATGCAGTGCCCAAGAAGAAAAGACATCCAATGAGGTCATTTGTTTTTATCCATTTATCACCAGATTCTAAAATCCCTTTATCTTACACACTTATGCTATCAATGGACAACAAAAACATCCCCAATAATAGCAGAAATCCTGAACCACGACTGAGCAGCATGGTGGATCATAAAGCAGTGGAAAAGGCGGATTGCTCAGTACTGAATATGTAGCTGTAACCTCTGCCTTCTCTGATCTCACATTGGTGCCATGCTCCCTCTTTCTCCTGTAATAAGAGCTGGCGACTCTGGTTTATTTTTCAATCCTGTTATTTTTAAGCGGCTAGTTTTCACTCTATATTTTAATTATTCAGGGATTGGTTCAAATGACCTTTTACAAGGCAGCTTGCCAGCTTGTGGATGTTCTTTCTGCTGGAAGTATCCAGATAACTGTCAGTGTCATAAGCTCATGTGTCCATTCAATAAATATTTACTGGGTACCATGCCCGTGCTGGGCCGGTCACTTCCCTCTAAACTGGGGATGAATTGGTTATCGAAATGCAAACCCCTCTTCTCATGGCGCTAACACCACAGGACGGTAAGTACGATGAAGGAAGTATATCGTGCCCTCTGGTTTTGGAAGAGGCTTACAAATAGTAAGCATTTTGAACATGACAACTGAGATATATGTGGAAAAATTTAACTAAATGAAAATGGAATGATCCAAACTTTTCACGAGGGAGACAGCGAGGGAAGAAAGCACATGACCGAAGCTCACAGACAATGAGCTTTACTGGCCCACTTACAAGAAGTATGACTCTGTATAAGTTGTTCAGCCACTTTTTTGATTTTTCTGCAATAATAACAATAATAATATACATCATGATTTTCACTGTAAGGGGTAAATGAGATGACTACATAAACTGCTTAGAAAGGTCTATCACAAAATTTTTTTTCTCATGTTAGTAAGTACCTTTATTTTGGGGAAAAAGTAGTGATCAAACAATACTAACCATTAGCTTTTGCAACATGGCTGAGAGGGTTGTCATAAAAATGTTATCACTTTGAGTCTGACAGTCTTGGAGGCCCAGCAGCCAGTAGAGAAAGAACAGGACATATTTCTCGGTCTCAGAGACCAGGTGGTTTTCCACATATGCAGAAAACTTTTGATAACTGTACGACTTTGTTTCTGAAGTCTCAGTGACTTCTATAAAATACTCAATTTTTGTAAACTTCTAGGACATGCAGATTGATAGATCACAAAATCATACGAAATTTGGGGCAGAATTTTCTTCTTTCCTAGGTAGTTCAAGAGATTTTTTTTCCTGAAGGATTCATCAACAGAAAGACAATTAATACTTTTACTTTTATTCACTTTTAAAATCACCCTGGTCATTTACCAGGAAATCTCTTTGGCCTGGCCTACTACTAAATGCAACTAAAGGAATATACATTTTTAAAAAAAATCTTTCATTGATTTAAAACATTCCTCAGCTTTCTGTCAATCCACTTACATCAAAGAATATGCTTATTATTTTTTTTATATATAAGCATTTAATTTAAACAGAATTACTTTTCTTAAAGCTGCTGAGCTGACCAGGTGAATGGTGGAATGGACAGTACATAGGAGTGAAGGGAAAGTGTCCTGTCAGGGGCAGTGAGGTATGTGGCAAGGATCTTTTCTTCTTCCTCCTCTCTTCAGCCACATTGGGCATCAGTACAAGTGCCTCTGCTCATGTGTCCTGAGGGTGCACTGAGATCTCTCCTTATTTCACAGAAGAAACAAAGCCCCAAAGGCTGAGGATCAGGACTGAGTCTAGTCTTAGACGGATGACATACGTACTCTACAGAAGTGGGAAAGATACTCCTGGACTTCTTGTTAGTAGGTTAGGATAAAAACAGTTCTCAGCGAGCAGCAGCCATGGCCCTGTGCTACCCCATGGCCTTGGGCTCCAACAAGGGCCACAAGGTGATGAAGAATGTCAGCAAGCTGAGACACAGCGGACGCCCGGGGGCGCCTCACCAAGTGGGACATGATCTGGAAGGTGTGCGGCCCCGTGTCCTACAAGTGGCAAGCCATGGAGCTGCTCAAGGTGTCCAAGGGCAAGTGTGCGCTCAAGTTCATCAAGAAGAGGGTTGGCACGCACACATCCATGCCAAGTCAGCTGGAGGAGTGGAGCAACGTGCTGGCAGCCATGAGGAAGCCACACAGTGGCCAAGAAGGACTGATGCCCTCTACCACGCAAAAAAAAAAAAAAAAAAAAAAAAGCCTCCAAAAAACAAAACAGTTTTCAGAATAACCATGTTATATATTGTAGGGGTTTAGATGGTATATTTTAAATATGTTCTTTTTAAACATTTGTTTATTTATTTATTTATTTTCTGAGTGTGTACACAACAAATGTGAGGAAGCCTCTGGACAACCTGAGGGAGTCTGCTCTCTCCTTTAAATATACAGGTTCTGGAAATTGAACTCAAGTTGTCAGGCCCGGTGGAAAGTGTCTTTATTTGCTGAGCCATTTTGCTGGCCTCACAAAGTATCTTGAAAGAGTTTGTTAAAGAACATGAGACTACTGATATTGTGTGGGCTGTCATGAGTGGGGATGATAAAAATCTCATTGTAGTCTAATTATTTACTTTTTCTCCAGTGCAGTCAGTAACTACTGTAGGGTGTCTTTCTTCCCCCTTTTGTGTCCCAGTGTTTTGTACCTGTCACCTTTCAGGACTCAGATACAGAAAATAATAGAAAAAGCTTCCTGCACCTCACCAGGAAATAGATAGAGCCCTTAGTAGAAAGGCAAGCTTTAAAATGGAAGGAGAATTTATCTGTGAGTATGGTGTACCACTTGTCTCATGCGCCCCTGCTTCTAGATGGAAACTAATTAACAAAAGTTCAGAACACGACTCTGTCGCCTGCTTAGGTGCCTAGACACAAGAGGAACAAGGCAATAAGCATTCTGCCTGCAATTCGGTCTGAAGAGGGAACAGGGAGAGTGTACAGAAAATGGTACACACAGTTAAATTAATTACAGTTGTGGTAAGGAGTACAAAAAAAAAAAAAGGAACAAGACCTTTAACATTTCAGAGATTCAGAAACATCTACACCCATAATATACCCATCTACAGACAGACAAACAGACACACAGACACAATTTCCTAAGACAGAGATCTCAAAGCCTCTGCTCATTCGTTCAGCGTTAAGAACATCTTCCTTTTATTTAATAGCAGTTTTGCTTTCTACTCTCATGCCAGCTTTCAGTGCGATGAAGGAAGATGGGCCTCACTTCTATTTGTGAGAACTCTTCAAGGATGAGCAACTACTTCCAAATAAGATGAGTGTCCATGCTTAAGACATTATGTATAGCATTAATATGGTCTCAGGTTTCTTGCCTTGAATTCATATAAAACTACTGCTGATCTTTCAGAGAAAATGGCATGTATTTCCCCTACAAAGCATTAGCAACAGTTGTTAAAAAAAAAAAAAATCCAAGTATTTTCAGTATCCTAGTGAAAGTGATCAAACAAGTGCTCTCTGACAACGGAGTTACTTAAAAATGTCAAAGCCAAGAGGTAGAAAGACAACACATACAGCCAGCAGATAGAAAGACAACACATACAGCCAGCAGGAAGGAAGACAACACATACAGCCAGCAGGAAGGAGACAACACATACAGCCAGCAGGAAGGAAGACAACACATACAGCCAGCAGGAAGGAGACAACACATACAGCCAGCAGGAAGGAAGACAACACATACAGCCAGCAGGAAGACAACACATACAGCCAGCAGGAAGGAGACAATACATACAGCCAGCAGGAAGGAGACAACACATACAGCCAGCAGGAAGGAGACAACACATACAGCCAGCAGGAAGGAGACAACACATACAGCCAGCAGGAAGGAGACAACACATACAGCCAGCAGGAAGGAAGACAACACATACAGCCAGCAGGAAGGAGATAACACATACAGCCAGCAGGAAGGAGACAACACATACAGCCAGCAGGAAGGAGACAACACATACAGCCAGCAGGAAGGAAGACAACACATACAGCCAGCAGGAAGGAGACAACACATACAGCCAGCAGGAAGGAGACAACACATACAGCCAGCAGGAAGGAGACAACACATACAGCCAGCAGGAAGGAGATAACACATACAGCCAGCAGGAAGGAGGACAACACAATGAAAAGAAAAGGCAGCTTGTGGATGAGAGAAAATACATCCAAGAGAGGGCTAACATTTGAAATACATAACACACCCAAACTAATCAATAGCAGAAGCCTCAAATAGCCCAATCAAAATGGGCAAAAGAACAGAATTAGACATTTATCAAATGAGGCCTACAAATGGCCAATGGGTCTCTTTCTTATATGAAAAATGTTCAATGTCACTGATCTTCATGGGAATGCAAGTAAAATCATAATGAAATATTACCTACTCTTGAACAACCATGATCACAAAAAGCCCACTGCCTGATATGACCAGTGGTGGGCAAGGACATGAAGGGAAGAACTTAAATACTATGGATACCAATAGAAATTGGTACACACACCATGGAAAGCAATATGGAGGAGCATGAAAAAAAAAAAACAAAACAAAACAGAACTAACATAGGGTCTGTTATTCATCCAAAAGAACAGAAATAAAAATCTTCAGATATCTGTACTTCCATCTCACTGCAACATTATGTACAATAACCAAGTCATGAAAACAGTGTCTACTGACAGACAAAGGCTTTCAGCAAATTCGGTGTATGCAGACAAAAGGATATCTCACCCTTACTCTTTGTGATCTACATGTACGAGAAGGGCACTGTGTTAACAAAACAAATCAGGTACAGTAAGACAAATATTACATGACACCACTGAGTGGTCTGTAATTCTGGGAAAGATAGAGAGTAGGAGAATGGTCTCAAGGTAGGTGAAGCAGGAAAGCATCAGCTGCGTAGAGTTTCATATGATAAGATCAGTAAACCATGCAGACATACCATGTATCAGAGTGACCTCTGGTTAGCAGTGCTGTTTTGCACACTTAGAAAGTGCTATGAGGACATAGCCTCCCCTCTTTTTTTCCCAACCTGGTTGTAATAATAATGAATATATATGTGGTGACATTAGAAATAGTAGCATGTGCATGCAGAAACATTACCTGTTTCCTTTTCTGCAGGCCCTAAAACATAAGAAAAGAGAATTTAGGGCTAAGCAAGCAAAGAAAACTAGCCTGTCTTCCTACTTCCAAATCATTTTAAATGTTCTTGATCTGGCCTGAACATAAAAAAGAAAAAAAAAAAAAACTTTAAAAAAATGAAAATAAAAATAGGAAAAGTAGAAGTAGAAATTGAAAGAACATGCAAGTTTTCCTCAGTGAATGAGCAAGCATTTTGTATTTTTGAAGTAAGACAGCTTGGCAGTCCTTGAGTGGATTGCTGGGATCCATTTTCTAGAATATCGTCACATTAAACTCAAGATGACTCCAGGAAAGGAGGCAGTGGGAGGGTCCCTGCTTCCTCTCCATTTGGTCTGAGGACAGGCTTCTCTATGCACAAATAAAAGACCTTCGGTTTCCTTTACAATGGATTCTAAAACCATAAACTACTGCGCAACTCAGAGAAATGCCATCTACGGTCCTCTCAGCATTCTTGCATAGCTGTAAGACTATTTCCAGAAGAGGGCAGGAAGAAAAGCTTCCCTCAGCCATTTTTAAATCGGAAACAGATTTGTACAAAATGATACCACAATGGTTAAAGGTTCCCCCACACCTTTCCTCTGAGATAGTTGAAAGATTTTAATGTCAGTTTGTGTATCAGTTCTTCCAATCACGTTCAGAACACCCAAAGTCCCAGACATAAAAACTACATAAACCAGTATTCAAAAGTGAAAACCCAAGTGTTCAACTTCCACTTCCTTCAAATGACCCAGTGTTCGCTGCGTTTGCTTCAACACAACATGATATCGTAATTAATGATGGTAAGCTGGTAACTAAGGAGGTTTCATGTTGTTACTCTCGTGATATAATATTGGTTGCTATGGTGATGAGATGGCTTTTTTGTTAATCACTCAGGAGGTTGGTTATCACATGCTTGTTAGTGAGCTTGTCTAGATTTGGAGAAAAAAGGAAAGACAGAACAACATTTATCTTTCTTATTGACTGAAAATTGATAAAAATCATTCTAATACCAATTAGCTCATAAATCGATCATTCACTAAGTAGAATTTTGAAATATTAAAAGTTACCAAACTTTAATCTATGGGATGACTACGTTCATATTTTAAGACATAAACATTTAGCAAGACACAAACTTTTCCTGTCTCTCCGGTAATGATACACGTATGACATAAGTCAGTTTTGTGATAATTTGAACAAATAATTTAAAATCTTCTTCAATACTTTAAAATCATCTGTCAAAGGACTGGAAAATAAAATCTGATCTCGTGACTCTGCCACAACTTCCCATCTATTTATCTCTAAACATTTAAAATATCAGTGTTCTTAATGAATAAAACCTGAAGAAAGAGAGACAAATGCACAGTCCTCTCAAGAGGTCTAGTCTTTGAAATACAGCAATATAGAGCAAGCAATTAGAAGCGGCAGGAAGTTCTACCAGCGTATGTCAGCCCTCACCACAATCCACAAGTTTCTTCCTCTTCTGAGCAGCAGTGCAGATCAGAAAATAAAATTACATAAGGCTACACTGACACCAATCAGGAAAGAATCCACAGCCCATAGTTTAAATGTTAGACATACTTACAGCAATGTCAAAAAATACAACCCACGAAAACACCTTTTGGTTTCTTGAAAACTCAAAATAAGAACAAAGGACAACTTTAGCGCGGATCCTGGGTCTTTCATTCAAGCCGAGTCCCAGGAGGCATATTAAAGCAATGAATAGGAAAAAGCGCTTCAGTTCGCCAGCTGAGATTTTAATGAGACATTTCCCTTTGCCACGGCACAGGATTGTTCGGGGAGGGAAAGGACTTCTCAGAGAAAATTCAGTTAATAGGCATTGTTGGCTCTCGCAGCCACTTCGACAATTGCTCAGGGCACTGACCTTCAATTTTGGCATACTCTGTGAGCCTAGTGTAATTGATCAAGGCAGCTTTCTCCAGACATTTTCTGACCACTTTCTTCACCTCCTCTGCGGGGATAGGAGTGGCAATGTCTTTCATTAAGACCTACAGAGAGAAGAGAGAAGTGGGGTGGGCGAAGAAGAGAGGAGAGACTCGGCATAAAATGAATTCTCAAAACAAATGACACAAACTGCCCCAGACTTGAGTGTTCCCGGGCAGGGGGAGGGGTCCTCAGTAACTTGTGGGAAGTAATGAGTCGGCACTTCACAACTGGGAACTAATCCTTCAGTATTGGTTCCTCCTGCCTAAGCCCATCAAAACCTCCCATGGGCCAGGTCACCAGGATTCAGTGTGACTGTCACTTTTCCTCCAGGGATCCAGGACACCATTACAGCAGCTGTTTCAGATCAGGATTACAGTCCTTGGCACAAGTGATAAACAAAGTTTGTCTTGTATAGTCCTAATGGAAAAAGCCCCAGCTCTTCTGAATATATGTGAAAAATCGTAAGAAACATTTCATTATGAAGGGGCGTAATTTTGGAGCTCTGTAAAAATCACTAATTAAACTTTAATCGTCATGTTCGGCTGAACATGATGTGGTGAACTATACAAAGACAAAAGAAACTTCTTTGCCTTAGTGGAATGAATGCTTTATGGGAGGTCAAATGCTAAGGCACAGGGACACTTTCTTCAGCTTGGGACAAAAAGAAGACACAGGTCATTTTAAATGTTTCTAAAATGTGTTCTTGGATCTTTTTCCTTAACATGTTTTATTATTAGCAAGGAGTAAATACAGTTATATAAAAACCATTCAAAAGGTAATTTTAAACACTTTCTAATGAGGCAATCATACCTTTCATTACAACTCCTCTTGGAAGTTGTTAGTTATTGTTAGATGATTTCTTCATGTATTGAATGTAATTGTCATGCTTTGTTTATATTCAAATGACGACACATAATGGTAATATAAAGTGCTTTTTAAGTGTGGTAAGTATTCTATTAGTCACTTACATTGAAATAAATACTAAAGGAGACCGAAAACATCCATTAAAAACTGTATTATTTTATTCTCTTGCACCAATGTTTGTACACTCTTGAATTTATTCTAGCATGCAAGCATCAATAACTACTGCCAGTATTTTCAAGTGTATTTAGGCAAGATTTTCTTTCTTGAAAACAGCTAACTTGATCATTTAACATTTCTTTTGTTATCGAATTCAATTAGGACATAAATTTGGTACTTCAGAAACACACAGTAGATCTTTGTAGTCTAAAAAAAAAAAAAACCCTTCTGTGCATTGTAAAATATGTATAGGCATCAAATTTGAACTATTATATTTAATGAGATCTTTGCCAAAATTTACCATCAATATGATGCTGTTCCATATACAAGCTTATGAATTTTACTTAGGGTTCCCATGCTGAGAAACTTCAAATAGTAGAAAGAATAACTAGAAATTAGAATGTATATGTTTACCCCAGAGGTGAGGCTAGGGTTTGAGTAGTATTTCATATTCTCTAGGAGCCTGAATACTTCATGTGGGGCTCCTAGGTGTTAAAAATTCACTTACAGATTTTATTTTATTTTTGTAAGTTGCTAGTAAATAGAGAGATTTTAAAAAAAAAAAAAGGAAGAAATGGCCCTTAGCATTTCTCTTTCAATCAGTAAGAGATGTGATTAGTGACTGTAACTAGAAAGGGTCGCTGTCACACTGCCACCCGTCAATGTAAGGCATCTCTAGATTACTACCTCTTCCCTGCTGGGAGGAAAAGCAAGACTCTGCCATGGAAACCAGGACACAGAGAGGTTGTGTGAAGTACCCAAGATGCTGTTCAGTTACAAAAAGTAAAGCAACTTTAAGAACTGACTTATTTGTAATTGCCTTAATGAACAGAACAGAATCAACACTTTAAAAAGCCAAGGCTACATGCAGCTTTTAATAACACAAAAATTCCAATAAACCTATCTTCATGTGACTTCATTCAAAGTGCACAAAATAGAAGACAAGGGAGTAACATGAACTCAACCTATAATCTGAATTTTGATTTCATTTTAATCACCCAGTCTAGTGTTTATCTCTTAAGTTCTGAGCAATATTCCTACTGCCTCTTTCTAATAGACGTGCTTATAGATAGCATCGTTTCTAAAGTTAGTTTAGCAGAAAAATAGACAAGATGAAGTCAATAAATCAGGACCAGCATAATAAAACCACAAGCTACAGAAAATAAGCAAAACTGCTTATAATTCTGATATTGAAGAGTTGTTAAGATCATATTACTTAGCTGGCAGCATCTCATCAGCATTTGGAGATTAATAAAAATGAAAAAAAATACTTTCCTCAACAGTCACAGAAATAGCACACATTATATCTTAAAAATTGTTTTTAAAGATGGATGTAAAAACCTTGGTTGCTATTTATTTTTGTAGGGGAAATGCATTTCTATGATTTGTGAATTCTTTGATGATAACACACCAAATGTGGAGCCCGAAAGGAATGATATGTCCATCATCTTATATAGTAAATGCTGACATGCATGAGGGCTATAACTGCTGAAAAACCAATGACCCCCAGAGGATAATAAAAGGCAAATGTGAGTGAGATAGATGCCCTGGGAAGTAGAAACAACTAAAAGCAAGCAAACAAACAAACAAACAACAACAAGAAGAACAAGAACAAGCATTTCATGAGATCGTAAGTGGGGGAAAAGATGGAAAGATAGATATCAAAATGATAGCATAGTATCAGGGGAGGAGGGGGGTGGAAAGGCTTCACAGGAGGAAGGAGTTGGGGAGACAATAAGAAAGTAGTAAGAAAAGGTACAACGTTCATGTGGTGCTCGGTGTGCAGCAAAAACTCCACCTCATGGAGATTGCTCAGTTCACCAGCTGAAACACAGCCCTGGAGAACACAAATAGCATCTATAAACCCTTGTACGTACCCTTTCAAGTAACGAAAGTGTAGCTTTCAGAGCACCTTCAGGTCGTCCAAAAGGAAAACAGTATCTTTAGAAACAAAAGGAGGAACAAAAACATCAAACATCTAATATTAACCCAAGAGCTTAATTATTACAGCTTCGATGACTTGGCATTAGGGGAGAACCTTGAAGAGACGGTAAAATACTGAGTCAGTTTGGAAGTTATTTTAACTGTTAAATTTTACCAAGTCACTGGGTGGTGGTGTCGCACGCCTTTAATCCCAGTACTTGGGAGGCAGAGGCAGACAGATCTCTGAGTTCAAGGCCAGCTTGGTTTACAGAGCTAGTTCAAGGACAGCCAGGGTTGTTACACAGAGAAACCCTGTCTCAAAAAGAAACAAAAAACAAAACAAAACAAAACAAAACAAAACAAAAAACCCAAAAATTGCTGTCTATGATTTCAAGGTCTTGAGCTAGCAAGGTATCAATTATGATGAAAAGGATTCTCAAGTCTTCTTGATCCACGCACTAAAAGAACAGACATTAAAGAAGAAACTCCAGAGTCATTGTAGAGGGAAGATTATTGTATAACACCTAAGAATTTCTTGTTTTACGCTTGATAAGAAGAAATGGTTTTTCCCACACCTTCCTGAACTCATATGTGGAAGAAGAACATATACACATCCATTGTATACCTAACCTCTAAGACCAACACAGTTTCAATGCCCCCTTTTAGGGACACTATACAGCTATGGGTGTTTAATTCTTTCACCTCCCTAAGACACATGTAAACCCTGTGCACAGCCAGTGTCCCAGTGTTTCTTGTCTGATGAACTGCAAAGCAACAACCAGAAGGCAGGTAATGGGGATATTTTGAAACTATGGCCAGACATGCCTGTTCAGGGAGAGAATGGACTTCTTTTAAAGTTAGTGGCCACAGGATGCTAACAGGTGTATTTTTATTTCGTGTCAGTCTCCACTTAAGGAGCACTGAGCACCGAGCAGGTACAACCTGCTGCAGGCACTGGCTTTGTGGAACCAGATTCAGTCCAGATCCCTCCCTCTCTAAGGCTGTAGCTCCCTCCCCAGGGTCCAGACTGAGGGCAGCTGGCTGTCTTTATGGTGCCACCACACTTACCTTAGAAATCTGTAAATTAATGAGTTGGAAAGAAGTCTACTGGTCTCCATGTCCTACTCAATTAACTAGTGGCCTCGGAATGAAATTCTTTTTTTTTCTCCCCACACTGTAATTTGAATGGGTTTACCTAGAAAGCACTTAAGCTTCAAGTAAACATTTGTTTACGAAACTTAATTTTAAATAAAGAATAAAAGAAATATTTCTTTCTTCCTTTTAAGAGAAATGTATTTGAATGTTTTTTTTTGGGGGGGGGGAGTTATTTGTTAGTTTCATAAAGTTTCTCCAGTATAGATAAATGCAAATGGAACCTTTTCCAGATATAGCCACCCAGTGTTTTCTTCAGAGTATTTATCGTTTCCTTAGCATTAGAATATGTACTTGCTTAACTTCGCCTCTCTGTGTCCTGTTCTCCACCTCCAGACAATTTATTTTAATAGAGTTTCCTGTGCCGTGGTGCTTTTTATGCGTTAGCAAATTAGCAAAGTAGCTTTTAATCATCCTGTGTACGCTAAAGCTTAATTCCACATTTAAATAAAGCACCACTTGGTCCCTGTACCTCCCTCCCCTGCTTAATCTTTTTCAGCGTATTTGCATAATCCACCGTTGTCTTTCCTATTGTTTATTTCCATTAACCTGCGGGTGAGACATTTTATGAATGGAATGTTACTGATCCTCAGATTACACTCAGCATTTCGGGGCTCTGAGGTCCCAATGGGTATGTTCTGAATTAGCATTGGCTGTGCAGAATGTGTAAATAATTCAGCCCATTCAGAGTAATCCTGAATCAGTAACGGACAGAAAATAACTACACAGAAGCTTAATTAATCTCTACAATGCAAGTTTTAAAAGGAGGGAGTCATTTTGCTCTGCCACCTTTCGGGATAAATATTTTGGGTTTTTGCCTCTCTTGACAGCTAAGCAAAGTGGAAAACATTCCATTATTGAATAAAATTCAACCACATTTAATATCTAATCTGAGTAAACTGAAGGCCACCTCATTCCCACTTTGGTAAATGAGTTTCACAGATAAATGAGTCACCAACCCATGATTAAGCACCACCCCTTTCTTTATTTAAATGCAGTATTAATATTAACTGACATTCTATGTGCACTGCACACACTTCCTCTAACAGGCTTTTTGAAATAAGGACCTTGAGTCTTTTATGTTTGCTCTGCCTTGTTCTAAGTAATTTCTGTGTTTTAGAAAATATAAAATAAAAAGGTCAAGCTTTAGCCGACTCTTTTGACATTTGGACTTTCTGTCCTCAAACTGTGCACTTGTGTTTTTACTTCCTGATTTTGCTACCAACTTCCTGCTATGAAAGAGAATCCCTCAGTTTTGTATCTTGGGTGATGGGGACATTGCATGTGACAGAGAAGTGCCACCTGCTGAGCTATCCTCAGCCTCAGTGTTATCTAGTGGAGTGATACAGAATAAGTTGCATGTATTTAAATTATAAAAATTTTAAATTTGTTTAAGTTGTGACATATCCTTTTTTTTTTTTTTTTTTTTAATTGTCACCATGGGCAACCAGTGACCTTTCTCCTACCCCAGGCAACCAGTGATTAACTTTCCTCTTTGGAATGAGATTACATGTATAGAATCTTCCATAAGAGGACATAGTTTGTACTGTTTTGTGTCTGAGTGCTCACCTGGCACTTCATCCGTTTGCATTGGTGCAGGCTATACAACTCCATACGGACACCATTTATCTAGTCCTTAATGGTTGGTCATGGGACTAATTTTCATTTTATTGTTAATAATTTTGGTATGGACATCCATTCATTCTTTGGTCTACATGGACTTTACTTTCTTTCACTTGGGAAAATTCTGAGGCATGAAATGGTTCCTATCTGCAGCAGGTGTTTACAATTATAAGAACCCACCAAATGAGTTTCCAAAGTGGGTTGTACTGTCCCAGCCTTGCCAACAGCATCTGAAAGTACTTATTTGCTGTTCTGTATTGTAGATATACTAAGAGGTCTGGAGGGCTTTTGTTGTTTGTTTCTGGCTGGTCATTCTCCTGATTCAACCTCTCTAGTGTTAGAATTCCAGACTCTGGTCACCATGCTGGAACTAACTGCAGCTTTAAGTTGCATTTTCTTCTTAAATAATGCTGTTTTCTTTTTCTTTTTTTCCAGCATACATCTTACCCTTCTACTTAGTGAAGTTTACCATTTGGAGTTATCATTTAGTATTCACACTACATTAATTGAGGTAGAATAAAAACAGGAAAAATTATGGGGACATGGGAAAAGAGCTGTTAATTCAGCTCTGGTTGAAGCCTCTAGCCAAGTCAGGAGAAAAATCAAGAATTCCAACACAATTAGCATTTAGTGCAGGGACAATAATTCTTCTTTTTTGAGATATTTTCAAGTAAGAATGTTAAAATGGGAATAAATCACACCTGATACTTTACTTTCTGTGGTATTTTTCCTTCGCTAGCTCTAAACTACACAGTCCTATGAATCTTATCTGAAAGCCCACTTACAGTAAAAGACATGTCTTAATTCTCTTACATAATCCTTTTGATTATGGTTTTAATTTATCAATTATAATCCCACCATGGTACCTTTACAGCCACTCTATAATCTTCTTTATTGAAAAAAGAGACTAAAAAAAGGAGAAAATTTTTCTTACCAATCTTTACGATCTTACTGGAGAACCAACAGAAATATATATATGACTACAGTTAAGAAATTCCAGGAGAGTCTTCTTTAAGAAGTCCACACCCACACTCTTGGGACTGACTTTTTATTTTATTTTCAATAAACTCTAGCTCTGCTTTATACTGGCCCATCTTTAAATTCCTTTCTGCGGTGAAGCTAAGGATCAGTTTTACCTGATTGTAGGTCCTTAAACTATTAAGAGAACAGTTGTACCTTCTGGAAGTTTTCATAAACTCAATCTCAATGGTGTGTTTATAAATTTTATGTGTACGTTTCCATATCATCTCTAGAGTTCTTATGTGTTCTCTGAAGATTTATTTTAACTTTTCAAATTCATTTTTTACTGATAGATGCTGTCTTTTTGAACTCCTCTAAAGACTTCAATAAAAAATTCCTCCACTTTCCTTTTCCCCATATAATCTTGACTATTCCCAAATCACTACCTCCCTTTGTTATTTACTTGCATTAGGCTCTTTCCTCTCTATTAAACACTTTTTCTCAAATGTCTGATGACCTACATGTATGACCATTTTCGAAAGTACACCATTAGAAAGTGAAAAGAAGACTGTGCATGTAGGCAATTCTTAAGGATGACCATCTTTGTCGGAGATGCCTCTTGCTGAGATGTTAGGGAAGTCTTTATTATCTACAGCTATGGGTTTTCTTTTCTCTTGGTGAAGAGAAGACAACTTTTCTCAGGAGAAGACAACATGCACGCCTGACTGCCTGCTAGCTTTGCGGGAGTCAAGTACATGAGTTTGGAGAGGTGTGTCATCCTTAAAATTTTATAATGGAGGCTTATAATACCTTCCTATTGTAACTTTTGACCATGGCTGATGCTTCCTGTCCCCCCACCTCTGTCCAGTTACCTTCACTTTCTCTAGGCAACTAATATATAGATTGATACTCATATAGGAGAGCTGTGTAGGGAAAGACAGCTGGGGATCTCAGTACTTCTCAGCAGTAAATAAATAAATCATTCTTCACTCTCACTTTCTGGGGGTGCTCTAAACCAATTCCTACACATGTTGGTGGTTGTATATGTCAAACATGTTGCTTCTCTAATTTTACAATGCCAGCCTAGGATTCTTTCCCCCTGAATGTCTATTAGATACTGTTCCTGTGACTGACTTCTACAATAACTTCCAGGTTTGTTTTCTCTTGTTATATTTTCTCTTCTCAGACTTCTCCTTTTGGATTTATGACTTCAGAAATAATACCCACTGGCCATTATGTTCCATGTCTGTCAGGAAACTGAGATATATATCCAAGGTATCATCTCACTTTTCTTTTCAACCTGCCATCTTTCATAAGAAGTTTGTTGTTTAGTTTGTTCTATCTGTTCTTGAAATCCGTATCTAGAGCATTATTGGGGCCTAAGCAACTTTTTATACACATTATTGATTATATGAAATGTCTCTCTTATCCCCCCAAATAGTGGAATTAAACTCAGGGACTTGTCTATACTAAGCAAGTGGTCTATCAATGAGTTGCCATGACCTAATGTGGTTGCTAGGAACTGAATCCAAGTCGTTTGGAAGAGCAGCAAGCTCTCTTAACCACTGAGCCATCTCTCTAGCTCATCCCCATTATTTTTGAGGCAGTGTCTCACTAAATTGCACAGGCTGACCTTGAGACTAAATAAAACCAGGGCAAGAATAGTATTAAGCTGTGTATCTTTCACTTTCAAATGATTCTTATTATTGGTGGCTAATCTTTCTGAACAAGGAGCAGTAGGTGCTACGTTTTATGTCGTGAATACAGAGATAACTAATGGCTTAAGCAATAAATTTATTTTACCATGTTATAAAGGGACAAGTGAAAAGCACAAAAAATTGCTAAAAGACTTGAGACTTGATAAGAAAATTGAGAATGCCTCTGTCATGAAGGCGAGAATCTCCTTGCCTGGTGGTATAGAAAAAAGAAAGAAGAATCATTAGAGCTGGGATGGAAAAAAAACAAAACAAAACAAAAACAAAAACTATGCAAGGACGAAAATGCAAAGGAAAAGCATGAGTTAGAGCAGATGGACATTCCAGCAGGGATGGCTAAGGTATGAAAACCATCTGGGAAGCTGACCACAGAATGAAGACTGGACCATACAGTGCGAGCAATGGGAACCTACTGGTAATTCTTGAGTGGTAGCAAGAAGATTTAACAAAAAATGTACTGGGAGATGAAGGATAGAGCATGACTGGAAAAACAGATACTTGGATCAAATACAAAACATACCTGAAGTGGCTTATCTGGTTTTCTAAAAGGGAAGAAAGTCTCTCTTTTATCTCCTCAAATCTTTCTTTTTCTTCCACTGAAACAGTTCCAATTCCATCAGGCCTGAGAGAGAGAGAGAGAGAGAGAGAGAGAGAGAGAGAGAGAGAGAGAGAGAGAGAGAAAGAGAGAGAGAGAAAATGAGAATCAGCAACTTGTATTAATAGATTATTTACCTTGAAAGATTTTAGACACACAAATGTATCCCTAAATCAATCAAATAATCAAGGAAAAGGCACATTAGCCTTAGCTGTGTTTATACTAGAAATTTAATAGAAGTATTTGAAGCCATTTGCTTTATATTTTTGACCTAGAATGAATGGAATGGGTTTATTCTTTTAGACAGCCTTCAAGGTGAATGATGACAATGAATCGTTTCCAGACACACAGAGAACAACAACTAGTCCTTGAAAATGGCAGGGAAAATGTTCTCCTGTGGAATTAAACATCTGACCAATTAAATGACTATCCCCTGAATGGAATGACTATAAAAATAGACTGAATGCAAATGGAAATATCTTAACTGCTTCTCTTCCAAATAAAAATAAACAAAACATGAAGCCAGATATTTAAATTTTTAAAGAAACAAAGTTTGGATAAATATGTGAGCATGTAACTAGTAGATAAGAGATATTTAACAAATAATAGTTAGGAAATTCTTTAAAAAACTCTATCAATTTAAATCTCTGCTTGTATAATAGCCATGTGAAATTTGAGAACATAAAGTTAAACTATCCACGTTAATACAGAGGGGAAAACACATTCATCTTATATTTACTTTAAACCTTATGTACTTTAAGAACATCTTTGGCACTTGGTAATGGGCAACAGGCATTTTTCTCGTTAGCTTATTTTTAACTGATTATTTTTTCCAAAGATGTGCATTCATTATTCCAAAGTATTAATATTAATGCTTATGTATAAAATAGGTGGAAACAAAGATTATTAAATGCAAAGAGAAATAGTTAGAATTACTTTGCAAACAAGGTTTTAATTTAATGTTTCCCATTTGTGTGTGTGTGTGCTCATGAATATATATTTCACGCTTGTTAACTAGTCAATTAGGACGAAAGCAATTAACTTGAAAGTTATACCTTAACCTTGTTGACATAATGATCTTCTAGTCACATCTAAGCATCATTTAAGTATGAGGACTTTGTCCTTATAGACAATAAATAATTTGTTACTTCAGAAATTTGCAT
The DNA here is from genome assembly GCF_949786415.1 of Peromyscus eremicus. NCBI lineage: Eukaryota > Metazoa > Chordata > Mammalia > Rodentia > Cricetidae > Peromyscus > Peromyscus eremicus. The sequence goes on from NC_081418.1 coordinate 35,237,559, forward strand.
GCTGTTGGGATTTAGTTTTTGAAAACATTTCTTGCAATTATAATTAATTTCTAAACAAAGAAATATTTATTTTTATATTTATAATAACACACCAGATACATTTGTCATACAACAATGCATTTTCAACGTTAACTATGGAAAGACCAATGAGAAAGTACTGGTACTGGTTTTTCAAGTACTTTTATGAGGGAGAAAATGGCAATGTGTAAGTTATCCATTTAATGTAGGTGTTTTGCATTAACTAAATCATAGTTTTTTTCACATACTGTTACAAAATCATCTTTTACTAGGCAAATGTGAACACAAAGTCCAAACAATTTTATTAGTAAACATTTGTGATCACAAAGTATCACCTGACTTAAGTGTTTTTTGTTTGTTTGTTTGTTTTAAGACAGGGTTGCATATATCCCAGGCTAGCCTCAAATGACCTATATAGCAAAAAATGACTTTGAATTCCTGATCCACCTCCCAAATGCTGGAGCACAGGCATGCACTATTGTGATGGTTTATGGGGGTCTCTGAGTTGAACCCAGAGCTTTGTGTATGTCATGTAAACACTCTATCAGCCGAGTTATATACCCCCAGTACCTCCTGACAGTTTTATGTAAAGCATTAACCTCAGAATTTGAGCATTCAGATACAACTAGCCTTAAGTTATGTTGTTACACAGACAGCAGTAAGAATCCATTTCAGTTAGTTACAACAAGTGATTTCACAGCAAGCCACGAACATTTGCTAAAAGATCATTGCGTTTCCTGTTCTGATGATTAGCATGGTCCCCTGACAGATGCTATATCGTCATAAGGTTTGAGTGACTATTCTTGTTTCAACTGCCTGACGAGGTCATGATCTGCAATGGCAGAGCACTGTCTACCTGGCAGTTCAGAAATAAGATTTCCAGCAATGAAGAGTGAGAAAGATGAGTCAGAGGAGGCTTTGCATCAAGCATTCATCAAGGTGATAAATACTGCCAGGCACATCGAAACACTGTCAGTTCGACAAGTTTATTAATAACAAGTACCAGTCAAACAGGTAAAATACACTGGATGATTTGAACTTGGCTTTATCCATACTCCTTTTTTTTTTTTAAGTGCACTTCATAAGCAAATTACTGAATATTAGGAATACGCAGTAGCTTTCTAATCTAGTTATCAGGGTTGAATGGCAACTTGACTGTGATCAAGCTTTGGGGGAATAGCTTAAGGGGGTTCAATAATAAAGGTGAGTGATTCTTATGTCATCAACAGTGTTCTACTCACTGCTATTGTCAAAAGAAACATTGCAATTATTAACTGCAGAATTCAAACTATGTACCAGGCTTTGGGTAGGTGGTCTGCTTGAAGAATAACAGAACGTTCCTAATAGTCTTATCTGTAGTTTCCATGAGAGAAGGATGATGAGGTCCAGGGAGGTGAGGTGACTTCTCCAAAAATGGAGGGAGCAGAAGACTGGAATTGAAGCTGGGTCTCCTACAGTCTGAAGCCAGTGTTCTTAGTGCCCATACCTTACTTGCTTTTTCTTTTATTTTCTTAAAAGACAATGAAGAACAGAAGATAAAATCCTATTCAGCCTTGGGAGTTGTATATGAGAAGCAATGATGCAGGAACCATTTTAAACATTCTTATCTATACCAGATATTTCCTACATGACTTATGTAAGGTGGAAAACCTAAAACCTGGAAGTTTAAAAAGAATGCCTCTTACCTACTTAGTAATTTAATGACAGAAGTCCTAAAATCTTGCTGTCTTATACATCATAAATGATATATTCACAGAAGCTCTGAGAGAAATCTTAAACCAGTTACAGTTTATGAATGGGTTTTAGTAGCATTAGAATAATATACATTTCATTTATTTAATTTCTTACTTTCTTTTATGCATATGAATGTTTTACCTGGATGTGCTCTATATGAGTACTCAGTGCTCACAAAAGCCAGAAGAGGGCATCAGATGCCCTGGAATTGGAGATATAGACAGTTGTGAGCTGCCATGTGGGTACTAGGATTCAAACCTGGGTCTTCTTGAAGAACAGCCAGTGCTTTTATCCACTGAGCCAACTCTCAAGTAACCCTAATAGATAATTTCTTAAGATAAAAATTGTAGATTTATTAGAACTCAACCATCCCCTCACTGTTTTCCTCACTGCTTTTATGAGACTAGCCATGACCAGCTTTGCTTGGCCATTGTGCCAGCCCTCTTAGTCTTGCTTTTCCAACCCTGTCTTTGTCAAGTACGAGCAAAATATTACTGTGAGTGTCTTCAAACATGTAACCGATCACATTTCTTCTTGGCTCAAGACACTGTAAATGATGACACTGTGTACAAGCCAAAGCCTTTATATTGATCTGCAACATGATCATTGTTGTCCTACCACTCTAGCCTCTTAACTAGTCTCACCATCCTCCACGATGAGTCACCTTCCCATTTTCATAGCCCATGTGTTCCTCCTTTCCGTACTTTATCGCTGTCCATTGTGCATAAGGTCAGCTGGTATTAAGAAATAATTACTAATTAATTACATATTCTTTGCCTCTTTCTTGCTGTATTTCTGGTATCTACCATGCTGGCTGAGATGGTGCTGATGTTCCATGCAAACACAGTAATGAAACAAAGGAGTACCACTTAGAAAGTGAGAACAGCTGTCCGAGGTAAGACAGCACATAAACAGTGCTGCCCATCTAACGACAGGTGCATGCTTATCGTTCCTTAGTATTAGCAGAATTTGAGTTCCTTGGAATGTATGTGTCACAGAGCAGTGTAAAGGACAGAAGTTTTGTAAAAGGTAAACGGGAGCAGGGGTTGCAGCTGAAGTACTTTAGGTTAAAAAAACCCAAAACACTAACAGAGGAAGATCTGTTTTGACTTAGCAGAACATCACTAGTGCTTAGTTGTCATTTCAGTTAGCTTCAAACTTATCTACTTTAAATCTCGAGGAGACAACTCTTCTCAAGTACTAATACGTCTTTCACATTGATAAAACGATTGGTAAAATGTGGTTATTTACAATTCTAACATAAATGAACAATTTCCTGAACCTGAATGTGGAACTGGGGTTTAGCTCTGTGGCTGACAAACAGTAAAGCAATTCTATTGAGAAGAACATGTGTTGTCATGGATCGAGATTTAATATCCCCATTTTTGTTCCTTTAGGGGTTGCAGTCATTGAAGTAACAAGATTTCCATAAAAACGGTGCTCTGTGAAAGAAGCTGCAGTCACAAACGAAGTATAAAACATGGACTGGAATTGGAAATCTTAATTACAGATGAAGTAAGAATATTTATGATAGGGAGTCCCTTCTTGTATCAGTAAGCAACTCAATAATGCATACAGTTGTGTCTATGTTCATTATATTTCAAAGATTATTAAAGGACAGAACCCATACACTAGAATCTTCTGCCACTAATGCTTAATAGCCTGATTTCCCATGTGGTTATACATCATGTTCTGTTTTCATAGAAACTACCTTATATACACATGCACCTACATATATACATACTTATATGTATATTGGTACCTGTATACACGCAGAAAAAAATGTGTTTTATTTGAAAAGCAGATCTATTGATATAATTCATGAAGGCTGTTCTGGCTGGTTTTGTATGTCAACTTGACAAAATTAGAGTTGTCAGAGGAAGGAGCCTCAGTTGAGAAATACCTCCATGAGACCCAGCTGTAGGGCATTTCTCATTTAGTGGTCAATGGGGAAGGGCCCAGCCTATGTTGAATCGTGCCATCCCTGTGCTACTGGTCCTGGGTTCTATAAGAAAGAAGGCTGAGCAAGCCATGGGTAGCAAGCCAGTAAACAGCACCCCTCAATGGCCTCTGCATCAGCTCCTGTCTCCAGGATCCTGTCTTGTTTGAGTTCCTGTCCTGACTTCCTTCAGTGATGAACAGCAATGCTGAAATGTAAACCCAATAAGCCCTTTCCTCTCCAATTTGCTTTTCAGTTGTGATATTTTGTCGCAGCAATAGAAGTCCTTACTAAGACAAGCGCTATATAGTAATTTTGATAGTTTGTGGAGACCCACAGAGGCTTCCTAGCAAGACCTTACTCAAGGTTCATAGAATCTGAGCTTGCTTTATGCAGAATGACTGCATAATGGGATGATTTGGCCAGGGGCCTGTTTACCAGATGTTTGGAAGGGTCTATACTTGGCTGTACAATGTACTTTGATCTTGCAAGGGGGGAGGTCTTTTGCCTCAACCCCTGGCATATTATAAAAAGGCCTTTTCAATAAAGGATGAGGCTGGTGGGTATTGATCCAGGCCTTCCCAAAGCTATCCTGTGTTTCTATCTTTCTCCTTGTCACTATCTTTCTATCTATCATTTCCTCTCTCTTCCACCCAAGAACACTTTGAAAGGTGGGAGCTGGACTCACATATGGCACCCAAATAGGGACCTGGGTACAGAGGATAAAGAGAAGGAACATTGTGGACTAAGGGGGCATGTCCATTAATTAAGTAAAATGGTAATCTTCTATTCTTCAGGAGTAAAATTGTAAATATAAAGCAGAGTAGTTAAAGTTAGGCTGCAGCAAGTTTCTCTCTGTATCTCTGTCTCTCTCTTAAAGTAAGTCATAAAAGTTTTGGTGAAGTTTGAGAAAGACAGGCTTTAGGTATAGGGATATGGTGAAGGTTTAACTCAGAGTAGAGTAGGTTTTCCCCAGCGCAGGACCCGGGATGCAGAAAGCAGCATATGAGACTGAGCAGCTACTTCAGACTTGGTGGTTTTTGGACGCCAGCCACTGGAGCAGGTCTGTCGGCATGCAACTGGAGGGTGAGTACACAGGGCACTGTGGCCACTTCATGAGAGACAAAGCCTCCAGAGAACAATGCCCATGGGGGGCACACCAGGAGGGTCAGGGAGCAGGTGCCTCTGAGTTTGAGTGTGTTCCTTGGACACACCTCCCTGTGGAGGTGGGGCAGCATCTCCCCAGTATGGTGATATTTTATTTGTGCTGAAATGTGATTTTATTTGTATGTTAATAAATAAAGTTGCCTGGAGATCAGAGGTCATAAAAAGTCACAAAAGTCAGGCAGTGTTAGCACACGCCTTTAATCCGATCACTTGGCAGGCAGGGTCTCTGTGTGTTCAAGGACACACTAGGGAATAGCCAAGCATGGTGACACACACCTTTAATCCTAGTACCAACCACAGAGACCTGGAGGTGTGTATAGACAGGCAGTAACAAGAAAGTCATGTGGTTGGGTTTAGAGCCAATTAGAAGGCAGAACAGAAAGGCAATAAAAAGACAGGTCACAGGAAGAAGGTCTCTCTCTCAGGGGAAGGACAGCAGTGAGTGTTAAGATAAAGGTGGTCTTAGTTCTTGGCTACTGCTCTGATCTCTTTTAACTCTTTATTTGGCTCTGTGTTTTTCATTTAATAAGACCATTTAGAATTATATCTACACCCCAGGGCAAACCACAATGGAGGTAGTGTAACAGACCCAGGGAAAAATGCTGACAGAATGCTTGAGTGGAACATGCCTGGGACATGGAGAGTGCATCAGAGGTTTTGAAATCCTCCCTGCAATGAAAAGAGCAGGGACTGAGTCCTTAGCAGCAGCTTCAGTGGCAGCTTGGGAACTACTAAGTGAGGCAAAGTCACACTCCAGACTGAACAGCTGAGACTCTCACTGGAACTCAGACCAGCCCAAGCTCTCAGCAGCAGAGTAAGGTGGAGCCATGCAGTTGGCCTGAGGTTGACATTTGGCTGTGCAAGCAGGGCAGTGCAGAGAGGCTTCCAGGACCTGGGGTCCCGAGCGCGGGGCTACCAACGGAGGGAGCGAGTAATGAGACCCAAGGCGGCAGCAGCTCATAGTGGATGGGAGGTACTGGAACCCCTGTGGCACAAGGCAGTTGTGAGCCCTTGGGCCTCAGGACTGGGACTGTAAAAGCCTGGACAGAGCCAGGAGCCAAAAGTCATGCAGTTTCTGTTTGCTGGCTGGGAACAAATACGTGACTCCTTTAAGCGACTGTTATCCGGTTCATGCTGGCTGCATGGAGAACTTTTTCAAAGAAGTCTGCACCAGCCAGCTATTGTGGTGTACACAGCTTTCACCCTGCAGCAGATTTCATAGGGGAAGGCTGCCAACTTCAAAGTGAGGTTTCAGAGATGTTTGTTTGAACTGGGTTGTTGCATGGAACTAAAACAAGTTTTTGGTTGTGGGTTTCTTCATATTTGAACCTTAAAACTGACATCAGAAAGCTTTCAGTGAAACTCTAAGACTGGTATCAGAACTGACTTTTTGAACTTTCCAGACTTAAGAAATGTGATGGATAGGAGTGGTTCAATTGCAATGGGACAATTTTGATTTCACCTATGCACATGTGCTTTGTTAACTGTAGTGACTCATGAACTGTTTGTGTACAAATGGAACTGTTTGTGTAGAAAGAGGTTTGTTTTTTCTACTCAGGCTCAAGATGCAGCTTAAGAAATTATAAAGAAAAGGGGGAGTTAATATTCCTTAGTCTTTTTAATTAAAAAAAAATTTTCTTGTCCCTTGAGTAGACTTATGTTAACTTGTGATAATGTACCCTATGTTTTTTAGCAAAAAGTATAAACGGTTTTATTAAGAGATTGCTTTTGGATGTTTGCTAAAGTTTATGAAGTGTAAATAGTTCTATTAATAGTTTGCTTTTGGATGTAACTTTGTGAGAATTGTAATTATGTATAGTAATGTTTATGCTAGAGTTAAGTTATGTTAGAGTTAAGATGTTAACCTGTTAATGTTAATGGTGATGCTAAGGAGTCTTTAGATTTCATGCAGTTGCATCAGGAATTTACTGATTTATTTGATGCAGTTGCATCAGGAGTTTATTGATTTAAAAAAGAACTTGGTGCAGTAAAGAATGCTGTAGTCATTGTAGACCTATTTAAAAAGGCCATTCTATCTTGATCATTCTCTACTCCTTTACTAATAGGTATAGCAGCCATAAGGAGCAAATGTATAGCTATGATTATTCCAGCTATTTGCAAGCTTAGTGGAAAGATGATTCAGAGCTGCATAGAGTTAAGCTCTGAACCCTCACTTGAGACCTTTATATTATTAAGAAGGGCTTCCTAGTGAGACCTTACTCAAGGTCAAAGAATCTGAGATCGCTTTACCCAGCAGGGCTGCATAAGGAGGTGATTTGGCCAGGGGCCTATTTACCAGGCATTTGGAAGGGTCAACATTTGGCCATACAGTATGCTTTGATCTTCCAAGGTGGAGGTCTTTTGCCTCTCCCCTTGGCATATTACAAAAAGCCTCTTTGAATAAACCCCTGGGAGACTGGGTATTGACCCAGGGCCCTCCTGAAGCTATCCTGTGTCTCTGTCTTTCTCCTTTTTGCTCTTTCTATCCATTTCCTCATTCCTCTCTCCTCCACCCAAGAACCCTTCAAAAGTTGGTAACTGGACTCCCACAATAATTCTATGAACTAAGGTATTTTTAACTTGTAGTATTAGTTAACATGACAGATTGAGGTTGTTGTGGGACACTATTCTTGAGGAGTCATAAACAGATGTCTATTCACCTGAGATACAGAACTAACAACAGACTAAAGTAAGGATACCACTGACGTCCAACTCGGTGAACCAATGAGTTTTATAGGGTTACTTATAGTAGCAGAAATGACGCAAAGATAGCCAAAGGCACCAAAAGGCTACCTCAGCATGGGTGACAGCTCACAAAAGCTGGAAATGTAGACCACACTGCACAACTTACATGCAGCTCAACATGTTGGAGCCTCTTTCAATCAGATCAGATGGTCTGAACCTCTTCTAGGCACCTTAGCTTATTTGTTGCTTACAGGATGCTTGGCTGGTCTGTTTCTTCCAGGTAGCTCAGCTGTTCTGAGCCTCTTCTAAGCAGCTGAGCTTGTCTGAGAGTATCTCTCATCAGTCCTTTTTGCTTATATATACTTGAGGTCGGTACAACAGACCTATGCTAGCTAGTCAGTTTCAGGGACTTTCTGAAGCTTTTGAGTTGTTGATTCCCTGAGCTTAGTGAGTTTCTCTACAGGATGGAATGTTTTTACCCCCCTTTAGAACATCCTCAGTCTCTTTTCTTTTTTTAAATAATTTATTTTTATTTTATGTGTATTGGTGTTTTGCCTAAGTGTATGTCTGTGTGAGGGTCCCCTGGAACTGGAGTTACAGACAGTTGTGAGCTGCCATGTGAGTGCTGGGAATTGAACCTGAGTCCTCTAGAAGAGCAGTCAGCTTTTAACGGCTGAGCCATCTCTCCAGCCCCCAGAATATCTTCAGTCTCAACAAGCTCCCCTCAAAGATGGAGGTTTGTCTCCAAGGAAACTGCCTCACAACAGTTATTAAAAGTGGAAAAAATAGCCGGGCGGTGGTGGTGCACGCCTTTAATCCCAGCACTCGGGAGGCAGAGGCAGGCGGATCGCTGTGAGTTCGAGGCCAGCCTGGACTACCAAGTGAGTCCCAGGAAAGGCGCAAAGCTACACAGAGAAACCCTGTATCGAAAAACCAAAAAAAAAAAAAAAAAAAAAGTGGAAAAAAAATATATAAAATGTATATCTTGTCTTGATTAATTCAAAATTTTATTTTTCAGCAGTAAATGTAAAAGACAGCTGAGGAAACTGACTTGAAAACCATAACACAGGAAAAGAGGGATAAACAATATTATTTATCCAGCTTTTTATTATCTAGTGGCTCCCAGAACAGGGAAAACAGGTAAGAAATAAGTCCCTACAAAGGAAAAGGTTAAATAACCTCTAATTAAAAAAAAAAGTCAGAGACAATGGGACAAAAACAAGTTTTAGCATTCACTGCTTGGGTAGAAAAGAAAGTTAAGCATCTACTGAAATACTAACATATGGACAAGAGGTATAGTTTCACTTTCTGTATTTTAAGAATTTAAGGTTCATATATTCTAGACTCCTTTTTCAATAGTCTAACTAAAAATTTCAAGAGTTTCATGATACCAATGAAAAATAATTTCAGCATATTTAAGAACCATTTTTATGTATAATTTTTAGAACAGATGATTTGCTGTCCACATTTTCCAAAACACATTGTAAGGGACAAAGGGACAATGATCTCTGGAGATGCTCTAGGATCACAGGATGAACAGTCCCATGCACCCTCTAAACAACACAAATCATGCTGTCCTCTCTGAAATTCACATTAAAATTGTTATTAAATATCTGAGATGTCTGCTAGCAACAGAATCCACTGAAATTTAAGCAGCACTTCTAAAAATTACTTAACTAAGGGTTTCTGTTGTAAAATATTAGTTAAAGATGCGTTACATTTGTTTATGCTGTGGAATATTTGTTTAATGATGCAAAGATGTGTTGCATTCTTTATGTTGCATTTGTTTAACTTTCTGAATCTTTGTTACTTTGCCTTCCTAAAACACCTGATTGGTCTAATAAAGAGCTGAATGGCCAATAACAAGGCAGAAGAAAGGAATAGGTAGGGCTGGCAGGCAAAGAGAATACATAGGAGGAGAAATCTGAAAGGAGAAGATTAAGGAGTGAGAAAAGGAGAAGGAGAGGAGGATGCCAAGGGCCAGCCACCCAGCCACCCAGCCAGACATGGAATAAGAAAGAAAGATACAGAAATAGAAAAGGCAAAAGATAGATGGGGAAATATAAGTTAAGAAAAGTTGGCTAGAAATAAGCCAAGCTAAGGATAGGCATTCATAAGAACGAATAAGCCTCTGTGTGATTATTGGGGAACTGGGTGGTGGGCCCCCAAAGAGCAAAGAGCAAAAAGGGCAAAAGAGTAAAAAAACAGACTACAGGTTCCCCTATTTTCTCCTTAAGAATCACCACCCACCCTCCATGAACTCACGTTCTCTTACTGAGAACTACTGTATCTTTCCTGGCGATTTTCTTACTTTTATCAGCTGGACAGCTTCTACACACTTAAGGGATAAGTGAGCCCCAAATCTCTAGGCATGTATGGGGACAGAGTGCTCTGGAAGTATGGATTGAATGAATAGGCCAAAAGTGACACTGTTAAGAAAACGGAGTAATTGAATTAATGATGCGGACTTCTTTCAAATTCCCTCTACTGATTGTGTAAGGCTGTTTGTCTTGGTTTTTGGTGAACTGGAGAGGAGGGACTGGGAAGAGAGGAGGGAAGGAAAATTGTGGCCGGGATATAAAACAAATAAGTTTATTATTTTTTTTTTAAAAAAGAGCTTATTTGCAAGCCATGAGAAGGCAAATGCTACAGTTTAGGGTGCTTTGAGTTTCTTACAGGCTTCCTGTCACCTTCCTTCTCCTCTGAGGAATGTATGACATCTTAGTTTCCCCTAGAGAGAGTGAGAAGGGGAGAGACACCTAGAGGGTGGTATTTCTGAATTGTCAATTCTGCCTGCAGCACAGCAGGTAAAGCCACTTTGCACTTCGTGTATTTCCCACCAATCTCCATTTGTGAATGGAATGGAAAGGAGAGGAAGTCACAGTGCGAGAACAGAAATGGCGGGAGACAATGAAAGGTAAACAATCATCACCTCTTCTTTGTTTCCTAACCTGTATCACTTCCTATTGTTTCAATCAGAATGATCTAACGTTTGGATGAGTGAATGTTACAGACATTCATTCTTCTTGTTTCCTCTTCTCAGGTTATAAATACATGGAAGAAATTAATTATATCCATACCATCTTGTTGAAACATATTCTATGAAAAAAACTGGAAAAGATGAAATTTTGAAATGATATCCTCTCTTACTCTTTTTTTAAACTATTTTTTATTTTTGAAATTAAAACACAATCACATTAGTTACAATTTCCCATTCTTCCCTCTAACCCTTTTCATATACCACCCCAACTCTTATGTATTTATTTATTTTTTATAGAGATAACCTCTCTTAAAATCCTTTCTTTGCACTTGGTGGCACATTCTGATTTCTTGGAGATTTTGAACATGAATAGATACTTCTACAGTGAAAGCAGAAATTTGAATTTTTATAGTAATTCAAACTAAGATCATTGCTGTACACAAGTCTAGAACTCAAGAGAAACAAAATGCCAAAAGAAATTTAAATTAAAAACAGAATTAAGATCTCTACATAGAGTTCTTTGGTATCTATAATCTATCTTCATCTATCCATCTATTATCTATCTGTCTGTCTATCTATCTATCTATCTATCTATCTATCTATCTATCTATCTATCCATCCATCCATCCATCCATCTCTTTCAATCATTGGTTCCCTCATATTTAATATTGTATTTTAAATGTGTTTTAAACAAAGGACTTTATAGACAACTAGAGACAAGGAATTCAGAAAAATAACAAAGAATAAAAATTTCTTATAAAATGCCAACCAGAAACAACTGGAAGTACCATCTTGTAAATACCATTCTAGTTTTCTTCCTATAACTCTCTCTATATATATCATCCAATTTCATTATTTTAATGAGCTTTGTAGACATTTCATATATCACTTAAATATTATAATATAACTTTTCTATTGGAAGACTATTTTGTCAGCTAGCATATCTACATAATTTTCTTCTACTACTAATTTGGAAGTTGAAGTTTTTCCTCTAATTTACCTACTGTAAATCATACTTTAATAACTAGTTTTGGGCTGTGTGTTCTTAAATCATATGTATTTTTTCCTTGGGAGTATACTGGAGTATACTGATAAGTTAAACATGTGACATACTTGAGTATTTGATACATTATAATGTTGCTTTTTTTTCTTTTTCTTTAAATTGAGACAGAGTTTCTCTGTGTGTATTCCTGGCTGTCCTGGAACTCTCTCTGTAGATCAGGCTGGCCTCAAACTCATAGAAATCCACCTGTCTCTGCCTCCCGATGGCTGAGATTAAAGGTGTGCACTACCACTGGCCAGCGTAAAGTTGCTTTTCCACAGAAAGTACTTGCCTTGCAAACTGACCCATAGTATTTGAAATCATCAATTTTCATTAACAGTGGTCTTTTTTTGTTTTGTTGTATTTTGAGACAGGGTTTCTTTGTGTAGCTTTGGAGTCTGTTCTGAAACTCACTCTGTAGACCAGGCTGTCCCCAAACTCACAGAGATCTGCCTGTCTCTGCCTTCTGAGTGCTGGGATTAAAGGCGTGTGCTACCACTGCCAATTTTAACAATGGTCTTTATCATTTGTTATAATTATTTTTAATTTTATATGTAAAAGCCACATCCTTCTCAATATAAAATTCTACACTTAAAATGACAGCCACCTTGCTATGTAGTTTGGGTCATTTTCATGGACCATAAAGTCACTCCATTGAATCAATTAAAGCATTAAACTATTAATTCTACTCAGTGTTGTTACAAAGCAAAATTGGTTTGGGGCATGCCACACTGTCCAAACATAGTCCATGAGTGAAGCTGTGTGAGATATCTGAAACCTTGTGAAAAAACTCCCAAGTAAATAAAACAAGGTTCCTCCACAACATGGGTTGTTCATAGAATGTGCTTTCCTGCCCCTCCCATGTGTAGTGGATAGGAGTAGGTTTGCTTCAGTTTATACATCATCTTACCTTTGTTATTAAAAAATGTTGCCATGCATGGTTTGTCCTCCTGACTGCATACAGCCTAAACTCATGTGAACTTTGTTCATTTGACCTTGTTTAATCCCCAGAATATACTCAAGACATAAATTGTCTGATGTTCTGAATAAAGGGTATTGCATGAGACTTTTATTCTGCCTCATTTTTAGGCCCCACTCTCCCAGGTTAACACTGCCAACTAGAGCCATAACACCACACTCAATCATTTATATACTGTCCATCAGTGCTTCTGCACAACAGTGCCAGGGTGTTTCCCTCAGATAATTAAAAATACAGCTCTCTCATTTTTTCCTCCTCTTCCCACTTCTCTCCTCCTGCACCAAATTTGTCAACTCATTAATTCTAAGGCACACTGAATATATTAAACAGAACACACTAAGGATAAAAAATAGATAGATATATGTTACTTGACTCATGACTAAATAAAATTATCTGACAAAAGAACCTCAAGGAAGGAAGTATTTCTTTTGGCTTATAGTTCCCAGGGATACAGTCCATTGTAGAAGGAAAGTCATGAAGGCAAAAGCAGGAAGTGGTTGGTCACACTGCACCTAAAGTCAGGAAGCAGAGAATGTTTATACTTGGCTCAAGTTCTCCTTTTTATTCAGTACAGGACCCCAGCCCATGGAATGGTAACCACTCACATTTAGAACAGGTCTTCCTACCTCAATTAACCTAACTGAAATAATAGCCTATTGAAACGTCCAGATTTTCTTCCTTGGGGCTTCTAAATACCATGAAGTTGCCAATCAAGACTAGCCATCATACTGTCTGATATTAGAGATATAGTAATAGAAGATAAAATGCTTACTACATAGGTAATGGGTAAATTAGAGTTTCAGAGGAGAATAGACTACAGAAGAGAAAATACTTTAAAATTATAACAGAACTCCAGAACTGATGAAAAACCTGACTCTTTTCATTTCTCAATTAGGATAAATCAAAAGAAATATACAGTTACCTAAAACCAGCACAGATGGACCAGAGGTCCACATGGAAGCCATTGAGGATGAATGAAAAGAAATACACATACATGTTGATATATTATAATGGACCTATATATTCTCCCACACTCACTCTTAAAAGCACAGGCAGAGAAGAGAATGTTAATTAGATTCCAAAAGCAATAAAAGTAGTTAGAAAAAGTTGTAATGTCTTCAAGTTCTGAGAGAAAATGATCAACAGTATATCACTGTACATAGAGCAAAACTTTCCTTAAAGGGTAGAGTGAAACAAAGGTATTTCCAGATAAAAATATTCATTAACTATGGGGTCTATCTTACAGGAAATTCCAAAGAATTATATTTTAGGGAACAGTCAAATAGTTTCTAAATATAAGCAAATACTAAGCATAAAACATTAAAAAAAATAACACCTAACAACTTATATGGTTAAAAAAAAATAAATCATCAAGTTGCATGGTAGTTTGAAAGAAAATGGCCCCCAGAGGGAGTGTCACTATTAAGAGTATGGCCTTGTTAGAAGAAGTGTGTCACTGTGGGGATGGGCTTTGAGGTATCTTTTGCTCAAGCTTCCCTCAGTGTGACTCTCAGTTGACTTCCTGTTCTCTGCAAGCCAAGATGTAGCCAGCACCTTGTCTCCCTGCATGCCGCATGGTCCCTGCCTAAATGACAATGGACTAAACCTCTGAAACTGTAAGCAAGACACCCCAGTTAAATGTTTTCTTTATAAGAGTTGCTGTGGTCAAGGTGTCTTGACAGCAATAAAAACCTTACCTAAGACCGAAGTTGGTACCAGGGACTGGGGTATTGTTGTGATAGGCCTGACCATGTTTTTGTTTGGAAGAATTTGGACTTTGGTCCTTTGGGTTATAAAAGTGATTAAGCACTGCTTAATGGGCCATACTAGTAGGAGCATGGAAGACAGAGGTGCTAAGAGTTTTCTGAACTGCCAGGGCTCACTCAAGAGGTTTCAGAGGAAAAGAATTTTAGTATGCTGCCTAGAGATCATTCTTGTGATCTTTTGATGAAGAAAGTGGCTGCTTTTTGCCCTTGTCCAAAAAAACCTGCCTGAGGCTAAAGTGAAGAATTTTGGATTAATTTGGTTGGCAGAAGAAATCTCAAAACAGCCTAGTATAGATTCTGTGGTGTGGTTTTTAGTAGTAACTCTGATGAAGATTTATAAGGAAAAGTAGCAAGCTGAGTTGAGTGAGTAACAAAATGTAAATTTTGAGGAGAAAAAGAGTACCAGGAAGTGAAACAGAGCTAAATTCTGTGTTCAAGGAGATAAACAGTTTGAGAAATGGAACAAAGGGAGTGTTGACCTCACGGCAAGATCCCACCCAGCTAAGTTTCCAACTTGTGAAAAGGCATTAAAGGAAAGCTTGGAGCCAATGTGGTAGTGCACACCTTTAATCCCAGCACTGGGAAGGCAGAGGCTGGCAGATCTCTGAGTTTGAGGCCAGCCTGGTTTACAGAGCAACCAAGTTTGGGCAGTGAAGGCCAGAAAGCTTATGAAGATGTAATTGAATGAGGGGGCCATGTTCCAGCCCCAGTAAGCAGCAGAACTTGGTAGCATGGTTCTGGTTTAGAGTTAAGGATAGAATTTGCCTCTGCATCTAAAGAAAGCCTCTGAGGTGTCCCTGAATGGAGGCCTAGTAGAGGCCATTGCCTTAAGCTGTGAAGTTAAAGCCTGGATTGCCTTGGAGAACCCAAGATGTTAGAGATGCCAGAGTCATGGAATACCTGTGGAGAAGAGCTGCTAACAGGGAGTGGAATCAGTCCAAGAGAAAGAAGCATGTTGCATTCAAAAAAGCTGAATAGAGTTGGAGATCTGAAAAATCTTTTGACATTAGACATGGAGCTGCAGAGTTTTGAATTTGCCCAGCTGGTTTTTGGTCTAGCTTTTGTTGAGTATTTCCTTAGTATCCCTGTAGTTTGGAATGGTAATGTATATCTTATGCCACTGTTATGTTGGAAGTACATGATCTGCTTTTTGATTTTGATTTTTACAGGGGGATTACAGTTAAGAGACTACCATGTATCTCAGAAGAGACTTTGGACTTTGAAACAAGTTTGAGACTGTTATAGACTATGGGCACTTTTGAAGTTGGATGGAATGCATTTTTTTTTTTAAATGATATGGCTATAAGCCTATGGGAGCCAGGGAGTGGAACATGGTGGTTTAAAAGAGAGTAGCACTATTAGGAGGTGTGGCCTTTTTGGAGGAAGTGTGTCACTATGGGGGCAGGCTTTGAGGTCTCTTTTGCTCAAGCTCCCTCAGTGTGACTGTCAGTAGACTTCCTGTTCCCAGCAAGGCAAGATGTAGCCAGCACCATGTCTCCCTGCATGCCACCATGCTCCCTGTCATGATGACAACAGACTAAAACTATAAAACTGTAAGTGAGCCATCTCAATTAAATGTTTCTAAGAGTTGCTGTGGTCATGGTGTCTCTTCACAGCAATAAAAACCCTAAGTAAGACAAGTTGAAAACCAGATGTGTTGTCAGAAGGTGGTGGTGAACACCTTTAATTCCAGCACTTGGGAGGCAGACTCAGGCAGATCTCTGAATTCAAGACCAGGCTTGTTTCCAGAGCAAGTTATATGAATAGCCAGGGCAATATAAACAAACCCTGTCACAAAAAATTATAAAAAAAAGAAAGGAAGAAAAAAAGACAGACAGACAGAAAGAGAGAAAGAAAACAAGATGGTGTAAAATCACAAGCAAGGAAGGCAGTGAAGAGCTAAGGAGAATTTAGCTGGTTTTGTATGCAGCTTTAAAGGTTTGGCCATGTACCTGGTAAATATTCCAATACAACTGTTGTAAAATATGAACTGTTAGGAGAAAAACATACAGTAGAGATGATAAGCTCAGTGAACTGAGGGAAGAAGGTGTTCCAAGTGTGACACAGAAAAGAAAGCACAGAATCAAACAGTAAGAAATAATTTACTTTCACCAGCACGCATGTTAATGGTAGAGGGACTGAACTGACTAAAATACTAATCCTACCAAAAATTAAATCAGAACTTATTTTACTATCGTCTAACACACTAAAATTCAAGAATATAGAAAAGCCGAAAATATGAACAAATGCATATGAGACAAATAAAAAAAGAAACTGACAACAATAATTGTCTAAATAAGATGATAATGGTCACTATTAATAAAGTTCACAGGAAGACTGAAGAATTTAAAGCTTGACTGTACTTAATAAAACAGCTTCAAAATTATAAAAAGCAAAATGGACAGAAATAGAAGAAAGCGTAGTAGCAAAAGCAGGTCTTCATATCCCATGGTCATAACCCCACAGGGTTATCTAACAGGCAAAAATTTATAAGGGTTATGAACCACATAGATTCTGCCTGCACTAACTGCATCAAGGTTAAAAAAAAGTAACAGGGAACATTAACAACTTTTGAATCATTTTTAGAATTTTGATATTTGACACATGCTTAGTCATAAAGAAAATACCCACAATTTACAAAGAGTTGGTATCTCACAGATCACATAATAAAATGAGGCTTAGATCAAGTCTTAAGAATTTTAATGATTAAAATTTCTTGAAAGGAATCTTAATATTTCCTACATAGAAAATTTATAATATGCTATAAAAGCAACATTTACGAGGATACATAGTCTTAAACTCCTCATTAAGGTGGAATATATGATCCACTACGAATTAGGAAGACTGGGGAAAAATTCCTCAAAATAAGGAAGGAAAGAAATTAAGGGAAAGAAAAAAATCCAAGGGCAAGGAAGTCAACTTTAAGGGTGGTAGGGAGATAACCATGTTTGCCAAAACCAACAACTGTAAGAACTATAGAGGGCAAAGAGTGACCTTCACCCCACGCGAACTTGAAAATGAAAACCAACCAACCAACAGCACATTAAACAGTATGCCCAGGGATTTCTAGATGGAATGTGTATTGTGACAAATGAATGATGTCACCTCACCAAAGATGATGGGAGATAAACTGCTGCCCCACTGAATACTGGAGAGCTCTTCACTAGAATCACAGGGCTAACAGACTAAAGAGACTGTACACAGTACTGGACTCTAGTTGGCAAATTCAGAGTGGGTTGCTACCTATGTTGGGGTTGTACTCTTTAGGAAAGGGACAGTGGGTGGTGATAGCCGGTTGCTTCAGTGAGGAAGACAGAGGTGGCAGATAAAGGTGAAGGAAAAGCTAAAATCAATGCTATTGTCATGGGTTAGCAATGTAGATCTTGTTTCTGTCTGTGGCTCACCTGATGTATCTCATGTATACTAAAACACCCCTTTCTTGCCTCTCTTCCTCTGTGATTTATCACCAAAAGCCTCTTTGTCCGGTGCTTTAGGAAAGTCTCAAAGTTGCTTAAGATGAACAGAAAACAGAGAATGCTGATCATGTGGCTTCAGTAACTGTTCCCCATGATGCAGCCTGTCTCCCTATCTACTTGATGGTAGCTTTCTTCTCTCCAGTTTTGGCCCGTGCTTGTGTTAATCTTGCATTATGCCTACAATCAGTCCAAGCAACATGGTGCAAAGGAGCTACAAAATTTCAGAAAACAATTCCCACTTTGAGCCTGTTTATTGACTACTCCACCCACCATGGTGCTCAACATTCACTAGAACACTCCATGCTTCTAAAACAAGACCTGCAGAAGCTCATGTGGGTTGAGCCTCCCTGATGAAAAATTCCAAAATCCAAAACTTTTCCATCATCATTACTCAGCCACAGTTGGGGTGTCCAACCAGTAAAATTTATACAAACATTTCAAAATCCAAAAGCATCTGGAAGCAGAAACACTTGTTGTTCCAATCGTTTTGTGTAAGGGGTAGTAAACTTACACAGTGTATATAAAAAGGTCATGACATGATTCTTCAACAGTATCTGACTATGAACAAATTGTTCACATACTTTTATTTGATTTATTTGGGAACCAAAGGAAGTAGGTAGCATTAATGTTCTTAGTCATAGGTAAATGAACAGGTAAAGAGGTGTGGCTCAGAAAGATTAGACCAGTTAGTTGTTCAAAGTCAAACAGCTGGTAAGTAGAAGAGCCAGGAATAAGAACACAGATGTTTGTTTCCCATGTCAGTGCTAATAAACATATTAAGTCTCCCCTCTGCCCCAGCGTTCTCTATTTTTTTCTGTTGTGTTAAGAGTGCATATTTACCCTGCATCATGTTGAACTAGGTTGGGCAGGTAAAGATAACACTAAAAATGTGTGATCAGAACAGATTTAGGGATGTTCTATATTTTCTCAAAAATTTAAAAACATCACATGATTCATATTTGAAAGGCATTCATTCATATTACCCTTCAGCCTTGTGCATTTAACACCTTGGCTGAAATCAGTCAGATGAGCAGTATTTCAGGGGCAACCCTACTGATGGTATTTTATTTGACCTCCCATTCCCTGGTAAGGAGCCTCTACACTTAAAGTTTTGGTGATATTTATATCTAATTTTTTTTTGACAGGGTCTCATGTAGCCTTGGCTGGCATCAAACTAGCAACGTAATATAAGATGGTCTTGAATTCCTGATCCTCCTATCTCCTCCTCTAACATGCTAAGATTACAGTATTAAATATCATTTCTTTAAGCTGTACACCTAAGCCTAGATTAAGAGGCAGTAGTGAAAATTCTTATGATCATTTTTGATTCATTATCTATAATTTTACTGGAAATATGTATTCCTGTCTTTAAAATCAGAGTGGAGAGATGGAGACATAATCTCTGAAGCAACAAACGAGGGGAATGTCCGCATCCATGAAGGCAGAAGTATCAAAATACGATGACCCGACAGATAGATGCCCAGTAAGGTTTTCTACCACCCTGTGTTGCCATCAGGAAGTCACAGGAAAAAAGGTGATTTTTATACACCCTACAGTCACATTGTACACGTTTACGTCCTGCTTGAAAGCCACTACAGCAGAGCCTCCTTTGGTAGTCATGTAGCAGATCCCAGGTGGCTTTACTAAAGGGAAAAGAATGGGTGACTATCGTAGGTCTCACATGAAACTGGGACATAAAAGCCATTTTACGTTGCAGCTTTCATTTCTCCACCCGTGGCGTGACTTACAAAATCAAGCCTTACAAACACACACAGATCAGCCTCGAACTTTGCCCTTAGGAGACATTGTTTCTCGCATCTCTTTTCACCTTGCTGTCAGCCCTCAGTGGAACTGTCATTGTGAGAGGCTGTATTATTCACGGGTGTGTGTGGTTATCTTCCCACAGGAGTGGGTCTGTTTCTGTCCTTGACTCACTTTTTCTTTCTCCTTTTCTTCTTTCTGTCTTCCTCCGTGTTGGTACCAGCCGGGCCTTTTCTGTTTATATCTATTCTTTTATTTCAGAGAGCTATTCAGAGAAGATGCAGCACACAGAATGCACACACCCAACAAGCTCAGCACTGCTTGATGGGATGCGCTCCCTGAAAAAAAAGATGCTGCTTGCTGTCCTTCACTTCAGCGAGTAACAAAAGGCGAGCCTTCTTCCTTTTGAATTTTTTTGTCAGAGGTGGTTTTCAGGCAATGAACAAAATGTTTCTCTGTGTGTCTTGACAGATGTAAAAATGATCAGAAAAAAATGATGATGGCAGACTGCAGAAAAGTAGGGACTGGACCCTGACATAATTCTTCACAAAAAGTCTGTGTAGACACACATCAGGCATGGCAGACATGCACCATAGGGGCACAATCTCAAGAAGGAAGTGATTAAACAAGAATGTTCTATTAGCAAAGAAATTAGTAGTATAAACACACACATACTGCAATATTTCTGCTTAGCAGGAGGTAGGATGGCTGGACTATAGGCTTTCTGCATTTTCTCCTTCCTCACAGCTTACATCTTCCTGGGCTGGGGCATCAAGGATGCACGCTGGGATAATAGCAGTTGATTCTGATAGAGTCCCTATATTCATCCAGAGCCTTGACATTGCGGTCCCCTGCCTTTCATACCCAAGAACTCCAAAGTTCTAGAAGGTTAAGCAGTTTTCCAACCTAGTTTAGTCTGCGAATTTCAGAGCCAGGATTCCAGCAGACATGTTTGGGCCCTTTTATTCTTTGATCATGGGAGTAGGACCTTCCTGAATGTTACCTATTGGACTATAATCATCACAGGAAATGCCACAACTCAGTGTGTTTTTGATAACATCTACCATAAGCTGAAGTTTGAACTGCCCTCATATTCCACTTCTTCCTTTCTCTTTTTTAAGTTGCATCCACCCAAACACTGAATCAGAGACCAACTTACTGTGTATATTTTAACTTTTTATGAAGTGGTTTTAATGGGAAAATGTATAAAATATTCAGAGACATATAAACATACTTTGTTACAAGTTACATGACCCTAGAAGCCCACACCCACTATAGGGTGTGTGTTACTGTTCTTTTACATCTTTCTCCTCTCTTGACACCCCTGCTTATTTATATACTAAATCTGTTTCTTAACCGCCAACTTTGCTTCATAAAAATTACATTATCATTATGAAGAAAACAATAGTTTTGTAGAATAAAGGTAACTATAGCAACCTAGGATTCAAATCATGTCTCCTCTCAGGCAGTGGCAAGCACTCCTGGGTGCTTCAGGAGCTTTGCATTAAAATATGTCTCAAACACACAAATTTTGGGGGCTCATTAGTTGAATTTCTCCGTAAGTGTTTGCAGTTCAAGTCTGCCTTTCAGCGTCAATAACTAAAGCAATCTGATTATATTACTGTCATCGGGTTTGTTTCATGGAAGCCTTTCCTGCTCTCTATGCGTCTGTGAATGCTGCACCACACTGGGATGTTTCTCATTCAAAGCCCAAGACTCAGGAGGCATTGCAACAGCTAGGAGGTAAGTGGCTTCAGTGAAAGAGCTCTTGACACTTGCTGTCAAGGAAGTCATCAGCATCCCTGAACCAGCTTTCTCACCTCACAGGCACTCAACAGAGAGTTCAGTTTGGGGAAATGGGACAACCGAGAACAGCAACAAAAAGAAACGACAACTGGCAACATTTTCCTACTCCTCAAGCAAACATGGGCTCCATAAGTGAAAATGTGAAAAGATCCCACGACTAAGACCAACTATATTTTATTGTGGACTGAGGAATGGTAGCAGCAGGGATTTCAACAAAGTTCCATTGCATCCATTGTATCTTACAAGAATTTTAAGATATCTGACTGTGAAAGACCAGAAAAAAGTGAAATATCCCATGAAAATTAACAGGTTATATGGGATAAGACTGTATATAAGTAAAATCTGTAAGACAGAATGGGGCAATGATGGGAAAAGATTGATGGCATGGCTCAGAATCTATTTTTAACTTAATAATAGAATGGGATTTACTAAGAGCTTTGAAACCAATATAGTTAAAAGTTAATTTTTAATTTTGAAGGTGACTGATAGATCACTTATAGGAGATGTACCCATAAAGGCTAAGAGAAAAAAAAGGCCAGAATTATGATAGATAATTGCAAATTAAAAATGGAGAAACTTGTGTGCTAATGTGTGGACAAAATATTGACAGTGACAACAAATTGGGTCTAAGGGAAAAAATAAAAGTGCTAAGTTAGATGTCAAGAGTCCATTAATGGAAGAGATACTGAGACAAACAATGAAATCCCTCATGCAGGGAATATTCATTAAAACATTTATTTTGTATCAGGAGTATTGCTAGCTACTGATAGGCACTACAAGAATTTGTCCAAAAACTGGTTTGGTGAAATCCTAGATTTAATTTTAGATATGGAAGGATGATCGTATTACTACAACATTCCAGATGCTAAATGTCTGTAGAGATCTGTAGCCTTGCAGAATAACTGGGTGGGAATTACCCATATATAGAGAGGTCACAATGGAAGCTGTGGAAGTGGGAAAGATGTGGGATAGAAAAAAAAAAGTTCTTCCAAAGAAGAGACCAGGTTTGGGAACTGAAATGAGAGAAATGCTGCACCACACTTAGGAATCTGGGAGACCAGGAAGTATTTGAAATAAACAAATGAAGGCATGAATGAATGAATGAATGAATGCCTGCCTGAAAGCAAGCATGACTGTAGAACAAAGGGAGATGAGGCCAGAGAAGAGGAGACAAACAAGGACAGTGATGAGGGAGGTTTGATGAAATCCTAGATTTGTTTCCACATGGATGGAAGGTGTTAGAAGAACATTCCAGGTGTCAACTGTTACTAGCCAAGAACCTCATGCCTGACATGATGACAATACTCCGGAAAATAGAAGTCAATTTTTTAAAATGTTAACCTAGCAGTCTTTAAGTGCTCTGCATTTACTAATGTGCTTCATTTCCAACTATAATTTATGGCTTTGCTTTTCCTAAGGTGGGTACTCGAGAAAACATGATGAAATTCACCTAAGTCACTCGGCTATTAATTATCTACTTGAACAAGGATGCTCTGACTTCTGAGTTCCTTGATCATTATGTCATGCTGCAAACAACCCGAAACTTAGCCAGGTTTTTGGGAAGAAAGAAAAGAAAACTGCAGAGGCAAGAGATAGAAAACAGTTAAACAAGTCAAAGGGTAGGACTGCACAGACCTCCGTTATAGGAAGGGCCTTAACAAAGGTAGTCTGTAGAAAATTTTAGGAGGATAGTGTCATAGGCGAATTTTTAAGCCAAGAGGCACAGAATTATGGAGGGCTACCTTAGGTGATTCTTTCCTTTTCCTTCTGTCTTAGTAAAATAAGAAGTGAGTTCACTGGCTCAGAATCCTAATGCAAGAAACTTGCTCCAGAAATGTAAGTTAGGGAAGGGTTTGGAGGAGTCTCAACATGAGTATGGTATGTGATCTTGCTTTAACAGTGAAAGTTTATTCCATAAAAGCTAAGAAAAGATCCTTAGCCCTGCATCAACCTTCAGGAAATCCTCCCCAGGCATGCATATGCACTACAATAGGAACCATCTGGACACTTAAGAGATACAGAACCAGGTGGCCCTGGAGAAGAAAAGACAACTTGCACTCTCATGGATATGTTCTCTGTCTCTCTCTCTCTCAAGTGGTTCTGCCAGCAAAAAGAAACATAAAGTGCAGCTCACCTAAATCAACAGCAGATTGATGTACATTTTTCCTTTGTGTGAATTGTTTTCCCCCTACTGAGAAGTACCTGCTATTTACAATCTGTTACTAGGTGATACCAGCAAAGCACATTCTCCCCATCTTCCAGGCAACCCTATACATTTCACTGAGTATTTGCAAGTTAAAATACCTGTTGCCGTGCACATGAGAGGCACAGAATGCAAAGCTGTAATGGAGCAGGGTGGGGTCAATGACAGCACCGTTTTCTGAATGTTCCATCAGTTCTGTAAGGTAGCAGAGATGCCTGTGACAGCCTCTCACACCATAGCGGGCACAGTATTCATCTAACACAAAGACTTGGCCAGGGCTAAACCACCCCTGCAAGAGAAAAGAAAATGACACATATTTCTTCTAAGATTTGCTTTTCTGCATGCATATTTAGGCATTGTAAGCAGCAGCAGTAGAGTGTCTCTTGGCATTTGTTTTGCTAGTTGAAGTTTTAAATGCTGTTGTAAGATGGAATGTCATCAGTTTTGGAAGTGACTGTTGGCACTGGCAATCTAATACCTCTGTGACAATGTGTGGCACCTTGCCCTTCTCTAGTGCTATTCAAAACTAGTCAAATTCTATTCACAGGATTTATTTACATTTGTCAGTCACAAAGAGTGATGCTCCCTAAACTCTGATTTCTTTATGAGTCAGTTAAAATGAGAATAATAAAGTAGATGCTACCACTGAAATCGACCATTCACTGAAAGCATTTTATAACATAAACTAGAAAAAAAATTTCAGTAAGTCCACGGGTGGTGGTAGCACACATTTGTGTGCTTATGCCTGGAATATTTTTTTCTCAGTCTGCTCTTCTGTGATCCTAAGAGTTAAGATTTTCCAGGAGTGGTTTCTTGTTCTTCTGAAGTAAGATGCTGGCTCTGGGAGTGGGGCAGTAAGCAAGCAGCCAGTTTGGTTAATGCTGGAGGATAGGGTTGGGTAGAGCAGCTTCATAGACTACCACGACAAACTCACGTGCATGGATTATATTAAAATGATAAAGAGAAGAAAGGGGCTTTTAGAGGTACTACAGGGGTACTACAGCAAAATGTATTAACAAAGGGAAGGGAAGAGATGTCACCCCAACCCTCCATTGAGACAGGAAAAGCACTCAATTGTATAGGACCACAGAGAAAAATCATTTAGTGAGTCTTGATTGACAAGCAGGCCCATTCTTTCTCCAAGCACTGCTCATAATCTCATCATATTCCCTTCTCACTGTATACAAGACACATAGTAGCATTTTTCTCAGATGTTTTCTTTTCCTTTCCCTCCTTCCTTTCCTCTTCCCTACCTTCCCTTTTATTTTAAGACCAAGACTCACTATTTAGCCCTCTATGGCCTGAAACTCTCTATATAGACAGGAATGGCCTTGAACTCACAGAGACCTGACAAATCTGCCTGCCTCTGGTTTCAAGTGCTGGAATTAAAGGTATTTGCCACCAAACCCAGCTCGATTCTCAGACTCATAAACAACTGATGAATTGTCAGTGTAAGCAGAGCAGTTTATTTATTTCTTCGTGTCCACTGGATATCTCCAAAGACTTGAGAACACAACTGTCCGAGATCTGACTTCGAAGAGAATATAATTTATTCTATGAAGTTATTAGGCATAGTATCCGTGAGAATCAAGCAGTGAGAGGAAATGCCATTTCCAATAATAAATAGTTGTTAGGCTATAACTTTAATCCCCACACTCTGTAGTGTCTGGGGAAATATAAATGATAATATCAAAATTTTGCTTTGCATTCAACACATACCAGGTAGCAGTTAGCTACTTAAATCACTTCTCTATCTCTATTCCTCTGTTCCTTTGCCCCTCTATGCCTCCGCCTCTCTCACATTCAAATTATCTTTGGAGGGCTAGATGAAATCAAAGCTGTCCTGTTTTGTATATTCCATTGTATTGTTAATTTTTCTGTTTCTTCCCTGTCACTTACATAGTCCTAGGAATCAAAGAGACAGGTGCAAGACAGCAATATCTGATGAACAGAACATAAACTTTAAAATGTCTGCGCAGGGATTGGTGGATCCTGTGACGGAGGTTTTCCATCTTTATTTAAAGCATCCTCCTTTTTACTCAGCATCGTCTGGGGGACAGTGATAAAGCAGTTCAGCATCTATTCCAGTCCATTCTCCCGACTATTGAGTGGCACAGCAGTGGTCTTCAAGTGTATAATTTTCAAATTGAGAAGCAATCGATTGGAATTCTTTATCCCTAACCCCAAGTACAGTGATTAAATGAGTCAGGAATACAATGTTGTTTTACAGCAACTGTTTCTCACTTTTGAAAATCTTTTATTCTAACCTAAAGGTAGAATAGACAGACAGATTTGTACTTACCAAACAGGAATAGGAATCATTCAGTCTGTGATCCAAAGTCTGTCTCTGGAGAATTCTGAAGAGGAAGGCATGGTCAAGCTTGCAAGGACTAGCAGAAATAAACTCATCCATCCCATGCTTCTGAAAACGGTCTGCATCTGTAAATTCAAAAGGTCACTTACAGTACATTTATGTTTCTGATTATTAATAGGAATATAGTTTACAAAGAACACAAAATTCAGGCCTCATGATAACAGAGGACCACCCTTTAATTCACTGTTTATGATGCAAAGAATTCATCATATTAATATGAATTGCAAAGTCTGAAGCTCCAAAATGATAGGAAGAAAATCCACAACCCGTTTAGAATGAACACATCCAAAGAAAAACTTTCAGCTGCATGTATTTATTATGTGTGTGAGTGTATGAATGCCACGATGCACATATGGATGTCAGAGAACAACTTGCAGAAGTTGGTTCTTTTGATTCTGCTACCATGTGGGTTTCAAGAGTCAAACTCAGGTCATCAGGCTTGGTTGCAAATGACTTCATCTGTTGAGCCGTCACACAGGCTCAAAATCCAACTTTTATTCAAAGTTGCTTCTAATATCTACTCAAAGAACAATCTTATTTTCCAGTTTAAGGGAAGGTGGTGTACTTGGGAGGCAGAGGCTGGTTTCTGTGAGTTTGAGGCCAGCCTGGTCTACATAGGGGATCCCAGGCCAGTCCTGGCTACATAGTAAGACCTTGTCCAAAAAGGGGAGCAGGGAGAGAAAAGTTGATGTATTTTACAAATATCCTTGCAAAAAGAAGTAACCAGAAAACAATCCAAGTCTCTTCATAAAGGAAACAGCAATGATGGCCAGAAGCCTGCTTTCCAAATGGCAAACTAGGGCAGATATAAGCACACAGCTTCAGCTGGATCACTTCCAGTTTGCTTTTTGTATGGAGCTTTTAATGGGACCAACTTCAATGC
Organism: Peromyscus eremicus; assembly: GCF_949786415.1. Classification (NCBI taxonomy): domain Eukaryota; kingdom Metazoa; phylum Chordata; class Mammalia; order Rodentia; family Cricetidae; genus Peromyscus; species Peromyscus eremicus. The sequence goes on from NC_081418.1 coordinate 35,264,372, forward strand.
AGAAATGGCATTGAACGCTCTCAAGCTTCAAGTTTAAGAGACACGAAAAAGGGAGCATCGTGTCTGTGCAGATATGCAGACAATGCACCACATCCCAAATGGCACTTCAATCAAAGGTTCAAATTTATTGTTCTTTACAGATTGCATCTTTCAATGCCTGTGGACCCTGCGGGTTTATCAAAAGGCAAGCTTTTATGATTGCTTTCATTAATGGTATGTTTTGTCAAAGTCTTCAATGTGATTTACTAAATATAGACAGAAAAAGCCCCACACTTTCCAAAGGAGTGCTGGGGTGTTACTACATTAGCTCTGAGCAAGCAGTCAGTGACTGGAGTGGACTCTTCCACAACTGTAAACATGATGCCCATTGTTCCTCAAAATTCATACATAAATCCCTTTCTGGTCATCACAAGAAAAGAGTCCTAAATGCAAGCTAAGTGTAGTTTCTAAAACCTATGTGGAACAATCCTAAAACTGCAAAGGAAAAGAGACAAAAGTTTATTGATTAAACCCAATTATAGAGTCAGGCTCATAATAAAACTCAATATTGATCTGTGGACATGATGCTAACATAATCAGTCACATTTAGATATTTAGTCCAGATCATATTGATCCATGTCAAGTTCAACTTTCAGCCATATTTGTGGATGGAAGAACTATATAATTCAAGCTGAAGGGTCTTGAGAATCACATTAAAAATAAAAGACACAAAGATGAATGTACACCTCAGGTCCACATAACATGAGAAACTGAATGCAGCAACAAAGCAATGGAAGACAATGCATTGATGATGTAAGGTATGCAGTGGCCATTTTTGAATAAAATATCATTTGTTCTTTTACATTTAATGACTACCAGATGATGAAATATATGACATGATAAGTAGTACTAAATTGATGAACACTAAACGTTTTTCTTGGGTTGAGAAATAAGACAGTTCAACTTATCTTTTATCCTGTCTAAAGTCTTATAAAAGTTGAACATATAGGAATATGAAACAGCATCAAGGGAGTAGGAGGCAGAATACCACGGAAGGCAAAACATATGCATTTTCTAGCTGAAGGAACTGATCTATTTTAGCATCTTCATTTCTCTAGGTTAAAAATTTGCTTAGTGTCACCTTTATGAGATGATTATTTTTATAAAATAACTGCTGATTTTTAGTCATTATTTCTTTCAGCAGAGGTCATAAGCAGCAGTTAAAAATAACGACCATTAATGGTTTATCTGTGGAGAACAGGATATGTAATAAATTTCAGAGGAAAAAAACCTCTCATAATTCTTATTTTATTATAAAGGCTTAAAGAATCATTTTTAAAAGCAACAGGAAAATAGTCTTAAAAATACATATTTCTGAAAACAAGTCTATAGCTAATTTTTACAATTAAATAACTTTTTGAACTGATAAAGCAATATTTTATAAGATACAGCTTCAAATAATTTTTACTAATGTGACAAAGCACACACAAATGAAAAATTAGATTAACGATAGCATTATATGTTATCACATATATAATAATCACAAATATTAAGTCACAAATGAATATTCTCCATTAAATTAGAAAATATAGGCCAACAAACTCACTAAAATTTTAAGGCAAATCAAAATGGGAGCTAGGGAGTGGTGGTGCACGCCTTTAATCCTGGCACTCCAGAGGCAAAGACGGGTGGATCTCTGAGTTCAAGGCCAGCCTGGTCTACAGAGTGAGTTCCAGGACAGCCAGGGCTACACAGAGAAACCCTGTCTCAAAGAAAAAAAAAAAGAAAAAGAAAAACGAAAACAACAAAACCAAACCAGGGCTGATAAGATGGTTCAGGGAGTCAAGGCACCACTTGCTGACAAGCCTGGAGACCCGGGTTCCATACCCAGAACCTGCAGAGTAGGAGGAGAGAACTGACTGCCTCACGTTGTCTTCTGAATGCCGTACATTTGCTATCGTACATGCTTGCTACCCAACAAATAAAAATTATACAATCTAATAATAGTAATAATAATAACCATCATCATCATCATCATCATCATCATCATCATCAACCTGCAGGCCCTCAGGGCTACAGCTCTATCCCAGCGTCTCTGCTCCTACTGTGTCAGATAAGCACAATGCAGAACTCTGTATGAAAAGGTATGTCACCATCAGCTTCCATGAACGCAAGAAGAACTACAAGTCAACTCCAAGAAAACTCGGACCTCCCTGTGTTACAAATACTTTTATTTTTTAGCTTTTCTATCTAAAATTCAAACTTTATTTTTTCTAACACTAAAGCTGGTTTAGTTGTCTGGCCTTTATTTTAAACAAAGAAGGGCAATGGCTATGAGTGCTCACAGCACACTACGAAGTACAAGGGATGGTATCAGCTTAAAAGCAAGGGAGTAAGACAGAGATGCCTGCTATTGATCACTCATTACTTTCAACAGAAATTTCATTTTATATATTACAATACAATGTCACAGAATACACAAAGTGAGTTAAGTGAAGCAGAATCTCAGGTCATGTGGCACAATTAATATCTGTGGTAAGAGCAGCTACAATCTACTTATTTAACAGCATGAGTTAATGAAAGGTTTTCATAAAACCTACACCCTACAAATCTGTTACTTTGTATCTTTTGTATATCTCTACATTTCTTCATTCACATTTTTGTCTCATAAACTAAAAAAAAATAGCTATAATATTGTCTAATTTCTCATTTTTAGAAGAACATATTTTCATGTAGTTTTCCTTTGGCATAACTCATCTATACTTTACTCTTAAAAGACACAGTTGAGGCATCTGAATCAGTTAGAAAATGTGTTCACAATCACCTGGTATAGCCAAAGTCTGTTGTTTAAAACTGGGTTGTATCAGGTTACCTTCAATTGATGTTTACTGCAAGAAAAAAATTACCCAATTTTTTTCCCAAATTTAAAAAAAATAAAAAAATACCTGTAGTACTATTCAAATGTTCACTGGTATGATGCCAGCAAACTTCAGTTTAGTCTGTCTTCTGAAACAGTGTAAGAAAATTTATCAAAATAAGCCAGCAAGAAATGATCTTAAATGATGCACTGTGATAGTGTCATAAATTGTGATGATTAACCTATGGACTAACTAGAGATGTGGGACATGGTAATTGAGGGTGGAGTTTCTATGGTAACAATTGGATATCCATGCTGTAATATCTTTAGGTGGTATTGTCACCAAGAGTGCTAACAGTGGGTGGAATAAAATCCAAATTGAGCAATACTGCTGTTGTCTAGAAATTCAAGAAGTTTGAGAGGTTTCATTCAAGTGGAACCTGAAAATTTGAACGTTTCATTAGCATAATAGCTGTGTGGACTCAAGGGCAAAGAATAGGAGGGTCAATAGTTTCAATTCATACATACAGTTAATACTGACTTGAAAGTAACTAAGGCACAAACACAGAAGGACCACCATAGACCTGGCTGACTGCTCTGCTGGGAGAGAGGACATTATATTGGGTGGGCACTGACCCCAACTAGTTTTGTGTGCTCAATGAGCCACATCTCCAGAAGGGCATCGAAGTCAGAGTTCAGAACGTGCAATGCAGAAATTACTTTCTGTTTGCACTGCATAGTAATGACTTAGCTGCTTTTGCTGCTCTTAGGGCAAGACTCTACTACTCAAGACACCACATGCTTTGGTTGTAGGACATATAGAAATCTAGCTGGAACCTGTTAGCAAGCTCTCATAATGTCCAAAGATACTATGCAAGCTGCTTGGGGTTGAGGGCGGGGGCAGTATTTTCAGTAAGACTCTTACTCAGTTGCGGACCCTGTGTGCTCTAGTTCAGACTGATCAGACAGAAAAATGCCCTTTGCTGCAATAGTGGCAAGCCAGTAATGGGAGTAACCAATGCTTTTTGATTAGATTGGAGGGAATTCACCCCTGATACTGCAAGCCTGGTCAAAACCCATGACTTAGGAGGTCAGGGGCCATAGTGAAGAAGCTGTTTTTATTTTTTGCTAAAATGGACACAGCATACTTCTCAATAACTATGTTCACATGCATGGATTAGTGCTGTTACTAGCTTTGGTCAAAGAAGTTCCCTTTTACAGTGGGCAACAGAGTAACTGCAGAGACTCCTAAGTGATAAAATGCGGAGCATCAGGAACTGCTAAATATTTTGCCTTAACTAGAAGAACTATTTTACTCCCTCTAAAGTCCAGAGAATGCCATGGAAGTGGGACTGAAAAACATCTAAGAGTAAAAGAGAAGAGAATTAGGAGGAGCTTGAGATGGAATGCCACGGTCAGAGGCACACAAGGCCTCATCTTCCTTAGTATAGACAGTTAATAGTTACAGGAGGAGGGAGATATATTTTCTTCAGTGTGTAATCACCAGTAAGGAGTTCATATTTATAAACCATCCCTCACCCAGGATCCTGTAAAAAACCCTAAAAATCTCAATGCATCTCTCTTTCACACACACACATGTGTGTGAAAAATCAAAACTAAAAAACCATGACTGTACAAAGGAGACTAGTTGGGAATAGGAAAGGCATCTGGAGAAGAGGGAAGGGAGCAAGAGAGGATAATGAAAGGTGAAACAGATAAAAACATATCATGTACATGTGTGAAAATGTCCCAATAAAACTCATTACTATGTAAAATTAATATATATTAATTAAAAAGAAAAGTTACGCTAGTTCAAGAGTTAAAAACAAAACAAAACAGTCCATATCTGGGCAACAACTCACTAGAAAAAATAGAAAAAAAATGATATAATAGCACTCTTAAGTATGACATGTTTAGAAATTAGCCTAGCTGAGAGTAAAGGAGTGGTCTACAGACAAGAGGCCAATATTAAAAAGGATGTAGGAGTTTTGAGTGAATGAAGATATATTTTACAGGTGCAGCTGAAACACCTTAGTATTATTAGTCAGATAAGAATTTGGATGCATTCTAGTTCTTTTTCTCTATGAAAGTAAACAGGAAGAATATAAAGTGGACATAACAGTAGGTACAGAGAGTTAGATGTACTTCATTATCACAAAGTAAATAGCAAGAAGAGTGAGATTAGGCTCACACATGAAAACAGGAGTGATAATTTCAAACATAGAGCTGAACAAGAAAACTAATACTACAGTATTACTTATGAGGCACTGACTGCTCACATATCAAACACGGATTTACAAGAAGACAAAGGAGTTTCACATTAGATACTGTGTAACGTATCCCATGAGATAAAGAAGGGAGTCTGGTATATGAATGTTGAAAGAGCCTAATTCTAAATACTCAGTTATGCCTATTGAGAATCTAAACCAGGAGAAACAAAAGTATAGATCATCCAGAGGGGGCAAAATAATTCAGGGACAATGTGTGATTAGAGCAATAGCAACACACAGAAAGAGGAAAGCATTCGTACGTGTGTGTGTGTGTGTGTGTGTGTGTGTGTGTGTGTGCACTCACGTGCACATGCATGCATGCTTTTGTGCTGATGGAGCCTTGTATCTGATGGTTCAATATGATAGCCCATGGCATCATTTCTAACCTGACATTTTCGGTAAAAAAGATGCAATTGATGTGACCAGGCTAACTGAAATGCCTAAACGAGCCTCTAGAACAAGCTCTTAGAGAATATTCAACATGTGACTATGTATGCACTACTGTGGCAAAAGGCTGCTAAAATGTGAAACAAGGAATTCAGAGGTGTCAAAGGAGTTGAGATGAAGACACAAATCCCAACTTTCATTGTTTGGCCTCTCTAGAGTCTTTAAAGATGCTCAGATGTAATATACTCATGAGTGTCTAAGAAGTAGAGGGTAATTATTTGATGCGTGAAAAGGAAAAGAAGAAAATAATGCATGTCAAGATGTTACTGTCTCAGAGAAAAATCTTGACAATAAAAAGCCACAACTTGAGCTTACAGATAGAGACAGACTGGTTTATCTAGAAATAAGGGAAGTTTGTAAAGGAGTGTAACGAGATAAAGCATTTGGTCCAGTGATCATTCCAAGTGTGTTAGAAACTCCTAACACTATCACACAGCATACAATCAATCACCACTGAATTAACCTGACAGATACACCAGGTCTCAATGTTTTAAATCAGCATATAGAAGCTGATTGACAAGTGACATTAAAGCATTTGGAGATAAGAAAACCTGTTTTTTTCTTTTTCTTTCTTTCTTTCTTTCTTTCTTTCTTTCTTTCTTTCTTTCTTTCTTTCTTTCTTTCTTTTTAACTACATGTTCCTCTTATCACTCTACAACACAGAAGGGCCTAGCTCAGTATACTTGCATGCTACCAAAAACAAATGCACAGTGTGACTTTTCCACATTCAGTGGAATTTCATCACAATATTTTCCTCCTTCTAACAAGAAACCTAGGCTAAAAAATACAAAAACAAAATAATTTCTTTTTGGAATGTCTGTAGAATTTTTAAAAATGTTTTTTTGATATTATAACTATAATATTTCTTCCTTCCTTTTCCTCGATCCAAAACCTCCCAGGTCTACTTCAGATTCATGGCCTCTTTATTTATTATTATTATTATTATTTTACTAATTGCTATTACATGCATATATGTATAGACATATATATCCCTAAATATAAGCTGCTCAGTCCATCAACATACAGGTATCACTTACTCCAGATTTATGTGAAAAATTAGATAACTAATTCTATGACTAATAGGAACTACTTTTATTTAATTAGTTAATTAATAATCCAAGCTATAATACTAAACAAATTTCGCTCAATTTTGTATTTTATTAAGGTTACTTGATAATCAAATTAATTTTCACAAAACTTACAAAGTTGAGCATCTGCCTGGAGAGTTCCTCCTTTAGGATTTAGCTTCTGGCTTTGAACCACAGGAACTGGTTTATAAGACTGGCCTGTGGCCCTGTACATGGCTTGTACCCATAATATTCTGTCCTGTTCATCATCACTGGCGAATATTACGGTATCCCCTTCTTTAACAGCATTAAAAAACACCTGGCCACCCTGAAGGCCTGTGGAAGAAGAAAGACACCATTACAATTTACACGATTGGCGATTTTAGTCTTTATTGACCCAGCTTCATTCATATGAGCTCAATGCTTTAAATGATCTTAGTTGAGGATCACATCCCCAGTCCATGATTTAAAGGTACACAGCAAAAACACTTCTACGTACAGCTCAGGGAAACACTCAGCTCTCGACAAGAGAGCATTAGGTAGTACAACAAACATACCCCACAGAAAGACAGAATGAAATCTGGAGTTTCATGCCAAAGAAGGAGATTCTTTGTGTTGGTATATTTATCATTCTACATGTAAGTGAAATATGAGTTCAGGTAAAACAAAAATACAGGGAAGGTAAAAGTGATACTTCAGTTTAGGTGGTAGCTTAATCTTTGGACAAGTGGTATTTGTATTTGCAAATGAACAATTAGAGAATATGGTATGTTAATTTAAAAATGTATCTAAGTTTGTGTTTCTTAAAATTGCTGATTAATTTTACTACCCTCCATATATCCATTTATTCACTCATTTTCAAGCACCATGTGTTCAGTTCTATAGCCATGACAGTTTGAGGACCCACACACACCTGGGATGCTTGACCTTAGAGTATTTGGAATTTGGACTTGAGCTCATTACAAGTAATGAGTTATCTGGAGGGTGAGATCCCTGTCTCAATACCAATTTCACATACACTTATACCCAAAACATGCAGGTAATTTTTATATAGTATTCTTATTGTCCATGGATTTTAACTGCAACTTGTCAAATAAGGTCAGATGTAGAATTTTCTAGCTGTGGAATCATATGAGTATTCAAAGAATGTTTCAGATTTTGAATTTCAGATTTATCATTATATATAGTATATTATTATATATGATGTTCAACTTACTTTAATATACATGGAGGGACAGAAATATAAGAAAGTGTTTTGTAGAGGAAATTAGAATGTAACATATATGTTGGAGTGGTGGTGCCTACCTCCCAGTTAAAGGGATGTAGATCGCTGTGAATTTGAGGCCAGCCTGATCTACATAGTGAGTTTCAAGCTAGCCAGGGCTACACAGACTCTGTCTCAAAATTTATCTGTCTATCTATCTATCATCTATCATTTAATTGCCATTTCATTACCTATTTCTTTGTGATTTTGCTTCCCAGTGAAGTTTCTGCATGTATTGCTCTAGCTCATATAATTTTTCTATCAGCAAAATTTAAATATTTTATTATTGTATAAAAATAATAGAGAAGCAAATGATGGTAAAAGACATAATTTGAAACTTAAAGTCTTGTCCAGTTACATGAGCTTCAAATTAGCCTTCCGTTCATCAAGGGGTGTTTTAAATGAAGAACAAACACAGTTGATCACAAAGTTGCAGACATCCGCACATGACTGGAAAAGTGGTTCACTTAGCATTACCTGGGTGGGGGTCTGTGTAATCCACAGTGTATCCTTCAAGTTGCATTAATTCCTGTGGTTCAGACTTTTTTTCTCTATAGCTGCACATAGCAAAGGTGTACTGGCTAACCTGCTCGGCGGAAAAAAAAAGAGGGAGAGAGAGAGAAAAAAATGGTTTGCCGTTACAAAAAGAAAAATAATAACCAAATTTAACTTTTAGTTTTTCTTTACCAAGGCTTTCCTCCAAGCATAAACATGTAATTTGCATGTAAATTATTCTATTTTTAGCATTCCTCAAAACTCAGCTTTGAGACTGAAGTGCCTTTCATGGGTCTGCTGGCAGTGAGAGCTCATACATTATGTAGGAGACGAAAAGCCAACCAACGAAATGCAGTACACAATCATTCTTTCTGTATATTCACAAACTGTACGTAACTTGCCTTTTGGTCCCCAATTAAGCATGAACGACGAACAGATCTCCAGTTTTCCACAGTTATGTAGGAGCTTTACATCACACCTGTATTAGTAAGAGAACTCTCAAGTATTATTTTGTTTTTGTTTTAACTTAAGCTGGTTTTGATGACAGCAAACTGATTGCTTTATTCCTTATCCACTACCATTTCCAGAGTTCATCCTCATCTTTATTTCCGCCTCGTTTTGGTGCTATGAGTATTTTAGCACTTAGTAACAGGACACGTTACTATTAAGATATGTAACCTTAAACATTAAATATTAATTTATATTTTATTAATATTACATTTCTGTAATATTAATGTACTTCCTCTTTATTAGTTTTCTTGCTGTTCACTGCTTCTTGAATCTCATTTTGTCATTTTGAATTTAATTTCTTCCTTTAATAGAAGCTCTTGTGTGTATACTCCTAAGTGCCAGTCTGGTTGCTTTCTATATAGTATGTAGTCTGGCAATCCTGTAAGCATTTTGAAGGTAATATTCCATTGTTAAAGGGCTATGTGTCCATGCTGAAAAGTTTGGTTGAAGCTCAACTGTGCTTTCCTTGTACTCAATTTTCCTCTTTTTCTGTGGCTGTTCTTAAGTGTTCTCTCCATCTTTGGGGCTGTCACAATGGTCGGCAGGTAAATGAGCTTGCTGTCAAGCCTGACACGACTTGAGTTTGATCCCTAGGACCCACATGGTGGCAGAGAACAGAGTCCAGTAGGCTGTCCTTTATTTCCACACAGACTCAGTGGTACCCACACACATACATATACATAACTAAACAAAGTAATGAAAAGGTTGTCTTCCTCTCAACTTACTGGAGTTTCATTGTGAAATCTTTTGGAGTGACACGCATATCCTAACTAGGATGCTGAGTGTCTTCTTTTGGATAATTTCTGGCAATATCAGTTTTAGAATCCTACCTATCATTATTTCAAACATTGATTTTTTTGTTCCATTTCTGTTCTATTTTCATTCCTTTCAATTTTATAAAAAATATCCTAAAACTTACATACATATCCTTTAAGCAATTATATATCTCATTTTTCTCCATCTGTCCATTTTGGGTTGCTGTTAATTTTTTTAGAGTTTAACATTCTATAAATAGTTGCATTTGTAATTTTTATTGTATTGTATTTTAATTTTATTATAGATTCCTCCAATTTACTGTTTAACCTCCTCTTATGTAAGATTCTAATCTCAGGGTCTGTATTTTTAAGCTATTTAAGTTCCACCTTTGGAAAATGCCTGATTTAAATCTCTTGTTTAGTTTTTCACAGTGTGACGTTCTGTTCTTATGTTGTGGATTTTTTATTAAATTTCTGGGCCTGTTGAGAAATAAAAACAGCTTAAATACGACTGTTCTACAGTTTATGTATGAGATAGTTTTATGGCTGAAGTCGTTAAGGATGAAAACAATCAGTTTAGTTTCATCACGTTAGATCATAGTTATTATTATTCAACAGAGCTTTCTCTGTGGACAGTCTATGAAGCCTAAGTAAAGAACTTCTATTTCCATGTTCTTTAATACCAGATGGCCCAGGGTTATCACCAGGCCAGAGCACTTTATGTATTTTTCTCATTCACTTTATTTTTAGTCATGTGCCTGTGTGTGTGTGTGTGTGTGTGTGTGTGTGTTATGAACACAAGAGTGTAGGAGCCCCTGGAAGCCAGAAGAAGAGGTCAAGCTAGCTGACTTGGGTGCTGGGAGCTGGAAACTTGGGCCATCTGCAGTGCAATATGAGCTTTTAAAACTCAACTTCACAACCACTACGTTTCTTAACTTTGATATTACACTTATATTTAATAAAACAAAGATAATGAATACAAGCTAATAGGAATTTTGAAGGCTAATTTTTGTACACATTTAGACACTAAGCACAAACTCAAGTTTATAAGCCTGGGGGCAGATTATTTTCTTGGTCCATCATTTCACTGGACTTTTTAAAATTTATTTGAGATCTATATTTTAAATTCCTTCTTTGGATATATCTCAATTATGACTTCCTCTGATTGGACAATAAATATCCAGCATACCAGCTTAATCCCACACTCCAGCTGCCACTGCAGCCACAGTCCTAATTCATACAGAGGCTTAAACATTTTGTTTTTTGATCTTTGGTCCTTTTTCTTGTAATTCAGCTCAGCAAATAAGATGTATAATATATACGATCCAGCACTTCCAGGTGCTAGACAAGAAAATATTTACCTCCTATAACTTCAGACTGAACCCAGGGTCTTCAATATGTTGGGCACACATTCTACTACCAGGTTGCATCCCTAACCCTCATTTTTATGACAAAGATCTACCTTTGTAGCACAGCCTGGTAGTGAATTTAATAATCCTCTTGCCTCAGCCTCCCCAGTGATTCAATTATAGGAATGTGCCACCATGGTCATCTCAAAAAGAACTGTTAGTATTCTCTTACAACTGGACCACACTACCAATTTAAATACCTTAGCCTGGTCTTTGATTTTTTTCCCCAATGGACTTGCTGAATAAGACATCTAACTTTTGTCTTTGAGACATGCACCCAAGAGACATCAAATGCCAATTTCACATTCCAGAAATAAAAACAATTACAATGATGGGTCGAGTATATAAAATTAAGCAAAATATGTCCAATTTGTCTTAAGAATGAGTAAACTGTAATTAGATATTAAGGGATTTGGCAAAGCAATGCTTTAACAATAAATTAGTAACAGAACAAAAGATTATTTTGAGCATATAATTAATAAGCGTCACATCTCCAGCTCTTATTTGGGAGACTTTAAAACCATAATAAGAGTAGTTCCCTGGCACATCACTGCCATAATAATCCGAAACCTGCTGGGAGAGAGATGAAGAACACGGGAGGGTCTAACTTCTCTACACAGCTTGCAAATACCTCCAGCAGTTACTAACCAGAATACACAGCTATCACTGGGTGAAGTACTCGAGATACACTATTCATCTTGCCCGCCTCAATCACTTCTTCACCCGAACTCCCATGTAGGAGAACATTACCTTCATCTTTAAAAACTCGTCTTTCTATTTCTCAGTTTAAACCCCTTACATTATTTCCCAAGATCTTTAACACCGGTCCCCATCGCTTTTCTAATGGCATCGACTTGACTTCTGTTTTCTTCTCCATGACTCAACTCCTCCAGACTGTGCATAATCCAACTTCGAAAGTGTGCAGCATGAAATCTCTGCCTATGTCTACATGGAATTTATTTTGTTTAAATTCAAGAAATGTTCTCTTCTACCATCTTTGAAAGTGTAATACTTTTGAAAGTGTAAACTACATTTTTATCTTGTTTTAAAAACAAGTAGCACAAGTAGTTGTCCAGACCATATGACATATCCTCTCAAGTGCGTTCTCTTCTACTCTTCATATCTGACATTTGATTTTTAAACTCTAAATACTCTGTTTAAAATGTTTGGGAAATGGTCATCATAAGGTGATGTACCTTCTTTCATCCAAGTAGTAAAACTTTAATGCATTCAATTGGACCCAGGGAAGTATGAGGTATTAAAATTTATTTTTGAGAATTACATCTATGAGTACTGTATTCACACGTTCTCCCCTCCCTGGCCTCCCTCTAACTTCTTCCATGACCCCCTAAGTCCTTCTTGAATTCATAGTCTCTTATCCTTTAATTATTATTACTGTTTCATACCCTCTCACAATGTATAAATACACCCTACTGAGTTCATTTAGTACTGTACGTATGTGTTTAGGGCTGAACTTTTGTGATTGGCTAACCAATCAGGAGGCTTGTCCCTGGAGAAGACTAACTTTCCCTCTCAGTAACCGCTAATTGCTATAGCTGTTCATCTAGGGGTAGAATCTTTGGAGAATTCCCCTACCCACACTGGCATGTCAATGGGTGTTGTCATTTTTTAGGTCTTGGTTAGGCAAGTTCTTCATTTAAGCTGTAACCACTTCCATCAGCAAGCAGTCAAAACACTAGCACTATGAAGATTCAGGAAACAAACTTGGAGAAAGAATAAACCTAAACTTGGAAAACAGCTAGTTAAGGTGTATCACTCACACAACAAAACAAATGTGTATTTGTGTGACTCCTTTTATATCATCATGTGTGCCTGATTGTATGTTATGTATACCACATATATTCAGTATCTGAAGAGGCCAGAAGAGGGCACTGGATCCCTGGAACTGGAATTCCAGGTGGCTGTGATACACCAGATGTGGGTGCTACAAACAGAACCTAATTCCTCTGTAAGAGCAGTAAGAGCTCTTAACTGCCAAGCTTTCTCTTCAGCCCTGAAAAAGATATTTTTAAATTCTTAAAGATACATGTATCCTGTGAGAAATAAACCATTTCTATATACTTTACCATGTAGAAAAAAAGAAAATGCTAAAACATTGGAAGGCAGTGAGAAGTAAAAACAGGTTAGAAAAAGATAATATTTTAGCCGGGCGGTGGTGGCACATGCCTTTAATCCCAACACTCGGGAGGCAGAGGCAGGCGGATCTTTGTGAGTTCAAGGCCAGCCTGGTCTACAGAGTGAGATCCAGGAAAGGCGCAAAGCTACACAGAGAAACCCTGTCTTGAAAAACCAGAAAAAAAGATAATATTTTTGGAATTTAATGAACTGCAATATATACAAAAATATATTTTATTGAGTCTGACATGTATATTCTCTTGTAGTATGACTGGGGCTATTGGCATTACAGGTTTGTTTTTATGACAGGGCTATCTTAACATTCTGTTGATCCATTAATCAGCAAAAATCGACAAAATGTATAAAAGGTTATTTTAGCATTGAAGACAACACATTTTGATTATGTAGTAAGGGTTTGAAGAGAATACATTTGCAACTCAGAGACCAGGATATCAGAGGATTTGTAGCCCACTAAATAAAGAGTTAAACTGAGAGCTAAGCTTTATTGTAAAACTATACAATTATTCTCTAAAAACAAGCTGTATACATATAATCCCAACCCCTATGAGGGTGAGGTAGGAGAATTTTAAGTTCCAGGCCAACTTGAACAAAATAGTAAGACCTCTTCTCAACAAATCATGACAAACAAAAACAAACTTGGAATCTGTTGGAACATAGTAGTCTCAAGAAATAAGGTGTCTGGGCACTTGAGATTTTGAGATTGTGATTTCAACTCTAGTAAATGGAGAGTGGAATCTGCCTTTTCAAGGTTGCCCAGGTGACAATGCTCATATTGAGTCTAGGATGTGCCTCCTCACTCCAGGTTGGTGTCCCTTCCATGACATCACATTATGTTATAATTCTCATTCTGATACTTTAAACAACCACATTCCCTAATTAGAAGTCTAATTTCTCTAAATGTTTGGCAAAGCCATTATGTAAGACAGCCCTGAATTACTATCAAAGACTACCAAGGGTATTGGAGAGAAAAGTGAATTAAGTAATAAGTCAAGGTTACTCATCTCTTGATTATTCATTTCTTCTCAAGTATACATGTAATCCCAACACTCAGAGGCAGAGATCACAGACAGTCTGAGCTACAGAATGAGGTCTTGTCTCAAAACCAAATTAAACCAACCACCCACCACCATCATCACCAAAAAAAAAAAAAAGTCCCTCACCCCACAGAAAAGACAGTGAAGTAACGTGGGTGGTGAATTCTTCAGTGGAAAACAAAGCAGAGTAAGAAAAGGTAGAGGGTTGGATGCTGTGAACACACTGGGATTGCTGGTTCTCCTCTGCCTTCTGCCTCCTTGCTCTTCTACTTCTCTGCCTCTCTGTCTTTCCCCGAATCTCATGGGTCGATTCTTGCCATATCATTATGGGTAAAGCAGGAGCACATGATTTTGGTGTTGAGGATGTTAACTAAATGCCCTTATTAATGAATAATAAACTGACAGACACATGAAAAAGTGGCCATGCATCTAAGTGTAGTTTTAAATACTATGTTGCTCTATTTTGGGTGTAATTATTCTGGATAAATGTACTATAAATTTTAAGATACTGTCTTATTGCAAACCAAAATACCATTTTTCCAAAGAATTTTTACAAATATTATTTATATGTTCACACTGTTATCTGCTAAGGTATCCAGATTTGATATATATGAACCACCAAAAGTGTGAAAATTTTATGTCATTTAAGAACTAGACCTTAAAACAAAACAAAACAAAACAGCTAGACCTTAAAACTAGACAGAAGGTATCCAATGAAAAACACAATTATGTTGTTTATTCTTTATGTAAATTGGAAAATAGGTCCAGGTCCTGTTTAACGCTTATGTTAAGTATTTTATTTTTAGTTGGATTCAAATAATAAATCACTCTTTAACAGCAGGACATACAAAGTCTCAAGTACCAGTTAAAGAATCTTGAAAGACAACTAAAGGGAAAAACACCAAGTTCCAGCTTTAGACGAATGAGAACAGGGCCATAAAAGGATGAAATATTAAAAGGCTTGCTTCATTTCATATTTTACCTAAACATCGCAAAAACTGCCCAGTAGATCCAGAATCCCTTCCAGTACCTGGGCCCATAGGTACAACAAAGAGTACAGATGGGAGGGTAACAGAACACCAACGGTGGGCTGAGCTGTCACTAACAGTGAGGAAACCTGACCCATGAAACAACTGAGAGCCTGCAATTAGGCTCTGGGAAATATTGGCTCTAGAAGTAATGCACTACTCATACTAGACTCCTGAGTCACCAGTTACTTATTCGATTCAATAATATGATGCACATTTCACAATCCATTTGCTTACTCTAGAATTCCAAGAGCTCTGACTTTACCTGTTTCTTTTACAAGGTCATGCTACATCACATGCATAAGGCTAATTCAACAAGCAATCATTAGTGCACATTCAGGTGGTAACAACTTGGGTGCTACTGTTTACTAACCAGGGCCCAGAACAAATGGGACTCAGGTCATCTACAGGAGCCAGGAGTTACCCTGCTCCCCCCACTGTCAGCTGGAGGCAGTCAGACAGACAGCATCTACCTGCTCTGCACTGCAGCAACGAGGCAGGGGATTATTTACACAGAAACATGGAGGTCTGACCCACTCTGATCAAGTATTTGTTTTTCTCATAAGCTTCCTGGTGTATTACTGAACAAAGCTTACATAATTTACTATATTAAAATAGAAAAATCCCTTCAAGAGAAGTGCAGCAATCATAAACATTTAATATTCTTTACTCAGTCCACTTGTAATAACTCCAAACAGAACAGATTTGCTGGGAATTGGGGGAGGTAGACAGACTTTAATCTGAGGACAGCGCTAAGTCTGGCTTCAACATCATTACTTTCCACAGGGCACTTTATCTGATGCTGTGGTCCCACATGGTATCCATATCTGGGATAGGAAACCTCCTATTTTGTTCTTAATTGCCAACCTGCTTGCCACCTGCCCATATGCACACATGTAGGTGCTAACTATGAGATCTGAGAGACCACAGCATTCAGGTTTATATGTGTATTACTACTGCAGGGATCGTGTTAACAGCTGGCAGCTTAGCAACTGCCACCATCTAATTTCATTAAAGATTAAGGCTTTTAAAATCTTTATCTGGAAATGTTCTTGGCAGAGGGCAAAGGTGCTGCTGGAGTTATTTAAAAAAAAACTCAGCTTAATGTAATCAAGGAAAATGAACACATATTCAAGATACTGACAGATTTGTATAGAATATATATTATGATTAACTGTCATGGCCAAATGGCATAGAGAGATCTAACAATCATGTACAAATTCCTTAAAGAAAGGAAGGGCCGCGTTGTTACACAAATGCTCAGTGTGATCTGCACATACTCACTTAACAAATATTTTGTCTAATTCTACCTATGTTTGATACAGTGCTAAGTAGATACGTTGAAAAGGGTAAACAGATTAAAAGGTACAATGTATCCATAAAGTATTTTAACTGGAGATAAATGTTCTGGAAAAATTAAAACAGAGTGCTGTGACAGAGAGGTGGAAGGGATTTTAAAATGAGTAAGTGGAGAAGACACATTCGAATAGGCAACATTTGAAGTGAAAACTAAATTTAAAGGTAGGAAAAACAAGCTCTGGGGAAGAGAAAGAATGAACATTATGTCTACAGGAAGGTTTAGGAGTGATCAAACCATCTGAGAGAAAGCAGGTGACTTTCTCCAAAGTTGCCCAGGCACAGAAATCCACAAAACCACAGGAAAGGGGTCTAGAGACTTGGAAGATGCCAAGCCTTTCGATCTGCAGCAGTAATGCAAGATTTTAGAATGGTAGATGCTGATTGGTGATAGGAAGCTAAGGGCCAGAAATACATAGGATCTTTGCTAGGTCATGGATGTTTATTATTCTAAATGCCATGGGAATCACAAGAAGAATTTAGGCAGAAGGTCATCTTTTCTTTTCTAATAAGGCTAAATTTATTCAATATCCTAGAGTAAAACTTTTGATTGTAAGTATCCAACAGTATAAAAAGTGCAAAACAAATCTGTAGATTTCTAATATAATACAAAGTGCAAGACTCCATACATTGCATCCTACAGGCAGAGAGTGGAGGAGGAGAAGACTGTGGTTAAGGTCTAGTAGTAAATAAATAAATACAGAAGTAGAGACGACCCATCGAAGTATATTCTATCACCAATACTGCAGTCAAAATGTACAAAAAAATCCCATGTCAAAGTAACACAGGGGAATGGTAACAGCTGGACTCCGTATTACACCAAGGGCTGTGAGAACCAACCCACTCATTGAGAAGTCTATGCATGTGGTGGCTTGTACTAGGTAGGTTTTTTCCCAAAAAGAAGAGACACACAATGTGTCTTAATGCTAGTTATGTGTCAAAAGGTTATTTAGGTTCTACGAAAAATAGGTTATAAAGAAAATGGTGGAAGTGAAAGCAGAAAAAAGCAGGATGCTACTGTTCGAGTCCATGTGCAGATGATGGTGGTTTAAGCTAGTTTGGTAGTAGAGCAGATGGATGTGAATGGATATAAATGGAACACTAGTTTTCATAATTTAAGAAGCAATACTTTATGATTGACATGGAAGTAAGGAAAAGAGAGGGATCAAAGACAGTCCCTAGGTTTCCAAGATTAAATGCCCTGTTAACATTTCAGAGTTTATCATGCAAACTTTTAGGGCCACTTTAACCATTCTGTTAGCTACTCTTTGGAAAGTCCTAGCTATCAAGTATGAAAGTTGTTTTGAAAATAAACTTATAATATTATTGTCCTCTGATACTTTGATACAAATAAAGTCCACAACAAATGATTCTCTTTTCTTCATTATTGAAAATTTATGTTTTGAATGACTGAGATAAAATAAGGGGAAACTTAATAAAACATTTGATGGTAAAAACAAAATGACAAACAAGAAAAACAATAGCTAACATTTGGGAGAGCATTTACAATTCATGAGTTCTTTAAATGCTTATAGTCTTATTTAGCTTTATAAGTACCTGGCCCCTTAGACATAGAAATTTCTATAGCAGTATTTATACATATATACAAAATTTAATATATGGGAATTATATATTTTTATATATGAGAATTATTTATTTTTACTTTATCATTGTTTGTAGACAAAAACAAATTTTTAAGCAAGACAAATGAAGGTACAGATTATGTTATGGATGTAATCTTTCACTTACTATAATAAAGTAGACAGATTTTACCTGTTGACATGGTGATTGCTCCATTTTAAAAAGAGAACAAAGGAACACTCAAACACACACACACACACACACACACACACACACACACACACACACACACACATCAATGACTGATTCCATTAGGAATGATGTGTATTTGTCTATGTACGTTTAGGGCATCCTATCCGCAATGGTTACTTGTCTATTCTTGTGCAGGAGACTAGAGTAGATGCTACCTAGGAATTTTGATGGGGTCTTGATAAAGATTTCTTTTACCATTTACTAAAAAAACAAAACTTATATACAAATATTAAAGAATAACAACAACAAAAAGCTGAGTTGGATTGCAACTTACTGCAAAAACACCCACTGCTGCTAGCTTCCCGGCTCAAAAGGCCACACTCCTCCTCGCTCCAGTGAAGAACACTAGACAAATGAGACAACTGAAGAAAAGGGACAGACAAATCATCTATCCCAGGAAACGGAGTGAAATGGCATATGGGTATATTATCTAAAAAATTTTATGTCTTCCTAAATGTTTGTTTCTGCTTTTCTCTAAAGATTTAACACTATTGGTCTTCTAATAGTCCCAGTTCAATTAAAATTTAAAGCTGACTTTGGAGTTAGAGAATGGCTCTCCCCTTCTTTAAACTCAAGCATGTTGTTAAAAGGAAAATGCAAACTCCCTGTATCATGCCAGAAGAAAAGAGCCATCTTCTGCTATGGGACAGGAGAAAAGCCAAATTAATTAAGGGACTATTCTATTACTAATCTCAACTCTTTTATTCTATTCTGATTCTTTAAACTTTTCTTAAAGTATGAATTTTATATCAAAATTTACAAGATTAATATATATATTGTTAAGATATGAATGGTCATATCGAGTACTAACTAATTCTGGAAAGAAAAAAGGCTTCAATTAGCTGCATATATATGTCTTTGTGTTCGAGTCTCTTAACAGTTTTCTGCAGGAATTCACGGCCAGGCCTAACATCAACTGAAGTCTCCAGGAAGAAGATGGGGCCCCACAACAACAACAATTCCACGTGGACAATAATAACATCACTAAGCTGACAAACATCATCTACAAATCAGCTTTGAACTACAAGGTGCTCAGAGCAATTTTGAGATGACTAGCTGAGATGATCCAGTCTCAAAGACTACTTGAATAAGGATTTGAGATAAACCCTGAACTTTGGCATTATACACAGACTGGATAATGAAGGATATAGTTACCTTTCCTAGAATTTGATAATTAACCTAAAATTTTTCTTTTCAGGATAAAGATACCTTCGCCAATACCCAGCAGGAAGCAATTTTAAGAATACGACGCCCACATTCCCAAAGGGGTGGTGTGGGGTGGGTGGTTATTTTTTTGGTCTTTTAATGGGTTTTGGGTCTGGGATAATTTTCATTGATTAAGGGGGTTGGTTACAAGTTGTTGTCAAGGGTTAGGAAAAGGGCTAAGCAAAGGAGATTAGATTTAAGGTTCTTGTTTAAAAAAAAAGAAAGAAAAGAAAAGAAAAATGTAAATACATTGGATTGGATTGTTTTATATTGTATACAAATTATATATATTGAAATTGATATTGTTAGAAAATGCTATATGTATATTTCTAATTGTACTTATACCATTCATTTAACAATGTAATGCAATTTTCTGATCCTTGAATGTTATTATTACCAACTATTAGGATATAAAGAAATGAAAGTTAGTAGTTAGACATTATAATAGAACTTGTAGTCATATTAGGTATGTTTTCAAGACTGAGCAGATATATTTTAGATAGACAGGTCATCTTCAAACCCTTCAGAGATCTACAGAATATGGCACTTAAAATGTTTTAATAACTTAGAAAATTTTTCTTTTTTGTTATGACTATGAGACATGTCGGCTCCTGGCAGTACCAATCTACTTCAGAGAAAATATGGGCATTGAAAAAACTGCAATTGGAGTTAACTTTCATTGTGGCAAAAGTTAGCCACTGGACAACAAAGTATCCTCGAATCAACTGCTGACAAACAGGACAGACAGGACACGAAACAAAGGACTACTGATTCTTGCCAAAACAAGTGTGGTTATGGCTTTATCAAAAGGCATCTTCTGAGGCCAGGACAATATGGCACCATCCTTGAAGTGGCCTTCGCAATCCGGAAAAGGTACAGTGCCTTTTTCTTCGAAGGCAGCTGAACAGGCAGTGGGCCGATGGCTTCTGATGTGCTATGGAACAGCAGCTGAAACAGTTATTCTTGAAGGGTAATTAAGCTCATGCCTCTCAATAGTAGAATGGCATTTAATAGAGGGATGTGGAGAAGAACAGGATGCTGAGATGAAGCCACATACACACACAGCCAAGAAGAATGGCCAGCTGAATTCAAAAAACATCAACAATTTCCAGAATTTAAAATCCTGAATCATGACATGACACTAGTGGAATTCAGGTGTTTTCTGGTACATGGACTTTTCTCACCCAATGTGAGGTTGAACTGTTGGCCTTGTGTACATCGTACTTCACAGAGGAGTCTGTCAAATACGCTAAGCCTATAGGCTGAAGATAATGCCCCAAAACTGTAGAGAAACCTCAGATGACTGTCTAGGCAGCTGGCTGTTTCTGTCAACTCACAATTTTTTGGAAGTTGCTTGCATGTACTTCCTGTTTTATTTTTGTTAGCTAATATTATTTCCTTCTTGGGTCTCTGAGGGAGTTGAAGATTAGTTAGTTATAGTTGAAGATTAATTAGGATAGAAAGTGAATTAGATACATTTTGGACTTACCAAAATAGGATAGATAATGGAATTATTTTCTCTGAATTTGTCAAATACAAATGGACTAGACATTGTTTAGGTATTTATTACTTGTATATATTGTATATAGTTATTGTACTTTTGTATATAGTTTTTCTTATGTTTGTTATAAGCTTTTTCCTTTTTTCTTTTTATTAAAATAGAAAAGGGGAAATATGGTGATATTTTATTTTGTACTAAAATGTTATTTGTATGTTAATAAATAAAGTTTCCCCGGGGATCAGAGGTATTAGCAAGCCATAGGAAAGCTGGGTGGTGGTGGCACACGCCTTTAATCCCAGCACTTGGTAGGCAGAGCTAGGTAGATCTCTGTGTGTTCAGGGATACAGCCAGCATTGGAGACACACGCCTTTAATCTCAATACCAACCATAGAAGACCTGGAGGTCTGTACATACAGGCAGTGACGAGGTGGTCATGTGGTTGGGTTTACAACCAATGAGAAGGCAGAACCGAAAATCTTTATAAAGACTTTAACATAGGAAGTAGCTCTCTTTCGGAGAGGTAGGACCACCGCAGGAGGAAGGGTAAGGTTTTAGCTCTTAGCTCTTAGCTCTGAGCTCTTGGCTTTCTTCTTTGCATTGGTTCTGTGTTTCTTATTTAATAAGACGGTTGGTTACATCTACACTCCACCTCTTCTCCCTGGCCTTGTCCTGTCCATCACTAATGTAAACTCCACCCCTTGGACTAAAACACTCTTTTCAATTGGCTACTGGACCAGTGACAGAATCCCATAACTTTCCCCCTTTTTTGTCTAAGTAAGAAGGAAAGGTTTTAACTCTAACATAGTAAAACCATATACAATAAGAATTATTATCAAGTATTGTCCAAATAGAAAGGAAAGGTAATAACCTTAACAAAAATGAAACTACATACAACAAGAACAATTATCAAGTAAGAAATACAGTCTCAATGTCTAGTCTATAAGTAATTGGCAAATTTATAGAGATTACTCCATTAGCTATCCTCTCCTGAAGAGTCCAAAATCTGTACCTAATATTCGTTTTGTCCAGGTTTGGGAGAATCGTATCTCTGTCTAGTCTTCAACCCCATCAAAGACCTGAGAAGGAAATACTATTACCTGAGTAAGCAGGAAATACATAGCAAGCAACTTCCAAAAATATAAGAAATGACAGAAACATCTGGCTGCTTGGACAGTCACCCAAGTTTCCTCTGTAACTTTGGGGCATCCATCTTTGGCCTACAGGCCTAGAATACCTGACAGACTTTTTTTAGAAGCAGGAAATTTTGAAGGACTGTCCTACTCTGTCTTGGCAAAGTTCAGCAGTCATTTTTTCTTTGTGTCCTGCTTGTCCAGTCTGGACAGCATACTGTCAGCTGTCTAGGCAAGGGCAGTTTCTTGCACAAATGGCTATCTTTTGCCACAAAGAAAGCAAACTCAGAGTTTCTTCAATGTCCATCATCCTTTTTTGAAGTAGATCCATGACACCAGGAGATGTGTCTCATGTAAAAAAAAAAGCCCAAGTTATTAAAACATTTTAAATACTCTATTATATAGGTCTTTGATATACATATCTATCTAAAATATGTCTCTGTATGATCTTGAAAACATAGCTAACATGACTATAAGTTTGACAGTTATGGGTGACTCTTAACTTGTATTTCTTAATCATGCTAAATAGTTTGTAAAGATAACTTTCAAGGACTGAAATTTATATTATATTGTTAAATGAGCTGCATAGGTACAATACCTTAACAAGAGTAGAAATGCATGTTCAGTATGTTCTAAAAATAACCTTAAATTTGTATCAAGATACAAAAATATCTTAAACAGAAGTAGGAACATATATACAGTATAACAAAAATAACCTTAATTTGTATCAATATAAAAAATCCATACCAATGTAAAATATTTAAGATTAATAGTTGCTTTTTTAGTTTAAAAGTAGATTTAATAATCTACTCTTTTATCCTATCATTTTTTATCCCCCCCTTTTTTTCAGAACGAGATCCTTTTTTTCTGACCACACCCAGTAACAACTTGTATCCAAACCCCCTACACAATGACAAATATCCATAATCTAGTGTAAAACCAAAAACAACCCACCCCACCTCTGGAGAATGTGGATGTGATGTTATTAAAATTACTTCCTGCTGTCTGAGCGGTGATGGCATCTCTAGGGGACCCTGAAAAAACCAAAACAATGGACAAGTCCTACGAAGGCTAGCTGTATCATTTCTTGCCAGTCTCTGAGTAATGGGAAAGTATAGGGCTTGTCTGAAATCCTGGCTGGAGTAGTGCATGAGGGTGGATCATCTCAGCTAGCCACCTTAGAGTTGTCCTGAGCAGTTTGTAGTCCAAAGCTGACCTTTGGGTGGTGTTTATTAGTATAGCGGCATCACCACAAGCCAGGCAGAATTGTTGTTGTGGGGCTCCATCATCTTTTGGGAGACTACAGAGGTTGCTGCTAGGAATGTTTATTGTACTCTGCAGAGAACTTAAACATATTAAATGTCATAGGTTGTAAATCTTGGGGAGGTTAAAGGTCTATGATCTATTAAATACACCTAGGATACACAGGCTAGGTAACATTTCACCTTTCTGGGTCTTTGAGGGAGTTAAAGTAATTAGACTTAAAGTTTCCCTTAGTTATGACAAAAGGTAAAGATAAGATAGATAATAGAATATTTTCTCTAATTTTGCCAAATATAAACGGATTTAATATTGTAACTGTAATTCTTACTTAATAACTATTTTGGTTGTATATAATTTTACTATGTTAAATTTAAAACTTCCCCTTTTAATTAGGCAAAAAGGGGAAATGATGTGAAATAATTCTTCTGTACACTGTGAAGATTTGTCACTCGGCTTGCTTTAATAAAAAGCTGACTGGCCAGTAGCTAGACAGGAAGTATAGGTGGGACAGCCAGACACAGAGGAGGATGGGGAGGAGGGCAGAGTAAGAGGAGTCACCAGCAAGACATGGAGAGGAAACAGGAGGTACAAGATGAAAGAGAGGTAACACCATGTGGCAGAAGGTAGATGAATAGAAATGGGATAATTTAAGTTGTAAAAGCTAGTTAGTGATAAGCCTGAGCCATTGGCTGAGCATTTAAAACTAATTTAAGACTCTGTGTCGGTTATTTGGGAACTGATGGGTGGACAGGACAGAAAAACTCCGCCTACAGGGTCTTTCATTTTCTACCACAAAAACCATGTGTTGGTATACTAAGCATGTCCAACTTAGTCAGCCACAGAGCCACCATACTGATCTTTGTGGATGTGACAGCTATGCCTTTATCACTTCAAACTGTCTTGTTGTATAAGCAAACAAATGCTATTCCAAACTAAAACCCCTCACGCTGCAACTACCTTCATGTTCGACGTGCACTAGTGCCATCTCAAACGCCTGTGAGGAGTTAGCTTCAGCAGGTCCTCCAAATATGCTGAGTCCTTCAGAAATCATCAGGCAAAGAGGGCCACTTCTTTAGGTTTAAACAGAATCCCGACAACATCTCCCTGAGAAGCGGTGCTTCTCATGTGCTCGCAGCATGTTCCGCTCACTGCCTGTTTACATCCTGTGCCAACTCAGCTGGTGTGTAATTAACATGATGTCTTGATAACCTGCTGTCGTTTGCAGCAACTTCAAGTCATGATTCTGACACTTCGACAACAAGCAGTGAACACCTGATACGGGGCCAACACGACATAGATGTCTACTTCAGTTTCCAGTGATGTCACACAGTCAGTCGTTTTCCTAATCCCAGGGCTCTTCAGGCTACCACTCCAGGGTTACGTCTTTAATGTGGCAACACTGCTTTGTACCTTATGGCACTAAAGATCCCTAGTGATTTTTAAGATACCTGTTTATGTTCAGATGATGAACTGTGGTTATATGCATTAATTTAATAATAACCATATGGAACAGGAAATATGAGCTTTGACTCTACTGTCTAACGGAGCAGGATTTGGTTGACTCCATCTCACACTAGACTAGTCCTGAGACTATTACACTGTGCCCCCGTATACACTTTATCTTATCTGTTCTGTGAGGGAAATAGTAACACCTCCTCTGGCAGGCTTATTCTGAACAGTAAATAAAATCATGCATTAAAAGTGCATTAGGCAAATGTGTGCCACAGGGTAATCACTTAATAACAATCAGATTAAATAAATAAAAGATGTGTTAATACTTAAGTGCCTCAGGAAAATTTGGATTCATCACAGAAATGTACAGTATTTGGTATATACAGCTATTTGAATAGATATTAGAAAATTGTAAGAGAAATAATTCCACTTAGTTAAATTAAAAATTGCTTCAAATCAATGACCAAGTATATCCTGAAGCTGATTACCTGAAGAAAAATTGTGTCAAAGATATCCAATTCTTATTATAATATGAATTATAATATGATATCAGAAGTAGTTTATACTAGTTATGCTTTCCTAAATCTAATAAATACTAAAACATTGGGGAAACATAAAAAATATATAACAAAGTTTAATTTTGGTAGGATTTCAAATATATTCTTTGTAATTGTTCTTTTAATTTATCTTGAACAAAAACTTACCTTCATTTTTAAAATGCAGTCTCTTAGTTATTAAAATAGATTTATTAATGTATATATACCAGGGTTAGGATATAAACCTAAGCAGGAAGCTAAACAACTTCTCAACATTAACAGATAATTTTGCTTTCTGATTTTTTGACTCTAATTTAAATTGACATTTTTGTCTCTGATTTTCATGTTTATATGAGTCTCTGAAAAGTCTTTTCACCTCAGTGGCTCTTCAAGTGCTCACTTGGAACAATGACTTTGCAGCTGGCCAAACCTGACTCTCAATCAATTTTTATGAGTACAAATTCTTGGGCTGATGGCTGCATCTCCAGCTATATCACTCACATAATCCACACTCACACGTGGTGATGAGATTCACATTATCACCAGAGTGCCATTGCGCCGATGGCAGCAGCAGAAACAGCAGGGTATACTGTCCTCCCTATGAAAAACGACTCCTTCACCTTTCAATAATGCAGCCTGCAGGTATGGACCTACAAGCTGTGTGCAGATAGAATGAGAGACGTCTTTAAAAACACTAATAAAAACTACCCAGTTTCTCCCAATGGGTCATTCCCATCGAATCTCCATACATATCCATCTTGATTTTGAAGTGAGAGCATTCAATTTGTCTTCCCATTACATTTGGAATTGGAAGGAAGATTCAATTGTGTTTGAAACTTCAAAAAGTTATCAGAGTACTGGCATATATATTTCAACACATTTAGGCATGGGATTCTCCCTGTGTGTGTTTCTTTCTATCTATCTATCTATCTATCTATCTATCTATCTATCTATCTATCTATCTATCTATCTATCTATCTACCTACCTACCTACCTACCTATCTACCTACCTATCCATCTACCTAGCTACCTGTGATATCTGATATATCACAAGTTTAATAAATTCTAACTAATTCAAGTTTAGTAGAATTTTTCTTAAATTTAAATTAAGGAGCATATGGACTTAACAACTACTTTGATTCAAGTTGGATTTTACCTTTTAAAATAAAACACATATTTTAACTCATCTTGAAAAGTTAGCTACACATTTAACGTCCCACAAAAACATACTACATTATAATTTTGAAATATTCCAATTCCTTCTTCTGTTTCTAAATTCTCTAATAAGTGATATTCGAAGTATATATACATTTATGTTAAGATTTTTTTTATCATGTGACTATTCACTAGAAAATAAGATAGGCAGCAATGATGATCTTAAACCTTCACAATATTCAAAGCATTAGGTCAGCATTTGACTTTTCAAAGCCAGTTTCTAGGAGCTTAATTTTCATATTGAACCAATAAATACATTGGAATCTTTTAGACTACTGCCATTTACCGGGTGCTCAGACTAACAAATGTTGTCTGACCATCCTTTAAAACACACTTTCATGTTTTCCCCACATATTTCCATCAGTGAAACTGAGAGCCAGCTTAGTTTGTTCAAAAGCAGTTTATCCCCCAAATCATCTACTGAGATTAAGGAATTATCTGAGATTCTATACGAAGTCCTAAAACATAACTGAAAAAGAAGCTTTGTTCCCATGAAAAGTCAGTAGAATGCTTCCAAATGACTTGGCAATGACAAATCACAGTGATAAACCTGTCCAATTAGGTGCAGAGGAGACATCTATAAAAGGAATGAAATTAAAATATCCAGAAAGACTTATATTCAAATTTATTCATAAGCATATTTAGATTTTTGTGCCACTGTAAAGGCACAACTTGAAAACTGTGGAAGATGTTTAATAGGGACATTTAATAGGAATGGTTTGGGGGTTAGACCATTGAGAACTGTGAGTAGAGAGCAACTACCTGTACTTTAGACCAAAAGGGTGTGTGTGTGTGTGTGTGTGTGTGTGTGTGTGTGTGTGTGTGTGCTGTATACACCTGTGAATGCACACATGCATACATTTTATTATTACTCTAAACCACACAAGAAATGTTTACACTTTAGCCAAGCATAAAATAGACTGGTGATCTGCCCTGTAGATACAACTACTTCTGACTGAATTTTAACACTTTTCATCAAGACACCATGCTACCATGGAACATCAATAATTCCCCAGCAACTGATGGATGATTATGTCTCCAGAAAACAGCACATGATAATTTTCCTCCATTGGCACTTCCCCATATCATTCTTATCTAGCCCAGTTAAGCTTGCCTAATGTGTGGTAGGAATCAATGAGATTTTACAGGCTATTCTGTGTTAGGATTCCAAGAGTGGTTCTCTTTTCATATATTTCTACTGAGAATGAAATAGTTTGAATTTATCCTAAAATGAAATGACTATTTCGGAAGCTATGCTTTAATGTAACTAGAACTTAATGATTATGTTCTCTGAACAAAGGTTGATGATGATTTTTTTGAAAGGTCAGATGATTACATATACCAATAATCTATATTCAGAACCCAGTCACTGACAGAGCAGACAATTGGATTTAAAAGGACATTATGTGAATATATAACATACATATTCATATCAAGTGAGAGTGAATGGACCACAGCTCATCTGCACATTACCTGAATGACGCAGTTTTTTTTTCCCCCCAAGGGATTGTCTTAGCATCCTTTAGATCCTTTTAGGAAGCCTCGATTGCCAACACAATTTCTATAATATTAAATTTTTTTTTTGCCTTTTCCACACTGACTTCCCAGTGGCACTTTGCAGTGACTATTGAATTTGATGCTATAACTGGCTGAACACAGAAGCTGGCAAAGGGAAATTCTAGTACACCAGACAATAAAGCAATGTATAGAACAGAATGCTGGTCATTTCATTATAAGCTGCTTGGCTTGTTGTTTGATATAAAAGCATTATTTGTGTTGGCATACAATGAATTCAGTACTTCTTTATTTTCAAATGAATTATTTAAAATAATTCTCAACTTTAATTTCGAATGCAGGATTATTAGAAATAGATATGACACAAACAAATAACAGTGTGAGAGTCAGTGTCGAAAAGCAATTACTTAACAGGAAAATACATGACTGACCTGAACAAGAACAAAGTAACGCTTTTTCCATCTTTTCCAAACCTTCTGTCCAAGGGCATACAGATACCTGGTAAGAAAAACAAAAGGGTATATAAATAACAGTGCAGCTCTCCATAGCCATAGGTCTTCTATAGGTATTTATGAGACCAGCCTGCTAAAGGCAAAGTTTAGTTTATCTGAAATCGGAGACAACATGCAGCTTCTGTGTTACAAGACGGCTGTGCTGATTCTCGATTCCTGAAAGGGAATTGATTTATGTGGCTTACAATCTTTCAGTCCTTACAACAAATTGAACGAAGTAGGAGTTAGAAAGGATAATCAAAGAACCAGTTGGAATTTTATTTTCGCACATGTTTCGTAGGAGATACAGAGGCTATGAGCGAAGGAACTTGTACTGAATTCTTCAGTGCTCAGATGACTGGAGCTAATGAGTGTGGCCTGAGGAGGAGGTAGATACAGAGCCAAGAATCCAGGGTGAAAGGTCATTGTCCAGCTGGGTGACCTTGCGATATGCCTGCACCAATATCCATTCCCATTTCTTTGTCTATTAGAGGACAACACTGGGGGTCCTGATTTCCACATACCTTGGCAGCTCTGTCATTTTGAGATTTACGTGGCTTATGGAAGCTCTTCGACTGAACATTCTTTTTTTCACTATGAAACTCAGCTAATAAAAAAAAGGTGACATGATTTGGTTTAGCATAATTTCAGCTATGGCTTTTAATTTTGCATGATGTCTATAATCTGAAATGAAATGATTAACCTGGTCATGCCTTTGAACAGAACCCCTTTGTTGTATGTGTTCATATGTGTATGGAAATGAATGTACATGCTCTTGTGTGTATGTTCATGCGTAATCCAGAGGTCAACCTCAGGGGAGCTATTCCTTTTTGCTTTTTGAGTCAGGGTTCCTTGATGGCCTGGAGCTTGCTAAGTAGTCTAGGTGGGCTGGTCAGTGAGCTCGATGGATCTTCCTGTCTCTGCCTTCTCAATCCTGGGATTAAAATCATGTGAAATTATGCTTAGCTTCTTGATCTGGGTTCTAGCCACTTTACCTACTGAGTTATTTCCCCAGCCCTGAGAATAGAACTTCTGTTCTTACCAGTATAGAGGTTATTCAAATGAACTTAATCTATGTACAGTAGAAGTAATAAGGAATGTCACATCTAAGACTTAGAGGACTGACCTCTCACAATTTCATAGCAGAAATTTTGGCTTCTGTTTTATAACCCACTTTATAAAACAAAACAAACTTTTCTTTTTTCTTTCTTAAAAAAATACTAATATGGGATGCTTGTGAAGGTATAGTAGATGTATGGACATTGACTTCAATACCAGTGGGAGTATAACAGGAACCCTTTCTCCTGAGAAATAGCATGCCAAGATGAAGAAATGCCTAACTTTTTATTATGGAGTTACTCAGGTAATAGAGTCCCACATAATTAAGTATGTCTACAAGGAAACATGGGATACTACAATTTTTATTAGTGAAAATTGGTGACAAATTCTCAAAGGTAAGGGATGTATTTACTAAATGCTAATATGGCATATTCATAGAAAGAAATAATATCTTGACATTGAAATTATGATTTTGATAAAGTTAATAAAATATAGAAAACATTTTATTCCATAATGTTATATGAAAGGGTCAGGATTAAACATTATACCCATACTTTATGATTTGGGATTTCTAAGAACAAACAGGAAATAAATATTTTAAATATTAATAACTATAT
Organism: Peromyscus eremicus; assembly: GCF_949786415.1. Classification (NCBI taxonomy): domain Eukaryota; kingdom Metazoa; phylum Chordata; class Mammalia; order Rodentia; family Cricetidae; genus Peromyscus; species Peromyscus eremicus. The sequence goes on from NC_081418.1 coordinate 35,294,818, forward strand.
TACCTGAGGAGTAAAATTATGGCAGACTTAACTTTCCTTACGTCATAGAATTATGTTAATTTAACCTTACTATGTTTTCTACAATATCAGAATTGGGAAAAAGAACTAAAGAGCTATTAAAGTTCAAAACAACTGGGCTCTTGAATTGGAAGTATCACTCAAATGGCCCAATCAATTATTCATTTGCTTTCCGACACATCAGCTAAGTGTGGTGAGTTCCTCTCTAGCAATCACAATGTCTGTTTTTGTGGATGTAATGTGGACTCATTTAGACCCTGGTGGAGATGTCGGCTCTTCTTGTTCTCACCTGTTCACTGTTTCTTCCCAAGGTCCCCTAAACGCCCTTTCTTTTAGCCCCTAATTTCTCTTCTGTGGTTGTGGTGATAGGTGTTCAGCTGCTCTCTTTCTGTCTTTTCTATATAATTTCCCTCTCCTGAAATGCACACACCCACGTTCCTATTGCAGGGTTAACAACAGTGACCCAAGGAGCTTGCTACTGTGGACACGACGGATGCTCTCTATAAAAGGGCACTGGCAGGATGTGTACTTAATAGCGGCTCAGGAGCCACAGAGGGCACTGGGAATAACCTCTGCCCGTGACCACAGCCTGCTTCTCAGCTCTCTCAAAGCATCTCACTTTGCAGAGTGCTGGGCAGATGGGTCACACACAAGTGAAAGTGAGTAGAGAGATACATGAACCATCATTACCACATGCAAATTAGTGTGAGTGTTCTAACAGTGTAGGTTCTGTATGAGGAGCACTAGCCAGCTGAATGTCATTCAAAATGATGCACCAATGAATTTTGAAGAACAACTCCTAGTTTCTCTGCAAACGGGCGATAGAGATGTGTGTGAATATACACGTACAGCATTTGGAGACTAGTGGATGATTTTAGAAGGAGGAAGAGTGAAAGAAAATTGGGTACTGAAAGCAAGATATTTGGATGTTGGTTCCTGAAGTGTTTCAGCTATTGCACCATGAGAAAGAATTTGTTTGAACATACACATTAAGTGACAATTGTCCAAACACATCCAGAAATGAAATGGTCATAAGAATTTTATGGTCTCTACACATAAAAATGAAATAACAGTCAATGAAAGGTTACCAAAAAGGAAGTGTTTTAAACACCATGCAAAAAACACATACTACATTTTCCTTGTAAAAATTTCATTGGTGTGGTGGTGGCACACACCTTTAATCCCAGCACTTGGGAGGTGAAGTCATGTGGATCTCTGAGTTCGAGGCCAGCCTGGTCTACAGAGTGAGTGCCAGGCTAGCCAAGGCTACACAGAGAAACCTTGTCTGGAAAAAAAAATATTAGCCAAATAAAATTTTTATATAAAAATGGAAATGAGTGAAATATATAAAAAATATATAAATACTGAAAAAGATATGTTAAAGTTTACATGTGCCTTTTTTTTTTATCACAAGCATGTGATTGAGTCCCAAGGTCTAGCTGCCTTACTCTTGTAAGAACAGATTCTCTTCATAAGGAATGTATTTAAACATGTTTCTAGCCCTTTAAATATTTTAAAGCCTTTTTATATCATCTTGATGTCAGGAAATAGGGAAGAACTCATGCAAGAGGAGAAACCTTTTCATATAAATGATTTTGTAAAGAACTTAGTTGTCTTCAGGTTTAAGAAAAAAACCTTAATTCATCAAAGCCTTGAAGACAGCAAATTACACACCATGTTCATTCAAGACTGATGGTGGAGATCACTGCATTGTGGTTTCTGTTTTGCAACATTTGAGGTACCTATTAAAGTGGGACAAATGTGTTTAGTCAATTTATGATCCTTATATTTCTCCTGTGGCTTTTGTTCATCTTTGATTGTGCTTTCACTTAGAGATAGATATTTTTCTGCTGTAATGTATAGAATGTGATGCCCATCATCTAAGTAGTCCATTGTTTATTTAAATAGCAGGCCATGTGTGATTATATTTTTCAAGTAAAGGTGTCTATGAAAGGGTGGTGGGTTTTTCTCTTTGGTTTTGTTTTTCATATTTTCACAAATTCCCTTAAGATGTTGTTTGTTATCCATCCTAGGTTGTAATTAGTCTGTGATATATTTTAACTCATGATTCTCCTAAGTAGAAGCCCAAGGGCAGATGATATATCCCCCAATATTTGCTGTTTTGTCAACATAGTTTGAAAATGTTAATGTTAAAATGTTTAACAGAAGAGAAACATGTAAGAAATATTAAGTACCTCATGTGTATATCCAAAACACATTTTCATCTCTCTGGAAGAGATATAAGGAGGTAGGATAATCAGCAATCAACTGTATATTTCACAGTATAACTTGATGTACTATGGATATGTATATATTATTTCAAGTTCAATACATCTTCATGTCCCCATCAGTGATCCATTTGGCCCTTCAACTGAAAGTACTGCCTTCTAAGGGAAATATCCAAAGATACCAGATAATGTAATGTCAATGAGACTTATGGGTTTTTTTTTGTTTTTTTAAATTATCTGTTGTGTATGTGTAATGTGTAATATGATTAGGCTATGTCAGATATATGGAGACAGGAAGAAAACTTTGAGGGTTCTATTTTGTTTCATATTCATGTGGTGATCAAGGTAATGTTACCAGCCATGCACACCACAGACATTTCCCACTAAGTTGTCTCACCAATTCTCAAATAAGATTAAAGATCACATCACTGAAATATTGTCTTTTCAGATTGTAAACATTTTAATCAAAGTATAGAGTAAAATGGGAAAACTGAATCCTATTGCAAATGAAAAAAAAATAAAAGGAACTAAAATTTATACAGTAAGTTCCTCCCACCCCTTCTGAGATGTGTCAGGTCAGTGGGGTCTGAAAGAGTTCCACAGATAAATTGGTAATTTCTAAACAGGATCCTGGTGAATAGATGCCTTAATAAAGGTACTTTCACTTCATTCGGGGTTGACTGATTATCAACATTAATTTGGAACAGTGAATTTCATCTGACCTTTCTAAATAATCTATAATACTGCAGCCAAAAAACTATCATAACTTAAAAATCTATGGTAAATTATTCATAAATATTTCTCTGGGGGTCTTATAATGTAATTTGTAACATAACTGCACGTCATACCATTTGTTCATTAATTATAGGCTTAGATTTATCTAGAGGAGATTTTCTGTAAATTATTTGTATTTCAATAATTACTTTTACTTTAAAATCCTTCATATTAAAAACTAGTTAAACTACCACTGACACCAAAAGAAGATTGGACACAAGATGAGATGAATAAAAATGAATTTTTAATGGTGAAAAAAAGTAATGAATGCATGAAGAACAATAATTTACCAATATTGTTTTAAAATGAAAACTTTAAACTCACATAGCAAGAAATGATTAGACTGCCATTAAAAGAGATGCTAAAAATAATAATAAAAAATGATCCTCTTGTGACCACTACTGCAATCAACTTGTAGAATGACAGGTTCCTTATGCCCATCATGTTCAGTCCTTTCCTCATATCCTCAGTCTGTGTATGAGTCTATTTCTGACATTACAGTTCATTCTGTTTTCTACAATGTCACTGGGATTATATAGCATACAACATTTTGTGTCTGAGTTCCTTCCTTTAGAAAAACACTTCTGGGGTTCATTTTTCTTATTACGTGTACAGGGAGTCTGTTGCCATTTATTGCTAAGCAGCATACTCCACTGTATGAATGTACTCACAAGTTGGCACACGTGTGTGAGTTATTTTCACACTTTGGCTTATGAAGAATAAAGATGCCATGAACATTTGTGTGTAAGCCTTTAGAGTTTCCATGTTTTCGTTTCTCTTGTTCTAGTGTCCGAAACTAGATTGCTGTGTCATACTGAAAGTGTTTAACTGTGTGAGAAATTGCCACACTTTTTTTCCAAAGTGACTGTGGTGTGCTGCACTGCCACTGAAGTGAGTGAGAGTGCACCTTGCTTTTGTAATGATGAAAATCACTGCTAAGGAGTACTCTGGGTATGTGGGCATTCTGACTCCATAGCTATTTCTCATGTGATTAAATTGAATACTCTGAACAAAGGCAAGGGCCTTTACCTCCGTCTTGAGTACAGTGAAGAACTCCTCGAACACTTTCCCTGTTAAATGAGCTTTTCAGTTTTCAAGGCCCTTTTAATGTTTAAAATTCAGAAGAGTCTATATATTCATTACAGATTATTGGGATTATTGGGAAGGGCTGGAGTATGGAGGAGTGAGGAAAAGCAGCACAAATTATTATTATATAAACACCAGGCAGTCCATTGATCAGAAAACATCTTACAAAAATCAAAACACATTCTCTCTCAATCCATCTGAAGACCTAGTGTGGCTACTGAATCACCAACTTGCCATTTATTCATTTTTTTAAAATGTTCAATGCAAGGTATCACATTACTTCTTTAATGGTATCTATATCCCAAAAGCTTTTTGCCAATTTTAGGAAAATAAGAAAATTTATGCTGAAATTATGTTTTACTAGATAATATGTGTTACATCCTATATATTAATGTTGGGATACTCGTCAATTACTGAAAAATGAGTTACTCTCTCTAGACAGACTGTACCAGATCTATACTAATTTTTAGGGAATTTGTACACAATAAATGACTTCAAATAGTGATAAAAGATAATTCCACATTTCTTTAATGATTTAGAAAGGGCCTCAGGACATCTTGGGACCACTACTATAAACACCAATTATAACTGCCTAATGTTCAACAAAAAGTGTGGTTGATTGTTTTAACTATTTGACATAAAATGGCAATATCATTAGACACATCCTTGAAAGCTATTTACTTGTTTTTATTTGTGTTTTAAAACAGTAGTATATTTTAGAAGTCAAGTTTACATTTCCTCTTGCCATTCAAATTTTGAACAAAGTGGTGTCTCACTGCTCTATGAAACTGGGTTCTACCAAACAAAGGTGGGGTTATCAGTAGAACCGTTCCTCATCTTAGATGGGACAGGATTTGCTTAGAGCACTAAGGGTCTGCTGCTGACTGCATGATCAACTAAATAATAAAGTTGTTTTTAAACAGTATGAAAATCAGACTTGCTAAATACTTGTCAAAACGGGAACACACACTTTCATCTTAGTGGCAATTTACAAATGCTGTGTAATAAAGTTAAGTGTCACCTAGCATGACACAAGCATTCTCTGATGAGCACTGTAATCTTTCCCCTACTTTTTTTTAAAAAAAAATGAGAGCAGATGCATTTATTTATTTTGTTGAGGAGGCTTACATTACTCATTTTCAACACCATAGAATTTTGCTTTAAACAAAACATTTTAAAAATCTTAATTTTTTTTTAACAAAACACAAATAAAAGCAGTTTTCATAGTCATGCTCCATGCTTTACTCCACTCAGAATATGGCCATAGGAGAAAGGTTCCCTAGTTAGAGTTACATTTGATCCAAGAATTATTGAAGAGGGTTCAAAGGAGATACTGCATGGCACATCTTCTTACATACTGCCAGTACTATAGCAAATTTCCCCATTGAAATGTCTCCAGTGTACCGCAGTACTCATGTAACTGGAGTATCTGGGATTATTTGAAAATAACTGCTCAGATACTATTTAAAAGTATTTGCTTTCATCAATACACCCAACTTAAGTGTTAATAAGTTGCTCTCTTTGAATAAAAAATTATCTGCTTAACTTTAAAATCTTCTCTTCTTACACTGGATTAGGCAACAAAGAAATTAGCAGCCCTGACACAATGCTGGGGCTTAACACGGAAGCATAAAGCCTTGGAGCATTTGGTTTCATAAGTCAGCCCAAACACAGCAAAGCTCTTACAGACTGACTGCCTCAGCCAGGGAGAGTTCTGTTGGAGAGCATGATTTTTTCTTCCAAAGAATCACTGTCAAGAGGGAAGACAAAAAACAACTAAATTATTCCTGTTTCCTGGTCTGTGATATACTTTTGTGTATTCAACAACCCTATGAGGTCATATTGTATCTTCAAGTATCAGAGACATAGAATGCCAGACTCCACAATTTTTTTTTTTTTTTTTTTTTTTTGGTTTTTCGAGATAAGGTTTCTCTGTGTAGCTTTGCGCCTTTCCTGGGACTCACTTGGTGGCCCAGGCTGGCCTCGAACTCACAGAGATCCGCCTGCCTCTGCCTCCCGAGTGCTGGGATTAAAGGCATGCGCCACCACCGCCCGGACAGACTCCACAATTTTTTAGTGTCTATTTAAAATATGCTTCTAGGGGAAAGTTTAAAAAGAAAAGAAAATGATGATAGTATTTGCCTACTTGATCTTTCTCTGCTCTCTTTCTTCTCTCTTTCTCTCTCTCTCTCTCTCTCTCTCTCTCTCTCTCTCTCTCTCTCTCTCTCTCTCTCACTCATGGTCAAACCTCAAGACATAAAAGCTTCTACCCATAAGGTATACAGCATATTTTCAGCCTTTTTTAAAAAAAAAATCAATACTTTCACCTGGTCATTAGAGTATCTCATTTAAAAATGCACAGCCTCTTTGGAAGCAACACTGTTTTAAAAAGTCATCTGTTAACAAACCTGATGAAAAGATGAAAGCTCTACTTCAGCTACGTCTCAAGGTTTTCCTTTAGGAATGAATCAACCTAGGCTTTACAAAATCTCTCAGAATGTTCTAGGGCAACAAGAACAAAAACTTCTTTCAACTTATGGGGACCATCAACTGTATGTATTCTAATATCAAACATGCTACAATAACAGAGGTACATAACATGAAGTTTAGTAGAAAATAAACTTTAAGACAGACAAAGACGGGCGTAACTGCTAAGCTTGCTTTTCTTGACATCACTGTCACTTACCAAAGTATTTCAAATGCCATTCTGTGCAACATCCTGTTGAGTATATACTTAAAAAGATAAATTAAAATAAAACATTCTGGGAAAGTATTTCAAATGCCGTTCTGTGCAATATCCCATTGAGTATATACTTAAAAAGATAAATTAAAATAAAACATTCTGGGAATTATCTTTCTTTAAGCTGGTACCCTCAGAGGTATATTTTAGTAATAAATTAAGTATTTTCTATAATTACAATATAGTCCATGCTGATACACACATAAACATACACATACAAACATACATAATCAAAAAAGTTAATGAAATATGAAGAACTCATTTTTCTAATCAGTCTTAAAAGATTGAGATTAAACTCATCCTCTAACACAATACACATAGACTGTAGCATGTATTTTCCTAGCCATAGTAATGGCGTAGCTAATACTATACATATCATGTTTGGGATAGGAAATGGTTACAAGAAAGAAAAGGTCCCATTTAACCAAACACTTTAAAAACACTTTATACAACCTTTCTAACTTGAGGATTATCCAAAGAATGCTTTCAACACAAAAATTCTTCAAACACTTTACTAAATATTATAGTTTAGTTTCAATTAGAATGATGGCATACAATTCTAATATAAAAGAGAATATGACAATTTATTTGCATAGAGTCCATGCTGTGAGAGTTCATGGTTTTACTTTATGAGGAAAAATCATCACTAATGAATATTTGAAAAACATAATTGTATACAGAAGATGGGAATTATTCAGTGCTTGGGAAAAAAAAAGAACTATTACTATGGGTGGATCACTTATGAGTCCAGCTTTCTATTCAAAGAAACAGAACAATCAATCTACATGTTGAATAATAAAGGCTTTTCTTCTACAAGGCTTCATTTTTCAAGGAAAAATACAGAAAGAAAAAAATCAATATAGAGGGTAGTTTAGTCCTGGAAAGGGCTTTCTTAAAGAGAAACCCCAGTCAAGGTTGAAAGAGCAATTAATGCAGCCTCAAAAAGCTGGGCCATTCTGATAGAGTTCGGTTAACATGTGGCAGAAGTAATCATCCACTTGTGAAAATGATTTTCGGTTCATTCTCAAACACCTTTCAGACACTCATGATCCCATTTAACTGACAACAATACAGGCTATCTGTGGGCACCATTGCATTTGATGTGAAAACCAATGGGGACCAAATGCCCTCAGGCACTTGCAGTCATCCCGCACCTCCGCTGCCGCCGCCACATTCTCTGCTGCTTGCGTAAAAGGAATCCTTCTTTCACTACATTCTTTTCTTGCTTTTATTTAACTCCACAAGATTAAGCCTTTTTCTTTTCTTTTCTTCTTTTTTTTTTTTTTTTTTTTTTTTTTTTTTTTTTTTTTGGTTTTGTTTTCAGGCAAGGATGGGAAAAGAAACTGAATCAAGACAACACTGTGACCTGAGCATTAGGAAACCTAGAAGTAAATACTTTCTAGTTGGTTTTTATACTTCCTGTATTTGGACAGGAAAGAGTACAAAAGAACGGGTCTTCACCAAACAAAGTACCTGACAGTTGGAGAGAAGTTAGGGCCAAGAAAAAAACAGTAACTCTTAACTCGGAGTGAAAAGTTAAGTTTTCATGAGATCCAGGAGACACAGTGAGAGATGAGCGTGAGGGACAGTCTCCTTATTTTACTTAGGTAGTACTCCCTATAGAATCTAGAATGGAAAGCTATCGATCTCTTTTTAAGAGTTTTACCTTCTTATAGTTAAACTTCAAGCTGGCATCAGCATTTTAACAGCTGAATGTAGAAAAGTAACTTTATGTATCCAAACACATGTTTTAATGGTACATGTCCTCACAAAGGTGAACATCTTCAAAATTATACTAATGTCTTATTTTCTTAAAACATATTTTCATTGACAAACTATATGTATTATGACACACAGCATGCATTTAAATAAGCATATATTATAGAATGTCTAAATGAAGTTAATTAATATTGTATTGTCTTAATATATTCAGCCACAGAATGAATACTTCACAAAGGCACAATTCCTTGCTTTTACATAATTCAATTGTTCTTCTCTCCCCCTTCATATCCAGCAACTTTGTTGCTTTGTTAAACGCTAAGAAAAAGTTACTGATTTTCAAGCTGATTATAGGATGTCCCAGACATAATTTTGTCAAGATTATGGGCAGTCTCGACTTCCCTACCTGAGCCAGGCAAGCATGCCTGTATCACCTGGAAGAGTAATGGGTCTAGAAAATCTGCATGTCTCTGGGGCCCAGTTTGACACCTTCCTAAAGGAAGGACATTCTGTAGCACATGGCAAAAAGGATCCCAGATACTTGACACTTCAAAGAAAATTATTTGCTGTTATGCACTACTAAAGATAACTTCTCTTTAGGGTAGAATACCTCCCTAAAGAAAAATGATCAAATATGGCTGAACATTATACACAATAAGGTAATCAAACTTTTAGGTTTTCATTTCTATAAATGGAGATGCTAATTTGCCTTCTTCATACTTATAAGTTTAAGTGAAGTAGATACATGAAATGCTCATTTTCACAATCATCCTTTAACAGTAAAATCAGCAAGAAGACAGGCCGAGATTCAGTGTGTTCCACAGAGTGCACACTGGATCACTGGATTCTAGGAGGCATCATGAAAAGGAAGAGGTTTGGTGGGCAAATAAACACGACATTGAGTCATATGAAACTAAACAGGTTCTGTATGTGGGACTTCTAAGAGCCCATAGCAGACACTTTTAGTGAGACACGGAGAAAAATGTTGGGAGACAATAGTATGCATTGTGTCTCAAAACCTCAGAATCTTTCTCATAGAATGTGCTGTGGAAGCCCTGCCCTCTAATGTAGTCTTGGGGAAATAAGCCGGACAATAACCATGAGTAAGTCCTAAGCCATACAAGTATGCAACTGAGCTTTTACATTTTGTTTGGAATGAACTCATGTCCCAGTCACAGACTCCTTTTCACTTGTAAAGTGGCAAGAAGAAAGTCTGCTTTAAAATTTGGTTTTTATGATTTAGGATAACATCTGTCCATATACGTGATTCCTGAGAGGTCTCTCACCCTTCACCATTGCTTTGTGGGCTCAGTTAACAAGGATACAGGTTGGGAGCTCTGAAATTTTTCTAGGCTGACTCTACTGATTCATATTCTTATGACTTAGTTTGCAAAGCCATTTATTTGAACCCCTCCTGCTGCTCAGCATGTTTCAAATTTTTCTTCCCAACAGCCTTGTTCTACATAAACTATGTCACCTGAACCTCACTTTAACGTTCTATGGCCAATCTTATCTGCAGTCAAGGATTGTGGAGTTCTGGTTCAAGCGCTGGGGGTGCTGAACAGCAAGATGCCCTGTCCATTTTTCCAGAACTGACATTCTATCTTGGCTTCAATGTGACAGACTCTGCCCTGCTCCCCTGTGCTTAAGTTGTTTTGATCAGTTGGTCACAGCCCTAGCTTTGCTTGTGTTCGTTTTAATGCTGCTCTGGCACTCTTTCCATGCATTCTGAACATTGCTCATATCTGGATCCTTGGATGCTTCCCATCACTTACTTCCACACTGAGCATCCCTTTGTGCAAATGCTCTGGGTTCTTACTGTTCTTCAATTTGTTTGCATGTTGTCTTTCCTACCCAAGTTGTCTGGTACTACTTAAAATTTCATCTATTTCTAGCATTTATTTAAGATGAGCTATTGTTTCAGTTTCACAACGCCTACTTATTCTCATCCCTTTGGCTCAAGTATAATTTTTGTAGAGCAGCCTACCATAATATATTGAATAAAATCATACACACTTATTTCCTACAATAGGTGACATGAAGGTGTTTTTCCGATAGCCAGGCTATGTGTAATCTAATGTCTATTACCTGCACAAAATGACCAATTTCTCACCACCCTCCTAATCACCAATGTTGGGTCTTTATATGGTACATGCTCTATAATTATTTATGAATTACTGAGGGGCTGTTCCCAACTTGGTCATTAGGAACAATTATAATACAGAAATAGTGTCAGAAGAGAACATTGGGTAAAAAGTATTTATGACCCACATCAAAATAAAATAAAACACCTTTGCATTTTCCACAAAATTGGTATTTATTTGGCTTGAGATAATCACATGACTTTAGCAGCAGAAAGTTATCCTAAAACTGAAGTTAACACAGGAGAGCTAAGCAAAAAAGAAGCAGGTGAAAAGTGGCTGTGAGCCCAGGGACAGAGAGCTTCAGGAATGCAGTGAGCCTTATATCCTTGTAACCCTAAAAGAGACTCCTAGTGTTTCTGAACCCCTAATGAAAACCACCTCACTCCAAAGTATCGCAGATGCCTTCCCCATCAGAATCAGAGTGTGTTCAATGTCTGCAGACCTCAAAGTGACATTAGCAATTTAACCACTACCAAAAATGCTTTTTAAAGAACTCAGTTATATACAAAAGTTGGGATCTATTTGGTAGCAATGTAGGGCTTCTTTTTCCAAGTACTGAACAAATGAGCCACTTTGCAGATACATGATAAAATAACTGCTAATACTGATGAAGATAATGCTGGAAAATGTGCCTGATTTCTATGAGAAATGAGCATAAGAACTCCAGTGTTATTAGATAGGCTGTCTCAGACAATGATGTACAAAACTATGCAAAAGAAGATTTTACCCATGAGGCAAATGCAGGGACAGGCAGAGTATAAAGGGCTCCTGCATTCATGCTCACTTTTGCTTTGTAGCTCACCTGCTAGTTAAGTAAGTTACAAAGTCTGGGGAGAGAAGTGTGGCCCACTGTGAGTAGAGAGCAGGGAGCCAGCAGGAGTATCATAGTAATGCAGAAACTTGTGCCTGGAAACAAATAGATGCAGTTTGATTTGGGTTGTTGTTTTTGCAGTCATTTTTATTTTTGGAAAATAGAGATGAATGTGTGAAAATAGGTGGGGAGGGTGTGCATGGGTGGGAAGGGAGGGAGAGGTAAACAGAGATCATGAATAGTTTTCTTAGGTCTTATATCCCATAAACGGTAACATTTCACAAACAGAATTTTACTCTTGTCAGCGTCAGAAAGGGAGCAGAAATATTTGCTTGACTATAGTAACTGTTGAATGCTGCACACAAAAAGGCCTTTCAAGCTACAGAATAAACCAAAGGGTTGTATTGGTATTAGACTAATAACAGAACACAAAGTATTTAGACTAGGGGGCTAGAGAGAAGGCCCATGGGTTAAGAGCATTTGCTGCTCCTGCAGAGGACACAGGTGCAGTTCCCAGAGCCTATCAAGAAGCGCCCGAGTTTGTAACTTCAGTTACAAGGAATTCGATGCCTTCTCCTGGCTTCCACGGGCATCAGGCACACACATGGTGCGCAGACATACATGCAGGCAAAACACCTATACACAGGACATTCTAAAAATGACTCTTATCTGGTGAGTAAGAGGAGATAGCCTGGGGTAGTGATACTTAATCAGCACTTGTATGGCTGAAGCAGAAGGATCAAGGGTTCAAAGTCAACTTGGGCTAAATGACTTCCAGGCCCAACTGAGATCTACCCATCTCAAAAACAAACAAGCAAACAAACAAAAACAGAATAAAATGGGTGTGGTGGTAAAAATCTTTTAACCCTAGTACTTGGAGACAGAGGCAGACAGCTCTCTGTGAGGTTAAGACTATCCTGGTCCACATAGCTAGTTCCAGGCTAGACAGGGCTACATAATGAGAACCTGTCTTAAAAAGAGGACAAAGAGCAGGGTGGTGGTGGCGCACGCCTTTAATCCTAGCACTTGGGAGGCAGAGGCAGGCGGATCTCTGTGAGTTCGAGGCCAGCCTGGTCTACAGAGCGAGTTCCAGGACAGGCTCCAAAGCTACACAGAGAAACCCTGTCTCGAAAAACAAAAACAAAAAACAAACAAACAAAAAAGACAAAGAAAAGAATGACTTGATTGTTTTAATGTTGTACGTTATGTGCTATCATAGATTCCCTTCATCTCAGAAGTAGATAGACTCAAGCTCTGATTCTCACTCAATATTTCAAAGGTATTTGCTTGGGCTGGTGAGATAGCTTAACAAGTAAAGGCACCTCCTGCGAGCCTCAGAAGGCTGGGACCACATGGTAGGAGAGCCCCAGAACCCCATGCCATTCCCTGCTCTCCACATGTGTGTTGCACATACACACTCACTCATACACACAATGCCAAAATCTTTTTCTTAAATGAAGAACAAAGTTAAAAAGCTATTGTTTCTCAGCTCTATTTTATCAAATCCATCAAAAGCCGCACTAAATATGCTTTAAAATACTTAAAGCCTGTACATGTATGGGTGTCTTTCCTGCACGTATGTCTGTGCGCCACATATGTTCCTAGTACTTGCAGAGGCCAGAAGATGGTGCCAGATGCCCAGGAACTGGAGTCATAGACAGTTGTGAAGTGCCATGGGGGTGTTGGGAATGGAACTGAGGTCCTCTAGAAGAGTAGCCAGTAGTCTTACCCACTGAGCCATCTCTCCAATCCCAATAAAAGAAATTTCTGCAGAAGACCAGCTTTGAGTTTCCAAGCTGCTAAATTTCTTACATTCTATTTGCTAACACCCTTCACCCAAAAAAAGAACTTCACAGACTACTACAGGAAACTCTCCTTTGAGGTTCAAGTTTTCTCTCCCTTTGTGTGGAGGATAATGAGTAGCAAAGCCAATAGCAGCAAGAAATCTAGGTCCAATGAGGTCTGAATTCACTCCACGAAGTTTGTATAGTGTTTCTTTTTTTTATCCTTTATCTTAAAGCTCAATAATGCCATGTTTATGATTTCTGTGCCTACAAACCTGTATCTACAGTACTTCTGCCTGTGGATATGAAGTAAAATGGAAAAGGAAATCCAGATAGTCAACAGAGGGAAAGAAAAACAACCTTTGACATCTATCCAACATATTGGCATTTCAGTGTCAGAGAGTTGTGGTTGAAAGTGACCTTGTGGCAGTTGTGATTACCCTTATACCACCATACATTAAAGCTGTTTTATACTAATTCAGTAAAGTATCTTGACAAACTTGGTATGTCCAAAATGAATTGCCACTTCTCCTTCTTCTAACCTCTTATTTTTACATTTTTTGAAAAAAAAATGTCCTGATGTCTCTAGTCTGTAAACAGAGCTTCTTCCCCCAAATCTGTATTCATTAGATATTTTCTATTTGTGGGGAATGCTTGCGCCATCTACTGGACACGTCTCACTCCTTTTGTTAAGTGATCTAAGAGCTGCTTTTAAAGATGCCCTTGAAGTCATTCCTCTTAAAATGCAACTTTAGCACAAAATCCGTTCTTTCCTCCTTTAATTTTGAAGGACATGTATATAGGGAATCAGTGCCCGTTCGAAGAATGCTAACATACAGTAGTTCAAGTAGCTCAGTATTTTCATCTCAATGGGACCATATATTCATAGGCTAAATGGATACAAAGAGAAAGAAACACAGAGTCTGGACTGAGTGTGTGGCTTAGAGGCTTGAGTGAAGCTCTAAGTTGAACCCCCAACACTTACACAACAAATGTAGGTGATGGTATAAAGTTAAGTAAAAATTTATTTCATTATTTATTATAAGGTATACTGGGTACCAGGGAAACCCCCAGGAATCCACAAGGATGACTCCAGCTAAGACTCCTAGCAATAGTGGAGAGGGTGCCTGAACTGGCCTCTACCATAATCAGATTTGTGACTACCCTCTCTTCAGAGATACTTCATCTGGTAATTGATGGAAGCAGATGCAGAGATCCATAGCCAAGCACTGGGCTGAGTTCTGGGAGTCTTGCTGAAAAAGGAAGGAGGGATTGCACAAGCCATGGGGGTCATGATGGGGGAACTCACAGAGACAGCTGACCTGAGCTCATGGGAGCTCATGGACTCTGGACCAACAGTTAGGGAGCCACCATGGGACTGACCTAGGCCCTCTGCATGTCTGTGACAGTTGTGTAGTTTGGTCTCTTTGTAAGGCTCCTAGCAGTGAGATCAGACCTGTACTTGGCACTTAGCTGGGTTTGGGGAACCTGTTCCTCATGCTGGATTACCTTGCCCAGCCTTGATGTAGGGGGAGGAGCTTGGTCCTGCCTCAACTTGATGTGCCATGCTATGCTCAAGCCCATGGGAGGCCTGCCCCTTTCTGAACGGAGAAGGAGGAGGAGGAGTGGAGGTGGGAGTAGTAGGGGTGGGAAGAGGGGGGGAGACTGAGAGGAGAGGAGGGAGAGGAAACTGCAGATGCTATGTAAAATAAATGAAAAAAAAACTGTTATATAAATAAAACAAGTATACTGGGTCCTAACTTTAAAATTATTAAACATGAGCAAAACTACCTCCTCTCTTATATGAAGCTAGGGACAAATATTTGAACTGTATCACATGAATTTGTGGAAGATCAAGATAATTTCACAGACTTTAAGGTAATCTGATGGTAACTATAGATTTGTCTTAATTAATACCAATTAAAAGGAGTGAGAGTCAGTCTTGGCAGATGATGGCCTGTAAATGTCTTTCTCCATCTTCTCTTCCTGGAGTCACAGCCTAAACAGTTTTGTTTAGTTAGTTACTTTAGTTTCCATTAAAGAACATACGTTACTCTTCCCTTAGAAAACAGAATGGCAAGTCCCCTTAAAGACCGGCATCAAAATTCGTCCCCAAATACAATTGTCCCACTTTATCTGCTTTTTAGTAGGATACAGGGAGGTAACAATGCTGACATTGTTGCCGATATTTACGAAAACCAAGTAATCTTCAATTCATTGAAGGTCTCTCTCTCTCTCTCTCTCTCTCTCTCTCTCTCTCTCTCTCTCTCTCTCTCTTTCTTTTGCTGTAGGAATGAAGGAAAATGGGCTAGAAAACAAACTTTCTTCAGGTACTGTAAATATATCTTGGTGTCACTGTTTCTAGTGATATTTAATATTTGTGCTACACTAGAACAGAAGATACATTAATCATTAATATAAAGCCAAAGATAATATGGAAAGTAGTGATACACTAGCATGGATGTTTCTACAAAGGAAATTTCCAGGGAAATTTAATTGTTATGCTTAATAATCAAATAAAAACCCACAAACTCTTTAAAAAAAGCAATAAGGAACTATAGTAAAATTGAGGGATTTTTTTTTTTTTTTTTTTTTTACCAAAAAGGTTAGTAATTAGACAGTTTTTCAGGTCTAGAGAGATAGTTCAGCTCTTACAGTTTTTACTGCTCTTGCAGAGGGTCCTGGGTTTGGTTCCCAGCAACCAATATCAACAGGCTTGTAAGTTTAGTTACAGGGACCTGATGCCCTCTGGCCTCCCTGGGTCCCTTCATTCACATGATGCATGTAGACACACAAACACACAGATAAATAACATGAATGTTTAAAGTTTCCAGTTATACCCAAGATAACTTCATTTCATGTGAATTCAAGTAAACTAGGCTTTCCTCTACCTGAAAGTTAAAATCTGATGAGAAAGTAAAACAACGACCACTTTAGAGTAGAGTGCATTCTGCAGTCTGTAGGCTGTGCTGATACGCCAAGGGACTATTCTCAATGTATTCATCATTGCTTTCCTCATAATACACTTCTTAGAAAACTGATTTACTGAATGGCTAACACTTTGGTCTATGCTTTCATACTTCACGTTTTATTTTAGTTACAACATCAATTTCATAAGGTAGGTACAATTTATTCCTCCAGATGATACATCTATATTTTACAATCAACTTCTACTTTTAATATTATAGAACCTGTGCCGAGGACTGCCCTTAAGTATTAACTAGCACACAGTAATACAGTTTGTGATTTTATTTAAGATTCACTTTAGTGTCATGGTTAAAGGGGAAGGCACAGACGCTGGCCTTTGGACATAAATCAGTATTTGTCTTCATGCAAGCTTTTACCTCTTATGTGTGCAGAATCCAGCAGGCAATGTCTCATGAGAATGTTCTGGTGTCTGAACACCCTGGAGGAATGTGCGCCCTGTGCTGGGTGGATTGGTCCTTTGTGAAACGTTTTGGTACATGAAGACAGGTGGATGTCAAGACAGGGAAATGTATGTAGACAAAGCAGTACACAAGAGGAAAACTCCCCAAGGTGACTTCTAAAGTCAGCCATCTCCAGTGAAGCACACAGCACCACGAGACACAAAACAGCTCAGAATCTTCTGGAAATATAGCAAGCTTACCTAGTACTCCCTTACATTACCTGCAGTATCACTTCCTCATTTGTCTCCTCTCCCCATGAAGACTCAAGAGGATTTGGTACTTTAACCCCCTCAAAGAGAATCCACAGTAGAAGACAGAGATGACACAGAGGCTCATCTGGTGTCCCAGGAAACGTGAGGAAGACTGTGAAACAATACACTGGGAGGAGGGAGTGCAGAATTCAAGTTCCAGCTCCATGGTCTAGGCTTCGAGACGGTTCCCTCTCTTAAAAGTAGAAGTGTGGAGTTCTCTGAGAGCAATGATATTCTCTCCCAATAGTTTAGAGGAACTGTTTTCAACAGAGCAACAGAATCGTCTGCTTATTAAAGAGACTGAGTGTAGTGTTTTGCCTTAGTGCGGCTGTCATAGTCAAGATTCTGCTAGCTCTCTACTTCACTAGTGTTTTTCTAATAGGAAATAGAAGTTCTGATTGGTTTCCCAATTGCCTGAACCTTTATCAATTTACCAACACATATAGTAGGCCTTTTGATGAGTGTAATTATAGTCCAGAGATGTTAGGGAACATTGCTAGAAGTGTTATCATGAACGCTAGGTGATGTCTCCGACACCATCAAAAGGAGAGAGGTTTTATAAATAACTGGCTAATTTATCTACATAATAGAAAACAAAAGATTTGTCTCAAAATTTACCTGATTATAGTTTTTGAAGGGGAATTTGGGGGAGGGTGATGACTATCCATACCTATTGTAGCTCATACAGATCCAATTGTGTATCTATGAACAGAGAAACTGGCTTGCCTTCAGATTCTATATACTAAAACCAATAGGATTTTCTCTAAAAAGTCAGCAATTTTTCACACTATTTAAAGCATATATTATAAGGTAAACACCAAGAAGTTTTTCAGAATTTGTTCCAATGTGTTGGCTGACAAATGTCAGTAGCCAAGCCGTCTTTCAAGGAAAGCTTGTGGAAAATTGGGCTGGCAGGCACCAGGAGCCTTAGATTCCAACAGGCCCGAGAACAGGACTGAGAACCTGCATGGCCAAGGCTTGGCCGGCGGGTGTTGCTACACCTCTGGAGAGTGCAGTGTGAAAATCACTGTTTTAATTTATACCTAATCAGAAATTTAAAAACCTCAGCTACCTAGATATATTTAAAAGGCATTTTATCTAACAGTACATAATTAGATTTACAGCTAGAACAATGGGTAACTTTTCTAACTGAAATAAATCAAATTTTTCTTTTTTTTTCCTTCCTTAAATTTGATGACAGTGCCCCCAAGTGGATGAAAACATTTTCAACCAGAAAGAAAACAACTCCTGCAGGCTTAGCTATATTGTGAATTGTATTATGCCACAACGCTCGACTTGGGGCTTTGCCCAGAATATATGCAGTACAAATTAAATGCTTAAATGTCTTTTAGTTCCCCACAAATATTTAAAAAAGTTTCACCACCTTTACCCTCATTATTCCACTTATAAAACATGAACACAAGGGTCTTTGATCCCAAAACCTCATTTAACTCTTGAATTTTCTGAGGTATGAGGTAACCTGGTATGAGGTAACTATAAACTCTGTGAAATACAGTGGAATATAAGGAAGTAAACAGAGTAAACAATGCTATTCTACATTCCTCTATTTTCTTCACCAAATTGTCCTAAAAATTAGGATGCTATGGTATTATAATCAATTGTGGGTTCAAAAAGAAAATGACTCCCACTTAAAGAGTAGAAAGAATGTGAGGAGGTTTCATGTATTGCAGCTATGCACCCACTTCCCAATGCAGGGAACTAATAGTTGTCCATCTGTGCCAAATTCTTGAATTCTTTGGATGAAAACATAATTTATTCCTAGGTATAATCCATATCTTTACCGTAAGTAAAATAATTTGTAACATAAAGCACTGACTTTGATTAGCATTATGGGGTGGCAGGCACATAATTACAGCTTTCTGGAAGTGCAAGAGGAAGAAGAATGAGTTCAAGGCCAACTTGAGATATAAAGAGCTAAACAGTGAGTCTGAGACCAGATTGAGCTACAAACCAAGACCTTGTCTCAAGAAACAATCAATCAATCAAAAACAAAACAAAAAAAGAAAAACAAACAACAACATTTCAAACAGCCAGAACTGTACGAGCAGTACAGTACCAGCAAGAGACACTCGACACTTCCAGGTTTGATATTGACTAGACTCTTTAAAAAAAATAATTGCTTGGCTAAATATTTATATTCTTGTGTCTGTCTGTCTTCAACTAGGATTGATTTATCTGTTTCTTCACTTTTCACCAGGCTCCACTGTTTAGAAAAGCTCTTGTATATTAAATGTGTAACCATGGTCTGGAAATTTCTAGTCCTTCACACCAACAAACCCATCCCGGATAATACAATGACAGAAATTCAAAAGGCACCGGGCAGTGGTCCCGGCAAATGCTGGACAGTGGCTAAAGGACACACTTACCTTTTCTTGTTTTCCTTAGCTTGCTTATACATATGCACTTCTCATATGAAGCCCAAGAAAGTCTCATGTTATTTCATGCCAATTAACAAATTGCTAACATGTCATGCTAATAAAAAAAGCAATTGACCTAAGTAGAGGGGCTAATTAAATGGAGTAAGATAATTAAACGATTCTCAATATGTAATCAAAAATTATGGCTGGAAGTGTTTCACAATGTTGTCTTTTTGTTTTCAAGTATCTGTCTATCTGCAAAATTCTAATCACTATATCCATATGCATAAAAGACAGATCCAGTGCAGATGTTAATTTGTTGCATGATAGAAATCAGGTGTTCAATTACAAATAATGGGGTGTATGAGAGAACGTCCAAGATTTCCATTTAGCCGAACACATGCATCTCAGCCGACAAACGACTGCAAAGCATTCCTATTTGAATTAACTACTAACATGCGGCTGAGGCACACCACATTCAACTCCTTTATTATCCTCATTATGTAATATTCACATCTCCAGCCCTTGGGTGTTACCTAATTTGCCATTGATTTAGGAGTTTGAACATTCACTGATCCAAATTTTATTTACTGTCCTTGAATTTGCTACAATGGATGATTTTTGATTTTTATCTAAACTTTAGAGTGCTTTAACAGAAGGATTTTGTTTCCTAATCATACATTTAAGCAATCAAAAGCGTTTGCTTTTGTAGTAAGGTAAATATTCCTCCTAGCTTTCAACATGCCAAACCAAATTCAACAATACCTCCTGACACAGTGTACAACTGATATTTTGACAAAGTAACTACAGTGAAGGGACCAAGCATATGTATTTACCTAGAAGACATTGTGTCAATTTGCTTTTCATAGATTACTCACTAAATCACAATCTTAAGATGTAAATAAGAATTAAGATATTCAACACGTTACAAAATGACACAATCCTGAGATAAAGAATAAATACCAGGCTCACAAAAAAGCTATTTTATCTTAAATCAAGATACTACTATTTAGAGTTTGTAGTCTGTTATTAGATATTTAATGAAGTCATGTCTCAGAAACCCAAATGTCAGATACCCATAGAAGAGACAACAGAAAGATCATCTGACTGCTTGGCAGTGAACATCACTGGGGGGCTTCATTATTTTAATAAAGAGGAATTTTTCAAGAGCACATTACTTTTAATTCCTTTCATTCTCTCATTTCAACGAAAGCAATTTCAAAATGCATGACCATCTAAGCTTCCTTATTCATTAAAAAATAAATGCCATTCACCAGTCTGTGGGAGCCAGTGGCGCTTCCTGGGGACTGTGGAGTGGAGGTACCGTCTCTGTAAACCAAGGGCTGCAGACCCGATGACCACACAGGCCAGATTCAGCCACAGATGTGCGTTGAAATCAGACCATTTAGAAAACAGATACTGTGGGATTCTTTTTGCAGGGCATAGTCTCTCTATTCTCACTGTTTCACTTCTCATGAATTGCACCAAGTTTCTTCATGTGAGTATTTGGCTGGCCTGGCCTTTGGTAGCATGTGAGAGCACTGTGAATTCCTAATGGGGATCACTGCAGAAGGAAAGCTCTGGGTAGGATGGGGCAGTGCAGCCTGCTGATTCAGACAACAAACTCTGGAATCAGACAGTCAGATCAAATCATAGCCACTTACTAGCTAGATATGACTCAATTCCTTTCTGTTTCAAGAATCTCACCTGTAAGTTGCTACGATAACATTTAGCACAGAGTTGTATAATCTGAACAAGAATATAAAGTTCTTGGAACTTCAATATGTTCTATGTATTTGTTCTGTTTTGTTTTGATGTCATAGATATAGAGTCGCACACTGCAACACTTTGCTAGTAAATAATAGTATAATATAGTATAATGTAATATAATATAGGATTACTCTAAAATTGTGCTTTGTCTACCAAGTAACAAATACATGTTGTATTTTTAAATACTCTTATTAAAGAAGTTTTCCAGTGTGTCCACATGACTTTAACAGGAAAAAAGCGAAGTTGTTCCAATTCTTCTGTTAATATCTACTGTATATTCTTACATTAGAAAGAAATTCCATCTTGTTGCTGAAGACAACATTTAAGTGCATTTGAAACTTTGCAAAGATTTCATGGCCATTTAAAAATCTTGTTTTTAAAGGCTGTTTCACGTTAGTAAAAATAACTCAGGCTTCCCAAGACCTATTGGAATGTTTATAGAAATGGTACTGTAAGCTATACTTCCGTTATCCCGGGCACATTTGAGAGCAAAAAGGGGAACAAGACAGAGGAAGTCCTAGAGTATAAGCACCATGCTCGAATACATACATATATATATACAGCTGTTTAAGAGAAAACAAACACAGGATTCAAATACTCAATGTTTAGGGAAAGGAAAGTTGAATGTCTCCAGCATAATGTACCTCAATTTAAAGCCCACACTGCAGCAAACAAACAAAGGCTACTTATTTTATGCAGATGTATGGCATTCAAAGGTATACTGTCCACTACAGACCGGAAGACTGGATAGCTACCTGAACAGAGTAGACTCTGAGATGAAGAATACAATGTTTAAGTCAAATAAAGGGAAGGCTGGTAACCATGCACTACAAAATGAGGGGTGTGAGCATTTTATTTCTGCTCTCCTCTTCCTAAGCAAACAAGTTAAGGTGATCAGGACAAAGCTGTCAGTATCTTCTACAATAAATACAGTTGTGGAGAAAGTAGTAGTAAAAGTTGATTATTCACAATTTTGTAGCTTTTAAATGTACATCTTATCCAGGAGACTCAACTGCATTTTTATGTAATAACCATGTGGAATAAAAGGGATTTGTTCATTTTTATGTTTTTCACCTTTCCTAGTACATCACACACACACACACACACACACACACACACACACACACACACACACACTAATGTTTAGCCTATATGCATGTCTGTGTACCACATGTATGCTTGATGCACACAGAAGCCAGAAGAGGGCATTGAATCTGCTGGAACTGGAGTTACAGACAGTTGTGAGCTGCTATGTGGTCACTGGGGATGGAACCTGGGTCTTCTGGAAGACTAGCCAGTGCCCTTATCTGTGGATCCATCTCTCCATTTCTTTATGAAACCTCAGCTGATGGCCTTCGGTAATCACATGTTCAAATGTGTCAAGTCATACTTGATATCTGATTTCTTTATTTTTCCAATTTTACTCCTTAAAACCTTTTTGAGTGGGACTTAATTAACTTTAGAAAAATGGGAATTTTAGCTAGAATGTTTAAAGTCCACTGAACATGAAGACATTTGTAAAAGTTGCTGTATATTACTGACACAACAGCTTGAGATCCATATACTATGTTGTAACTATGTTGATGTACTTATTTCCAGAGCAGCATATTTCCAAATTGTAATAAATGTTGAAGTAAAGTAATGAAAAATTAACTGCATCCCAGAAATCTTAAGGTATTTTAGGAATTTAACTTAGTGCTATACAAATTGAATAAAAACACACTAAGTTTTAAAATACCGTGAACTCCATTCTTTCAAGTTCAATAATCCAATGAAATTTAAATTGTACAAAATTAAAGAAACATTTAAAATTTCATGATTGTTAACCTTTCTTAACCATAAATCATTTTAACAAAGTCTGTTGTGGGTAGGTTCCTGAATTTGGAACTAAATTTATATCTCAGCTCCTACAAATATTCAAACTAATTATTTCAGCCTGAATGTAGAGTGACACTTTAATTAGTAATGCATCTCCAAGCAATTAAGATTCCTTTGCTTCTCTTAGCAATTAAAATGGCAAGGCATATTATTGAGGTCCCACGATTCTTCATACCTCTTCCTGACAATTACCACGGGAAACATTAAAGGCATGATCACAGCTCTAATCCATTCACTGGGTATTTGGTTGCAGGATAAACACTTTCTACTCCTTGCCTAATAATTTTTTCATTTGACTCTTATTACCTATCAATCATTAATGCAATTTGTGCTCTGTTTCACAAAGTTCAATTTTTCACATTATATGATTTATTACAACCAATTGATTTAGTAGAACTTTAAGATGTAGGGACAATTTTAATTAGGAAATAATTTTTAACTATTTACTCCCATGACTGTAATAGAACAATAAACACATGGAGAATGCTTAATGCTGGCAGAAATATCAGTGCTGGAAATAAAGCGCAAAATTGCTGCAAGGAAAAACATGTTAAAATAACAGATATGTGCAAAGATAGAAGAAAAAGTTATGTATATTTTTAAGCTATTCTATACCTAAGTGCAATTTTGAAGTAGTATTTTAATGTGATTTGTATTATCTTTTCACGTTTCTCTGATAATTTTAGATTTATGTGTAAGGAATACATAATCTAAATAATATATTTTATATATTACTACTGTAATAAGGAAATATCACAGAGTTATATAGGATATATTTGAATAATATAAAATAAAACAAAGTTCTCCCTCCCCTCCTTATCATGTATCCCAGCCTCTGACTCAGGGAGAGACCCCCTCTCCCTGCTGGACCAGAGGCCACAGTGGCTGCTTTCTGTTCAGATAGCGCTTTGCCCAATCATTAGAGAGGCTTCCTCCAGTAGCTGATGGGAGCAGATGCAGAGACCCACAGCCATACATTAGGTAAAGAGCGAGCCCAAATGAAATCTCCGTTCTGACCCTCCCCTTGGAGCCCAGGGAACCCTACAGAAGAGAGAGAAGGAAGAATAGTAAGAGCCAAAGGGGTGGAGAACACCAGAAGAAGGAGGCCCACAGAATCCACTAAGCAGGGCTCATAGGGGCTCACAGAAACTGAAGCGGCGGCAGTCAGAGAGCCTGCATGAGTCTGCGCTAGGTTCTCTGCATATATGTTATGGTTGTCTGGGTGTTCTTGTGGGACTCCTGACACTAGGAGTGGGGGTGTCTCTGACTCTTTTGCCTGTTCCTGTGACCCTTTCCTCCTAGTGAGTTGCCTTGTCCAGTCTCAATATGATGGTTTGTGCCTGGTCTTATTGTATCTAGTTAGGCAGTGTTCAGTTGACATCCCTGGGAGGCCTGCCCTTTTCTGAAGGGAAATGGAGGAGGAGCAGATCTGGGGAAGCGGGAGGGAGGCTGGCAGGAGTGGAGGGAGGGGAAACTGTGGTAGGCATGTATTGTATGAGAGAAGAATAAAAAAAGATACATTAAAAAAATTAAAACCCAAGGCCCAGCTGGATGGCTTTGTGGGTAAAGTATTTACTATGTAATCATAAAATCCTGAATCTGAATCTGAATCTAGAAACTCAATCAAACGTGAAAGAAGAGACTCATTCAACAAAGTGACTTTTTGACCACCCATGAGACATGGCATGTGTGCCCTACTACCCCATCATATACCTGCAATACCTCCATACAAATAACAATACAATTTTAAAAGGATTTTAGTTTCTAAGTTATTTAAATGACTATTTCAAGTTGATAATAACTAAAATGGATTATCATGTGCCAGACAAAAATAATAAACATTTTAGCGATAATAACTCATTTAGCACATAGCAACCTTTGGAAATCAGTGATTATAGCTTTAATTTTGTTTGTGAACAAGTGAGCCCAGGAAAGTCAAGTAACTTTCTGTAAGATTATCTAGTGATGGGGGTCCTAAGAGGCACATGGGCTACCCAGTCCAGGGACACTAATGAACCTACACTGCTATGGTATTACACTATCCTTCAGGAAGTTTCTCTCTTGTCTCAATACAATTTATTATTCATGTATGCCATACAAACACATCTAACTCTCTGTTTCTTTCAGATATATTAGTAAGCTGATGGCTAAATTCTTGAGGGAATAACATATTTGTTTCTAACTCAAGGTAAGTTTTGAAAACATAATGAGGTTCTAGTCTATGTAACAACCTTGATTAAAGTCAATTAAAAGCTAAACACATGGCAGTTTGTTATCTCTTACAAGAAAGGGGCATATCCTGTCCAACAGGAGTGGAGTTAACATTGGGTGTGATAACTTTATCCTATACTTTGAAGTTTTCTCAATCTCAACATCCCCTCTGCTTTACTGTGGCTGTCTGATGGATTTCAGTGTTTCATTCATCTCAGGCACTCTTTATTGACTTTATCCAGGGAGCTCTTCTACATTGGTTTTTATCGTTGATATCAAGGAACATATAGCTGATCACTCAGCTTTGACTATCTTTCCGTCCTTAGCTTTTCACATTTCTTAAATATGTCACATATTTGTTTCTCTTAATAAGCAGTGATAAACCATGTGGTTCTCAAAATGACTATCTAGAACACATATTCAGTGTCTGGATGGATGAAAGTAAGACATATGCTTAGCCAACCGGGAGGTAACATTGTCTAGACCTGAGACAGTACACTGATAACTGGAATTCAATCACAGAAGGTGCTTAGGGTTCTGTAACCACAGATTTTGGATGCCTGAACAAGTATGAAATGGAGAGTATCCACATATTTTTATATCATCTCTTTAGTTTGAAAGTAGATCCAAATAAACTAATCACCCATCAGGAGTTTGCATTTACTATTTTCTGAAGTTTGTGAACAGAGTGATACTACTATAAGAGGCAAAATTCCTGACTTCAGGAGACAATATGAAACCTGGCTAAGACAGAATCCTGGATAATACATCCAAGTATGACACCATGGTATTAGAGGAAACCACACAAGGGAGAGGTCATTTGTACCTTTGCTTCCCACATTTTCTGTGAACCTAGCCATGAGAGAATTCTCTGAACTCCCTCTAAACAATATCATAAAAACTTTAATCCAGAGATATCCTTCCTATACCTGGACTGAATGGACCTCCTTATCTCCTAAGACACAGATGAATTTGAACAGAGACTTTGCTAAGTCTCCTCTGACAGTTTATTATTACTAGATCATAATCTTTTACTCTCCACTTTTACTGTTGTAATGACTTTCCATAAAAAATACTTTACCTCTTGTTCCTCTGGATTCTACTTTCAAAAGCTCCTATGCTATGTAAAACACTATGTCTTTGTTTTGTTATAGGCATCTCAGCCATGAACCCAGCAATAAGGAAAAGAGAACTCTACAAGAGATATAAGACACCAACATGGGAAAATTTAAGTATAAATGAAAATAATATATGGCAAAAGTCAAAACAGAGAAGGACAAAGGGATGTGACTGAGGAAATGTGTATGGGTACAACTATTGATAAATCTTGAAAACCTATAGTATTATATTGTGAAGGTAGGTATTCACATTTCCCTATGCCTCGCAATTTTCCTCCTAGGAACATACTTAAGAGGAGCTATGCACAAATGTATCTGGAAACATTCACATAATGCTAATGGCACCGTCTGCAACAGATCAAACTGGAAATGACCTAAATGCCTTTTTGATGAAATGAACAAATTACAGTAAGTATATATATATATATATATGGAAAGGTGATATATATTTTGAAGTTATTAATCACTGTGGCATATACCATGCGCCAAGAGTAATGGTTAATGGAAATCCAACAAACAAAAAGAGTGAAAAAAGTGAGAATTTTATAGCTACAAGAGTGCATGCACACTATGTTAGGCTTTCTTACATATGTCAGCCAAAACTTCAGTGATTTGAAAAAAAAATAATTTAATCTTTCTTAAATGTCTGCAGGTGACTGAGCAGTTCTACAGACCTGGGCTTGGCTTGACTCCATTATGGACTATGGTCAGCTACAGCCTACGTCACTGGCTCTGTTTATTTGGTCTGGGTTCAATCATATGTCCGAGATCTTGGCCAGGACAACCAGGATGATTCAGCTTTGCTCCTTACTGAGAACCCCATGTACATCTTCACAGTGAAGAAGAGAACATAGGGAAATATAAATGCAAAAGTCAAATGTGACTCCAAAGTCACAATAAAACATATGCTGAGGACCAAGGTCAGAGGGGACAAAGCAGGAAGCACGCATTCAGGGGATGCAATTATTGGGCTCACTATGCAATCAACACACCACTTAAAGAGAGAAACACCTTTGTATAGTCACTGTCATCTTTGATAGAGCCCAGAGCACAGATGGTTGACTCAGTCAGAAGTGGTAGATAAGGAAGGTCCCAACAGTTACAAAAAGATGAGATAGCTATTCTTTCGGTGCCAGTGGATGTGCAGAAACAGAGATGATGCAGAAAAGACTGGCTGCCAGAGTCAAGGACAGCATCTAGGGCAGAGAGCGAGCTTCTGTCCCATGCCTCGGTTCAAATTCTGTACTGTCACAGAGTAAGAGACCTTGAGGAGGTAGAAGGAGGGCCAGAGCCTTAGATTGCTAGGATGTAAAAAGGACCCAGCTGCTCCCTCAGAACCAGAGGGAAGGGGTAGGAAATACATTCCAATTAGCTGAGACTCAACACAAGAGGAAGATTAGATTAACTGTAGAGAAACAAACTGTCTTGCTTGGCATCTCTGTGTTATTATAAGAAAACAGGTCACCTGGCATGAGATTAGACTGGTTAAGTGGGAGGGAGAAACATCACTGAGTAAATAAAAAGTTCCGGGAGAGACAAGCTGATCATTTTGGCTGATGTTAACAGTTTTGGCTAAAAGAAAGCCCTTTACTACAAACAGAAACGTAAAAGGTAGAACTTTGAAAGTTCATGACAGTAGGAACCATATACCAATAAACAGAACTGACCTTAATACAAATGGTAGTCATTTTTATAATGTACTATGGATAATAAGTTAGGCCAAACTGCATTAGACTACTTGACAGACTTTAATGTTAGTACCCTTAGTTTTTCACACAAGACATTATGATATCTCAAAGAAGCAGGACTTGCACGTAGGCGAGTTAGTTCCATTAGTTTTTAAATATAAGTAATCTAGCTAGGGCTTCCAAGTTCACTCTTGGTAGCATTTGTTTTCTGAGTGGGATCTGTAATTCTTTTTTTTTTTTCTTTTTTTTCTTTTTTTTTTTTTTTTCGAGACAGGGTTTCTCTGTGTAGCTTTGCGCCTTTCCTGGAACTCGCTTGGTAGCCCAGGCTGGCCTCGAACTCACAGAGATCCACCTGGCTCTGCCTCCCGAGTGCTGGGATTAAAGGCATGCGCCACCACCGCCCGGCGGGATCTGTAATTCTTTAAAGGATGAGAGCAGAGGGTAGAATACGCAGAAGTCCTGACTTTACAGGCTGGAAAGATCCGCAGCACAGTGAGAAGAGGGTCTCTGCTCCTTCATAGTGCATACAGACTACGTGAATTGTGTTACATGTCCTAAATGTGCTGCTCGGCTACGCTTCCCATCAGAGGTTTCTCAGGATTATAGTCTGTTAAAAGAGAACAGACGTAAAAATCTAGCTGTCCAGGCAGACCACTTCTTGGCTGTTGATACTACAGTGACAGATTCCGATTTGGAAGGTAATCTTTGCTGCTTTTCATGGATCATCTGATGAAGAAGTGATATCAAAAAAAAAAAAAAAAAAAAAAAAAAAAGACTACCATCGCCTTCTACCCGGAACTGGGTAGGCCAAATGTAGTGTAAAGAAAGTGGTCAAAATTTAGACATGTTACATAAAAAAGGTAGAAGCACCAAAAAGACGTTCGCTTTTCTAAAAGTGGTAAACTAATTGTTTTTTAAAACAGAGAACAATTTGTACTGTCCTCTTCTGGTTAACTAGTGAAGCACTGATTAATACATTGATTATTAATGTCACACCCTTAAGGACATAGATAATCCTAGGATGAATGTTAAGATATGTTACCTATCTATCTCCATCTACGTAAGTATGTATTTATGTGTTGGTCTGTCTATCATCTATCTGTCTATCTATCTATCTATCTATCTATCTATCTATCTATCTATCTATCTATCTATCTTCTACCATCTATCTATCTATTGTATATTGTGTGTGTTTGAGTGTGTATAGGTGTAAAAGTTGATGCTAGATGTCCCCTACAGTAGCTCTCAACCTTATTTTTTGAGATAGGGTCTCTCATTGAACATGGAGCTTTTCAATTTGGCTATGGTGACTGGAGAAGGGACTCCAAGCACCTGTGTCTCCCTAGTGCTAGGATAATAGACATATACTACCCCGCCTGTTCTTTTTTTGTAATGTAAATGTTGGGGATCTAAACCTAATTCCTCATGCTTCCACAGCACTGAGACATCTTCCCAGCTCCCACATATTTAAAAATTTATTTATTTAATTATATATATATATATATATATATATATATATATGCAATTTTTATTTTTTTAAGTTTCCTATATGAACATTTAGTACCACATCAGACAGCAGACAGCTTAAAAAACCCAACAAAGCCATTTCAAGGAGAGCAAGCTGAGAGAAAAGGGATACGCTGTAGTGGAGTGGGACAGGGCAGGCCTCTGCAGACACTGCTTCTTCTAGGGGCCTCCTGGAAGAGAGAGCAAACCAGGGTCAGCACTATAGCACCAGCAATGGCAAAGGGCTTTGGAGACCTAATCACAGCAGCGCTAATCTTTCTCAGTGATTATTTTCATAAAATATTTACACTATAAAATTAGAATATTCAATTACATGAATGTCTTTGGTGCCATGGTAACAACAAAACAAGAGTCACCTAGCCAGTAAGTGTTGAGTAAGCTGCTCAGGCTTATGCATCCCTTCTTAAATGAAGGACTTTAAAAACTGGAAGATAAAACAGAAAAAATATTGGAGATGAAGTTAAAACTAACATACCGGGCATGAAAAGCTAGTGAGGATCATGTACCATGCAACTGGACAAATTTTAAAACTTTAAAAATTAATACATAGAGTTAAAAATAATGTATTTATGAAAATGACCAAGAATTTAAGTGTTCTTATCATGAAAATGATATGGAAATTAAAACATATGTGAATGACCATGACAGCCATTTAATAGTGTATATACATGTTAAAATTGTATTTAAACAACAGTTTAACACATAAGTTTTGTTCATTTAAATGAATGTGTGAGTGACTGTAGGGAGGATTAAAAAAAAAAAAAGAAATGAAACGGGTTTGGGGGAAGAAATAAATTTCCTAGATGGAAGGAGCGTCAAGATGAATTAGCAAGCCCAGGATGTTGCTTAAAAGAAGGAGCTTGTGACTAAGAGGCCCTGCAGCTGGCAGCCCAGCCCTCCCAGGTTACAGCCATCAAGAGGAATTAAGGGAGAAGGACTCAGAGGCTGGGAGACTTTATAAAGTGTTCCATTTCACACCTTACATTTCAATGTTTCCCCCCTTTCTTTTACGTGTGTATCTACTTAAGCTCCCATCTTTTGGGTCTGGCAATAGCTATGATATTTGGAACACTGCGAACTAGCCCAGCACTCCCTTAATGCATTTCATATTAGCTACTGCTTGTCCTTTATTGAGGTTGCTTCTTCCATGATTTCCATTTTGCTTTTGGGAAAACTGAGTTAGGGAGAAGTTTATACATTTCCCAGAATCCCTAGGCTAATTGCAAGATTCATGTTTCTTGGCCGAGAAACCCTCTTAAACATTAAATGTCTAGGTACTCTAGGCTTACAACCAGGAATACTCTCAAACAAATTTCTTAGATTTTTAATAAAGTGATTTAAAAATATTTTTAGTTTGACAACTATATTCTTTCACTCTATCACAGAAATATGTGAGTATATCACAGAAAATGTACAAAAGCGGGAAGAGAAAATTTCACCAACAGTTTTGTTTGATTGCTCTGTTACGTTCAGTGTAATATCTTTCTAAAGTTCATGGGTTCATTCTTAATATTGAGAGTATAGTCAATCGCATAGCACGTGTTTTTAAAGTTAATCATATATAATAAAAACCTTTTCATAGCCTTATGGAAGATAATATTTATGCTTCCTGTCTTTGCCTCACGAGGACTCAAATTCCCAAACTGTCCCTCTCTTCCCAAGGTACCTCATTCGACTCCCTCCACCAGAGCTCTCTGTATCCCCTGTGCATCAGAATGGCCATGGAATATGTGGAACATGTGCTTAGAAGGGACAAAGAAAGAACTTACTGCATCATAAATCTCTGGGCCCAAGGAGTCTTTCAGCTCCTCTGGTCTACTGTCATTATTGGAAAACAATGAAACTAAAGCCCCGAGCTGATGTCCAAGCTTACCCAAGTTAGTG
Organism: Peromyscus eremicus; assembly: GCF_949786415.1. Lineage (NCBI taxonomy): Eukaryota > Metazoa > Chordata > Mammalia > Rodentia > Cricetidae > Peromyscus > Peromyscus eremicus. The sequence continues at coordinate 35,326,255 of NC_081418.1, forward strand.
GCAGATTTGAAATATGAACCCCAAGTGTCTTGGATCCAGACTTAGTTTGGACTCTGCATAAGTAGTATTGTATTGTCATCCTTCTGCTCACCATGCACACACATACACACACCAGATGCCTGACAAAATGCAAATACTTAAAGTCTAAAGGCTTTCTACATCTCCCACAATGCTTTGGCATTAAATAAACCCAAGACTTTTATTTTATTGACAATTATTAATACTTCTACACTTCCAGATACTATGTCACTGTACACCACAAACTTTTTTATAGTAAGGCTTTAATTTAGAAAATGAAAGCAGCTGGGTGTGGTGGCACACACCTTTAATCCTAGTACTCCGGAGGCAGAGGCAAGTGGATCTGTGTGCTCCAGGCCAGCCTGGTCTACAAAGTGAGTTTCAGGATAGCCAAGGCTACACAGAGAAAACCTGTCTCCAAAAACAAACAAACAAAAATGAAAGCAATTTCACTATAATTCTGTTCATTAATGTTTATAACATTTAATACACAGTATTCCTAAATAAATTCATTTAAAAAATCTCACATTCATTAAAATGACCTGTAACTATATACAAGTGCTTTTTAAAAGAAATTAAAGAAAAAATATGAGATTGTATTCTAATTTAATTCTCTTTCCTGAAAAGCAGTTAATATGTCCATATATTTATGAAAAGGGTGTCTGAGAAGGGGATGCTTATTTGATGAATAAAACAGAATATCATGGATGTCAAGGTGTTCCTCCTCCTGAGGAAGAACCTTAAATAAAATAATGAAAAGATGAACTTTGAGTCTGAGAGTCTAACACTCTATAAGGGGAAAGCAGGAGAGCACAACAAACTAAAGCATTGGTTTAATGACTGCCTTAGTGACCACTGGAAGGTTTCTACCACCACCGCGTAATTGTTACTCAATCCTAAAACAGTGAAAATACGGTTCTTAATGATTTAGTATGGAGAAGATGCTATGAATATTGAAGGAATTTGGAAAAAGAAACTGGCCTTTTGGCATATCCCCTTTATCATATTAAATGTGATGGCTCTACTATTTATGGAGGGCCACAACACATCTCTTAGGAGACTATATATGGACAAGGAAGTCAATCTATGCTTGAAAGCCCAGCCAACACTTGGCCAGAAGTTCCAGGGATACAACAAGCAGTAAGATATGTATGGAGTCAGAAGAATCCGGACTAAGGCATTTGATTTGGGAAGACAAACAGACCTCTATATAAATTTAGGTGAAGGTAAGAAGGCAAATATGGCTATGCTATAAAGGAGACTATAGAAATATTTGTACTAAAAGTAGGTTTATAATGAGAAATCAATTTCCTCTGGCAAATAAAAGATAGAAGACTAATGCTTTCTGAAAGGTCTGGACCCACCCAGCAAACCTAGACAACGGGCTGCTGTCTTGCTGACCAGCTGAAGGTCATACATCTAAGTCAGAAATAGGTAACACGACTTTACTTTGAGCAAATATGATGCTTGCATGTTAAATGTGCACTAAGAGTTACAAGCTGTGATGTCGCAGTCTGAGGGCCTAACTGCTCTTCCTCTGAATAAGCATGGAGTGCTGGGCAGGCTGGAGTCCTGGTAGACATGAGATCAGAGCAGGGAAGGCTTTTATCCTGTTTTATTTCTGTTGGAAGCTGAGCTATTACCTCCTCTGGCTAGAAATAAGTCTAGTGTCATATACAGATTTATGGTGTAAATTAAAGTGGACAATATTGTTTGTGAAAATTTCAAAATATTACAAACTGTCTATATAATCCACAAATACATAAGAAATCAATTATGACTCTACACAAAGAGAAACTCCAGAACATATAGCTGAGATTTTTATCTGGCTAGCTATCTGAGATTAAATTCTTCTACAGGTATATATAATCAAGAGATTTCTATTCATTTTTATGAGAAAAGCAATCAGCTTTATCCAGACTTCTGATCACTGTTACAATGTTTCTACGTATATGTGACACGTTTTCTCCTTTTCAGTCATAGCTTTAGCTGTTGTAATAGTCAGTCATGTATTTCGTTAGGTCCATCTTATCTTTCGTTAGGTCCATCTTATCTTACCTTTCTTTTTCTGAAGAAAAGAACCTGTGAATTTGGAAAACATTGTACATAGACGAGGATAGTATTTTTGAGTATTCCAGTTAATACTGCTGCTTAGCCACTAGGCTTCGCTAAAGTATCATCCATTTATTCCAGAACACTTAGACGTTCCAGCTAAGAGACCAGGATGAACGCTAATCACTGAAAATCTAGCTGATGATTCATTCAGTGGTTTGTCTTAGAGAAGTTTCTACAGTCTAGAAAATAGTCCAAAAGAATAGATGGATCCATCACATTTCTAATAATTTTTTTATGATAATATCCAATGTGGTTTTAAAAGAATGGTGTCACAATTAGGCTTATTTTTCCCAAATTGAAATACAAATTTTCATTTGCACATAGTTAGTCCTGCTTTAAAAAGACAATAAGGTGTAGTTACAGAGTGTTTAGCTATCAGAAGCAGGAGCTTTGGATCAGATGTGTTTTATTTTCTATATAAAAAAAACCCCCACAGTTTTAAATACAACATTTGAAAACCAAACACCACTTACTATTTATAGCTTTTCTTGTAAAATTCTATGGAGTACGCAAATCTCATTTCCATCACCAGTATTCTTATTTATATATAACCTTGACTACACACAGTAGGGAGATTCAAACAAGACTAAAAAAATTACAATATAGTTGGGAATACATATACAATATAGAGCAAACACAGCTAACTAGGGGGCGTGAGAGATAGCTCACTGAGTAAACTGTTTGTGATGGAGTATTTGTAACCCTAGCACCAGGGGAGGGTGTAGACAGGTAGAACCCCAGAGTTCCATGGCCGGCTATTCTAGCTGAAATGGAGAGTTCTAGGTTCAGTGAGAAACCCTGTCTTAAAAAAATATAAGGTGCAAAGCAGAGAAAAATACTCTAAATTGACTTCCAGCCTCCACATGTACATACATAGGCATGTGTACCTACAAAAATGAGCACAAACCTACTCTAATTGAGGTCAATCCGTGGGCTGTCTGAAGGGGAAAAATAAAACAGAACGCATGTTAAGAGTCCTCACAAAAAAGGATTATGTGTTTCCTATACTACTGGAAAAGAGAATAGGTTCGTAGGATCAACACATCAGAGAATCGATGTGAAAATCTGACATGCTCTGAAGGTGGAATTCTGAAACTCTCCACTTATTGTTTAATTCACTTAACTAACACCAACAAGTGTGCCATTGTCTGAAGATGAATTAATTTCTCTTTTAAGGTTGGCTTATCTTTTAGTTGTATTATTCATTACTCATCTGTTAATTATTCATTTTAGGATAAATTATTGATAGAACATAATTCAGTCCCAAACAAACGCTGTGAACCCCACTCCTCCTTATATATTATTGCTTTAGTGTATGCCAGAAGCTGGAAGGCAAAGGGTTAGGTTCCCAATTTCTTTTTCAAATGTAATTGAGTCGACTAAAATCCATTTAGGAAGTACCTCAGAAGATAATGACTATAGTTAAGCTTTAGGTGAAATCAGGTTTTCATGGCTATAGCTAGATGGAAGGCAGATATTTGGAATTTAAATCTTTTACCAAACAGTCACTGAAGAGCCGTAATGGATGTCTGGTGAAGTACCTCCCACTGTCCCTGCTCATTAGCAGTGATGACAGGTGTGTTAGAACATGGCAATCCTTAGGTGAGGAGCTCTTCACCTCCTGGGTTTCCACCCATAGTCTCCTCCAGGACTAATTCAGTTTTCACTGTTATAGTAGGTGAACACTCACATCCCTCCCATGAACACATGCACAACCTTCTGGGTTATATCTGATCCACTCGTTAGCTTTCATATAATCTATGATAGTTTAACTATTTCTACAGACCCAGACACCAGGTGTGAGTCCACTATTACCTACATACCACTATACTGGATTGTGAAGTCTATTTCCCAACATGTTTTTCTATACAGCTGTATCATTTATATGACAGGGCAAGACAGTACAGAGAAGTTCCTCCAGCTTGTACTCTTGCTGAAGCCATTTCAGGTTTAACTAGAATTTGATCTCCTTGATGAAGAATCATATAGAAAATTACCCAACTCTATTCTAGGACCTGAGGCCAAGATGCCTCAGCTAATTCATCTTAGCTTCCGTTAGAAGCTTGTGCAGACCTCCCCTCGCAGCGGCAGAGTGAGATATCAGGATGTAGTTTTTGCCTTTAGAAGTGTAGAGGGCAAAGGGGCCTTGTGCACACAGATAAGCACTGGAGAAGCCAGGAAAGTTCAACACACAGCTCACCTCTTCAACAAAATGAGGTGCATAGAGCTGCTCTTCCTGGAATGCCAGGGATGGTGAAGTTTTACAACCTAGTGATCCTCTGCTGTCTGAGGAGACAGGCTCTGCCCCTTTCTCCCAGACTTTACGTTTTGTATTTATCCAAGGCTCTTTCCCCTTTAATCTTGAGCATTATTTTTAGACCATAAAACCCACTCTTAGGAGTAATGTCACCTGTGCTTTACAACAATCTAAGTGACTTCTCCGCTATCTTAGAGCCAGGCCAATCTGGACACTCGCAGGCATTACGTTTACCTCAGTTAAACTCCCTAGATCCTAAATCTTGGGCACCATCACTGAGTCAACAGTACCCATTCTTGCGAAAGAAGCCAGATGTACTTTGTAAAGAATCTCAATGAAAACATGTCTTAATTTGTTGTTGTGCCCTTGGGACTGAGTTCATTGTTATATGATTTTTTTTCCCCCAAAATTGTGCTGTGCTTGAATATGATTAAAGTGTAGAAGTCTTGGTCCGTGCCAGTTAAAATAAAACCGGGCTGAGACGAGTTTCATTCTTGTCTCTTCATGGATCATTTCCCCCTGCCTGCTGTAAAGCCTGCAGGGGAACCACCACATAAAAGCATGCTCATGGCTACAGTTAGGTCCTGAATCCCTGAGTGTAGTCCCAGACAGCTGGAATAAAGACTTTCAAATGGCTATAAACTGTGTCTGAGCGGTCATCTCTGGTGAACTCCCCATAATAATGTAATATCAATACAATCAATAAGCAACACTGTTCAGTGCTAAGACAGTTACATTAACGGAATACCTATTTATCTATAGATAAATGGATTTGTAATATAAACAACTTACTTACGTTAGTTTGTTGAGAAAACTCCATGCAAATGTCTGATACACTGGTTTCCTCCACAGACAAACATACATGATACACTGAAAGGAAGCCCAGTGATTCGAGGGAAGAACATTTTAAACACTCACCCACTATGCTTCATGTGTGGTGGTTTATCCATGCGCACCGCCAATTTGATCTTTAAGTCCGAGTCCTGACTATTCTTGGGAACTATCATTCGGTGCAATTCTGCTGATTTGGAGCTATTAGAAGTTGGGTATAATATCACCTGTAAGCAACAAAAAAGAAAACCTCTGAGTACGTGACACAGGGTCCCTGGGAACTGGAACTAAACTTTCTGTAAGCATTTTCCTATTCAAAGAGAAGGTGTCAATACCCAAGTATGCCTGATAGACCACTGGACTCACCCCATCACAGCAGATGGATTTTCCCTATGGATTTATTTGTTTTTGAAAAGTGTGTGTTTTCCCATTATCACATAATGAGTTTTCTTTCTCTGTCACTTCATAATGAGTTAATAGCACAATATGTGGCATTTGAGCTGGCAGCTGAAAAATACTTAATGGACACCTATAATTTCAACACCATTCCAAACTCAGGGCACAGAAGTTCAGAAAAAAAAATGAAATTACAGAGGCAAACACAAAAAGCAAAACCAATCATTGAAGCTATACAAATATGTCTTGTATTTTAATATCTTCCTTATAAAATGGTATTAAAGGAAGTCAACTCAATTACAGGCAGAGAAGAATGCTCATAACATGTTTTCAGTTCCAGATCAATACCAAAGACTTTCTTCCTGACTACCTGTAGTCAGAATGATCAAGATGACATTATAACTTAAACAAAGTCATATTTTCATCAAAATATCAAATTAACAGGTGACTCTTTGATAACGCCTCACTATGCCAAGTCAGCTTAGGAAAGAGAAGTCTGCTCCTCTGATGTTACCTGCCATATCAGTGACATTACCCTTTTCCCCTTCACATAATCTTGACTCCTTAGAAACACAACCACATCCAAGCTTTAGTAGGCATGCTACAATAGAAGGGCTACAGTGTGAAAGACAAAACAGACGCAGGTACAGCACACTATGACCTAAGAGTCATCTGTACACCCTAAATCATCAGGAAAATTACATAAACCTGAAGTTTAGATATGAACTGAAGAATCATAAGCATGGTCACATATGTGAAAATATTTTCAAAGCAAGACCAAAGGGTGTCTTTCACTCTCCAAAGATATTTTTTATCCTACATGTAAACGGATGTATTTGGGGGAAAAAATCTGCAAGCAAGGCTTTCTTTTCCTCTAGCAAACACAGAATAGCCATAAAATGCCTCAAACTATTCTCAGCTTGCAGCCTTCTAACTGTATATACTTTGCTGAATCTTTGCTCAAGGCTATCCTAAAGGCCCCATTAAGTTCAGAATATCTACAGACTCCAGAATATAAATGACATCCAAGAAGAGGCTAAATTCTAGATGTCTATTTCAGAATTATGACTCCACTCTAGAATTCACTCATTTTGACTGTTAGAATAGCCAGTGAGATCCTGAACAGTTCATTTCTTAAATAGTAGCAGAGTTAAAAAATAATGTGGGTATTCATGATGTCATTATTTTTTTTACTGTTGAGTAATATTCCACTGTGTATATGTGCCACATTTTCTTTATCCATTTTTCGGTTGAAGGGCATCTAAGGCCTTGCCTTGGATGAGGTGAAAATGGGGGGTGAGATGGGAGGGGGAGGCTCTGGGGTGGCAGGAGGGAGGGAGGGGATCTGCGGTTGGTATGTAAAATGAATAGAAAATTTATTAATAATAAAAAATATAAAAATGTGGATAGCTTTTGGTCAAACCAGTAAACAAATATCATTATCAACTAAAAAGAGATTAAAAAAATCAAAGATTAAGGCAAAGCATCATTGTGATATTCCTAGCAAGTGTGGAAAAATTTTCCTACACTCCCAACTCTTCCTTTCTTAAAACATTAATTTGGCATAAGCTATCTATAAACCGTATCTATTTTAAAGTCTTCCTTCTGTGTTTATTGAAAAATATCCCAATTTAAAAGTTTCATAAAAGAAGTAAATACTTTAAGAATTTGTAAGTTTCTTATTCTCTAAGCATTCCATACATTATAAAACAAGGTCTCAAAATAGCTATTTATAGTGAAACCACCTATTAAAGATCATCCATAAATTGAGTAACATTTCGGGCACATGGTTTTTAATTTTTCTTATTTTTATTTTTTCTGATGAGCACTTCTGACTGAAGTCGACAGAAAGATTATTTTTCAGCTTGATCCTCAATGAGTAACTTTTGTTCCATTTGTGAGGACACAGAGATATGTAAGAAAGCGGGTGGGGGGGGGGCTCAGCCACATCAAGAAGCTCAGGGCCTTTGATCATCAGAACTCCCAGTACTGTTAACATCACTTTCCCCTACTGCTACTCTGTCCCTCTATCAGGCAGTCAGATACTGACTTTGTTAATCTTGTGACATATTTGTCACCGTCAGTTTGACTTCTTTGTTCTATCATTAAAAAAAAAGAATTTGCTTGTGTTATATCCCCTCCAGATTCTGTTAACCAAGCTATCCTTTCCTTATTGACTTGCCTTAGCTCTTTTGTCAAAAATAAACTAGCCATAGGGCTGGTGGTGCGGTTCAGCCATACAGTCCCTGTAAAACAAGGATAAAGCCTGGGATTTCATTCCCAGCTCCACAGAAAGTAATGATGACGAAAGTAAGCCCAGCTGGATATGTTGGCTCACGCTTCTAACACCAGTATTTACAAGGCAGAGGCAGGAGAATCATGTACAAGTTGGAGGCCAGCCAGGATTACATAGTGAATTTCAGGCCAGACATATCTACACAGCAAGGCCTTTTTCTCAAAAAACAAGGCAAACAAAAACAAAAACACTTAAATGACCACAAACAACAGGACTTCATTCTGGACTGACAGTTCTGTTCTCATTCTATATTCCTTTCCTTTTCTTTTCAAAGCCCAGGTGTGGCTTTTGTTTTTCTGGACAAATGGTCAGGTAAAGGTATAATCATTGTCATGAATAAAAAAAATGTAGTGATATACATAGGAATATGTGTTTCTAAGAGAACTACCCTGGAAAATTGGCTATGAAATGTCAAAACTGGTCTGCAAAATAGTCCCTTGGATTTCTGAATTGAATAAAAAGAAAAGTATTTCTTTGTGGGACTTGGTCATGAATATTTGCAAGGAAGAGGTTCCCAAGGTGCAGAGAACTCTGAGGGCCATGAGGAATATAGGATAGAGCAGTTCTTTCCAATCCACAGCACTGGTCTAATCAAGAGGTCATAAGTGCTTCCAGTGGAAGCAGTCTTCAAAGAGCCTGCAGGCTGGATTTCATTACTGTTCCTGGACAGGCACACTTTTTTCCCCCACCTTTCAAAGAGGAGACTATGGCTCCCCTTTTGTTGCTCTTGTGACAGATGAAATTTGTACTAGGGCAGGGTGGGACAAGAGGGTACAGTAGCAGCAAGGTCTCCTTTATAGGTTTATAGGCTGCCAAGACTGCAAGGAAACCATATGCAGATGTTGGACAAGATGTAATAAAGACATGGGACTCTATGCAGTTCCTCTGAGTGGAAATGAATGTTTCCTGTATGGGGTAAGGGGTGGAGTGGAGTGGTGGTAACGGAACATTTGGTAGCTAGAGGCTAAAGCATGGCTGATCAGATAACTCCACTGGGATCCCATGCTTTTCTAGCAAAGAACTACTACCGTGAGAGAGCATCGAGTCAGCTGAGAGCCACGATTCCTGGTTTCTTTTGCATCTGAGTGTAAAAGTTCTAGCTAATGACGGGCAAAGAGTGCAACATGTCCCGCTGAGGGAAGGTGATTAAGGTAGAGATATACTTTCCTTACTCTTTGCTCACCAAATGCAGAGAAACACTGAGGGCTACTGGGTGTGACGGGGACTAAAATGAAAGAAACTAGAGCCTTGAATGAGCATGTAGAAGGAAGGCACACTCCTGTGTGAATACTGACATGTTTTACTTTCTTGTTACAGTATTTAGTAGTCTTATCTGTAATATTAAGGCAGTGGTTTGCTTTGTGAAACTTACACTGTAAATAGAACAGGTGTTCAAAGAACTGCTTTTTGTAAGTTAACTCAAATTCAGTAGTGTTTAGTTCATAAATAAGGAGATATGTCTTATGTTGGTCATCACAATAGCCAAAATATTTAACAAATATAAAAAAGTAATTCTTCTGAATTCTAAATACACACCTAAATTAAACTGTAGCTCTGTACAAAACAATTAACTTCATTTACATACACATTCGTTCTTTGCTATTTATTTCTTTTAACCTTTCTTTATATATACATTACTGCTTCTAGCGTATTTTTTGCCACTAACACTTTAAATGTCTTGCCAGTTAACAGGACACAAAAATGTTATGATGCCTTATCTTAAAGGCAACATAACTTCTTCACAAAAAAAAAAGGGCAAAGTGACTTGCAATTTTGCTAAAAATGTGATAAGAATATAAGACTTTTTAAAGTTTAAAAAAACTGTTAAATTTAATACTCAAGACAAAAAGCAAGTGTCATAAACATGCATTGCAGTAATACAGGGCTCATAAAGATGTTTCTCTTAGAATCTACTAACATGGTCGTTCAGAACCTTTCTCTTCTATTCAGGTATCTTGATTAAAGACAGAGCCAAGCCATGTGCATCTGTCTATCTCATTAATTAAACTCTGTGACTTGAGAACACAACATACAAATACACACACATTCACACACACACATGCATGTAGGCACACACACTCACACACATGCACATATATACACATGCACACACACAGACACACACACCCCACCCCACCAAATGAAAAAGAAGCTGGAAGACAGTGGTGTTCAATAAACAATAACTGCCATTTCCTAGCATTTCTTGATAGACATTTCATTTGGGAGTCTGAAAGAACATCCCATTGACAAAGGAGACAGAGGTGGGAGATGAGAAGTAAAGGTGGACTGTGTTGGAACTCAACACTTTATCAGTGGGCCTTGGCAAAGGCTCACAGTTCTGATGCTGACATTCTTACCAAGGGCACAGGGGCCATGCTCTTCCTAAGGCTGGTTGTTCAGCTGTTTCCTTGTCACCTGGACATTGCCTCAGTTTCCACAGATTGTCATCATTTCAGCCAGTATGTAGACACTCATTGCTTCTTACGCCATGTTAAATCACCTTATATCATCAAAAGTCAAGGAAACGCCGGGCGGTGGTGGCGCACGCCTTTAATCCCAGCACTCGGGAGGCAGAGCCAGGCGGATTTCTGTGAGTTCGAGGCCAGCCTGGTCTCCAAAGCGAGTTCCAGGAAAGGCGCAAAGCTACACAGAGAAACCCTGTCTTGAAAAACAAAAACAAAAAAAAAAAAAAAAAGTCAAGGAGAAGCCCATATGGAACCCCACTATTTTTGAGACAGAGTCTCCTGTATCCCAGGCTGGCCTCAAACTAATAATTATGACATTGAAGTTCTTCTTTTCCTTCTTCTATCTCCCCAGTGCTGGGATTACAGGCATGTCCACTTTAAGCCACACTGGAGACCTTGTACATGTTAAACCAGCACTCCATCAAGTGAGCTATAACCCAAGCCTCATCAATTTTTAAGAATTAGGGAAGCTATAGGACTTAATTATTGTAGCCAGAAGCCAAGGACTTAAAAGAAAATCGAGAGTGTGGGGCTGGAGTGTTGGTTCAGTGGTTAAGAGCACTTGCTATTCTTATAGAGGATGTGAGTTTGGTTCCCAGCACCCACATGATGACTCACAACCAGCTGTGATTTCAGTTTCAGTGGATCACACACCCTATTCTGGACTTTTTGGGTACCAAATGTACATGTGGTGTATACATATCCATGCAAGAAAACATACATGTAAAAAGAACAAAGGAAATCAAAATCATAATATACTACATTCTATGGGGAGAGTATTACTAGGAATAGTAATTGCAATTAGTAAATAGTAATTATTGTCAAATGGCCATCAAGATGCCAACCAAGTGTGGTAGGGCCCAAGAAGCAAGCTGCCTGGCTGGGGAGCAGAGCAGCTACAGTCACTGAAAAGCTCAGTCTGAGAAAGATCAGGTGCTGTCAGCAATGGCTTTGGGGACAGATTATCTCTGAGGTATAGAGAAAGACTTCATTCAAGTCTTAAGTGAGAAAGAACAGGGAGGTTGGGCAAGATTATTTCCACTAAAAGATGCTGTTACAAAGGTGGAGTGTGAGGACACAGCCAGTTAGAAATGTTGAATAGTCAAGAGGAAGCGGGTAGCTACTGATAGACCCAAAGGGAAGATTAACATTTTGCTAAGGATTCTAGTCTATCCATATACTGTACATAAGATGCAACCCAAAGATGTTTCTAAGCAAGGGGATGAGGAAATCAAATTCTCACACTCTGGAGTCAAGAAGAATGCCCAATTTCCAGCTCCATGTAGCCTAGAGAGGATTCATGAAGAGTCAAGTACTCTCATATCCAATTACGGATAGATTGGTGTTAAGAATGCATGTTTGAAGCAGACTTTGAAGGGACTAAATGATATCAACAGTCTTGGATAGTATATACTTATTTTTTCCCTATAACAGATATGCTTGAAAGAAAGAGAATCAGAGCAAAAATCTGATGGATCTTCTCTCCAGATAAGTGGGGTCTATATCTATAATATTTTAGGTTCAATGGGCACTTTATACTTCAGTAAAGATTGATAATGACTGTTGCTTGCAAACCTTTCAAGTAACTTGCTGAGTTCAGGACCTGGGGACAATATATATTGTGGAAGAACTACCTGAATTTCCTTCAGTTCATAAATATCACTTAGCAGATATTAGTTATAAGCATATGTTTTCTCTAGTATAAGGGTTCCTACGATATGAAGTAGATGAAATTGACATTTTTCTGAGGAAAATTACCATCCTGCATGAGCAATTTTTCCAGTCTTTAATGCACTCAAGGTTGCTTAGTCTAAATGATTTCTCCTTTGATTTAATATCATTGCTCCCTGTCCTACTCAGTTGAAACAAACAAACAAACCAAAAAAAAAACAAAACCCAAAAACAAAAAACCCAAAACAAACAAACACAAAAAACACTCCTTCCCTCTGGCTAACACAACGTTATTTTGTATACTGAAAGATAATCATGAAGTCTCTGTCAATCTTATTGTGTATGGGCTAAATCTAGTTTCTTTTATTTTAAAGGCTAAAAAGAATCCCAGAAGTTACAATATGGAACTGATCAAACTCCCAATCCTTTACCAAGTGTGTACTTTGCATAACAGGGAATTACATAGTACCTTCCTCCAATGCAGTTCATTTATTATCTTTTTACAAGAAAAACCCGTTTTGAAAATAACAAAAGAGAACTTTTAAAAAATATTGGGGCTGGAGGTGCAGTTCAATGGCAGAGCAGGCACTTAGCGCGCATGCACAAGGCTCTGGTTCAATGCCCAGTACAGAAAAAAGGAAAGTAGCATTGTTCTAATTATATACTCTTTCTTGCCATTAGCTTGCAAATAATAGAAATGAAGAGCTTTGTTATTCTTACAATAGGATATGGAGAATTGAGGAAGAAAAGGAAAACGAGGTGTGAAAACATATTCCTTATTTTTTCTTATATACATATACTGAATAATGGTCTGCTGTGGGAACAGGCATTAGAAGGCAGGCAGCACAGGAGACACAATGTGGTGATGCAGCAACTGGTCTGTAGTACACAGGATGATTAAGACAGCATCCTTAAGTCATTTTATTTTTACATTTTAACTGAAAGTGTATTTAAGGTGTGTAGTGTGATATTTTGATATATTGAGGCTAATTAGCTTATCCATCTCTTCACATTACTATTTTTAGTATTTTAAAAACTGACAAATAATAAATGTGCATATTAATGGAATACCCAAAAGGAATACTAAATATCCTTAAAAAGAAGTGTTGTTTCCGGGCTGTGGTGGCGCACGCCTTTAATTCCAGCACTCGGGAGACAGAGGCAGGTGGATCTCTGTAAGTTGGAGGCCAGCCTGGTCTACAGAGTGAGTTCTAGGAAAGGGGCAAAGCTACACAGAGAAATCCTGTCTCAAAACAAACAAACAAAAAATCACCTTGATTTTTTTTTTTTTTCTCCAAACACGATCTCTCACCAAATCTGAATCTTACTGATTGGAATAGATTGGCTCCACAGCAAGTCTAGGGACCTTCCCACCCACCAATATAGTGCTCACCACCCCACCCAGCTCCTGGGTGTAAAAACTCAGGTCCTCATACTTGCAGAGAAAGTGCTATACCAACCCAAGCAACTCTACAGTATTTTATAAAGAGTTTTATATGTGAAAGGGAAAAAAGTCAGTGTTGGAGTTGTGACATGGTAGAGGTTTGGCTATTCATTGCTGGCTTAGGAAATGGGAGGCGGCCATGAGCCAGAGGAGACTGACAGCTTCCAGAAACTGGAGAAGCAGAGGGGTCACATTCCCCATCAAAGGAATGCAAACCAGACACCCTGATTCCAGCCCACAGAAGGAGGGCATTTTGGATTTATGATCTTTGCTATGATTTGCCGTTTTGCTGTTTGATAAATACCGTGATGAAAAACAACCCAGGAAGGAAGGGGTTTATGTGGCTAACACCTCCTCATCACAAGCTATCGTTTAGTTCAAGGGCATGAACTCACGTGTGAGCAGAGGTAAGACGCAGAGCAAAGGAGCTTCTCTCCATGGCTTCCTCAGCTTGCTTTCAATCCAGCACCACCTGCTCAGTGGCGGAATCCCCAGTGTGCTGGGCCCTCCAACTTCAATCAGTTATCAAGAAAATCACCTACAGTCTTGCCTACAGGCCAGTTTGATGGCGGGAACTCTTCAGCTGAAGTTCCCACTTCCCAGGTGACTGGTTTGTATCAAGCTGATCAAAAACTAATCAATACAACCTTCTAACTTACCAGGTAAAGGAGGCATGTTCTTTAAAGTCACTACATTTTTTGATAATTCATTACAGCAAAACAAGAAACTAACATAGATAATGAAAGCTGAGATTTCACTGGGATAAGAAACTCTCATTGATTCAAAGATATCTGTAGCCTGAAACTTCTCTGGTCCTGCCTTGCCCAGCAGTCCGGAGGAATTTCTCCCAACCACTGTCCCACAGTGGCTTATAAAACAATCACTCAGAGGCTTATATTAATTACAAACTGTATGGCCTATGGCTTTAGCTTCTTGCTTGCTAGCTCTTTTATCTTAAATTAATCCATTCCTACTAATCTCTATGTTGCCATGTGGCCGTAGCATTACCGGTCTGCTGGCATCTTGTTGCTCCTTGGGCTGCAGCTGGTATCTCTCCCAACTCTGCCCTTCTCTCTGTATCTCTGCTTGAATTTCCCACCTGGCTGTAAGCTTTCTCGCCACAGGCTAAAACAGCTTTATTTATTATCCAATGGGAGCCATGCATATTCACAGCACACAGAAAGACATCCCATAGCAGATATCCTGGTATGTAAATTTCTATCATCACCTTTACCTGCTTACTTATGCATATTTATTTCTGTCATAGTATTTTATTTGAAGAAAGATTTAAATACAAAATATGTGTATGTGTGGGCCTGGGCAAGTTTATGGGACCACATGTGTGTGGGAGCCTGCAGAGGCCTGAAAAGGGCATCGGATTCCTTGGAACTGGAGTTACAGGCAGTTGTAAACCAACATGTGGCTGCTGAGAACTGAGCCTGGGTCCTCTGCAAGAGCAGCAAGTACTCTTAATTGCTGAGCCATCTCTCCAGACCCATCTGTCACATTCTTAAAGAATTGAGCCTGTATTAGAAGTTTCAGATACACTGTTTTATCTCATATTTTAGTCATAATTGTAATTAAAGCAAAAATTTAAACTTTTATTGTAATAAATGTAAATAAATCTTAATAATAAGAAGTGGAAAAAACAAGGGCCATCACACGTATTTCTAACAAATTTCAAGTTCTATACCCCAAATGATCAAAGACTATTTCTTCTATTCAAAGCCTTTTTAAAGATTCTGAAAGACACAATCAAGCTTGTCAGTTACTATGTTTTTCATTGTTCAATTAAGGATATTGGCCTTTTTCTTTTTCATACATCATTTTTATTCCCTGGAAAGTATTGATTTCATACTTCTTTTTGGAAGGACTAATATATCCCATCATAGAGACATCTGTGTCTTAAAAGCAATCTAGATAGGAGGGCATCCTGATTATTCTTGATCTATTCCACTCAGCCATAAATTATGAATGGCCATGACCTTTGCATTTACTTACTGATACAGTTTCCATCATGGACACTGCATGAGCAGCTTTATTATGCTTTTTTTTTTTCAAATCTAACCTGGCTATAATAATGGCTGTCATTTATAAGACCCTTTCAGAGTGCTACAGAGTGCTTTATGAAATTTAAATTAATTTTCACATTACCCTAAAAAGCTAGGCACTATCTTCTTACATAACTTGACACTGAAGTTAAATGAAGAGCTAAGGAAGGTTTTTTTCAAGGCAATACACACTTTCAACTTCACATCTCCTCCTCAGTCTAACATATTATCTTTTTAATTATTTCACAAACATTGTATGAATGTGCTTAGCTTTGTTCTTACCATTTGGATATTATCTATGATGAAAATTCTTAGAGCCAAGTGGATTGCTGTGTATCTGTAACATAATGCTAAATGTAGGAACAGGTAGTGTCAAGCGTGGATACCACCAGGAGTTTCCTTAAACTCAAGAATGTGGGGCATATAATGGAGCAAAGTGTTCTGGGTTTGACTAACTCATTTATACACTACATATCACTGTCAGTATTTGTATTAAAAACTAACTGCCACTCTGAAAGGGGTCAGAGAATGTTTAATGTTCAGTCTAAATCTATGATGGGGCTAACAGTCATAACTTGAATGTGATAAAATGAGACTAATGAAAACCTTCCCAATTCGTCATTTTAAAGATGGAGGTAAAAGAGTCAGAAGTCACATAAATAATGGGGAGGGAAAAGAGAGGACTGAAAGGTCAAGAAAACTGAACTAATGCAGAGTAGCATGAGGTAAGACACCAAGATAGAGGAGAGAAAGGGAACAAGGCCCGGGGGAAAAAGGGAAGACAGTCATGTCCTTGTAGCTACTGTGGAACGCTGATCTGAATAGTGTACACCTTTAAAGACTTTATTTCTGACTCTTGAAATTTACATAGAAATGTGAACTAGCTGAAAATCAAAGTACATTCTTACTAACACTCAAAGAAGCCAAGCAGGATGTTCTCACCCAAACTTCAGGAGGTAGAGCTGTCAAAGAAAAATCACTTGTCTATTGTGGTGATATATTGTGCACCCCAACGAAACTTATCTGGGGATCAGATAAGTTAAGTGGGGACAGAGCCAGCCACTAGATTAGACACAGGCCAGACAGTGGTGGCACACACCCTTAATCCTATCACTGGAGACAAAGATCCTTCTCTCTGTCAGTTCAAGGCCACACTGGAAACAGAGCCAGGTGTGGCAGCACACACCTTTAATTCCAACACTTGAGATCTCATGCCTTTGCTTGGGAAGTACACACGCCTTTAATCCCGGGAAGTAAGAAGGCAGGGCACAGAAAGGTATATAAGGTGTGAGGAAACAGGAAGTCTCTCTCTTGAGGCTGAGAATTTTGTAGAGGTAAGAACTTGGCTAGCTTGTTCTGTTTTTCTGATCTTTCAGCTTTCACCCCAATACCTGGCTCTGGGTTTTTTGTTTTCATTAATAAGACCGTTTAGCAATTTGTGTTACAGTCTATTTTCTAAGATATGATATTTTCATATTAACTTAACATGTATTCTGTGTCCCTGTGGTGAGATAAAGATTTATCATGTAAGAAACATTTCAAGTATATATTATTATTAACTGCAATCATCAAGATGAAAATGAATTTTTGAAGTTACTCATCCTGCACAACTAAAAATCTGTGCCATTTTACTTGCACTGCTCCATTCAATGCAAAATCAAGCCACCACTCTATTCTGTTCCACAAGTCTGATTCTAAGCTTGCACATATAACGGATAAGATACTGTATTTGTCTTTCTTGCTTGGCATATTTCACTTAGCTCAATGTTTTCTAGCATTACCCCTGTTGCTGAGGACGATAAGATTTCCTACTCTTTGGGCTGAATAATATTCCAGTTCAAATAAAAACCACTAATAGTCAGGGAACTGTAAACAATAAGCAATCATGTCACATATATTATCATTGCTTTTACAGAAAGACAAGATCAGTGCCTTGCTCAGCCATCACCCAAGAAGTTTTCTCTTGCAGTGAATGGGAACAAAAACAGGGACTACAGCAGGACAATATGTGGCGAGTGAGAGATTTTGGCATACTCACTTCTAAATAGGAGGTCTTCAGAAAGCCCCTCGCCTCAGGGCTCAGAGAGCTATGAGGAAGAGGACGTGAAATGACTGTAAAAGCCACAGGTGATGGAAGACATCAGGGAAACAGTGTTCTCCAGACACGACAGGAATGACGCACATAAGAACTCACAAAGATGTTGGCAACATGCACAGGACCTGCACAGGTTCAAGTCACAGTTCTACCATTGAAGGGGGGGAAGCAGACATGAGCTCCACCCCTAGCCAAGAATCTTTCCATGATTGACACCTACTTGCAAAGGAAAATTTAGTTTTCTCCAATAGAGTTTCACTGGGTATATATGACTTCTCCATCAGAGTCTCACTGGGTATATATGACTTCATTGCTGGGTCCAAGTCATGCATTGTTCTACAATAGATGTTCCAATTTACCACTCGCTTAGGATCTCAGGCATTTAAGCAAAAGTTATCTATTTCCTCCTTGCTATAACTTTGCATAGGAGAAACAAAACTGAGCAAGGCAAACTACCAGAAATATGTTTATTCTTCAACATTTATTGAATTATATTGTGAGGCAGAAATTGTTAGAAGGACACAATGCTAAAACATGACCCAAGGAATTACTCTTAGATGGTGACAATCCTCTAGGCAGTACTATATCTTTAAATTTAGTTTTGTCTCTTTGCATCATAGAATATTTATCTGGAAAATGAAGTGACTTAAATAAATGGGCTATATTATCATTTTTAACTTCAAATTATACACAGAAAAAGAAATGATCTGATAAAACAACTGGTCTTGTTTCTTAAGCACTTCTAGATTTAATATAAACCAATTATATAATAAGTGAAATAAGCAACCATAGATTTTCTTAGAAATGAAGTTGAATATAAAACTTGAGTTTCACTTACTTAGTATCTTTTGCAGCTAAATTGGACCTATTAGAACCTTAAGAAGTAAATCATCCACAGGTTTCTATTATTTCACCCTCATATCACGAATTTTTAAGAGAGCCACTGGCTACTGTGGCTAGAGTGTTCATTTTATGTGGGATAAAAATGAATTAACACAATATGTCACTGTATATTTACTTAGTATACTTTTCTTCCTAAAAATAATCTGGATTTTGTTCATAGAAACAATGAAAACTTTAAAACTACAATATCCTAAGTCTATCTCGAACTCAAAGATATTAAAAGGATATGAAATAATCATTGTATCAATTTACTAAAAGATACCCCAAATCCGTGTAACACTTTTTTGAAAAATTAAAACTCAAATGAGCAGAAGAATATACCATGTCCACCTTAGTTCCGGTTAGTGCTGTTAGGGCAGTCATTCTTCTGAAACTGAAGTAGTTTCTTAGATAGAAATGTATGATCTGATTCTAAAATTCGTAAGGCAGAGCAAATTACCTGAAATAATCACAGCACAGACAGGGGAATGGAGGTGGGGAACAGAAGGGTATATTTAAAAATAGGGAGATGCTAACTACCTTATTTCTACATTAATTGCAAAGCTAATGTCACCAGAACAGCATAGTATTGATATCAATATAGAGAAACAGTAAAATAGAGTAGAATACAAAATCCAGAAAAAGACACCCAGAAATGGAAAAAAATTTTCAATATAGGTATCAAGCAAATTCAGTGAAGAATGATTTTCTCACATTTATGTAGAAAATTGTTGATTTATATGTAATAAAAATGGTTCACTAGTCTTTATGTAGCTCTTGATTAAAAGTTAATTATGAGTGGAGCAAAACCCCAATAGTTAAAACTGAAAACAATAGAACTTTTAGAAGAAATCAAGAATTCTGATTTTGAGTTTGGCAAAATGTCCTTGATACAGCATAATGAGCATGACTCATAAAGAAGAAAGTTTATACAGCGGACTCAAGAAAAAGTAAAACTTCTTTCTAACACAGTATAAAGAATAAAATATTTATATCCTATAATCTAGTTGTATATATATAAACACTATACCCACTTTTCAAACTCAAAATAAATAAACAAGCAATACAAACTTGTAATAAAAGCCAGAAAACTAGAAAGGGGCTATTGGGGTGTGTACATGTGTGGGAGGGGATGAAGGCCTCAAGAAAGAACAGATAACAGAACACAGGTGCTATGAAGTTGGAAGGGAGAATATTGGGAGAGGTGGAAAGACAGGGCAGAGGAAAGGGTGGAGAAGAGTTAAAATGGAAGATGTATGAAAAAGCCATATAGAAATATTTTATATGCTCACTTAAAAATAATAAAAAATTGTTTGAACAGAGGAACCTACATGGGGCCTGAGAGGGGAGAAGAGGGAGGATTAATGCTCCTTCCAGAAACCATAGATTATTAAACAAAGCTCCCAAAGTCAAGCATGGGATACCTCCTACAAGTTGTTCATCAAGGAGGTCTAAGTGGCCCCTAAACAATGCAGGCCATTGCCATTGCTCCTGGTTTCCCAATAGAACTCGATAGGAAGACCCTATTGCTGAAGACACCACATGCTTTGGTCACAGAATGCGGAGAGATAAAGCTGGAAGCTTCTCCCCTGCTGGTGAGCTTTCTTAATGCTAGAAGATATAATGCAAGCTGCTGGCAAAGAAAAGTCAGCCTTATGGGGCTGTGAACTCTGAAGTAAAATAATGACAGGTCTGACAAGATGCACCCATTGGCACAATAGTGGGATGAATGTTATGGGAGTAACTAATTGCTTTATGATTGGATTCAAGGCTTGCCCCACAAGAAGGAACTCATATTTAGTACATAGCAAAAACATGTGGGTTTACTGTAGGGGAGAACCTACTGCTATTGCTTTGATAAATGGATATGGTGTCAAACTGACTTCTAAGTACTTCATAACCATAGATTAGTGCAGTTCTTAGCCTTGGTTGGAAAAACTTTCTTTTAAGAGGATGGTAGTTAATACAAAGATTCACAATGGCTCTAAGTGCAGAGAATAAGAGACTGAGGAGTTCTTGACCCTGAACAGGCCAATTATATCACCCTCCCCATCCCAAGGCTCTCATAGCACAGAGGACAGTAAACTATGTAAGAGCCATTTGGGACCAATACTATTCAATAGCATCTTCTGGAAATTACCTGACCAGTGCAATCATGAACTCCCTGTATCCTCCATAAAAGCTACACAAGACTGGTTCATCAACATTGTATGGTGGAGATGGGAAGGGCTCATAAGGTCCCAGTCCTCTCTGCCGGATTCCTGGCAGTTAGTGGCTGCTGACTGAAGCATGGCAGCTTTTTCAATATGTGGTCACTGATAACATTGCCAATGCTTCAGAAAATCTCTGACACTCATGCAGGCAACCGTACTTAAACTCAGTGGGTCACACACACGATGATGTCATGAAAGCAGGAGGTGGACTTGCTAGGAAGAAGTGTTTCAGCAGGAGGAGGGAAGCACTAGACAGGGTAACAGCAGTGAAAAGAACAGAAATTCATTATATACTTATATAAGACTCTCAAACAGTGCCGGGCGGTGGTGGCGCACGCCTTTAATCTCAGCACTCGGGAGGCAGAGCCAGGCGGATCTCTGTGAGTTCGAGGCCAGCCTGGGCTACCAAGTGAGTCCCAGGAAAGGCGCAAAGCTACACAGAGAAACCCTGTCTCAAAAAACCAAAAAAAAAAAAAAAAAAAAAAAAAGACTCTCAAACAAAGAAAACTAAATTAATTCAAAGAAATAAGAAAGACTGTTTGAAAAGAGGAAACCAATATGGCATCAGAGACAGCACAGGATAAAAGGGAAGGGGGTGAATATGACCAACATACACTTGAGGCATGTCCAAGTACTTTGTATAACATATATAGTAATAAAGACGGACAAACTATTTAAACAGATTCTTCATCTAAGAGGTAATAGATGTCAAGTCATCACACGAAGTCATTACTGAGTTAAGAAAGTGTAAAGTATAATTACAATGCAACAGCAAAACACACCTATTAAGAACTGGTGCAATATTTAACCCTACCATTTGTTCTGTCATGAGTAGAGGAAGGCCTTTATTGTTCTGGGGATGTAGAGAAATGTCGACTTCTATGGCTATAATGCCCTCCAGACTGCCATCATAGAGGGCACCCATCTACAGCTTGCTCAGCTCCTCTTAGTGTTAAGAAGGCAAGCCATGCTTTCTCCTACTTCTGTAGCAAAGATCTTGGTCATCTCCTCAGAATGTGACAGATGAACTCACCGAGGAACCACTAACTAGTGTAAGTTATCAAGTCACCTTGCCTTCAAGAGCCAAAGTACGTGCTTTATAAACCAGACACAATTAACTTGTGCTGGAAACGATATTTAGAAAGGAGTTGAAATACAGACGTAGTATCTCTGATCCTTTCCTGCCTGTCTCTGTTTCTTGTCTCTGGCATAGAGCCTGAGCTTTGACTGCAATTCTCTGGAGAGATATGCCAATAAAGATTGAAGAAGGACAGAGGTATTTTTTTTGTGTGTTATTTTTCAGTTTCAGAAAAACTGTAGCATACTCTAAAATAACAAAAATGAAAGGTCTCCTGTGTACAGCGAGCTGAGTTAGACAGATGAAATGTAACAGAATCCACATTTCATTTTGCTGCAAATGATATAAATCCAATATCTAAGACAGCAGTCACCAAGCACTGGCTATTTCAATAAAATTGGATATTAAACTTTTCTTTCAAATTGGAGGAAATACTTACGATTATGACTTTACTAGCAGATCTCTGCTGCTTTTTGAATTCATATAATGTACTGGCCCTTTAAAATAAAAATCCTCCCAAATGTAAATTTTGTTTGTCTGAATTAAAAAAAGGCCTGAAGTGATTTTTATCAATTTAACTGTATGATTATTTATTAAAAACATTACAATGATTAATTACACAATCAACATTTAAAATCTATTCCTGACCTGGTATGTTGAATGGAAATGCTTCACAATGACTCTATAAACTAGACAATTGGGGAAATATTTTAATTTCTTTGTTCCAATGTATGGGACTTCAGCTAGTCATGCTACATTTGGCTTAAAGAATTACTAAGGCTCCTAAATAATGGAGGGGGAACTAATTACAAATAATATATCCAGAGAAAAAGAGGGAAAGAGAAAAGTGGCCTGAACAGCACACTTTGTAAGACAATGTCCTCCAGTCAGCTGCTTGGCTATGCCCCAAGGTAGTGTCTCTCTCATCAAGACTAAAAACAAAGCTTACACAGCCTCTGATAACTCCCTAGAGTCCACTTTGATGCTCAAGAAAAGCAAATAAAAGAAACACCTGAAGAAAAAGACAAGTATAAAAGCTAATTTTCACTTGAGAAATAAAGGTGTGATAAAGTTTTTAAAAGACAAGTTTGTTTCCATAGAATAATCAATTGTATAAGGCTAATTTATACCTTAATACTTAAAATGGATTTGAAATCTACATCTACTAGTTCCACATTGTATTTATATCAGTAAAACAAGCACACTTAATAGCATTTAGAGGCCGGATGATGGTGCCACAGGCCTTTAATCCCAGCACTTGGGAGGGAGAGGCAGGTGGATCTCAGTGAGTGTGAGGCCAGCCTGGTCTACAAAGTGAGTTCCAGGACAACCAGGACTGTTACACACAGAGAAACCCTGTCTCGAAAAACAAAACAAAAATAGAACTTTCATACACTGGATATGAACACTTCTAACTTTAAGAAATATTACAGTGGAGTGTAAATAAAGGAAATTTATAAAATAAAGGCTTAATAACAAGAATATCTCCAAAACATGTATTTAAGAGATGCATAAAATTTCAGCCTCATTTTTTTTTTCAGTTGTGAGATTTACTTTAAAAAAACATGTTCTGAATCTGCTGCATTGAAAAGGAAAATAGACTCTGATGGTAATGCTTCCCCATCCTCCTGGGAAAGAGGAAATGGTATGCCATGAACAAATGACACCAAAGCTGTGAACTCAGCCTAACTGCTTGCGGTGGTTTGTGCCTACAATCCCAGTCCTTGGGAGACAGAGGCAGTAGAAGCTCAAGTTCAAGGCCACCCTGGAATCGCAGCTACATAGTGAAATGCTGCTTCATTAAAAAAAAGAAAGAAAAGAAAAAAAGGAAAACCTTTATGATGCTACTTCTAAGACTAAAAAATTTGGTGAATTCTCCGAAAGTTTTTTTCTGTATTCAAGCAAACACTTGGCAAACGAGTTGCATTTAACATTTACACATTATACAGGTGTGATACATAATATGAAAGGCTCAATGGAAACTACACTGCACAAAAATAGATGGGACTATTCTGATTTTTTTTTTTTTTTTTTTTTATACATCAATGTAAGGTAAGCCTTACTTTTCAAAGATTTCAGGACAAATCCACTTTGTAATGAGCACCCGACTACTTGGCTGTTTGTCAGCTAGAGCACACATTCCTAATTGTTTCCTTAGAAAAATCCCAGTTCTGCCTCCAGGTATCCTCCTCATACTTGGTAAAGAGTTGGACATCCATTCAGATGAAAAATGTCCATATGCCATTTCCACTTCCATAAATAGGTATTTGCCTATGGCATCCACAAAGAAATCCACATGCTGAGCCCTGCCAAATAAGAGAACCTTCAACTGCTGAGCGCCACCTTAGCTGGGAGCCTTCGCTTCGCCCCTCTGCATGCGATGAGGTTGTTTCCCTCTCAGTCACCAGGTCTCAACCCTGGCTGCAACTCAGAATCAGGAACTGGTGCTTCTTCAGTATCTGCACACTGGCATGGTCTGGGAGTGTTTCAAAGGCGTTTCTGAGCTCACCTCAGGTAGAGATCTGGTCTTAGAAGTTGTATTCTTTCAAATCTTCTAGAGAGGTGGTTTTTTGTTTTATTTTGTTTTTTGGGAGGGGAGGGGGTTTTACATCAGCATTTTTTTTTAAGTTAAAAACTATGTGTATGGTATTTTGCGTTGTGGGTACATATGTCTGTGTTCCCACATGCACACAGTGCCTGCTGAGGTTACAAAAGGGTGCTGGATCCCCAGGACTGGAGTTATGACAGTTTGAGCCATGTGGGTGCTGGGACCTGAACTCTAGTCCTCTGAAACAGCCAGTATTCATAACTGCTGAGCCTACTTTCTACCCCATATATCAATAGTTCTAAAACTAAAAACTTATGGTGATAGGACTTTCAAAATATATCTGTACCCAAGAATATCATTCAAAAACTAAACAGCTACCCAAGAATATAATTCATTTACAAGTAGACAGAAGGTACCTAATATGATTCAAATCATCAAATCACTGTAGAAATGACAAAAAACCTAAAATGTGTATCACATGTAAAATTACTTCAGCTTAAGTAATATTTGATTCCTGCTTTCTAAATCATGAGATTTTAAATTATCCTATACCTTGATCCATAAATCACTTTCAAATGTATCCATTCTCTCAGTCATAGCTACTTCATATTTGGTATGAAGAACATACTCTGCAGCCATAAAACCAAATTCTGGTAATCACCACTCTTTGTCCACCTCTTAGGAAATGTTTATGTGTCTGTCGGTACACTTTGTTCATAAGCACCTCACTGACCACCCTTCCATACTCCTCTTCTCTCTCACTAGTCTGCTTTTTCCTGTTTTGCTTTCACATCACACGTATGTATGTGTAAGTCTGTATCACACATATGACAAAATTCTGCAATATCTATCCTCCTTCATGACTCTTATTCTTGCCCACCCTCTTCTTTTTAGATACCTCCCCTTCTTCATAGTTTTTTTGTACTTTCACATCATCCATCCATCCATCCATTCAACCAACCATCTAATCATCCATCCATCCATCCATCCATCCATGTATCTATCTATATTTGTGTGTATATATATATATATATATATATATATATATCACAAATAAATCTAGATTCTTATTTTTATTATTTAAAAAGAGAATGTTTCCACTAACCTCCAAGAAGATTAAATGGAATTATGTTTGTAATATAAGTAGTAATAGTAGCTAGTAATTAAACAAAATAAGAGAGCACTAGAACAAGAAAAGATACATTTCTATTTCCCTTCAGTTTACAGTTTATAAACAAGGGATCAGAGGTCTGGAGACTAAAGATGACCAGATCCTAAGGCTGTTTAAAAAGGTGTCAATGGGGTGCACACACCCTCCTCCATCTGCTGAAAGGATCCAAGGGATCCTTAAGTGAGTTTCTCGGGGAAGAACAATTATATCATAGACTCATTGTTGACAGTAATCTGCATAAGAAGAGAATACACATTTTCTCAATAGTTTTCACCATTCAGTTACTTTTGAACATAGTAGTCAAGTGTGAAACTACTGGGACAGACACCAAGACAAAACAGACAAAATAATGATACAGAATGATATCTTTTACTTTCCAAACTCATTGATGGCCGAGGCACTGACGTGCATTCCCCTGCTCCAGGCTCACAACTACCGCTAGTCTCTTTAGTGATACTAGAATTTAGAAACCAAATTCATATGCAGTATCAGTTTCTAGTTAAGAAATGTATTCATATATACTCAAAAGTATGAGTTTATGGGATCCCTACAGTATTTATTTATGTTCTCAGTTTCTTTCTATGAAACACACAAATAGGTTCATAATTAACATATCAGTATCACTTATCAACAAATATTGAATAATATTTTTATTATAGGTCTTCCTGTAACTAAGGCTTATGTTATAGAACAATTTAATATCATTAGAGTTGCTAAATTAGTACAGAAAAGTTTCATATACACTTGACTCAGTTTTCTAAAAAACTAAGAGTTTGTATTACCATGGGATATTTATCAAAAGCAAGATGCTTAAAAGAGTCCATCACTCTAACTAAACTACAAATGCTATTGGATTTGAGCACTTTCTCAATTAGTATCATTTCAGCTTCAAGAGCTAACCAACCTACTGAATTGCATTTACTGTTCATGTCTTCTTATTCTTCTCAGATCTTTTATCAACACTGTTTTTCATAACCTGAGAAAACTGAGGAGTTCTGACCAGTCTTTCTGTACATTGTCCCCAAGGTGGCTGTGCCTGACAACTTTCTCATGTTTGGGCTGGGCTCATGTTGGGGCCTAAGGAAAGAATGACACGGATATCCAGCATGGCCTTCTTGCAGCACTGTATGAGTGGGATGCAGGAGAAGTAGGGAAACCACAGAGGAGGGAGGGAGGGAGGGAGGGTGGGAGGGAGGGAGGGAGGGAGGGAAAGAGGGAGGGAGGGAGGGAGGGAGGGAGGGAGAGAGAGAGAGAGAGAGAGAGAGAGAGAGAGAGAGAGAGAGAGAGAGAGAGAGAGCGAGCGAGCGAGCGAGCCCGAGCCCTATCAGGCTACACTAAGATGAAGAGTTGACTTTTTCCTCCAATAACCTGAGAGACACTGAGTGATTTTAAGGACAGAACGATGGAATGCTTCTGATGCTTTAATAAATCATAGTAGCTGAAATATAAAAGCTGAATTAGAGGGGCCATGTTGGCAATTGAAAAAGTAGCAGCAAGTTCTTACAGCAGCATGTGTGATAAATACAATACCTTGAATTAGGTCAGTGGAGATGCTAAGGGATGAGAAGATTCAGGAAAATTCTAGAGAAAGCTGACAGAACTTGTGAAGAGGTGGGATATTAGGATGAGGGAAGGAGAAACAGAGGGATCTCTGGGTCACTGACTGACATTGCCTTTATGAAATACTTCTTTATGATGGTGTGAATCCCATGTTTTCCTTGTATGCAGTTTCAGTATGCAAATCTGAAGCTCCAAGGAAGGAAGATAACTTTGGAAGTCAGTAACACACAAATAATATCTGTAATCTTCAAATCTACTCAGATCGTTAATATAGACCAATGGTTTTCCATCATGGATGGATGCCTTCGTATGAGTCTCTGCGGGGCATCTAGCAATGTCTTGAGACGTTTTTGATTATTGCACTCTGGCATTATTGACTAAGAGACAGAGATGACATTAAATATCATAAAATGAATGGGGCAGCACCCAATACTAAGTATTTTGCTCAAGATATTATAATACTAAAGTTGAGAAACTGCTAGAAAAATTATTTTGTTTTTTAAGGGTATGCAAGTGTACTCTCAGATTTACAATTATACAGGAAACATATTAATTATGTGTTCAACTTTTAAATGGATTAAATATGTTATTTAATCATCTAAAAATTAGTTAAAATATCCAAGAACTAGTTATAAAATTAGGTTTCAAAGAGCTACTATTTAATACTGAAAAATAGTTATAATAAGGAGATAAGGTAAATTAATATAATTATAGTTTAAGTGAACAACTCTGATTCATAAATCTGTAAGATCAGATGTACTCTCTGAGGATCTTCTGTTATATTATGCTACAGCACCTTTACTGAATGAATAAAAGTGTGACTATGTGATTACATAAAGAAAAAGTTGAGCTTAGCTGTCCAATGCTTGTACAAAATCAAAGTCAAAGAAGTAATCTGG
Organism: Peromyscus eremicus; assembly: GCF_949786415.1. NCBI lineage: Eukaryota > Metazoa > Chordata > Mammalia > Rodentia > Cricetidae > Peromyscus > Peromyscus eremicus. The sequence goes on from NC_081418.1 coordinate 35,354,245, forward strand.
AACTTGAGAATTCAAAAATTCTAACAGCATAAGAGAGGTATAAGAGGAATTGGAATAAAAACGTGATTCTGAGAGGGAAAATCCCCCAAACACAGATGCTTGCCAGTGTTCTTCTACACCTAAAAATGCAAAAGTCATCTGTAATATTAAAAAAAATAAGTAAGAACTCTAAAGGTTTACGCTCAAAAATATTTGTGATGGCTGTGTTCAGATCTGGATTCATCGCAGAAGACAATGTCCTCCTCAGAACATATCCACTTCATTAGATAGCAAATCACCTTCCACACTGGGCTGTAGTGATCACTGGACTACTTAGCCCTTTAATGTCATGGGGAATTCACAGGGCTTATAACGATACATTCTGGATAGAAGGCAGTGAGTGTAGGAAATACACCACTGCAGTGTTAAAAGCTGTGTGAGGAAGACCACCTCAATGGGATAACAGAAGAGGGAAGAGAGAAATGCCCTGTAGAGGTATTCTAATTTGGCTAAGTGCTGCAGATAGAAACAGCAGGTAGCCTTGTGCATTAAAAATGGTCCTTCAACCCTTGAGCAGAATCATTAAACGAAACTGACATTTCACCAGCAGGGACAAGTGGTTTGGTATGAATGACATTCAGTAGCCAGAGGAGATGGAGCTGGTGACTCTGAGCTCATGTGTACCTCTTATGCATCTAAAGCCTATCACAATATTTTCTAATTTATACATATTTATGCTTAGCTGTAATGTGAATTTATGGAAAATTACCAATAAGTAGTCATATACTTTCCTCCATTTGTTAACTTATTTTGTGTGTGCCTGGGTATGTGTGTGTATGTGTGTGCATGGGGGCAACCACATGCAATGGTGTGCCTGTGGAGGTTTTATGACCAGCCATGCTTAATGTGGAGGTCCACCATATGGAGTATAGGGATTGAAGTCAGGTCATGGGGCTTGGCTTCAGGTACTTTTGTCCCACTGAGCCATCTTGCTAGCCAGATTTTAAATACTTTATGAACACAAATTTCACTTGAGAAATACTGAATGTTCCTCTGAATCATGCTAGTGCAGTGATATCCTGGACAGTCAGGAATGAGAAAAACTCACCCTGCCCAGTTCCTTGTCTTCCAGGGCCAGGACCCCTGTGCTTTCTGTGAAGAGTTTCACTTTGACCACAGGCCGAGGGTGGGTAGTGCTGAAATCTCCTTGAGTTCCCCATCTGCAGTGAAGAAAGAAAGATTGTCCTTAATATGCAGCATTAATTTCTCCCCCTAGATAGACATGTCTCTATAAAAGGTACATTAAGCAATGGAGAATCTTTTATGACTCAATGAGATTTTCATCTTTGCTTTTCTTTCTGACAGATGGCACCATCCAAAGGAAAATAACAGTAAGCTTTATGGCTTGTAATAGTTATTCAGCTGCTCAAAAATTAGCATACTGATCTACAAAACATGGGAGTACTATATGCAATTTGATTAAGAAAAGACATTATAGAAGTACCTAGTGAAATCTATTATTTTATTAATTATAATGAACAATGCAACAGTATTTTTATGAACGGGAAAATTGTTATGGGTGTCTATGTAGGAGACAGCTTTGCAGAAAGCTGTTCTTACATACCATGGAACTTCACTCTCTCCACCTTTGGAAAGTTTTTACTCAATATTGGCTATCTTTAATTTTTGAAAAGTAAGGACAATTATCTCAGATTATTTCTTTACATGACTTTTTATAGCATCTTTCAAAAAGAATAAAATATGCTTCATAAAATTTTGAACAATCTGCAACTAATTTCCCAATACATTCTCTTAGGGATGGAAATAAGTCTGTTGACATCTGGCTTTTCAAATCATCATAACAAAATAACATGTTTTCTTGGCTTATCTTTTAATTAATATCATCTTATCTTTATCACACACCAATTCATTTGAGCTTATTGACAAACTGAACTGGCACACATCTGACATTAAAAAAATCTTATCAGTATTTTTTGAAATTCTGAGAGATAACAGGTAGGACGACTTGGCACAGCATGAACAAAACACCATTGAACAAAAATGCAGCAAATGGGAGAAAAATTAAGGGTTTAACAAACTACAGATTCAGTTTAAAAATAAAAGACTAAACAATGCCAATTTTCTTGTATTATGTCAAAAACAACCAATTTATCACTGAATGTTTATTTTAAAAATCTTATTTAGAAAGTTAGTTAACTCTCAAAAACAAGTATCTTAAAAATTGAATAAGTGTTATATGCCTGTCTTCTATCATAGCATTGCTTTTGCAATGATGTGTCTAACAGTAAAGACTATTGCAATGACTGAAGAAACAGGCATCTGTATGAAAGCTGTTCTCTTGAGACTAAAGTCAGAGGCCAGAGAGAAGGGTTCAAGTAGGGTGGAAAAGTTGCCTCATTTCTATTCCAGACTTCTAAAAAATAGGACATCAAGTTCTTGTTTTTATTTATATTTGTTTTTGCCATTTCACTGAATTAAGTTAGTCTGTGGTAGAGCAAAGGCAGAAAAGAATAAAATAAAATTAGAGTCAAAATGAAGAGAAAGGGATTCTCAGTGTACTACGTAGAAATGCAAGTCTTGAGTTTGGCTGGGAAGTCTCGTTGGAAAGTTTGGAAAAGATTCCTTTAACAAACCTTTCTTAATTCTTTGTCAGATAGCTACAATTTTAAGGCTACCAGTGGATAGTTTTGCTATGACTAGGATCAGAGAGTTCTAATAGTCTTGGAGGCACCTAATATTCTTCCACAGAATTTACTCATCTTTTAAACGAATTCCTGTTAATAGAATTTCTTTAGATTTCTGTGTTTTACTTGAAGAACCTGCAGAAGTCAAAGTAGAAAAGAGCTGGTAGGAGATGGAAGTCTTAAGGAAGTTGAACTAGAAGACCACAGGCAACATGAAAGTAGAGAAGGGAATTCTGGAGTTGAAAGGTTCAACAGGGATGAGGTGGTAGGACACAGGAGATCAGGGAGCAATGAGAGAAGATTATCCAAAGTGAAGGAGCTATGGGAGTCATACTGAAACCTACTCTGTGTAAGCTGATTAAAGTATGTGAGTTAAAGACTATAACTGGAAGAGAGTTATTCTGCATAGCTAAATAATGCTCCGCCCTGTACCAGGCATGGGACGCCTCCATATAAATTGTTTGTCAGGGAAACCTAGAAGTTCCCAGAATAATACAGGTTATTGCCTTTTCTCTTGGTTGCCCACCAGAACTAGATGGATAAGACCATATTGCCAAAGACACCATACACCTTGCTTGAAAGATATAGATAAACTAAGCTAAAACTCATCTGGAAGCTTCTCCCCGCCTGCTAGCTTTATACTGCCCTGTGTGATTGTAGCTCTGCACTTTTGGTAGATTGTCTTTAACAGATATAAAACTATCCTTTTTTTTATCAGATGCATACAAATAAATCAGAGCAAATATATGTATACATATACAAATCATATACATATCAGGTACACAAAGGATATGCACACTATATATTATAGATATATAATATAACATTGAATATGATAGAGGAGATATATAAAAATATATGTACACAATACAATCACAGGATGCATAATATTTTGGTCAACAGTAGGCTGCATACAGAATGATGATGCCACAGAGTCTAGAAGTGAGTGCATCAGCTACACGGATTTTGTTTTGGTATTACTACATGATGCTTGCACAACAGAACTTGTCATTATTTTCAAAATGTATCCACTATACTAAGTCACACACATGCATACACACACACATACACATGTGCACACACACACGTACACACACAGGTATATGTTGATCTTACCTCAATATCATCATTATTTTTCAAACATTAAAACTATAGAAATAATATTAGGCTAGGCATGGTGATGAGGGAGAGGATCCTATGAGTCATAAAAGGTACCCAATCAACACATTTCAGAATAAGCAATATTCATGTACACACAAAATGATATAACATGTAAAAAGGAATTATTAATCTAGAACATAGAAGCTGGTACTAGTGATCTATAACCCGAACCAGTATGGTAATCAAGTTAAGAGTCCGGTAGGCAATAAATCATTATATTATAGGTCCCTGTAGTAATGTAGAAGAATATTCTATACAAGTAATTTCTGAGCAAAGGAAAGAGAATACAAAAGGCCATTTTATGAAACGAGGAAAGCAAAAATAATATGCTTTCAGGCTGGGAGAAACTGAGGAGCAAGAATACCAGGAGTCCTAATAACAATGGACCAAAAGACTGATGTTTTAATTCCATTAAAAAAAAACATGCAGATTTCAGGTCAGAGATACGACTCAGACAGTCAAAGTATTGCCACACAAGCCCGAGGACCTGAGTTCAATCCTTGGAACCCACATCATAGTGTAATGAGAGAAGCAATTCCTGAAAGCTGTCCTCTGAGCTCAACATACATGCCATGGCAAGCATCATCCTCGCTCACATTAAATAAAATAAAAATAAAAACACTAACAATGTATAAATTTAAAGAGGGGAACAAATGGTATGGTAGAATTCTATAGTACCTTTTAATGCTAACATCTCCCTAGATAAGCACAGATTGAGACAATCTTGATAGCTTCTCCTGTGAAAAATAAGAACAAGGTGCTGTGGGATGGTCTGTATGTCAAGTGTGTTACTGATTGGTCAATAAATAAATCACTGATTGGCCAGTGGCCAGGCAAGAAGTATAGGTAGGACAAAGAGGAGAATAAAGCTGGGAAGTGGAAGGCTGAGTCAGAGACACTGCCAGCCGCCATGATGAGAAACAGCATGTGAAGATGCCGGTAAGCCACGAGTCATGTGGCAAGGTATAGATTAATGGAAATGGATTAATTTAAGCTGTAAGAACAGTTAGCAAGAAGCCTGCCATGGCCATACAGTTTGTAACCAATATAAGTCTCTGTGTTTACTTGGTCGGGTCTGAGCAGCTGTGGGACTGGCAGGTAAGAGAGATTTGTCCTGACCGTGGGCCAGGCAGGAAAAATCTAGCTACAACAAGGGACTAGAGAGATGGCTCCATAGCTGAGGCCACTGGTTGCCTTTCCAGAGGGCCCAGGTTTGACTCCCAGCACTCATACTGGAGCTCACAACCATGTATAACTACAGTTCCAGAGGGTCTGATGCTTTCTTCTGCCTCTGCGGGTACCAGGAACACTTGTAGTGCATAGATATACGTGCAAGCAAAGGAGTCATACACATAAAATGCAATATAAAATATTGAAAAAGAAAGGATGTACAGTAAGAAAATACTTATGATTCTAGAATGATGAATTAAAATCCCATGTGTCCCACATCCCTTGAAAAAGGCCTAAGAAGAGCTGAGAGGGTAATAAGTGTATCTTCAGTTCACCAATGCATTTCACTATTTCCTATCTAACTGGCACATTCCAACACTTTCAGCAACTAATACCAATTCTTATCTTCCTACTATGTTTTCAGCACTAAGTGATAAAAGAATACATTACACTTGCTATCAATTGGCTTGACTCAAAACACACTGCCCTTCTGTACTTGCATGGATACATTACTTATGAGGATTCAGACTTCCAGTGTAAATCTTCAAACGAATTAAATATGTACAAAGCACCTTTACAAACACAGCAGGACTTTGTGACTATGAAAACACAGGTTGGTTCATACACCAACTGAAATAACTAACATTAATTATGCATTGGCTATTAAATAAGGTATACTGGAATTTCTATCTGGAGCCAAGATACATGTTGTTGCTTTTTATTCAGTATTTATACAACCAAATAATGTACATATTAAATCTACTATACTATCTCATATAACAGCAGAGATTTGAGCACACTGAATGCCTACTCTTCTTGAGTAGTTATGTAAAATGTGGGTATATGATGGGATAATTTGTTGCCAAGTAATGATGGTTGTACAGGTGATGTAAAACCATGGAAATGTGAAAAATTAAAAAAAGGATATAAAAGTAAATGTGTACCTCTTTTTTTTTTTTTTTTTTTTTTTTCCGAGACAGGGTTTTTCCGTGTTGTTTTGGTGCCTGTCCTGGATCTTGCTCTGTAGACCAGCCTGACCTCGAACTCACAGAGGTCTGCCTGGCTCTGCCTCCCGAGTGCTGGGATTAAAGGCATGTGCCACTGCTGCCTGGCAAATATGTATCTCTTAATTCATGCAAACTAATATTAAGTATCAATATGTAGCAAATAACAATACAATGCCAACAACCAAAGCCCCTAGCCTCTTGGCACTTACAGGCTAGTACAGTACAGATGATAAATAGCTTGTTGACTATATATTGTAACATATATTTCTCACCATCCTTGCCCTTCAATCTTAAGAGCTGGCTATTTCCCACTATCTCCAAATAGCTGCAGAACTAATTTATTCCTGGAATCTAAGAGCTCCTCAAACACTGCCAACCTCTGTGTTTGAAGTATGTTCAAAAATCATGAGCAGCAAAATGGTTGCACTGGAGCCATCCAAATTTCTTAATTCTAATTCATGTTATAAATATATAATAAATTCCTGACAAAGAAACTAAGTGCCGGCCAAACTGTCTTCTAAATACTTACTTTTATAGCCTTAAACTAGTGCTGCTCTCAGTGTTGGTCAGAGAAGCTTGCTTTAGCAGTGGGTAGAAGCTAATGCACAGATTCATAACTGGTCAAAGTGTGACTGCTGTCTGCCCTAAACAGGACTTCTGTATCACGCCCTCCCAGACCCAGTGAACATCACTTAAAAAAGAGTGGGGATGTCATCAGGGCTGGAGGATGCAAAGGAGTGTCTTTCAGTGTCATTTCTTAGATATGGCATGGACAATGCTATCACAAACACTCTATATCTGTGGCTATAGGCACAAGAATAAAAAAAGTAAAACGTGAAAGTATATGAGTTGGGAAGAAAACAGGGGGATGTCTGCAGGAGTAAAAGAAGAGAGGGTAATGGGAATGGATATGTTCACAGTGCATTGTGCATGTCTGAAATTATAAAAAATAAAAATAAATTTACAATGTTTAACAAGAGAGAGGAAGAAAAAAAAGCTCAGTATTTAAAGGTATGTGCAACTAACACCCCAGGTCTATAAGCATCACAACAGAATCTCATGAAATCATTTTACCCACTGTTTCTACTTACCTCCTGTTAATGCCTTTTAAAACAACAAGTCTAAAAATACTAGACTGTCAGTTCAGTTCTTTGATTATGAACTTTATCATTTTGATGGCTTTCTTTTATTATAGATTATATGAACACTGACCTGTACTTCTTTTGGAAGTTTTAAAATTTCAAGCTATCTATAATTTAACTGTGATATGAAAAGGAAGCTTAAATTTTATTGCTCAGTCTCATTTGGTTAAAAGGTTAAAGTGTTTATAGGCTGGAGAAATGGCTCATGGGTTAAGCAGACTTGTTTCTCTAGCAGAGGACCCAGTGTGGGTACAGTGGTTTGAAGGAGAATGGTCTTCATAGACTCATACATTGAATACTTGGGCCCCAGTTGGTGGAACTGTTTGAGGTGTGGCCTTGTTAGAAGAAGCATGTCACAGGAGGTGGGCTTTGAGGTTTCTAAGGTTTTGGGCCATTTCTAATTTTCTCTCTGTCTCTGTCTCTGTCTCTCTGTCTGTCTGTCTGTCTGTCTGTCTGTCTGTGTTCCTCTCTCTCTTCTCTGCCCCCTACTACTCTAAACATAAAACTGTGCTCTTGTTCTATGCAGCTACTATCAGGCAGGCACCCTTCTCTTACATTAAACAAGTCTGTTTCTCTGTCCTAGATCTGTTTGCGCCTGTTGATTAGACACTGTCCTTTTGATGGTAAGCCTAAATACTATAAAGCCATGAAAAGCCACTGGGAATGTGAATATGTAAAAACTAGTTACATTTATAATACTTGAAAAATTGCAAAAATACTCCTACATCCATGACTTCACTAATACAAAATAAAAAGCATCAACACTTTAACTTAATAATATAATAACCTCTAAAAATTTGGAATTAAGTTTAATGAGAATTGCCAATCTGAAAATTATGAGCAGAAATTAAACAATAAATCACATAAAGTGTTTATAAATAATGATAAACATAATGCTTTTATGCAATGTTAAATATAGGTATTTTAAAACATACCATCTGTTGTGCTTTGGATATGAAATCCTCCCAAAATGTTTACTATTGAAGGCTTGGTCTCTAGTTGGTGGCTTTAGTGAGAAGTGGCCAGGTCATAAAGGTGCTCACTTGTATGAGTTGATCTATTCTGAGTTCACACTGAATGGGATATTAAGACATAGGACCTGATTGGAGGAGGAAGGGCACTGGGGGTATTCCTGGCATCTCAGATTCCTCTCCATTTCCCAGTAATTGGATAGCTCTGCTGTACTGTGCCTTCGCTACCATGATCCTCTGCCCCCCCCATAACCCCTATACCAGAGGGCAATGGAGCCAGCTGTAACTTCTAAAATCATAAGCTGAATTTAATCTTTCCTCTTCTAAAAATTATCTCAGGTATCTTGTCAGAGCCATGAAAACTGTCTAACACAGGATTAACACAAGCAATTAAGGCAGTTTTATGAAAATCTGTAAGAAAAAGGGTACTTACAGAAGGGAATTTTTTGATTGATGAAAAATTAAACATTTCAAAGTTATTTCACAAATCCTAAGCATATCAAAATTTTCTATAATACTGACACACTTGAACCAAAGGTAGAATAAATTAAGTTTCACTAGGACATGGGCGGCCATTCTGTACCTTTTTTTTTTTTTTCTTCCCCGAAACAGGGTTTCTCTGTGTAGCTTTGGTGCCTGTCCTGGATCTCGCTCTGTAGATCAAGCTGGCCTCGAACTCACAGAGATCCACCTGGCTCTGCCTCCGAGTGCTGGGATTAAAGGTATGCGCCACTGCCGCCCAGCTGTGCCTTGTTTTTTAATGTAATCCTATTATCTTTAACACCTTTATCTGGTAAACAGACTCACATAATTATTATTAAAATTATAAGAGATTCTATTTGGAAGGCTCTATTAACCAATTTTCTGATGATGGATCTTATGTTTCTTTCCAGTTTTAATATTATAAGCAAGCTGTTGCAGATGCCTTACATACTACATCAACTATTTTTGCACAAATATTATAGAGCAGAAAAGACAAGGATAGGATTATTTAAGCTAGTAAAAAAGGTTACCCTAAGAATATTAGTTGACTTATACAAAAATTCAAAAAATACAATTAAAACAGACTTTACTTGGGAAAATGCCACGCTGAAACCTCATTTTTTAATGTGCTAGTAATTTTAAATCAAAATTTACCTATGTAAATTTTTAATAGATGCCATTTTGTTTAATTACATATTTTCCTTGTTTTATTAGTTCTTTGAGAATATTAATACAATGTACTTTGAAACCTCCCATTCTTTCCATATCCATTTCCCATTCTCTACTGTCTTAGATGGGGTTCCTGTTGCTGTGATAAAACACCATGACCAAAGGCTGGTCATAGAGAAGAAAAGGTTTATTTCATCTTACAACTCTCAGGTCATCTTCCATCACTGCGGGAAGTCAGGGAAGGAACTAGAAGCAGAAACGGGGAGGCAGGAACAGAGCAGCAGCCCTGGAGGAATGCAGCTTACTGTCTTGCTGCTCACTGCAGTCCACTGAGCTCTGAGTACTCAAGACTTTTTCAGCCCAAAGTTCAAATGCTACCGTAACCCCTCACCACTCACCCAGACGTGGTCAGGTTTCTTACAGCCATAGAAACTGTAATTAAGACACCTACTCAACCAACTTTGAGTCTTAAAAACAACACCCATTACATACAGCTTGTGCTAGTCTTAAACCATTGGAGGTTTAGCCTTAGTTGAAGAGTAGTCAACCCATCAGAGCCCAAATCCTTAAAGAAAACTGACTCTCCTTCTCCTAGGAGCTATCAATTTCCAGTAACTTCTTGGTTAGGGGTGGGGTTTTGTGCCCGTCTCTCCCCTCTATGCTGGTGTTTTATGTGGCCTGAAGCTTCAGAAGTCTTGTGCATGCTGTCTCCAATGCTGTGAATTCATTCATGCAAGCAATGCCTTGTTGTGCCCATAAAACACTGTTTCCTTCATCTATGCCTTTTATACTCTTTCTTCTTCAATGATTCCTGAGCCTTGGGAGGACAAGCTATGATATACACGCCCCATTTAGGGATGAGCTTTCTGCAATATCTCATTCTTTTACCTACTCAGATATGAATCTCACTAACTGCTGAAAAAAAATAAGCTTCTTTGATGAGGGCTGAGCAGTACACTGATCCACCAGTATAACAATAAGTCATTAGGAGCTAGCTTAATAGTATGTCTTAAATAATAACAGTACTTAAAGTAATAGTAACAGGTTTTCTCCTAGGGCCTACAATTATTTAGCCATAAGTTCATGGCCCTGATAAAAATGCCAAATATGAGTTAATCACATTTTTTAAACTAATGATAATAAGAAAATGTTAGAATGACAATATTTTATTAAAACAACAATCATTTTCCATTTAAAATTGAATAGGTCATCTATATAATTCACTTGAAACTTTGAAACATATACTGACTATATTTTTATATATTAAATATATTTTCAAACAAAAGTGTTTATGTGGTTAAATTAACTGAAACTGGTTTACTGCTGTAGTTTGGAAATGGAGTAGCATCTTCCCAAAAGGTTCACATCTTGAAATTTTTGCACGTGAATGGTGGCTTGGTTGAGAGGTGGCTGGATTCTGAGGAACTACCTTAATCACTAGAGTAATTCCTTGAGAAAACAATAATATGGCATCGTCAGGATGTGAGGACCAAGAAACAGTTCACAGAAGGAATTCCTGCAAAGAAACACCTTGTCCAGGCCCTTTGCACTCTCTGCTTCCTGCTATGAGCCAAATGGCTCTTCCCTCTACCAGGCTACCTTGCCATCGTGTTCTCTCTTGCCACAAGCCTGATGCCAGTGGAAGGAGCCACTGGATCAAACACCCAGAAACCACGAACTCAAACAAAATCTTTTTCCTCTGAGCTCTTTTCTCAGGGATTTTGCTACAGTGATGAAAATTCTGAAACGATGATCAACAGAATTTATAAAAATGATTTATCACTATTTCTATCATTACATACTATAAGCAAATTTGAAAATTCCTTTTAGTGATATGAAGGTCAATAAATACACAAAGCCAAACATCCTTGGCAATGAATGAAATCATGGCAGAACTTTGCTGGTTATAAGACGTTTATCCTTCATACCACATTGTCAGGTGAGTCACTAAACTCTATACTACCCTATCTTTTCAAAAAAAATAAAAAAAAAAACTTCAGGATCTCCATGGCTTTGTGCAACAACAGGATGTCTGAGGGGAGTTTCGATGGGGATCAGTAATGATGGTGTACCAGAGGCCTTGAACCAGACCAATGACTCAATGCAATAACCATTTAGTGGGTGGGGCTGATTGGACAAAGGGGTTATGGTGGCTTGAAAGAAAATGGTTCCCAAAGGGAGTGGCACTATTAGGAGGTGAGGATTTGTTGGAGAAAGTGTGTCACTGTGAGGGCAGGTTTTGAGGTCTCTTTTGCTCAAGCTTCCCTCAGTGTGTCCGTTAGTGGACTTCCTGTTGCCTGTAAGATGTTGGACTCTCATTTCCAGCACCACATCTGCCTGCATGCCACCATGCTCCCCACCATGATGATAATGGACTGAACCTCTGAAGCTGTAAGCAAGCACCCCAAGTAAAAGTTTTTCCTTCATAAGAGCTGCCGTGGTCATGGTGTCTTTTCACAGCAACAGAAAACACTAACTAAAGAAGAAGTTGGACTGAGTACATTTTTGCATTATGATATGTTTATAAGCCTTTGTGGGCGAAGAAGTGGAATGTGGTGGCTTGAAAGAAAATGGCCCCTAAAAGGGAGTGGCACTATTAGGAGGTGTGGCCGTGTTGGAGGAAGTGTGTCACTGTGGGAGTGGGTTTTGAGGTCTCTTTTGCTCAGCCTTCCCTCAGTGTGACTGTCAGTCACCTTCCCGTTGACTACAAAATGTAGGACTCTGAGCTATTTCTCTACTGTCATATCTGCCTGCATGCTGCCATGCTCCCTGCCATGATAATGGACTGAACCTCTGAACCTGTAAACAAGTCACCCCAATTAAATGTTTTCTTTGTAAGAGTTGCTGTTTGCTATGGTCATGGTGTGTCTTTATGGCAATAAAAATCCCAATTAAGACAGGGGTGTACTGCGTGACACACTGCAGCATCCAATGTCACTAGGATGAGTGAATAGGTGTCTGAGGGATGGAGGAGCAAGGTGTTTTTGTTTGCTTTTTGTTTTTGATTGATTTTTTGGGTGGTGGGGTTCTTTGGGGAGGATGCTGCAGGGGGGGTGAGGGGAGAATGTGGAGGGCCTGGGAGGTGAGCAAGATTGGGGTACATGATGTGGAGTTCCCAGATAATCAATAAAGAATTATAATAATTTTTAAAAAAGAAATATAAGACAAAAAGGTCTAAAAAATTAAGAAAAACCTTTTTTTAAACATAATTATCAGTATAAAACGTTGATATGATAAAAATGTTTAATAGAGCTAGAAAATATTGTTTAAGTAATGAAGTATTATCACTCTACGATCTTGAAGTGTCTTGAAAAACAGATTTTTAAAACTTTTTATAAGGGTGGAATAACAATACAAAGTTTTTTTTTTTTTTCCAAACAGGACAAAGAGTGAAAAAATTCTGAATTCTATCTCATATTTTGGGAAGCAGAAAACTATTGGGGGGATAGTCAGGGTGGGTAACAATTACCTTCAAAAGAAAAGAAAAGTCCTACCGGCTTCATTCTCTCCTTACTGTCTCTATTTTCCTTCCCCTTAAAGGAGATAGCTCTTATTCTGTTGCTCTCAAGATTGCAAAAGCCGCAGAATAATAGGATAAAATTGTCCTCTAATGTCTGTATTTCTCTTATGAAGAATTCATGCCATTAAACCTCCATATCCAGCATGGAGACATCATTTACACTTGTATCATTTTCTTCCGGGAAAGTCTAGCAAGTGCGTTAGCACAACACCGGGAAAGATAGAAGACATCATCTCTTACAAGCATTTTCCTTTCTCTTCCTCATAGCAGGGTCGTTCAAAACATTAGCTTGAAGCATCTAATTTTAAAGAGACAATCTGTCACATCCTGCATTACAGTTTTACTTGGTCAAGACAATACCAGAAAAAAAGTATAATTTCTTATCAGATAAAAAACGAAGGCTTTTAAGAGTTTACCTATAGGAAGATACTTTAAAGAATTGATAAATAAGATATATCAATTAAAATATAAAGAATAAAGTGATATATATATATATATATATGAAAAAAAAAGCAGAAGCAAACACAAAACCATGTATAGTGAGAGTGAACCACCCACAGAACTTTAACAGTGTATTTGTATTATGCCCTCATCTTCAACTTGCAGGTTTATCTGAAAGAATCATCTTGGTTACTTCTAATTTTGAGTGTTAAATAAGATATATCAATTAAAATATAAAGAATAAAGTGATATATATATATATGAAAAAAAGCAGAAGCAAACACAAAACCATGTATAGTGAGAGTGAACCACCCACAGAATTTTAACAGTGTATTTGTATTATGCCCTCATCTTCAACTTGCAGGTTTATCTGAAAGAATCATCTTGGTTACTTCTAATTTTGAGTGTTTGTAAAAGCTGGCTAAGATATATGAACCGGAGGGTAAAAATCCCTACAAATGCAATATAATGTATACAGTATACTCTTGTCTTCAAAATTTATTCTATTTTTGATATTATAATATGATTACATTTCTCCCTTCTATTTCTTCTCTCCAAACCCTCCCATATACCCCTACCCACTCTCCTTCAAATTCATGGCCTCTTTTTTCACTAATTGTTACTGCATGCGTATATGTATATACATATTTGTACCTAAATATCTTTTTTAAAGATATAAAAGTCTACAAAACAAAAGAGAATATTAGGTTACAACTATCTCTAATCACTACAGCACTTTTCACTAGCGAGTCAGAGTATCCATAAGCTACTAGTTCATTTTAGCAGATGCCCTCCAACAACTCAGATCTGAGCTGACAGGGGTGAAGTGGGCTAATATTGTTTGGGACCAGTCACAGAAGAGTGTGCAAATGCGTTGCTTGGCATTTCCTTAACTCAAGGACTTAAAGTTACATCTTCTTGTCAAAGGCTGACAGTCAAAGCAGACCTCACTCCTGAGCTCTTCTGTTTACTCCAAAGATAACCACTGGTCCTACTTCAGAGCATCAACATGGAAGGTTTAAAGAGGGTACACGTGGATGAAATCACCCATACATTTCCTTTCCAATTGTGCTGTCTCCCCAGAGGTAAAACAACGTTTTATCCCCCCCCCTTTTAAAACATTATCTTTGTTTTAAATAATGAGAAGTTCCAGCTGTACAGTGGTAGCCTGAGAGCAACAGAAGTCCCCGAGTTCATGAACATCCTGGGTTCCAGAAAGAGTCAAATTGCCTAGCATGATTTGTGAAGAGCTCAAAGGGGGAAGACAGACAGAAATGCCAAGAAACCTGCCAGGTGTGATGCCAAACCCGCTGAGAAGGGCAGCACTGCTGTTGCTGCACAGCTGCTTAGGGTGCTGCAGATGCTGCAGCACAGCTGCTTAGGGTGCTGCAGATGCTGCAGCACAGGTCCAGACAGAACAGCTGGATGGATGGACAGCAGCAGGTCCAGACAGACCAAATGGAAGACAGGCAGATGGCAGTTCGGGTGGGCTGTGTCAATACCAGGGACCAGTCTGAGTTAAAGAAGCCCCTAGGACAACTGGAGGTTCTCTGCTTATGGGTCTCCTGGTACAAATACAGGGGAGTCAGAAGGTGGGTAGGTCAGGGCTGTCATTGCCATTGTGGTACTTAGGTAGTACTAGGTACCACCTCCTCATGGGTTCCAGATGAGGGGGTTGTACTCCTTGCTGCATCTGGTGTAGCTGATGAGGTCTTAGCGATAAGGTGTGAGTATGTCCACATCCAGTCCCAAATCACTTTGAAAAATTTACAGGGTGTTACCTTTTCAACTTCAGAGAACATGTCATTTTTCTGTCTATGCATGTGGGCTGTGCCAATGGAAAATCTAGAATGACATTTAGCTTTCTTCAGATTCCCAATTCAGGCCCTCCTTTCTCTTTTGGCTGGTGTATTCAGAGGGTGAGATTTTGTTTCTTTATTCATCTCTCCTTGGGTTGGGCTACTTCAACAATAAAAAAAGAAAAGGCTTATTTTTAGTAAAGTGGAGATGACGTTAAAATCTACAGAATGAGTGCAGGGCCATGACAAGTCTCATGACCACAGCCAAACAAAAAGGCTAATTCAAGCAGGTACAATGTGCTGCTAAACCCAGAACAGAACACAGACTGCAGTGAGTAAGCAATCAGAAAGGGGAGGCCTAAGCAAGGCATCTAAGGAATTAATGCTCCACAGAGACAAACCAGGGCAAAGTTACACAGGAAAACAGAGCCAAGTTAACAGCAGAAGCAAGATTAGAAAATTATGATGGCCTTATATTTAACTCTAAACTGGGATAAGCAGTCGCTAACAATCAACTTCCATCCTGTAGTGAGGAAGTAGAGGCACTGCTGCTTTGCACGTGATCGACCTTCATGAGTGGCCCTTCATCACCAAACCCCAGCAGTTCTTTTCTTTCCCCCAGAGGTTAGAGCTCTGAGAAATCCTAAGCAAATCTGTATTTACTAAAAACAAACAACCACAAAACCCACCCCCATATACTTACTAGAGTCTGTGGGGGAAGGTGAAAGAGAAAGAAGGCAATCAGATGCAAATATCTTTCTAGGCATGGTGGGCTTCCACCGCCTTGCTGAGCTGTCCACATACCTCATCCACAAGGTTCTGGCCACAGAACATCTTCTCTTGTCCTTTCTTCACTGGCAGTGGTTACTCCGCTATCCCCCCACCTGCCTGGTTACCTACATGTCCTTCTGCTCAGGGCCCTAAGGTTCAGAAAGTCTCGAATCATCTCTACTTGCTCCACTGGGTGAGACTCTGAATGCATTATTTTGCTAGACATTTGCATAAGAACATATTCTTTTCCAAGCAGTTATCCAGTCTGTAATCATATATTACTGATATTTAGTTTTATTGGCTGTTTCATACTGTATGTAGGAAGCACCATTTTTTAACCATCTAACATTACTGATCATTTCAAACCTAGTAGGGTACATGGCAGAAAGTAGATCTCAATAATTTGTTGAATGAACAAATAATGAATGACAACATTTACCTTTTTCTAATCAATGCATAAAGAGACTATGAATCAATATACAGAAAAATGGAACAGTATAACCTAGTGTTAATCTCACTGAATGAGAGTAAAGATCAAAACCCAAATTAGCCAAATTTATAGCCAGCTTTATCAAATGTGTACAATACAGTCAGTCCAGTGACTGCCTCTCCCTAACAGTTTTGAGGGGATTTGTGAGGTCAGCCCTAAACATAGGAGAAGTGGTGTTTTTTTATAGCCCCCAAAGTACAAAACTAGAGGGTTTCCAAGGGTTGAGGATTTCTAGGGGAAATTTTGGTTACGTAGGAACTTGACAGAACATCTTAAAATTATTGGGCAGAACATCTTATCTTATGAGGATGGAAGTCAGGATGTGGTTGAGTATAAGGTGTGGAACACACTGAATTTCAGAAACTTAAGTTTTACAGTAAGTAGAAACAAACAAGGTAGCTGCTGATCTTAATATGGAGTCAGGCTGATTCATTACTAAGCCCAGTGCTTATAAGAACTGTATGCAAGTGGAACCATCAGTAGTCAATGGCAAAAGGTACTACTGTTTAACTATTAGAAAAAAAAAAAAAAAACAACCTAGGGGAGAATAGAGGGTAGGGGTTGGAGGATGAGATCATAAGGGAACAGGATGGTTGAGCTGGAACAGGGAAAGCAATGAAAGAGGTATCTTGATAGAGGGATGCATCATGGAGATAGGGAGAAACCTGATGCGAGGGAAGTTCCCAGGAATCCACATGGATGACCCCAGATTAGACTACTGGCAATAGTGGTGAGGAGGCCTGAGCTGGCCTACCCTGGTAATCAGATCGGTGAATACCCTAACTGTCACCATAGAGCTTTCATCCAGTAACTGCTGGATGTAGAGATCCACAGCTAAGCACCAGGCTGAGCTCCAGGAGTCCAATCGAAGAGAGGGTCAAGGGATTCTACGAGCAAGGGGCATCAAGATCATGATGGGGAAATCTACAGAGACAACTGAACCAAGCTGGGGGGAACTCATGAAATTTAGACCAACAGCTGTGGAGCCTGCATGAGACTGGACTAGGCCCTCTGCATAAATGAGACAGTTGTGCAGCTTGGTATGTTTAAGGGCCCCCTGGCAGTAGGACCAGGATCCATCCCTGGTGCATGAGCTGGCTTTTTGGAGCCCATTACCTATAGTGGGACACTTTGTACAGCCTTGATGCAGAGGGGAGGGGCTTGGACCTGCCTCAACTGAATGTACCAGGCTTTGCTGACCTTTTTGGAGGAGGGGATGGGGAGTGAGTTAGTGGGGGAAGGCCTGGGGTAAGGAGCGAGAGGAGGGATGAGAGGGGGATCTGTGGTAGGTATGTAAAATGAATAAAAAAATTTCTTAATAAAGAAAAAATATATATAAAAGAAAAAAAACCACCATAAATATGTATTATTACTGAGAGTAGAAGAAGATAGTATAAAGAGGGCTGTAACTCATGGAAGCCTGAGTTTTCTTGACAGTTTACTTAACTGTGCTAAACATAGGACAGGGATCATGTCAAGTCAGGAACTGTTCTCATTAAATAACTGCCACACTGGAAAATTGCACAGACTGGACATCTAGTCTCTCCAAATGAGGCTGTCAGTGATAAACACAAAGCATGCAAAAATACTTCATGTTTTCAGAGTCACATTTCTTTTTGGATAATGTAAATAGCTCAAGGGAGGGAAGGCTCTTAATAAGAGATAACAGTTGGTTCCAAACTAGTCTACACTTTAAAACATGTAATTAGATTTAACTAGAATCCAATATGGTATTAGAATATTTACAGTGGTTTATAAAGATTTTATGACTTAAGTGAATATCTACACATCAGAACTGCCACAGTTGACAAATAAAAAAAAAAGATTTTAAATATTTAAAAAGCATTTACCCAAGAATGTTCACCCCTGTCCCAGTCTCTGTCCCAAGTTAACTATGAAGAAAGCTAATTTTCTCTAATCAATTTTTTTCTAAGCAATTTTTTTCAATGAGTAATATGTTTTTTAAATAAACCAGTAAAAAATTTTAAAAATGTTTTAAAAACTTAAACTTATTTTTTAAGGTTTTTTTTTTTTTTGGTGCTTTAGAAATCTATTTGATTTTTTCACTTGTCTTCTTGGGTTCCCTTTTTAAGGTTCTCTCATAGTATCTGTTTCGTTCTTCAGGAATTGTTATAGAATATATCACATGAATTCAATGGTCTGCCAGCTTAAGTGGCAGCCGTGGTTTTCTCTAGAGATGAATCTCTTCTAGTTTACTTTTCTAGTCACAAAGAAGTCTTACTCAAAGTTAAAAGCAAATAAATAAGAATACACAAATTGAGGCAAACTTGCAAAACCAGATAAGACCTTTGTTTGGCTTACGAGACAGGTTAGAAACCCACACTGGCCTCCACCTCACTATGAAGTTGAGATGTAGAGTGTAAACTCTCTGGGCCCTCTTGTTTCTACCTCCCACATGCTGGGAGTAGAGGCGTAAGTATCACTTCCTGTTGAAATGCTACTTAGGAGATGAAAACACAGTGTGCCCTCAATTTCCTTTTTAATCTTGTGAATTAACTGCATAAGCTTTAATCAATCAAATGTGTCTCACATGTTTGTAACTTTGGATGAGTCAAAAACTGTAACTGGCTTGATCTAATTTAGTTAGTCTAAATATATTGATGTGTTTTTCCAGGAAAGCTTACTGAACTTGTGGCAAAGGCAGACTCAGCATCTTTTAATGTCACTTTGAAAACGTCCTCAACGATATTCTGCTATACTCACAGATTGGTGTCTAGACCAACTGTCATAGGAGAGGTGCCATCCAGCAACCAATGAAGGCAGTTTCAGAGACCCATACCAAATACGAGGGAGAGCCAGGAGAACCCCACAGAAGAGGGTGAGGAAGGACTGTAGGAGCCAGAGGGTTTGAGGACATCACAAGGACATGGACCACTGAATCAACTAAGCAGGGCTCATAGGGGCTCACAGAAACTGAGGTTACAAACACAGACCCTGCATGGATTTCAGCTAGGTCCTCTGCATATACGTTGTGGTTGTACAGCTGGGTGCTCCTGTGGGACTCCTGACAATGGGAGTGGGAGGCATCTCTGACCCTTTGCCTGCCCTTGGGATCCTTTTCCTCTTACTGGGTTGCCATGTACAACTGAGATATGACGGTTTGTGCTCAGTCTTATTGTATCTTGTTAGGCCATGTTCTGTGGATATGCATGGGAAGCCTCCTTTTTTTTTTCTCTGAAGGGAAACCAAGGAGAAGGTCATCTGGAGGAGAGGGGTAGGACAAGAAAGGGAGAAAAAAAAAGGCAAAGTTTTATTTAGGGTTTCTACTACTGTGATAAACACCATGACTAAAAGCAACCTGGGGAAGAACGGGTTGATTTAATATTACAGTTTATAGTCCATCATCCAGAGAACTCAGGGCAGAACCTCAAGGCAGGAACCTGGAGGAAATGGTATAGACGTCATAGAGGAACACAGCTTACTCTCTTACCCTATGGCTTGCTCAGCCTGTTTTCTTATACCACCCAGGACCACCATTCAAGAGTGGCAACCACTCGCGTGGGCAAGCCCTATCACAATCACTAATTAGGAAAATGCCCCACAAGCTTGCCTACAGGCCTACATTGCCTTATTAGTACTTATTTACATAAACTACACTGAAAAGCAAGCCATATAGGTGGACAAATTTTAAGTGCAGACACACACAGTTGTATTTTTGGTTAAATAAAAAATTCTACGTATGTTTCAAAGATGTCTGTTTTGGACAATGTACCCTATTAAAATTGACATTATAATAGCTTTAGCAATGTTAAGATTCCATCTTATGTTTAGGAAGTGTTTCCTCCCACACACCAAGATTCTCCATGTGAACTGCATTTTTATAACCTATACTGCTTTTGTGGCTGTAATAATGTTCCACGTGGGTAAGATAGGATATAATGTTGTATTAATTAGGATTTGTGGAAGAAAATCTGTTCCATGGAAATGAATTGCATGATGTAACTTAGCAGGCTACGTTTAGCTAGGTAGTGGGTTGAGATGGTAAGAACTACTGGCTGCTATCAAGCACATTTAGAACACTTCTGCTTACCTTTCTCATGCACAAATGAAGGAATGTAGCAAGTGTAGAACAGTGGTTTTATGTGTGCATCTATTTTTTTTATTTATCAATATGCTCCTTATAGCTGAATACTATAATGGATATTTCATAAGTAGACTCAAGACAGTACTATTGTCTGCCACGGGAGGAGTTAAGTGATGCATCAAAAGGAGACTACTCAGTGACCCAGATATGGGGTGTGACTCTAGACAAGAGCTGGACTCTGTCTTCAAAGAGCTCATAGGCTTTGAGGAAAAGTGAAAGAAGACAAAAATCAGAGACAGAAGTCCAGGGACGGAGAGGATGCAGTGTTACAGGATCAAGGGGCTTCAGAAAAACTTCACAGGAAGAACACCCTATGCTGAGCCTTTGTGGGTAGATACAAAATGACAGGCAGACAGCCCTGTGTGAGGACAAGGAGTCTTCTTTCCAGTCCCCCACTGTGGGCATTTAAAAGTGTGGGTGGACCAAAGGCCAGGAAAGCTAAACAGGACGCCATGCAGGGGGCCACTGTGACTGGCAAGAATTATTCCCATAAAAAGGAAACTATACTCCTGCTGCCAAGTCACTGGGTAAGAATCTAAGTTAGAAAAGAACAAGTGGGTTGGAGGGAAGCAGTAATCAGGTTGGGGTGAGCCTTTCAGGGAGACTCAACTCAGGAGACAAAGCAAAGTCATTATTGAGGAGAGAAGTGTGTAACACAAGCAGGTGTATGTTTCAGAAAGGGGACTGAAATGCAAACAAGAATGGAGGCTGGTGTCAAACACAGCTTCATAGACTAAACCCAGCAAGGCTCAAATCGAGGTGCAAGGTGCCCACAACAATAAACGGCAAGAGATAGATTTGCTTGATAGCAACATGCTGGAATCTGCAGGCTTCAGACATAGGGATCAGGAAGAAGAAATTAGAATCACCCAAGTTTCTTGCTAGGACACTTGTACAGGTAGAAATACCACATACTCATACGGTAGAGAAAAAAAAAAGGAAGATTGTCTTTAGAGTCTTTTTTAAAATGTAACTACTTTGAATGTGATGAATTTAAAGGGTTTGAAGGTATCAAGGGAGAAGAAGGCATGCTCTCTATTGCTAGTTTAGATATCAAAAAACTAGATTTTGGTGATCAGAGTTTCCTTCTACACCTGAAAGCTATTTCTTTGTATTCTTTCATGGGTATTGGTTTTTTATAAAAATTTCTTTCAAAATAGACATGCTGCATATAATACAAAATATATGTTAAAGTAATACAGAACAAGCTATATCTGTTTCTTGTTAAATAGAAGAGAATAATTACATTTTACTATGAAATTATTGCTCATCTATGCCATATGGATATGTATTCCTAGACGATATTAATTATCTTCCTTGTAATACATCTTAATTTACATAAGTGATTTTATAAGACTGTAGGCTATTTGATCAGGGTTAAAGAATATGTTATTTAAGGATGTTTATTATGTTGACCAATTTGAAGAAAATGATCACTAAAAAACATAGATACTTTTTGTTCAGACTACTAGAAAGCTACATGATAGAGCAGGGAGGAGGGCACCAAACCACAGCAACACATGCAGTAGCTAAGTAAAGGAACTAGCCTCTTTGTGAACAGAAAGAGCAGCCCCATGTGGCCCATGCAGCAGAGCCAAGCTCAGCCAGCTGTAAACAAGCTTTTTCTTTCTAAAGATCTCACCACCCGCAGGAACACAGCAAAGGTCACTAGCTAGGTTGGGGACCTTCTCTGAAAAAGGGAGCCATGAAACATTCACAGATATGCCCAAGAAAACACTAATGATGAAATTTTAATGTAATCACCAATCTGTCTGATGATGGGGGAACAAGTCCATCTGTTAGTCTCATCACAAAAGTGACTAATCACACAAGGTCCACAAACTTGCTCTAGGCTTTCCAAAAATAATGTTGCTTCTGCAATTTTAATGAGTTTGCAGCAGCAGAAATCAGGGCCCCCTACTCTAAACCTGATTATGAATTAATTCCATTCTCATGGTTAGTAGGGTAGGTGCTTAGCACAGTACACATTAACAGTAGAATGCAATATAACCACATGATATCAGGTTGCTGAAAGTTGAATTTGGGAAAAAATGTCTGGTCTGCCTGTTTTGGTCTGTCAGGATTGCTTTACTGAGCTTTCTTAGAACCAGTATTTTCACAGAAAGAACTAGAGATTCACATGACTCAAAACACTGCCCAAATAAATACTTGATTTTGAGTTCTCAGGAGGAACTTTGGGTACGGCTGTTTCTTGTTGACGGTGAGGTTGATCCTTGGCTACTGAGCACGAAAACACTGGTTGCTCCCTTTTGGAAAGGACTTCTTGAATGTTAAATGATAGGCTAAGCTTTTATGACCTTAAAATTACACTTACAGTTTGTAAACTGTGTTTAATCTTTTTTTTTTCCTAGACACCCCATTTGAAACCAAAGTAATAAAGGGAATGAGATTAGAAAAATGTAGACGACTTCATCTCTGCCACTTTGGCAGACTGATAGAAAATCTGTAATATTTTCATATGCAAATATTAAAATTTCTGAAGATTCTTATGAGAATTTGCCAAATTTAATAAAATCCAAATGTTGCCATCTGCCAACAAAGCTCTATTATGGCAAAAGAGGAAAATTAAACATCAGAACACAGTAAGAATCTCACAGACTTGCTCCAGGTAAAATTGTGCTATTTTATAAGCCAAAAGATTTCAAGTTGTTGCCAACCAAAGCCATCTTGCACTTTATGTAACAAGAAAGTCTGAGCCAGGAATGTGAAACTGATACTCGTGGAAGTATCGACTAACTCTTCCTTCCTTTCTTTTTTTTTTTTTTCCACACTTAATATCAGTGCAGTTTCTTTGGTGGTTTTCAGCCAATGAAATTCTTTCAGAAATCAAAATAAATGAAAAAGTATATCTTCCCAAACTGTTCAATCATGTTATGCCCAGAGCTTTGCAGTGTGTCTCTAGAGTGTACATTCTCCAGAACACACATATAGGAGAGAAGAGGATGTGTTAGTGCAAAAACAATCCCTTAGAGCCTACATAAACACAGCTTTTCCTTAAACCAGTGAAAAATTACATAGTCTAGGCAATGAGGTTCTTATATTTAATATTTTTTTTTGTCAAATTTCATTGAAAAGAAAAAGCTATATGCACCTTACCCTACCTGATAAAGTGGCCTGTGGCAGATGATGCCTCTGAAAACTCCCAGACAGGAATGCTTATAAGTTATGGTTGTTTTAAAACATTGTTTTTAAAAATAATCGACTTCCGATTAACCTTACTAAGTGACCAGATGTCAAAAATAATATTGAAAATACAAGGAAAATTAATGTAACAGATACATTCACAAAAACGCTTCAGCAAGGCAAAGGTGTCATTAAGGTGGTTTGAGATGAATGTTTCTGCATATAATTAGATAATGCACAGATCAGAATCATGATAAAAGTGAGGAGAAGAAAACAAAGTCCATTTTTTTCCAAATGTGAATTACCCATTTGGATGTATGAGATAAACGGTATAGAGTAAGCATATAAAAATCAACTTCATTTGCAAAGATTGGTTTTTGTTTTAAATTACATGTATGTGTGTGCTGTGTGTGGGTATGTACATGAAAGTGCAGGTGCCTGCAGAGGCCTGGAGCTGGAGTTACAAGGCTATGAGCTACCTGATAAGAGCTAGGAAACAAGCCAGGGTCTTCTGCAAGAACTTTATGCTCTCTTAACTGCCGAGTCTTTTCTTCAGCCCTTCAATCTTATTACAAGCACTATCATTACATGCCATACGATCACCTAACTGAAAAACACTATATAATGTGTGTATGTATATACATGTGGGCACTAAAAGATAAACTTTCTATAAAGCCCCACATCTCTAGACTAAGTATAAAAACTAAAATATAAAATGGTATATTAATGTTAAATATTAAAGAAAAATCTTCATAAAAAAGAGTGTCCTGGGAATGGGGAAAGATCTTAGTTGGCAAAGGACTTGCTTTATAAGCATAAAAATCCAGAAAAAGCTGGGCATGGTGGCACACAGTTAGAATCTCAACTCTGAGGAGGCAGAGACTGGTTGAACCCCAGAACTTACTGGCCAAACAACTTAACCTACTTGGTGAGCTTCAGCCCAATGAGAGATTCTATCTCAAGAAAAAAAAGCCAATGTGGATGATTCCTGGGGAATTACATCTGACTTCCACATATACACAATATGTATGTCTACATGTGTACTCCTATATACATATACATGAATGCACATACACATGCAAAAAAAACAAAACATGAGAGTGAGTTCTTAGATCAACCTCTTTGAAGTCAAACTGGTCTTAATTTAAGTGTAAGAGCTAGTTAGTAATAAGCCTGAGCTACTGGCTGATCATTTGTAAGAAATATTAAGCCTCCAAGTCAATTATTTAGGAAGCAGCTGCTGGGTATTTGGGAGTTGCTGGAGGGACAGAAACTTTCATTTACACTCAAGACATCCCAGTTAAACTGTACTAGTGGCTTGTTACAAAGAAGCAAGCTTGGTCTTTTCCCAGTCCTCTGACTTCCTGCTTCACCATGTGACCTCTCCATCTCACAGATGATCCTGCCATGATGGTATCCCCTAACATATGATGCAGTGATGGAAAAGGGTACTCACTAGAATTAGAATCATGTTGCTCGAATGTTGAGCTTCCAAAAATTGAGCTAAAAAAAAAATCTCTTTTCTTTAAATATCGATTGCTGCATTTCAGGTGCATCATTACAATAGGAAAAGGAATAATAAGATTCCAAGGTGTTTTTACAAACTCATTCAGATTTTCTTGAATCTCAAAGGGTCCCAATAATACAAAGTTGCATTTTGTTATTAGATCAGTCTTTCTTCTGCTGATCCACATTCCCAGTGGGAGTCCCCAGCTGCACTTCAAGTCCACAGCTCCAAAATGTGTAACAGTTGAGTGCCCTGGACATAATATATTAACACAATGCCAATATGGGAGATACGGTTGCAAGGTTTCTGCCAAAATTTAAAACAGAGCACTAGAGATCTTTTGACAGCTGAGTTTTTACCAGAACAGATATAAATCTTCTATGACATCAACTGAGAAACAAAACCAGTGTTGATATTGAATACATGACAACCAAAGGATGTTCTCCCATCATAACTGACATAGGGACATTATTCATGCTGAAAACCACATCCATTTGATGGAAATTAACTCTCAAATCTTTAAAAAAAGTGGTGCTTACTGAATAAATATCAGACAATACAAATATCCAAGCCAAAAAATCCCAGACAGGACTCAGAAGACAAAAGCGCATTTCATGTCATAAAATAATGCTTGATGCTTTCAAGAGCACTCAGTATTTCATTAAGGTTAGCATACTCCGCTCCCCCAGCACCTACAAATTCCTGGACTTAAAAGCAGAATGCCAGGAGGAAAAGCTTAAAGATGGGAGAAACATGAACACTAGAATAGAGGAAAACACAAGGAAGCGAATCAAACACAGAAAAAAGAACAAGAATATAGGTGGAGCTGAGGATTCCTACATATACACTTTGATCCACAAATCATTCCTTCCAACAGGAACCACTGTCTCCATTTTACCTGTGAGAAAACAGGCTCAAAGAGCCTTAAAGAACTATCCATGATATCATAGCTAATCAGAGTCAATGTTAGGATTTCTACTCTGTGATACTGCATGATTCACCTGAAGCCCATGTTATCTTGATAAATGCCCACCACAATAACCCTGAAATCAATGTCTCCAGATCACGAGACAAGTTTCTTACTGTATGGTCCCCTATATGTGAAAAACGAGAGTGAAAGCAATCAAGAGTCAACACGGGTTTCTCAGAGCAGGATGAGGGGTGGAGTATGGAGGACAGAGGGCAAGGTTGAATGTGCAATGGTGTTGGTGACAAGAGACAAAACTAAACCAACTATGAGAATCATTACATAAATATGTGTATACCACCAAGGACACAGTGGAGTCACACCCCGCAAGTATTTACCACCATGAACAACTGAATTCCTTTAAAGATTATTTACTTCCTTAACTGTTAGCCCATGTATTTATAATTAAATAATTATAGCCCTTGGCATTTCTTCAAATCATAACCTTATTTAACAAACCACAAAATGGTATTCAGTGAGATTTCTTCAAATGGCTTTCTGGTTCCTCATCATTTTCTTTGTTCCTGGATTCTTCAGAGGATGCTGGCAAAAGTATGCGAACTGCTACTTCTCTGCCTGGAGTGCACTAAGCATTACTTTTTTGTGTCCCACTAGATATGTTTTCTACTGCCCCACAGATTGCTCTGATCTGTACCACAGCACTGGAGGGGGCAGGCAGCTCCCTAGGGTTGCTGGACTGTGCTGAGAGTGAGCGCAGCCTTGAGCCTATGTGATTTTCATGGGAATCGCAGTTAAAAGTCTCCTGACCTCAAGGCTTAGTTCTAACTGCAGGATACAGCAGCTCTTAGAAAAGCCGCCTTCAAACCTTCTGCAGTGACATAACCTCTTCACACATTTGTAGGTAGACATTTAGAAATTTTGTGGTTAATCTAAAAAGTTGCAAAGGGGTAGGATTTCTGGTGTATTTTAAACACTGGCATTTAACAT
Source organism: Peromyscus eremicus (assembly GCF_949786415.1). NCBI lineage: Eukaryota > Metazoa > Chordata > Mammalia > Rodentia > Cricetidae > Peromyscus > Peromyscus eremicus. The sequence continues at coordinate 35,381,224 of NC_081418.1, forward strand.
AAAAACCATGATGTTCCTCTTAAGTAGAATCCATGTTATCTACTTCTTACAGAATCATGACTACAGCACCTTCCACTTAAAGTGGACCAGTACAATGATTAACACAAACACATAGTATTCCTTTTTTCCTGGAACTACTACTTTGATTTTATTTCTCAAGAGACTTAGAATTTGATCATAAAGTATATTACTGAGTGAGCATGCTTTGATGGGGATCCTATTTATCTATGTCAAATTTATGTATAAGAAAATGATTATTTGCTCTAACTAGAATGTCCCTATACTAAAATGCCTGAATTTAGTTATTCCTAGGATTACTAGTACTCCAGCATTCAGTGTAAATGATAAAATGTAAATGCATTTCTTAAACATGCATCTCAAAGAAACGGCCTCTGCTTTGTTTCTTGAACAGCTGTGCCCATAGGTTCCCAGTGTTTAAGCTAGAGTGAGTCAGAGTCTAGCCTGGATTTTAATCCAGGTTTTCATTTTTCTGTTATAAGAGCTAAGAAAATGAGTGTATGGGAGTATTATGATAATAATGCCCATCAATTTGTTTACTTTCTATTTAAATGTCTCCAAGGCATATAATGATTAACAGACAAAATCTAGCTTTCAATTATTTAGCAGGTAAAGGCTTGAATAAATCCATCAGCCTCCTTGAAAACAAAGTAGTGGAAGACATCTAATTTGCAAAAGGATTGATTGAATCATAAGACAATTGCTTTCTCAAAATCAACAGTAATATTTTCCTTTTGAGTGTTGCCCTGGAGTGTTTTCCACTCTGGGAAGAACCAACACAGAAAGAAGAAGTTGGTGGAGAGGGATCGCTTTTGTTTGGAGAGCAGGAAAAGAATAATTGTGAAAGGAGGCTGAGAACGAGAGTTGCAGGTAACAGGCCCTTTACTAGACAGAAGAGGGTCAGAAGGGAGCACTCACGGAGCAAGAGGGAGTACTCACGGAGCCAGAGGAGTCATATGTCAATTCTGCTAACACCAGCCTTGGGCTGAATTATTCCTGGGAAACAAACTGTGGGTTTATTTACCTAGGAGGCCTCATATCTCAGTTTAGAAAATACTGTCTCAGCCAGAGTGGCAAATGTCCAAAAGTGATTGTGTAACTCCAGCCTAATTGAACACACACAAGAAAAGAACTGATCTCTTGAAGAGAATGTCTTCCATGGAATGTCTAGAAATATAGGAATTTGGGGTAGGAAAGAAGACAGAGACTTGTATGTCTGATTTTGTGGCTGACCATTTGTTATTGGACAACCACCTAGTGCATGTGCTCTTCCCCGGGGAAGACTATGTCTCTCACTCTCAGCATTCCTTAGTTTGCTGTAGTTCTTTGTGTAGACTGTGTAGGGTTTAGGAGCTGTGCATTCTCCTGTCCACTTTATCCCATCTATTGGTGTTGCACTTATTCAGTTCATATTTAGGCAGTCACAGTGGTGAGACTTTATGGGTGTAGCTTCTGTCATTCCTAGGAGGCACAGTCTCACAGGAAACTCCCTGTTCCTCTGGCTCTAGAAGTGCTTTTATGTAGCTTACTGGAGCACCTGCTGAGATCTCTTACTATGCCAGTGCAGAATCAGGGGGTATAGTGTACAGACCTTGTCTTCAAGGAGCTTCCCATTTTTTGTCCCTCTGCTAAGTAAAGGAAGTTCAAACTTAAAGAGAATACAGGGGTTACATAATTATCTCAGCAGCTCTGGGATGTGACAACGGCAGAAGACCTGGGAACTGGTGATGGGTGAGAAGAGCATCATCAAAGACCTGTACCACCCTGTAGCTGCCATGTCTATGATTCTTGATATTACCAAGGGCTGTGTGGATGCCCAGGGTCTGGTCAGCCTCCTGAGACCATGTTGGTGTCCAAGGGCCTTGCTGCCACTGGGGCCATACTGATCTGGGTGGCCTGTGCTGCCACCAGGGCCAGGGCGACATCTTGACAATGGGACCCAAGCTGTTGCCAAGGGTCATGTCTGGGACTATGTTCCTTCTATAGCCAGGGTCTGTGATGATGTGTTATCACAGGGGTCATAGGAACCCTGCATGTTGAAATCAAAGGGCCATGCTGAGCCAGCCCACCCCTTACTGGTTCTGAAATAGCTGGTCCTGTCCCTTGCTGGACACTGCTGCAGGAGAGCTGGCCCACCCCCCGCACTTGGGAGAGATGGTCCCACCCCTCACCATGATGTGGGAGAACTGGCCCTGATGTTATGGGCATAGAAAAGCTGGCTCTGCCCCTTGCCTGAGGGGAGCAGTCCCAGTGGCCCAGAGTGACCAGCTCAGCTACCATCCAGGCCTACACCCTGGGCCTTGGGTTGGCCCACCCTAACATCTACTCCATCTATGGTCTGCTGGAGTATGTGAAGGGACTTGTCCTGCAGAGCCATAGTTGGGTGATCTCTATGACTCAGGGCAACAGCAGGATATCCAAAAGGAGTTTCAGTGAGGATCCAGTAATGACGGTGTACCAGAGGCCTTAAACCAGGCCAATGACTCACTGCAATGAACAAGCAAATGCTGTCAAAGAGGTAAGTTACCTGCAGGCTGTAAGCCTAATGCAGAAGTGTAAGTAACCCTAAGGAGACTTCTGTCTCCAAATGTCACTGCTGGTTTCCACTGGAGCTTAGGTGTACTCTCCTGCTGCAGTCTGGAACATTAACTAGTCTAAATTCACATTTGATCATATCTTCAATTATGAAGACCACAGATTAACTTTCTTTACTAGCATATTTACTGAGAACATACAAATACATTCTCAATGCATTAATGCCTGCTTTGGGCCAATGTTTGTTTCTTTAGGCTCCCTTTTGCTCTGTGTCATTAGCATCACCCTCAGCAAAAATGTCACTTTCAGAGATTTTAATAAGAGGAAACAATCTGTCATGATTTTAATGATTGAAATGAGAAAATAAAAGGACCTGCAGGTAGTTCAAATGTTTTCCTTTTGATTTGTCAAAAACCAGTAAATTTTTGACAGATTATATAAAATGTAGCATATTCTATTTCTAATCTATAAGGATTGTCTAATAAATTATACCTCTGAATTCTGATATTAATAAATTAAATTGGAAATGAATATAACTTTAAGAAATATTCCATTTTAGTTCGTATGTAACCTGTATGTATCTAACCTTTCAAGCATCTGCCCTAGCCCTTGTGTCATTCTGGGAAGCTCTATAACTGTCGCTGCAACACTCTTATTGCCTTGACAATCATATTGCTGCACAGGTAATAGCAATTCAGGTTAAAACATAAAGTTTACATAAATGTATATCAGAAGTAAACCCTACTTCTCATTCCTCTGGCTAGCATCCATAAATCTATTTCTCTAACGGTGTGGCATCAATTGTTCTTGTTTCTTCCTGCTCTGTTATCTTACTCTTCTAGAGAGAAAGGAAGCAGAGAGTCAACGGTCCAATCAAACAGCTCCATACGACAAAGAAGACACAGCCGGTGTGGCCTAAGTGTGCTGCTGTCTACTGGGGTTGGGTTTTGAAGGTCTTGAGATAGAGTCCAGTGTAGCTTCAAAATTGCTATTCTTCTGCCTCAGCTTTCCTAATACTGAAATTTCAGGTGTGTAACAACTACCTCTATCTGTCTGGTTGCTTTGTCTTAACAAATGAATGCAATCAATATTTAATTCATTGTTCTGATTAATAGTATATTGCTTCATTATTATCATACCAAATTATACATTAAAAACTTATGAGGTTAGATCTTCCCTGCTCAGTTCAAATAATTTCATTGCCTTTATTTCCAAAGTATCAAGACCTATCTAGATCCTGCCTATGAGATCATAAGCTCCCGAGGGTATGCAGGCACTCAAGGAAGAATCATCACTGGAAGGAATGGGTCTTAAAAGGTACAGACATATCAGGAAATCTGTGTCCATTACATGAGCATAACAAATCTCCTGTCCCCACTCGTCGTTACTTACTATCCCTCCATTTCCTTCGGGTACTTCATAGTATGGGCTAAACCTCACATGAAGAAGATAAGGGGAAATGGTAAAATGCTATAAAGCTATATCAAAAACATTCTTATACTCATCCCTAGGGAGTAAAATGTTCCTTGGCAAAAATAGTTTCTCCCCATTCTCTTCTTTTTTTTTTCTATATATGAAAACATTAACATAAAGGCAACATTTTACCAAATTAGATTTTATCTTCACCAATCCTTTAAACTTATCTGTCAATATTATTTTCATTGGACCTCAAGTTTTATATTCTGAGTAATGCAACAAACTTCCTTGCTATTTCTGCCTAATTACCGGCAAGAATTCTGAACTACAGGAATGAAATAGGCAATGGCTAGAACTCTTGATTATGTTTATTGGAAATATGGACTAAATAAGGCGCTTTAATTAGTATCAGACAGAAGGATGAATTGATCTCCAACAAAGCACAAACTGTTGAAGCAATAAAAATTTAGAAAACGTGTCTGAGGCATAATTTAGGATGATGATGGAAGAGATGAATCTCTTTCCTGTTGTGCAAGATGAGTTTGGGATTAAAGTAACTGCACTGGAAAGCTGCAGTTGGTTAGCACTCAGGCAGTGTGTGTTTAAGGTTGTCTGCCCCCGGAAAACCACTGTACATTCAGAGCTTTTAATTCACTTTAAAAGCTTCTCCGTGTTCATAGCAAACCACAAAGGCCATTTTGGTCAAATTTCTTTGTGAAGAGTAGTCTAAAAGAGTTCTAAGTCCTTACTGTAATAGTTTCTCTCTGAGAGTGAAGAATTTTAATTGACTAAAATATTCATTAAAAAGTTCCCTATCAGAATATTTTTATACCTATATTATGAATATTTTAGAGATTTAATGAGCAACAATTCATAAAACCTTTTATTTTTGTGAAAAATATTAGTGTTAAAGAAATATGTCAATATAAATTGAATATAAGATTTTGTAGAAGCTAGGCTAACCAAATAAAAGCCAACTATACAGAACAAATATTTTATGATTCCATTCTTTTATCCTCCACACTGATGTGTTCTTTCCTGGAACTGTGAGTAGAAGCAAGAACAGATTACAGGTGGGTATGGTAAATCTTTTCAAACTATCTTTTAAGACACAGTAATAATATAATTGAAAAATTTGGTACCTGTCAGTTAACTTGTGAAACAATAAACTTACATATGTTATAACTAAATAAAACTGTTTAAGAAGTTTATATAAAAAAGACATGGCAATGAGAACTCTTAGGACAGCTGACCCTCTTAAAGCCTCACAGACTAGTAAGTAAATAAAAAATAAACAAACGTAAGTGCCAGGAAAGAACTCAAGAATTCAAGTGCACTAGTGGGTTTTCAATTCTTCTGTTGACTAGACTTCAGTTATATCAGCCATTGGGGTGACCAGGTGCAACCTAGGGCTTTCATTTCCTGTTCCTAAGAAGCTTCTGCCATTGACTTTATTTACTATACAAAGAACCTTTTATACTGTCCCAAAGCACCATAATGAGGGAAAATGAAGGCACACTATGGCGATAAACACAGTGCTGAAATCATGCATAATGATTAATTTACAGTCTTAACTGCATAAATAGATAAGATTGTAAAGCAAAGCCAAACTTTCTATATGACGATACTGTGAAAATAAACAATAAAGCAAACTAAACTTAAAAAAAGAAAATCGTATAAAAGTTAATTTATAAGATTTCTAAAATTATGTATTAAAATGTTTAATTGGAGTTATCCTACATGGGAGGTGGGAGAGGGTAGCAGGGATAATGATTTCCCTAGACATAAATCCTACTGACAGGCTTAGGATACCATCCTTACAGTTGTTAGTCAAAGGGGTCCCAGAGACTTCCAAAACAATACAAGCAAGTGTAATTTCTCTTGACTTCCCTCTAGAACATTATGATAAGACCCTATTGCTGAAGATACCACATACTTTGGCCACAGGGCATAGAACAGCAATTCTTCACCTGTAGGTCACAATCCCTTTGGGGGTCCAATACCAGACAGAGATCCTGCATATCAGATATTTACATTACAACTCATAACAGTAACAAAATTAGTTATGAAGTAGGAACAAAAATAATTTCAGGGTTGGGGTCACCGCAACATGAGGAACTGTATTAAAGGGTTGCAGCATTAGGAAGTTTGAGAACCACTGGCATAGAGCTTTGAGGTTGATAACATGGACACTTCCTTCCTACTGTTCAGCTTTACTGTGTCAGGAGGGGCTATGTAGGTTGTGGGAGAAGAGTCATCACCTAGTTGTGAATTCTGAGTGCTACAATAATGACCACACTGGCAATGTATACTCATCAGTTTAACAGTGGCATAAATTTTACCAACCACTTCGTAGGTTTCCTATACTCCAGCAGTGGATGCTCTATACTCAATAAGCAGTTGGTCAGAAAAAAAAAGAACATGAGTTGGGAAGAGAACATGATAGGACCTAGAACCATATTTAATTGTATACATTTATAAAATGGAGGAGGAGTGGATTTGGTCCCAGAGGGAATGGCTGGGCAGTGGTAGGCAAGGAGTCAGGAGGGTGAGGAGTTTGAATGGCTGCTTCTGGACACCACACTACTCTGTTTTAAATCTCCGATCATAACATTTAACCCTCTGCATCTTGCCAAGGTGCCTGCTTCAAAGCAATGTGATTCCTGTCCATTTCATCTTTAGTGCCTAACCAGTGCTGGCCAGGATCTCAACAGACGGTTTCTGAACGATCAAAGTGTACATTGACAACATGCAAAAAAGAAAAAAGATATGTTCTGAAAGCAGGGTTCAAATGAACATCTGACTTCCTTAGGCCCTCAGGACAGAGAAGCATTTTTTTATGGTGTTCTCTTTCTTTTCTTAAATTAATTAATTTATTTTATATCCTGACCACAATTCCCCTTCCCTCCTCTCCTCCTATCCTCCCCTCCTCCCCCTGCCTAATCCACTGTTCTGTTTCTGTTCAGAAGGGGGCAGGCCTCCCATGAGTATCAACAAAGCATGGCTTATCAAGTTGCTGTAAGACTAAGCTCTTCCCTTTGTATTTAGGCTGGGCAAAGCAATCTAGTATGAGCAATAGGTTCCCAAGAGCCAGCCAAAGCATTAGGGATAGCTCCTGCTCCCATTGTTATGAATCCCACAAATAGACCAAGCTATGTCACATATATGTAGAGGGCCTAGGTCAGTCCCATGTAGGCTCCCTGGTTGTTGGTTCAGACTCTGAATTCTTAGGAGCCAGGTTAGTTGTTTCTGTGGGGTTTTTTTGTGATGTCCTTTACCCCTCAGGCTCCTACAATCTTTCTTCCCTTTTTTCAGCATGATTCTCAGAGTTTGGCCAGATGTTTGGGTGTGGGTTTCTGCATCTGTTTCCATCAGTTACTGGATGTAGGCTCTTTGATAACAATTTTGGGGTAGCTACCAATCTGATCACAGGAGATGGCCAGTTCAGGCTACATAGCTACTATTGCTAGGAGTCTTAGCTGGGGTCATCCTTGTAGGTTTGTGGGAGTTTCCCTTGCATCATGTTTCTACCTGACCCCAAAATGCCTTTCCCCTTCCAGTTTACTACTCTTCCTCTCCATGTACCATCAATCCGATCCCACAAGTTCCCATCCCTACCAGGCCCCAGTCCACTCAGGAGATCTCTTCTATTTCCTCTTCCCAGGGAGATCCATGCATCCCCTGCTTGTTATCTAGCCCAGACAGGCAATTTCTATCAGAGCTAAATTTGGAAAGAAAATTATCTTCTTAGCTTCATTAAAATCATTTTCAAAGTTTGAAACATGGTAAGTCAGCAAATGACAGTGTCATCATTTCTGATTTTTGTGTGGTATTATTCTTTAACTGTTTGCTCACTGGATCATTCCAAGCTTCAGTGCAGAACATCTTCCACATGTGTATACTACAGAACCTCAGGGAAGTGGAAGCTACTGCAAGACAATTTCAGTAACCTACACAGGTTCCCAAATAACCCTGGTACCAACTCAGCAGTCCTCATAAATGATTTAGAAACAAATGTTTTGCTGCACAGTGACTAGCTTCATATCTGTATCAATTTGAGAGATGTGGTGGTGGGGACATGGAAGGAGTGGAAGGGAGCAGACATGGGAGGGGCTGGAGGGGGTAAGGGAAGGGAGAATGGCGTAATTATATTTCAATTAAAAGTATGTAACATAAAAAGAGAAATGTGCATAGTGATCTCAACACAGTTGAGACAAAGCTAGCCAAATGGTTTCAGTTCCTAGGTATAATATCATATAACTATTCACATAATAAGACACATTTCTTTGGATAAAATAAAATGTCTTTTTTTTTTTTCATAGAGCTTACTGTGGTCTTGAAGCTTCAGCCTGATCTGTCTGGAGCTTTTCTCCGCCTTCCACCTCCATTGTACAGTAGACAATCCGATTAGGAGCGACTGACTTCAAACCTTGCACTTCCATTATGACGATCTAAAGATAAAACAATTTGAAATGAATATGTAAAGTGGATATTGGTCGATAACACAGACAAGCAACAGCATGAACAGTTTGGTAAGGATCTCACGAGACCACATTTTCACTCGTAGCTGAGGACCTATTAGGAGGTGATGGCTTCTGAGAAAGGGAAAGCCAGTTATCTTCAGAGGTGTGACTCCTGGCATGTCGACCACGCTCCAGAGGATGGCTTCAACCATGCCCATTTTGGTCACAATAATTTGGGACTGAGTGGAATGTATATGAGATACACACACACACATACACACACACACACACACACACACATACACACACACGAGACTCATATCTATATGAGAGGACAAGAAGTAGGAAGTTAGGAGGGGGAATGGAAGGAAGTCTTGAAAGAATTAGGAGGGGAGTTAGGGTGCTGAAATGAACAAAATTCTTTATACACATGCATGAAACCCCCAAAGAATAAATAATAAGATTTAAAGGAATAGTAGCATGAACATTCAGGAGTAGGAAGAACAATTGATGAACTCATCTAGTGTCACCACTAGTATGTCTGGGACATCTAAATAAAACAATACAGCCCTACGTGTCTAATTTCCAAGGAGGGGGACAAAACCAGCCCCCAACATTAGTGAGAAAGAGCCAAAGTCATAGACCATCAGCTAACTGAACTGTACCTATTCCAGTTGATTCTCAACAAAGCCTGATCATGATATTACAGAAAATAAAACTCTGTTACGCTCTATGCTGCATCATCTCCCCCTCAGTCTCTCGGTGGCTAATGCAACAAGAAGAAAACAGACAAGGCTGTCCTACAAACAAAAGGAAGGGAGGCACTACACAGCATGTGCCTGAGCAGTATGTAACCACACAGTTACATGACACTTAAACACGCAGCCAAGCGATATGGTGGAAGGTAGCCATGTATCAGTAGACCCACAGGCAGGCACAAGGTCCGCTAGCCTAATGTTAATGTGAAAGTTCACTGTGAAATTATCCAGACTCAAGCCACAGATTCTCCCATGCAGTTAAGTGATTCCTAGGCTGACAACCACATGCTTCTCTTGTTTTGCTTGATTTAAATGTCCCTTTACGTGGCATGTTCTGTGTGCTAGTTTACGATCTGCTTCATCATTCCTTCTCAAGGCTTGGTGGATGGAGATCATGCAAATGTTATCTCATACGTCTAACTGCTTTTGATACCATAAACTTCCTTAGTGGGTTCCATATACACTGCATGAACTGAGTGCAGGCACTCGTTAGGTGTTTTCCACACACCAGTAAACAAAAAACTAGGAGGGGAGCGTATTTTCTGCAACCAACATGTCGGTAGCAGAAATCAGGTTCTAACGGCTATAATACACCACTGAGCCACAGCCTGGTGGTGAGGCTGTGCTGAGAGGGAGCTTGGTAAGCAACAGGAACAGCCAGGAAAAGGGAGCAAGAGCCACTCGCTCAAGAGAAGGGTGGTTTGAGCAAAGCTTTTCAAATCTGTACTTCCGGAATCCTAGATTCACTTCTTGGTTAAGACACATTTTACACTGGACCAGCTCTAAGCCTAAAAACTGAAATGTGAGAGCTAGACACTGGATTTGCTACTGACTTTTAAGAGTTTTCATTGTTGAAGTCAGGATCCAAGGAACCAGCTTTGCTTAATGGGCCTGGCTGGCGTGACAGCCTGTGGTTGGAAGGTTAGCCACTCATCCCTCAGGTGTTCTGGACCATCCTTGCTTAACATGATTTCATTGTGCCGCTGGGCACATAACTCATTCATGAAACACTGTGGGCACAGAAAGCAGATTTGTATCCATCTATGGGCACAAAATATCTGCCTTAGACAGATACCGCAATAAAGGATGTCAAAACAATTTTATAAATATACAAGCTTCTCAGACCACACAAAAGTAAGTTTCAGCTTGCATTCTCTTCTTTAGAGGTTACATTGCTAACTCTAACATATTGGTAATAAAGCATAGAATAACAATTCAGTCACTTGATATCACTACACAAGGCCAATTTTGACTTTGAAAGGGAAAAAGAACTAAGTTACTTAAAATGTTTGAAGACTTTTAAACAATAAAAAGGGAAATGTTCAGAACTGTATTTTCACTTCAGAATATTTAAGATATAAAATTATATAACATTAAAACTATTTTCTTGGGCTGGAGAGATGGCTCAGATGATAAGAGCCGGGGCTCCTCTTCTAGTGGTCATGAGTTCAATTCCCAGCAACCACATGGTGACTCACAACTACCTATAATGAGGTCTGGTGCCCTCTTCCAGCCTACATGCATACATGCAAGTGGAACACTGTATACATAATAAATAAATAAATCTTTTAAATTTTTTTTTAAATCTATTTTCTCTATATTTTCTTCCTATAAATTTAAAATACAAAGGTCTTGTGAGAAAAAGTTACACTGCAATTAAACGATTTAGGAGATAAATTTTTTAAAGGCATTAACATCTTTTTTTTTTTTTTTCTGTCAGCCAAGTATCTATGGAGGAGATGAGAAAATTCAAAGTATAATCCACTATGTAGTTTCAAATTAAACACTCATGTTCTGAAGCTGGAGAGACTGAAAAAAAAATCCAGAGGCAAAGCAATTTGGCAAAGCCATTAGGTAAACCCAGGATGAAGAGCCACACATTTTTACTCGGACACCAGGTTTAATACGTTTACCTACAAAGCAATCCTGGGAGTGAAGAACGAGAGGCAGTTGTCACATCCTCAAGTCATTAAACGGAGGAAAAAAGAACCAAAGCAGACACTTGCTTTTTCTGCTGCCACTTAGCATGTTGAACGTTATCAAAGAATGTAAAATCTACCTCCCAGGACTGGATGTCCTTGTCCAGGCCAGTCAGCAAATACAAACAGTGGCATTGGGAATACCACAAAGTGAGAACCACAGTCTCAAGAAGAAGCAGTAACACTTCAGTAGAAGCTTTGGGAGAAGGGTTGTGAAGCCGGCTCAGTGAGTCAAGAGCTTGCTCTGCGATTGTGAGGACCCGAGTTCAGATCCCCAAGCACACACATGTGGCAGCAATGTCTGTAACCCTAGCACTGTGTGTTGGGATGGGGGTCGGGTGGAGACAGGCAGATCCTGAGGGCTCATTGGCTAGCCAGCCTGGCCCAAATGGAGAACTCTAGGTTTCCAGTGAGAGACTCAACCTCAAAAAGTAAGAGGGTAAATGATTGAGGAAGACACCTTGATGATGTTAACCTCTGGCTTTTACATGTGCCCACAAGTGTAAACACACACACACACACACACACACACACACACACACACACACACGGTACGGAAACTATAAATTTATGCTTGACACTGCTGACGTTCGAACATAGAACAGATATTGTGAGGTGAAAATACTGGAGTGTCAGCTAAATGATGACCTGACTCTTTATAATAGCACAGTCTTTTATCATCATTTCCTTTACATAAGGTCCTTCCCCAAGGACTTTTGTGGGAATGGGTATATAAACTCACAGACATAGTCCACATGTTTAGATTAGATCCTAACACAGATTAACATACACTCATGGGAGACAGAAATGAGCAGCTTCAGCATGGCTGGTCCTCTGGATTAAAATAAGATGGATACAGCCCTGAGGTTTTACAGACACACTTCTAAACTTGTTTTATTTGTTCCTGTTCTGGCCATGTTTCCTATCTCTATAACGAAAGTTAGAATTCCTGAGAAAGATTTTTTTCATCATTATAGCACATAACACTGTGCTTTAAACATTGTGCTTGATTAAGTTCTAGAATGCTAATCCCATAGGTGAAGTAAACGAAAACCTAAATTAATCAAAAGCCAGATTAGACAGACGCCACTTACATGTTTAAATCCTCTTTGCACCTCTCGTACCTGATGTTTATTTTGTCAATGCACTTACACTAGTTTAGAGGGCACATAACCATTCCTCACAGCTGTTTCATTAATTCTAATATGGGTGCCACATTTAAAACAACTTGTATTCATTTGTATATAGAACCTATTTGTACAGACAACAAGGACCACTTAATATTTTCTAAACACACTGCCCTGCTTTAAATTCTAAACCTTCTCACAAAAGTCAACGGCAACTCCAGCACAGCCTCATGTCTGCAGAGGAGGGAAGGGAAAGCCACTTACCTCTAAGGTGAATGACAATACCACATCAGACTTGGACAGCTGGATCTCATTCTCATCTCCTAGGTCCAAAAACGCAGAATTCTGGGAACGCTTCAACTTCTGTAATTTAAATTCTGGACCACCTTTAGAAACGGGAAGACTCTCTAAATTGGCCATCAGCAAATTCACGGAAGCCCGCAACTCCTCTATGTACATACTCTCCATTTCTTTTGAGATAAATCTGGGGAATCTTCTTTCCTTAAAAATAATTAAAAAATAATATTAAGCCAGTCCCATTAGTTATACCAGAAAAGGCTATATGGCACAATGGTTCACCTGCATGATTCTATGACAGTTTCCATATAATGCATCTACCCAACTTCAGTCTGGGGGTTTAAAAGCCCCAGGTTTTGTCAATCTTGACTATATCTAAAAGTACCTTATATATTCTATGCAGAACCATTGTGGTATGGAATAAATAACATTGCCTATATTCTTTCATATTAATCACTCTTATAAGATGTGCGTAAGTGAAAACAGGTAGGGTGAGATGGCTTAGTGTATAAATAAATGTTAATTGGCCACCATCTTTGAAGGACTTGGAGTAAGTGATCTGCAGAGAAATATTTAGGATACACTGCTCTGCTAACCAGAAGAAAATTACTTTCCTGGCACCATTCTTACCATACATATACATTATTGGGAGTACTTATGCACAAAGAGTAAAACCCCTTTTACTGCAAATAATATGGATATATTTCTAGAATTGGATAATTTTCACACTGCACAAACATGCAAAGATCCCTTATGACCACAATTCAATCTTTCACTAAAGGTTTAGAAAAAAACTCAATGTAAAGCAAAAAGCCAATTTATGATAGAAAAGAAATAATAGTATAATCTGGAAGATTCTATTCTATTTCAGGATTCCATTGGCAGCTTTCTTTTTTAAATCTCTGCAATCAGCTTCTTATTTCTCACACTCAATTAAAAACAACATCCTGGGGGCTGGAGAGACAGCTCCACAGTAGAGAGCAATTGTTCTTTCAGAGGACCCGGGTTTGGTTCCCAGCTCCCACATGGTACCTTGCAACCACCTGTGATTTCAGTCCCAGGGATCCAACTGCCCTCTACTGACCTCTGCAGGCATGCACACAGTGCATAGACATGCTTGCAGGTAAAGCACTCATACTCATAAAATAAAATAAATAAATGGAAAATGTAAAACACAATTGCCAAAACATTAATATTTAGAGCTAAATTGCCTGCTAAGGAGATTATGCTAATTTATATTCCATAAAAACAGCAAAAGAGAACAGTTTTTTCTCTCTTTATTCTTTGCTAATTTGGCATTTGGCTCTTTCCTTCAATGCAGAGGGGATGTATTTATTACATAAGGTCAAGAGTTCCGTCACTCTTAGTGTAAACTAAAGGCTTGAGGAAGAAGGTTTAGCACGGACATATTTCAAATGATTTTTGAATGTTCCAGAAAATCTCGGCCTTCACTGTTGTTTTCATTTGTATCACTGAAAACACCACTTTTAATAACAGCATCCCTAACAGCAGTGGGATGCATCCAGCATGCTCCTAAAAAATGCAGCCGGCCTCTGACGCCCTTGTATCAGGTCACTCACTGCATGGACTGAGACATCTGGCATCAGATCAGGAATCGGCCTAGGGGTCCCAGGCTGCCTGTTTGCTCTCCTCTAATTTAACCTTCAGATATTCCTCTTAAAATCATTTACATATAATCAATGTTCAATTACGTATTTTTACAAACATTAAATTTCTGCATTAATAATAAATTTTCCTCAAGACCCTTAAGTTGGAAGCCTTATTACTAAATCAAAATTTTGCATATCCAGCAGGACCATTTCTTACGTTTCCTTAGAAAAAAATCAAGGTGACTCAATTTTTTTTTAACGAAGGCAAAAAGGAAAAAGAAATTCATTAAACCACAGCTATATGTTTTTGAATGATTTAATTAATTTTAGGTATATGAATCTGTCTGATACCTGATGATACCAAAACTGGGCACTAGGTTCCCCTAGAACTGGGGTTAGGGATGGTTTTGTAAGAGTATCTGCTAGAAACTGAACCCATGTCCTCTCTTAAGAGTAACAAAAGCTCTTGAGCACTAAGCCATTTCTCCAGCCCCAGTTATATATGTTTGGACAAGCTTTAAAAGCTTTCTGGGGAAAAAAGAATCACGTGAAGGTCAGAGATGAGGCAGAAGGATGAGGGGACAGATCTGTTCAGAGATAGAGGGGTAATGCTCATCTTTAACCACCTAAAACCAGGTACTGAGTTACACTTCCTGTTTACTAGGGATTAAACATTCCAGACAGAGAAGTGACAAGTTAGCTTCTGCAATTCTGTCTGGAAAAGATGCAAATGTTTGTCTCCTATTTAAAATAGCCTAATGGCTACAATATAAGTGTGTATTTTAAATTAACCTCTTTGTAACTAATCCAAGAAAGTTAAAGAATACCCAAACACCTTGTTTCTCAGAGTCTCTCTTGAATATTTTTATTATTCAACTAGCTTGCCCACTGATAATGCATTGAATAAAATACTGTACTTTCATTTTGTATTTGTATGGAATTTATAATTTTTCCTTTTAAAATTCTATCTTCACAGAGGGGAGAAAAAAGAACTTGTGACATATTTGAAAGCTCAGATGCATCAATTTTTTTTTCAAATTTCCAAGGTGTTGCTTTATGAAAACTAGCATTAGCACATAAAACAAAACCTATTTGTATTTAGGTATTGCAAAACACATTTCATCATCTGTCCAAGAGAAAACTGATAGGCATCATGAAAATAGATTTATTATTTCAGTTTTGTGGGAAACTGACCATATTATATTTTTATTTAATTTTGAAAAAATGCTCATAAGTCTTCTGTTAAAGATTTGGCATTTATGGGTAATATTCTACCAACTTCATTCAACATGCTTTTGTTGACTCTTGGAAACAAAAAAAATGTCCATTGCTTTTCAGATCAGCACACATGTTAAATCTGATCATTTATGTGAATGGGATTAGACAAGGAGCTACTTTCAAGTTGTTTAACTGTGAGTTTTTCCCATAAATGAAATTCTAATTTGGCCCATGTCTACCATGGCACACTAGTGCCTCTAATATGATGATACATGAATGTTTGCCTCCTGCAAAGGTCTCTATTATTGTTACTCTCTGTTTCACATGTTCTTGACCTTTCTCCTCCCTTTCTAGCCAGGCCCATATCATTAGTAAGTCTCCCCAAGCTGATAAATCTCTGCTTTGTCTTTCATGTCTTCTCAGGTTGGGTTCCTTTAATCCAAAAATATGGAATGCTCCAACATCCAAAACTTTTTGATCACTCTGATGCCACACATCTAACGTGTGATGAACTACAGACAAAAATTAGGTGTACCATGTAAAGGGCTACACAAAGTCACCTTCAGTCTATTCAATTAAGGTATGAAATATCAATGTAATAGACTTCATGTTAAGACAAAGGTCCTGCTGCTGAGACTACTTATGCATACACAAATACGCTAAAACCTCAAGGATTCCAAATCTGGAATACTTCTGGTCCCAATCACTTTGGACAAGGGATAATCAATTTGTATTAATTTTGGGATTATAGTATCATTTGAACTACTGGACGTAGACTTAGTCCCAAAGGCAATGGAAGTATTTGCAAGTTTGAGCAAATTCAGTTATCTCTACCATATATTGATAGTCTCTCTCCCTTTCTATTTAAATATGCTCCTGCATGGGAGAAGGCAAGAGTCTTACAATTACATCAGGAATTCAGTCCTGCCACGGCTTTCTGATGATAACGTGTAGTGGTAAGATTCAGTTATTCAAAAGACATCCATGGGGGCAGCAGAGATGGCTGAGAGAGTAACAAGCACTTTCTGCTCTTGGAAAGGACAAAGGTTTGATTGCCAACACCTATGTGGCATCTTACAATTGAACTCCAGTTCTAGGGGATCCAGTGCCCTTTTCTGGCCTTTATGGGCATCCAGGCATGCACACAGTATACATACATACATGTAGGCAATCCAATCAAGTTCCTGTAAGTAACCTTTTATCCACGCTCCTATGAGGGGGAAAAACACTCACTAGTTCACTAAGCTGGACTTGAGTGGATTATTTCCTTTAATGTGTCACCAAATCTCTATGTGGGGTGACAAATGTTTGTTTACAACTCCCTAATGACTATATGGGTGGGCCTCATTCAGAAAGCTTTTAAAGACCTTAAGAAGAGAGGCTAATTTGTCCTGGAGATCAGCAATTCTGCCTCAAGACTACAAACCTATAAGCCCTGCTTGAATCTCCCTTCCATAGGCCTGCTCTGCAGCTGCAGACTTAAGACTACACTGCCTTGTAACTGAGTTTCCAAGCTGCCATATAGATATTTAGACAGACACATGTAGAAAACATCATTTCTTCCTCCTCATCTATCTGGCTTTCTGTGGGTTCTGTCTCTCTGGACAGCCTGCCTAACACAGGGAATGAGCCATGAGTGTCCATAGATGTCTGTAAGAAGGACACGGGGTCTGGGCAAAGACCGGGAGCAAGAAAGGCAAGGGGTCATGATAGACGAAATGAACCAATCCAGGGCCAGAACTTAGTGGTATTTAAGGTCAGTGGGGCAACAAACCAATCACAGGGCACTATACAGACCTTTAGCAACAGTTGATACTTATTGACATGGCACTTTCACAAGGCTTTTGCAGAGCATCACTGGCTGTTGAGTTGCTGGTTAGGGGAGGAAAGTAGACTAGCTAAAACGATGGAACAATTACTCTGATGGAAAGCAGTGATGCATGACCCCAAATAGAAGAGGAAAAATGGCAACAACTATCATATAGCAGAACTATTGCAGAAGTAGAAGCAATCAGAGTGTGATGGCTCATGTCTATAATCTCAGCACTCATGAAGCCGAGGCAGAGTGGTCAGGTTACTCTGAGGTTCCCCTTGGCTGTAGTGAGATCCTGTCTGAAAAAAATAAGTAGAGGCCAAGTTTTCCTAAGAAGTTTTGCATGAAGCATGAGAAAAAGAAAGGAGTCAACTATGATGCCAAGGTTTTGTTTGTTTTGTTTTGTTTTTTGTAGCTTGAGAACAGGAAATATGGTGCTGTGCTGTCAGAGCTGGTCTAGCCTGGCCACCTGACCATTCATCCCCTTCTTCCTGCACAGCCACTCCATGGATCTGTTTTCTTGGTTGTAACAATCACCTCCCATAGTTTAGCAACACAGCATTTTATCATTTATCATGAGCCTTCCCAAATAAAATATAAGCTGTATTTGGCATGTAGAAATATTTGTCTTGTTTTATAAAGTCCAAGGCAATTATATTTTTCTGGTTTTATCTTAAGCACTTAGGATAGTCCGTGCTTATAGAATAGTGGATGACCAGTAAATATTGTGAAATAAATATGAAGATCAAAAGTTAAATAATTTTCATACTACTGCTCATCTAAAAAGTAAACATGGACTTAGCAACAGGTTTCTCCAGCCTTGTTAACATTCCCTAACTTCTTTCTTGGCTAAAAATAATAAAAATCAAAATCCCTCTTACTTGACACAAATTTCTGTCCTGTGATTTTATTGTTATTATGTAGCTTTTACTGTTTTACCAAGTGTAGAAGAGTGAGTTCCTGAATGCAAACTGGTAATGAATCACTAGTCTGCACTCATCAGACTAAGGAGGTCACAAATGTAGGGAGCAACTAACCTCTGGAGCCTAGGGTAGGGCCTGTGACCTAGTCTATCAACGCAGTAGCACGGTGATATGGGTGAAGAGAGTAATCTTCCAAAGCCTCAACACTGTCTATAAAACCCATGCTATCACCTGCCCTTGTGGTTCACAGGGTAATGAAAGAAGCATCAATCGACAAGGTCAGTGTGTTGACGAATCAGTCTTTTACATATTATTCTCAGAGCTTCAGTGTGGTGTATTCAAAGTGGAGAAGAGTGAAACCTGTTCTATATGCTAGAATGATGTTTCTGCTGAAATGTTTTGTAGTTTTGAAGCATTTCACACTTCTAATCCCATGTTTCACTTCTTTCTCACTACTTTTCCCAACTAATCACATCTCTACTGAGACCAATGGGCTGTCTCAAAGGGAAGCCTTCTTGGTCATTGCTTATCCAGTCCTGTGACTCAGGCCAGGACTTGTAAAAATACACTCTCTGTAGACATGAATTTGAGAACACACCTGAGACTTTCTTTTATATCTGTAACGATCCAGAACGTCATTCAAACTGTATTGGAAAACAATCATGTATATCCAATTCTCTGGAGTAACAAGTCCAATTTATAATCAGGCAGCAGTAATGGTACTTCTAAACAGGTCTCTGGATTCTTTCTGAGCCTTTGGCCTATAAAAAAGGCAACCAGCCTTCTAGCCAGGTTCAAAACAGGCTAACATTCAGATAAGACTTCTTCATCTCTAAAGTTTTCAGCAGCTTGCAGCTGCTGGATTTCTATGCTGTGAACTGCACAATGCACCCTCTGAAATGGTTCATTCCCTCTGTCAATGTCTAGAGGCCAGCAGGGAGGCATTTCTCTTCAACCTTGCTCTATGTATGAACATCACTCTTCAGTCTCTCATTCATAGCATCCCACATGGCCAGTCATCTGGAGATTCTCCCTCTAGAAATCTGCCTTGCTTTGCACAGCCTACCACCAACCCTATTACCCAATTTCTGTTTTCCTTTCTCTTTTTCTGTCCAATATCTCAATCTGTTCTCTAGCATTAAATTTAGACAGGCAGAGTATTAGCACTCTGAAAATATCATATAATCACAGATATATTTTTTTTTCTTGGCAGAAGTACACAATGTAACTTTGGAGTCAGTATATATACTCCCAGTGCTGGAGAGAAATTCACTGTCTTGGCTTAAGTGGACAGACATAGACTCATTAAGTAGTAAATGCTTAGGAATGTTGATATGCAAGTCAGATAAGAGAGAGGTGAGAGGAAGGAAGGAGGACAAGGGAAGAGAGAGAGGAGAAAGATACAGAAAGGAAAAGTGAGAGGGGGAACAGAGAGAGGAGAGAGAGAGAGGAGGGAGGCAGGAAGGGACACATGGTGGGAGAGGGAGGGAGAGAAGGAGGCAGGGAGGGAGGCAGGGAGGAAAAAAAGGGAGGAAGGGGAGAGAGGGGGACACAGAGGAGGGCACTCTATCTACCAACTACTTAGGTTTGTTCAGCAGAAGGAAAAGGAAGGAAGTCATAGGTGTTCAACAATCCACAGCCATATCTCTCTAATTCTTTTATGAAGGATTAAAATTTTTATATCATTGAAGTAAATTAATCTGTCAATTCACACCAAAAATAGTTTTGATGGTTAAGATGCATCTCTCTAAATACCCAAATTATTAACAAGGAACTCAGCTTTTGTTTTAAATATATTTCTGTTCTCAGAAACAGCGATTATGCAAGGAAAAATCACTAGGATTATTATAGAAAACACACTTCATCTGTCAGATTCTGTCTTATACATTTCAAATTATATTTTGGACAGTCAATCATTCCATCAAATTGGCACCACTATTTGCCAAGCACTGTGTTGGGAGTTTTGGAATATGATCTTATAAGGAGACTTTTTTTTCCTCTGATTGTATTTTTCATGGTGCAATATTAAAACTCTTGCAGATCTAGTTAGCAGTTAGAAAAAGTCAGATTTTTTTTTTAAACAATTACAAAAGTTATCATTGAATTTAGACAAGTCACACAGTAAGCATAGAAACTCCAGGTATACAGCATACTCCATTTAGAAAATGTGAATTCAGATAGTTGGGATTAAGAGGTTATTAATATAGAAGAGCAAACCATAACTCATGCTGGGTGTGTCCGTCTGCTCCAAGCATGTGGTTGGCAGACAGACATTCGGACGAGGAAAGATACGTGGCACAGCATGTTAGCCTGTATAACATACCTTTGCCATTTTCTCTGCCAGCTGCAGGCGGCCATCCAGTTCTCTTCTGATCTGGGCTGCTTGCTCATCAGCATTATCCAGCTTAAAATGAAAAGAAATGCATGGGTGTGTAAAACGGTAACACAGTGGCATAAAAACAAAGAATAAATGACTAAGAAAGACTCAGCAAATTCCCTCAGCTACCTATTCTGAAGTCTGCTTGGTTCCACTGTGGCCCAATTATATTACTTTTCGTTTGGGTTTTAGTCACAAAACGTTGAATTTGTAAGATTCAATACCTCCATTTATTAAGAAATCTAATTACCATAATAACCCTGTGCCTAATGTGCTCGTAACAAACCTAAAACAGGAAGTCCTTGCTTCCTTGAGTTGATATAACTTATCAAATTTGTTTCTCCCATTCTCCTCTCTTCAAGGTCAGCCCTGAGCACTTCAGTATTGATGAATTTCTTATTTTGTTCTCTTTTGGATGACAAGATGTTGATTAACATTTCATTTCTTATTTTCTACTTTTAAAAGTATCTCATTTTTTTGTCTGTACTAATGCTAAACAGTTCAAGTACTACTTGACTGACAAATTTCTTCCATTAAAGTCTGCATACATTGCTCATTCTAGTGAGGACACTCATGCAGCCAAGAAATGTTTGCACCTTTCTATATAGACAAGCACTGAATTGGAGTTCCATTTCAGTGTTTTAAATTTGATAGAAGGCAAATTAAAAATGCATCATTATCTTTCAGAAATTCCCCACTGATATAGAATTTTTTTTCATTTATGAATTGCAATCATTTTAAACTTTTTCTATAATGTCCTCATGTCCCTCCCCCTTCCCAATTACTCAGTCTTCCTTTATTAGTTCACCATAAGATGTTAAACTGGTGATATTAAATGGTAAATTACTTCTCACTTCAATCCATTCTCCTTTTCTATCCTCATTATCAATAAGGTAGACTAAAATATATAGCCATATTTTGTTAAAGATAATTTAAATGTTTATTTATGTGTATGTGTGTGTCTGTGTGAATGCATGCCACATGTGTGCAGGTGTTCTGGGAGGACAAAAGAGGGTGTTAGATCCCAAAGATTTAGAGTAACAGATGGTTGTGAATGTTGTTTATTTATTTTTTCCACAAGAGAAAAAAATACAATAAAAAGGCAATTTGCATCTAAAGGAGTCAAAGATTTTCATCTCAGAACAACAGTATTTGAAGAAGCCACAAATTCTTCAAATTTAACCAGAGTGGTGTTTACCTCATCAAAGACATACATCTTTAGATTATGGTATCTCTTTGTAGCCTGGGCTTTCCATTGTTTAGACCAAGCTGGCCTCAAACTCAGAGACAGGCCTGCCTCTGCTTCCCTAGTGCTGGGATTAAAGGCATGTGTTATCACCATCTGGCTGTTTTACTTAATTTTTAAGAAGAGTTTTTCTTCTCCTTTCTGAATTTTAGTGGGGTTTATTCTGTAAGAGACATCGAACCACTTTAAAAACATCAGTGTCTTAACCGCATTTGTCTGAGGATGTGGACAAAGGAGAGAACTGCTGTCCTGCGCCTCTTCTTTTCAAAGCTAACCTCCGAGATCAGGAGCCTAACTTTATTGAGTTGAGACACTGAGCAGTTCTGATCCCTTGAGGTATCCTATTATAACCACACCTCTCTCCTTCTACCCAACTCCCAACTGTTTAGTTTTGATAATGATGAACTTCATCGTACACAATACTTAAAAATATAGTCTGCTAAGACAAAGAGGATTTTATTTTACTTTACATAGCAAAATAAGATATATTTGCCAGAGAAGGTAACATTGATAAACAGTGGAGAGCTTTGAGTCTGAAGCCTTTGACCCCTTTGCAATCTGAAAGGACCTGAGTGCTCTCCTGTAGCACCAATCTTAAAAGTTCTTATTAATAAGAACAAACCTGGTGCCAGTTATTGGGGTGAATGCTGAAAGATCACAGAAGCAGAACAAGTCACAGCTACCTCACCTTGCCAATTCCTCAGCTGATCCTGTTTCCTCAGACTGAGGAAACTGAGTCCTCATCTAAAATGAATCTCAGCTGAACTGTGCTGCTCAAAAGCCTAAAAGCTTAACCAGGCTAGATCCTGGTTTTCATGCCTTATATATCTTCCTGCCATCACTTCCTGGGATTAAAGGCTTACTTCCTGAGATTAAAGGTGTGAATGACCATGCCTGGCCCTTTCCAGTGTGGCTTTAAACTCACAGAGGTCTGGATGGATCTCTGCCTTCAAGCGATAGGATTAAAGGTCTGGTCTCTATGTCTAGTGACTGTTCTGTTCTCTGACCCCAGATAAGTTTATTTGGATGCACAATATTTTGGGGAACACAATATCACCACACTCTCCTGAATACTCATGTTCAAAACTAGCATCACTGACTGAAAACTCTCAAATTTGCATCTCTAGCTACAACATGCCATGGGACATCCAGACTTATCTTTACCTGTCTACTTGAAAATTTAACTTATATAAAGAAAAGGTATGCCCTACAAAAGCTTCTCCATTTCAAGAGGTCCCATTTATTAATTGTTGCTCTCAGTGTCTGTGCTACTGGTGTCATATTTAGGAAGTGGTCTCCTGTGCCGACGCATTCAAGAATACTTCCTACTTTCTCTTCTATCAAGTTCAATGTAACTGGATTGATGTTGAGGTCTTTGATCCACTTTGACTTGAGTTTTGTGCATGGTGACAGATATGGATCTATTTGCAGTCTTTTACGTGTTGACATCTAATCATGCCAGCACCATTTGTTGAAGATACTTTCTTTTTTCTATTGTACACTTTTGGCTTCTTTGTCAAAAATCAGGTGTTCATATGTGTGTGGATTAATGTCAGTGTCTTCAATTCGATTCCATTGGCCCGTATGTCAGTTTTTATGCCAGTAGCAAGCTGTTTTTATTACTGTAGCTCTATAGTACAGCTTGAGGTCAGGGATGGTGATGCCTCCAGAGGTTGCTTTATTGTACAGGATTCTTTTAGCTATCCTGGGTTTTTTGTTTTTCTATATGAAGTTGAGGATTGTTCTTTCCAAGTCTGTGAAAAATTGTGTTGAGATTTTGATGGGGATTGTATTGAATGTGTAAATTGCTTTTGTTAAGATTGCCGTTTTTACTATGTTAATTCTACCTATCCATGAGCATGGGAGATCTTTCTATTTTCTGATATCTTCTTCAATTTCTTTCTTTAGAGACTTAAAGTTCTTATCAAAAAGGTCCTTCACTTGTTTACTTAGTGTTACCCCAAGGTATTTTATATTATTTGTGGCTATTGTAAAGGGTAATGTTTCTCTGATTTCTTTCTCAGCCCATTTATCATTTGTATATAGGAGGGCTACTGACTTTTTTGAATTGATCTTGTATCCTACCATTTTATTGAAGGAGTTTATCAGCTGTAGGAGTTCCCTGGTAGAATTTTTGGGGTCACTTATGTATACTATCATATCATCTGTAAATAGTGAAAGTTTGACTTCTTCCTTTATAATCTCTATTCCTTTGATCTCCTTTTGTTGTCTTATTGCTCTAGCTAGAAATTCAAACACTATATTGATTAAATATGAGGAGAGTGGACAGCCTTGTCTCACTCCAGATTTTAGTGGAATCGCTTTAAGTTTTTCTCCATTAATTTGATGGTGGCTGTTGGCTTGGTATAAATTGCCTTTATTATGTTTAGGTATATTCCTTTTATTTCTGATCTCTCTAAGACCTTTATCATGAAGGGGTGTTGGATTTGGTCCAAGGATTTTTCAGCATCTAATGAGATAATCATGTGTTTTTTTTTTCTTTCAGTTTGTTTATATGGTGTATTACATAGACAGCTTTTCATATGTTGAACCATCTTTGCATCCCTGGGATGAACCCTACATGGTCATTTGTTCTTGGATTCAGTTTGCCAATATTTTGTTGAGTATTTTTGCATCAATGTTCATGAGGGAGATTGGTCTGTAATTCTCTTTGCTGCAAACTCTCGAAACTGAGACACTTTCATAGGGCAAAAGCCATGGTCAATAAGACAAAAATACTTCTTCCTTTCCAATTTGTCATCCCACAAGGGCACTTGCTCAGCTATGTTCATATCAGCATTGTTTGTAATAACCAGAACCTGGAAACAACCTAAATGCCCTTCAACTGAAGAATGGATAAATAAAATGTGGTACATATACACAATGGAATACTACTCAACAGAGAAAAACAATGACATCATGAGATTTGCAGGCAAATGGATGGATCTAGAAAAAAAATCATCCTGAGTGAGGTAACCCAGACTCAGAAAGACAAACATGGTATGTACTCACTCATAGGAGGATACTAGATGTAAAACAAAGAGGACTAGACTGCTACTCACAACTCCAGGGAGGCTACCTAGAAAGCAAGACCCCAAGAAAGACACAGGGATTGCCCAATGACAGAGAAATGGATGAGATCTACATGAACAACATGGATGTGACTGGGGTAATGAAGGGCAAGGATTGAGAGAAAAAGAGCTTAGGGAAGAAGGAGATCCCAGCTGGATCAAGAACAGAGAGGGAGAACAAGGAATAAAAGACCATGATAAATGAAGACCACATGAGAATAGGAAGAAGCAAAGTGCTAGAGAGGCCCACAGAAATCCACAAAGATACCCCCACAATAGACTACTGGCAATGGTCGAGAGACAGCCCGAACAGACATACTCTGGTGATAGGATGGCCAAACACCCTAACTGTCGTGCTAGAAACACCATCCAATGACTGAGGGAACCAGATGCAGAGATCCACGGCCAGGCCCCAGGTGGGGCTCCAGGAGTCCAATTGGCCAGAAACAGGAGGGTTTGTATGAGCGAGAACTGTTGAGACCAAGGTTGGATAAGGCACAGGGACAGATAGCCAAACAAATGGAAACACATGAACTATGAACCAATAGCTGAGGAGCCCCCAACTGGATCAGGCCCTCTGATAAGTGAGACAGTTGGTTAGCTTGATCTGTTTGGGAAGCATCCAGGCAATGGGACTGGGTCCTGTACTCAGTGCATGAGTTGGCTGTTTGAAACCTGGGGCTTATACAGGGACACTTGGCTCAGCCTGGGAGGAGGGGACTGGACCTGCCTGGACTGAATCTACCAGGTTGAACTCAATCCTCAGGGGAGTCTTTTCCCTGGAGGAGATAGGAATGGGAGGTGGACTGGGGGAAAGGCAGGGGGGCGCAGGAGGGGGGAGAACAAGGGAATCCATGGCTGATATGTAGAATTAAATTAAATTATAAAATTAAAAAAAAAGACAAAAAGACAGCCTACAGAATGGGAAAAGATCTTCACCAACCCCACATCTGACAGAGGACTGATTTCCAAAGTATATAAAGAACTCAAGAAACTAGACATCAAAATACTGAACAATCTAATTAAAAAATGGGCTACAGAACCAAACAGAGAATTCCCAAAAGAAGAATCTCAAATGGCTGAAAAACATTTAAGGAAATGCTCAACTTCCTTAGTCATCAGAGAAATGCCAATCAAAAAGACTCTGAGATACCACCTTACACCTGTCAGAATGGCTATGGTCCAAAACACTAATGACAGTCTATGATGGAGAGGATGCAGAGCGAGGGGAACACTCCTCCACTGTTGGTGGGAGTGCAAACTTGTACAACCACTGTGGAAATCAGCATGGCTGTTTCTCAGAAAATTGGGAATCGATCAACCTCAAGACCCAACCATACCACTCTTGAGCATATACCCAAGGAATGCTCAATCATACCACAAAGATACATGCTCAACTATGTTTATAGCAGCATTATTTGTAATAGCCAGAACCTGGAAACAACATAGATGCCCATCAACTGAAGAATGGATTAAGAAAATGTGGTACATATACACAATGGAATACTTCTCATCAGAGAAAAACAATGACATCATGAAATTTGCAGGCAAATGGATGGAACTAGAAAATATCATCCTGAGTGAGGTAACCCAGACTCAGAAGGAAAACATGGTATGTACTCACTTATAAGTGGATACTAGATAGATATAAAGCAAAGGACAATAATAATGCAACCCACAGATCCAGGGAGGCTACCTAGCAAGGGGGACCCTAGGATTCCTGTGGCTCATAATAAGTTTTTGTTTTGCCCAATCACTGGGCAAGCTTTAGTGAAATATTTCACTATTAGGATAAAAATTTGTACTGTATCAAGCTGATGAAAGAAAATGCTGGCTGTACTTTCAGGAGGGGAGGCTAAAATCTTTTTAGATTATGCATTAGCCTATAGAAAAATGTCTACCATAAATCAAACAGTGCAGTGGAAGATGGATAGGAATCTCACTTACACAACTTAAGTCAAACATAGCTCTCTGAACAGATTGATAGATTTTTTCTGTATCCAAGAATCTAATCAAGATTTATATGTATAATTCAGCTATTATTTGGCTTAAAAGTTCTTATTGGGAAATGTTATCATTTTTACTATTTTCTACAGTGAAAATATTTTCCAGTTTTAAATAACCCTGGACTTTCGAATTATAACCTGATTTTATGTTCAGGCTATCTGTGTATTATTTCTCTTGCAGTTGTACATAAAATGTTTTTACATTTAAAAAAGGACAAATTTTATAGAATTGTGTTACATGAAATATATAGAATATATAAATTCATAGAGACAGAAAGATTAGACATTATCTCAAGATGGAGAAGAAAGGAATATAGAGCAATGATTTCCTAAGTATAGAATCTCTGTTTTGTGTGATGTAAAAGCCCCACAAATGGACAGTAGTATCAGGAAATAATATCATAAATGTAATAAATCAATACAATTAATGTAAAAAAGTCAAAGTAGTAAGCTTCAAAACACAGAAAGAAAAGGTATGTTGAATTTAATGATTCCAGAAGAGATGACTCTTACACCTTGACTCCTTATGCAGAGCATATAATGTCATGTTATAAGTGGTGTGTCATCTACTCAATTCATTAAATCCTAAATAAAGGGGTCATCTTTGCCCTCTCTTTCCTAAACAGCTCAAGCCCAATGTACCCACAGTCATATAGATCAAAATCTAGAGCTCCATAGCTGAAGCCTAGGCAGGCTAGAAATACTTGGAATACTTCATCACATCTCTTTTTTTACATTAATAGTATGTATATACGTGCATTTGTATGTGTACAATATGACTGTCAAGCTACATTAAATATATACCTTTTTGCAAATTCAGATACTTCTAACAAGAAATAATTAAGAATAAAAGTAAAGGGGAAGGGGAGAAGGCCCAGCAAGTAAAGTGCTGTGTGAAGACCTGACTTCAGATCTCCACAGCATACATGAAAACCCAGGTGTGGGAATGACAGCAATACACATCTGTAATCTCAGACCTGGGTGGGCAGAAACAAAAATTCCTCACCTTGGCTGGAGAACCACTTTAGCCAATCAGCAAGCACCAGGTTCAGTAAGAGACCACATCTCAAAAAATAAGCAGAGATTGACTGAAGAGAACTAAGAACTGATATCAACCTCTGGCCTCCACATGTATACACACACACACACACACATCACACGTACAAGTGCACACACATACACACATGTACACATAAGCACATTCTCAAAAAGGGAGTAAAAGAGAAAATAATCTCTTTGTTCTTTGAATCCCTAGTGCAACCTAAATGAGTGATTCTGCATACACACAAGGAAGCATGATGTTCTGGAGAAAGAGAAGCCTGAATAGATAAATCGCAGAAGTGGCATTTTAAGATGCTGCTGACACAGCAGAGCCTATTGCTGGGCATACAGCTATGTGGACTCAGAGGGTTGCAGTAGAGGATCACAGGCAAGTCTCCATTTCTGCAGTGCGCCCTCTATTGCAATTTCCTCTCCTCTAAGTCCATGATTTCAATATTTTATGTGACAAAAGATTACTTACCACACAGATGTCTTCCATGGCACTGGGGATAGGGCTTTTAAAGAGTTTCACTCATCCCTGACCATGACAGATGCACAGATGCATCCCTCATCTCAGCAATGCCTCTAGTTCATATCACTCAGATATTTTGACTTCACGTTTCAAAGTATTTCACTAGCTTGACACATGTTGTCAAGACACATACTTTGATTTTCCTCACCTTCCTTGCTATGGGAATACTAGTTCCCCATTCAGAATTTTCTGGCTGAGGACTCTCATCTGGAGTCTTTAGGAAGCTGTGACCCTGTTTAAAGTTGTAAAAAGGATTTTGTAGAGAGAAAGCTATGTTTTCCTTCACAGAACTGCTTGGATTTGATAGCCAACCTACAACACAGCTACTTCAAGAAAGATGAAAAAATATTGGAGAAATTCTGCGATGAAAAAGTTGTTTTGTTACTGGGATCAGAAAGAATTTGTGAATGGGGAAATACTAAAAATGGAGAACTTTGGCATGCTGATCTCAAACCCTAAACTATTGTTGCTCAATTTTTCTCTTGTGGAGAAAAAGAAAACCCCAGAGAACAGAAATACATTTGAGAAGTACTGGGTGGGTCTGTGCATGTAGAGCATTATCTTTAAGAAAGTTTTTTCTTTTTCTTTTTTTTTTTTTTCTGAGACAAGGTTTCTCTGTGTAGCTTTTTGCAACCTGTCTTAGAACTCACTTTGTAGACCAGGCTGACCTGGAACTCACGGAGATCTGCCTGCCTCTATCTCCCGAGTGCTGGGATTAACGGCATGAACCATCACCACCTAGCTTAAAGTAAATTAAAATATATATATATTTATTTATTTTACATCCTGACTGCAGTTTCTCCTCCCTCTTCTCCTCCCAGTCCCTCCACCCACCTTCTCTCTGCCCCATCCCATCCACTTCCCCTCTGTTTTTATTCAGAAAAGGGCAGGCCTCCCATGAATATTAACAAAACATGGCAGTTGCAACAAAACAAGTTGCAGTAAGACTAAGCACCTTCCCTTGTATTAAGGCTGGGCAAAGTGACCCAGTAAAAGAAACAGGGTCCCAAACACCAGAAGTGTCAGAGACGGCACCTGCTCCCTTCTCCACAAGAAGACCAGGCTACACAACTGTCACATACATGCAAAGGGCCTAGGTCAGTTCCATGCAGGCTCCCTGGTTGTTGGTTCAGGCTCTGTGAGCTCCTATTAGCCAGGTTAGCTGACTCTGTGGGTTTTCTTGTGATGTCCTTGGCCCCTCTGGGTCATATAATCCTTCCTCCCTCTCTTCAGCAGGATTCCCCAAGTTCAGCCTAATGTTTGATTGTGGGTCTCCACATTTGTTTCCACCAGATGCTAGATGAAGCCTCTCTGATGACTTTTGGGATAGGCACCAATCAATGAGTGTAGCAGAATACTGTTAGGCATCATTATATTGTGCTGTAGAATATTATTTTAAGGTGTGTTACTTTTGTTTATATTGCATTTGTTTAACTCTGTAAAGCGGTGATATTTTGCCTGTCTAAAGCACCTGATGGTCTAAGAAAGAGTTGAACAGCCTATAGCAAGGCAGGAGAAAGGATAGGTGGGGATAGCAGGCAGAGAGAATATATAGGAGAAATCGTGGAGAAGAGAAGAACTAGCCAGAGAAGGAGGAGGACATCAGGAGTCAGCCACCCAGCTTCACAGCAAGTCACGAAGTAAGAGTAAGATTTATATAAGTAAGAGAATGGGAAAAGCCCAGAGGCAAAAGGTAGACTAGATAATTTAAAGCAAGAAACAAGCCAAGCTAAGGCCAGGCATTGATAAACAGGAATAAGCCTCAGTGTGTGAATTATTTGTGAGTTGGGTGGCAGACCCCCAAAAGAGCAAAACCAAACAACATTTTGGCATCCAATGAGGGGCTCGAATTTCTGTGTAGGGTTTAAGAGAGTTGAAGAAAAAAAAAAAGAGAGAGAGAGAGATAGCTCCTTTAAGAGTTTCTGCTGCCGGTTAGTGAGCTCTTGAGCCTTCAGTACATTAAGCAGGAGCAAAAATCTAAGGAAAAACACCTGCCACAGTGCAAGCATCAGCACTCTAGAGCTCTAGGCAGGTTGAATGAAGTTCCTGGTCAGATAAACTTCCAACTGTCCCCAAGTTTCATGTTTGGCTTTCATGAACTAAGAAGTGGGTGAAGCCAGCTGCAAGCCATGTGTGGAGGATCCAGGTGTAGGTTAGCAGTTTAAAGGTTTGCTCCTGTGGTCAAAAAAACTAGAGATTTAAAGTAAAAGAGATCAAGACAGAAAAACCTCTAAACAGATTCCAGTGTGTTTTACAATGTGCATGGGCTTAAGAAAGAAAGAAAAAGGATATGGACAGTCATAGAAAGAAATATACAGTTTAAAAATAAAGAGAGTTAAGCCACATAAGATGGGAAATACACAGATATTCTGGATCCTGTATGTTATTGTGTTGATTTTGAATTTTTTGATTGTTGAAAAGCAAAGGACAGCTGTAAAGAGACCTGGAATTGAAAGAGGGACTGTTGAAATAAATCAACCTATATACTTTAGGAATGCTTTAACTTTTAAAAAGCCAAAAAATATATTTGTGAAATGGAAATAAAAAATGCTTTGGAGTTTTGTTCCCACAGGAGATGAGAGGCTGTGGATTCCTTCAGGAATTATACTGCTCACGTTTGGTCAGAGGAGACCTCCTGAATCTTAATAGGTAATATCTATCAGCAAATATTATAGCTGGTCTTCCCAGGATTTGGCCATTAGCTCAAAATTTTCTCTCTGGCACCCTAAAGAAATTTCATCACAGATAGCAAGAAACAGTTGGAGAACATGACATCCACATTCCCAAGAAGGGTATGGAAGGTCTTTGGTTATTTGCTGGGCTATGGATGTTTGTTATCATTTAGGGGAATATAGAATATTGTTACAAATTTAAAGATATTTTTGATACACTATATATACGTTTCTACTCTTGTTTAAATGATTTTTTTATACTGATGAAAATTTAAGGTTATTTTTGTTACAATATACTGTGTATATGTTTCTATTCTTATTTACGGTATTGTACCTATGCAGTTTATTTAAAGATGTAAAGTAAAATTCTAGTTTTTGAAAGCTATTATTATAAACTATATAGGGTAATCAGGAAACATGTGTTAGTGGCTAGTCCTTTATAACAATCAAATTTGTAGGTATGTTAGGTATGCTTTCCAGATCATATAGAGATGTATTTTTAGATAGACAGATGATCTTCAAACCTTTCAAAGACCTACAGAATATGGCATTTAAAACGTTTTGTTAATTTAAGGTTTTTCATGACAATGAGACATCTGCTTCTGGCAGCACCAATTTACTTCAAAGAAGATAGTGGGTACTGAAGAAACTCTTATGGGGTTTGCTTTCATTGTGGCACAGTTAGCCACTGGGCAAAGAAACTGTTCTTGCCGTTGACTGCTGACAATGTGCTGTGCAGACTGAACATGCAGGACACACAGAAAAAAAATACTGGTAAACTTTGCCAAAACAAAGCAGGACAGTCTTTCAAAATTCCTGATTCACAGAAAAGTCTGTCAGATATTCTATAGGACACAGAGGAAGGTTACTGACAAACTTTGCTAAAACAAGGCAGGACAGTCCAAAATTCCTGTTTCACAGAAAAGTCTGTCAGATATTTTAAGCTTGTAGGCTGAAGATGGATGCCCCAACATTGCAGAGGAAATTTGAGTGATTGTCCAGGCAGTCAAATGTCTCTGTTGTTAGATAGATAATATTTCATCCTTCTGGAACTTTGATGGAGTTGAAGACTAGATAGTTATAGTTGCAGTTTTCCTTAGTTATGATAGCTATGTTAGGTGTACAACTTTGGATTCACTAAGGTAGGATAGACAATGCATTATTTTATCTGAATATGCTAACTACAAATGGACAGAATATTCTGAATGTAATCCTTACTTAATAAATTTTTATTGTTTATAGTCATACTATGTTTAAGTCAAAACCTTTTATTTTTATTTAGATAAAAGGGAGAAATGTTGTAGAATATTATTTTAAGGTATGTTACTTTTGTTTAAGTTTGTGACGCTGTGTTACTGTGCCTGTCTAAAACACCTGATGGTCTAATAAAGAACTGAATGGCCAATAGCGAGGCAGGAGAAAGGATAGGTGAGGCTGGCAGGCAGAGAGAATACATAGAAGGAGAAATCTGGGAGGAAAGAGAAAGTAGCCAGAGAAGGAGAAGGATTCCGGGGCCAGCCACCCAGCTACGGAGAGAGCAAGCCACGGAGTAAGAGTAATATTTATAGAAGTAAGAGAATGGAAAACCCAGAGGCAAAAGGTAGACTAGATAAGTTAAGGCAAGCTGGCAAGAAACAAGCCAAGCTAGGGCTAGGCATTGATAAATAGTAATAAGCCTTTGTGTGAATTATTTGTGAGCTGGGTGGCAGAACCCATAAAAGAGCAAAACCAAACAACCACAACATTGACTTTATTTTTTTCTCCAGTTCTGTTTGGTTCTATCTTAGGTTTCTGGGCCACCCAGCCTCTAGGTCCTGGCAGTTCATGAAGTGTCAGGGTTGAATTCACTCTTGTGACATGGGTCTCAGTCTGGACCAGTCATTGGTTAGCAACTCCCCCAGTCTCTATGCCACCCTTAACCCAGCACATCCCTTAGGCAGGACAGACTGTATGTTGAAAGTTATGTGGCTTGGTTTGTGTCCCAATCCCTCCACTAGTAGTCTTGCCTGGTTACAGGAGATAGCCAGTTTAGGCTACATATCCCCTATTGCTAAGAATCTTAGCTGTGGTCAACCTTGTAGATTCCTGGGAGTTTCCCTTGCACCAAGTTTCTACTTGACCCTAAAATAACCTCCTTTCCAGTAGTCACTTTCAGTGCTCCCCCCCACCTAATCCCTCATGCTCCCATGCTCAACCACCCCCAGTCTACCCACAAAATTTCTTCTATTTACCCTTCCCAGGGGGAGCTGAGAAGAAAATATTTTTTAAAATTATGTGGATGTGTCTTTCTGCAGATATATGCATATGTGAGTGCTTGTGCCCACAGAAGACACTGGATCCTCTGGAGCTGGAGTTACAGGCAGCTGACAGCCACTCAATGTGGGTGGGTGCTGAGAACTAAACTCAAATGCTCTACAAGAGCAGCAAACACTTTTACGCAATGAGCCGTCCCTTCAGCATAAGAAAACCAGTGCATTCAGTATAAAGATAACTTTACCAAGTTTCACCCAACAGATTCTTTACAAAGTCTGTAGTAGTGCCTTTCTAAAGCTCTAAAAACTACCAACAAATTCTTGAATTCATTAAACCTAACCATATATTAATAGATTGTTCTAAAATTGTCTCTCATGGCATTGTTCAGTATGAAAGTCCTCTGTGATTAAACTGCTATTGCCAACTAGGCTGACTGTCCTTATATTAATCTTGTTGACCACAAAGGAAAGATTAATAGGTCTGTTTTTCTATAGTGACATCTTTGTATATGCTAAGCCTTGCATAATGTGCCCCTCTTTTTTCCATTGGAAAAAAAATTACATTTTTCTCCAAATTTCCACTCTAATAACAGTATATGTTTGCAATTAATTTTATCTTGTTAATTTTCTTACCAGTACAAAAAATACAAATTGACTATGCTTTATATCATTCTATAGCTTGATATTTCCCTTGAGGTTAATTCATAATGGTGCACAGCATACATTTCATCTATAAATCTGTTTATTTACATACATTCATAAGAAATGACTGACGCCACAAAATGCTTCTCTAAAATCAGTGTACACAGTGCTTTGCAGTTTATCATGTAATTTTATAACATCCATTGCTTACTTGATGATGTCCATTATACAAATGAATTCTCTATGGTCTCATAATAGTGATCAAAGAGTTATTCTTATCAAATTATTTTACCTCACCTGTTAATTATCTGTCATTAATCAAATCACAAATTATGGAAATAGAGCATTTCTCTACTCAGATGACTCTTGTTAATCATGTTACTATGTGTCCCAGTGCCCCATTTTCTCAGCCTTTGTATTTTTATCTTGGTTACTGGCTATTGTGCTATAGTTCAGACAATCTGTTGCAGCCATTTTTTTAGAGAGGTGTGTAAGTTTTGGCACAGGGCTTCTCTGTCTCTCTTGTTCCAGCTCTAGGAGTCCATATGAAGAAAAGTTATTTCCTTATAGTCACCTTAACATGAATTCAAATTAAAAACTAAAGTTAGCAGCAACCCCTTAATGGCTCTCCATATTTGAATATGAGTCTTACTACTGTTGATCATACCGAAATCTCAGAAGTGGAAGGGAAAGCAACAGGGGTTGGAGAGGAAGTACAAGGATGAAAATAAAAACTAAGTAAGCAAGAATGATGCTCTAACACCTAAATACTAGCCTAGTATTTAGACCCTCAAACACTTTGTACCAAACCACCATTCTAACCTATTGTACAGTTGCATTATCTACACAAATTGATCTATAATTTAAATCAGTCACGCACATTCACACATTTTCCAAACTATGTGCATTGTGCCCACTTTTCTTGGAGGGATGCTCTTCTCTTCTCCCCAACATTATTTTTGTTTTCCCAATCAATCTCCAAACATCTGAGAAAACTATCTAAACCAAATGTTTAGCAACACAAAAACATGCTCCAAAAATCTACTTTTCACAACTGTCTTGAACTTAGTAGAAATAGTAGAAAATAGTAGAAAAGGTATTTATGATCTCTTCCACTTTACCTCATCCTATGGACAGGAACGAAACACATCTATTTCTAATGGTGGAATTCTGGCAACTCAATTTTAATGCAAATGCAAAGCATAACTCCACTTGTATTTGGAAGTTTCCTGAGTCCTAACATCTTCACATTGATTCATTTGCCATGAAGCAATCCCATGAGAACAAAACTAAAAATCTGTTCCTTGCGTTTTGATCATTAAAAATTAGCTAACAACTACACAATAACTATTTTTTGTAATTTCATACAACAAAAGAACATAAGGAAATGAAGTTATTCCCTGACTCTTGAGAGCAATGTGTTCCCTGTATGATGTTATCTATGAAAGACTCAGATAACATTCTGTCTGCTAGATACAAACCTTTAAAAGAACACCCTTATATCTACTTCTTAAATTATGCATAAAAATCTGACTCAGAAATAGAAGTTCTGCCACAGATTCTTACAGAACAGTTCTAAGAGTCTTAAAAATTCATTTCCCAAATCACACTTTCCTTTGAATACGTAAAACAGGGAAAAGATGAATGAGTTAATTAGATATAAAATTACCCTATGTGAACTGAATTAAACTATATTAAATAATGGATCAAAATGTTCAAAGCAAGAACATAAGAAATTTAACCTCAAATGTTAAAGTCATGGGAGTTCTGTAGCCTGGAGGATACACACACCATTCTATAGGTACAGATGCATCGATGTATACATAGCCATGCACACATACCCTTAAAATGACAGATATAACTTTGTAAATTTTTTATACACCACAACTTTTTTCTATAGGATTTGTATTAATATTTCATCTTCTAGGACTGGTTAAATCTATATTCACATTAACCATCCTAGGGTTGAAAGTTTAACCACTAAATAAAATAATGCATGTAAACTCACTTTCCCAGATAGGAACTCTAACTTCATCATGACTAATAAAAACTATATACAACCACCACTTATTTGATATCAGTAACTGTTCTGACCTTCATAGACATTGACCTCAATTAGCCTTGTAACATTCCTATGCAATACGTCTTCTTACTATCCCCCTTTAGTAATGAAAATCTGAATTACAGGTTAGCGTAAGCCACCTTCCTACAGTCACACAATTGATAAAGGGTTGGACAAGGGTGTCGATCTCACTGTTCAGCTCTAGGTTTTAGCAAAACTGTTTCATACTCCTAAGTTCCGCATCATATACACCTTCTGTTCTTTGTTTTTCATGACATAAATAAATGCACAAATTAGAAAACACGTTATATTATTACTGTACAGTGGATGAAAAAAATAATATGTATCATAAGTTTAGGTTGTTAAAATACAGTAAAGTAGGTACTTTATACATACACAGATAAATAGTAGAAAATGACAGGTTTAGGAGTTATGATAGAAAATTGCAATTCTTCATATTTTTTATCCTCTTGTATATTTAGCCAAAAGATATGGAGGTGGGAGAAGGGAAGTCTTTGTAGAAGTGGAATTTCCTTTGGTCTTGAAGAATAGAGAGGTAAGATATCCAAGTGATGGAGATAATGCAAGGTAAAACTAAAATTTAGGGAAATGAAGCATGACAACTATTTACGTGGCAGTTACATAGTTATGTATTATAGGACATCTAGATGTTCTATGGATGTAGAACTGTATAAGAAGTTTTATGCAAACTCCATACCGCTTTATTTAAAAAATAGAAGGAACATCCACATATTCTGATATATGAAGGGGATTCTGGAATCATACCTCCACAAACAACTGTACAGTGAGTTAAGAACCACAAATGATTCATAGATGGAGATATAAGCCTTTTCCATCTGAAGTTGCTCATATCAGAATTATAATACCACATTAACATAGGAAATGATGTCATTTTAAGTGTTTAACAACAACAGGAGTCTTTCAATTACTTTGTACTAAGGTTTAGGAATTGATCACAGCTATTCATTATATAAGATCTAACTAAGGTAATAACCAGACTGTTATGTACTATCTACGGTGATTAGGACAAAAGAAAGAATTTAATTTTTTTTCTGGTTTAAAGCAAGGAAGATTTAAGATATGGCTTAAAATATTAAAGTTCTCCCAATGACTACCAAATCTCTATTCCCAAATCTCATATCTAATTACAATTATAAATTTGTATATCCAGTTTCATGTATTATCTTTATATAGGCAGATAATATGTGGATTTTAATACATGTAATAGCAAACTGATTCCAGGACTGCCAATGAGAAGCCCTGCTTTGAGACAATTGCTACTTCCATTGCTACACAATGGAAGGCTGGAGCAATGCTTGAGCAAGTACAGTGTTGGAACAACAGCCAGAGACCATGTGGTGCTTTATATAAAAGTTCCATCAGACAAGCATAAACAGTCCCCACCCCTGCTGGAATTTACATTTACATTTTGTTCTTTCCTAGGAAAGTTGGTGATTCAGTATTTTCATCCAGGCAGATATGTAGGAATTGAGAGGAATTCTAAAACGGAATCCAGAGCATAGAAACAGAGAAATGTATGGACAGACTCCAGTGAGGCCCAGCACTACAAGAGTTTTATAGACAATAGAGAATACAGATCTCTGTTTTGGTTTCAAGATGCACTGTCATGCACAGCCTCATGTTATAAACACTTGACCCCCAGCTGGTAACACTGCTTTGGAGGGATACACAATCTTTTGGAGATGAGACTTACTGGAAGTCATAAGAACCCCTTGAGGGTGTCTTGTCCAGGGCCCTTTCCATTCTCTCTGCTTCCAAGCTGCCACGAAATAAGCAACTCTACTGAACAAGCCATTTTGACACCATGATGTTTTGTAAAGTACAGAGGGCTAAGTGACCATGGGCAGAACTCTTGGAAACCAAGATTCTGAATAGTTCTGACCTTTGGGTTGTTTCTGCCAGGAATTTTTGCTTTGCAATTCTGTAACGATGTTCAAGAGATCACTACAGAAAACTTGTACCAGAAGTGTGGTCTTTGGACCTGGGTTGTAGGAGGAATTTGGAAGACTCAGAGGCCTGGGCTAGAGAAGCTCAAAAATGCAGAGCTGTACAGAAGATTCTGGTGGGAGCACAAAATGCTCATGGAGGAAGAAGCGACCATGAGTTTCTTGTAGGAATAAGGGCTCTCTTGGAAAGTGGACTAAAAGCCACTTGTGTTAAATTCTGGCAAAGAATCTATCCTCACTTGTCTCTGTCCTGAAACTTGGTGGGAAGCAGATATCAAAGGTGACAAATGAGTTACATGGTGGAGGAAATTTTACCATCTTGTAGCATTTAGACTGTGGCATGGTTATGGACAGCTGATTTGTGATTACTAAGATTTCTGACAGTTCATAAAAAAAGGCCCGAGACAATGAGGGGAGAAAGGTACTGCAGCAGATTTCAAAACATACAGTATGGCTACAAAAGGAATGTGTAAAAGGTTGTGAACCATGAAAGTATATTGCTATGTTGTGGAGTATTTTAACTAGGCAAAGATGTGTTACATTTATTTATGCTGCAGAATATTACTTTAACTATATGAAGGTGTGTTGCTTTTGTTTATGCTGCATTTGTTAATAATGAAAAGATGTGTTACATTTATTTGTGCTGCGTTTGTTTAATTATGAAAATATGTACTGCATTTGTTTCACCTTGCCTGCCCAAGGCACTTGATTGGTCTAATAAAAAGCTGAATGGCCAATAGCTAGGCAGATGAGGGATAGGCAGGCAGACAGAATGAGTAGGAGGAGAAATCTAGGCTGAGGAAAGAAGAGAATGAGAGAAAAAGAGGGAGACACCTGGGGCCAGACAGACAGACATGGAAGAAGCAGGAAACATAGGACATACAGAAAGAAAGGTAAAAAGCCCCGAGGCATAACATAGATGAAGAGAAATGGATTAAGTTTTAAGAGATAGCAAGAATCTAGCCTAAGCTAAGGCCAAGCATTCATAACCAAAAAGAAGTTTCCTGTCATGATTTGGGAGCTGGTTGGTGACCCAAGAGGAAGCCTGCTACAGTGTCACAGATATTGGTGCTGTTTAAACAAAACAAAACAAAACAAAAAAAATCAAACACCCCAAAACCTTGAGTTACTTATAATGGGACACTTAGAAAGGTTTCTTTAAGGCTAGGCCCTACCCACCACAAACCATAGGACATAAAATTATATAAAATTGTTCATTTTATCAACTTTCATTTGAGAAGACTGGTACACCTTGTATACACAGGGAAATCTAAGGAATTGTATTCTTGAGCTCAGCCACTCAGGCCCTCAGAAGCCACAGCAGCAACTACCCAAGGAAGTTTGCTAGATGGTAGCAGACCTTAGCATTACCCACTTGACGCTGTGCTTTTAGTCATGTAGAATGTGTGACAAGATCATGGGGACTTCTATTAACATTTCAAAGGAAGGCTTTGGAAGTTAGACAATGTCTAGCAGGATTAGATTTCCTGCAAAGACCCTAAGACAGAGAGAACGGTATATGAAACTGTGGAAGTAAAGTGTAGGCTGTCGTGGAGACTATTGTGTGCTAGAGATGCCATGATGTGGAAGGTCTATCAAGGAAAGTGACAGGCCGTAAGTGGAGTGATCCTGAGAGAGAACCCAGAATGCGGGCTGGCTGGAGTTCCTATCAGGAGACCACCTGCATGGGATGAAAGGGAGCTACAACATTCAGTGGGTACCCTAGTGCGCTTTGTCTTGTTCTGATTTAATCCTAACTTTTGATCCCTCTATTTATCCCTTTTCCAATTAAAGTATTTGCTCTGAATCATTGGTATGTTATGTCAGAAGTGCACAAATTGTTCTTTGATTTTTATAGGGGCTCACAGCTAAGAGCTTGCCTTGTGTCTCTGAGGAGACTTTAAACTTAGACTTCTAAGTAATGATGGAGTGTTAAAGCTCTAAGTAATCTTCTATTTTCCATCAGGAGACAGCTAGGATCTGTTGATGCCCAGGGGCACCTGGCTGTGGCTTGAATATGAAATATCCCCTACAAGCTTATGCTTCTAAATGCTTTTTTTTTTTCCAGCTGAGTATTTTTGAAAGAGGAGACTGGAAAATTTACATGGCAAGTCTTAGCTGGAGGAAGTGGGACCTTGAAGGTAGATCCTTTGGAGTAACTGGTACTTAGACTTTGACTGTTCCCTCTGCTTTCTAGTTTCCAGGAAGTAAACCATTCTACTTAACCATGCACTGCATCTAGTCACTATGATGTTATGCTCAGGCACATGGTTTGAATCCTCTGGAATAATTAGCCAAACTAAACAATTCATCTTTTTAAGCTCTATCTATGAAGTATTTGTACCACGGTGTCTTAATATACCCATAACTAAAACAAGAGGAAATTAGATCATGGACAAATTACTTAAGGATTAATACAGAGTTCCTGGTCCTTTGTCTTTCTTCTATTTAACAAAAGACATGACCCATCCTTACAGGTGAGTTGAGAAGCAGAGCAATCTTTCTGGAAACCATACCCCAAAGAACTTTTCAGAATCCCACTGGTTCCTGTCACTGCTCTGTCATTCCTCAGCAGTGTTTCCTAGCACAAGGTAAAGTGTAAGCTCTGCCATCAAATTGTTTGACTCTTTAAGTCTATCTCTTATTTCCCTAGAAATTCGTGTAGCATGCCTTCTAACTTATTCTAATCTGTATATAGTTAGATTTTCATCATTCTGACCAAATACCTAAGAGAAAATAATTTAGAAGCAGGATTTATTTGCTTCATGGTTATAGAGTCTTTTCAGTCCTTGGTTGCTTGACTTAAGATGTTTGGGCATAGTATCATCAAAGAAAGAGCTACACATAGGAGAAGAGATTCTTCCCCTTGTGGGGGATGGGAAGCAGAGAGAGGCAGAGGTTTCTAAGAAGAGATACACCTCTCAGGGATATGC
The DNA here is from genome assembly GCF_949786415.1 of Peromyscus eremicus. Taxonomy (NCBI): domain Eukaryota; kingdom Metazoa; phylum Chordata; class Mammalia; order Rodentia; family Cricetidae; genus Peromyscus; species Peromyscus eremicus. The sequence continues at coordinate 35,422,203 of NC_081418.1, forward strand.
CTCCAGTGACCTAATTCCTCCAATGAGGTGCTGGAGTTCCTAAGACCTCTATAAATATTGTGACTCACTGGGGACCAAGCACTCAACCCATGAGCCTGTAGGGGGCATTCAATATTCAAATCATAACGGGAGCCATCGGGTCCCTCGTGCAATTGTCAATGGTATCCCCCCCCCCCCCAGGAGTTAAGTTCATGTCTATCTTCTAAACCTCAGGAATTGACATCTTTTAAAAAATCTTCCAGAGAGGTGATTCAGCAATTCAGGGCACCCACTGCTTGGCGGAGTTTGCTTCCCAGCACCAAGTTGAGAGGCTCACAACCACCTATAACTCCAGCTCCTGGGAATTTCACTCTCTTTTTGAACGTTATGGGCACCCGTACACAGGTGACATATACTCACATAGACACATAGGCATACGCATAAAAGTGAAATTTAAAACAACTACTAAAAAATCCTGTTAAATTGAATAAGACTCCAATAGAGAAGTCGACATTTTCACATTGTCATATCACCTCCCTTCTTGGACACACTTCCCTTATTTCCTGACAGATACAGCCATAGGGCAAGGTCCTATGATGGGACTTTGGGGCAAGTTCCTCAGTATTCAGTTTGCATCAGTATCACCAAGGCACCAAGGAAAGCAGATGTTGAACCCACTTGCACAATGTTGTACTTAGTCTGAGGGTACCTAGCATCAAGTAGTTCTCAAAGCTCTTTTATTCTCCTATTGTGCATGGAGAGCTAAAGAAACCCAAAGAAACCATGAATGCAATCCAACACCAAATTAAGATACGGTTATTAATGTGTTCATGTCAGGTACTCGGGCACGAGCCCTCAGAAGTATACTAATAAACATACCAATATCTGTCTTCTGACCACACGAAAATACCTTGAGGGAATTAACCAAATCTGGGTCATGTATCACACAAATATATCATTTTAATTTTGTACGGTACAAAATCTCCATGAAAAACATAACAGTAGCCTAGGGGCTGCAGAGATGGTTCAGTAGTTAAAAGAACTTACTGCTGTTGGAGAGAACCAGGGTTTGGTTCCGTGCAAATACATGGTGGCTTACAATTATCTATAATTCTAGTTCCAGGAGATATGAGCCCTTCTTCTAGTCTCTATGTACAGCAGAACACATGAGGTATTCATATATGCACTCAGCATATATGTATATACTCATATACATAAAATAAAAATAGATAATTAAAAAAATCTCAATGGCCTTCATATATACCAAAAGTGTACTCTCAGAGAAGACATTGTTAAAAATATACCATTTTTCAGGCCAGGCGGTGGTGGCCCATGCCTTTAATCCCAGCACTTGAGAGGCAGAGGCAGGTGAATCTCTGTGAGTTCGAGGCAAGCCTGGTCTACAAAGTGAGTTCCAGGACAGGCTCCAAAAGCTACACAGAGAACCCTGTCTTGAAAAACCAATATGTATATACATATACATCATTTTTAATAGCTCAAAAAGTACCTAATATTAAGTCTAATAAAAAACCTGAACGACCTCTATGGTAAGAAATCATTAAAAAGACACTAGATTATGGAAACGTCTTTGCTTGTGGCTTGGTAGAATTAGTATCATGAAAATGGTTCCACTACTAAAATTTATGTAGAGAGTTAATACAATATCCATCAAAATTCTGATGTCATTTCACACATAGAAAAGTCAATCATATAGAGCCACAAAAAAAAACACCATTGGAGGTATCAAAATACAATACCTCAAATTATACTACAGAACTACAATGGCAACTTTGATAGAATATTTTCATTAATGACCAGCCATGAAAGATAAAGACATCATTCCTAACTATATTTGAAACAGTACTCTTATTAGCAGTTGAGAAAAGCAACCAGTAGATTAGCAAAACTACATCGTTCCTTGTAAAGTTATAAAAAATTCTTATTGGTTTGTAGATGTGTTCTCAGTTTTAAAAATGGAAAAATTGCGGGAATCTGTGGCTGATATGTAGAACTGAATTGTATTGCAAAATAAAAATTAAAAAAAAAAAAAAAAATGGAAAAATTGAAAACCTTTCCTAACACCAACAGGTGAGACCAAGACAAAGAAGAAAAAAAAAGCAGAGGCAAGAAGGGTTGAAACTTTTAAAATGTAAAGCACATTTAACACAATGTTCTAGGAGAAATATTATTAAGGAATATCCTCTATTTTATATTTTTATGACAATATCACTTGGAAGCTTACAATCATCATGCTTTATCTGGGACTAGATTAGGTGTGAGCCACCAAACCTCACCAAAAAGACAAAGCAACCAAACAAACAGAAAGCAAAACCACCACAACAAAACAAAGACCAAGTCTGGCTGAACAGCCCAGGCTGCCCTCCAATTCAATATCATATCTCAAGTTCTTTGGCGTAGGTGTTGTAAGAGCACACCAGCATGCCCAGCAGCAACGACCATCTGAGTGGCCATACATAAGCCCAAGTTAAGAAATAACATGTATAGTTAAGTGATGCACATTAATAAAATATATAATTTGATTTATTTACAGTGCTTAAAAAATCTAATTTTTAGAGGGCAAATTTACTGAATATTACTAACCAGAGACTCAAATTCACTTAAATCAAACTCATCTAATTTATAGTACCAGGCAATTGCATGGAAAAGAAGTAAACATATTTATAAGTATTTATAGTCATTTCAATTATCAATTTTTGTATTTCAAATTCACTTAAATCAAAGTCATCTAATTTACAGTATCAGAAAATTCTGTAGAAAAGAAGTAAACATATTTATAAGTATTTATAAATATTTCAAACATCAATTTTAATATCTCAAAAATTGGAAATAATAAAATTTATTTATTATTAAGGTCTTAATCATACTTACTCGAATGTTTTAAGTACTTTGACATTTCAAATTACATATACACAAAATATCCCTAAGCAATTATAATTTCCTCATTCATCTTTATTTTGAAAGTTATCAAGTTTAACTCTACATAAAATGTGCATTTATTTCCACTGAAAACACAACTCCTTTCTAGCATATGCTGTTGGATGAACATGATTGAAAATGAAGATGGTGGCAGTGAAGGCCAGGTCTTGCTTTGGGGACGTTTTTCTTCCACTTCAGTGTTCTTTTACAGGCTTTGAATTGAAGTGTTCAGAACATTTAACACCTCATGGTTCCTGGGCTTCCTTGGGGGAAGTCCCTTCCATAGGGAAAGAGGCAAGAAACACAGCAATTACCTGTTTATTTAAGTGTGTGAAGTTTTAAATACATAGCCTAAACTGAAATCAAAATTAGTCTCCAAACCTTAATGTTCAAAGGTTTTGAAAGCTTCTAGAGAAATGGAATCATAAACAGTAAAATTTTAACAATTCACAAATATTTCTGGTTACCACTTCAAAAACATGAAGGCAGTTCTGCAATATTCTTAATTCTCCTTCAAGTTATCAGACTACAAGGGATTTGGGTAGGGGATATTTAGAGATCAAGATCTCAATTAACTTTGCTTTGACTTTTGAGAAAATCTAGGTGAGTCATTTTATTCAGTTAATGGAATGAGATTATCAAACATTGATGAAGGTTGCTTTGGGCAGAAAAGATTAGGATCTAGATAGCTGTAAAAATTGAGTTACTTAATCCTCTCAAAATCTAAATATAGAGGCAGAAGGAGAAGCATTGCCATGAGCATATACAGCACTATGTATATACTCTTCAGGCTCTGGTCATGTAGGGCTGCTTATGTCTTTATAGTTTGGAAGACCCTTAGCTTCCTATGTGAATGTCATTGTGAGCCACAACTCTACCTTCCATTTTGCAGTCTTTGCATGTAGGTCTCTCTGCCCCAGAGAATTTTGGCAATTAAGCAAAATTCTCATTTGGTAAGCTTATGACATGTCTAAATACATTATCCTGCCTTCCTCAGACTCTGCAGAGTGGAGCTAAGCAGAAAGCTACTACATCACTATGGCATTTACACAGGCATGCTTTTAAAAATGAAGGCTAGCAAATATCTAGATCTTATCTGTCACTGTATTCCTCTCATTTCACACAATTCATCAAGCACATTATCTATAATCCATGCATGCTTATGGACAATGAGCTTACTAATTAATTTGAACATGCTGTATTCACCTTATGTCATATTTTAAAATAATCTTTAATAAACACATTTAATTTATGTTAAAGAAAATCAGCTGACTGATGCAACTTAATGCCATTTTTTGTTAAGCTATGTAAAATAAAATTGTTGAGTAATTTAGACTATAAGGTGCCTATCTTTAATATCTAGTATTATTCCTATCACTGCACTTTGAATATTTTTCTGAAATTAGACTTGCAGGTGACAGCTTATTCTTTGTCCTTACTTATAGTACTTTTACTATTCTGGGCTAAATCATGGCTAATGATCTGTAGAGCTATGATGAACGATCTGGATGTGCTCTTTATGATATGTCCTTCTAGTTTCCTATCTGCATTTCTCCCTATCATTTTGGTGCATGGGTGTGCACCAGGACAAACGTGTCCTCAAACCAAATGACAACTGGTGTTAATATTGCAATACCTAATTTATGGCAATGCTTAGATTATTATTTCTTAGAATCTATTTTGTTATAATTTTGTAACAAGTATATAATATATATGTACTTTTTAAACAACAACTAAATAGTTATTTTTCTTTCAACCATCTCAGACTTCATAGCTTTAGCATAGCATGTTATACCTCCTAACTTGGAGTTTTAGGAGCTTCCTTAATGCCTTAATTAACTAATTAATAAGTTACTGGTTCTGACCAGAAATAATGTTAATGGCTGTGCTTCTTAAACATTAGCTTCCTGTTTTTAAGCCAGTTGCTACTATGCAGCTATAGGACAAGCGATCTGACTACATGACTTCTAGCACGTGTCGGGGCAAAGGTCTTTTCTAATTCTCGGTCTTTTTGTCTCCATTCTCCAGGCCCAAGAGACCCACTGGCTTCTTGGGTCCTCCATATCTCTCCGAACAGCTCTCTCATCTGAATTCTCTGACCATAAATATATAATATGTTTTTATTATTTTCTACTGGATCACTGCTGGCAAAACCCAAGAGGCTATGCAAGAACAAACATTAGGAATATGTGACAGCCATGAGGAGTTTTAAATCCTTCCTGACACACAGGAAAGGTGAAATCAATCTCTGGGACAGAAGCTTGTAGACAGGCTGCAGCAACTTGCTAAGATGAAGCCCCTCTGTGTTCTTCAAAACTCGATTTGCTATTTCTCTCTCTAGAATATTCCTTTCCAATAAAACATAAAGTGTTTTCTGTCTTTCTTTACTTTTCAAATTTTGTTGAAAGACAACAACAACAATAACAAATAAAAACCGACATATGTACACACACACACACACACACACACACAGGGTGGGGAGTGGCATGTGTGCATGTACTTCACTTGCAGAAAAGAGAATCAAATTGGTTTTTTTAAATTTATTTCATAATTTCTACAAAACCACTGTAACTCCTCAGGAAAACTTCCCCCATGAGAGTAGGTTTTTGTGATTTTTGTTTTTCACATATTTTAACAAACAATCCCTAAACCTTTCTTCAGTCAAGAACTCAACAGAATTTCATTTTCAGAGAGCCTGGACCATCATCACTTCCATTCTTAAAAGGCTGAACAAATAGAAAAAAATCAAAAACATTCCTTAGACTTAAAGACCCCAAACATGTGAAAACCACTATCAAAATGTGAAAAGACACAAATTTGAAAGGTATAATATTTGAATGAGCAGGCACTAGATACCATGCTGGTAGAATGCTTGCTTACTTAGTCCTTTTGACAAGGTGCTAAGCTGTATACAGAGACTAAGGGAGCTCCCTGTCTCCTTGACTTCCCTTCTAGTAATAAAGATCCAAGAAAGTGTCACAAGTAGCCTTGGAAGGAGAGTGGAAGGCTTTTTAAAAAAATTTATCAGACCCTTCTCCCAAATTGAAGGAAAGGTTTTGCGAATGGAAAATGTCAAACACTTCTTTCAGCTTCAGTAAAACAGTATCACCACATCTGTGGCTTTTCTGTCTCATCTATTGGAGAAACGAAACACAAATCACAAAAGCTTAGTGATCAGGGTACACAGAGCTTAAGAAAATACATTGTGGGCTAAAGAGATGGCTCAGAGGTTAAAAGCACTGGTAGCTCTTCCAGAGGTTCTGAGTTCAGTTCCCAGAAACCACATGGTGGCTCACAACCATTTATAATGAGATCTGGTGCTTTCTTCTGGCATGCAGACATACATGCAGGCAGGACACTGTGTACATGATAAATAAGTAAATCTTAAAAGTACACATTGTGAAGTCTGTAGTACAGAAGGAAATGAGGGATTCTGAGGTAGAAAGGAATGAGTCCCCTGGACAAGAAACAGAAACACAAAGGTTCTATCACAGAGACATAGGGTCCATCAAAAGATTTAACGAAGTAAAGGCACCCCTTCCCTTTTCCAGCATTGCTATGGATACATCTCCAACATCTCAGTGGACAAAAGCCGAAACAAATATGGGTTGGAGAATACTATTTTAAGGTGTGTTACTTTTGCTTATGTTGCATTTGTTTAACTCTGTAAAGCTGTGAATATTTTGCTTGTCTAAAACACCTGATGGTCTAATAAAGAACTGAATGGCTAATAGCAAGGCAGGATAAAGGATAGGTAGGGCTGGCAGGCAGAGAGAATATATAGAAAGAGAAATCTAAGAAAAGGAGATCTAGGAGCCAGAGAAGGAGGAAGACATCAGGGGCCAGCCACCCAGCTACACAGCAAGCCACGGAGTAAGCATAAGATTTACAGAAGAAAGAGAATGGGAAAAGCCCAGAGGCAAAAGGTACATGGGATAATTTAAGCTAAGAAAAGCTGGCAAGAAACAAACCAAGCTAAGGCCAGACATTTATAAGAAGTAATAAGCCTCTGTGTGTGATTTACTTGGGAGCTGGGTGGTGGGCCCCCCAAAAGAGTAAAATACCAACATCATTTTGGCACACCAACATGGCGTTCGAATATCCCTAAGGCCTGAAAAAGCTGAAAAAAAAATACAGCTCCTTTAAGAGTTTTTGCTGGACAGTTTCTGCCAGACACTGACACCTTGAACAGCTAGTGAGTTAAGAAGGAGCAAAAAAAAAAAAAAAACAACTAAATAAAAATGTCTGGTTGAATGCAGTTTCTGGTCAGGCAAACTTCCGACAGCCTGAGAGTTTCACACTTGGTTTTCATGACCCAAGAAGCAGGTGGAGCCAGATGAGAGCTGTGTACAGAGGATCCAGGTGTAGGTTAGCAGTTTAAAGGTTTGCTCATAAGGTCAAAAAAGGCTGAAGATAACGCAATAAAAGAGGTCCAGACTGAAAAACCTCTAAATAGTGTGTTTAACAATGTGTGTTGGCTTAAGAAAAGAAAAAGGGCATAGTCATAGAAAGAAATGAATAGTTTAAAAATAATAATAAAGTCTTTAAAGACAGAGTAAAAGTAATATAACAGATAAAAGCCACATAAGATGGGAAATACACAGGGAGTCTGCATCCTGTATGTTACTGTGTTGATTTTGAATTTTTTGATTGTTGAAAAGCAAAGGACAGCTGCTAAGAGACATGGAATTGAAAGAGGGACTGTTGAAATAAATCAGCCTATATACTTTAGGAATGACTTAACTTTTAAAAAGTCAAAAAATATATTTGCCAAATGGAAATAAAAAATACTTTGGAGATTTGTTCCCACAGGAGAGAAGATGCTGCGGATTCCTTCTGGGTTAATATGGATCAGGTTTGATCAGGGGAGACCTCCTGAAACTTGACAGGTGATATCTATCAACAAAGGTTACTGCTGGTCTTCCCAGGACTTGGTCATTATCTCAAAACTTTTTCTCTCTGGGACCCTAAAGATACTTCATTCACAGACAGCAGGAAGCAGTTTGGAGAACACTATGTCCACATCACCAAAAGATGGGGCAGGTTGTCTTTGGTTATTTGGTGGGTTATGGATATTTGTTAGAATTTAAGGGAATATAGGAATGGTAAGATGGAAGGGTAGATTGTCAAATGTACTTTAAATAGGGTAGATTATTGAATCTGCTATAAACTAAGAGATAACTATTGATCTCAAATATTTTGTATCTGTAAGGACTTTTGTATATTGATACAAATTTAAGTTAACTTTTGTTACAACACTCTGTCTGTCTGTCTCTCTATATATATGTATATATATATACATATATATATACACACACACTTTTGTTTAAAGGATTTTGTATATTGACATAAATTTAAAGTTATTTTTGTTACACTGCATATATGTTTCTACTCTTTTCTAAAGGGTTTTTGTATATTGATACAAATTTTTAAGGATGTTTTTGTTACCACATATTGTATGTATGCTTGTACTCTTGTTTAAGGTATTGTAACTATGTAGCTCATTTAAAAATGTAAGGTAAAGTTGTAGTTTTTGAAAGCTATTATTATAAACTATATAGGACAATCAAGAAACATAGGTCAGTAGTTAGTCATTCATAACAATCAAATTTATAGATATGTTAGGTGTGTTTTCTAGGTTAAATAGATATAATTTAGACAGATGGTCTTCAAATATTTCAAAGAACTATAGAATATAGCACTTAAAATGTTTTGTTAACTTAAAGTTTTTCAAGACAGTGAGATACATCTGCTCCATGCAGCACCAATTTCCTTCAGAGAAGATGATGATGGAGAATGGAAAATCTCCTTATGGAGTTTGCTTTCATTGTGGCAAGGCTAGCCAATGGGCAAAAAACTGTTCTTGCCTTTGACTGCTGAAAATGTGCTGTGCAGACTGGACATGCAAGACACACAGGGAAAAGACTGTTGAACTTTGCCAAAACAAGGCAGAACAGTCCTTCAAAATTCCTGCTTCACAGAAGAGTCTGCCAGACATTCTGCAGGACACAGAGAAAAGCGACTGATGAACTTTGCCAAAACAAGGCAGGACAGTCCAAAGCTCCTGCTTCATAGAAAAATCTGTCAGATATTGCAGGCCTGTAGGCTAAAGATGTATGCCCCAGTGTTGCAGAGGAACTTTGGAAGACTGTCCAGGCAGTGAACTGTCTCTGTTGTTAAATAATATTACAACTTTCTGGGTCTTTGATGGAGTAGAACATTAGATTGTTATAGTTGCTGTTTTCCTTAGTTATGATAGAAAGTAAATTATGTATACAACTTTGGAGTCACTAAGATGAATGAATGGAAGAGTGCTTTCTCTGAATTTTCATGTAAATGGACTGAATATTGTAAATTAATTCTTATTTGATAACTTTTTGTTGTATGTAGTTATATTATGTTGGAGTTAAGAACCTTTCTTTTTAGACAGGTTGTAGAATATTATTTTAAGGTGTGTTACTTTTGTTTATGTTGCATTTGTTTAACTCTGTGAAGCTGTGTTACTTTGCCTGTATAAAACATCTGGTAGTCCAATAAAGAGCTGAATGGCCCATAGAAAGGCAGGAGAAAGGATAGGCATGGCTGGCAGGCAGAGAAAATATATAGAAGGAGAAAGTGGGAAGGAAGAAGAAGTAACCAGAGAAGGAGGAGGACATCAGGGGCCAGCCACCCAGCTACACAGCAAGTCACGGAATAAGAATAAGATTTATAGAAGTAAGAGAAAGGGAAAAGCCCAGAAACAAAAGTAGACAGGATAATATAAGTTAAGGAAAGCAGGCAAGAAACAAGCCAAGCTAAGGCCAGGTGTTTATAATTAAGAATAAGCTTCTGTGTGTGATTTATTTGGGAGCTGGGTGGCAGGCATCCCAAAATAGCATAAAACAACTAACAATAGATGTGAGATACAGACTCTCTGTGGAAAGCATAGGGAAGGTCAGAGTCAAGGAACATAGGAACAAAACAAATATGGATGGAGGAGAAGTTAAGGAACCCTACTCCTCACTGCTGAACTATTTTCTGCTGATAGACTCAGAGAGAGCGAGCAAATCATTGCCTTCAGTTATGTACCCACTGATGATCCCACCAGGCATAATGGCACATTGAAAACCATTACGGTGAGTAAATGAATTATTTGCAGTGTTAAGGTGACATGCTACTGCTGTGGGATGTTCTGTATGTCAAATGTGTTGCTGATTGGTCAATAAATAAATCACTGATTGGCCAGTGGCCAGGCAGGAAGTATAGGCGGGACAAAGAGAAGAATTCTGGGAAGTGGAAGGCTGAGTGGGAGACACTGCCAGCCACCACGACAAGCCGCATGTGAAGATCCCGGTAAGCCACAAGCCATGTGGCAAGGTATAGATGAATGGAAATGGATTAATTTAAGCTGTAAGAACAGTTAGCAAGAAGCCTGCCATGGCCATACAGTTTGTAACCAATATAAGTCTCTGTGTTTACTTGGTTGGGTCTGAATGGCTGTGGGACTGGCCGGTGACAGAGATTTGTCCTGGGATGTTCTGTATGTCAAATGTGTTGCTGATTGGTCAATAAATAAATCACTGATTGGCCAGTGGCCAGGCAGGAAGTATAGGCGGGACTAACAGAGAGGAGTATTGAGAGAACAGGAAGCTGGGGGAGGGAGACACTGCCAGCCACCACCATGACAAGCCGCATGTGAAGATCCCGGTAAGCCACGAGCCATGTGTATAGATGAATGGAAATGGATTAATTTAAGCTGTAAGAACAGTTAGCAAGAAGCCTGCCATGGCCATACAGTTTGTAACCAATATAAGTCTCTGTGTTTACTTGGTTAGGTCCGAATGGCTGTGGGACTGGCCGGTGACAGAGATTTGTCCTGAGGTGGGCCAGGCAGGAAAACTCTAGCTACATGCTACTCTATTTTTAATTAATTCTTAATTTATTCATCTAAAATTATTCACAATAAAATTAGCGATGCAAAATAAGGAACATGAATAGGATACAAAAATTTTAAAAGAAAGAGACTTGCATAAAGGTTAAAGATAAACATACATACATTATAGAAGAAGTCACTTCCAGTCTAGTGGTCACACAATGGCCGTGGTTAAACTAAGTGCATCATAAACAAAAGCAAAAGTCTTAAATGTGGGAAAGGGACCAGTAGAAATGGGTGGGGGTTGCTAGAAATGGAAGGGAAGTGATAGAGTATGAGCAAGAGAGAAAACTGAATACATTATAAACATGTATAAAATTGTCAAATACAATTAGTCAGTTAAAAAGAAAAATAAAACAGAAACACAAACATACTGGGGGATTTTGAAGTTTCTTGTATGTATGGCCACAGAATACAGGCCATATTAGCACAATTCTTGAAAGCCTTATTAGCTCAGATCCTATCACCTGATATAACATACCTGGCATTCTAGAACAATTCAGGATGCATGTAAAGAGATAAAAAGGACTCTGAAGGGACAAAGCAAACATCTGAACCAAAAGCAACTGTCAAATGAGGAGATGTAATTACAACTATTAATATGCTGATAGTCTCAAAGGAAAAAGTTTAAAACTCAACAGAAAGTGCTAGTGCTAATAAAAAAATCACGGTAGCAGTAATGAAGAACATTTTATTCATAATAGAAAAGTTAACTGCTTAAAACAATAATTGTCACAATGTATTGAATGACTATAGCATATCATAGTCAAAATGAATTATACCAATACATCATAAGAAAGGAAGAACTTGGGGACACTGAATTGTAGGGAAGCTGAATTGTACTTAAAGTCCTCTAGTGTCACATGAGGGAGGATTTAGGTTATTTTAAGATCTAAATGTATAACTTAGGATACCTAATAAATATACTTAAAAACTGAATATGTGTGCCATATCAAAAGAATATATGAAAGGAAATCACAGAAAGTATTAAAAGCTACAGAAGACAGAAAATGAGATATGGACAAAGGAAAACAGCAAGGTAGTGGCAATGGATTATATTATTTAAGTCAACTACAGTAATGACTTTAATTATGAGTGGTTTAAACACATGCATTGAAAGACAAAACTATCTGAGTAGGTGTAAACAAAACAAAACAAAACAAACCTTCAAAACTCAATTACATCTTTGGAAATAATGAATTATGTTAAAAGTCAACACAAGGAAAAAATATCCACCATGCTAACTCTAATCATAGGAAAGCTGCAGCTAGCTCCATTAGTTTAAGACAAAGTAGGCTTTAGAGAAACAAAAAAAATCATGATGAAGGATGCAATTTTACAAGAAGACAGAACAGGTCCTAATAGACATGTCTACATGAGGCAAATTCTGATAGAACTGAATGAAAATATAAAATCCACTATTACATCAGTGATTTGAATTGGAAGTATTGTGTGCTACAAGTCACAGAAGAGAGAAATTATAAGGTCCAAACCTCAAATGTAAGAACAATCTTATAAAGAAGACAAAAGATTCTGTGTTAGTAACTACAATCCTATAATATGTAGAATTGTATTTTATAGGCCTACCATAAGCATTATAAATTGGAGTGTATAGATAATTATTTGGGAGGTTCTACCACTCCACTCCATTTAGAACATCGGAAAGTGGTTTGTTCAGCTTGTTTTCTTTAACTTACTGAGACTTTTGATAAATAAATTTTCTCTCAACAGCTACTGAATGATTGAATCTCAATTTTATTACTTAGTTATGTTCATCAACATTACCTGTTCAAAAGGCCACCTATGGATACTACGAGAGCAATGTCTTAGTTGTCCATATTTGTTAATACATAAGATTGTGATGTGCAGTCATCCTCCACTATCAGACCACCACCTGGCTTGATGATGCAGTGAAAACAATCATAGTGAGTGCATGAATTGTTTGTAGGGTTAAGTGACATACTAATTTATTATCATTAACTAATTCTTAATTTATTAATCTAAAATTATTCACAAATTGGTTGATCCAAAGTAAGGAACATGAATAGGATGCAGAAATTAAGAAAAATGAATTTGCAAAAAGATTAAAAATAAATATGTATACAATATAGAAGTGCAATTCTTAATGAATTTTAAAATGGTAGAATTTCAGTAATTTGAATTGTATATTAGGGCTGAGTTAAATAATGTATACATCCAAAATAAGCAAGAAATGCAAAAATCTAAGGAATACATTATTAGACAAATCATTCAGTCTAAAAATGAAAACCATATGAGATTTTATTCAATTTTTCATATGCATGACTAGAATAACAACTTAAGAGAAAACAAATTATTAGTTGTCATTGCTTTAAATTAGCCAGTTTAATAATCATCCTCAATTTATTGCTTCCACGCTGAGGTAAAGAAAAATATTTGAAATTTCAATTATTTCCATAATACTCTGAAGACTAGCATCATACCTTTATGACAAATTATTTTGCACTGAGGAGCACTGGCTTATTACATATTGGGGACATTGTTGAGGCAGCAGGGTTCACCCTATATATGCCTAGTAGGTACAAACCTGATGTCCTTAAGTAGGACACATGCGACCAATCACAACTCGCTAATGATACTGACATTCTTCTCCCTCCACTCAACTTTTTTCAAAGATGCTTTCAAATATCACTCTTCAATTTATTAAAATTCAATCTCACTCAACTATTCAAGAAAATTGATTGTAGGATGCAAAACACTTCTTCATAGGGTAATAAACACTCAACATTCCTTCCACACACCAGACATAGCACTTACCTGGCATGCATTATAAAGTAGCTGGTGTTCCAGTTTTTTAATACCCAAGATCTGCTGGAACATTTCATAGAGCTGCTCCTTGCTCAGAATAAGCTCAGACACAGCACTCAGGGTCATTCTGTTTGGTTGTTTACACAAGTCTTCTTCACCCCTGTAAATGGCATCATATTTGGCTATCCATGAGCTCAGCACAGTCTCCTTGCTTAGGCCATCAATTTCCGGCAAGCTGCGTACACGTTTTTCTATGTTTTTCTTAAACACCTCTCTGAAATCATTAGCAGAACATCCTCCACTCTGAACCATTCTGGCCACTCGGTCACTCTTTAGAAAAACCTGAAAAACAAAATCAAACATATCTGTAATTAGGTGTGGTCACTAATACCTATGCTTTAAGCAATCTAGTCAGGGCACTAAATGTTCTACCATGGCTCAAAATGTATAACACAAATATGTGGTGATATTGTGTTCCCCAATATATTGTTCACCCTAATAAACTTATCTGGGGTCAGAGAACAGAACAGCCACTAGATACAGAGGCCAGAAAATGGTGGCACACACACCTTTAATCCTAGCATTCTGGAGGTAGAGATCCATCTGGATCTCTGTGAGTTCAAAGCCATACTGGAAACAGCCAGGCATGGTGACACACACCTTTAAACCCAGGAAATGATGGCAGGAAGCAGAAAGGAATATAAGGCATGAGGACCAGAACTAGAGCTGGTTAAGCTTTTAGGCTTTTAGCAGCAGTTCAGCTGAGATCCATTTGGATGAGGACTCAGAGGCTTCCAGTCTGTGGAAACAGGATGAACTGGGGAGTTGGCAAGGTGAGGTGGCTGTGGCTTGTTCTGCTTCTCTGATCTTCCAGCATTCACTCCAATAACTGGCACCGGTTTTGTTTTTATTAATAAGAACTTTTAAGATTCATGATGCACAAGTATAATACAATACATGACAACATAGGAACGGAGTCCCAAATCTCTCAAAACTGTTGAAAAGCTGAGAGAGGCAGTATGCAGTTCTGAGGAAACAGAGATAACCTACATATTTCCCATTTTCTGAAGGTCAGGACACATACACAAAAGTAGAGTCCCAGTGTTTGTGAAAATAGCCCTTGAAGAGAGACTCTAGGTTTCTGTCTCATTCCTCTGCTGCCTGAGAACAGTGATAAAACAATGGTCTAGGAAAACACAACATCCTCTGGCACTTTGACTTAGAGCAATGGTTCTCAACCTTCCTAATGCTGTGACACTTTAATACAGTTCCTCATGCTGTGGTGACCCCCAACCATAAAATTATTTTCATTACTACTTCATAACTATAATTTTGCTCCTGTTATGCATTTTAATATAAATATCTGTGTTTTCCAAGGGTCTTAGGTGACCCTCGTTCCATTCCCAGAGGGGTCATGACCCACAGGTTGAGAACTGCTGACTTAGAACTTCCCAGACTCAGAAACTAGAAGAACTAAACTTCTGTTGTTTATAACTCTCTCATCAGCTGGTCACCTCCCTCATTCTCACTCAAATGGTTAAGAAAGTAGTTGGAAATACATGACCAACTTCCCTACATATATTTGGGAGTCCCAGGTAACTCTGAAGTACACAGGGTGTGCAGCCCAACAGTTTTGTAGAACTACAACTGAAGTCAATAAACATCCTATGTAGCTGTTAACCCAAATTACTTTATGACTCAGAGGTCAGAGATGTTTGTCTCTTTCTCTGATTTCAGCAGCTCCACAGCTTCAACACTTGTCTGATAGCAAGAGAAAATGGATATGAGGAGAGGAAAACACCTGTAAGACAGTTGTGAGTTTCCACTAATACTAGGTAGGAATATAGCACATCTAATATTCATTATCACCAGGTAACATAATCAACTAAAGAGCAAAAAATAATTACAGAGAAACAGACTAAAGAAACATGTAGGGGGAGATGAGTAGCAATAATGCTATATTTTGAAGAGACACAAGACTTGGTACTGATCTTTCTCTTCTAAGTTATGAATCTAAAGACCATTGAAGATTCATTAAACAACTGTTTTGTCAACGATATGCGTATGAATCCAACTATTTTGTCACCAATATTAATCTTATTATACTGCTATGGTTTCTGTTTTCTTCTTATATGACAGAATTTTTCCAGAAGAAACTGAAAAACTAATGCAACTACCATGTATTATTACATGCTGATACTACTATGCTTATAAGACAAAAATGTCAAATAAGTTAGTGTGTGTGTGTGTGTGTGTGTGTGTGTGTGTGTGTGTGTGTGTGTCACATGCCCACATGCATGCATGTATGTGGGGGTTAGCATATCAAGTATCTTTATCACTCTTCACCTAGTCCTCTGAGGCCAGGTCTTTCCCTGTATTGTGGCTTTTGTTTTCTTAGGCTGGAAACCAGCCAGCTCCAATTACCCTCTGAGGCCTGGTCTCTCCATGAACCTGTGGCTTTCACTCCATTAGCTAGGCTGGAAGCTAGCCAGCTCCAGTGATCCTGTCTCGACTGCACCTGAGTGCTGTAGTTATAGGCATGCAGGGAAAACCTGTAACAACATGGGTGTTGGGTCCCTATGATTGTGCTGTAAGCATTCTTGACTGCTGAGCTGTATCTCCAGCTCCCCAAAGGGCACGTTTGTTCCTAAGAACACACTCAGAATGATTACGTACTCTTAAGTTAGGATTACACCATTTGACTATTCCACCACATCCGTGTATGTGCAAATCAGCCACAAACATGTACCACACAAATCAGGTGACTCACTTGTCCCACTATCTGGCATATGTGGGCCTCCTGACTCCAAAATTTTCCCAAATGTTTTAGTTCTCCTTTGGGTGATTCACAAAAGCTTTTTTTGTTTCTTATCTCAGCCAATTACTCTTAGATATTTTGGTCACTTGACTCCATACTACAGTATTAGTCGCTTCTACCTGAGGCAATCACATATATAAAATATACACACAATGCATGCTATCTCTTTACAGTTATGGATCTCTTACAATTGGAAAGTCTCTGTATCATCTTGGTTTTTATGTCTCCAAGCCAATCAAATTATATCTGGACAGGTATAAGAACAATGGTGGCTTGTACCTATAGTCCCAGGACATGGGAAGCTGAGTCGGGGGTTGGAGGATAGGGGAATCGGGGGGGGGGGGGGGGGATGGCGGGGAGGGTGCCTTTTCAGAGCACCATCTACATTGGCAGATTCCCAGTAAATTCCAGAGGCTAGAGTCTCCCTGTAGATTCATTCACCCCAGAACTCTCAAGAAACAGATCCCCTATGTCCACCACTGTGGCAATGTAATAACTTTATTGTTATGCCATGAAATACATTTAGTGAGTTCAGGGGTTGGTAGAATGGGATTCTCTTCTGGATTTCTTCCTTCCTCTGTCAGATGCCCTGACTCCTATTTCTAATATTTCTTTATTGCTTTCTTTGCCTATAGTAGCCATTCACTCTTGTTTATGTATTGCCTCTTGTTCATGTATTTCCTGTTCAATTTTATGTACTTTGCTTCTCAGTTGATTCAAGAAAAGAACTACTGGTACCATATGTAATGTTGCTTCCCCAGAAAATACCTAAAGTTGAATCTTTTAGAAATTTTGTAATGTATATAAACCATGAACAGCAAATATATATTTAAATACAAATATCTCAAGTCTCACTACAGGAAAACTATTGATTTCTAATACTCTACTTGAGCAGTTATTTTGTTTTTTCACTTTACTGTCTAACATATAGTCAAGAGGTAGAGTTCCCTTAGGTGACCCTCGTTTTGAAGCAAAAACACGAATGAATATCGTTTCTGGATTGTCTTTCTTCTATAAAACCATAACCAAGGCTTCACTAACTCACTCCAACTATATAATTGACATTTGCTGAATGGTAACAAAAGGTAGGATTCTGCTAAGTGTTTGTGGCACACACATGAATCCATCAAAGACCAAACTCTGACAAGCTCACGCTCTCTGAGGGAGAAAGATCAACAATAAAAGGAAACAGGGCAAGAACAATAATAGATGCTCATATAAAAGGAGAGAAAACAAAAGAAATGGAGTTACCAACTCAGGTGGGAAGTGAGAGAGAGAATGGGGAGAGCCCAGAACAGAGACAGGGACCCATGTCTTTAACAGCCTGAGAACTGTGTAAAGATAAAAGCGAGAATGTTTAAGAAAAGTAAATGAATGGGAACAAAATGAATAGAGAAATAAAACATTAAGATCTTCAAAGAGAAATGTGAAAACTTTCCTATTATATACAGATATTAAATATGAATGACTGCAGCCCCCCAAAAAAAACTTAACCAGGAAGACCAGTAGAGCTTAGAAGAGAAAATGAAGTGTGCAAGAGAGAAGTCCAGCTTCTAGTTGATAATGTTGTAATGGTTAACCTTGCTTACCAGCTTGGTTATATACAGAATCAACCGAGGTGGGTCCGGAGAATATTTCCTAGAAAGATGAAATGACAGGGGAACATCCTACTGGGTAGGCAGCACTTCCCCAAGTAGGCATTCAATACATAAAGAGGTCAGAGGGAAAACCAGTGCCGATTTATCCTCTAGGCCTTCACTCCTTGCTAGTGTGACTGTTGATGAATTTTACTGACATCAGAATCTACATTCTTCAGCCTTCCAACAAAGATGAGACCAGCAGCTCCCTGATTATTATTTCTAGGCTTTCAGTGTTAAATGAGAACTGCTGAGTCATCCAGCCGCATAGCCTGAGCAGCCCTGCAGTGCACAGCCTGATGACCCATGCTATAGCATGTAGGCCCATCTATTAAATCCCCATTGTGATATCTATTCACTTTATCAATTCTCTTCCTCAATGGCAGTGGTTCTCAATCTACCTCATGTTGTGGTGACCCCCCCCAACCATAGATTTATTTTTGTTGCTACTTCATAACTATAATTTTGCTACTGTTATAAACTGTAATGTAAATATCTGATATGTGACCCCCAAAGGAGTCCTGATCCACAGGTTGAGAACCACTGTTCTAAAGAATCCTTACTAATGCAGGGGCCTAGGGTGGCTAGATGACCTAGTGTGAACACACTGAAAAGTATGTTTCAAACAGTGGTGCCAGCAACAAGGGCAGATAGCAAACTACTGGATCTAAGACAGAAACCCATGACCAAAAGGAGACTGCAGCCTTGATGAACTAGTGTAAGGGAGACAAGGCTGGAAGAAGGTGAGGCAGGGAGGAGAGGAGACAGAATGAATACTTCGGTGAGTTACTAGATATGGAAACTAAGGTGGGAAAGTAAGATTTTCATTCTTTTGATAACTGTAAGTACAATAAATAATAAAGGTGGCAAAGTGTATCTACTTTTTAAATCAAAGTGGTAGATATTGTAAGTGTTAGGAATACCTAACTCATTTGGTTTGGGTAGTGGTCAGGAAAAGAAAAAGTACAGTTAAGAAAAAATAATAAAAGTACAGAGAAGAACAAAAGCCTTTAAATGACTAAATTAAATAAAACAAAACCAACAAAAAATGTATCTAGTAGCAGTGAGGAGAATCATGGAAACAGAAAGCAAAATACACACACACTAGCAGCTAAGCCAGGAGATACTTCCAAAGACAGCAGCAAGAAAGAACCAGAGGCCTCTAGAACAGACAGACAAATGAAAACAGATCTGTCTGCTGTTTCCTGCTCCCAGGTCACCTTGGGCACAGGACACTTATTGAACCGAAAATGGAAGAAGAGCCAGCTGCAGGAGGGAGTGAAGGGGACAAGACACAATAAAGTTGATACAGGAACCCTAAATTGTGCTTTTAGAAAGTGTGAATGGAAAAGAAAGTCTGAGAGAAGCATGTTTGAGTGGGAGCTCTACTCACCCCCTGGCACCCTGGCAACCCTATACCCCAAGAGTCTGGAATGTTCTGGTGGAAGATCCACCTCAACTCCCCTCCCCCATCTCTTTCCCTAAACCCACTTCTTCAAAGCCCACCAAACACAGCTCCTCCCAAAGAGAGGCTCAAGACCACTCCCACAGGGTATATAAGCTGCATCCCAGAAAACAGACACGTAGTTCTTCTGGTCTCTCATCCTGGTCTCCTCTCTGAGGGGCCAGGGAATCACCCAGGAACGCTTAAACCTGGGCTTTTCTTGATTCAGTCTGATTTGGATGGCTGTGTTGGTGGAGAGGCCTATCAGGGTGCAAAAGACGTATCAAAGCAGAGAGAAGCAAGGCTGGGAAATCACACTCAAGAAGTAGGAAAGGCAACTTGGTAGCACAGAAGACCCAGCAGAACTAACAGTGGGTCAATTCTGAGATGAGGTTGGAACAGGCCATGGCACTCTTTCTTGCTCTTCGTCCTTCAACGTGTGCCCCTCGGGAGGAAAGTTGCTGTGAAACAAGGACCTGAGGTCCTCAGTCTAACAGCCCTTAATGAACAGAAGTCTGTTCAGAACCACGTCAGTGAACTGGAAAGCTAATTCTTCGGTCCCTATTGATCCTTGATGTGTTGGCAGTAATAGCTGACAACTTGATCTCATCCTTTTAAGAAACCTTAAGTGCAAACACACAGCCAGGCTGCCTGATAGATTCTTACTTGAGAAAAGACAAGATAGTTCATGATTTTATGCTGATAGTTTTGAAATGACTTGTTCTAAAGGAAGAGACCTACTCACACATCCACAAGGCATATCCTCTTACTTCATTTGGGTCTCACTACCATCATCTCTTAAGAGGAAGCTGTAGTCCTATTCTATGTTTGATATCCCTGGGTGGCCTGCTCTTTTCTGAAAAGAAACAGAAGAGTGGATCTGGGGGAGACAGGAGATATAGGGGAGATCCTGGGAGGAGAGGAGGAAGGGGAAACTGTGGTTAGGATATCTATGAGAGAAGAATAAAGAAAAAAGAAAAAAGGGGAAGCTGTATCCTCCCTCTATCTCTCATTCATCATTCTTTACCTTCTTACCCTGTTTTATTCTTTTGCACAAAACACTGCTGACATCTATTGATTATATGCCATCCCAAAGTGAAAAGTACGTGCCAATAGGGTTGATTCCATTTTGTTTGCTGATGAGTCTAAAGTCTAAAAAGGCCTGTCACTTATCAGGATTCAAAAAAAGGGTGTGTTGAAAAAGTAGTAACTGCCTGAAGATGATTGACTCTTCAGTAACAAAGATCGTGTCCTAAGAGATGGATAGCTGCAGGAGAGATACCAGGGGATGCAAAAATCTGTAACCAAAAGCAGAGGTAAAGCCATGCTAAAAAGGCAGGGACTCCAGAATACAAGAGCTTTGTGAAGAACAGTTCTCTTGGCTCTGTACACAGAAGGCAGGGCCTGCTGCCCTGATGGTACACTTCCGTTCAGAGGTATCATGCTGATCACCATCTGACAGTTCTGGGGCACTCCACTTTGCTTCCAGCATCTCCACAAAATGTGACCCACTAACATCCCTCGTCCACATTCACTGTAAGCTACAGGCGGAGACCCCTAATATTACTGAGTCCTCTTCTTATAAGTCCTAAGAGCACTTTAACTTCCCAAGTCTCAAGTCAGTTTAAAACATTTCCCCACACCCCTGTGCATCCCCTTCCAGTCACATACCGATTTCTATCTTTGGGACTTGGAAAACATCCCCAGCAATCCCATTTTCCTCAGGCTATTTCTGCGCACACACAACTTGTCACTGTACTCCACTCATCCTACCCCAGGGGTCCTTCAATCCCTTTTCACCTCTTCATCTCCCCACAACAATTCTTCATGTTTCTTCCTATGGTTAAACTGTCAACTGACTCTTCACTGGTTTCCCTGGCTTAGGAGATTTCTGACAGTTAGCAAGTCCCACTATTACTTTACCCAACACATTTTCTTCATCAATACAAAAATAATATTAAACAACAACAACAACAACAACAGAAACCTCAGGTCATGTCAACTCAACAATTTAAAAATAACGTTGGTACCAAGGTTTCCATAGCCTTACAAAACATTGCCAATTCTCTATCTTACCTGGAACTCACTCTCTGTGAATCTGTCTCAATGCTCTAGTCATCGAAAACTTTTACAGTCTATTTTATCATCATTTAATTATCTTTAGATCTCAGAGATTCCTCTCCCATCACCCTAGCATGACCAGATTTTGGTTTATACATAAAACTTCCTTTTTCCTTTAAAGTATTTTTCACATTGCAACTACAATATTTAATTAACAATTAAATATTAACTAGTGGATTCATATGTTTTAATCAATAAATCCCAGAAAGTCAGAAACTATTTCATCTCACTGTCTGTAAGACAGTGTCACACTCAGAGCAAGCACTTATAAAATATCTATTGGATGAGCAAGTAAGCTTTGAACGAGTTGTTTGGAAGAGAAAGTGATCTAATTCTTCTATTCATTCTGTTGCATGCTTAAAATATATATCAAGTCAGGAAGGCATACTGATTTAGTTTTACATGCATGCATACAATGGGAACAATCTTGCAGAAGGAAAGAATCTTGAGAAAAGATGTCACAAAAAGTGAGAAAAGCCTAATATTGAGAGTAGGAGCCACAGTTTGTGGGTGCAGAGCTATAGGACAAGTGGAAGACATGTTCAGGATGCAACCCAATACCAGAGACACCAGGAGGAAAAAAAAAAAAAAACACTGGAAAGGAGGAAATAAATGACACAGTGAAAGAATATTTGCGAACACTAGTCACTTTCATAATTCATCCACTAACAAATCAATGAGATTTTCTATAATATGTTACAAGAAGAAAGTATAAGTCATGGAACTTATCCATTTGAATGGGAGATGAGAAAACATCCCAGAGGAAAGGGAGCAAAATTAGTATTGTCCAAAGGGAGGCGTAAGATTCATATTGTGAGCAAAGTAAAATTTGCAGTCTAGTACTCAAATTCCCTACATCAAGTGTTGTTTTTATAGAAGGAATTATATATAATTTTTATAAACAGCTTTTCATATATGATATGTCACACAGTTAAGATACTGTGTGACACTGATATGCCAAGTCTCATTAAATGTCACATATCTTAATCCAACATTCTTTCACAACAAGAGCTATTATTGGTAGGCAAACTATGGCTACAGTCGAGGCTGGTCATAGAGCTGGTCTCTAGTCTTGGGGTTTCCACATAACAGTTTTCTGCTCTGCAACAAAAGATCACTTGTGAAATTCTGTCTGAGAAAGCTCAAAGGTACCTAGATGCAGGGATGTAGGCTTCATGGGAACTAAGCATACTTAAAAAAAAAGCACTGATGGACAGGCATTGTCTCTCTAGAGATCTCTGACATGATTTCATTTAATTGACACAATCACTCTTTGTTTCTAGATTATAATTTTCTTTTTCAGACTAAGTGGTTTAAACAGAGAAGTAGCTAGACTAAGGACATAGTGCCTCTGGGAAAAAAGAATGGGGAACTTGGCCTATGGATTTAGTGATAATACTATTTTAATTATTTTTCTTACACTCCCTCCATTGTATACCCAAGATGTTCTGCTGAGTACTAACCAACACCTGTGGAATTACCCATCAGTGATCTTCTTGTGAAAATTCCACACAAACCAATTCAGCATGGGTATGGGTGTTATCAACCTAACATTGGAGAGCTTTTAATATACCCTGTATGTTATGTTTCTCCACATTTTGGTGAAATTTAATTATACATGGCCCTCTTGAAATGCCACTCTTCCCATTCATCTGCCTGGCTCATATACCAAAGAGATAATTGAAATCTTGACAAAGTCACAGGGAACTAATAACAAAATTGAACGTGATGACTCTAAGAAACAATATCTTCAAAGGCCAAGTCTGCCTAGCTGTCCAAATAAGATTTCAAATACACTTTTGTATAGAAGCACTTAATATGCACAGTGCACTGATCTGAACTGCACACTGCTTCTTTTATTCAAAAGGATTTCATAATGACTAGAAAAACATTATCTTCTTGGCAAATCACTGTGGCTATCTATGAGATGGTTCCTGGGAAGGCTGCCAGCATGTCTTCAGGCAGGAAGATGTTGAGAAAGTACAAGAGTCCCACTTATAAGAGATGCCTCTTCTCAATAATGCCAAAGAAAACATTGTCTTGTGAATTTCATAATTTGTAATGTCCTTGAAGAATCAAATTTAGAATGTTTTTTAACTATTTTTCAGATGTTATCAATTCGTGAATTCTGTAACAATAATGGTAAATTGAGTATCACAAAAAAAAATCAAACAATTCTTATTTTTGCAGAATACAAATTATATTTGTATCTGGTCACTCTGAATAACCAAACCCAGCCAGAGGTTTCTTTGATAGCACTCTGTGGCTTCATTTTTTCCATTCTCTAACTAACCTCCTCCTGCCAGTTTTCTCTTCCATTGTCCTGATGAAGAAGGTATTTTTTGTTCCAAAAAAGGGAAACACTTGTTTGGTCCTCAACATCCTCTATCTGTTCCTTCCCCAATAAATACATATCAAAGCAAATCATGCTCTGGGTACAGTCATCACTACTGTGACAACGACATGTGTTTGCATGGGACAAACAGGCACACAAATGGATCTACCTTGATAAACACTGAGATAGTCATCCCAAGAGAGTCTGTAGTCAAATCTCGATGCTAGTTTAAGGAGAAGACAGCGGTTTATATTAGGGAGTCAGAGTACTTTTTAATAAAGTGCACACACACACACACACACACACACACACACACACACGCACACACACATGAAAAAGAAGGAGACATTAGATATTAGCAGAGATTCTTTTCAAATCTGTGAATCTTAAAGGCTTGGAATCCACTGACAACTAACCCCATTCCTTATCAAATGTGAAGAAACCCTTTTGAAATTGACCACAAATAATCTCTTTTACTAAAAAAGTTACTGTAAATAAAGAGATACATCTAGACATTTTTTTTAGGATCCTAGAAAAGAATTCATCTCAGAGGACCCTTCCCTAGAACTAACCTAAATCCCACATATCAAATCTAAAGCTCTTGGAACAAACCTAAAGCCAAAACTTGTCAAAATCTTATCAAGTTTTGCTGTGGGGACTAAGATGAGTCTCCATCCATACACAGACAGACGCTACTTGAAAAATATAAAGCTTTAAAAAAATAAATTGAGCACTCCCATCATGTGATCAACGCTAGGCAGTTGTTCCAAAGCTTTCTTCTGGTGTCAGTTGACAGTAAGTCCTTTAGTTTGCCTTCTCAGGTATTTTTCTACTTACTGATCAGCCTAAGACTTGCTCAGGCCAATGACAAATTTTTCTTGGTCTTCTAACTACTAAGACTGAAACATAAGAATATATCAAGACACTTGTTAGAAGCACAAACACAAAAGAATAGGTCACTGGACACTACCTGGTTTTCCAATTCATGTGACAATACACAAGAATGGGACTCTTAAAGGAGGAAAAGCCATGTGATCTCTGTGAAGTGAGGAGCAATTGTCTGCATGCTTTCCGTATTTAATCCAATGTCTCACAGCTTGATAGAAAGATTGAGCCATCTTAGGCTGGGCTACATTCTTTTGCAAGTTCTACCAAGAATAGACTTTTTTGTTGTCTTCATTGTAATGGTATAGATTATTATTTAAATAATTATTGTGTTATGAGTTTTAAATATAGAACATCTAGATTCCAATAATATAGTTTGCAATAAGTTCTTAAATAAGTTTTATTTCCCACAGTTAAATATGTCATCCCTCTTTCCATGTTAAAGCTGCAGTGTGTTCCAAACTCAACCATGCCATTCTGTTCATTTCACTTGCACTCTGGGCTACTCTACTCACCAACTGGGAAGTAAAAATTTAAAGCACACTGGAAGACCTGAGATTTTAAGATGTGGTATGAACCGTAAGGGAGTACAAAATCACGGTGTGTCTGCTTCCTCATTGTTGGAATGGGGTGATAAAATTTTTCTCAGAATTATTTTTTTTTGTATTAGATGAGCTAAAATAGATAAAAATAGTTGTCCCTGAATATTCATAGAACTGTTCCTGGGATCCATCAGCAGTGTTCAGACCTGCTACACTATTTGAGTGTAACAAATACACACTCACTTCTATACTACAAATCTTCTCCATTTGCAATACCTAATACAATGTAAATATAGTCATTGTTCTGCATTAAAAGATTTTTATGCCCTGCGGTGGTGGCGCACGCCTTTAATCCCAGCACTAGGGAGGCAGAGCCAGATGGATCTCTGTGAGTTCGAGGCCAGCCTGGGCTACCAAGTGAGTTCCAGGAAAAGGCACAAAGCTACACAGAGAAACCCTGTCTCGAAAAACCAAAAAAAAAAAAAAAAAAAAAAAAGATATTTATAAGAACTCTTTATAGATTCAAAACAAGTGTAGTTTCCCCTTCCCAACATCTTCAAATCATAGCTGTTTGAATCCAGGGATGCAAACACACATCTGTGGAAGGAAAACTCTTCAGTGCTGTACATTCTCATGTGCAGTGATACTCAAAATGTGATCTGTGGTCCACACAGTCACTTGGGCCACTGTGAGTAAACAGTTTAAAAACTTTACAGGTGATACAAGATTACCACGACATCCAAATCCACCAGTGTTTTATTATGAAAATGTTTAAATATATGGAAAAGCAGACAGAGCTGTTTTGAGCATACATATACCAACGATCTGGATTCTGCAAGCAATTCCTCACTCGACTTGTTGTTTTACAAATCCCATTATCAGTTAAACTTTTTATTAGGGTAAGTCAAACATACGATTTTCTATTATAATACATTCCACACTTAATTGGAAAACCAATAAATATTGGCCATTTGCTTGAGATGCAATGTCTCAAAAAACTCCTCTTTTAGAAGACTAGAATACGAGGTTGACATGCGAAGCTGGAGAAGAAATTCTATAAGCCGAATCATTGTATTTTCCACAGTATTACCACATTACTACCCTCTCAGACCCCAGGTTCATAAAACATGAATGGTGAAGATGGCAGGTTATTTACACATCATAACCCAAGGATCTGCAGCTAAGGAATAAAGTCCCAAAGTTCGAAATGAAAGAGAAAAAGTTTGATAAAGTAAATTGATCTTAAGAGCAACCAGCCTGTTAAATTCAAGGGAAATAAACTCCAGACTGGCTGACTAAAGTTCCCTAGTGTACTGTGCCTTTCAATCAATATCTGTTGAATGGCTTTTCCTGTTTATATCTTGTAGTTATTTATTTTTCCACCAGATGGCAACTATGTATGGAAAACAATATTTTTGTTTTTTAACCCTAGAATCTGATTCTCAAAACTATGAGGGACCTGGAAGTTGTAAATTCAATAACCTTTATAAAATTTGAATTACCTCTCTACAACACCACCACCACCAAACCACCATCACACTATCACCACCATCACCATCATCCCCTTCCCCCATAACCACCCTCCATCACCCTACCATCACCACCCCACACCCCACAACCACCCCCTCACCACCACTACCTCACCACCAAAACCACTACCACCACCACCATCACCACAAAAACCACCCCCACCATCACCCCCCAACCAAAACCACCACCATTGCCCTCACCACCAAAACCACCACCACCCCACCATCACCACCCCCCACCAAAACCACCATTACCCTACCACCAAAGCCACTACCACCACCCACCACCACCCCATCACCAAAACCACCACCACCATGGAGATGATATCCAAATATTTATCAAGCTCCTTAGAAAAAGTCAGATTTGCATGGTGAATAACCAGTGGTAAGGACTAACTTCTCAAAAGCTCTGTTTTCAGGTGGCAACACTCTCCCTACAGCTGATATTTTCACCACTAATTCTAACTTCTGAAATAACAAAGAAACTGTAAATTTGCTCCAAGGCCATGCTACAAGTGTGTAATGGCAATTAACACACTCCTCTGGCTTCCAGACTAAATATGCCTCAGGTGTCCCTCATGGGACAGGAAGATCTCCTCACCCTGCTGGCTCTTCATTGCACACAGTTGGGTTTGTGTGAATGGGATCGTTTATTTCTTTCAGGTCTGTTCTAGTTTGCTTTCTGTTGCTGTGATAAACACCATGACTAAAAGCAATTTAGGGAGGAATGGGTTTATTTGGCTTAGATTTCCAGGTCACAATCCATCACTGAAGAAAGTTATGGCAGGGACTCAAGGAGGGGCAGACATGGGGAATCATGGATAAATCCTGCTTTTATTGGCTTGTTCCCATGGCTCAGGCTCAGCCAGCTTTGTCCTATTCAAGTACTAAGCAGACCACATTTGCTTAGCTACCAAGATCAGATAAGATCAAATGTGTTAAGAGTGCTGTGGGTAGAGACTCAGCCACTAGCATTCTTACACAGCCCAGGACTATCAGCACAGAAGTGGTGCCACCAACAATGGGCTAGGTAGGTCCTCTCCACACCAATTAAAAATCAAGAAAATAGGGCTGGAGAGATGGCTCAGCAGTGAAGAGCACTGGCTGTTCTTGCAAAGGACCCAGGGTTTAATTTCTGGCACCCACATGGCAGTTTATAACTTTCTATAATTCAAGTCCTCTTCTGGCCCCCATTGGCACCACACACACTTGGTTCACAGACAGACATGTAGACAAAACACCCATAAATATACTACAGGGGCAATTGACAAGGCAATTCCACGTAGTTTATCTGGTAGTTAAAAGAGGTTTACTTCAAGGTAACTTACAACCAATAAAGGGGTCGGTTACAGGATCTGGGAGAGGTGAGGTGCAGTACAGCAGGGTTCTCTGGAGAACTCTGACTTGGTCTGCAATCCAGCACCCAGGATCACAAGGAGCTAAGAGAGCTGGCAAGTATGCATCTCAGGTTTTAAGGGGGTCCTGTCTCAGCCACACCCCAGGGGCAGGTCATAGGCAAGTGTGGCAGTTACCCGCAGCCTCACTAGGAGCAATTCTTCAAGGTCAAAGTCGGAACAGCTACCCTCATACTTTTTAAAATTTTCAAGAAAAAGCCCTACAGGTATTCCCACAGGCCATCTGATAGGGGCAATCCCCCAATTAAGACTCCCTCCAGATAACACTTGTTTGTGTTATATTGACAACTGAAGCTACGTAGGAGATCCATTCAACTTTTCATCTTCTTGGTAATAACTCTTTATAAAACCACAACTCTAGCTTCAGTTTCCTGTGATTGGTTTTCTTTCCAAAGAACTTACAATTCTTTAACATAACACATATTTTCTTCCCACTAGAAAGTGAGCCCCATGACAGCAATGACTACCGAGCTGGTAGCACAGAATTTTTCAAGCAACCAGTATTCACTGAATGGATCAATGAGCAACAAACTACACAGGTGAAATCTCACGATCATGAAAGAGTAGTGATTAATTGCTGTTAGAGAAACGGTGCTGTCATTCATGCAGCTGAAGACACCACACACCTTCACCTGGCTACTTCCACTCCCAATCATTCATTTTACACTTATTTTAACTGAACACCACCCAGTATGTATGAAGCTAGGACCAGTGGAGGTCTGCATGAGTCCCTTCTGAATGTCATCTTTGGCCCACTGTTTTAGTATTCACATATCTGTATGAGAGAGGATTCTGTGGATGGAACATTCATGAGGTAACTTTAAAAGGCTTATTTGGGCTCAAGGTTTCCTAAGTCTCAGTCTATGGTCTTTTGGCTGTGTTGCTTTGAGCCTGTAGCAAGACAGAAAGAACATCATGGGAAGAAGTGACATGGAGAAAGCTGCTCATCCCATGACTGCCAGGAATGGGGGGGGGGAGGCTACCTGGTCCAGCTGGCCTCCACTTCCTGAAGGTGACAGTACCCTCCAACAGGTGCCATCAACTGGAGACAACTACATATGAGTCTTTAGAGGGACATTTAAGATCCAAATCATGACATCTTCTGTTTTGTTTGTTTTTCGAGACAGGGTTTCTTTGAGTAGCCCTGGTTGTCCTGGAACTCACTCTATAGACCAGGCTGGCCTTGAACTCAGAGATCAACTTTGCCTCTCAAGTACTGGGATTAAAGGTGTGAGCCACCATGCCTGGCTCCAAACCATACATCTTAAGAACCCAGTACAGAGGAATTGGAAACTATCCTCTTCTATTAGTGGCTGCATAGTTGTGTATAATGCTCCATTTTTGTTTTTCAGATATTTTCTATCATTCTGATTTGGAAATTTAATCTGTCTAAAATCCATTAATTTCCCTCACAACTTCTTTAGTAGATGTGATAGTGGTGGTGAATAAAGGAACCAGCAATGTGAGCTGGAAGAAGCATTTATATGCATAAATCAGACCAATTGCACACTTGAAATGTGCTTCAGTTCATCTCAAAACTTAATGTACTAATAGCAACTGCTTTAATATTCATAATTGCTTTCACTTAATATTAGTTCTGATTACAAGTGTGTGATGTATTCTAGCTAAAAGGAACAGGTCCTCTGATTAGATGAGATTCTTAAAATTGAATGTGCATCAGAGTCAGTGGAGGACTCACTGAAAATGTCCAATGGATCGCCCAACATTTCTGACTGCATTTACCTAAGTGAAACTTAAGATAGGGTGCAGGTGATGCTGATTGCTGTTGCCGTAGTGGGACTCACCATGGCTCTGAGGTGTTCACTGGGGACAGAAAATAAATGCAGGTGACTTGATAGAGATGACACACATTCTTTTAGAAAAGATAATTTGTGTTTTATGCCCGAACTTAAAACAGCTAATATCAAACAGCAAGAGAATTATGAAAATTGCTACCCTTTCAAACTTCATTGAGAAAGGCACCTCACATCAAAACCCTCTGAGTAAATAACTGCTTTTCACAAAAGAGAGCTGCCAGCTTCTCAGTCAGCACTGCCAATGCCTTTAGCTGGGGTTTTTCTTACGTGGCTCTATCCTTTAAGCTTTCAAAACTGCACTCATGCTAATAGTTTCTCCTTTACTTAAAAGCTAAAGTATCAAGTTAATTGTGTAGATGTTAAAACAATGAGTCATGCTACTATGCTAAATACAAGTACAGTTTTATCATGGAACTGACCGCATCATTTGGGTACTCTCCCCATCTTGACATCCTGATCACGAGAACAGAGACACTAGCAGACTCTGTCATATGGGACTGCAATGCAGCTGCTGTGGTGGATCAAGTTCAAGACCTGCCCGGGTTACAGTGATAGAACACTTGCCTAATATGCATGAAGGTATCTGGAAATTAAAAAAGAATAGGGGACTTGGTGCCAATCTTACAGTTATTGTGATGACTATGTGAGTTCCTACCTAAGAAATATATAACTGAATTAACTGTACCCTGGAACGCTGTAGCTATAGTTATTCCTTCACCATTCTTAGATTACTTGCCAACTTCATCTAGGCTATAACATAGGTTTGAAAGGTTGGCAGTCATGCACCATAACAAACAGGAATACTGTGTGGAAAGGCAGGCAAAATAACAAAGAATGTAACAGGAAAATCAACACAATATAAATAGAATTTGAGAGAAAATGAGTGAGTAAATCACAACTTACTACTTACCATGTATCAACTTTTGGCTGTTTTGTTTTATTTAAAATGAATTTAATTAGTAGGCTAGAACTACATTTCCAGTTCTTTATTATCACTTAGAAGTTCTATTGTTTTCTCAATTTGGCATTCTCAGAGTTTATATATAAACCACACATTGCACTATCTGTTAGTTTCCATTTTGGAGAATGTTACTGTTATAACCTAGAGGCACACACTAAAAGATGGAGGTCATCCCTGACTCTTCACTGTTCCTCAACTATTCCTGACCCATCTCTACCTCTTCTATATCATTGGTGTATTATTATATTGGTGATAAATAGAGGAAGAAAATTACAGGAAAAATTTTCAAATCAGTTGCCTTGGTCATCAAAAGGGAATATGGAAAATTGGTACTAGCAAATGAGGAGCATGGTATCTTGGGAGGCAACTCATCCATTTGCCTATTATTGCCTTAGCTCATACTTGAATACAATTGTTTATTCCAATAGAATTTTCAGTGTCTTGTCTTATCAATTCCTCAACCAAAACTGTATTGGACATTTGATCTTCTTTATGAAACACTTGTTCCCACTTTTCCCTCCTGCAGAAAGATGTTCTTTATTACATTTTCAATGTGTGTGTATGTGCATATAAACTACAGTGTGTATGAGTATGCATGAACCAGGGAGGGGAGGAGAGGGGAGGGGAGGGAGAGGGGAGAAGAGGGGAGGGGGGAGGAGAGGGGAGGGGAGGGGAGGGGAGGGGAGGAGAGGAGAGGACAGGACAGGAGAGGAGAGGACAGGAAAGGAGAGGAGAGGAGGAGAGAAGAGGAGAGAATAGAGGAGAAGAGAGAGGAGGAGGAGGAGGAGGAGGAGGAGGAGGAGGAGGAGGAGGAGGAGGAGGAGGGGAGGGGAGGAGAGGAGAGGAGAGGAGAGAAGAGAGGAGAGGAGAGGAGGAGGAAGAGGAGGGGAGGGGAGGGGAAGGGAGGGGAGGAGAGGAGAGGAGAGAGAGAGAGAGGTGGGGGGAAGAGAAACAGAGACAGTGAGAGAGAGAGAGAAAATGAGAGAATGAGAGAATGAGAAAGTGAATGTATAACCTATAGGATACCTTTGTGGAGTAGGTTCTCTCCTCTTTCCAGGGTCCCAGGAATCAAACTTGGGCTATCAAACTTGATGGTATGAGCCTTTACCCATCGAATTATTTTGTTGGTAATGAGAATTATTTTTTCAAACCTGGAAGTACTTCCACTTCCAAGTTTTTTCAGAAGGCAGTTTTTGTTTCTCCAGGTGAAATGTAACTCTAATTTCCAGAAGTGTGTTTTAATTCTTTTCAGTGAAGCTTCACTCTTCCTAAATTTACACTCTGATTCTTACATAAATACTTTACATAAAGTGAAATCAAGTCACCTTGAAGGAAATTAAACAGCCAAGGCTCTTTGTTATAGTCCTGTGCCTAGTTCTCAATCTAGTGTATAGCTGAAATCCCCTGAACAGCTTTATAAAGCCTGGGTCTGTGTCTTGGTCTAGAGATTTAAGTGCAGTAGGGCCACTGAGCCTTTTTAACTAACTCCAGGTTATTCGGGTATGCAGTCTAGGCTTAGAAGTACTGTACTACAGAAAATAGAGGAGGGGATCAACAGGTTATTAATTTTTAATAGCAAAGATCTTGTCAAAAGTAGATAATAAAGATCCACTACAACTCAAATAATAAGTGGTTGCTGTGGAGCACAAATATTAAAAGCGGCTGCTTTGATTAAGAGTAAATGCAGTGGCTTTACTTGGATGGTAAAACTTGAAATTTGACTCTGTATCATGCTGGAAAAGAACAAGAGGAAGGGGAAGTGCTAGTGGCTGAGGGAGACCTTTGTTACAATGAGAGTCAGAAGCAAGCCTGATGGAAAGGTGGGGATGTTGGGTCAAACGGATTTTAAGAGGAAATTCTGAGAACAGTGTTCTAAGTTGGTAAGGTTTCAAAGATAACACAACTTGATATGTGGCAAAAACAATGTTGATGGGAGCTGGTGAAAGGGCCCAGAGAATAAACTACTTGTCATGCAAACATGAGAACCTACATTCGCTCCCTGGCACCTATGTTAAAAAACAAAAACAAAAACAAACAAAAACAAACTGAACCACAGTCCTCGCCTATAATTCCAGCTGGGGAGGCAGAGACAGCAGAACCTTTGGGGCTTGATGGGTGACCAGTCTAGCCAAATCAATGAGCTCTGGGTTCTGTGAGAGACCTTGTCTCACCGAGTAAGGTGGAAAGCAATTGAGAAATGTACCTGACATGAACCTCTGGTGTAGCTAGGGTTTTCCTACCTTGCCCACAGTCAGGACAAATCTCTCTCACCCGCCAGTCCCACAGCCGCTCAGACCCAACCAAGTAAACACAGAGACTTATATTGCTTACAAACTGTATGGCCGTGGCAGGCTTCTTGCTAACTGTTCTTATATCTTAAATTAATCCATTTCCATAAATCTATACCTTGCCACGTGGTTCGTGGCTTACCAGTGTCTTCACATGCTGCTTGTCATGGTGGGAGCTGGCAATGTCTCCCTGACTCAGCCTTCCACTTCCCAGCTTTATTCTCCTCCTTATCCCGCCTACACTTCCTGCCTGGCCACTGGCCAATCAGTGATTTATTTATTGACCAATCAGCAACACACTTGACATACAGACCATCCCA
This sequence comes from Peromyscus eremicus, assembly GCF_949786415.1. NCBI lineage: Eukaryota > Metazoa > Chordata > Mammalia > Rodentia > Cricetidae > Peromyscus > Peromyscus eremicus. The sequence continues at coordinate 35,455,930 of NC_081418.1, forward strand.
CAGCACTCTGGCATCTCCATGCAGCCATATACATATGTAGCCACCTATCCCCAAGCAATCCCCGTCCCCGCAGACACATACACACCACACACAGAGCAGACAACTGCTGAAATGGAGGTGAAATAACAAAACAGAGCAGTTACTAAATCAGAGTGGTCTTAGTGATCAACAAGGATGTACCTACACTGACTGGGCATACAGTGTCCTCTTGGCCTGCCAGAGGTCACCTGGGGCGAGAGGTGTTACAAGTTAGGTGTAACTGTGTAAATGTGATGTCTGTAATACCCTATGTGTAATGCCCCCTACTAAAAAAAAAAAAAAACAAAGCCACTTTTTTTTTCTGAAAGCCAGTTATGCTTTAAGATATTCCTATGGTAGCAAATGCAATAATTTCTAAACAGTAAGACCACAACATTGAAATCACAGTAATTACAAAAGAAACAAATGCATTTTTAAAATTCCCAGAGGTGCTTATTGGTGAAGAATGAAACAGAAGGAGGACATCTCTATAATAATGATTGATTCTCAGAAACAACAAGGGAAGACTTCCCCTTTGCCTCTCTCAGTTCCCCAGACTTTGATATTCTTCTTCTTGGTTCCTTCTGTTGTTTCAATAACCAGCTGTCTGGAAAGAGATCACTTTAAATATACAGTGTGCTGGCTCGCAAGACCTTATGAAGGGCTCCCATTACTTCAAACAGCTATTGACCAGCATTTTTTTTTTAGGATCATTATAACCATTTTACAGCAGAACAAAAAGATGTTATCATTACAGTTTATGTTTAATGAGTACTATTCAGTCAGGCAATAACAGGTAAAAATATACTAGAATATTTTTCACTTCAGAAAAATATTAAACAATTTGTCCCACTAATGATGAGGAAAAAAATTTAATTTTTATTAAAAAAAAACAACATCCTACTGATCATGGGGTGTGGGGGCAGGAAACAAAACACTGACTACTGAAGAATACTAAAACCTATTTAAAAAGTATCAAAAGTTAACGCATTATGTTATTGGCATTGTACCAAAATATCATACATTCCAGTTCCATATCATCAAGTAAAATATTTTTGCATTATTGGGTCCAATACAAAATGGCATTGCCTATATAGTGTGGGTAAAAATTCAACTACAACCAATACCTGCCATCATAATAAATATCTAACAGAGCAGAGCTAACCAGTTCCTCATTACTAAACCCACAAATAAAATCAACCTGGAATAAAAGTGCTTGATTTTTTTTTTTTTAACAACGAATCATTAGAAGGGCAGGACTGAAGCTGCTATTTTGTTTTGACATAAGAGAGCAGCTTTATAGAACACTTAATGTCATTGTTAGGTACACAGAGGCACTCAGTGCCCACAGTTTCCAAGTTCGCAGACCTGAAGGTGTGCACCACCACTGCCCGGCCCATGGAAACTTCTTAAAGCTGGGAGTTAAGTCTAAGCTTGACAGTGATGGACAAAAGGAAGGAAAAAAGAGGAAAAGAGAAGCCAAGAGGCTACAGAGGAGGAAAAGGAGAACACAGTGGCATTTGAGAGGAAAGGATAAGTAAGTGCCTCATGAGCTATGCCTATTACAAACAAGGACCTCATGTATATTTGCAAGGAGCTCTAATGATCCTAGAACTTTAGGTTTAGAAAATATGACAAAATGCCACAGTACCAGATATACACATTTCAAGTTTTTTTGTGTTTTTTTTTTTTTTTTAGTGGTAGTATTTGTGATGTTGGAAATGGAACCCAAGGCCTTCAAGGCCTTGGCCAAGTACTCTGCAAGGTACCAACCCAACATCTCCAGAGCTTCAGTGAAAATCACTGAAGCTAATCCATAAGCCCAGTTCCCAGTGGCCACCATACAGTCTAAGGATGACAGCTTATCTATTCAGTATTTAATCATCTAAGGAGAGTTCCTGTAGAGTCCTCTGGGTTCTTCTCTCTCACTGGCACTAGGTACTGTAAGGAATAACTTCACTGTCCTAAGAAAAAAATGAAAACACTGGAAATTCAGTTCCTGCTAAATCCTTCAGTAAACCTGGTATTCTGTATGACTGGCAGTCAAACCTTCTCAGGGTCAGGAACACAAAGGCCTGTATGTAACAGGAAGATGTGACCTCACCCTGGCATCTGCCCAAGTGTTGCTGTATCTTGGCTCTCCTGGCCCTGCGTGAATGCCCTTCCTCTTTTAATAGTCTCTGCTGGGTTGTGTTTGCAGCCAAGTTCTGCAAGGAACAATTCACAGAATTCATACTCACTTGGTCTCTCTAGCTCTGCCCAATAATTCATACTCCAGTATTTGCCTAAGAGAGTTCAAAGACTCACTGAAATTATGCTAAACTCCTATGCAAGGCAAGACATTACAATGAATTCTCAACTAAAATTAAAATTTACTATTTTTGTCAATGTGACTTTGGAAATAAAATTTCAGAATCAGTTTTCCATTATTTGTTACAATGGGAATAAACAGCTTAGTTTATCAGATTAAAATATAACATATTATGAAAAATATCTGTACTTTCATATTCCTAAGCTTACTTATTCATCCAAAAACCCGAGTGCCATACACTGTGCAAGACTAAATACAGTGAGCACAACTAACATGAGCCCAATATGTCAGAATCATCACTCTACACTGAGCTGCGTTCTTCAAAATAATCTGGCATGTTTAAAACATTTTTACTAAGGACAAATAAAGAAAAAAAACTAATTGGGGTGATGACTGAAACCCCTGGAAATTAAATATGACAGGACAAAACATCACAGAAATTATATAACTTTATTCAACAAATCATGATCATATATTACTCATAAGTAATATTAAGCACTAAAATATGTACTTTTCTTAAAGAGTTTTAGTACTTTATTTCTAAAGGTTTTCTTGTTATGCAGATAACTGTTGTATAAAACTTATTAACTGCTTGAACAAAACTCTTGATCAAGGATAAACAAAAGAATTCCGTATAACAAATTTTCCTTTCAAAGAATGAAAAAAGCACGGCAACATACTGACATCAAATTACTATAGTGTAATATAATTGACTTTTACCATTGCTACAACGTGAAAGATAACTGACGATTTCTTACCAGAAAAGTGCAAAAAATACACTAACAACTTTCTTACCAAAATAAAGCCAGGTATAAACACACAAACATAATTTGGGGGGGGGGGGTTGGACTCTGGTTTTAACACAGGTTAACTAGAAATAAACATGGGCACACTCACAAGAATAATACATTGCCAAAAAGTTAAAATTAGCAGAGGTAAAAAGCCATAAAATCCTGCCAGGTTTTCTTTCCCCTGTACTTGAAGCTTGACAGTGGATTTGGAAAATTAACAGAGTGGCAGAAAATGACACACACACACACACACACACACACACACACACACACACAAAGCACACTTCAAGCAAACTGCTTGTCAGTATGAGGATCTGATTTGACAAACAGGTTTGTTTAATCCACTTGCTCAAAGGTTATGCTGTCCAAGTGAAGGATGGGCAGTTTCCTCTGCTGCAGGAGGCTGGCTATCAGAGTTTGCAGAAGTAGGGTGCTCCTGGACATGGGTCACTTTTCCTGAAGTTCCTGCAGGAGGAAGTTCATTATTTGTCTCTTCTTCCAGGGGTGAAAAGGTTTCAGGCAGCTCACTTGCCATCAGAACTTGCAGAGAGTCTGTTCCATCCTCAATGTCCATTTGAATCCCCAGAGCTTTCAGAATGTCACATTTGCACATGGGGCACGTGCCATGGGCTAGGATCCAGGGGTCGATGCAATTCTTGTGGAAAAAATGTTTACACGTGAGAAAACGAACTGTATCATTAGGCTTATAGTGTTCAAAGCAGATGACGCAGCTATCCGCGTTCGGATTTACTTCCTCATCGCCCTCTTTTAATACCCGAACTTGCAGCTGGCCAAAAGCTTTCTTGAGCTCTCTTGTTAACCGCTTCCATCTCCTGGTCTCAATCCTTGCAACCCAGAGTCTCCGAATATGATAAAAGGCGAAATATGCTAAAGTAGCGGTTGTGACGATCATAAAGGAGACAAAATAGTGATTCAGCCAGATAATATGCTTTCTCCCCACCTCAACCACGACGGTAACGAGAACCCCCTTCCGGATTAAATGCAGAATTTCCATGCCTTTTAAGTTACCAATCATAACTACGATGGTGTCTTCAAATGCCTGGTGAGACATGGGGAAAACCTGGTTGCCAGTACCTGGAAAGTTATAGATTATCACTCCTTTGGCTCCATTCTCAGAAGCCACCTTTATTTTCTGTGTGAAAGTGCAACCTCCTCGTTCAATGAGTGCAATCCAGGGCTTGTTGTTCTGCGGCCGGATGAAACCGGTATTGGGATCACAAGCATTCTGAGTTTTTCCCTCTGGTGGCACAACGACTCCTGCTACTTTCTTCAAGTTGGAACTTCTTCCGAAGACCCCGGTCTCCCCTAGCTCTGACAACATGCGGTTCCCCACGTGAAATGAGATGTTCATGTAAGCAGTCCAAACGGCACTTGCTGTGCAGCACTTCTGACCGAGGAGCCAAACCAAACCGAATTTCAGAAGCCAGAAAGATGCGGCGCTGTTTTGCCAAGTGCCAGTGTGGAGGGGATTCATCTCTGTCTTTCACCAGTGACTTTAAGAGCCAACCCAACCAAAGCGTGTGGCTGCCACATCTGTTGACAATCAATTCAAAATGAGGAAGGAAAAAGTATCTTCTGGGTGAAAACAAGATCCGCCATCTTCCAACATGTTTCAGCAAGAGATTTCGAAAGATGTCCTGAGTTTCAGATGTTTTATTAGAGAGAAAAACTTTAGATAGTAAAGAAATCCCTGTCTCACCACTGTAACTTTAGAAACTGCTTACTGTTGTTGCATGAGGTGATTGTGACATAAAAGACCAAGCAGCCAATTAGGTAAGAGCTCAGAGCACACTGTAAATGTATTGGCTTAAATGTTTCCACTGTGGCTATAGGTAGTTTGGGTGTGCTTATAAGATGATTCAATCATTGAGCCATTAAAAAAAAAAATGGTTGTAGGTAGCACATTAAACTTAAAAAAAATTTCTGCAACTGACTCTTTGTAAAAACCTCAAAGCATACGTAAGAATACTCTACAATTGTCACATTAATAAACATTTCTGACAAAATTAAGTTTGAAATTGACATAGAATCATAAATTAGGACTGTGACCAAATGAGCATAAAAATCAGTGAGATCTATAACACGAACTTGATATATTTGGTCGCTGTCAATTTTTTATAAGCATTCAAATAAATGATATAGGATTTCTGAGATATTTATTGGTTTTGTCTTGTTTTAATCTTTTAAGCAGTGATTCTCAATCTGTGGGTTGTGGCCCCTTTGGCAAACCTTTAGCTCCAAAAATATTTACATCACAATTTGTAGCAGTAGCAAAATTACAGTTATGAGGTAACAATCAAAGTAATTTTATGGTTGGGGGTCACCACAACAGGAGGAACTGTATTAACAGGTGGCAGCATCAGGAAGGTTGAGAACCACTGTTAAGAGTACAGAATCCGGCTAAATCTCCTTGTCTCATACTTAACACAGACAGCCCAGCAGCACACACAGGTAATAAGAATAAATATAAAAAACTCAACATATACAGAGGCTTTTTTCTTTGCTGACCTTGATGGCTGTTACCAATCTAGCCAAACTCTGAATGAAGAGAAGGAAGAGTGAAAGAGTAAAGATTAAGCATAGCTGTATAATCCAAGCATGATTATTTTTAAAATGTAACTTCATTAAAAAAAATATTAAAAAGTTAACCAATGACAGCAACCACAGTTGCAGGTCATAAAGAGATGATGCAAACTTAATATCCCTCTTAGGAGATCCTATACATCCTGCCTGCTCTGCTTCCATTATTACATCCTTTAGTCAATGGCTGTAGCTAACTTTACAGCTAAAGAATCAACATACATGGGCAGTGACGAATGTTACTGTCTATATTCTCGGGTAGGTATCGATATGTTTCTACTTTCCTAGCTAGAAAGCCAAAGCTAAGGACTTTTGCCTTGAACAAACATTTTTGGCCTCTATATGCAGGGTTCAAAAACAAGCCATTTTATTTATTTATTTATTTATTTATTTATTTATTTATTTTGGTTTTTTTTGAGACAGGGTTTCTCTGTGTAGCTTTGCACCTCTCCTGGAACTCACTTGGTAGCCCAGGCTGGCCTCGAACTCACAGAGATCTGCCTGGCTCTGCCTCCCGAGTGCTGGGATTAAAGGCGTGCGCCACCACCACCCGGCCTGGGTTCAAAAACAAGCCATTTTAAATTGGACTCACCAGGACTAAGAAAACTAGTACTTTTTATAATTTATGAACTAACAACGTGAGACAGGAATGAAGAAAGTTCTACATGTAAAACAAAAATCAGCACATAAGGTGTTGGTCAGGGAGGCTCCACAGTGGTTCTCAACCTTCCCAATGCTGCCACTCTTTAATACAGTTCCTTATGTTGTGGTGGTGACCCCCAACCATAAAATAGGGGTGTTTTTTTTTGCTACTTCATAACTGTAATTTTGATACTTTTGTGAATTATAATTTAAATATTTTTAGAGCTAGAGGTTTGCCAAAAGGGTCACAACCCACAGGTTGAGAACCACTGCTCCAGAGGCTCCCAAAGCAATATAGGTTCTTGGCTGCCTACTAGAATTAGATAAGACCTTATTGCTGAAGATAGCACACACCTTGGATTCATGGTACAGAGAAATCAAGCTGGAAGCTCCCTCCCTGCAGCTAGCTTTAAGTACTGGAAGATGCTATGTAGGCTGCTGGGAGAGAGAGGACATCGATGATCTTCCCTAGTTGTGAATCCTATGATCTACAAAACCAACCTGCCAGGCAAGATGTACCTACTTGTGAAATAGTAGCACCACTGCCGGTGAGCAACAGCAACGATTAGATTTGACACCCACTACATGGGAGGTAATCTGTGTCTGGTACTATAAACCTGGTCAAGAACACATGGCTAGGGACAGGAGAAGGAACTGGATATGGCCAGCTGATCCTGTTCAACTGTGATCTGAGTATTGTTTATATCCATAGACATCTACTACCCCCAGTCTTCATCAGAGAAGCCTATTTTGTAGTGAACAGTGGTGCATACAGAGATTCCTGGCTGCACAGAGTGTTGAATTCAGTGTCCATCCTTGAACAAGGCATTTATGCCAGTCTAGAAGAGGAGGCAGAAAGGACATAAAAGCTAGAAGACTGGACGAAAGACCTCAAAATACTATCTCTTGAACATGACAATGATGAGCTCACAGAGGTTGTGGATGTCACTACTGAATCTATACAAGAATGGTCACATCAACAGTCAGGAATAGTTGGAGGAGACCAAAAGATTCTATTCCCAGGTGCAGAACTTTTCCTTACTGATGGACTCAGGGGGAAGGGGAAACCCTGCCTTCAGTTGTAAACCCACTGATGACTGAACCAGACTGAAGTGAGTGGTTCTTATCCAATACTCAACCAGACAGGCCTGGCTAAACTGTATGGGTCATAACTTAGAAGGGACTAGTAGTGATGAGGGGTGCAGGCTGAAAGGATGAGGAGGAGATAAGGGTGTCTGGGATAGATTAATCAGAATACACTGTATGTATGTTTAAAACTCTCAATTAACAATATTAATCAATTGAAATGTTCAAATGAGAAGCACAAATCAGAAAGACTATTAGTGTGGAACTTTTAGTCCACAATGGTTGATTTTCTCTTGCAGAAGCAATTACTGACATTTCCAAACAGCTCCTTGGGAAAAGAGAAGTAAACAGTGTGTAGACTTGTAAAGACCCCTCCACATGCTATCTACATTGAACACTAAAAGCTAAGGGAGATTTTCACCAAAACCACAAACCCTCATCTTTCAGCATTTTAGTACTACTTAGGTATTTATCCACTCACCAGAAATGAGGATGAAAAATGAGTCAGATATAGTATTGGAATAGAAACTGAACAAAATGTTTAGCTCTGCTCTGTGGTCCAAGGCTATACAGATGCTCACTACCATTTGAGAAGCCAACAGCAACCCCTAAGAGATACTTTTAGAAGAAACTCATGTCACGATGGCTGTTTCACTATGCTTGGATTTAAAGATCTCCAGCAAGCAGGTCAACTTTTGCAGTACTGCTCTAAATGATGCCTAAAATACTTTAAAACTTTTATATATACAACACATTCTATCCTCTAAAATAATTAGAATGAAGAACCCATTCAACCCATAGCTTTGGAAACCAGATTTCCTGGGTATTAATAAAATTAATTAACCATGACAATTTAAATCCAAATCTAATTCTATAGCTTTAGGATTTAGTGAAGCTAGGATGTAAACTGTTAGGTGAAGTATTAAAACAAAGCCCCCCAAATAAATATGTTAAAAAGGAAACTTTAAAGTAGCCCAGAAATTCTCCCACTACATCAATGGCATAAGCCCAGCAATCTGAAGATCAGGATAAGTATTTTTCAACACGTACCTATTTCCTTATTTGGAGAAACACAACGTTTAACAAACTGATCAAAAAGACATTTAATGGGCATGATATGGAGTTTTATTTTCAAAGCACACACATTTCATCTTCTGTGGCTGGATAGCGGAACCAAGGGTCAAGTTTTCTCTGTGTATACAGTGCAGTGAGAGAGTTCATCTAATTTTAACCTGTGGAAAGATCTTGAGCTTCTTAAGGTTTTAGAATGTCACACTTGCACATGGGGCATGTCCTATGGGCTAAAAGCCAGGGATCAATACACGTCTTGTGGAAAAAATGTTTGCAAGTTAAAATACGTATTACATCGTGGGTTTTGTAAATATCAAAACAAACAACACAGTTGTCTTCGTTTGGATCTAGCTCCTTATCCCCTTCCTTGAGCACTCGGAGTGGCAGCTGACCAATAGCTTTCTTCACATCGGCCTTTGTCTGTCTTTGCCTCCTGGTAGAAGAACTGGGAACTCGGGGTCTCCAGGCACAGTATAGGAAAAGGTAAGCAACTGTGGCTGCCAGGAAGGTGAACAAAGACATAACATAGTGGCTCAGCCAGGGCATGTGCATTCTCCCCACTTCAATGATGATTGTCACATAAACACCTTTCTGGACCAAGTGCAAAAGCTCCATGCCTTTGAGGTTGCCTATCATCACTGCAACTATATTCTCTGTTCCCTTGTGAGACATGGGAAACACCTTGTTGCCTGTACCTGGATAGTTATAGATGATCACCCCATTTGCTCCCTTCTCTGCTGCCACATTTATTTTATGAGTAAAAGTACAGCCTCCTCGTTCAATGAGGGCCAGCCAAGAGTCTGCCTGATCAGGCCTGCTGAAGTTGGTCAGGGGGTTACACGCATTCTGATTCCATCCTTCAGGAAGTACCACGGCACCAGACACCCTTTCCAGAGGAGAATGATTCCCAAACACTCCACTCTCTCCTAGCTCTGATATGATCCGGTTTCCCACCTGGAACGTTATATTCAGATGAGCCGTCCATATTGCTTTTCCTTTGGAGGCAGGAAGGCTAAGTAGTAGAAAGACGCTAAGCCTCAACAGTCGAGATGAAACAGACCTGGAAACTGAAGGAGTCAGTCCAAGTGGGTTCATTCCTCCACTAACTGAGACATTGAAAAATGAAAGAACATCTGCTGTAAAAGGAGGTACAGGAGCTAGGTTGAGTTGTCAAGAGCAGATCACTGAAGCACAGAAATGAAGAAAGTCTGCCTGGATGGAAGACATCTTGCTCCTTCCAGCATTTTCCCTCTTGGTACTTTATCTTTCTTATAATGAAAATTCAAGAGATGTTATTAGTTCAAGGTGATTTCAGGAAACTTATGACTTCCTAATGGGTAAATTGTGACATCAGAGGTAGTTAAGCCAATCCAGTAGTTTATATTAATGCAATGCATACTGAAATCCCATTGGTTAAAAGGGCTACTAAGCAATAAGTCAAGAGGTATGCATGCACACATACATGTTTATGTATTAATATATGAATGAGATTACATGTCATTATTATATATACACACATACATACATACCACTTTGAACACACTCAAAATTACTGAATAAAAATGGTAAGCATTAAAAAGAATACAACTTGAGTTTTGTTTTTATATATGGATATACTGAAAGATATCTTAAAAACCTTTCACAAACTATATTCATTCACATTAATGAATGCTTCTGGTCAGATGTCAGTTCTCATTATGCTTCTACACTCTCTAGCTGGTTACTCTGGACAATAGGAGTAAATCACCCCACACTTGTCTGGCATTAATTGCTAACACCAAGCCCAAAGATTTAGCACTGGAATGAAAAAGAAAAAAATGTGTGTGTGTGTGTGTGTGTGTGTGTGTGTGTGTGTGTGTGTGTGTTTTCTGATATAGACTCATCCCACAAGGCAAACACATTTTCGTTCATTGAGTCTGTTGCTAAAATACCTACTATGTGCTAAGCAAATACTAAAAATGAAAAGATACTGAAAAGAAAAACATGATCTTACTATTATCTAATGAGAGTAGATTGGAAACAAATAAATACAGATATGAGTAACTACAAGAACTTTGAACAGAAAGCCCCAAGTATGGAGAAAAAGATAACATGGAATGGGGACTACTTTTAGAGGCTCAAGATAAACTTGTCTAAGAAACTGATAGTCTGATATATGCAAAAATAAATCCAAATTCCCAAAGCAAAGTAACAAGACTAGAGATAGAGGAAAGCGTAGCTTTGTGCTCTATGATGGAAAGCCACATGGTAAGTTAAAGATCTGAAGGAATACAGACTCCTCATCAGGAGGCAGTGAAAGAGGAAAGGGTAATTGGTGGGTTTGGTGGTGCACATGCTATCCTGAGAACTCTGAGTTGTGTCCTAGGATGTGCCTTGAGGATGGCTAAACACCTTTCAAACCCTTTGCTTTTACTTTGAATCCTTGCCTGAAATCTTTGCACATAGATAGATAGTAAGTTGACAATACTCATTCAATCATTTATCACCTCAGTACAGGACAGCCTTTTGACTGGTGGGCTGCAAAGATTTGAGGACACAGAAAGAAAAGACCTTGTTTGTTTATGAGGCTCATGCACAGACTGGGCTCTGCTACTGAAAACACAAGTGTGTCAAGAGAGTGTATGTTTTTGACAAAAGTATCCTTTGTACTTACTGAGCAACAACACTAGTTAATATTTGTTTGCAAGATGGATATTGATCAAATTTTCAATTCTTACAGTTTTATTTATGTGTGATTCAGTTGGAATCTGAACTGTCTTCACAGGTGGAATTTTCCATGTTCAGAGTGTGAACTACTGTTTGATTCTGTTAAAAGTAAAAAAGTGAGAACCAGTTAAGAAGTTTGATGTTACTTAGCAGGTACTTGTTGAATTGTTGATTGCTTTTGGAAAGTGATTTAATTCAGAATATTTGTTTATTTTTGTCTCTGCACCATGTATGTGCAATGTCTGTGGGCGGGGGCAGAAGAAGGCATCAGATTGGAGTTACAGACCATTGTGAGCTGCTATGTAGATGCTGGAAATTGAACCTGGATCTTCTAGAAGAGCAGCAGCCAGTGCTCTTACTCACTGAGCCATCTTTCCAGGTGATTTAAAACAATCTGATTCTGACATGGCTTTTATATTTCAATGGGTTTATTTGTTTATTGTTTTTAGATAGGTTATTCAAAATTGACTCAAACTTGATATGCAGTAAAGGACAACCTTGATCTTCTAATCCTCCTGCTTCTTTCAAGCGCTGGAAATACTGTTTTGTTCCACCACATCCCAAACTTTTGCTGATTTTGGAGGGGTGAAACATTTACATAGCAAAACATGTATGGCTAAGAACATAAATCAAGAGTTTCCTTGTTTGGCTGAAAGGAACAATTTATATAAATCTGTAAGTTCATTGACTTTTTCTTGCTATAACATGAAGTGGTTAAGGCCATGGTGGTTAAAATATCCCTTCTCTTCTGTCACAGTCCTAGTACAAAATGCTCCCCACATCTAACAACGGCTCTCTGAAGCAGATGTCATTTTTGCCTTCTGAGGGGTATTTTCTAATTTTAGAGACTTTTTTTTTATTATCACAACTGGGAAATGTGCCTGTCATATTGTGGCTAAAAGCCAAAGATGCAACTAAACATCATAAAATGCTGAGAGTGGCCTTTTAGACTTAGATATACCTAGCTCAGAAAGTCACAAATAAGGTTAGGAAAGCCTGTAATAAAGGTACAATCTTAGGAGAGAGGCACTACCTCCAAAGTCCCTTGTCCCTGAGAGACAATAAATTCTGAGCTCTTGCTGCATAGTAAGCTTTTGTAATTACCAATATATCTGTAAAGTAAGATGCTCTCAGAATGTGCCTCCATTTCCCAAGTTTTTCCTAGCACAGAAAGTTTTCCCACGTTTTTCCTAGCACTCTTTAAGCTTCCTTATTATCCCATAAGGGATAGTTGTCAATTGCACTCATTTTATCAGAACTAGAGCAAAGAGTCTTCTGCCCTGGGGCTGGCATAGTTAAGTGGGGCAGAAAGAGGGAACAGATAACTGATGCCACTGTAATCTGTTTCTTTTAAAACATATATTTAATACATGGACTTTCTGCACCTGAAGGTTTCAAGTTCTTTATTCTATTGCCAACTTGAAGGTAGATTAAGGGAAACTGAACATACAACTATTGGAAGATCCAATAGTCCAAAAGTTCCTGTTTTTTACATCTTTCCATTCTGCCTTGTAAAGTATGCTGGCTCTCCTCTTAAGTTGGTTCCCTTGATGAACTCCCAGGATGGCTACTGTTCCAATTATCCATAGGCACACAGCACCCTGAGGTACAATGCAACATTTCCACTCCCATATTTCCCTTTAAGAAAGAGGGAAAAGAATTTCCCCCAGATATTTATCAACCTTCTCTTAATGTCTCTGGCTAGAACTACTTTTCAAACTCATATTTAATGGATACATGAAGTGAGTTTGGTCATTATGATTGACAGATAAATCAGTTTATCTTGTGGAGAAGCCCACTCCTGGATGAATACATGAATGGAGAGAAGGTAAAGCTATCTGTTCTCTGCTACCAATGGAGAAAATCAGGGAGCAAAAGGCAAGTACTCAGAGAAGTGGCAGCTGCAGGATCTAAATCCCTGAGATAGACTCAAAGAGATATTTAACCATTAACCAGAACAAACACCATGTGCACTCCACATGAGGTAACACCAGAAGACAGGGTTTTGTTGAGATAACAAACTCAACACAGTCCTCTTCCTTAGGAAGGCATGATTGTGAGAAACAATTACAAAGAAACTGAGGGTCTATGTATTCTTCTGTAACAGTCAGACTCTAGGGAAATACTGAGAAACATTTTAAGTATCATTGAGTTACGGGGATGGGGATCAACTCATCTCCACTCTCACTGATTTTTGACCATTACTCATGCCTCCAGAAATCCCAACTCTGATAGAGAAAAGCAACTAAGTACATTCTATACTTAACAGCATCTTTACAACATAGGGAAAATAGGACAGACTTCATCAAAGTAACCCACAAGTCATAGTACATAGGCCACGAATCATAAAAATTCTGTAGGTTTCATAAAGCACATTTACTTTGCATGTAAACTAAAGAAATAGTAATTTTTTGTTTGTTTATTTCTGAAGAAAAATATCATAAATGGATTTGAGGGTAACAGAATGCTGATTCAAAGTGGCTTACTAAAAGGAACAAAAGAATTTTCTGAAAGCAAATCATTTCTTTTTACAATAAAATTTTACTTCATATTATATTTGATTGCAAGTTTATAATTCTTATACATATCAATGTAGTCTTTTTTTCTGGAACTTATATTAAGTTAATCATTATACTCATATGTTCAATAAAACATACATGTGATAATTAGAAAAGAAACATGTTTTAAACAACCTAAACCACCCTCAATCTAAGACAGTGTGTCTTAAATATGCTAAACACAGAATACAGTTGACATAAACAATTATATGTGTGCTTCTCGATTGTTTCCATGTTCACACATGGGGTCAGGGAAGGCAGAAATGCCAGGAAGAGTGAGGTAGTACTTTCTGAGTGGATTTAAGGCCCATTCCATGAGATGGAACCAATCCTTGACAGTGCTAAAAGGACCAAGAACCTAAGACAACATAGGTCTTCAGCCTATAGGAAAAACCTACAATATTTCTCAAATATCTAACATTGTCCTACCTCAGAAGGGTCTATTTGGGCAGGGCAAAACCATGGTCACTCTATCCCATGGGATGGACACTTCCCATTGTTCAACCTGGCTATAACCTTTCTCTCGGTCCCTTCTATCCACCAGATTTTGGTTACTCTTAACTTTGCTTTTTTTCCCCTAGGAAAAATGTAATAAAACTTACAGCGGTGTTCTTGTTTATTGAAAAGCTCAGGTAGGTGTCCCTATATCTTCTAGAGAAGACATAAGTCTCTGCACTGCCTACTCTTCTTTCTTCCCACCCATCTTCATTTTATGCTATCAATTCTTAAAATTTTACTTCTTCAGTTAAATCAGCTTAGCATTTTCGGCGCTCCTATCAACATGATCAGCACACTGCACTTTATATAGGCTTTGTCTACTCTGAAAACCTTATTGCGTCTGTCCCTGCAGGGCATATTATAAAATGGCTCCATTTACTAACCTCTGTAGTCTGTCTTAGAAGTTCTTCCATTAAAGGATGACATTTGTTTCAATGCCCCCTTAGATCTGTGTGCCCTGGCAACTGGCTGGCCAAAAGACTTCAGCAGAAGTGAGAGTATGTCAACTTCATCCTACAACTTTGGGAGGCCTTGCACTCTTCCCACACTCTCTAGAATTCTTGCTACCTTAAAGTGAACAAGGCTATCTTGAGAAGAGGATGTGAATTAAAATACTCAAGAAAAGTCTAGCTCTCCTAGCTGAGGGTGTTTGACATTAATCTGCAGGTGGGCAGGCATGTGAAAGTTGAAGAGCAGAGCTACCTGAATGACTCAAAGATAACCAGACCTCAACTCTACATAAAGAACTAAAGGCAACTAAGGAATGCTGAGACGGGGAGAAATAGACTTCTTCAGGGCAGATCACACCAACTGGTTATCTAACCAAATAGACAACCCTGAAAACATACACACAAGGAACATGATACAGATTGAGCAGGCTATACTTAAGAATATATATGTATATACATTTACATATGTGTACATTAAAACAATTAATGAAAACTAATGAATTTGAAGTAATTAATGAAAATTAATGAATTTGAAGTAAAAGAAAGATATATTTTGGGCAGAGAGGAGAAAAGGGAAGGGGAAATGATGTTAGTATATTATAATCTCAAAAAAGAAAAATAAATAATTTTTAAAAAGATGACCAGAGACACAAATAAGCCTTGACATCCTGAGGACTTCTAGTCAAACCACACAGACTCCTGAACAATAAGATGCATTCCCTCTTGCAGAGCCACAAAGTGGTGGGTGACATAGAAAGACTATAAGATTATCCATCTTATTACAATTTGGAGAGCAGAGAATAATTTTATTCTCATTTCAGCTGGCCAAGATTCTCGCACCACATCTACACTATCACAGGTTATGAGTAAATAATGAATTAAACCAACAATCTTCTGTGTTCTGATCTGATCTATAATATTCCTCACACAATAAACTTCTAATTAGTGAGGTCTTCATAATAGCTTCACTATGCATAATGTAACCATATGAAATTCTGTAGATCTGATACTTATACAACTTGATTTCTATATTCATGCCTGAATGAAAAGATAGATGAATCTTTAGATTATGGCAAAATGCCTTAATATTTTAATGAGCTTAAATAAAAGTTACAATTTTTCTTCACTGTCAATTAATTTCCAGATCTACGTAACTTTAACATTAAATTGGAAACATTTCCCTCACATTCAACCTAGAAAGTGAAAGGCAGTGTGGAAGTCAACAGGAGAAACATTATGTCACCTAGCAGGTAATCAGGGAAATTTTAACACTCTATTTTTTTTTCATTAAAGAGATGAGTTATTGAGTAACCTAAAGGAAACATGAAATTATTATCTCTGTTTGAAGTTAGATCAAAATCATCTTCATATTATCCATTCAGATTAAATCTTTACTTCAAGGGTGAAAAACAGGTAACATACAAAAAAAGTAAATATACCCAAGCAGAATCCTTTGAATTATCAAGAGAACTCCCATTCACCTGATAATCCATTCTGTCCTCTTCTTTAAGATCTGGTGGAGCCAAGACCTAATGGAATGGGTGTGGGTACTATTCTGGGGCTGCATCACATCTAAGACAGTCTAGAAGCTAAAGTGGGTCCTCAGACTTCCTAAGCCACCATTAACCACTGAAGCGCTTCATGAGCTCTGCCTTCCTAAAATATTTAAATTCTATGAGTGGGCTTGAACTCCAAGGGAGCTGGTAGCAGTCTGGAATAGCAGCAGAAGAGATCAAGGGAATTTCCCCATTTAGATCCCTTATGTTTTTTCTCAAGTCACAGATCAAAAATCCTATTTTTCATTTTTAGGTAACGTAATGCCTTGAAGGATGCATGAGGGAAGAGGACAGTATAGAACTCACACACTCACAGAAACTGTACTGAACCAGAAGGCTGTGTGGCAACTATATAGGAATTACATCTTTGCTACCTTCAGGATGAGAGAGGGCCACACTATCAGTGTTTGTTCCTGTAAGGTGTGAAAGTAATCCCTGCTTCTAGATGTCATGGGGATTATCAGATGGCATATGCCATACCCACTTATAAATACCCAAGAAGAGTGCTACCTGGGAAGATGCTCAATAAGTGGGTCTTCACCATCCCTGGTCCTATATAATTTCTTTTTTCTATTTCACACCTAATCAAATTGATCTCATCCTCCAACATCTATCTATCTCAGTCTGTCTGGCCAAAACAACCTATGCCTGTGACACAATAATTTTGCACTCATTCTGTCTCATGCTGGTACATTTGTCTGCACTTTTGCTTCCTGTAGAACATCTTGTGAATAGTAGGGTTATTGTCTTATTTATAAAAAATTCTGTTTTCTTCATCCCATCCCTTACTACCACAAGAAAAGCTATTCATGAATCTGGAGACATTTGACTTTCTAAATTTCTATTCTTCAAAATATCAAGATAAATCAGCAGCTTCTACAACCTTTGCTTTATATGACCACCAATTATAAAAACAAATGAGGCAACCATTTGGCAACTCTTCCCTCAGCTAAGAATTACACTGATGACATTTGTCCAGAAAAGGGATTATTTAATATCAGAGGATCAGGGGTCATCTGTCTAACATCTTCCCTCTCAAATCCAAGAATAAATTTCTCTGTTTCTGAAATAGGTACTCAACATACAAATGCACAGTACCAAGAATTTCTAATATACAGCAATCCACCTTTACTGATGAAACTGTACACTTCAATGTTTTTATGAATATATCCATTCATTACACTTATTTGTCTATACCAATTTGTCATAAAACATACAGAAATAGACCTATGCACACAGATACATAGGTCCACATAGCTATATATTGTCATAAATCCCAAAGTTATTATCAGGAGAAGTCTGTATCACATTAACTATGGATACCTATACAATAGTACCCTGAGAAAAGCTCAAATATTGTAGTAGCAGTAACAAAGAAAGCATTTATACGAGCTATAAACTTCTTCAACCTAGAATTTCCTCCTATCCAGAAATGCAGTCAAATTTAGCAATCTCCACACAATTTTCTTTGTGCATCCACACCAATACGTATTTTAAAATTTGTATTCATGATACAGCAAAAATACGTAACATATATGTACAAATTTCAATTATCTGTTTTGACACAAGGTCTTGTGTAACCCACTGGCTTTCAACTGGAGGCTGGCTGGTCTTGAACTCCCATGTTCCTGTTCCCATCAGTGCTGTGCTACAGGCCTGCCCCGCAATGCTCAGCTAATATATGTACACAGTTTAAATATTACTGCTCATGTCCTTTTGGAAATAGAAATTATTTCCTCATTTTTATGCACCTTTTCTTAGTAAGTGAGTTGCATAGTTCCTTGTGGTTTTTTTACAAGTATAAAAACAGTGTTTATCTTTTTTACTTTCTTATAAAGGTTTTGCTTTTATCTCTAATTGAAAGGTTTTAATATGTTCCTTTGCATTCCTGCTTGCTTAGCAAACTGGTCTATATCAATTCATTTACTTCTTTTTTTATACATTTATTACAATTCATATAACTGACATGATTTCCTATTCCTTTCTGTTATATAATCCAAAAGGTAAACCCCTGTTAAACGCCTATACAACTGATTCTTTCACTCATTCATTCAAGCTATTAATCAAGACTCTAACACACACAGGTCTAGGTGCTAGGAATAGAACAGTGATCTAGAAAAACAATTCCTGTCTTCATGATCTTTCCATGTACCCAGGGCTTCAAAAACTAGGTCAAGACGATATCTTATTCAAGAGACTGACATTCTGATGTGGTAAATGCTAGCCAAGTTTCAAAGTGCCAGAAAAACACTTACTTGGTGGTTTACAAATAAAACTTAACTCATACAGATCTGGAGTCTGGCAAACCAAATATAAAGGAAGTATTGGGGTCTAAAGAGTTCTTTTCTGGCTCATGGATACCATCTTCCAACTGTGAACTCACTTGGTAGAAGGAATGAGGAATGTACCTGGGTCACTTTCATAAAGGCACATGCTCCCTTCTCATGGGCTTTGCCCCTTGTCCCTATCATCTCCGGTTTCAATTACTTTTGGTTGGGATTTCAACATCCCAAAGGGGACATAAATTTTAATATTTAGTTTCAGAGAGATAAAAACAATAGAACTTTTGCCTGCTGCATATCACATAAATGAAAACAAAACAACCCAATGATCCACAGCCAATGTTCCTTCATTCAGGTTTCTTAGAGTATTTCAAATTTTGTATTTAACAATAAATGTTTGTTTTATTCACCATCTCATAAATAATTCCTTAAGTTGTTTTTTCCTTCCCATACAAAGTCTCTTATAGACCAGGCAGGCTTGGAACTTCCAAGTACTGGGATTCCAGTCATATACCACCACACACTCCACTAGTTTCCTGAGTCTTGCAAGGAATAGAGGGTATCACATCTCATTAATACTTAAGCCAGACTCACTCTTCCTGTTTTTGTTTTGCCTTTTGTTTTTATTTATCTCCACTAGCTCTGTGACCCTTGCAGGTTACCTAAAGATACCTCCCTTGGTTTTCTTTTATGTGCATCAAGTGTAATAACAGCCCGAAATTTTTAGGACATTTATGAAGATTAAATGAGACAAAATACAACATTTCAAGTACACAGAACACTGGCTAGCTCATCCATTATGTCATCTGTTCCCTAGCACTACTACCATCATTGTGTATACATCAGTATTACTCAGTTATTTTACCAGATGATAATGACTCCAAGGTACTCAAGGAATTTTCTTACCTTAGTTCTAAAGATGTCTCTGTGCTGACACAAATACCAGTTATCACTTTTACATATCCACTCTTGAGGACTAGACATCTGTTCACATAACATTCTTTAGTAGTTAAAGAGCTAGTGTTTGCCAGTTAGAGACCAAGTACTCTAAGCTTTGTAAAGAATGCATGAAAATAGTTGGAACACAGTTACTATGAAGGGCCAGGCCAAGATCAAACGAGGTTTTTTCTTTTGTTTGTTTGTTTGTTTGTCTCCTTACACCTACAGACCTCCCACTAGAAACAAAGAAGTAAACCTTTGATTAAATCTCTTGGCACAATAGTCTTTAATATAATGAAAACAAGCATTGTTTTACTAATTGTTACATCACAAATCCATGTAAAATTGCAAGAATAATCCATGTAAAATTGCAAGAATAACATTCATGTCACCAATGATACAAAAGTTTATTTGAAATTTAAGGGACAGATAAGGTTATAGTCCTACGAAAAGCCAAAAAATAAATGTATAATCCACATGCAGAAACTACTTTTGGGTAAGACCTAGATATGCATTACTGCTGTTTGGTTTGTCTAACACAGAATGTTAAACTATCAGAGATGAAGCAGGTGCTAGAACTCAATGATTGATAGGTCATGTAAATCAACAGAGAAAGTAATACAGTTAATTTGAAAATCTTCATGCAGTAGAAACTACATAAATGTATATATAAAGTATGTACCATATTAATCATTTCTACAGGTGTTACAATTTTTAAGTTGTGTTACCAGGGTTTTAAACTTGAACTTCTATGGACACTTGATTTACATTTGCATTAAAGTTATTTGGCAAACACATTACACTTTATTCTTATCAACCATTAAATAAATTAAACAAGAATCTGGGTCATAAGAGAAATTATAGAAGGAAACCACAATAAACTTGAGAATGGGCTACACAGAATTTGAATGTCTATGTTTATGATTCAACTAAATCATACCACACACATGAAATGTGTTACTGGGATGGGGAATAAACTGAGAGCAGACAGAATAAAAGCCCACAACCCAACCTCTGAGTAAGTCTGCTCACTTTCAAGATGGCTATATGCTTATGAACTGCTCTTTTTACATTTCAAGTATAATAGTCTTATAGTTGGTTGGCTAATTATAGTGATATCAACAATGTCAATGCAATGATGATTTTGATCCTTTTCCAAATTATTGTTGTCTAGTACTTTTATCCTATCTACTTCTTTCCTGTGAGCCTAGCCTTAATGGTTGAGCCATCTCTCCAGCCCAATGTCCTATCTACTTTTAAATTCACTATAATGCATGCAGTAGCATATATCCTATAAGAACCTTACCTGAGAGATGAAAAAAAAATACTGGAACAAAGCAATCTGTTAACACCACCCAACATTTATCTATCATCTGCCTCTCTATTATTTATTAACTGCCTGTACATGTCTGTGGTATACACATATGTGGGTAGGTGTGCTTGCATATATGTATAGAGGCTGCAGGTTGATGTTGGGTTTCTTCCTTAATCGCTCTCCATGGACGAGGCTAGACTGGCTAGCCAGCAAGCCCCAGGGATCCTTCCATTTTCACCTCTCCAGTTGCTGGGATTACAGGTGTGAGCCACCATGCCTAGCTTTAACCCAGGCACTGAGTCATGCTTCCTCACAAAGACTTTACTGACAGAGTTATCTCCTCAGCACCTCACAGCTGTTTATAAGTGGAACAACCACTATTTGACTCCATTCATTATCTGAATGTCTCCTATCACAATTAAAATTTTAAAAACAACTATGTCCAGGTAGGTAGGTAATTATTTTCTACACGAACTCTGACCAAGAACATTTTAGATGCTGATATAACATTCACCCCATCTTTTTGAAAAAAAAAATTAAGTCTCTTAACTCATTACATTAAACTTACTGTTGCAGTTTTCCAACAATACTAGCTATATTATTTACTCAACCTTGGTGAATCTTAACATGTTGGCTATATAATCATTTCCTGGGGCTTCTGTGACAAAATGCCACAGAATACATGGCTTGATAGGAGAATTCAATGTCATTCGGTTACAGAGGGTAGAAGTCCAAAGTTGGCAGAGCTGGCTCCCACTATAAATCCCAAGGAAGTGTCTTCCTGATTCTCTCCCAGCTTTTGGTGTTGCCAGCAGTCTCTAGGGGCCCTTGGTTTGCAGACATATTACTAATTTCCACTAAAGCCAAGACAGCCAGAGAACTCAACGTCTGGAAAGTTCACCATGAAAATGGAATCTCCCTGACACCATGATTTCGGGTTTCTCCCCTAGAACTTAAAAAGAATGCGTTTCTGCTGCTGTAAGCTACTCAGTTTATTCCATTTGTCACAGTGTGGTATGAATGCCCTGCACCTTGCTATTCTTTGTTTGCTATTCTTGTTTAATTTTATTCTGATCCTTGTTCACTTTGTTCAGGGGTCATTTGCCTTCTCACACTGAGGTACAGGAATTCTACATGCATCTTAGATGTGAACCCTGTGTTGCTTACAGGCATTTGAGCATTTTTCTAGTCTTTGGCTGACTCTATCTACATGAGTTGTTTGAGCCACAGATCCCTGCATCCTCGAGGAGCCTCTGGGCCTGTGGAGCTGTAACAAGTCTATCCTCCTGGGATTTCTGAGCCTTACCATTTAAAAGCAAAAAATTACAGCAAAAACTTTCTTTAAAACCCAGCTACAGTCTGATTCCTTTGAATAAGGTCTAGAGTGTACAGTTCTGCCTAAAACACAATGCCCAGCTTGGCTGAGCTGGGGAGACAGGGATTCTTGGTGTTAAAACACTTGTTTAGCCCTGGGTTAGATCCTAATATGAACAAAATCAAATTGAATCGAAGTAAAGCAAAATACAATGAAAATAAAACAAAACTGATTGACTTATTATCTTTCACAGTTAAGCTTCTACCAGGCATCTGACTCAAATTCTCCCCAAAAGTCCAAAGCCAAAGCCAAGCAAGCAAATAAAAACACAAGAAAATGAAAATCCCCTACAAATTATACAACTATAAAATGAACTGTGTACATTGATATAAAACCCCAAATTAAAATGGTAATAATAATTAGAAAAAACTTGTCTGTTTTTACAAAGGTATGATTAAAATTTCAAATCACCCCCTAAGGCCCTAGTAAAAATAGTAATTACATGTTTTGTTCTCCAAGATTTCATTCTCAAGAGCCAAGGTCCTTTTTTACATGATTTACTATGAACTCCAGAATATTTTTTCTGTTAAGTTTCTAGTAACTCATTGAAGGGAGAAACTAAACTTGATATTTGAAATTGCTGAAAGAGTGCATGTCATATGTTCTCATCATAAACAGTAAGTATGTGAGGTGAAGGATACACAAATTAAAATGACTCAATCTTTCTACAGAATATGTAAGCAACAAACAACAATAAAAAGCAGAGGACCTAAGTTCAGTTCCCAGCACTGACACCAGATTTCTTACCACTGCCTAAAACTCCAGCTCCAGGAGATGGTCTCTTCTGGCTGTTGCAGGTACAGGCACACATATCATACATTACCTCTCTCTCTCTCTCTCTCTCTCTCTCTCTCTCTCTCTCTCTCTCTCTCTCTCTCTCTCTCACACACACACACACACACACACACACACACACACACCCCACACCACACAAATAAAAACAAATCTCTTCGTTTAAAGATGTGTGTGTGTGAAAGAGATATCTTAAGTGAAACAAATACATTTATAGCTTATATACTCAGTACAGCTATTCACAAATGTTGCTATAGAGACATTATTGATCTTATTAAGGTACCTACTATGATATTGTGTTTGTCTCCAACAACCTAACTCTAAGACTGTTAAAAAGAGTGGACTTATGGCCTTTACCCATAATGCTCTGGTTGGCATGCATCCAAGCTGCAGACAAACACAAATATGGGGGTCTACCCTCCACAGGCAATCACTGCCCCAATCCCTATCAGAAAAGCAGATATCTTAGCTAGGGTTACTATTTCTATGATGAAACTGGGGGAGGAAAGTGATTATTTGGCTTATAAATACTGAGTGACCATAGAGGAAAGCCCGAGTAGGAACTCAATCTGGGCGGGAACCTGGAAGGAGGGGCTGATGCAGGAGCCATGGAGGGGTGCCGCTTACCTGCTTGCTCCTTATGGCCTGCTCAGCCTGCTTTCTTATAAAATCCAGGACTACCCGTCCAGGAGTGGCATGACCTACAATCATCTGGGCCCTCCTCTGTCAATCACTAATTAAGAAAATACCCTACAACCTCATGAAGCAGAAAAGCTCTGTAAGGCAAAGGACACCATCATTAGTACAAAGCAGCAGCCTACAGAATGGGAAAAGATTTTCACCAACTACACATCAGATAGAGGGCTAATATCCAAAATACATAATGAACTCAAGAAACCAGACATCAACAAACCAACTTAAAAATGGGGTACAAATCTAAACAGAGAATTCTTTTTTTTTTTTCTAAATATTTAATTTTAACTTTTTAAACTTTACAGATCACCCTCTTCCTTCCTCCTGCCTCTCCAGCCTCCCCTCCCCCAACCCAACCCCCATTCCCTCCTAGAAGAAGGTAAGTCCTCCCATGGGGAGTCAGCAGAGCCTGGTACATTCAGTAGAGGCCAGTCTGAGCCCCTCCCCCTGCCTCTTAACATAGGAATCTCAAATGGCTGTGGAAACACTTAAAGAAATGTTCAACATCCTTAGCCATCAGGGAAATGCAGACTCTGAGATTCCATCTTATATCTGGAAGAATGATGAGATCAATAACACAAGTGACAGTTCAGACAATCTTCAGCTTCATATGGAAACACAAAAATCCAGGATAGATAAAATAATCCTGAATAATAAAAGAACTGCTAGAGATGTCACTATCACCAATTTCAAGATGTATTATAGAGCTACAGTGATAAAAACAGCATGGTATTAGCACAAACACTGACACAATCATTGGAATTGAATTGAAGACCCAGACATAAATCCACACACCTATAAAGGCATGATTTTTTTTTTATAAGATACCAGAAATACACACTGGAAAAAAAGATAGCATCTTCAACAAATGGTGCTAGTCAAACTGGATGGCTGCATGTGGAAGAATCTAAACAGACCCATACTTATCACCTTGCTGGTGGGAGTGTAAACTTGTACACCCTCTATGAAAGTCAGTGTGGTAGTTCCTCAAGAAGAGAACCAATGTACCTCAATGTGGTGATATATTGTATACTGTAATAAACTTACTTGGGGATCGGAGGACAGAGCCAGCCAGTAGATTAAACATAGAGGTCAGGTAGTGATGGCACATACCCTTAATTCTATCACTGAGGAGGCAGAGGTCCATCTTGATCTCTGTGAGTTCAAGACCACACTGGGAATAGAGCCAGGTGTGGTGGCACACACCTTTAATCCCAGCACTTGAGATCTCATGTCTTTGCTTGGGAATGACACATGCTTTTAATTCCAGGAAATAATACGGCAGGACACAGAAAGGTATATAAGGCATGAGGAAACAGGAACTCACACTCTTGAGGCTGAGGATTTTGTAGAGGTAAGAATGTGGCTGGCTTGTTCTGTTTCTCTGATCTTTCAACCCCAATATCTGGCTCTGGGTTTTTTATTAGAAGACCTTTTAAGATTTGTGTTACACCTCAAGACCGAGCTATACCACACTTGGGTATATAGCCCAAGGTCACTTCATCCTTCCACAGAAACATTTGCTCAACCATGTTCATTGCCACAAATTGGAAACAATCTAGATGTCACTCAACAAATGAATAGATAAAGAAAATGTGGTACATTTACACAATGGAGTATTACTCAGCTGTTAAAGATAACGAAATCATGAAATTTGCAGGTAAATTGGATGGAACTAGAAAAAACATCACCCTGAGTGAGGTATCCCAGATTCAGAAAGACAAACATGGTATGTATTCACTTAAATGTGGATATTTAGCTATGATAACCAACCTACAATCCATAGACACACAGAGGTTAGATACAGAGTAAGGGTCTAGATAGCCCTCACTAGGAAAGGGAAATAGAATAGTTATGGATAGATGAGGGAGAGACTGGAACAGGGGGATAAAGAGGAGAGGTCGTGGGAAGAGGGGGATGAGGGAGGGAATATGGGGAAAGACAGCTAAAATTAAGAGCCATTTGAGGGGTATTACAGAAACCCAATACAATACAAACTTCCTAAAACATACACATATATGAAAGCAATCTAAATGAAATTGCCAAATAGCAGGGGACTGTAGCTAAAGTTTTCTCCAGTCCTGCCTAGCCCACAGTCAGGACAAATCTCTCTCACCCACCAGTCCCACAGCTGCTTAGACCCAACTGAGTAAACACACAGAGACTTATATTACTTTTAAACTGTATAGCCATGGCAGGCTTCTTAATAGCTGTTCTTATATCTCAAATCAACCCATTTTTATTAATCTATAAGTTGCCACGTGGCTTGTGGCTTACCAGTATCTTAACATCTTCTCATGATGGCAGCTGGCAGTGTCTCTCTGCCTCAGCCTTCCACTTCCCAGAATTCTCTTCTCTGCTTGTCCCGCCTATACTTCCTGCCTGGCTACTGGCCAATCAGTGTTTTATTTATACAGAGTGATATCCACAGCACTTCCCCTTTTCTTTTTTTTCAAAAAGGAAAGTTTCAACTTTCACATAGTAAAATTACATATAAGAAACCAATTATCAAGCAAGAATTACAGTTACGATATTTAGTCTATTTATAATATCTAGTCTATTTGTATTTGGCAAAATTAAAGAAGATATCCTATCTATCTTACTCACATTTGTGAGTCTAAGATTTCATATCTAACTTATCTTTTATCATAACTAAGGAAATTATAACTATCTAGTCTTCAACTACATCAAAGACCTCAGGAGGATATATTAATTGAGAAATTGGAGAAGGACACAACCAACTTTCGAGAGTCTTGCAAAAGTAGACAGAGACATCTGGCAGCCTGGACAGTCATCCAAAGTTCTTTTGTAAAGTTGGGGCATCTGTCTTCAGCCCACAGGTCTAGAGTCTCTCAGTCACTTTTCTCTGTGTCCTGTAGAATGTCTGGCAGTTTCCTCTGCAAAGCAGGAACCTGAAGAACCATTTTGCCAAGCAAAGTTCAGTGGTCACCTTCAAGTCTCTTTCAAGCCTATGTACATTTTACACACATTGTAAACTATTCCATCTGAATCTGTCTTATTGTGAACCTATTGCTTTAAACTGCAGCATTCTAAGACTAAAATGGCACTGTGGCTGCTGGCTCCACCCACTTTAGCTTCCCAACATGGTGGTGGTACATTTACCACCAGCTCTGGGAGCCAACAACTCTCAGAAGCAGCATGTAACACAAAAAACTCTCTCTTTTTTTTGTACTAGCACCACACAGCAGCAGTGTAATGTGCGACTTGGAGACGCCTCCTTCCTGCCATATTGCAGTTCAAGTGCACACACCAGGAACCAGCCATAGTAGCTCAACCCCGCAGGCTGCTGGTAACTTGAGAGAGACAACTGGGAAGCTGTTTTTAGCTCCATTTTAGAATCTTCTTTCTCAGGTTTTAGGTGGAAACTCTTGCCAACCCGTTGGGCGCCATTTGTAGCTAGAGTTTTCCAGGTCCTGCCTGGCCCATGGTCAGGACAAATCTCTCTCACCCTATATGTAATTTTACTATGTTATAGTTAAAACCTTCCTTTTTGGAAAAAAAGAAAAGGGGAAGTGCTGTGGATATCACTCTGTATAAATAAAACACTGATTGGCCAGTAGCCAGGCAGGAAGTATAGGCAGGACAAGCAGAGAAGAGAATTCTGGGAACAGGAAGGCTGAGAGAGAGCTGCTGCCATGAGTACAAACATATAAGATACTGGTAAGGCACGAGCCATGTGGCAAGGCATAGATTTATAGAAATGGGTTAATTTAAGATAGAAGAACTAGATAGCAAGAAGGCTGCCATGGCCATATAGTTTGTAAGCAATGTAAGTGTCTGTGTGCTTACTCGGTTGGGTCTGAGCTGCTGCGGGACTGGTGGGTGAGAGAGATTTGTCCTGACTGTGGGACAGGCAGGACCAGGAAAACTCTAGCTACAGGGGAGACAGAGACTTAAGAGGCCATCTCTTGTCACCAAAGGAAACTTCCACTACCAGGCTTGGGTAACATCTCATTGAGTGGTTGAACAAACAACCCAGGCTGCTGCCAAGACTACAGGTTGCTCTCTGCAAACTGTTCTCTAGCCAGCAGAAAGTGCTGAGGGAAAATAAGACACACCTGGATTTTCTTCCCAACTGTACTCCCAAGACAACACACTAGAGGAAGGATGCAAGGAGAGAGGCAGGATCAAGGCTATTAGTTATCCCACAGCAGTGTTCCCTGGGAGCAAATAGTGAAAAAGAGAAGGACCAGAAAAGAAAATTATCTACAAGAAAAAATATCCAAAGGAAATTAAACAGAGTTTAGTATCCACTGAGAATATACCTATTATTATTAGAACATAATACAATCTCTACAGCATTTATATGTTTTTTTTTCTGTTTTGTAATATCCCATGAAAATCTGTCACCTTAATGGGGCTTTATACAGGTGAAATGACAAAACAAAGACTTTTGTGTAGCATGAAGGAGATTTGTTAATTCATGTGCTGTGTACCTTCATAGTTTCAAACTCAGGATATGTCTGGTCCTACAACTTATTTGCAGCATATCTGACAGTATCTATCACTTTTTTTATCATTTTGAACTAATTTTTCAAATAGGCTCATCAAAACCCAATTAGGAAGTTACCTTCTCCTCTCAGTTTGGTCATATTTAGCAAGGAAAAGTGACAGATATTTAGTAACAAAGCCTGAGTTGTCTGGCAACTTCAAAAATGTGTAAATTGAGGGTACAAACACATAAACAGACTATAAATAATTCTTAATGTGTAAAACAAAAAGAATAAAGGATAAAGCCATGCAAAACTTTCACAGGGAGTATAAAACACACTGGCATTAAAAAAGGCAGCATTTTTTAATCTAAATGAATACTGACCACAAATGACTTATATATGATATTGCTTGGATTGGTCTTTGATGTCATTTTGGAATTAGAAAGGTAACAATCAACATCTACAGACCAAAGTAATAGCAAACGTGAAGTCACTTCACTATGGGGAGAGCACAGAATTCTTCAGGGCAGAAAATATTGTACAACATTCAGCAACTAAAATCTACCTTTCTTAGCTTTGAGCTAATGGGTCTTAAAATTAAGAATGTATTTTGTAACAGGCAAAACCACTTCCTTCATGTAGTAAAGTTCCTTCATGTAGTAAAGTTCCCGGGAAGAAAACAGTGAAGCAGGTTATCTTAGGATAACAGCACAATACCCTACATTCTCTACGCATGGCTCTTGTTGCTTGTTTTCTCCAGTACTAGGAATCGAACTCAGTATCTCTTCATTCCTGGCCTGTACTCTACCACTGAGCTGTGCATCCAGGCCCCAACTCACTCTCTCTCTCTCTCTCTCTCTCTCTCTCTCTCTCTCTCTCTCTCTCTCTCTCTCTCTCTGTATGTGTGTCGGTGTGAGTGTGAGTGTATGTACACGAGTGTGGGTGTTTGAAGTGGCCAGAAAAGGCTACTGGGTTCCCTGCAGCTGAAGCTGCAAGTGGTTTTGTTACCCTGTAAGTTGCATTTGCATATTTAGGAAACAATGTTTTCTCATTGCCCAACACCCAATCATTCATAGAAAATACTTAGTGAAATGACAATATAAAAACACTGGCAGGGATCTGATTAAAGGGCCATGCTGAGACCTCTACAGTCCAGGCATTTCAATAAAACATGCCAACAACCAAACTCCTGTCCTCCGTGAGAGCAGCAAAAGATCGTAATGGTTGAGCCTTCTTTCCAGCTCCAATCCTTTACTCTGAAAGTCCACACATTTAGAGTTCACTAAGGTAGAAATGTTCTCCACGGCATTGTTATTTTACAATTTAACCATTTTATCTTTGCCACTTAAAGCCTTCTATTTTCATTATTCTCTATTTTATGTCTACATAGATAGAAGTTTCCTTGACATAGAAAAAGTTATAGGAAGAGGAAATGAAGGGAGGAAAATAGGTAGGGAGAAAAAAAATGGGAGGGAGGCAGACCAGAATGACAAAAGAGCATGTGGATGAGAGAGGGAGATGATAGACCAGGATCATCTGGATCAGTTGCCTGCAGGCTATCACCAGCAACCACCAGCTCACAGGATAGGTGGGAAATTTTAGGTAGTTCTTAAGAGCATTTAGACCTTCTGAAAGAATAATGAAAAGTAGGTTGCATTTGCATATTAAGGAAACAACGTTTTCTCATTGCCAAACACCCAATCACTCATTAAAAAATACTTAGGGAAATGACAATATAAAAACACTGGCAGGGATCTGATTAAAGGGCCATGCTGTGTAGCTAGAGTTTTCCTGCCTGGCCCACAGTCAGGACAAATCTCTCTCACCCGCCAGTCCCACAGCCACTCAGACCCAACCAAATAAACATAGAGGCTTATATTGCTTACAAACTGTATGGCCGTGGCAGGCTTCTTGCTAACTGTTCTTATATCTTAAATTAATCCATTTCCATTAATCTATACCTTGCCACATGGCTCGTGGCTTACCGGGATCTTCCCATGCGGCTTGTCATGGTGCCGGCTGGCAGTGTCTCTATCTCAGCCTTCCACTTCCCAGAATTCTTCTCCTTGTCCCGCCTATACTTCCTGCCTAGCCAATGGCCAATCAGTGATTTATTTACTGACCAATCAGCAACACACTTGACATACAGACCATCCCACAGCAATGCTGAGACCTCTACAGTCCAGGCATTTCAATAAAACATGCCAACAACCAAACACTAGTGTAGAGAAGCTGGATCCCTGAGTACTGAGCAAGTCTGGCTGTCCCTTAGCAATCCGTGGAATCAAGACCTGACCATCATCTTTAGATAAAAGCAAATTCAGAGAACAAAGTTCTTATTCATGGGCAAACTGCCAAAATTAACACTCAGGATGGCCTATTTCCTTTCTTGTCCTACTCAGATGCTGTGTTTTGTGTTTTGGACATGTCTTGAGTGTAACCTCCCAAAATTCATTTGTGGGAAGTTCAATACCACTGTGGGAATATTGGGACATGGTGGACCTTTAAGAGGGGGAACCTAGTCGGAGGTTATTAGCTCATTAACCTTTAAGAGATTATGATCACTCTCATGAGGCCCCCTGAATTAGTGCTCAAGAATGGGCTGTGATAAAAGACAAGGCTGGCCCTACCCGTCTCTCCTGTTTATTGTGATGTGATATCTTTGTCCCACCATGGTAACATCCATCACACAGACTTTCTTTCAGTTGACACTGATGCTATATGCTTGAATATCCAGAACTGTTACTTAAATAAACCTCTTTTCTTACAAATCACCCAGTTTCTAGTATTTTGTCATATGGACAAAAACAGAAGTAACCTTTGCAGAATTTCATCAATGATACTGATCACTTGTCACTTGATATTTCAATGAAACAACTTTCAAGGGCTACTTCGCCATGCCTTACAATTAGATACAATGTGGAAGACATAAGTATCAGAAAACAAAAATGTCAACTCCTTCACTATTAAGTCTTTCAGTATTTACTTATGAGTGAGGGCAAAACAAGGTTTTCAAGTTGTGTAAGGGGGTAGATGCAATCACCAGTTATTGTAGAGGGTTACTGGATGATGTAGATAAATCTGCAACAAGAGAAAAGATGGGAAGGGTTAAGGAAGAAAATAGAAGAGGATAGCAGAGGAGGATGGAGAAGGAGGAAGATGAGGAGGATAAGGAGGATGAGGAAGTGTGTAATGCTGTTAAGAGGAGGGAGAAAGAGACTGAAAACATGAAGAGGGATGAGGTGGAAGAAGTACGTAGGGATGAATGGGGAAGAGAGAAAAGGTAAGGCAGAGAAGAGGAAGAGGGGGAAATAGGAGGAGGGGAGGGAAGAGGAAAGAGGGGAAGAGAAAAACAAAAGAGAGGAGAAATGTGGAGGATAAAGAAGGGAAATGGATAAGAGAGCCAGCTGGCCTGGTGCTAGAAACAATGAATGGGAAAAGGAAGCTCAAAGTCCCCTTTCTCTATGTTACGATCTTGCTCAAATTGCCTGTTTTCTCTGTTTACCTTTCTGCTAAAAGATGTTAGAGAAGATTCAGTTGGAGGAGGTGGGAATGGGGGGGGGTTAGGGGGGGAAGGCTGGGGGGATGGGAGGAGGGAGGACAGGGGAATCTGTGGCTGATATGTAAAATTAAATTAATATAAAATAAAAATATTTTAAAAAACGATGTTAGAGAAGCTGGGCAGTGGTGGTGCACGCCTTTAATCCCAGCACTCGGGAGGCAGAACCAGGCGGATCTCTGTTGAGTTTGAGGCCAGCCTGGTCTATAGAGTGAGATACAGGAAAGGCACAAAGCTATACAGAGAAAACATGTTAGAGAGCCAAGTTCATATCAGGAGCTGCCACTCCTGAGTACATTAAACCATGCAACGAAGCCAATTTATATTAAATATCATCAAATACACATAAAACCAACTAGAGCCACATTGGGCTGCGTACAGGGAGCTGGTCTCTTCTTCTCAACATACATGAATAGAGGTTAAGTATATTTAATGCTTTTCCCTTGAAGGCTCTTCCACATCCCTCTATAGCAGCTCTACTTTAACTCCTGTACATATAACATCATTAGATGTGCATAGGATACTGTAAGAAAACTAGACTACCTAGGATGGGAATTAAATCCCTCTATTAAATGTAGAAAATTTTAAAACAGAGAATGCAACAGTTAGGCTACAAATTCAGAAGTCTATAGTGAATAATATGTATTCTAAAGCGACTGAAGGAAAAAAAACCACAAGAGGAGAAAAATCACTGACTACTTGCTCAAAATCTTGCACACACTGATGGGCATTAGAGAAAGAAAAATTACCTCTCTCCAAATATTTGTTAAAATTAAACAAATAAAAGCTGGGCCTGGACTTCATCAAATCAGGGGTGTTCCTGAACAGAAAACTAGAATTATTAAATATTTGTTCGCTAGATATTATGATTGACTTAAATACTCTGTGGGTGCTCTGTAATGTTGGAGCAATAAGTTGTTTTCAATTGCTGGTAAGTAGACACTCAAATATTGGCTGAGAAAAAGTAAATAAACCAAGCCTCAATATGATAGTAAAGGTATCAATCAAACCCACGTATCATATTAAAAATTAAAAGACAAATGTATACTGTAGTGAAAATACAGGACTGCCCAATAGAGAATATAGAACTGCTGTTCGAGAGGACACACCAATGCCAAGTAGATTTCCTTCTTTTGTAATTTTTTCCAGTCATTTTGGAATGCATTTAATCATTTAGATATTCCTGAGATTGTAGTGTGACTACTGAGTTATCTGCTTTAAGAGTTTCTATGTTTGAAAGAGGAATTTAATGCCCTCACCAGATAACCTTCTACTGTGTATATAATTGTATGTACATCAGATAGTGTTGCCAGGGCAGCAGGGGTTAAATGACACAAATAAATGAAAAATTAAACACATACTAAAATACATCATAATGCAGTTATATAAATGTACATTCTTGAAATTAACAGTAAAGATTCAAACACTGTAAAAGTATGAGCAATGACTTCTTAGAGGTACATGCCCAGGGGCTTTAAGTATCTATATCTGTTAAAAAAAAAAAAAAAGAAAGAAAGAAAAGAAAAAGAAAAGTAATAACATACCATCTACAATGTTCCAGCAAGGCAACCAGATACTGACTGAAAAGTAACAAGATTACTACCACATACCAAAAGATATCAAGTAGAATACAATGTAGATGCTTCAAGCACTATTGGGTTTACTGATATGAAGCAGACATTTTTAGCACATCAAAATTAGCACTTTCATAGAGTTGAACATATAGTTATATGAAACATAGTGTGAGGCTTAATCTAATTTACTTTTCACAGCTTCATAAAAAAAATCACATATTAGGGCTGGATAAATGACTTTGCAGTTTAGAGAACTTGCTACTCTTCTAGAATATCCAAGTTCAGTTCTCAGGACAATACGTGTCTGGCAATTGCATGTAGCTCTAGCTCCAGGGGATCTTGTACCTTAATTTGACTTCCTCAATACTCACATACATGTAGAAAACACACAAGGGAACACATACATACCCATAAATATAATAAGTAGATAAATCTTAAAAATTTATGCATTTTGAACTAAGATTGTGCAACATACCATGAAAACTTTAGAAAGGGTAATGGTCTCCGTCAGTACACACTCCAAGTGGCAAAAATGGGGCATGATGAATTTCATGAACAATTACCTGCACATCTGTCTGTTCTATTAGACTACACACACCCTTTCCTTACTCATCTATATATTTCTAGGACAGAAGGCAGTACTTGACTAGTGCTTACATAAATACTCATTTGCAGGCAAATGGATGCAACTAGAAAAACTGATCCTGAATGAGGTAACCCAGACCCAGAAAGACAAATATGGTATGTGTTCACTTGTAAGTGTGTAGTGGTATTTGCTCTGCCCATGACTTTGGGCTATACGGCCCAAAAGAAAGAGGTGGTGCTTCTTGCTTTCGTTAGTAACCTCTTAAAAGGAAAGGGAGAGGAGTCTCATGCTTTTTCTTCTTGCCGTGATCAGATGGTTAGGGGCATTCGTTCCCAGACAGAACAGACGACAACTTCAGCTGTTTATTCGGTTCTGTATTTGTGAGTGTATTTCCTCAACTTATATCTTAATAAATCCCTATTACCCATTAAATAGAATCATGTGGATTAATCATAACATACGTGGGCATTAGCTGTTAAGTAAATGATAATCAAGCTACAATTCACAGACCCAGAGAGGTTGGGTAAAGAGGAAGGCTCTAGAGAGTAATGCAACTGGGAAAGGGAAATACAATAAATTTTGCAGGTGGACTGGGGGCTGGTGGAGACTAGAGCTGGGAGGATTGGTAGGGGTGGAGAAAGAGAATGCAAGAAGAAACAGCTGAAACTGGGAAGCACTGTGGATAGGTGGTAGAAAACCAGTACAGTGGAAACTTCCTGGAATCTATGAGGGTGACCCTGGTAAGGACTCCTAGCAATAGAGGATAAAGACAATGAACTGGCCATCTTTTGTAGCCAGGCAAGGCTTCCAGTGGTAGGATTGGGTTACATTCAGTTGAGTTATTGGCCAAGGGGGCCCTGTGGAGACTAAACAAACCAGGCTGTTGCTAGGGCAGGCCAGTCTCTGAAAACTGACAGCAGAGCTCTGTTGGGGAGGACAACATCCACATAGCTCATTAAACATAGAGAGGTCAAGCTGGTGCCTGCATGGATCCTTCACCCCTAAGTTCTAGTCTCTTTAGCACAGAAGGTACTTTGCAGACTATGGAAAGAGAAGCCTGGACACCAACTCAGCTACAAAACCCTCCACCTTCTGTCTTGCCTGTAAGATGTGCTGGGGCAATGGTGACACTGAGCTTGTGGGAGTGGCCAACCAATGTTTGGTTTAACTTGCAGTCCATACCATGAGAGGAAGACCATGTCCTACACTGCCTGGATGGCCAGGAACCAGAGACTGGATAGCCCAGAGACCTAGGGTAGAACCAAATGCAACAGTTCTGAAAAAAAAAGAAAAGAAATGAGATGATTCCTAATGAGATTCTGCTATACACTGCTATAAGGTGTGTACCTTGTCCAGTCATCATCAGAGAGGCTTCCTCGGGCAGCAGACGGGAGTGGTGCAGAGACCACAACCAGACATTATGCAGAGAGAAAGTCTAAATTGAAGGTTTCCATTGAATCCCTCCCCTCAGAAATCATGGAACCCAACAGAAGAGAGGGAGGAAAGATTGTAGGAGTCAGAGAAGATGAAGAACATGGCCCACTGAATGAACTAAGCCGGGTTCACATGGTTTACAGACACTGAAGTAGCAAGCATGGGACCTGAATGTACCTACACCAGATTCTCTGCATATTTGTTATAGCTGGTAGCTTGGGGCTTTTGTGGGACTCCTAACAGTGGGAGCGGGTGTTTCTCTGACTCTTTTGCTTTTTCTTAAAACTCTTTTCCTCCTATTGGGTTGCCTTGTCCAGTCTCAAATAGGAAGGCTTGTCTTGTTTTATGTTTTGTCCTGTTTGGCTGTAGTCTCTTTGGGGGCCTGCTCTTTTCTGAAGAGGAAACAGAGGGGGAATGAATCTGGGGGAGAGGTGAGGTAGAAGCGAGTTAGGGGGAGTGGAGGGAGGAGAAACTGTGGCCAAGGTATATCATATAAGAATCTATTTTCAATAAAAAATTCATTTTTTCCTTCTTTTTAATTTTGAGATTACAATATAATAACATCCTTTCTCTTTTTCTTTCCTCCCTCTGAACCTTCCTGTATATGCCTCCTTCCTCTCTTTCAAATTACGGCCTCTTTTTCCATTAACTGTTGTTATATGAATATATGTATATGTATACACATATATATTCCTAAATATAACCTGCTTAGTCAGTATAGGGTTACTAGCATGTATGTTTTCAGGGCTGATAACTTGATGATGCATAACAAACGAGTGTGCCTTTTCCTAGGGAAAAAGACAACAATGCACATGGTAAAGTGAATATGAAAAAGTCCATGAGGCCTCAGCCCTATACAATTAACTATAGGTAACTCACAAATAAAGTTACATTCTTTAACCCAAACAAAGTTTAAAGTAAAGAGATTTTGTCTTTAATATGTTTTATGTTGTGTCATATCAAAACATGGCCTTTGGTCAATATTTTGATGGCAATCTACATAAAATAATTGAATTCTATCGTGAAATCAATAATGTACTGAGAGACAGATGATCAATGACTATCTTAGCTATTCATAGTGTTGAAGATTTAATTTTATTCTTCTCATGAGCATTGTGTCTTTAGTTTTATGACTAAGGAATAGAAAATATTTAAATATAGTAAGGGAGACCAGTGCCTCTTATGACTTCTAACTAGGATATACATGATTTCTTTCAAACTAAATAAAGGATATATGTCAGCAGACGATGTATCTTGCAAGAAAGATTAAAGCAAGTTCTTCATTTAACAACAACAATAAAAGTTCTCACCCACAAAAATCAAGAACAAGAATGTCTTTTGAAACAGGACTCTAATGATTTAATGCACTATTGAATAAATGTGATAGAAGATAAATAGTAGAAATCATTGAATGGACCCAGGAGTAACATCTGAGTAAATATAAAACTTCATAATACTTTGGGGATCAAGGAAATGTGATTATTTGTTCTTGGACCTTAAGACTTGGAAATTTTAACTCTAAATTTAGGCAGAAAAATTGTGAGTCAAAAACTACTCATCTAAGATAATGCTGACTGAATGCTGAAGACAACTAATCTTAGGTGTGAAAACACAAACTTCTAAAGGAAAACTACAAAGTTATAGAGCATTATCCAGAAGAATGAAGGAGTATCTTCATCCATTGAAACCTGTGGCCAAATGGGCTCCGTTGGGAGATCTACAGCAGCACCTCTGCTCAGAGTTGCTCTGAACAACGACATGGACTTTCTATTCAAGAGGGATTATGGCTTTGGTGGTACTCAGTTGAGTTAATGGCTAAGATGATCTGAGAATTCAGTGGTTATAAACACTCTTGAAAAGATTACAGATACATATGATTACAAAATCTTCATTTTGATGCAATGCCAAAGCATGAAAAAAATATGACATCACATAACAATAAGCATCTTAAATGCACCAATGTGCTCACACTAAGCTGGTGTTGAACATGTGAATTAGGGAACGTTGCTCTGAAACTGTCTGCACGTACCTCTGCTCTTTACTGCTTTTTGGCTTAAATGTCTATACTGGGGACTAAATGGAGGGTTGAACAGCCCAATTCCATGTTATAAAAATGCAGAAAAAAAAAGAGATGAATTAGATGGAGGCTTAGCCCTGCTGTCTGCTACAGATTTGCTAGATGAAAATGGAATATTCATAAGCTCAGCTTGTTCTAAAATGGCTTGGAGAACAATTCTGAAAATATTGTTTTTCTCAATTATTGTCAAATATTATTCTTTTATATGCACACCACTTTGTCTACATTTAAAAAAAAAGCAGATGTCATCAAGAATGCAAGTGACTTTACACAGCCCACTGACAGGTAACATCAACTCTAAATAGCAATTGGAATCTCAAACATAAAAGCACATTCTCCACATTCTTACAGAATGCTTGATTTCAAATGTCACTCAGCATATACAAAAATATGTGAACTCAAATAGCTAATATCAAAAATAACAAATACAAAGTGATTTGCAGAGCTCAGTGCAAATCTGAAACCTTGCTTCTTATTACTGGCTACTGGATTTCGTCTATTAGTGTGCTGACCTTTTTTTATCCCCTCCTGCCACAGGCTGCCAATCTTGATTTACTTAGCGATTATCAATTCTCTATGAATGCCTCTTCCATGGCATTATTTCAAAGTTCAAAAAGATTTTGACAGGCTGAACACTTTCTAGAATATGCAAAGCAAATCTTTCTATTTCAATAAAATAACAGAATTTCCATTAAAACATTTAAATGTTATCTTCCAGCCACTCCCCCTCTAGCTTGCATACAAAAGACTAAGAAATATATGTTACATATTAAGTCTGAAAAAGGTAAGGAAATCACACAAGCAAAACAAAGCAAAACAGAAAAGTCTTGAAGAGCTCCTACTTTTTTTCATGCATTAACAGTGATAAGAGTGACGGTGATGGAGAAGAGTTGGGTCATATATTCTGTTCCCTTAGAAAGAGCCAGATGCTAAAGTCAAGCCCTTTGTTACCTGAACTAAGAATTATGAGTGTGTATATGGAGGTAAGCATCATGGGCTTGCACATCTACTCTGGAGGTAGAGAATTGAGCCATAGTCCTATCTTTTTCTTCGTATTTTAGAGATATAAGATCATTCAACACAAAGGAAGGTATAAGTGCACAGAGACAGTGTTTAATGTCCAGAGTCTTAGACAACTACAGGGAGTTTTTGAGACCATCTTCCTTTGGCCTCAGGTGGAGCTAAGATCCATGGCAGTGACATGAGTTACAGCAGCAGATGACTGCAAAGTGGAACCTGATTTCTACAGAGCTACCGATCCAATAGAGGTGGGGGCTGGAGTTAACAGGTCTAAAGGACTACAGGAGAAGAGCTACTGTCATGAGCTACTGACTCATGAACAAGAAAATAGATTCCAAAGGAAAGTGGACTAAGAAAAGTAGTATCAGAGGCAAGGAAACTTACCAAACAAGGAGGCAAAAAGAAACAGAAATTTTTGGCTTTGGCTTTACAGTGTTAATAGTCTAATGAGAGTATAAAAAAGGCCTATAAATCAGTATTTAAAATAGTAACATCCAAGTGGAGAAATAGACAAAAAAGTATTTCATAAAAAAGTATGAACAGCTGGTGAGAAGTAGTGAAACTTCACTAACAGTAAAATAAAAATAAGTAAAATCAATAGTTGGCAATTTTTTAACAATACCAGAATGTGAGGAGTATTGCTAAATATTACTGTGTCAGAACAAATTACTATTGCCTTTCTCAAGACAACTTGCAATCTTCATGAAGAGCTTAAACAAGGCTCTTTGCCCATTGACCATGTATCTCGCTTGTTGAGATTATCAAAGATGGTCAATTTAGGAATATATGCAATCCTTTCAGACTCTTTAAAGTATGTTTTTAACTGAACTAAGACTACATCACTTTTCCCCCTTCCTTCCCTCATTCTAGCCCCTCGCAGCTTCCATCCTTCTAATTTCTCTCATGTCCTCCTGACTCTCAAGTTGATAGCCTCTTTTTCTTTGAGCATTATTACCATATACATATACACACATGTGTATACATACATACATATATATATATATATATATATATATATATATATATATATATATATATATAAATAACATAAACAACTTGTTGTGTTCATTTCTTCTTTGCTGGTGGTATGTACATAGTTTCAAGGCTGACCACTCCGGAATGGACAACCAGTAAGAGGGTTTATCTTTGAGAGAAGATAATTATCCTTCTCCCAGCAGTCATTAGATGCCTGTAGCTCTCTTATAGAAAATAGAGACTGTTGCAGAAAGCCACAACTGGACATACAGATCAACTGATCGTGGGAAGCCCAGTTCTAACAGATCCCTATACATTACAGTTCCTGCATATATAACTCAGGGAACAACCCAGAAGAAGCAGAACGATTTTAAGAGCCAGAATACCTGGAAGTCTGATATCAAATAGTCTTTCCTAGAAAAGGCTACATAAAGAAGTGCTGAACAATGAACATGTTCACATGGAGGAAAGAAATTTCATAGGGTCTCCCAAAACCTATGGAGACCTTTCCAAATTTTTAAGTTAAAAAATGCAGGAAACCTAAATACTTAACAATTAGGATATCAAGTAATGTTTAGATATAGGCACTTGATGAACTGTTGCACA
Organism: Peromyscus eremicus; assembly: GCF_949786415.1. Taxonomy (NCBI): domain Eukaryota; kingdom Metazoa; phylum Chordata; class Mammalia; order Rodentia; family Cricetidae; genus Peromyscus; species Peromyscus eremicus. The sequence continues at coordinate 35,495,898 of NC_081418.1, forward strand.
GTAATTTAAAACCATGTACATAAAACATTTGCTATTAAAGAATGCTCTTAACATAGTATATAAAAACTTGTAATGACTCCAATTTCACACATATGTAAGAGAAACAAGAAACTGTAAAATGAAGTTGTTAGCTGCTGTTGAAATTACACATGGAATATCAATTTTCTTTTCCTCTTTTTATTAATTGATAATTTTATTTTAGGTACATTTTACTATTACAGAAACTTTGCATCTACTAATTATTCCTTTATTATCCTAGTTTGAGTTCTTATTGCTATGATTAAACACCATGATTAAAGAAACTTGGGGAGGAAAGGGTTTCTTTGGCTTACACTTCCATATCACTGTTCATTTTCAAAGGCAGTCAGGACAGTAACCCAAACAGGGCAGACACCGAAGGCAGGTGTTGATGCAGAGGCCATGAATGGGGTGCTGCTTTCTGACCTGATCCCCATGACTTGTTCAGCCTGCTTTCTTATAGAACCCAGGACCACCAGCCCAGACATGACACCACCCACAAGGGGCTGAGTTCTCCCTCACCAATCACTGATTAAGAAAACACCCTACAGCTGGCTTTTATGGAGGCATTTTATCAACAGAGGTTTCCTCCTTTCAGATAACTCTAGCTTGTGTCAAGTGGACATAAAACCAGCCAGGACAATTATCTAACAAACACTTACTACTTCTTTTAAAAGGTGTTCTTAAAGATACACCTAAGCAGAAATCTTTTGAGTTTCAAATTTTGACTGTATGTTGCAGATAAAATAATGAGTCAAAATTAGAGCGAAACTGTTGAGGTGGGAATATTTATAAGTTTTATGTGAACAGGACCCAAAAATTATTTTTTAATTTGTTGCAGGATTTTCCTTTTCCTCCCTATACAAATGGGAAAAGTGAATGGCTAGTTGCAGTGGTCACAGTGGAGGTCAAGATGATTAATACTCTGTACTGTTTACTTTTTGTTGCTGTGATAAATGCTATGACCAAAAATAACCAGTGGAAGAAAGAATTTATTTTAGCATCCATAATGATGAGGAGACATGGCAGAGGGTATCCTAAACTGGAAGATGAGAGATCATATCTCTCCATCCACAAGCAGAAAGCATAGAAAGTTAAATGGAACTGGGCAAAGCCACAAACTCCTAAAATTCTTCCCCAGTGACATGCTTCCTATAGGAAGCCTCCACCTCTTCAAGGTTCCACAACCTCCACAAATAGTACTATCCACTGGGACCAAATACATGGGTCTATGGGTGTCATTTCTCATTCAAATCACAACACTCCTACAGTAATTTAAAAAATGAATATAAATCAATCTTCCATTCTCATTCAGTCTTTGGAAACAGAAGAGAACAAGTAGAATAAACAAACTATACATTCTTTGTGAAAAGCTGCTAATCAAATCCCTCCTACCAACCACAATCATGAGAAAGGGAAAGAGAAAGGCTCTAACCCCCATTTACAACAAATACAGAACCTGAAGTCTCTATCACACTGAAAAGCGTGAGGTGGCAACTACCCACTGTCCTTCAGAAAATTTCAACGAAAGGCCATCAACTTTCCACATATTGATTATAAATCACAGTTATTGCTCTAAATAATGAAATCCACCAGCATCCCATGAAGCAGAAGCAGTTATCTGATGTAAGAGCAACTTGGAAAGTAATAAATTGTGGTAAACCTGTGGTAAACACATCCACACTATCAGCTCAGCTCCCCTAAATGAAAACCTAATACAACCATCACCAACAACAAAAAAAATCCCTAAAAGATATGGCCAGGAAAAGAAGTGAAGTCATATAAACTTACTGTCCACGCTGTGGTTTTTATCTAGACAGTGAGATGCTTGATGAACACAAAACACACACTTAAAATAATCCCATCAATAATTAGAAACCATAAACTTATCTGGATTATATCGACCACCTTATATTAAGTCATCTGGTAGGCTACTTGACATAGATTTTTCTTCTTTTCCTGTTCTGGTCCTTTCCTACAGCCTTCTTGACCTATTGAGTAGTTTAGATGTTTGGACTCTGAGATGTTTAACTTTCTCTGAGAATTTTATGGTGAAAATTATTAATGAAGTACTAGAACTTCTTCGTTACCTTTACTACTTTATAGTAGTATTTAAGATATCATAGAATGTGATAAAACTCCTCCTAGAAAGACCATTATTACCTGTGTAGTATATGTAACACACTAAATATAATTATGTAACATAGCAAATAACATTTACTGTAAATAGTGAAACTGATACATGCATTTGCAAAGAATACACTCATACAGCTACGAGAAGCATCATACATCAATTCTCAAAAATATTTAATTCTAGTATGAATGTGTTTGGATACAACAACTTATCTTTAAAAAAATGAACATACCATGAACATACAAGTTTTCATCAACTAATACAGAGAAAAAGAAACATATGTGGGTTTTTCTACTAAAATTGCAGGCAGTAAAGGGAAATATGTGCAGAGTAATGATAAGTCCTAGGCCTCCTGACAAACTGAATCAGACTGAATCAGGAAAAGCCCAGGTTTAATGGGTAAAGCACTCCCACTCCTGGGCTATTCCCTGGCCCCACAGAGAGGAGATGGAGATGAGACCAGAAAAACAACGTGTCTGTTTTCAGGGATGCAGTTTATATACCCTGTGGGATTGGTCTTGAGCCTCTCTAGGGGAGGAGCTGTGTTTGGCGGGCTTTGAAGAGGCAGGTTTAGGGAAAGAGATAGGGGAGAGGAGTTGAAGTGGATTTTCCACCAGACTCCTTCCAAACATTCCAGACTCTTTGGGTATAGAGAGATACCAGGGTGCCAGGGGTTGAGGTGGAGCTCCCACCCAAACAGTAAATATCTGCATATACAACAAACACAACAGCCACATCATTGTCTACTGTGTAGACTAAAAACATGGAAAAGGCTATTTTATCATTCAATAAAATGGAATTTCTGAAGATGAGAGAGGAAATCTTCCCCACATCAGTTTTGATTTTTACTCTAGTTTTATTTGATGACCACATACAACACAAGTTCGATCTGTTGCCAAACTAAGCATCTCCAGTTTTAATATATAAACAACAGAAGATTCATTCAACACCCCCAAACCTTAGTTTTGTCCATGTCTTCTAATTTATTGTGCTTGGAAGAAAATACAATTCTCAGAACACAATGAGTGTAGTCTCCACTCCACTAGAGTTAATTTTATCAGCACAGCTTAAGCATACCTTTCACTAAACTTTACTTCCTTCATTCTGTGCTTACTTAAAAACAGCTTATGCTAAATGGACATAATAATAAATTGCTCCCTAATTTCTTATTTTATACCTAATTATTAGTGCATTCCCTATCTCTCATCAGAGAAGCTTCATTTTGTAGGAGATAGTGATTAATAAAGAGATTCACAACTGGTCAGCATTTAGAGAATAAAGACTGGATAATATTTAGCTCTAAATGGGATATATATATATATATATATGTATATGTATGTATGTATGTATAATCACACCTCCTGACCCCAAAGCTCAGGAATCACCATAGAATAAGAGGTGAAAAATGCTAGAGACAGAGGTAGTGGATGTCTGCACAAAACACTGTTTACCAGACATGACAATGTTGTTGCACACATGAACTCACAGTGCCTGTGTCTACATGCACAAGGCCTGTAGAAAGACAAACTAATCAAATTCCAGTATGGGTTGGGGGAGGAGCTCATGAAATCCCACCTAATTACTGACAATGGATGGCTGCTTGGGTGAGGGAGAGTCTGTTTTCTTCTGAATGCTGCCCCCAAGGGGCTACCATATTCCAGTTGATGGACAGTCCTATACCCAGGCACATACAGGCAGCATTAAGTAGATTCAGTGAATTTTTTTTTTTTTTTTAAAAAAAAGGCACATAAAGTTGGGAGGGAAAAGTGTTGAAAGGCATAGGAGAGGAAGTGGAGGGAAAGGAATGTGCAGTGGGTTGACAAATACACATTGTGTGCATGTATAGAATTCTCAAGTAATGAAAAAATGTTTTTAAGGAAAACCATTACATCGGTTTATAACAGGAGAGAGTCTTCCTGTGGCTTCAACTTCGCACCAGCCTTTGGTGATATCAGTTCTGCATCCTAGCTATTTGAATAGTGCTATTTCACTATTGCTTTAATTTGCAACTCTCTGACAATAATCTGTATCCTTTATACTTGTTTAATCCCTAAGTGTAGTGCCAAATTTTTGGTCAATTTTTTTTTAAAGATTCATTTATATTTATTTATGGGTATGAATTTGCCTGCATGTGCATCTATGCACCACTTATGTGCCTGGTGTCAGTAGAGGCTAGAAGGAGGTGCTGGATGCTTTGAAGTTACAGATGGTTGTTAGTCACCATGTGGGTCCTGGGAATTGAACCTGGGTTCTCTGGAAAAAGAGCCAGAACTCTTAACTGCAGAACCATCTCTCTAGTCCTTCATTTCGATTTTTAAAAATTTATTTTTTTATTTTCATTCTTCTCTCATATATTATTACATTAATACTGCAGTTTCCCCTCCCTTCCATCTCCCTTTCCCACAGATCCACCCCACCTCCATCTCCTACCAGAAGAGCAGGACTCCCATGGACATCAACCAAATACAGCATAATCAGCCACAATAAGACCAGGCACATACCATTACATCAAGGTTAGACAAGGCAAAAATATAGGAGGAAAGGGGTCCCAAAGGCAGGCAAAAGAATCAGAGACAGCCTCTGCTCCCACTGTTAGGAATACCACCAGAAGAAGGGACACAGCCGTAACATATATGCAGAGGGCCTAGGTCAGACCCCTACAAACTCCCTGATCTTTGTGAGCCCCCATGAGTCCAGGTCAGTTGATTTTGTGGACTTTGTTCTCATGGTGTCCCTGACCCCTCTGGTTCCTCCAATTCTTTCTCCCCCTCCTCCGCAGGACTCCCTGAGCTCTGCCTAATGTTTGCCTGTGGGACTCTGCATCTGCTCCCAACAGTTGCTAGATGAAGTCTCTCTGGTCTCTTTGATGACAATTCTACTAGGACTCCAGTCCCAGAACACCCTGCATGACAAATTGTAGGTTGAAGGTTTGGCTGGGTCGGTGTCCCAATCCTTCCACTTGAAGCCTTGCCTGGTTACAGAAGATGGCCGGTTCAGGCTCCGTGACACCTATTACTTACTAGGAGTCTTTGCAAGGGTTACTCTCATAGATTCCATGGAGCTTCCATTGCAATACATTTCTACCTTACCTCTGAAATGCCCCCCAATTCCAGTCGTTTCTCTCAGTATTTTCTCCCTCTCCCACCCAACCTGATCCCTCCTGTTCCCAACTCCACCTACCCCAAGTTCACCCTCAAAATCTATTCTATTTCCCCTTCATAATGAGATTCATGCATCCCCCACTTAAGCCCTCATTGCTCTTTAGTCTCTCTAGGTCTGTGGACTGTAGCATGATTATCTTTTACTTTACAGCTAATATCCACTTATAAGTGAGAATGTAACATATTTGTCTTTCTTAGTCTGGGTTACCTCACTCAGGATGACTTTTGTCTAGTTCTATCCATTTGCCTATAGATTTCTTGATGTCATTGTTTTTAACAGCTGAGTATAAATGTACCACATTTTCTTTATCCATTCTTCAGTTGAGGGACGTCTAGGTTGTTTTCAGTTTCTGGCTATTATGAATAAAGCTACTATGATAGTTGAGCAAATGTCCTTGTGATAGGATGAAGTGATCTTTGTGAACATTCCCAGGAGTGATATAGCTGGGTCTTGAGGTAGATGTAGTCCCAATTTTCTGAGAAACTACCATTTTGATTTCCAAAGTGGCTGTGTAAGTTTTCACTCCCACAGGCAGTGGAGGAATGTTCCCTTTGCTCCACATCCTCTCCAGCATGAACTATCACTTATGTTTTTGAACTTAGAAATTCTCACAGGTGTAAGATAGAATCTCACATTCATTTTGATTTGCATTTCCCTGATGGCTAAGGATATTTAATATTTCTTTAAGTGATTGTTGTCGGCCATTTGAGATTCCTTTGTTGAGAAGTCTCTATTTTGATCTATATCCTATTTTTAATTGGAATATTTAGTTTGTTGATGTCTAGTTTCTTGAGTTCTTTACATATTTTGGATATTAGCCCCCTGTCAGATGTGGAGATGGTGAAGATCTTTTTCCATTCTGTGGGCTGCTATTTTGTCCTATTGACAATGTCCTTTGACTTACAGAAGCTTTTCAGTTTCATGAGATTCCATTTATTAATTGTCAATCTTAGTGCCTGTGCTATTGGTATTCTGTTCAGAAAGTAGTCTCCAGTGCCAATGTGCTCAAGGCTATTCACCACTTTCTCTTCTATCAGGTTTGCTGTATCTGGTTTTATTTTGGGGTCTTTGATCCACTTGAACTTGAAATTTGTGCAGGCTGTTAGATATGGCTCTATTTGCATTCTTCTACATACTAACATCCAGTTAGACCAGCACCACTTGTTGAAGATGCTTTCTTTTTTATTGTATATTTCTTGCTTTTTTTAATCAAAAATCAAGTTTCATAGGTATGTGGATTTACATCTGGGTCTTCAATTCAATTCATTGATCAACATGTCTTTTTATGCCAATACCATGCAGTTTTTATTACCACAGCTCTGTAGTACAGTTTGAAATTAGATGGTGATATTTTATATTCTGTTTCATTATGAGTCAATTCTTTTTTTTAAATTTTATTTTATAATTTAATTTAATTTTACATATCAGCCACAGATTCCCTTGTCCTTCCCCCTCACACCCCCCCCCTGCCTTCCCCACAGCCCACCCCCCCATTCCCATCTCCTCCAGGGCAAAGACTTCCCTGGGGATTGAGTTCAACCTGGGAGATTCAGTCTAGGCAGGTCCAGTCCCCTCCTCCCAGGCTAAGCTAAGTGTCCCTGCATAAGCCCCAGGTTCCAAACAGCCAGCTCATGCACTGAGGACAGGTCCCATTGCCTGGGTGTCTACCAAACTGTTCAAGCTAATCAACTGTCTCACTTATCCAGAGGGCCTGATCCAGTTGGGGGCTCATCAGCTATTGGTTCATAGTTCATGCGTTTCCATTCACTTGGCTATTTGTCCCTGTACTTTTTCCAATCTTGGTCTCAACAATTTTCACTCCTCTTTTTCGCCAATTGGACTCCTGGAGCTCCACCTGGGGCCTGGCCATGGATCTCTGCATCTGGTTGCCTCAGTCATTGGATGAGGTTTCTAGCACAACAATTAGGGTGTTTGGCCATCCTATCACCAAAGTAGGTCAGTCTGGGCTTTCTCTCACTCATTGTCAGTAGTCTATTGTGGAGGTATCTTTGTGGATTTCTGGGGACCTCTCTAGCACTTTGCTTCATCCTATTCTCATGTGGTCTTCATTTATCATGGTTTCTTATTTCTTGTTCTCCCTCTCTGTTCTTGATGCAGCTGGGATCTCCCTCTGCCCTAAGCTCTCTTTCCCTCGAACCTTGCCCTTCATTACCCCCACTCACGTCCAGGTTGTTCATGTAGATCTCATCCATTTCTCTGTCATTAGGCAATCTCTGTGTCTTTCTTAGGGTCCTGTTTTCTAGGTAGCCTCCCTGGAGTTGTGAGTAGCCGTCTAGTCATCTTTGTTTTATATCTAGTATCCTCCTATGAGTGAGTACATACCATGTTTGTCTTTCTGAGTCTGGGTTACCTCACTCAGGATGATTTTTTCTAGATCCATACATTGGCCTGCAAACCTCATGTCATTGTTTTTCTCTGCTGAGTAGTATTCCATTGTGCATAGGAGATCACTTCCTAAATATAACACCAGTAGCACAGACACTGAGAGAAACAATCAATCAATGGGACCTCTTGAAACTGAGAAGCTTTTGTAGAGCAAAGGATACGGTCAACAAGGCAAAGCGACAGCCTACAGAATGGGAAAAGGTCTTCACCAACCCCACATCTGACAGAGGACTGATATCCAGAATATATAAAGAACTCAAGAAATTAGACATCAAAACTCCCAACAGTCCAATTAAGAAATGGGCTATAGAACTAAACAGAGAATTCTCAACAGAGGAAGCTCAAATGGCTGAAAGACATTTAAGGAATTGCTCAACATCTCTAATCATCAGGGAAATGCAAATCAAAATGACTCTGAGATACCATCTTACACCTGTCAGAATGGCTAAGATCAAAAACACTGAAGACAGCTTATGCTGGAGAGGATGTGGAGCTAGGGGAACTCTCCTCCATTGCTGGTAGGAATGCAAGGTTGTACAACCACTCTGGAAATCAATATGGTGCTTTCTCAGAAAATTGGGAATCAATCTCCCCCAAGACCCAGCTATACCACTCTTAGGCATATACCCAAGGAATGCTCAATCATACCACAAGGGCACTTGCTCAGTTATGTTCATATCAGCATTGTTTATAATAGCCAGATCCTGGAAACAACCTAGATGCCCCTCAATTGAAGAATGGATAAATAAAATGTGGCACATATATACAATGGAATACTACTCAGCAGAGAAAATCATTATGAGTCAATTCTTAAGAGATTTTCACATATGTTGGATACTATCCCTTTAATAGGCATGTCTTCTTCAAATATTTCACAAAAGTCTATAGTATAGCTTTTCAATCATTTGTCAGTATCTCTTTTAGAGAAGATTTTATTTTTTTAGGTTCCATCAATTGTTTTCTTTTTTCAGGGATGAAGTCAAGGCACAACCCAGGTCATATTTATTAATTCTGAATCTTCTAGGAATTATGTAGTGTTGCATTTAAGTCTATGACTCAATTATTTCATTTTGTGAAAGGCATACCTTCCAAATACAGCTTAACTTTTTGCATGTGGGTATACCATTGTTCCATCACATGTTCTGAATTGCAATGATTATCTTTTCTCCACTGTATTGTAGCTGCTCTTTGGTCAAAAATAATTTTATTGTAGTAGTGTATTTCCAGGTGCCCTATTATGTTTCCTTAATCTGTTTGTACTTTTACTAATACCCACTATCTTGGTCATTGTAGGTTTTAAAATGAATCTTGAAGTGATTTAGAAAAAAAAATACTTATTTTGGAATAATTTTTGATTTATACAAAAGTTTAAAAGATAGTAAAAGAAACTCACCTATCTATTTTAATTACCCCTTTTCTTTTAGTGTGCCACTATTTTCAAGGTTAAGACATAAGCCCTATTTTCTTAAGATAGTCAGTTGAGATCAAATTAGACAATATATCTACTATAGCTCCCAGATCTGTCATGCATACTTGGTAAGCAAGTCTTCAATAACTGCCAATGTTCTTTTAATTCAATATATACTTGTGAGTGGTATATTAAATAACATATCATCCATAAATCATAAATATTTTGTTTTGTACATGACAATACTCCCTGCCTCAGGGAAGTTCAGAGTATTATGTTTCCATGATTTCAATTTTGCAGTAGCCTAAGATGTGTTGTATGTCATGTTTCTTCAGATGAAATGTTAAAAGCATTTGCACAATGAAAGGAATCCATTCCCCAAATGACTCTGAGATGCTTAGGACATAAGTGAACTCTCTAACTTAACATCTATTGGCAATTCACTGAAACAAACTCATGATCATATGTGAAAACCGCTCACAAGAAATATACAGAAAATTTCCATTTGAGTCATAAGCTGAAATCAGAAATAACAGCAAGATGGAATTGGTGGTACTATTCATTCAATAAGAAAAGAAAATGCATTCTCTTAAAATTAATTAGTGCCCTTAATTATTATAAAGCTTAGAGAACAAACTGGCATAAGATCGTGATTTACTATTGAAATCCTGATTAAAAAGGATCATTTGTGAATGTGAATAGGAAGATAGCTAGACTCAGCTGTATCAGCCACTGCCAGAAGATGACTCTAAACAGTTTTCTTCACAAACAATGTGAGTAATTTCCAATTTTATTTATCTCTCAAAACCAGGCCGTGGAATTAGAGTTTTTAAATTGCAAAATAGAAGTGACAATCCTTTGGAGAAAGTCAAAAGCTCAAAGACTCAATGCTATACCAGGGACAGTCTTTAAACGGTCCCAGAAAGCATCACAGTTCCCAAAACAGAGCTCTGTAAACTCACCTCATAGTAACTCCGGACTGCATTGCAAAAGGCTTCATCTGCTACTATCTGAGTTTCCCCGTTGAGGAAGGCCTGGAACCGTTCTTTCAGTAACTGCAACTGTTGTTTGTTAAGCTACAAGGAAAATAAATAAATAAGCTGATAAATCAGCCAATTTGTACAATAGGACAATCATTAAAAGTTACATTTGCTGTATGTAGGTGAGATTAGATACAGATTTAGCTTTATAGTAAAGAAAATTAAAAGTGAAAGGTCTTATGACTTCCCTGCACATCTCAGAATCCAGATATGGACTTTGACAGCAAATGTCTGCCCTAGATAGAATTCCTTGTGTTAACTTCCAGTTCCTTTGCAGAGACAGGGAAAATCTAAAATTTTGCTGAGAGATTGATGCACAAAATTGTGCTGAATAAACAAAGCAAAGAGGAAAAGAACTCTTAAAAACAAGGAGACACCTTTTGGGAAAAGAGGCAATAAGCTGGAAGGCCGCAGAAGACAGAAGGGATTCCCAACAAAGAATCTTCTGGGAGGAATGAATGCTGGCTTCTAAAAGTTCAAATTCCATGAACAAACATGCATGAAATGCCTGAATTGACATAAATGTAGCTACGAACAGTTGACAAACTCGGGAGACCAGCAATCCAACAGATAAACTGAGAACACTTACTCAAGCCCACTGGGGGACAGATGAGAGACCAAGAGGGGGACACAAATTTCTAATCCAATTTCATCACCACTGTAAATGCAGCTACAGTCACTACTAGCTGTCATAACAACTGAGGCTGGCTTAAACACAGGTTACGACTCACCAACCATGTCCTCTGGTCAACTACAAGCAGTATCAGCTACTAATTTTTTAAGCTGCACTGCCAAATAAAGACCAAGTGTTTCTTGTTTAAAAATTATAATTAATTCCATGGTAGTAGAAACAGATTTAAACTCAGTAGTACAGGCCCTGGGAAACACCTGTCTCAGTGCCCTGTGTTCATTCATGCCAAGTTCATCTTACACACACACACACACACACACACACACACACACACACACACACACGCGCACACGCACACGCACACGCACATACACGCACGCATATGCACGCATGCGCGCGCACACACATACACCACATTCCCTTAAGGTAGGCAACAGGTCTAGAAGTATGAAATGCTGTGTTCATGCTCAACTAGAACAAGGCAGTTCTGGAAATAGTGTCTGTTGGAACACATAACAAACAGCAAAGGAGTGATGCTTCTGTTTCATCCCATCTTGATTAGACTTTACGGAAAAACTTAGTCCAGTAGTGGAGTCTATAGAGGGATGTGAAGCATGCGGAACCATGCTGGGGAAAAATGATTAAAGGATTAGAAAGCTAAACAAAACCGGTATGATTTGGCTTCAAAAAGAAAGCTGGTGTGAAATAAGTTTAAATCTGTTCAAAGGGCTTATTAAAATGCCATTCAAATATCAGGGAGACAAGCTCTTTCAAAACCTGGATTTTATTTAGGAGTCTGACAAACAAGAAAGCTTGAAATGAAACTGTTGCTGCTACTCACAGGCTGATAAAGAAGTGTCCTATTGTACCTAGGTGCTAAAAAATAAATAAAAGCTCTTGCTCTCAAGACTGAAAGACGAAGACAGTCCATTTCTTCACTAAGGTTACTTCCTGCGTTTTAGGAGAGGCTAACCCGGCTGAAGTACAGGAAAAAGAAACATCACCATTATATTACAACCTCCATCTCTATAATATGAAGAAAATGAAAGCAGGCACCTTTTGTACACATGTATATAAGCAAGACAAAGTTAAGTCTGCAACTTTAGCCCTCTAAGCATAGCTCACAAAGAGGACCAAACGGAACTGGGACAGCAATTGCTTAGAGTGAGGCAGCTGAGATGCTTTAGTTCTCAAGCCATGGGAGTCACAACAAAAAAACTTCACCTTGCAAATCCAGCACCGAGTGAAATAATGGAAACAAAAATGCTTGTGAGAATGGTGGGGGAAAAGAGATGACTTGCATAATTATTTGTCCAAGTTCCCTCATTTGATGAAACTTTATTCAAAACGAATAACTTGTTTCTCCTCCAACTTTCTTCTATCCAAAGCATTTTGTTACTCCTTTTAAAAAATCCCTCTAAAATACTATCTTTGCAATTACTAGTTTACCAGTATTTGTTGTTAGAATTACTTTCCAAAAATTATGGTATGGTAAATTGGAAGATAATAATCAAAGAAAAGAGACTGGAACAAGCCATTGTCTCAGAAGATACAAGAAAACCAGTACAGTTCCAAAAACGTGCATAAGCATGTACCTACATATCAGGATCCAACTTCTATAAACAAAATAATTCTAATTCTGTCATTTGTTTGTTAGTTTTCAGTGGTGGATAAGTGGATAAAATATATTCAGTACTGACAGTGTAAAGTTTAATGCAAAGTTCCATAACTTCAGTTCGAATTCTATTCTAACTGTATAGAAGTTCAGTACATTGTATAGAATTTGTGCTGGTTTATTTTTATGTGTGCTGTTTTCATTTGCAAGTTTTTCATGATAAAGTTTATAAATTTAAAATTTTAAAATTTATATATATATATATATAGATGGTAGATAGATAGATAGATAGATAGAAAGACAGATAAAATATACTGTTGTTACATTTAAGAAATATTACCAAATATAGGGAGTCAATAAAGTCACTTAATTAGCACAAAGTATTTACATTTTCCTATATATAATGTAGGGAAAGAAAAATGAAATTCATCTTCAAATACAGCACTGATGATAGCTCTCAGAAAGTACTTCCTAAAAGGTTTTGCCCTCTACAATCTCTGTTAAACACTGAGAGACTTGACTGGCATGCAGACACAAGAAATCAACACAAAATCAATCAGAATTGAGTACATGCACAGCATCTCAAAATTCTATTCAAATATGACTTATGTTTTACTAAGGTCCACTTTTTACTGCAGTATAACGCCAAAGAGTGGCATAAGAATAACTGGCTATGTCCCCAGAAAAATAAAGACTGCACTCTAACTCACAATGATATGGATTAAATGGATTAAAACTTTTAATATATAAAGGTTGAACCATAAAGGAACTAGAAGAAAACACAGGAGAATTCCTTTACACACCAGTGTGAGAAAAACCTCTCTAATTATGACTTAAAATCCACAATCTATTAAAAGAAAAGAAACCTTCAGATCAGTATTTCTTATGAATATAAATGCAAAATCCTCAAGGAAATTGAATCCAACAAGTGTAAAATCAATTACTCAACCAAAACCAAGTATGATTTGTCATAGGTATGTGGTTCAACTCTCAAAAATCAATTAGATAACCCATCACATAAACAAGCTAAAATGGAAAAGACTCATATGATCATATCAGAAGGTATAGAGAAACATTTAGGAAAGTCAACGGTCATTCAATGATTTTTTAAAAGAACTCCCATGAACCACAAACATAGAGTAACTCCCTAAACTTACATCTTATAAAAACATCTACAAATCACACAATTACTGTTACATATAATGGGGAGATGTGAGCAGCTTTCACCCTAAGGTCAGGGCAAAGGACAGATGCTCAACTGACTATTGCTCATCAAGAGAATATTGGAAGTCCTAGGTTATGCAGTAAGACAAACAGGCAGAGGAAAGGGAAGAAGAAATAAAGCAGTCTTTCTTCATAGTTCATAATGAAAATCTATTGAAAATACCCAAAAAATATCAACAACAAAAAGTCCCTGACCTAATAATCAATTATAATGCGGCAGCACTGTGTAATGTGTTAATGTACAAAAGTCAACTGCTTTTCTATACAATACCACTGAATAAGTTGAATTTGAAATTAAATGTACAAAATAATTTTTATAATCTTCCAAATGCAAAACCTGAGTACAAATCTAACAAATGTACAAGACTTGTCATGAGTGAAAAGAAAAAAAAAAAAAAAAACAAGGAAGAAATCAAAGGAAACTAATTGGAAAGATAGTTTCCATTCATGGGGAGGCAAATTCAATATTGTTAGGATGTTAATTTTCCCTTATTTAATCTTATTGACTAAAACCAATCTCACTCAAAATTCTGACACATAGTTTTCTGGCTATCACCAAACCAATTTTATTATCAAGAAAGACAAAAGAACAAAAATAGTCACTATGCTACTGAAGGAAAAGAACAACGTTGGAGGATTGACACTACTCACCGTCAATGCTTATGGCTACCGTAATCAAGAAACTGAGATTAGCAGAAGAGTAGGCAAGAAGATTAACGCAGTAGAAAAGAGAGCCCAGAAAGAGACCCAGAGAACTAGTATCATCTGATCTTTTTTTTTTTTTTTTTGGTTTTTCGAGACAGGGTTTCTCTGTGTAGCTTTGTGCCTTTCCTGGAACTCACTTGGTAGCCCAGGTTGGCCTCGAACTCACAGAGATCCGCCTGGCTCTGCCTCCCGAGTGCTGGGATTAAAGGCGCGCGCCACCACCGCCCGGCTCCTGATCTTTTACAAAGAAACAAAGCCAACTTATGGAGAAAACACAGAATTTACAGCAAATAGTATTGAAATAGTTAGACATTCACAAGAAAAATATATGGGTCTAGACAAATATCTTATATCCATTACAAATATTAACTTAAAACAGATCACAAGTCTAAATGTAAAATGTAAAACTATGAATGTCCTAATCTAGGAAAAAAATTATATGGCTTTGTATTTGGTGACTTTTGGATACAAGAGCAATGGCATTAAATGAAAAGATAACTAAGGTGCTAGGCTTTATTTAAATTAAAATTTTCTACTCTGTGAAAGGCAGTAGCAATAGAATGAGAAAACGAGCTACAGACTGGGAGTGTATACACAGCCAACAACACAGCTGATAAGGAACTACTGTTTAAATACATACAAAGAATTCTAAAATTTCAACAATAAGAAAGGGAACAACCAAACTTTAAAATGGGTCAAAGACCTCTGCAGTCATCTCACCAAACATGCAACAAAAATACCACATAAGCATAGGACACGATACTCCATGTAATACTATTGTAGAAATGCAAAACAAAATAACAAATACATGCCACTTCACAACTACTAAAATGGACCAGACCTTGGTAGGGACAGGCAGCAATAGAAACTCTCATTTGCTATAATGGTAAAAAAGAAATGTAGTGGAGATAATTTATCAAACAGCACTTTTGAAATAGACTTTTTCCATATAATCCAGAATTTTCACTTTTAGTATTTACTCAGAGTTGAAAACTTATGTTCCAACCAATATCTGTACACTGTGTTTAAAATGATATCCTTCAATAGGTGGAGGAATAGATAAAGTATGGTGCATCTAGAGAATGCAGCATTACTTAGCACTAAAAAGAAATTAGCTACCAAACCAAAGAAAGACAAACAGAAACCAAAGTGCATTTTATTAAGTGAGAGAAGTCAATCTGAAAAATACTATGTCACTCTTACAGGATGACTTCTGTAAAAAGTTCATCTATGGAAACATATGATCAGCAGTTGTCTGAGGTCAGCCAGGGAATAATGGATGAATTTGCAAAGCACAAATGACTCTTAGGGTAGAGACAGTATAATGATAAAAACATCACATTATAAATTGATACAAACCTACAGAATGTACAGTATCAACAGTGATCTCTATTATTAGCTAAAGACTGTGGAGGATAATGACATGTCAATGTCAGTCCATCCATTTTGACAAATGTGCCATTAGAGTAAGTATGGTAGGCTCTGCATATGTGGAAGCAAGACGTTTATGGAAAATCTTATCTTACACTCAAGATCAATGTTATAACAAATTCAAAACTTCTCTAAAAATAACCTAATAAAAAATCAAGTTAAGTTGGCAAGAAACCTCAGCCATTAAGGTACATGCTTCCAAGCCTGAGTATCTGAGTTCAATCCCCAGGATTCATATGGTAGGAGAAAAGCAGAGAAGCAATTTCCAAAATTTGTCCTCTGACCTCCAACACACACACACACACACACACACACACACACACACACACACACACACAAACACACACACACAAAGAATAATAAATATAAATAAAATAACTATTTTCAAAATCAAAATTCATAAATCACCTTAAAAATAAATTTTGTAGGTTGAAAGGGTAGCTCATCAGTTAAGAATGTAAGAATGTATACTCTTCTCTCAGAGGATCTGAGTTCAATTCCCAGCACTCAAGTGTTAGGTGGCTTACCTGCCTGTATGTAACGCCAACTCCAGGACATCTGACACACTCATCCAGACCCCATGGGCACTGCATCATGTGCACATACTTATATACAGACACATGCATGCACACAATTAATAAATGAAGCAATTAAACACAGAAGTTCTTTATTTTATTGAAAACATATTTTTGTTTCTCACATAATATATCCTGATCATGGTTTCCCCTCCCTCCACTCCTCCCAATTTTCCCTCACCTCCCTCCCACCTGGATCTACTCCCTTTCTGTCTCCTGATGCAACCTCCCCTCCCTCCCTACCTCTATCTCCAATGGAACACATAGACCTCCCCCTCCAACATTTGTTTCCCCAAACTCATCCCCTTTCCCCAGTCCCCAACTGCAGCAGCCATTCTCTGGGAACCCTAAGGTCACTCAGGCCAGGGAAGCAGGTAGCCTAACTGCACATCTTCACAGCTTCCCCCTCTCCTCCAAATCCAATCCCCCAGACTCATCCTCATCTCTGTAGAAGACTGCCTACTGTGCCCATCCCTCACTCCCAACCCACACCCTCCATCCAGAGGATCAGCAGACTTCCCCTCCAACCTTTCACCCCACTCATCCTGTTATCCCAGCCCCCATTCCAGCAGGCTATCTATGGGAACTCAATAGACAACCTGACAGAGAAGCAAGTAGGGCAGCGAAGCAGGTTCTCACTCAAGCTTTAGATCGTCACTGCTCTGGCTCTCCTCTATAATAACCAGTCCCCCAGCATCACCAGCACTGTAGCAGTCCTCTCCTTCCTTTCTGCTCCCATTCCTGGGGGACTAAGCAGATCCTGGTGGCACAACCTGCTTTCCTCCCTCCTGTGAACCTCCTCACCTCTTCTAGCCCATTCTCATTCCTAAGTGCCAGCTCCTAATACCTAGGAACACCTTTCACTTGGAACCTCTAGTGGCCACACCTAGCAGGATCCCAGAAGAATGTCCTACCAGGCCACACGTAGTGATGCCATAAGAACAAGAGAGGGCATCATAAACCAAAGAACAAAACACCCATCCAACAAAGACAAGGTATCAGCACCTCCAGTTACACTCTTCCCAATCCCAGATGCTTAGATGCCAGTGTAAAAACAGAATCAGTAACAGCCAGGACAATATGTTTCCACTGAAGCCAAAGCAACTCTACCAAAGCAAGCCCTGAGTTTTGCGACATAGCTGAAGCACAGGACAAAGACCTTAAAAACAGATGACATTCTGCATGGCAAAAATGCCTCAGGAAAATACGAAAAGACTAATCAGAAAACCGGTAGTAACAATTCATATCCCAAAGTACTAATATCTAACCACATGGAGACTTCCTAGAAATTGATATAAACCTGACTAATGAGACAGTAAGAAAATGAATAAAAGACACATTTCGGGGCAGTGACCCTCAAACTAAAAAAATAAAAAAAATTTTAAAAAAATGCCTAACCTAATGTAAAAGTACCCAATAAGCTATTTGTAGTGTTTGGAAGCACACATAAACTAATACCTCAAAAACAGTGGGCAAGTTTGTAATAAACATATGTCATTGGTACCAATAATTATACCTAGTGATTGATAACACCGAAATGTTTAAACACATGTAAAATGAAAGCATTTACTTAATTATAATTTATAATTGTTAATAAAAGTGGGAATGACGTTACACATGGAGACAAATTAAGAAATCCTACATTCAAATAATGTACTATATTAATTGCACAATATGAATACAAGAATTCTCTGAGTTCTGATAGGAAAATTTTTCAAAACATCTTAGGAAGGAAAACAACTTAGAATAATACATAAAATAGGGTTTGATTGACATGGGAAGTGGGCAAAATGAGAATGACTATGAGAATTTACCTTTACATGCTGAGAAAAACTAAGGACGATAATGAGTGATTTTAGAAACTGGACAGTAGAAAATAGGGAGAAAGGCTTTTCAACTTACAGTGCTCTATTAATTTGGGGATTTAATGTCACACAATATTACTATCTCCTCAAATTTTACTAGTATAGATTTAAATAGACTATAAGTCTATTGGTAAAATACTGTGACCCAAGCAACCTGTGGAGGAAAGTGTGTTTCGGGTTAAACTCTCAGCTCACACTCCAGCAGTAAGGGAAGTCAGGGCAGGAACTCACACAGGGCAGGAACCTGGAGGCAGGAACTGAGGTAAAGACCATAGAGGAGTGCTGCATACTGGTTTGTTCTTCATAGCTTTCTCAGCTGGCTTTCTTGTAGTTCCTAGGACCACCAGCCCAGAGGTTGCCCCACAGTGAACTGGGCCCTACCACATCAATTATCAATCAAGAAAATGTACCACAAGCCAATCTGGTAGGGGCAACCTCAGCTAAAGTTCCTTCTTCCAAAATGACTCTGTGTCAAGTTAACATAAAACTAGCCAGCACACTATAATAGCAGTTTTGCACAACTTTAAACTCAGAATAATTATGATCAATCACAAATAGCTCAAGTCTACCATGAACAATGGACACAAATCAACTGACTTTAAGTTATCCTTTCATGTGGATAATTTAGAGGTCACTGTATTATTTTATTTTATTTTTTAAACATTTCAGGCATGAAGATTTCAAAAAAACTTAGTTCAAGAGAATGAAATAAAAACCACACTAACCATATGTTCACATCATTCTAAACAATGTATTCATTTTCATTTACTGGATTTTAATCTTGTTTGGTTTTGAAATGGTCTCATGCAACTTGCTGGTTTCAAATTTGATGTGAAGCCCATGCTGGTCTTGAACTCCAGATTTCTGCCTCTGTCTTCTAAGTATTTGGATTACAGGCATGCACCACCACACCTGGATCAATGTATTAATCTCATATAATCTCTAACAAGTGACTTCTCAGAATTCATTTGAGCCCACTGTGTACATACACAGAGGTTGGGGGAAGAATCTATTACCTTAAAGAAGCCTATTCACATTTTGGACAGTTATGAAACATTAAAGTATTCATCGTATGACTTTGTAGTACCACTCACTCCTTGTTCAGCGCTTTCAGTACAACTCAGACTAGAAGCTAGTTTCTTCAACACAGCAATCTAGGAATCTAAACCTGAGCACTGGCTTAGGAGCCTTCACTTCTAGAACAGAAGTTTCTGGTTTCTCTAATCCCCTGGACACTCTTCACTGCAGTACCTCATAAAATAAACATGCTAAATGAAACTAAGTGCATAAAAATTCTTGGAAAGCTGAAAAATGAAGCAGATTAAATGTATTACAGTAGCAATGTTCCCTCTTCACATGGACTGGCAGAGTGTGCATGTTTCTCCTAGGACAGAGCAGCCAACACAGAAAGGAGTGGGAAAATAGCTTCCCACATTGTGAGCACCCATGTCTATTAATTCAACTTAAAGATAATTAACTCTTGGCAGACACATCAACTGATTCACATCATACTTCTTGTCAACAAAAACCTCTAAGACTTTCTTCCATGCCCTTCTTTAGGCCCTGTTTCATCTTTCTAAACTCATTTAGTTCATTGTTACAGTTGATAAAGACCTTTGCTTTTGCCAGGTGGTGGTGGCACACGCCTTTAATCCCAGCACTTGGGAAGCAGAGCCAGGTGGATCTCTGTGAGTTCGAGGCCAGCCTGGGCTACCAAGTGAGTTCCAGGAAGGGCGCAAAGCTACACAGAGAAACTCTGTCTCGAAAAACAAAACAAAACAAAATGAAAAGACCTTTGCTTTTACTTCTGATTCCTTTACCCCATGTCTGCAAAGCTCTGTAAATCTGCTATATCCACTGCTGTAATAAGACATCATTCGCACTCTTTATTGGAGTAGTATAAAATACTCACTAATTCAGGATTAAGAATTCTGATATTCCCATTACTGGTGCTGATAGCATCAAACAGTATTTTGTGGGGTCAGTTGACTTATATTTCAACTGTTTTAATTTTCCCATATTCTATCTTCAGGCTTCTGCTTTCATCACAAATGAATAAAACACTTCTTTCAAATATAAACAAAAAGCTAACAAAAATAATCTAGTGGGGATTTAAAACAAACTTTTATATAAAAATAAATTATAGAAGCTTAAATAGAACACCCATATCCCTGAAAATATGTGAACACAGTCAAGACACCAAGCTTGTGAAAATGCTTCAAATATTGACAGTAAAGGTAGCTTTTATAGATCCAGGCTGGCTATGATAATAATGTAGCTAAAATAACAATTGCAATGGGGAAAACAAAATCCAGAGTTTGAAGATGCTCTGTATATCTTTGGTATTTTTTTTTTCACACTCAAATTAGATTCTAGACTTTTCATTCTAAATCATGGATTAACTGAAGACGAATGCCAGTCGATATCCCTCCGAGAACCCAGCAACCGCTACTCTTCGTTGTGGAGCTTGCCTTGGCCTGCAGTTCTTGTCACCAGGCTAACCACTTACAGTAGCAGCTATATGACATCTGGCAAACAAAGGGGGTGACAGATTCCACAGCAGAGCAGCAGGTGACTGCCGGGTAGAGTATCTTTGAGACCGGAGACAGAGTTTTCTAGGGTTAAGATTCTTCACTCTAGGCACTGATGTTCATGCAAATGCACAAAAGCACACTGCTAATTAGACACAGCAACGGACACAGTAAAGATTAAAAGATAGTATGTACCAGTAGTTGACTGGCACCTCCCACACTCTAAAACAAAAAGGCCCTCCAAAGGGCATAGCAAAGTAGTTCTTGAGAGGCTCCGGCTAGGCCTCTTACATGGGAGACATTAGCATTAAGCATATCCTATTCTATAAAGTTTCTTGTCCTCTTGCATGCACACAGATGCAGGCTGAGCTTTGGCTTTGGATAATTTTGATCTTCATAGCTTTCAGATCAAGATCGTTTAACTATAAAGATTATGCAACCTTCTAAAAATCAGGAAGAAAGTAGAAAAGCTGAAACATGTCTTATCCCAAGCCTTTCAAAACAGGGATATTTAACCTTGGGATAGTGACTATGTCCACCAAAGACTACAAATACCATGTTTATTATGAGGCCAATGAGATATAAGCAGATATATGTATGACTTCCAGGAAGCCACAAGAGATTGCTACAGTGAACACTTCCTTTCCTCTTTCTCTGCTAGCTGACATTTTATAGGACAACTGAAGCTATCACATTGACTATGAAGATAGCAAAACAGCAGGATCAGCAGAGCTGATGACCACATCATGTGGACCCCTTACCTCTCAGTGCCATTAAGAAAGGATTGACCACCACATATAGACAACTTTTATCTTAGCTTTATTGATAATATTAAACAAGTAAAAAAAAAATCAATGAAATACAGAACGAGGAGGAAAATAGCACAGTACCAAGCTAGCTTAATATTTCCTGTAAGGTTACTCTGCAATATTTTTCATACGTTTTTTGTAATAGAAGATCATCATTCAATGAGCCTGCCCCAAAAAACAGTGAACATCTAAATATAAGTGCCTGAGGTAGACTAAAAATAACATTATTTTGGAAAATTGAAATGTTATTATCTTACAATATTATGAGGGAGATTAAAAAGCCCCAAATGAACAATAGCAATTTAACATTTCTTGTAAGAGCTATACTAACTAATGAGTACAGAATCACAAATCCTATTGCATTATAGATAAATGGACCCTAGGCAAAGTTAACTCAGCTACATTCTTGTCAGAATGCAAACCTCAGAAAAAGCACACACCATTATGATGCTGTCTTTGGCATGTATGTGGGAGGCAGGTGAAAAATGAAACTGCATCATGAAATCCAAGGATTTGTGTGTGTGTGTGTGTGTGTGTGTGTGTGTGTGTGTGTGTGTGTGTGTGTGTATGAATTCAAGGGTATTTATAATACAGTGTTTTGGCATCATTTGACCTTTCTGGACAGGTTTATACACTATAAATTAGCTGCTATAATTAAGCTAACGAACATATTCATTACTTTCTAGTTAACTTGTGTGGGTGAATGTGTACACATGTGTAAGAGAGTGCTTAACATGCATTACACAACAGATTTCATATATTTAACATAGTATTATTAATTATAGTTGTCAGGATGAAAATGATATCTCTAGAACTTTTCATTCTGTATAAGTGAAACTTTGTACTCTTAAGTAATAGGTTTCTGCTATAACCTTGACTAAAACAATGCTTACCCTATAACAGTTCTCAATATTTCCTTTTTAATGGATGCACTAAAAAACAGAAATAACATGCTAATAAAACTATTCCTTTGTAGGATGGCCACATCCTCTATTCTCAGATTTGAATCTCTACCTCACCCCACCCAACAAAAAAGTAAAATTAACTCAACAACCACAACGGATCAGAAAACAATCCACACAAGGTAACACTATTTCATCAATTAGTCACCAGTTGATATATTAGTAAAAGGTAGTGGAGTCTTCTACTGAAGTTATTTCATTTCTATTTATATCTAGATCCCCCACAAGTTATATGGCAATAAGAGGGTCATTAATCTCAGCACCTCATGCTCTTCATCTACATAACAAGGACAGCAATAATAACATTTAACAAGATTATTATATTACACAAGATACTCAAACAGAAGAGATTAACATATTATATGGTTTATAACTGTTATTAATTTAGAAACACATGGCTGTTTTACTTTAGCAACTTCAAGAACCACAGGGAAAATAAATGAATCTTAGAATGGATGCCAAAGAACAAGTACTAATAGATGGATGCATTGCTATACTACCCACCCCAGTAAGCATAAACCATGGCTATTTGGCCCTTGAACTATGCTGGTCCAAGTTCATATATGTTTTGTTTCAAATCCATTCTGAATTCTAATGCCACAAAAAAGAATACAAGAATGTATCATTAAAATCTTCATTAGTTATATGCAGAAAAAATGGATATAAAGGTTAAAATAAATTAAGATAACCTTCATTTGTTCCTTTGGCTGTGTTTTAAAAAGGATCCCAGAAAGTTTAACTTCTATCTCTGGTTTACATATTTCATTTGGTCAGTTCCAATATACAGAAACACGTGATGTTTAAATGTCCCTAGAAGAAAAGATGAATGGGAACATGCTATCCCATGCAAAGCAGATATGGCCTGAATCACAGAGGGAGATGGCACCATATATACGCTTAGGGCAAAGTTCTGAGATATGGCCTATTACATAGAAATTGAGTGTGGGCCAAATGCAATGCTTCAGAGTCTGCCCTCCACATGTACAAGTTCCACAGAGAATACTCATGAAAAACAATTGTCCCTATACTGAACACAGGCAAATTTTTCTTGAAGTTATTACCTACCTAAACAATACAGCATACTAACTATTTTCATAGCATTTATATTGTATTAGGTACTATGAGTAATCTATGGATGACTTAAAACATATAAGAGGTGTATACACTACATGCAAATACTAAGATATCTGAAATAAGATAATCGAGTATCTGTGGATGTTGGTATCTATATGGGGGAGCCTTAGTCATATCTCTGGGATACAGAGGGGAAAACTACATTTACCTAGTCTTCTTTCATTGTTAGACAGTGAGACAGGTAGTATTGCACACCTACACTGCCCCAAGTATTCTGAAGTGGAAGACACAGTGAAAGGCTAAAATAGAAATGCAGATCAGATCTCAGAACTACAACTCTAATCTTGGTCTCTGCATTCAAATACAGAGCCATTACTCTATTGCTACATCCTCCTCATATGGCTGGCAGTTCTAATTTGACTCTGTGTCTTCATTCAGCTGCATCTTTTAAAAAGATAATCAAGTTAAATGCTAAGAAGTTATTCAACAAGGCTCTCTTATGTCCCTGAAGGAGATGATAAGTAGATAAGAGAGAAAGCTGGCAAAGCTTATTGGTCATTATCTTCCAAACATCTGCTTTAGAACCCTCTTATTCATTGATAGCATCTATTTAACTGCCCCCAGCCAGAGTGAAAAGGATGATAAAAATAGCCTTCAATCGTCCCTACCAATAACATGAGCTCATCAAAAGTAAATCAAACCAATTATCATAAAGAGTACCCTGAACATTTTTTTCTGCTGCAACCAGCAGTTCAAAGATGACTGGTAATAGAGAAACACAAGTCTCCAAAGCTATACAACAAGTTCTTACTGCAATTAAGTCACATTTACTCCTGGCCCAGTCATGCAGTAAGGGCTAACTGAACCAGAGGCTATGCAAACTGTTCTTTCAAAGTTTACCAGGAAGGAGGCTGAGAGTAAGAAGAATAACATATGTTGGGCCATCTTACTATCCTATAACATGGACGCAGCATGTCATGAACCATTAATTTACAGCCGATGTTTCTAATAGACTATGTTAAGGGTGGGAACTATGCTTTAAAAAAACAAAAACAAAAACAAAAACTGACATGGCACACGCCTTTAATCCCAGCACTCGGGAGGCAGAGCCAGGCGGATCTCTGTGAGTTCAAGGCCAGCCTAGTCTACAGAGCAAGATCCAGGACAGGCACCAAAACTACACAGAAAAACCCTGTCTTGGGGAAAAAGAAAAGAAAAGAAAAGAAAATTGATTTCCCTGCCCACACCCTCATCAGATGTATAACTTAACTGGAAATAGCAGCTAACACTTACTGCACATTTACTACATCCTATACACATTTCTGACTTCTTTTTTTAATGGATTATTTTAGTATCAGTGGCTCCCTGTGAGATGGAATCCTTCTTTTTCAAATGAGGAAGTTAAGATTACACAACAGTGGTCCAGTTTGCAGATTCTGTGGGCCTAGCCTGGTATATCTAACATAGTTAGACCCACTGACTATGTCTAAGATTTCCTATGGAACACTCCAAATCATACTCTCTATAGCTTAATGTACAGCAACACCTGATTCTAGCAAAGCCTACCCTGTGATTAAATTAGGATGTGAATACGAGTGATTTCCCCTTAACCCTCAAGACAACACCCATCGTGATAGTTCCTGCCATTCTGGCTTTGCACAAACTGCTTATTACTTCTTCCTAGAATTACCTGTTATCCTTTAGACCCTAACTCCAATAAAACCTCCAAGAAATTCACTTCCTCCTGTTGTCCCCAAGATGAAAACATCTTGTCTTTTGTGTAGTTTCTGCACCACATGCATGCAAGTATCATTTGTTTATGTCGCTTTTTCCTGTCTAGGATGCAGATTCTTTAAATGGAGACACCCCTTATCTCTATGCTCCCACACTAAGTCTGGTGTTTGCTGTTATCAGTTCCTCTACCGTAGAAGAAGAAAACCCACTATTTGCTTTACTTTCCAGGACAGTAGAGTGTCGTATATAAGTGAGTGGGACAGAGAGTGCAGGCAAAGTCTTGGAAAAGAATTCCAAGATAACTCGTGTTTTGTCCAAATATACTCATGGCCAGACTCTGAAGCACAGAGCAACAGTGAAGGATTCTTTGTAGAGCTGCAGCTGAGAAGCTCTGTTTTGCAGATGATGTTGTTCTCAGGCAGGAAGAACTTTGTGCCTCAGTACCATCTGCTACTTCATGGCAAGCCTCCCTATGATAAGTCTTATTTGCAAGACACAGAGATTTTACAGTCATCACAAAGCACTCACACAGAGACGTTCTTCCTTAGCAGCAGCAGACAACTGTGTGCCCATCTAAAAGCTTAGTCTCTTCCTGTAGGTAACTCGCACTTTCTCATGATAGATTTAGAAACAAAACTCAATAGAAATGAACTTTTCTCAGAAATGATGAAAGTTTTTGCTCTTTCTAAACTGAGTTGATATCACAGATGAGCAATGGTCTTCTGCAAAGAAAAGAAAGGGGGTAAAGAAAACGAGAGGCTCCAACTCACTTTATTTCTGATCATTCCTCAGACAGAAGCAGCATCAGAATATCAACACTATCATTAGGCTGTACTCACTCTAAACTTTGACTGGGAGTAACAAAATTCCACCTGAAAATGCCCCGTTATAATGAGGAAGATATTATTTCATACCTCAAGAAGGCTCAAAGCAAAGACTCTGGAGACAGTTCATTCAGATGCAACAGAAAGTCATCAAAGGAACAGGGCTTTCTGTCCTCCTAGGAAATCCACATTAAATTTACACAAAGCGCCCTCACAGAAAGTACCAAAGGCTGAAGAAAAATAGTTTTATATGTGTGTGTGTGTGAATATATATATATATATATATATATGCATATATGTGTGTATTTCTGTGTATGAAGAGAGAGAAAGAGGGGCAAGAAAGTGAGAGAATGAGGTCAAGGAAGAGAGAGATGAAACATTTCCAAAATGGACCTTACATCTCTCAGACTGGCCTGACATATCACGGTCCGTAAGTTAGAATGTTTCCTAATGAAAGCAATGGGATAATGGAAAAGGAACATCATTACTGACCAATCAACTGACCCTAGTACTTAAGAGAAACCCAGTCTGCCCTCCCCACAAACAGTAATAGGGCCTGATATCTAAATGACACCCAGGGTCTGGTATGGATAGAAGGTCGCTAGAGAAATGCCTCTAGTGGTAACCAGTAGTGCTGCTCAGCTGTGCCTTTCCTATAAAGAGTCTAGAACCAGCAAACCATACACCAACAGTAGGACTTTCAAAGGCCTGGTTGAATATTTCTGAAATAAATAATAAAATCCTGGTTGGTGCCTAAAATAGAAAACTTAGCACTAAAACTTTTAAAATAACTTATTTAAATTAATTTAAATTTTGCTGATGAATTACCAAATTTATATCCATATATTCATGGATAAAATGCAAGTGTATCATTCCTTTAATGAAAAATTTTCCCATTTGCTTCTTTTATCAATATTTTACTTGGCAAGCATGCTATATTCCCCAAGACCTCACTGTAAACACATTTAAAATATTAGCAAACTTGAAGGTTTGTAAAGAATAAATGGATAAAAACTCTCATGATTATCATTCAAAGAATTGAACACCTAGACTGGATGACTAAATATTTGCATATGACTTTTCAGAACCCAAAAGCAATTCTGAATTTATATATAGAACATTGCTGCTGATATGCAAATTTTTAGCATATCTGTTCACCAAAGTAGGTTTAAAAATAAAAAGAATATATAACTATTTTCCCCAAAAGAGGGACTGGAAAATTGGAGTTGATACTGTCCATTACAAAGCAAATATTGAAGCCGGGCGGTGGTGGCGCACGCCTTTAACCCCAGCACTCAGGAGGCAGAGCCAGGCGGATCTCTGTGAGTTCAAGGCCAGCCTGGGCTACAGAGTGAGTTCCAGGAAAGGCGCAAAGCTACACAGAGAAACACTGTCTCCAAACAAACAAACAAAAGTAGCAACAAAGCAAATATTTAAATAACCAATAAAGAAACAATAAATAAAAAGTGAAAGAATTTTAAAGCAAAGCCTACTTATTTATAAGCCAGTTTAACTGAATGGCTATTCTACACTTTACAAATGGTCTAAACTGTAAGCCATATATACCCTCCTATCATATTGGGGGTGGGGAACATCATTAAATGTAGGCTTTCCAGACAAATTTTTCATGCCACAACACATTATTGTAGCATTGATTTATGCCTTAATTTCTCTTATACAAAGTTCAATCAAAAAACCTCATTTACACCCTAAAGATACCTATGAGCCAGGTATGTTGGCTCATGTCATAATTGCAGCATGTAGAAATCTGAGGTTGGAGGACTGCAGCAAGTTGAAGGTCAGCCTGGGATACTCAGTGAGTGTCAGGTAAGCCTGGCATACAGCGTGACAGCCCATCTCAAACAAAAACAAAACAAATGATACATATTTTTATTAATAAATTATAGGATAACTCCTTTATTTACATAATAATGAATAAATAACACCTTGACACTTAATGAAAAATTCTTAACTGTTACAAATTCCTAAAATATATGTCTAGATTTGTGAAATTTGGTTGTAAATTAAGGTAGAGAAATGTGTAACATAGAAAAGCAATATATTTATAGTTACAAAGATAATTTAACATCAAAGTGAATAGTATAAGGAATTATGTGAAGATTATAAAATGTCCAAATTTAGGAAAATTTTGTATAATTCAAAAGATGTCTATGTTGCTTATGATATCTCCCTGATGACACTCCCCACAAAAATGGCAGGTATTCTACAATAGCAATGACAAATTCTGTGGGGTCTTGGTGGTAAGGGCTTCTGCTTTGTAAAACATCCTTCTCTAGGCTAATATATAAATTCACCAGCCCCTTCAACTGTATGCCAGTATAGCATTAAGTTCATAGCCTATTCCTCCAACAGGACATATCAAATAGTAACTGCTCCCATTACTAGGAATTGAGTACAGCAAATACAAAGTAAGTGAAAAAGAAAGTAGATAAGATACCCGGATGGTTGTGGAATGGAGAGAATCAAGAAGGAGATGAATAGGAGTATGTGATATGATGTTAGACTAGAATTTCTATCTCTAAAGGGTATATATCAGGAGAGTGGCCAATGATGTTCTGGAAGTAGATCAAGTCATTCAGTAGTTCCTCAGGCCTGTGAGAGGCCCTGCCCTCGATCCCAGTACCACAAACACAAAGACAGAAAAACAAACAAAACCATCTTAGTCCTGAGGTAAAAAGATTTAACAATGCTCACATATTACAAAAACATTTTTCATTGAGATGTAATATGGTATAGTTAAATCACAGTTAACTTTCCTAGGAAAAAGAAATCATTACCTCCTTTCAGCACTTAGAAGCACAGAAATTCCATAACACATCAAGTACAACATCTCCCTCATATAATGTTTTAAAAAATATTACTACATCAGTCAACAGCATTCTAACTGTACATAAACAGGAAAACTTTAAAGCAAGAGCTGATTCATATTTTAAAGAATTGTTACCGTTTAATGTTAATTCAAGTACCTAATAATTGAACAGTTCAGCAAATATTTACTGCAAACTTACTATAAGCTCAGAACTCTAACAAGGAGACAAAAAAGAAACTCATCTAGACTTCAATTTCTGTTGAAACATATTTTGGGAAAATATATCCTCTTTTCTAATATATTATAAAAATAAATTGATATATTTTGAAAGGAGTGTTCAAATGCAGTTATGAATGAAGAAAGCAGATTTTTTTTCTTCCTGTGATCTTGGTTTTTAAAATGGTACACTTTAGCCAACAGTCATGGCTGCCAAAAATTAGATGACTAATTTAAAGCCAGCTCAGTTGTATATATATATAAACACATAAATGCTTTCATGCACTTAGGAGACATAGATGAGCTTCCCTGGCCACCTAATAAAGAGTGTATGTTCACTGGAGCACATGTTTTCAAATTGTGCTACAAGTCAATACAAAAACATTAATTCTGGCTCAGTGGTAGTGGCGCATGCCTTTAGTCCCAGGATTCAGAAGGCAGAGGCAGGTGGATCTCTATGAGTTTAAGGCCAACCATAGTCTACAGAGTGAGTTCCAGGACAGCTAGAACTGCAACACAGAGAAACTCTGTCTTGAAAAACAAAACCAAAAAAAAAAAAAAAAAAAGACTGATTCTCTTAAATTAATCATTATAAAAATTTAACAAAGTTAGATTATATCTGAATGTTATTAAATAGTTGTCATTTTTGGAAAGAAAGAGGAAAACAACAGAGGGAGGGAGGAAAGGAAGAGCATTCCATGACTCACCAACCCAAAAAAGGAACGTGCAACCCTACACAAAATCACATTGCTACTGACCTTCTCCACGCACCTCATCCAAACCTTAAGATTAATTTAGTCATAATTTATTATCAAACTTTATGTTTTGCAGACACAGAATTTTTAACATAGTTGATTTGTCTTTGCTTTTCATACATTTCTTACTAATATAGAATATGGCACTGATTACCACTACTGTTACTATAATTTTGTTTTTCAAGATTCTGACAACCCTGTTGCCTTTATTTCTGGAGAATGGTAAAGGGAAAAGAAAAAAGTATCCCCTTATATTTGAGGAGTAGCAACAATGGAGCAACCATTTTAAACCTCTGGGTTCCTCTGACCCATAAGGGAAAACTTCATTGCTTGAAGAGCAAAGGACTGTTCATTTTTTGCTGAGATAAAAGAATAATGAACATATTATTTATTGTTATTGCCATTTGCCAGCACTGGGACTTAACCCAGACCCAGTGCCTCTTGTTAATTAGGCTGACTGCCTGCTACTGGCCTCTATACTCAGTCCTCTTTTTCTGTTTATTTTTTCATTTTGAGATAGCATATCAACAAGTATTCTAGTCTGGACAAGAACTTGTGATCTTCTTGCTTCAGCCTTCTCAGTAGCTAGGATTACAAGACTGTATCAAAGTCCAGCTTCCATGATTACTTGCTTAATATTTAAAATATCTTATTGTATTTGTGTTTTGTCTGCATATACGTCTATGCATCACATGAGTGCCGTGTCCTCAGAAGCCAGAGGATGGCATCAGATCCATTGGACCAGGAGTTGTAGACAGTTGTAAGCAGCCATGTTGATGCTGGGAGTCAAACCAGAGTCCTCTGGAAAATTAGACAGTGCTCTTAAACATTGAGTCTTCTCTCTAGCCCTACTATCACATTTTTAAATAAGTATTTTTATACTGTACTTAATTGTACAAGTTTTATCAATTGGTATTTCCTAATTTACCTACTCCTGACAGAATCTGATATTGTTAGAAGAATCCAATTTAAAAGATTTACTAAAGGGATGTGGAAGCTTTATTAAACCTTATCTAATGAATCTGTATGATAGAAATTTACAAAATTTAATTCACTAAATAAAAATTATGTGTCTGAATGAACATTTTTACTATCTTGTTTTAAAATATATTATTCAAAATAAAATTAATTAGATCTTTTATACATCAAGTTTCTGAATTGATAATTTCCCCAGTCTCCTTTAGGACTTTATATCTAAATTGATTTAATTTTTAGAGCTTTTTCCACAAAAAAGCAACTCTTAATTTTTGGTCCAAATTTTATTCAGATAATAGTTATAAACAAGGTTTACAGCAAATCCAAATCTGTGCACTCTAGTGATGCTTTCCTGCCACCTGAGCCTTTCTTCCATATGAGCATTTTAAACTGAGCAAAGGTACCACCAGAACCATGCTGATGTCATCTCACCATCCATCTATATTACATTCCAAAGCCTCTCAAATTTGAGGCCTTTTATTTTTTTATGAATTCATTTATGAATGTATTAGATAGAACTCAAAAACTTAGGTCATGCACTAACTATACTCAACCAAAGGATCTCACACAGATGGTAAAACCATGTCCTTTGTGAGCTACATTGTTGTTAGATTTTCTTTTACTCTAGCCCCACGTTGGAATGCCAAAATGTTGTTGGTTGTTTTTGCTCTTTTGGGGGGCCTGCCACCCAGCTCCCAAATAAATCACACATAGAGTCTTATTCTTTTTTTAAATTTATTTAAGAATTTTTTATTCATTTTACATATCAAACACATATCCCCCTCTCATCCCTCCTCCTGCTCCTCCCCAATCTTCTCCCCCACCCCACCCCCATCTCCTCCTCCAAAAGGGTAAGGGCTCCCATGGGGAGTCAGCAAAGCCTGGTACATTCAGTTGAGGTAGGGCCAAGCCCCTCCCCGCTGCATCAAGGTTGAGCAAGGCATCCAGTAACTGATGGAAGCAGATGCAGGGATCCACACCAAGCACCAGGCCAAGCTCCAGGAGTCCAGTAGAAGAAGGGAAGAGGGATTATATGAGCAAGGGGCATAAAGATCATGATGGGAAAATCTACAGAGACAACTGAACCAAGCTTGTAGGAACTCATGAACTTTAGACTGACAGCTGTGGAACCTGCATGGTACCAGACTAGGCCCTCTGCATACGGGAAACAGTTGTGTAGCTTGGTCTGTTTAAGGGGCCCCTGGCACTGGGAACAAGATCAACCCTGGTGCATGAGCTGGCTTTCTGGAGCCCATTACCTATGGTGGGATGCCTTGTGGAGGCTTATTCTTAATTATAAAAGCCTGGCCTTAGCCAGCTTTACTTAAATTATCCTGTCCAGCTTTTGCCTTTGTGCTTTTACCATTCTCTAATTCTGTATATCTTTCATCATTTCTTACTCTGTGGCTTGCAGCATAGTTTGGTGGCTGGCCCCTGATGTCCTCCTCCTTCTCTGGCTCCTAGATCTTTCTCTCCCAGATTTCTCCCTGTATATACTTTCTCAGCCTGCCAGCCCTACCTATCCTTTCTCCTGCCTTGCTATTCAGCTCTTTATTAGACCATCAGATGTTTTAGACAGGCAAAGTAACACATCTGCACAGAGTTAAACAAATGCAACACAATAAACTAAATATTATAATAATTAAATAATATTCCCCAACACTACATGACACTTAGTAACATTACACTGTATTTGGGAATCAGTGAAACGAAGGATGTTGAAAAGTACCAGGGCTCAAAATTTTCCATAAACATGAACTTGCCAGATGACATAGACAAGACTAGTTCAAAAGATTATTAGATCAGGAGAATTTCTATTACATATTAATGAATCTCCAGATGTTGAAAGCCAATTTTATTTTGAATTAAAATTTAAATCCCTGGAGATTAATGCCTTTACTGTTTGCCAACATGGTATTTGCAAGGAAATAAATTACGGATAACAGTAGTTTAAGAAAATGTGGAAACATCACTAGGACATTATATAAACATGTTTTGTCCTGGAGGGAATATGTAAAGACATTAACATGAAAAGCTTGTTCAGAAAACATTGTAATTAAAATAGCACATGGTTTTGTTCCAAAAAAAGCCTTCCTATGTGGAAGTCTGCCTCAATCCCATATTAAATTATGATAGAATAATGAATATACTAAAATCCAAGTTGTTACTGTCCCATCTGTTTTCGGTGTTTTGTGAAGAAATGAGATAGAGTGTCACTTGTTATTCTTCCTACCACAGCATATCAAGGATACCGAAAAGAGATTAAAGGATTGGAGAGTTGGTTCAGCAGCTAACAAAGAGTATTTGTTGCTCTTACAGAGGACCCAGGATCAGTTCTCAGCACCCCTATGGTGGCTTACACCAGTTCATAACTCCAGTTCCAGAGGATTTTACCCCAGGCAAGCACATGAGGCACATACAAACATGCATGCAAAACATTCATCTACACCAGGTGGTGGTGGCACACACCTTTAATCCCAGCACTCGGGAGGCAGAGCCAGGCAGATCTCTGTGAATTCGAGGCCAGCCTGGGCTACAGAATGAGTTCCAGGAAAGGCGCAAAGCTACACAGAGAAACCCTGTCTCGAAAAACCAAAAAACAAACAAACTAACAAAAAAAAAAATTCATCTACATAAAATAAAATATATAAGATTTTAAAAAAGAAAGAAAAATGCCTAAGCTTATGAAAGAGTATGGAAATTACTGAAAGGTGACTCATTAGAACCAAAAATATCTTATTTTCATCTCTTGGATTGATGGGTGAGTTACTAACTTCAAAAGGAGATTATTGAATCAGAAATGGTGGCACATGCCTATGATCCCAACCCTTGAGAGATGGTAGCAAGAGAATCAGTCCTTCAGTCAGCGTTGGTTACATGTTGAATTTAAGTCCAGACTGGGCTACATGAAACCTTGTCTCAATGAAACAAAACAAACCAAAAATTTGAGTGAAGGACTAACGATAACGGGTACTTCAGAATGATCTAACCCAACATCACAAAAGCTTCATGAATACATGCTAACATATACAGGCAAGAGTAATGGATTTGAAAGAACAATCGAACACAGGTAAAATGCTAAAACAAAGGGTAATGTTATTTATTTATTTAATTTTTACTACAATACTGTGAAACAACATCTAAGTATGCAATTATTTTTAATATGGAAAAGCTCAATTCAATTAAAAAGGATTTGTGTTGTGAAATGAAATACATACACATTTGTTAGAAAGGTATGAAATGTTAGATTTAAGCAATTTAAAGTTAAAGAAAATGAAGAGACATTGAATTGATAAGCATTTATAATCTTAATATATGAATAAATTTCCAAATACTTCACCATGACATGATCATAAGTACTGTAAGGAAAATGGCTTGAATTCTTTCATTAAACTCTCTACAAACACTAGTTGCCCTCGGTTTAAGCCCTAAGAGGATTAGACAGGTTTTGTCCTATTCTACAACTCCAGGAACATCTTTGCCATTGCACACTTGTGAAGGACACTCCCTCGAAAGTACCGGTGTCCTGTGTGCCTGTGTTGGGAGAGTGCTGACAGTGGACAAAAGGCAACATTTTGAACACCTTTTCTCCAGAAGTCCTATACAACACCAGGGTGATGTAATGACCCTCACTGGGATACACTGGCATGGTTCAGACTTAGTTCCAGGTGTAGTGCTTTGGATAATTTTGTTATAGCTTTTGTTATAACATGAAGGACTACCTAAAATTTGAAATGTTACTGAATAGTGATATTATAGCATCTGATAGCAATATTTTGTTGAGACATTTGATTGGTAGTTGAATTTTATAAAAACAAAACAAAATCTACTAACAATAATTACACACTTGTGAACTAAGAGAAATGGATTGAGGGGGAAAAAAAGCATAGTAACTATCCCCTTGATACTACTTGTGCGATGTTTTATTCTAAAATAAAGAGAAAGCTGTGGCTGCAGCGATAGATCAGCAGGGAAAGGATTCCTAGGCAAGCAGAAGGACCCGAGTTCCATCCTCAGGACTATGCAAAACTGAAAGGTCTGGCATGGTAACCAGCACTTAAACCCCAGTGCAAAGGAAGCACAGGCAGGAGGCTATGGCCAGCCTAGCTCAGTCACTAAGCCCAACAGGAAGACCTTATCTTGAAAAGTACAAGGCAGTGGGCTCCTGAGGAGTGAAGACCTTTGACCTCCACATGCATAAGCATACACATGCACGTACACATGCATACACACAAACACATGCATAAACACACAAATTAATTTTAAAAATACAAAGCTGTAAAAGGCTGGCTGTTTTCTTGTGGATATTTGCATAGTTCAAAGCAAACACTGATCAGATGATGCGTGAGTCTATCATGCATGCACAGCTAGGATTTCCAAAATAATTCCATTTTTTTCCTACCTAAAATACCACATATATTTTAAAAACCAACATCATTTGACAA
Organism: Peromyscus eremicus; assembly: GCF_949786415.1. Classification (NCBI taxonomy): domain Eukaryota; kingdom Metazoa; phylum Chordata; class Mammalia; order Rodentia; family Cricetidae; genus Peromyscus; species Peromyscus eremicus. The sequence goes on from NC_081418.1 coordinate 35,531,267, forward strand.
AATGACCTTCACTGTCTAATATGTTCCTAGAAAAATATCAAATCCATTATTAGAAAAAAAACAAAGGCCAAGAAAAGCTGCACCCTTTATGGTTCATTAATAACTTCCTTATAAATTTTAGATATTATCATGAATTAACATTTTAGTTTTTCATATATGTGTATTACCATCCCATTCCCATGGAATTATGTTTCTTTGGCTGAAAATTGCCAAGCCTTATTCATTTTTATATTGCCTACAGGTTTCAAATAAATGAGTTTCTTGGCTCCTTTGGGTGTTACAAGCCCAGCTTGCAGAACAAGAAGGGGTAAGGTTGAAAATAAAGCAAACTTCTAAAAAGTTGAGGCAAAAAAACCAATAGACGTGTTGCAATCATTCATATTAGAACAATAACCGAATGCTGCATGTATCCTGAAACCAGAGTTAAAAGGAAGCAGAGAAGGCTTGTGATTGCTGTAAAACAAAACAGTGTGGCCTCACAGTTGTTGTAAAGCAGCAGGGCTATAAGGTAAAAGGAAATTGTGGGGATGTATTCCAAATGATAAAATTAAAAGTCTCATTCGGGTATCACACACATGAACCCTAGCATTCATCCCCTTAAAATGTACACTGCTGGAGCTTAAAGGATCTTAGTAAATTAGACACACAGCAATGTGGGCAAAGGCCACTGGAACCCCGAGGAAAGGGGGATTTGAATATGTTAACTGACCTTTCCCTAAGCAGTTTCCAAAGCTGATGCTAAGCACTAGTGAAGGTGCTGTGGACATCGCTATATGTAAATAAACTCTGATTGGCCAATAGCCAGACAGGAAGTATAGGCGGGACTAACAGAGAAGAGAATTGAGGGAACAGGAAGGGAAGAGAAAGACTGCCTGGAGCCGCCGCCAGGAGAAGGAAGATGTAAGGTACCAGTAAGCCATGAGCCATGTGGCAAAGTAAAGATTAATAGAAATGGGCTAAATATAAGAGTAAGAGCTAGACAGTGACAGGCCTGAGCTAATGGCCAAGCAGTTTAAATAATGTAAGAGTTTGTGTGTTTATTTTATAAGTGGGCTCTGGGACTGGCGGGACTTGGTGGAAGGAGCTGGAGAGAAATTCTCCAGCTACATGAAGGTCATTCAAATATTTTCCTATCAGGAAAGTCTCTGGGACCAAAGTGCACTGCACCACTGCTTCAGAAACAAACCTTGATCAACAGGATGTGTATTGAGGGAGGGGGTGGGGGCAAGAACCACCACAAATAAATAAAAGCACCAGGGTTAATATGTTTTAAAAGTGCATTTGTTTAGAAGAGTCTCTGTGTCGGTTTCTGTCTGCCTCCCCATACACGCCACATGTTGCTCCCTCACCCCCAGTGGAAACTAAAAATACTGGGGTAATTTGTTTCAGAAGAAAAAAAAATCTATAGGTTCTTAAAGGAAAATAACCTTTAGGTAGATAGTTTCAGAGCAGGGAACTTTGTCTCCATGAAGCTAATAAATGAATGAATGAATGAATGGTCAGTCTTGTTCTAAATGGAGACATCTGTGGTTTAAGGAAGGAGCCTTGACACGTGGGTCTTGTTCCTTCTGCCTACCTCACTGGTAACTCTAAGCAACTGCCAGAGAACTAGAAGTCAGTGGTAGGATAAAATCACAAGGGCCTCTTTTATTAAAAAGGAGCACACTTCTTTGGGGGGGATTAATTTTTTTATTAAGAAATTTCTTATTCATTTTACATACCAATCACAGATCCCCCTCTCTTCCTGCATCCAGCCCTCCCAAGCTTCCCCCCAAAACCCACCCCCGGTTCCCTCCAGCAGTCCAGCCAAAGAAAGGGAAGAGGGATTCTATGAGCAAGGGGCATTAAGATCATGATGGGGAAACCTACAGAGACAAAACCAAGCTAGTGGGAACTCATGAACTTTAGACCAACAGCTGTCAAGCCTCCACAGGACTGGACTAGGCCCTCTGCATAAGTGAGACAGTTATGTAGCTTGATCCACTTAAGGGGTCCCTGACAGTAGAATCAGGATCTATCCCTGGTGCATGAGCTGGTTTTTTTGAGCCCATTACCTATGTGGGAACACCTTGCACAGCCTTGATGCAAGGGGAGGGGATTGGACCTGCCTCATTTGAAAGTACCAATCTCTGCTGACTCCCCATGGGAGGCCTTACCTTTTGGGAGCACACTTTTACAAGGAGTGAATGAGGTGTTAGCAGGCAGAAGGCAGGACAGAAGACATAAAGCAAAGTATGTATGTGTCGATATCCAGTTGAGAGAAGACATGGAACACTATTTTAATAAAGCTACATCTATTTTCTAACCTCTCCAAAGTGCAAATAGAAAATGCTGCCAACTTTTTACATTTTATTGAGCCCAATAAATAACCTTGGAATACAACACAGGTAATGTTTCTGAATTTTTGGAAATTGTTCAGGGTTTCAAGCAAAAAAATGTTTTGGAAACTTCTGAAAAACTATGTCAAAGAGCTTAATTTCACTAGACTACATAGTGATCACAGTGATTTATGAAAAATGTAATGATTTTAACAGATTAACTCAGTAGCATGAAGAAATGGGATGGTAGGGATAAAGAGATCTTTCTGGCCCAGGCCTCTATTAATCCAATTGTCACTATTTCTGAAGAAAGCCACTTATCATCATAATTTGATTTTAATATTACATTATCTAATTCTATTCAAATCATAATGTAAATGCTTAAATCCTGTGAGCAAAGGAAGGATCAAAATCTAAAGGATTAATACCTTAAAATAAAAACCAAACTACAGCTCATAAAAACCTTTATTAAATTAATTCAGTCACAATTCTGCATTATGTGGCCATATATACATATCATATGTATACAGGTAAATATAATGAATATGCCTATACACAGATGTACATAAGCATTATGTACTGTATAATTAGTAAAGTATATAATTATCTATAACTAACTATATATATATATAACAAATTATTAAACACTGTATAATTAACTGAGTAAACAAATAAATGACATTAGCTTTAGGAAATATAAGAAAATATAATTACATCACACCATAATGTTACTATAGTTATAAATGCATAAATGTATATGTATGCACACATATATAATGTAATTATTTGTAGATATACTAGACTAATAATTAAGTTTCCACTTTTAGTAGATTGTACTAAAAGTGTACACATTAAGTTGTACTCATTTATCATATCTCAGGTGTTCTAAAATAAACTTACTAGTTTATTTTACTCTCTTACTAGAGAGAGACCAATGAGAATCAGTAGCATTGCCAAGCATGCACACACATGGCCTTCAAGTCTACACTACAAAAAGAGAGAAGCCGTGTGAAATGGTACACTCCTGTAACCTCTAATTCTAGTACTCAGGAGGCTGAAACAGGAGGACCATCACAAATTGAAGACCAGCCTGGGCTATACAGCAAGACTGTCTTAAGTAAAAGGGAGAAAGGGAGGAAGGGAAGATGGAGCAGGGGAACATAGGTAGAGAGGGGGGGGCAAAAGGAATAGAATAACAATGACATTTTGAAAACTGGAGAAAAATGGACAACTGTTACCATACCATGACTTTTCCAAAAGCCAGATCCTCATCTGATAAATAAACACCAATGCTGATCAGCACCAAAGTATCACTAAACCTCACAAATGGCCAGTTTCAACAATCTGTGATACCATGTGGCACAGGAATGAACAAAAACGAGGAAGTACTACTGAGAAGTGTTATGCAACACACGTTTATACTCTTACCCATCTTTACACTGCAGGGCACCTACTCATCACTGCTCAGGCAAAGACAAAGTCTTCCTCTCTGGGAAAGATAAACACTCATCTGTAAGGCCCAGACATAACAGAAGCAGGATATTATACAGGAAACCAAATAAATAGGTATAATTAATAGCAAACATGGAGTGTATTCTACCATTCACTCCTGGAGCACCACTGTCAGAGAAGTACTGCTCATCTCTAAGGAACCATATCAAGCCAATGTAAAAACACTAAAATAAACCTAATGGTGGGTTTCCCTAGAACAGCTCAGCTGGATTTCTAATCAACAAGCCCCATCTACATGTTGAGTACTTCCAAATAGTGTTTAATCACCTTATTCTTAAAAAAAAAAAAAAGTACATAGAATCAGTATGGCCTGAGAAGCGAGAACAGCTTATAACACAAAAGTTAAAAAAAATAAATAAATAAAATAAAAAACAGAAAAAGGCAATTTAGAAGAAACAGAAGAAGCAGGGAGACCCAAACAATGATGATTTCTACTGTCCTTGACAGTATCCACAAGCAAAACATGAAAAACAAGAAGTATATCACAAGACAAGAATCCAGAGAATTAAAGTACACAATGAAAACAGTAAAAATTAAAAGAAATTCTCCCAAAGTAGAGAAAAATAGGTAAGGAAAATAAAAGTGAGGGGGGAAAAAAGATGGCTAGGAAATCAGATGACAAAGGCTTGAGGGGAAATAACTAATTCAATTACAGCACTAGATGGATATCATTGAGAAATATGAGCCACCTACAATTAGAATAACAAAAATAGTTTTCTTGAGTTGGAGAGACAGACAGCTCAGCATTTAAGAGCGCATAATGTTCTTCCAGAGGACCCAAGGTCAGGATGTTCTAAGCACTTCCCTTAGGGTCCTCCTGTTTGGCATTTGTCACCTGCTCAACCCTCTACACTGATGTCTGCCTTATAACACAAAAGTTACTCCTCAAGATGCCTTCTCTGGTCTCTAAAGTTGAAGATCCTTGTGTGTTCCCACATATTGCTATTCGTGTACCATTCACAGAAGATAGCACCCTCAACTCCCTGTTTTGTCTCTTTCATTTGGAAACAGGATCTTGATTAGAATGACTCTATCCTATTTATAATTGTATCCTTGGCAACCAGTACAGTAATCATCATTACATAAACATTTAACTAATAAGTGCATTTGTTCATTAATTTGAGTAGCATTTATTTAGCACCTGCAGGGCACAAGGCACCTTTCTGGGCATCAAAAACATGACGATAAAGAGAACAGACAGCCTGCTTTTACAGAGTTTGCGTTTCTAGAGGAAAGGATAGAACGACACACGCAAATCAAGCAGTAATACAAGACTGGTGCCCTATTTTTCTTTTCAGTTGCTGTAATAAATACCATAACCAAAAGAACTTGGGGAAGAGGAATGGATTTACTTGGTTTACATTTCCACATTTCCAGGTCACAATCCATAGTCGAAAGAAGTCAGGGCAGGAACTTGAGGCAGGAACTAAAGCAGAAACCACGGAGGAATGCTGCATTTTGGTTTGCTTCCTCTGGCTTGTTCACTTATCTTTCTTATACACCTTGGGGCTATCTACCTAGACATGACACCCTCCACAGTGGACTGGGGCATCCTCCATCAACTAGCAAATAAGAAAATAACTCACAGACACGGCCACAAGACAATCTTATCTGGGCAATTCTTATATTCAAGTTCTATCTTCACAGATGAACCTAGGTTTCTGTCAAGTTGACAACGGTGCTTGGTGTCATAAAGCAGCATAAATCAGGGCAAAGACAATACAAGGCAAAGGACAGGATAGAATGCTGTTCTAGACAGAAAGAACTCTTAAGAAATTGGAGATGGGACCAAGTAACAGTAAGTCATGCAAATGATGTGTATGAGAAGAATAAAGGACAAATTCCTTCCTGATTTCTCAGCTTCTCACCTGCCAAAAGCATGGCATGTGTATTCTACCCTCCCTTCATGCTCTCAGCATCTGACGCAGCCCAAGTACCTGCACTCCTGCATGCAAGATGATGACAGTGATAGCCCACCACAGCAAATCAGGAAAACCCTTTGTCACAGAGCAGGCTGTCCTCCTATTTGGTCAATGCTGACTCCTTTCTGCTGACGAGCCCAAACTCCACCAAAATTTTGTATCTCCAGGAAGCTGGCCCGTCTTATTTCTACACTTGCTCTATCAAAGGCACTCTCTCAGTAATGTTGAAAGTATGGCTGGAATCTCAATAAATACTTGATGAGAGCATGGATGTATGATCGACCACTGGGGGATAGCAGAAGCACTAGGAACATCCAGGCTCTCTGCAGATGAACCATGTAAATGAAATACAGACTCATTGAATCAACAAAACCCACTGCTAGGGTATTTTATTCATCTCTGTTGAAGATTGAGTAGACAAAGTCCAGCCAGATATGGGGCATTTCCAAGATCACAAAGAGCTGGGTGGTTTTTCAGCCAACAGGCAAATCTTAGGTCTCTTAGATTTCTAAAGTCAGTTCCTCTATCTATTGAGTCTGCAAAGAGACAACAGATAGAAAGCTATATTTTAATTATTTGAACCATAGCCCTCTATCTATAAAGTAACTGGCATTCATATGCAATTTCTTTACATTGATTTTTAAAATTTCTATACCTCTAGGGCCAATGAGATGGTTCGGGTTCTGCCTGAGTGTTATTTGCCATCTATTAAAATAAGCTTCTCTGATGAAGACTGAGTACCAATAATTCATTGAGAGTCATTTTATTGCTATCTGAGTGACAAGGTATCACTTGTCACTAAGCCTGATGACCTGAGTATGACCCTTGGAACAAAAGAAATGACTCCTGCAAATTATCTACTTATCTCCACAGCATGTCCTGCTTTCCCCAACAAACCAAATACATGCAATATAAATTTTAAAAACAATTTCAACAACTCTAATAATCATTTTTCCAATGAGCTATTGAGTTCACCCCCCTGGGAGGGGGGACAAAATTCGATACTGCTACAGAGCCCTAAAGACCATGTTCACTGGATCACTGGGTAGGAAACAGAGGACAATTGTTTATTCTGCCTCCCTTTCAACACATGAAGGGCTCCATGCAGGAGAGCATGCCATTTCACGCCAAAATTACTTTGAAATGCCATCGTGCTAACACCTAAGAAAAGGTGTTAGTAAGGGTGTATACCATGGGGAAGGACAATAAAGCTCAGACAAGGGCTATTTCCAAAGCTTTTAATACAACTACAGAAGGCAGACATGTGGGAAAATGTGCATGAGCACATGATGGCATCCTAGCTGTCAGAATGAGGAGTGGCAGGCAACAGTTTACACCCTGTAGCAGAACTGAAATCAAACTCCAGCTCTCCCATCCACCTGTTCCTGGGAAAATAATACAAATTCTTCAATTCTCTACAGCTTTGTTTCCCATGTGTAAAGTATTATGGCAATACTGATTCTGTAGGACTGATGAGAATGAAATGAATTAATACATATAAAAAGGACAGATTTTTTTTAAAGGACCAGCACTGGATTAACTACTTAATTTTTAAAAAGTCATTAGCCCCTGTATGCTTTAAGGAGGGTCAGGAGGACACTGCCTGCCAAAGCCACTGTTAGTACAAATGCACATTGTTTGTAACAGATACTTCCAGATATTTCACTTGAGTTTGTAAATACACATTTTAAGCAATTCCCCACCAGAGAATTAAAAAATCGTCCTTTCAGAACACTTCCTAGGTTTTAGACACAAAGCTGAGAAGTATTTTTTCTTACATAATCCTTAAAATTCTCTGAAGTCCACTTTAGCAGTATCAGGAATGGATTGATTCCATATTACAGAGTGGGCCTTATCTAATCAAAAAGTGGCCAAGAACCTGAGATTAGAGAGGTCATAAACTCTAGAATAAAATCTACTATTATTAGTCTGCTAAGTAAGTATAGCAAATAAATTACTCTCAATGAATTATTGTTAATCAGTCTTCATCAGAGAAGCTTATTTCAATAGATGGCAATTAACAAAAGGTCCATAACTGGACAGTGTGCAGAGAGTGGAAGAACTGGAGCCCTAAATGGGATGTCTTTATCAAACCCCTCCCCTGAAGGCTTGGGGATCTAGGCAAGAAGAAGCAGAAAGACCATAAGAACCAGAAGTGGTGAATGATTTCAAGGAAACATGGTCTTCCAGACACAATAGGACTGATAAACATATGAGTCACAAAGACTGTGACAACACACATAAGATCTGCACAAGTTCAAGCCAGATAGAATCCTAGCAACTAAGCAGTGACACAAAATCCTACCCCTAACCAGCAAGCTATTTGCAAAAGATGCCTGCTGGGAAAGGGGAAATAAATCCATTTCCTCCAACTGAATGACTCTGGCTACATCAACCATCTCCAAGGCAGGCCCTCATGCCCCAAAGCAGTTGCCCAACACAAAATGGACCCCATGGTATTTCTGCACTTTTTTTTAAATTAAAGAATGTCTTTTATTCATTTTACATACCAATTACAAATCCCCCTGTACTCCCTCCTCCCTCCCCTCCCACCTTTACCCCTTAATCCAACCCCCATTTCCTTCTCACAAAAGGCAAGGTCTCCCATGGGGTGTCTGCAGAGCCTAGTACATTCAGCAGAGGCAGGTCCAAGCCCCTCCCCCTGCATCAAGGCTGTGCAAGCCCATACATAGGTAATGGGCTCCAAAAAGCCAGTTTATGCACCAGGGATGGTTCCTGATCCTACTGCCAGGGAGGCCCCTTAAGTAGATCAAGCTACATAACTGTCTCACTTACGCAGAGGGCCTAGTCAGTTGGTCTAAAGTTCATGAGTTCCCAATAGTTTGGTTTGTTTGTCTCTATGGGTTTCGCCATCATAATCTTGATGCCTCTTGATCACAGATAGAATCCCTCTTCTCTTTCTTCAACTGGACTCCTGAAGCTGGACCTGGTGCTTGGCTGTGGATCTCTGCATGTGCTTCCATCAGTTACTGGAAGAAGGCTCTGTGATGACAACAAGGGTACTCACTGATCTGATTACTGGGGTAAAACAGTTCAGGCACCTTCTCCACTGTTAGTGAGAACTAACTGTCACTGTTAGTCTAAGCTGGGGTCATCCTTGTGGATTCCTGGGAACTTCCCCAGTACCTGTCCTCTCCTCATCCTCATGATGTCTCCCTCAATCATGGTATCTCCCTCACTGCTCCCCCACTCCATCCCTGCTCCAACTGGACCATCCCATTCCTTCATGTTCTCATTCCCCAACCCCACCCTCCACTGTCCCTTCCCATTCACAGTTTATTCATGGAGATCTCATCTATTTTCCTTTCCCAGGGTGATCCATGTGACCCTCCTAGGGTCCTCCTTGTTAGCTAGCTTTGCTGGGGCTGTGGGTCATAGTCTGGTTATCCTTTGCTTTACATCTAGTATCCACTTATGAGTGAGGACATACCATTGTAGTGGTATTTGCTCTGCCCATGATCTTGGGCTATGAGGCCCAAAGGAGGCGGTGCTTCCTGTCCTTGTAAGTGACCTCTTATAAGGAAAGGAGAAGGGTCACATGCCCCTTCTCCCTGCTCCTGCCTGCTAGGTGGATTTGCTCCCAGTCAGATCAGAGGACGACTTCTACTGTCTACTCTGTTCTGTAACTGTGAGTGTATTTCCTTAATTTATATCTTAATGAATTCTGTTATCCATTTAATAGACTTACATGGAGTGATTGTAATATACCATGTTTGTCCTCCTGAGTCTGGGTTACTTCACTCAGGATGATATTTTCTAATTCCATCCATTTGCATGCAAATTTCATGATGTCATTGTCTTTTACTGCTGAGGAATAATCTATTGTGTATATGTACCACATTTTCTTTATTCATTCTTCAGTTGAGGGGCATCTAGGTTGTTTCCAGGTTCTGGCTATTGTGAATAATGCTGCTATGAACATATTTGAGCATGTGTCCTTGTGGTATGATTGAGTATTCCTTGGGTATATGCCCAAGAGTGGTATATCTGGGTCTTGAGGTAGATTGAGTCCCAGTTTTGTGAGAAACTGCCATACTGATTTCCAAAGTGGCTGTACAAGTTTGCACACCCACCAACAGTAGAGGAGTGTTCCCCTTGTTCCACATCCTCTTCAACATAAGCTGACTACAGTGCTTTTGATCTCATCCATTCTGACAGGTGTAAGATGGTAGGTATCTCAGAGTTGTTTTGATTTGCATTTCCCTGATGACTAAGGATGTTGAGCAATTCCTTAAATGTCTTTTGGCCATTGGAGATTCTTCTGTTGAGAATTCTCTGTGTAGATCTGTAGCCCATTTTTTAATTGGACTGTTAGGCATTTTGATGTCTAGTTTCTTGAGTTCTTTATATATTTTGGAGATCAGCCCTCTGTTAGAAGTGGAGTTGGTGGAGATCTTTTTCCATTCTGTAGGCTGTCATTTTGTCTTATTTACTGTGTCCTTTGCCTTACAGAAGCTTCTCGGTTTCAGAAGGTCTCATTTATTAATTGTTGCTCCCTGTGCCTGTTATATTTAGGAAGTGGTCTTCCATAGCAATGCATTCAAGACTACTTCCTACTTTCTCTTCTATCAGGTTCAGTGTACCTGGATTTATGTTGTCTTTAATCCACTTGGAGTTGAGTTTTGTTCATGGTGATAGATATGGATCTGTTTGAAATCTTCTACATGTTGACATCCAGTTATAGTCAGCACCATTTGTTGAAGATGCTTTCTTTTTCCATTGTACAGTTTTGGCTTCTTTGTCAAAAATCAGGAGTTCATAGGTTAATGTCAGGGTCTTCAATTTGATTCCATTGGTCCACATGTCAGTTTTTATGCCAATACCAAGCTGTTTTTATTACTATAGCTCTATAGTACAGCTTGGGGATGGTGATGCCTCCAGAGATGGTTTTATTGTATAGGATTGTTTTAACTATCCTGGGTTTTTTGCTCTTCCATATGAAGTTGGTGTATTGTTCTTTCCAGGTCTGTGAAGAATAGTGTTGTGATTTTGATGGTGATTGCACTGATTCTGTAGGTTGCTTTTGGTTAGATTGCCATTTTTACTATGTTAATCTCACTTATCCATGAGCATGGGAGATCTTTCCATTTTTTGATATCTTCTTCAACTTCTTTCTTCTGAGACTTAAAGTCTTGTCATACAGATCTTTCACTTGTTTATTAGAGCTACCCCAAGGTATTTTATATTATTTGAGGCTATTATAAAGGGTGATGTTTCTCTGATTTCTTTTTCATCCCATTTATTACTTGTATATAGGAGAGCTACTGATGTTTTTGAGTTAATCTTGTATCCTGCCATATTAATGAAGGTGTTTATCAGTTGTAGGAATTCCCTGGTAGAATTTTGGGGGTCACTTATGTATACTATCATATCATCTACAAATAGCAAAAGTTTGACTTCTTCCTTTCCAATTTGTATCCCCTTGATTTCCCTTTGTTGTCTTCTTGCTCTAGCTAGAACTCTAATATTATATTGTCTTGTTCCTGATTTTAGTGGAATCGCTTTGAGTTTCTCTCCATTTAATTTGATGCTGGCTATTGGCTTGCTGTAATTTGCCTTTATTATGTTTAGGTATGTTCCTTGTATCTGATCTCTCTAAGACCTTTATCATGAAGGGGTATTGGATTTTGTCAAAGGCTTTTTCAGCATCTAATGAGATGATCATGTGGTTTCTTTCAGTTTGTTTATATGGCGTATTACATTGACAGATTTTCATATGTTGAACCATCCTTGCATCTCTAGGATGAAGCCTACTTGGTCATGGTGGATAATTTTTTTATGTGTTCTTGTATTTGCTTTGCCAGTATTTTATTGAGTATTTTTGCATCATTGTTCATGAGGGAGATTGATCTGTAATTCTCTTTCTTTGTTGCATCTTTTTGTGGTTTGGGTATCAGGGTAACTGTAGCCTCATAAAAAGAATTTGGTAATGTTATTTCTGTTTCTATTGTGTGGAACAATTTGAGGAGTATTGGTAATAGCTCTTGTTTGAAATTCTGGTAGAATTCTTCACTGTAACCACCTGGTCCTTGGCTTTTTTTTGGCTGTGAGACTTTTAATGACACTATTTCCTTAGGAGTTATAGGTCTATTTAAATTGTTTATCTGGTCTTGATTTAATTTGGGTATATGGTAACTATTCAGAAAATCGCCCATTTCTTTCATATTTTCTAATTTTGTGGAGTACAGGTTTTTGAGGCATGACCTGATGCTTCTCTGGATTTCCTCATTGTCTGTTTTTATGTCTCCCTTTTCATTTCTGATTTTGTTAATTTGGATGTTCTCTCTCTACCTTTTGGTTGATTTGCATAAGGCTTATCTATCTTGTTGATTTTTTCAAAGAACCAACTCTGTTTTATTGATTCTTTGTATTGTTCGCTTTGTTTCTATTTTATTGAGTTCAGCCCTCAATTTGATTATTTCCTGGCATCTCTTCCTCCTCGGTGAGTTTGCTTCTTTTTGTTCTAGAGCTTTAATGTGTGCTGTTAAGTAGCTAGTGTGAGATTTCTTCAATTTCTTTATGTGGGCATTTAGTGCTATAAATTTTCCTCTTAGCACTGCTTTCATAGTGTCCCATAAGATTGGGTATGTCATACATTCATTTACATTGAATTCTAGGAAGTCTTTAATTTCTTTATTTCTTCCTTGACTCATTGGTGATTCAGTTGAGCATTATTCAGTTTCCATGTGATTGTAGGCTTTCTGCAATTTTTGTTATTGAAATCTAACTTTAAGTCATGATGGTCTGATAAAATATAGGTTATTCCAATTTTTTTTATAACTGTTGAGATTTGCTTTGTGACTAAGTATGTGGTTGATTTTAGAGAAAGTTCCATGGGGTGCTGAGAAGAAGGTATATTCTTTTTTAGTTAGCGTAGAATGTTCTGTCGATAGCTATTAAGTCCATTTGAGTCATAACTTCTATTAGGTCCCTTATTTCTCTGTTAAGTTTCAGTCTGGCAGACCTGTCCATTGGTGAGAATGGGGTGTTGAAGTTTCCCACTACTAGTGTGTGTGGTTTAATGTGCTATTTAAGCTTTAGTAATGTTTCTTTTACATATGTGGGTGTCCTTGTATTTGGGGAATAAATGTTCATATTGAGACTTCATCTTGGTGGATTTTTTTCTGTGATGAATATGTAATGTCTTTCCCGATCTCTTTTGATTGATTTTAGTTTGAAGTCTATTTTATTACATATTAGGATAACTATACCAGCTTGCTTCTTTTCTTTTCTTTTTTTCTTTTTTCGAGACAGGGTTTCTCTGTGTAGTTTTTGTGCCTGTCCTCCATCTTGCTTTGTATACTAGGTTGGCCTCGAACTCACAGAGATCTGTCTGGCTCTGCCTCCCAAGTGCTGGGAACCAGCTTGCTTCTTAAGTCCATTTGATTGGAAAGTCTTTTCCCAACCTTTCACTCTGAAGAAGTGTCTGTCTTTGAAGCTGAGGTATATTTCTTGTATGCAGCAGAAGGATGGATTCTGTTTTCCCATCCATTCTATTAGCCCATGTCTTTTTATAGGCAAATTGAGTCCATTGATATTAAGGTATATTAATGACCAGTGATTGTTAATTCCTATTATCTTTTGGTGGTAGTGTGTGTGTGTGTGTGTGTGTGTGTGTGTGTGTGTGTGTATTTCCCTTCTTTGTGATTTGCTGCTGTGGAGTTATCTATTGCCTGTGTTTTCATGGGTGCGTCTGAATTCCTTAGGTTGGAATTTTCCTTCTAGTGCTTTCTGTATGGTTGGATTTGTGGATAGGTATTGTTTAAATCTGGTTTTATCTAGGAATATCTTGTTCAGTCCATCTATGGTGACTGAAAATTTTGCTGGGTATTATATAGTCTGGATAGGCATTTGTGGTCCCTTAGTGTCTGCATTACATCTTTCCAGGACCTCCTGGCTTTCCGAGTCTCCACTGAGAAGTCAGGTGTTATTTTGATGGGTCTGCTTTTATAAGTCACTTGGCCTTTTTCCTTTGATGCTCTTAATATTCTTTCTTTATTCTGTATGTTTAGTGGTTTAATTATTATATGGCCAGGGGACTTTTTTGGGAGGTCTAATCTATTTGATGTTCTATATGCTTCTTGTATCTTCATAGGTATTTCCTTCTTTAAGTTGGGAAAGTTTTCTCCTATCATTTTGTTGAATATATTTTCTGTGTCTTTGAGTTGGTATTCTTCTCCTTCTTCTATCCCTATTATTCTTAGGTTTGGCCTTTTCATAGTGTCCCAGATTTTCTGAACGTTCTTTGTTAAGACTTTTTTGACTTTAGTGTTTTCTTTGACTGACAAATCAATTTCCTCTATTGTATTCTCTACGCCAGATATTCTCTCTTCCATCTCTTGTATTTTATTGGTTGTGCTTGCATCTTGGTTCCTGTTCTCTTACTCAGATTTCTATTTCCAGCATTGGCTTTCTTTAAGGGATTTATCAATTTCTTCTGATTTTTTATCTTTTCTTCAATTTTTTAAGGGAATTTTTCATTTCCTCTTTAAATGTCTCTATCGCCTTCATAAAACTATTTTAAAGGTTGCTTTCTGCTGCTTCTTCTACATTGTGATGTTCAGGTCTTGCTGTTGTAGAACCACTAGGTTCTGGTGGCACCATATTGTTCTTTATGTTGTTGTATGTATTTTTGCACTTGTGTCTATGCATCTCTTCTTCCAGTAGGTGCAAGAGGTGCCTGTGTCTGAGTGAGCTGCTCTTGGTCAGATCTGTGCTGGCTGTGTCTGTGTCTCAGGGGGCCACACTGGGTCCAATTGTAGCTCTTGGTCTAATTGGAGCCTGTAGATTCTGTGTCTCAGGAAGCTACTGAGGTTGCAGGGGGGTGTGAGGATTTGGGGTATGGCATGGTCTTGTAGATTGCAGGGTCCAATGGGGGGTTTTGGTGGGGAGCCTGCCCACAGGAATCTTCCCTGCTAGTGGGAAACTGGGGAAGTGATGGGTAGGGGTTCCGAACACGGGTTGTGCTTCAGGGCCTATTTCCTAGAGGCAGGACTCTCTCTTGGTCCATTCAGAGCTGGTGGATTCTGTGTCTCAGGAAGCTTCTGATGTTGCAGAGGGATGATTGGGTTTGGGGTAGGGTGTGGCTATTTCTTCACTTTTTATTTTGGTGCTTTTGTGTTTTATTTTGATTTGGGGGTTATTTTAAGGAGGGAAAAGGGAGAAGATGAAGCTAAATGTGTAGGGAGGTAGGGTAAAGAAAGAATATGATCAAAACATACTACATAAAATTTTTTAAATACAAAAAATTCTATGATAGCAGCATTACTGTCTATAGTTCATTAACAACAACATGTGAAGTCAGGAGTTAAGGAAAGTGCCCAAGTAGATGAATGATAGATCTGGGTTCAATCTCAAAGTTTATGCTTTGAAATACTATGCAAACCTAACCTCTTATTTCCCTGGAGACCATAGTTGTGCCAACTACAGGGCTTTTCAGAAAAGTTAAGCTTCCCAGTTGGAAAGGGATTACCATCCTATTATTTCTAAAAGAAAAGTCAATAGCAGAGAGAAGCTTTAGAGAGCCCGCAGTTAGCCCAACAAAGGCTTTCATTTCACACAGCTGGCACATGCACTGTGCCTTTCTCTTATTCCCTAACCTATGCCTAGATAGCGTGTAAATAACTTCAGAAACTGTAAATGAACCATTTATTGATATTCCAAACACCTTAATTCCAAGAAACTATGATAAAACATGATGATGGAACCCATTACTGATGTGAAGTGCTCTTAGACTGTGAGTCTTTTCATCATGTCAAAAATTTAAAGGGTAAAGAAAACATCCCTCAGAAGAACTTAAATGAGCTACACTGAAAAAAGAAAAATCAAAGATCCAAATTCTGAAATCTCCCTGTGTCTAACCTGCTGAGTCTCATTTGTCATTTCACCAGGGAGACAACAAGCCTACATCCCTTTTTGTTCACCATTCTAGAAAAATAGGATCAGGTGGCAGAGATAGATAAAATCAATTTCTGTTCTTATATACAACTTCTATTACAGTCTGCGGCCAGGTTGTCAGTCACAAATTAACAAAGGGAAATGTGGTCACACTAAAGCCAAACTGCTCCCCAGTGAAAAGAGGATTTAAATGTGACACTTCAACACTTCAAGATTCTGTAATCACTTACTTGGCTCAGCCAGACTAGCACCTGACAGGAAAAAAAACAAAAAACAAAAACAAAAAAATAAAAACAACAACAATAACAAAAAAACAGCTGACATCATCACATCCACATCCAGGGTTATAACTCCACTTCCTAGTTATTGCTGTAGAATGCCAGGATAACTGGGGTGATGATAACCTAAACATTCAGTGGTACCTATATCAGAAATATACAACAAAGCCATGAAAATCTTAGTAATATCATCTTGTTAGGGAAACAACAATTAAAAATTCCCAAATGATCTAACATATTTTTTAAAAATCAAATTAAAAAAAGGCAATCAATGATTGCTTACTGTTAAGGTCAAGTAACAAGAGGAAACCAAGAATGTTTTAGGAAAACCAGAGAGCCTTAACCACCCAGTCACTAGGAGTGCTTTTAAAGTGTTTTGGGGCACAGTAGATTCTGATCTGAAATGATATTGAAGACAAGATGCCTAAGTGAATGCAAAGTAATGTTTTCAATTTTTCAGAGAGTTATAAAATGTATGCTATTCTAAAATTCTCTTTTACTATCTGAAGAAAATCATATTGTGGATAATTATATGATAACAGTTCCTTGGGAAGCCATATGTTTGGGCTTATAAGCAAATATTTTCTTTCTTCTGTGTTACATTTCAGTACTGAAAAGCCTGAAGAACTCAGACATATGTCACGAGAGAGTACAAAGGATATGTTTTGTTCTAAACAGAAAACCCAGATGAAGAATGACAACAGAGTTGTGGAGGACAAAGTGTATATTGAGAAACACTGTTGACCCAGAAGGCGGCAAGTGCTGCTAAGGACCACTGTCAGAAGAAGCATTTCCAGGTCACCGCAAGGCTGCTACTCAAACAGCACTGGCTGAGTTCACTGGTGTATGCTCAATATGAGATTCACACCGCAAGAGTTTCAGAGAGTTGAATGAGTGACACACTAATGTGAGTTTCTGCTATTTCATCAGCAGGACCCTCAGGACAGTTCAGCGGAGTTTAATGGATAAGGAGACATGTCATTCTTATTGCTCTGCCAAACAGAAGAGCATGGTTAAAACAAAATAAAACAAAACAAAGAGGAAAAAACCTAAAAATTAAGATTCTAAATCTCACCTTTTTTCATAGTAAGGGTCTTTCACTTTAAATTCATAACAGGGCAAAGCTGTGTGTGCCTTGGGAAGGCAATGTGGCACCAAAGTTCATTATGGCACAATTCTGAGGAAGCCCTGAATCTTCTAGGCCAAAGGATTGGTGACACTTCTTGACTCATCTCTTTTTAGTTCATCCAAAATCCATCACTTCACGTCTTTTGTTCTTTACCCTATCTCCCTCTAAAACCACTCTATATAGAGGTTATTTTTTTTTGAAATGACATTCACCAATCAGTCTTCTCAATGCTCTTTTGAATTAAAAAAAAATCTAAAAATTTCCTATACTGTAGATTTCAAAATATTTATTAGAAGCTTAAATACTTACCCCTTTTCTCAGAGGTGGGAAAAAGTTTTTTATTTTGTTTGTTTGTTTTGCCATGTGGGATGGCAAAAAAAAAAAAAAGAGGCATGAGCTCCTTATGAGAAAGACATGGATAGACATAGATTATAATCTTCTTCTAGTCATTAACTGTATATCTTGGACAAGGGATTCAACATCCCTGAGACTCTTTTTACTTCTTTTTAAAATGATGGTAAAATTGTAAATCTCCTATGGCTAATCTGAGGGTTAGACTGTCTGAATTACCATGATCATAATTATAGTTAATATTTAATTATGAACTATGTATTAAATCTTTAGGCATATATATATGTATGTATGTATGTATGTATGTATGTATGTATATACATACACTTAGTCTACTTATAATAGTTTAGACATGAAATGTCTCCCCAAAAGACTTGTGTGATGGATACTAGCAATGAATGAACCTATTGATGAGTTCATATGAACAGGTTATTAGGAGGTAGGACCTAGTTGGATGAAGGAGAGCCCTGTGGTATAAGATATTGGAGGGTACTTCTTGTCCCTACGCCTGTCCTCTTAGATTCCTAGTCACCATGAGGTGAGCAGTTCTGCTCTACTACATGTTTCTCCAGCATGTTATGCTGCCTCACGGTGGCCCAGGAACAATATAACCATGTGACTATTGACTGAAAGTATGAACCAAAACAGATCCTTCCTTAAGTACTTGTCTCAGGTATTTTTTCACAGTGAAGAAAAACTAACTAACAAAGAAACTACCCAACCAACCAGAAGATGAGAATCAGAACTGCTGCTTTGCTGAGAAAGAAACTTGAGACTCAGAGAAAGTCAGTAACGAGGGGAACAAAAACTGGAACTGGGCCTGTGAGAAGAACTCAACTCTCTTTCCATGCTCATGGAAATAGGGATGCTGTATTTAAGAGTCCGTTCATACAGAGCCATCTCATGTCTTTCCCCTTCTACTAGATCCCATCTCCACCCAACTCTACAGCACGCAGATCATGGAATCAATTTAACAACTTGTAGCAATAGAACACTTTTGCTACAGATAAAGGCTTATAAAATATGAGGGGCTAAAAGAACCACCTAAATTTAAAAAAACTCACTCTAAACAAATAGACAGGAGGACTATTCCCCAATTTAGTCAGCTATCAAGTAATCTCATCCAAGGAAATACTGTACAGAATACAATATGCCACTCACAACAGCCCCACTCCTTTAAAGGCAATGCATATTAGAGCACAGGTATTTTTGTTACATTTGATGTTCATTTAACAAGGCATGACAAAAAGGAACAGGGAAGACAACTCTCCTCCTCGACTCAATATCTATTATAGATTAGGCAGAGTGAATGCTACAACCAAACACGGTGTCCTACATCTGGAGGACAGTGATGACCATATCCAGTTTCTCTACACTGAGTCCAAAGATATATAACCAGTTACCCTCACTGGGAAGTCCTATACAGACAGCCTCATTGTCACCTAAAGCAAAAATTAGTCCCTAATGAGTAGGAATAGGTACTGTGAGCAGATTCATAGACAACTAGAGTGGCAGGGCCTTGAGGAGCTGACCTCAGAGCCAGGAAACCATTCTTAACCTAAAGCCAGAAAGAAATGCCAATACTCAAGAAGCTTTTCTTGGAATCTTCCAGACCAACAGGCTGGAGGCTACTGGGAATTGTGACACTAAGGATAAGACAGGTTTTATTGTGTACACTAGACTCTAGGGAGATTTAAAAATAATACTAAGGCTTTAGCTGGTTGGGAACTGGGCCTCAATCTCCTGGAATTTTAAAAGCTTCATAGGGTGTACGAATATGCCCCATGGGAGCTATAGCCTCCTGTAATTTCCTCTGGGGAAACACTGCTGAAAGCCCTTTATAGGAATATACTGTAAATCATTAAAGAATTTACAATGCTGTTGTAAAAAGATTACATTTACGTTTTATCAAGAACAGGACAGTAGCAATGAGGAGGAAGAGGAAGGGGCTCCCATCAACTTACAAGTTAGACTGTATAGACAGGCTGCTCATGCATGCATATATGCACTTACCTAATTATACTTGTCTCAGTGAGTAAGACGATAACGCACACACCATTTGCTCTAGAGAAGTTCCCCCACAGATGAAAGGGGGAAACTAATTAAAACACTACCCAGTGAGTAAATATAAATATGCAGGATGTAGTGGGAGCTAGAAGACACTTAAGGTCAGTATGAACAGTGAAGATGTAAAATATATTCAAAATGAAGTAGGTTCTGTACCACAGAGAGGAGTTGCAAGAGTGTCAAAATAAGAAGGCAGTGGATAACTGCGGGTTTTAAGAACCTTGGGTCATGTTTCTGTAATATCAAGTGACACAATGAAGCTGGAACAAGGGCAGAAGAGGGGACCCGAAGGCTGTCAAAATCAGAAATGACTAGTGGAAGACTCTCCATTTCACAGTGAAGGCAATTGTGCACCAGAAATTAACTCTAAAAGCTGAAATACCATGGTCAGGTCTGTGTGTGAGGGGGAAATCAGTTTGGCAGAAAAGAAGGATGAAAGCAAAGCATGGGGGAGACTACTTTGGAGGACACTCAGCAAGCCTGCTGAAGGACAATGGCTTGGTTTCTCTTTAGGTCACATAAATCCTTTAGTTTTTTAGAAATGGTTTTGAGCTGATGCATCAGAAAGAAGAATAAAAGAAAGAAAAGGGTTGGAATTACTTTATACCAACAAGGTGAAACCAGGGAGATAAGAGACAAAGAACACAGGCAGGTGTGGCCACTACCTGACTCAGACTGTGCTAAATATTTGAGAGAGAAAAAAATGAATCAATTTCAGTTGTTTATTAAAAGGATTTGCCTTCAAATATAGATCCTATTTCTTCAAAAATGGTTTACAATTTTCATAATCACTTCAAACTTTCAAACTTTTGGAACTGTTACATGGTTTTAATACATGCCAAAAAGCATTTGTGAAATTCAATATATATTCCAGATTTATTAAGTAAATAAATGTTGAGAATATCATTACAAGAAAAATTTGAAAAAAACCAACACAAGGCATTTTAATGGGTAAAGAAATTAATGCACACACCATTAAAAGCCAGGCCAAATAAAAACGTCATTTTACTTTTATGTATTATTTTCAATCTAGCATATCAGAATTAATTAACTGAATAGCCACTGGGTGAAATGTGAGTCTGCTGAATGCAATGGATACAAGACAAACTTACCATAAAGGACAAAAATCAAGGCTTTCTTACTGAGTAAAAACAATCACTTGGTGTAGTAGAAAAATCTACTGAACAGACAGACAAACATTCACACACACGCTACCAAATAAAATCAAATTTTACAAAGGATCACCAGGTAAAAGTGCTTTCTACACTAGTTGAATAACCTGAATTCAATCCCCAGACCCCATATCAGAACAAAGGAACTAATGTCCAAAAGTTGTCCTCTGAATTCTTCACATGCTCCATGGTATGCACATGCCTGTATGTACATGAACACACACACACACACACACACACACACAAACACACAAATAAATAAGACTTAAATGTTTAGAAAACCCACAGTAAAAAGCAATCATAAATTAATCATCTTAAAAGCTTGATAATCCTATTTAAAGAAAACAAATCTTTAGTGAAAGAGTTAAAGGAAGCATGAAGACTAGAGGAAAAATATACAGTTCAAGATGAAAAACTAGGTGACAATTCTTCCCAGACTTACATGTACACTTACTACAAATCCAGTAACCATAATGATTCCTACACCTACACAAGCCACGTGAACTTTACCACAAGATGCAAGAAAACGGAGGAAAATCTGAAGTTCTTGGCAGTAAAGAATGTTTTAGATACAGGAAATGAGAGTCTACCAATTATTTTAAATGCATGAAGCTTTTGCAAAACCAAATAGATCCTAAGGAAAAAAACGCAAACAACTGGAAGAAAATGACACCAAATGAAATGGACTAAAATGGCTTTACTAGAGTAAGGTTTTAATAAAGGACAGACAACAGGATCAATTCATAAGTCTGAATGTTTGAGAGAGGAGTAGGCAAAAAGTCCCCTAAGACAATAAGGTTACATTTATTACTTAACATTCAAGTTAGTAGAATTATTATGTTCAATTACTGGTAAGCATAGGAACTGGAAGGGCATTTCTGAAAGGCTAGTTGGCCTAAAGCCTCAACATAATTTACACTACTTACACAAGCAATTCCTATTCTGTAATAAATCAACCCCAATAAAATAAATGATTCATAAAATCAATGTTCATTTACTTAGTGTATTAATTACAGTAGTAAACGATCTGCACCACAATGCTGATAGTGTAAATGAAGATATTTGAGCCATATTCAGTCTAATGGGAGAGGTAAGCAAAGCTGTGAAAGAAAAATGGTTCAGAAGGACCAGCCCCCACGTCAGAAGTTCAGAAAAGGTTTCCTAAAAGAAAGGCTGCATGTACATAGAAAATGTCCATATTTACACACATCTCCTATGTTGTCCAATGAGCAAGTATTAGTTTCTCAGGAATTGCCTAGATATCAAAATAGGATCTGCATATAAAATATTCTGTTCTGTTTGCAGCAAATTGTGCTTCACATTTTCACCTCACTTACACTGCAAGGCCTTCCCTTTACATCACTTCCACAGTCCACAGGAACCATGAAAGCTACGTCATTAGTAGTTGTGCCTTCTGCTTAGCACTCTGGTTTTCCTTCTGCATTTGTCTAGATGCTACGCAGGTTATAGATTTACACCTGCTTAGTTTTCAACTTGTGCAAACCTGGTATATTATAGATAAAAAAAATTTTGCTTTATGTTTTAATTACCCTTCATTGCTTAAAATGTCATATATGTGTATAATTATATATGATCATATCTAACCCTATTCCTCCCCACCAACTCCCACCATGTTCTCCCAACATTCTCTACTACCAACTTCACATTTCTTTCCTTTTTTTTTTTTTTTTTTTTTCCCCCGAGATAGGGTTTCTCTGTGTAGCTTTGGTGTCTGTCCTGGATCTCCCTCTGTAGACCAGGCTGGCCTCAAACTCACAGAGATCCACCTGGCTTTGCCTGCCGAGTGCTGGGATTAAAGCATGCGCCACCACTACCCGGCTCTTTCCTTGTTTTACACCGAGTCCAGTAAGTTACCCATATGCACATGGTTGTGGAGCCATGCGCTGAAGCAGGGAAGCCTAGTGGTGGCCATATCCTCAAGAACAATTCTTCCTGCCCTAGCAACTATCCACTGCCAGCAGCTCCTTGGCTGTGGGTGAGGCTTGGAGATCCTCTACCCCATCTTTGCTTCAGTCTGGGGTGCTTTGATCTGCACGAACTCTCAGGTGTTGCAAATTCATAGTATGATAGCCATGTCATGTGCAGAGGACAGCATTTCATAGCCCTCCTTCCCATCTTCCTACACTTATGTCCATGTGGTCTCTTCTTCCATGATGTTCCCTGAGCCTTGGCATTGCTGGTGTTAATACAGATGTCCCATTCAGGGCTGAGCACTGAGGTTCCCATTCTCAGCACTCTATCAGTTCCCCATCTCCTCACTCACTGCTGCCCACTGCAACCAAGCTTTTCTCCCATGAGGTCTATGGATATAAACATAAATGTTTAGAAAGCAAATTGGTGTGTGAAAAGTTTTTATTAAGAGGCTGCAAAAGATGAGATAGCTAGAAAAATAAGTGTAGCCCACCAATATCAAAAGTCTTGCAAGCATTTTAAAATTTAAAAATAAAAGAGAAACAAGACGACTTTTCAATTTCAAATACTATTAATCTCTAAATCAGGTACAAATTATTCAAAGTTGATTTTTAAGCCCAAACAAGTAATTTGCTGACATGTATTCAAGTCTTTGTTATGAAAAACAAAATATAGTCTGGAAACATACTAACTGCCAAAAAAGTCATTTGCAACAAAATTTTTTGAAGTGTAAAGAGTTATATTTTTTTCTTTTCTAAAAATGGAATGATGTGTTAACATAGCTTATATTTAGCAGTAAGAACCCAAAATCATTCCAAGCAAAGTTGGCTATGCCTCTCTAGCTTTTGCCCTTAAGTCTTTGCTCATTTGTTTTGGGACCCTTATGATCAAAGCATGAGGTTTCAGATTGTTTACCAATTTTGAATTGTCCACTTCCCATAACTTTTAAACAAAAAGTACCTTGAAGAATACATTTTAAGTCAATCAAAACTCACATGTGATCTCAAAATTTTTTAGAAAAATTTTTAATTTCTTTTAGATTGTTCATTTCAAATTTTCACACTAAGTGGATTTAGGCAAGGAAATAAAGACAATTATCTCTACTTGCATTTAGGAAACTTTCCTTTCAGTTCTACATTATACACTTTTTGTGTCTCACAGACACAATACTTTGCATTGCTATTTTTAGTACAGATAGTATTTATATTACCTTCTAATTAATGATATATCTCTCTGTGTATATAGATCCACAGTTATTGAACACATACTCCCAGCTTTTGGGGCAGGGGGTTAGCAGCCAGATCTACTGACATTTTACCACATGATCTATTTATTTCTAAAATAGATATACTCATAACCTCTCAGCCATGATGTTCAAAACTCAAAATAACACAAAAGTTTTAGATTTGTATATGTTTGGTTGTTATGTTGTTCTGCATTATAAAAGTTTTATGGCAATCGTCCTCATTGTATGTAGACTGCATCTTTTGTCTTAGAGTGTATTTCCAAACCATTGACCAAACGTGGTAGCACAAGGCAGCACTGGCTCCATGTACACACTGACTCTTTGTCCTCAAGTCTCTTAGTAGTGGTGTAAGTTTTCCCACAGGAAACACTACACATGGTTAGTTTGTTTCACAGCTTACAGAAACAGCAACAGTTCCAAAGAGAAAAACAACAAATTCTGTCTCATGGAAAGTAACACACCATCCATATTAGGAGATAAATTCAGCACTTTGTGCTTTCTTTTTGAAAATATTGTGCATCATTTTTCTCCCAGTGGCTATCTTTTTTTACATATGTAAAAACATTTTATTTACTGCTCTCTCCAAGAGCCAAAGACCATCCAACAAATAACCCCAATACCACACATAGGATGCTCTCTTTTGAGCTGTTTCTCAGGGTTGTTCAAGCTCCCAAACATTACAGATTATTGCTACTGCTGCTGGTTTCCCCAGAAAATGTGGAAGGTCAGCTCTTATTTCAGAAGACCTCAGACACTTGACACAGAGACCAGAGGCCTCTGATCTGAAACTGACTTAAATGTCTCCTCCCTGAGGACTAGTTTTCATGATATCAGAAGATGGATGCAAGTTTCCAATGGAAGGAAGCAACCAACAGTCCTATCCAGATATCCCATTTCTGTATTGTATTGAAATGGTACCAATGATTCACTCATTTTGAATTTCCTGTATCAACTCAGTGTTTCTCTCTATTTCAACAGATGATGATAAACTATGAATCAATAAAGAAGAAACGATTGAACTTATTTTTCTAACTGTCTAGTATCTGGCTTTCAATTTTGTAATTCACTTTGTTCGGTTTTAAAAGATGACTATAGTGGTTGATGTTTATCTTCCATTTAATTTTATATCCATTATTCATTTTGTTTACTCGGGTATGTTTGTGTGTCTGTGTATGTATGCTATTTGTATACAGTTGCCTCAGGGGCTAGAAGAGGGCTTCAGATTCCACAGAACTGGAGTTACAGACAGTTGTAAACCCACTAAAATGGGTGCTGAAAAACAATCTTGTATCCCCTGGAAAAGTAGTGAGTGCTCTTAACCACTGAGCCATTTCTCCAGTCCGTTCTAGTAGTCATTTTTAAAAACTACTTGGTTTTGTTCCTTGTTTCAAAGAACCAGATCAAGTTACTTTTCTCTTATTCACTTGGAAATTTTGCTTTAGTATTCTCTTCAATTAGTAGTTAACAACTCACCCCCTTATCTTTAATCTAAGATAGATGACTCTTTGTTTGAAACATTTCACCCTCCACTATTTTTACAAAATTATGCTCTATTCACCCTTGATTTCCTCTAATAAGCTAGGAGTTATTGTTTGTTTTTAAGTTTTCATTTCTACCCTCTCCTTGTTTCTTAGATTTTAAGGCCACATGATACAACTTACTTTTAAATTTTTTTGTAGAAGTTTAATATGACCTTATTTATACTAAAGTTACAAATTTCTGGGAAGCGATCTCCTTCCATTCTATTTCTAAATACCTGTCTGCTAATTTCTTTCTAATTAGAAGAGTCTGTTCTGGGTAACATACAATTTGGTTAGCATATGCCCTCAGACATGCAGGTGATACTCTCTGATATATTACACAGCTTCAATCCCTCCCCCCTACCCCTTCCTCTTCTTCCTTCCTCTCTAGATGGGGAAAGTATCATCTCTTTTCTTAACTTACAAATGAGAAATCCAAAGAAAAGCTGGTTCCCACAGCCAACTGTTTCTTAAAGTAAGTTGGAGTTTTTCACCTCCAATCTTCTATGTCATTAGAGAACTTGGAAATTTTACAAGATGTCTAGACATGAGTCTTTTCAAGTCCAGTGATCCTAGACATTGCTTAGCACTTCCAATTTGCAGGCTGAGGTCTTTCTCTAGCTCAGGTCAGGGACATTTTTGTGCTATATAATTACCACCTTTTATATCTGTGCTCCTTTCCCCCACTTCATTCAACTCCAATTACTTTCATTTCATGTCTCAGAGATAAGTTCTCCAAGGCACACTTTCCTGTTATGACTTCTATCTTTTAATCTTCTGTTCACAGTTTACTCTGATTTTATTTTTGTGCTTGATCTCCCAAGACAATAAATCAAACGTCAGAAGTCACCAACAACTTCCATTTTATTTATGAACTATATTATTTAATTAGGAATTATACTTAACACTCTTAGACACTAGAATTGAATCTCCCTAGGTGACTTTCCCTTTCCATCTTTTCCCTAAGTGTTCAGTGCCCCCTCCAACCCTGCCACTTCACATTTAGTTTGCTTTTAGTTAGCCTTTCTTTCATGCTGGTCTCATTATGTACATTATCATCTTGGCTCAAATCTCATGGGTTCTTCAGTTTGGCCGTATATTAGATCCACCTTTTAATTTTGTTTCATTTTCAAACTTTTTGTGCAGCACTAATTCACTAAGGATTTCTCAAAGAGATACCTGGCTTCAGTATATACGTATGTATCCCCAGGAACTGACAGATGTCCATCTTGAGAACCAGATAACTAAGCAATCTGAATTTCACTGTATAAAGTGTCTGCTATTATTATGTCATCCATTAAGTGATCTAGTTTATTTTTCTTTCACCAGGATCTCTGTTCGAAGACTACTTAATCCTGAAGTTTAGTTGGCACAAGAATAATAAATCTTTAAAACAAAATTTCACAGTGGAAAACAGATGAGTGTGGAGGCAGCCTGTTCATGCCTGTTATCCTAGCCCAGAACATCTCCATTGGAAAGTAGGTTCCATCTGAACAAGGTCATCATGTTTCTCACACTTTTGTTCCCAGTCCTAGAAAATTTGAGGCACACAGGCTTTGCTAGATAATCCTTAAGATAATACAGAGCTGCTTCAAATCACTCAGGACTCTTCAGAAGCAACAGTCTCTAGGACACCAACCCAGACTGAAAGAAATCTTGAACAACAGAAGCAGCAAGACCCCAACCAGCTGAATGGTTGGGACTAGGTAT
Source organism: Peromyscus eremicus (assembly GCF_949786415.1). Taxonomy (NCBI): domain Eukaryota; kingdom Metazoa; phylum Chordata; class Mammalia; order Rodentia; family Cricetidae; genus Peromyscus; species Peromyscus eremicus. The sequence goes on from NC_081418.1 coordinate 35,558,342, forward strand.
CTTAACTTGCTATATCTAATGAGACTTCAATAAGGTACCACCCCACCCAAAGGAAAAAAAAATTGAATCTCTTGTGTTAATACCATTTGACAGCAATGTGACAAAAACTTTCGACAGCATTGAAGGAAAGCTCACAGAAGTCAGTTACCTAGCAAGAGGTTGGCTCTTAACAACTACTGAATTTTCTGGGCATGAGGCTCAGGTGATAAAAGAGAGCTGAGTGGTCATCTAGAAGCCCTGGTTGTTGACCTAACACTTAACATAACATAAATCAGGCAAGGTAGCACATGCCTGCTATCCTGGCATTTAGGAAATAGAGTTAGGAAGATCAGAGAGCCAAAGTCAACCTCAACTACATAGCGAATTTGAAGCTAGCCTAAAATACATGAGGCCTCCTGTCAAAAAAACATCTAGATGATGCTCTCATTCTTTCCCTCTCTACAAATCCACAACTTAATTCTAGCACCGAGTCCACCCACAGTCCAGTGCAGACTTAAATTTCACATAACTTCAGACTTAGCAAGGTTTCAAGGGAAGTTAGGAGTATGGAGTTAGTCATCATCAGCTTTGTGGCCCCAGCAGAGGGAACTTACCTTAGCTCTAATGATACAATACACTATAATGGTTTGCCTCCAGGCTCATGCTCCAGGATACAAGGAGCTCCTCAAGGATGAGTAATTAATGGAGCTTAGAAAGGTACACCCACATGGCCAAACTGGAGAGGAGTCTCCTGCACATAATTTTCAAATATTAGATGGTCTTGTAATACTGAGAAAGTCATAGGACCCTGAAAATGTAAAGGTTAACTCAAACAAAGAAAGTAGTATTCAGTCTGGACACTCCTCATGATGGCATTTGATGGAACTAGCTTCAAAGGAAAAGGAAATAATGGTTTTCTATGGATATTTTGCCACCAGGAAGCATCATAGTAACATCCTGGTTTGTTTCCCATTCTCTTACTATGAAACTCTCTGCTGTAACATCACAGACTATCAAAAAGCTTTCTGTTGAAAATCACAGTAGTCAGAAGGAGGCAGTCTACACTTACTGATGGATTTAAGTCATTCTGATACAGGGAAGTAGCCTGGATTCACAGCCAGGGCAGAGCTTCATAAAAGAGATATACACCATATTACATTGTTTCCACTGTGCAGTTTCCAAAGAAACAGGATCTGGGTTCATTTTGCAGTGATGTTGGCCCATTTATACATGGCCATGCTTTGCCCTGGACCTATTAAAGAAGTTGCTATACTTGGATTTCACCTGACTGTACTCTTCCTCAAAATCCTGTCATGTGTGGAAGTACATACTGTAATCCCAGTGCTGGAGAGGCTGAGGCAAGAGGATCATGAGTTCAAGGCCAGTTTGCTCTACATGGCAAAACTATGTTTCAAAACAAACACACACACAAATCCTAAAACAAGAGTCATTCTCTTTGTTTGGTGAGAAGCTCTATGAGTCTTTCCTTGTCCTTCACTGAAGTAAGTCAACAAATCCATCTCTTGGGGATGGTAGCTTCGCCTCTGATAGTCTCCAGTTGATGAAGCTATAACAATACTTTAGAAAAGCCTTTTGGGAAACATATTTCCATTTTTGTTTATAATCAAACAAAGGTTTAGAGGATTACAACTGTTCTCCCAGAGGAAATATAGGACCCCACTTTTTTCCTCTGTGCTTAGTTGGGCTTAAGTGACTTGTCATTTTCAGAAAGTAAGATGGGTCAGTCACCAGGATTACAGATAATCATGCTTCCAAAGCAGAAACATGTGCTTATGTTCCTGTCACCAATGCTTGTTCTCAATACTCAGAATGCCTGGTTCTATTGGATGCTAACTAAGGAGGCAGGAGTTGCCTGTTTGTTCTTGTTTCCAGGGCTTCAGAGGTTTACAGTTCAGGTGTCTTCAGCAATAGACAGTATCAGGATGCAGAGGTCATAACAATGGTGCTTCCTGTCCTTTAGCTTGGCTGCATTGGCTGCCCATCAAACGTAGGAGGAAAGGGTGAAGACACCGAACAGAGGTGCAGATTTTGGCATGGTGTACTCACACCAGGATATTCCTGTCATCCCTTTTTTTAATCTATCAGAAAGGCAGACAATGCTGGAATAATCCAACTCCCCTAAGATCAGTGCATTTCTAAGAAGGGTTAACTTCTAATTGGTTCATTCCTCTAAAGGCCTAGTAATTAGTAGTGCAAGCTTCTACTTAATTGCCTCAACCACTTTATCTTACTTTGGAAAGCATTCAAAAGAAAAAGTGGTCTCACAGATGATACCTGGTAAGGAATACAAAACAAGCAGCTATTTACTATAAACATCACGCTGTAACTTCCAAACACCTGTAGTTCCTAAACTAAAAAGCATTTCTCTTTATCCACAGCAATATAGCAAAATAACCACAATATGTTTAATAAAAATGTACATGCGGAAAAATATCTACATCTATATTTTTGTAATCTGTAATTGTAAAACAAGTAGTAGAATTGTAACTGTTTTCAACAGTTATTTGTGGAAAATATCCAAATGCAAAATAACCAAAACAACAACCCAAAAAATCCTATTAATTCGACTACATAAAACTGTAAAACTGGCTTATTTAAGCCAAAATGCAAAACACCAAAAAAAAAAAAAAAAAAAAAAACAAAGATATGGGTGACAGAGTCTAAAAATTGAGAAGAAAACAAAGATAAACTCTGTAGAAATATTTGTTGGAGAGAGAGATAACTGCTAGTTTCCTGTGCATAGAAACAAGACCCACTGTGGGCATGAAATAAAAAATGGCACTCACACATTCTCTTGGGAAATCAAACTCTAAACGCTCAGTGCTGAAGAAAAAAAAAACATAAGAAATTTGGCATTTGCTCACAAGGGTGAGGAATCCATCACTGATCAAGGGCTGTAAGGTGCAAAACCAAGGGCTTCATGTGGAAGATAAAGTTGTGTATGTAGAATTGGAAGAACCAGGTCTGAGGACATGGGCCTGTAATCCCAGCTACTCTGAAAGCTGAAGCAGGAGAATCACAATTTTAGATCTAACCTGGGCCACAAAATAAATCCAAGGACAGCCTGGGAAACTTAGTGAGAACGTTTCTCAAAAAAAAAAAAAATTAAGTTAAAAAGAGATCTAAGGATATAGCTCAGTTACAGAATACTGCATAATCTCTGGCACTACAAAATTTATTAATTAATTTGTTGATTAATTACCAATTAAAATATAAAGTACAAAACTTTCTAAATGAGTGGGATTCTCCCAACATGAGATATTACTAAAAATAATCTTGTAACTCAAGAATATGCTCCTACCCACCACCTAGCCAATTTAATTATTGAAAATAAAAGCATCTTATAGTAACCAATGGAAAATACAAGGCCTTCATGTTTTAAAATAAAGGCAAATGAAGATTTAGCTAGCTCTTCTTTTTTTTTTTTTTTTTTTTTTGGTTTTTCGAGACAGGGTTTCTCTGTGTAGCTTTGCGCCTTTCCTGGAACTCACTTGGTAGCCCAGGCTGGCCTTGAACTCACAGAGATCCGCCTGGCTCTGCCTCCCGAGTGCTGGGATTAAAGGCGTGTGCCACCACCGCCCGGCTAGCTAGCTAGCTCTTCTTATGAATAAAACATGCTATTTAATCCATATGAAACTATTTCTCATTAAATGTGGTGTCCATATCCCTCGGTCATTCTTGAATATTACAGCTCATGAAGAGCACTGGGTCTGAAATTTGTTTTGGGATAGCTCTTAAAGACACTGAGATGCATGACTGGCTCTGCCTAATTAATCTACCACTTTAAGATACACAGGCATAAAAATCCAAGCCTTCTTCAGAGTCAAGTGCACTGTAGGGCCTTTCGTTGCAATTGTTTCTAGCCACCAATTCTTAACATTAGCATATTTAGATTTATACAGACTGGTAGCAACAAAATAAGAAGGAAAAGATATTCTAGATTCCTTATACCATTTTCTCAGAGCATATACACAGGCCCTTCAGTTCCTCGTGCAGCTGTTCCAGTGTCTGTTTAAAACACTGACCGACTAAAGTAAGTTATATTAATAAGTGCCAACGGGATGATGAACGAAGAGTTGGCAATGCTTGAGGTTCGGGTGTTGGGGCTATTTTAACTTCAAAGTCTGATGAATGGAACCGCTCCTCCTCTCATGTATGAGGAAGGTTTAACTTTCATATTTTATACTACAGACAAAACAACAGGGGGAAGACAGGTGGAATGAGATGGGATTCTTTTCTGAGAAAGACACACAAAAGTAAATTATCAATCCTTGTTACTCCTAATTTTTCTTCTGAACATTCTCATTTTTTTTGAGTCATTTATTTGACTCTCAATGGCAAGTCAATCTTGAATTTGCCCAAAACTGAGCAAAGGATCAAAAAGTCGAGCACATAGGAAGACGTTCCCAGCATTGCACTATCTAGCATGTCAAAGGCAGCTTTTCCAACAGAACCTGGAAAAAGACTACACAGAATTACATTAGCGAATACACTGAGGCTGAAGGACTCTAGGAATCTATTTACTTCACTTTTGCTTCACATAATTTTTAAATTTTTAATGTTTTTAAATATTATATTTGTGTGTGAGAGAAAGAGTGTATAAGTTTGTATGTGTAAGAGAGAGAATGTGTGTGTGTGTGTGTGTGTGTGTGTGTATGTGTGTGTAAGTGAATGCCACATGTGTGAACGTGCCCACCAAGACTAGAAGTTATTAGAGCCTCTGAAGCTTGCATTATAGGTGGTTGTGAGGTGTTCAATGTGGGTACTGGTTAGGCTCTAGTCCTTGGCAAGAAAGCAAGTGTTATTAACTGTTGATCCATTTCTCCAGTTTCTTAGTTAATAATTTCAAATAAAACTACGTAGGATAGAATAATCTTTACAAAACATCCTACCTTAAGAGTTCTGTTTTTCAACTTCAGAGAAAAGTTTTAAGTCCAAAAGAGGAATTCTAACTGTATGACACAGACTTAAGATAGCTGATAAAAACTCAAGCCAGAACATCACAAACTACCTATCAAAAAAGGTTAAGTCATAAACTTACTTTATTTCATTTATGCAATTTGTATAGCCTCTAAAATAATTCTGCTTATATATACCTATTTTCTTAAATCACCATTGGTAAAGAAAATATAGCTTCTATTAATATCTCAACTTAAGGGAACTAAAATCAAATGGCTAATTCAGTCTAAACAACAAGCCAGCACTCTTGCATTCTTGCCTGGAATACGAAAAAGAAAGGAACCGCAAAACACACAGGCAAATTCAGAGTCTGTCAATCAAACCACAACTTTGTACCAAGCATATCCTGTAGTGCTCATACTAAGAAAAATCTATCATGAAGCACTCTCCATAGGGAACAGATTAGACTGCTAACCTGGTGACATATTGTGAGGGGGAAAAAAATTACCCAGCAAGCACTCCCTTTTAAACTATTTACCATAGTCTGAATGACTGTGTTCCCCCCAAATTCCTATAATGAAATTCCACCCTCCCCAGGTAATAACATTTGGATAATAATATTTGAGTCACAGGAGATAATTGGGTCTCTGGGCTGATTAAGAGATGAAGCTCAGCTGGGAGAGCTCATGAACAATGTTAGGCCCCTCATGACCCTTTAAAATGCATTGATTTAAAGAGGTCTCAGAAAAACACCTCACCCCTCACTATGTGAGGTTGCAGGGAAACAGCAGTCTATGACACTAAGTGGATCCTCACAAGTCATGAAATCTTCCAGGCTTAATCTTGGACTTCCAAGTCTACTTTATAGAACTGTTAGAAATAAATTTCAGTATATGGCATTTCATTGTTGCTGCATGAATTACTCAAGACAGCAATTATTTAAAAGTGTAACAGATTTGAAGAAGTACCAATAAGATTCCCCAAAGTCTTCAGGAGTATGCGCAATGGATTTCAAGTAAATTGCATGTGGTGGTCTTTCAAGCAGCCTGTTTTCTTTACACCGCAAAGACATTAAATTAGTCATAAAATGTTCACTTTGAAACATGAAGAAAGTGAACAAAGGTAAATGGCTCACCTCATGCCAAGAAACAGCAATCAGCAATACATGTGGTCTCTCCAGATGAACTGCTGCCTGAGAACACAACATGCCTGCAGCTTCTACTCCAGGACCTCAGACACTATCTGTACAATTCTAAGTGGATGTACCAATTATATATTCTGTATATTGTACAAATTAAAACAGTCATAATGGATCTCTGTGCAAAGAATACTAAATGTAAATGAATAAGAAATGATAAAGCTAAGCCTTTCACCTTTCTCATAAAATGCACTAAAAGCTGTCATAAGAGAAGTACTAATTTATTGTAGTGTAAAAATGTACACTCTGGTTCTTCTTTGACTTTAAGATTGGGTCCAAATCTCCAACCTCTACCATTGCAGAAGATTCCTTTTCTAAGGCTGAAGCTCAGAATTTTCATCTTTACAATAAATGATGGCTCATCATTGTCAACTTGATAGGATTCAGCATCACCTAAGAAATAAACTTCTAGGCATGTCAGTGAAGCTGTTTCCAGAAAAGACTGAGGAAGGAAGACCCCCTGAGTAGGGAAGGTGTCATTCCAGGGCCTGGACTTAATCAAAAGAAAACAGTGAAGGCAATATAAGCATTTCTCTCTCTCCTTTCCTGCTGTGAATGCAAAGCACCCAGCATCCTCATTCTCCTGCTGCTCAAACTCAAACTGTGAGGCAAAATAAACTCCTTCTCCTTTAAGATGCTTCTTGTCATGTATTGTCACAGTAACTGATACACAACCCCTTTTAAAATGTCAACAGATACAATCTTACATGTCCACCCAATAAGCAGTCTAACCCCATGATGAACTTCTAACGGTGAGAGTTTCTTGTTTCCTTCACTAACCTTTTCCAGTAAGAGTATTTTAACTCCAAGAACAAGAATCAGGAGACAGAAAGGCCCCAAGGCCCTCACACATACCATACTGTTTGACATAACAATCAGTGTTCACCCTGCTCCTTGTATCTTTGATCTCTCTAAGACTTTTATCATGAAAGGGTTGTTGGATTTTGTCAAAGGCTTTTTCATCATCTAATGAGATGATCATGTGGTTTTTTTCTTTCAGTTTATTTATATAATGGATTACATTGATAGATTTTCCTGTCGAACCATCCCTGCATCTCTGGGATGAAGCCCACTTGATCATGATGGATGATCTTTTTGATGTGGTCTTGGATTCAGTTTGCCAGTATTTTATTGAGTATTTTTGCATCAATGTTCATGAGGGAAATTGGTCTGTAATTCTCCTTCTTTGTTGTGTCTTTGTGTGGTTTGGGTATCAGAGTGACTGTGGCCTCAGAAAAAGAATTTGGCAATATTCCTTTTGTTTCTATTTTGTGGAATAATTTAAGAAGTGCTGGTATTAGCTCTTCTTTGAAAGTCTGGTCGAATTATGTGCTGAAACCATCTGGCCTTGGGCTTTTTTTCTTTCTTTTTTTTGGTTGGGAGGCTTTTAATGACTGCTTCTACTTCCTTTGGGGTTATAGGTCTATTTAAATTGTTTATCTGATCTTGATTTAATTTGTATATGTGGTATCTATCAAGAAATTTCTCCATTTTTTATATTTTCCAATTTTGCTGAATACAGGTTTTTGAAGTAGGACCTAATGATTGTCTAGATTTTTTTCAGTGTCTCTTATGTCCCTCCTTTCATTTCTGATTTTATTAATTTGGATAGTCTCTCTCTGCCTTTCAGTTAGTTTGGAAAAGGTTTGTCTGTCTTGTTGATTTTCTCAAAGAACCAACTCTGAGTGAGGTAACTCAGACCTAGAAAGACAAAGATGGTATTACTCACTCATAAGTGGATATTATCTGTAAAGTTAAGGATAGCCATGCTACAATCCACACACCCAGAGAGGTTAGGTAACAAGCAGGGCCCAAGGAGGGATGCATGGATCTCCCTGGGAAGGGGAAATAGAAGAGATCTCCTGGGTAGACTGGGAGTGGGTGGTGATAGGAATTTCAGCGGTTGGGTTGGGGTGGGTGGAGGGGGAGAGTAATAAAAGAGATGACAGGAAAGGGGGCACATCTGGGGTCAGGTAGAAACCTGATGCAAGGGAAACTCCCATGTATCTACAAGAATGACCGCAGCCAAGACTCCTAGCAATAGAGGATACTTAGCCTGAACTGGCTATCTCCTGTGATCAGATTGGTGGCTACTCCAATTGTCATCAGAGAGCCTTTATCCAGTAACTGATGGAAACAGATGCAGACAACCACAGCTAAACATTAGGCTGAGCTCAGGGAATCCTGTTGAAGACACTACTTCTGGATAATGCCAATTTATTTTAAAATAAGACCTAAAAACTGTTGTGACTAAATAGTACAAAAATACCCAGCAGAATACAAACTCAATGCTGTTCACTTACACTAAGAGAAGGAAACAGTCTCTATTCGGTATGACCATAGGGAATACGTATACAGTATACAATTAATTGGAATGTAAACGGCATCAAAAGAAAGACTATTGTCTATGTGATAAAGGTAACCTGAACAGGTTAATGTATAGCACTGGCACTCACATTAGCCTACATATACTTATCAGTGAACACTCTAAGTATTCAATTATTGATTCCTACGGAGAAAATGCCCAGTGTCTCACATTTATATTCATTTAGTCAACACACTTACTGGTGAAATGAAAGTCCATTCAACCTCAAAGCAAGGAATAGGAATTTGCATGCTGGTTCTGCATTGAACAAGCCTTTAGAGAACATAGCTTTCTGTTCTTCCTCCCCAGGGAAAGAATGTTCTCCTGGGAAGCAAATGACACCACATCCATATAGGGCTCAAAAAATGCCATTTTGTGGTATTTGCACATACAAGATTATCTCACTCTCAAGTACCCAGTTTGGTGTTTGGAATATTACACCTCTTATATAATGAATAAACAAATAATCCAGGGCTATAATAACTCTAGTTATATTCTTACAACACATATATCTATTTACCATATCACTATTTTTACAACAAATATTTCAGTTAATGTAGTATTTTGTAAATTTTACCTGTTTCTCAGACAAAGAAGCACAAAGTGTTTAATATAACTTGTCCTAATAAGTTACTGAAGTTATTTTTTTACCTTAATAATAGGTATGAGTTTGGAAACCATATAATCTTTATTAAGCCAAATCAAATTCCAGATCAGATAATTTTAAACATTACATCTATATAGATCATGTGGGAGTTTTCTTTAAAGGCAGATTCAATCCTAGAAATGAACGATGGGGCCTCAGAGACTGTATTTCTAGGAAGTTCCGAGATAACTGCCTGTCTGAGAAGCATGAATCAATGGCAGGATTCAAGACTATGAAGAAAAAATTCCAAGAAACTATCATCACATACCTAGTACAATAAAGTAGTATCAAATTAAAAAAGAAGAAGAAAAGTAAACTTCTCAATTTCGTAACTAAGAAAAAAAAAACACTATTAGGCTAGTGAGACAAACTAAATGGAAATTACATACAAAGCATATAGACAAAGGAAGCCAGAAATTTAAAACTAGGAACATTTAAATTTAAAACAGAACTTTAAAACAGAAATTTAAAACAGAACTCAAGAGACACTGAAAGGGAACAAATATTCAACTATATTCACATCATAGTGTTCAAACCCAGGCAGAGAAGCACCACAGCAATTATAAATAATGCTACAAAAATTCTAAAGCAATTAAGACTCATAAAAGGAACGGATAAGAAGTCAAACATGTCCTAGATAAATCTGTTGGCTTAGTAGATTAAAGGACAAAAGCCATATGATCATATCAGCAAATAATTTGAAAGGGTTTATCTAAGTAATTCATCAGTGTTTGCTAACAAAATGTATTAGTGAAAGAATTATTTCAAGGTTCATTTAAGGAAAGATAGTAGAATATATTCAGTATAAATCTCCATATATAAAAAAGAAACCTATATAAAATATTACATATGTTCCTATGTGCTCATAAAATGGCAAGGATACCTAGTATTGTCAACATTATTATATTATATGTAGTTACAGACAACGTTATGCTAACCCACAAGGACAATGAAGTTTTTTAAATTATCTTTACTGGAAATTAGTATCTACACATAAAAGAACAATCAATTTCTGAAATATTATTAGAATTAACAAGACCCTAGTGCAGATTCAAATATAAAATCAATATACAAATAATTTTAAGATACTCTAACATCTCCTATAAAATAAAAACTTTAAATATCTAGAGTTTCATATGGGTATAATCTTTTTTGTAAATTTCCTAAGACAAGTCTGGTGATATATGCTTATAGTTCTAACACTCAGGAGGCTGAGGCAGGAGAATTGTGGGTTTCTGGTCACCTTGGGCACATACTAAGGTCTGGAACAACCTGACTTCATAGCAAGACTATCTCTTACAGGAAGAGGAGAGAAGGAAGAAGGGAAGCAGGCCTAGAAGCAAACTTAAATAAGGAGAGTGTCTATTTCCGTTGTAGAGGAATCTATACTGTAAAATATTAAGAAAGTCACTACTTGTCCCATAAATGACAACAAAAAAGCCTAGCTTTCTCCTTCCATAGCAGCAAAAATTCCTTCTTGGCTTTGGGCTTTATCCTTCTTTCCTATTCCTCAATGTCCTACACCTAAGTTACTCATATTGGTTGGCTAGTCTCACTCACTGGATCTCAACATGAAAATATCTCCTTCTCTGACTTCCTTGGCTAAAGCAGAGATGAACACAGGCCCTGTGTATGTCTAATCAACTAAGACCCACCCTGCCTGTGTCTACCTGCTTCTCCTTGAACACTTCCATAAGAATGGACTCCATCAGCTTCTGGACCATATTTCTCATTATCTACAGACACAGAGAATGCCCGCTTTGCAGTTCTCAAATATTTAACTATGTTTTAAACTTTTCACTATTCCCAACAATCTAAAGGTCTACATGGTTGCTTAATTACACATGAATGAAATGGAATAAACAGCTATTAAAATGTTGCTGACTAATTGAGAACAGCTGTTAAAGTATCCACACCAGAACACACAGAAGTCCTATCTTTAGAAGCAGATGTTTCTGAGCATAACTGATGACTCCAGTCATACTAATAACAGATATTAAGCGATATCTATTTATATTTATTTCATTTTTACCTTTCCAAAACAGTAACTGAATTATTTTTAAAGTTATAAAAATCTCAATAGTTTTTTATAATTATATGTATATTTCTAGTGTAAATGAAATTAGCATTTCCTCCAACTCCCTTGTCATTGTCCAGTGTCTATAAATTTAGAAAAAGAATCACCAACAAATATATTATTAGATTCAACAAAAATATATTCCAGAAAAAAAAAAGCCAAAAATACCATGGAAATTCAGTCAATTATTTATTTCCTGCTCCTAAAAACACAGGAAATGTTGGGCTGGTGATATCATTCAGTCATAGGGAGCTTGCCTAGCATACGCAGAGCTCTGGACGCAATACACAGTACCACCATATACATGTGCATGTACGTGCACACACACAGGTGTCCACCTGCACCCACTTTTATGTGGGCATACCCAATGACAATTCAGAAAAACTACTTTATTTTCAAAGTAAGAGAAGTGAGATAAAATCCTCCTTAAATTCTCACTGTGGTGCTCTACAAAAAGCAAGCAAGAGATGTCTTGTTCTTACAGAATCTCATTTTAGGATTGGAGGAAATGTAATATTGCTGCCATTGTGGCATGGGGTTTGTGATTTCCTAAGGTGTTTTCTATCAGAATCATGTATGAAAATGTATCACATACCATAAATCACAGGAGTTTTTCACCACTAGATGGCGAGCTTGTGACTTAGCAGCTCTTGCCTCTGGGGTCACTAGCCTTTTAAATAGAAAAACAATCTAAGAAAGCAGACCCACTCCATTCATCTTAAAATGCTAATGATTTAATTAAGAAAATAGATACTTTGCAACTAAGCATTATGCAGTTAACAGGTAGTTATCAGAGCACAGGTTTTGCTTTTCAAAAACCAAACTGAAACACTTAAGTAACACTTTACACATATATTAATCTCAAAGTAATCTAGGCGGGGGTGTGGAACAGGGTACACTACTTACTAAAATAGGAAACACTGTATAGGGATATCTAGCTTTGAGGCCTCACTTGCCTGTCTTTTAATGAGTCCAGAATAGAAAGACCCTCCACATGGTTCAGACAGACTTTCTTCAAGTGACAGTTTTACCGCAGTCACTGTTCCCAACTCTTGCATAACAGATATGAGCAAAGAGCTGAACTCCAGTTTATTTGGTCAAGCCTAGGACTGAAACATCAACCCTGACCTTTGGGGCTACCCTTCTCCACATCAGGACCAAGAGATCCACAGAACCAGGATTTTTCTACAGAGGCAAATGGATAAATTTATTTTTGAAGTGACTTCCTATAAGGTGAAACAAGGGTTATCTATAATATCCATTTAAAATACATATTCACAAACACTAAAGACTAACTCATTGCATTTTTACAACCATGAGTATAAACTGCATTATGGTTATCTTCATGTTTTCAGAAAGAGATTCTCAATATAATTAAGCATCTGCTGCTGAAAACCCATGATGAATAGCTGACAATTTTAGAATCACTCAAAGCCTAGTTTAAAGACAAAAAGCTCATTTAATTTACTGCCTTCATAGAATATTTCTTAAATACACTGTAAGGAAATAGAGATTTTTGGTAAAGTTAGAAGATGTATTATTAGGAGAATGAAAGGAAAATAAGACTTTCTTCAATTGCTTACTTATCATTGAAAATATCAGTTACTGGTCTAGATTATAGTTCATGATGCCACAGCATCACAATGGGTCAGTTTTCCTGCATTAAATGATTCTAAGATTGTACTTTTCAAATTCTGTAGCATGTATAATATTCCCTAGGTTTTGCCTTGAAGGTAGCCAAAATTTCTCATTCTATTTCACTATGCTTTGTATATAAGCTTGTACCCAAATCTACTGGCTATGGTAAAGGGTACTTAAAAATGAGATATGCTGGGGCTGGGGAGATGGCTCAGTGGTTAAGAGCACTTGCTGCTCTTGCACAGAGTTCATTTCCCAGCATCCACATGGTAACTCAAAACTTTAGTCCCAGGGTATCCGACACTCTTTTTTGCATCCAAGGGTACCAGACATGTACATGGCACACAAATATACATGAAAGCAAGGGTTGAGGGGGACTAACACAAAAGAAAGACAAAACAGTAAGGATGAGTGGGAAAGACACAAGAAATCATACCATTAACTATCTGTCTAAAAATACCTACAATACTACATATGTTCACTTTTATAGTAGGATATAAGCCTTTTCAAACTGTATGAAGGTATCGATCCACTTCAGAGATTAGCAGAATGAAATTGTTGCTGTTTCAGTTCTAAGGACTCAAACCCATGGCCTTATTTATTCTGGGCAAGGGCCACATTGCTAGCTACATTGTCAGCCCTAGAAAACATTCTTATTAATCACCAAAAAAAAAAAAAAAAGCATGTGACTTGCAATGGGAAAACTTTGTGTTCTCTAGACATATTTTGCCTGTATAATACCATTTGTATACATGCCTTGTCTTTTTTTGCAAACTGTAAGTTTTGTTGTTATTTTGGGGGTGGGGGGGTTTGTTTCAAGAGAGTGTCATGTGTCCCAGATTGCCATCAAACTTATACATATAGCTGAAGATGCATCTCCCATGTAACTGGGGTTACACAGCCTAGATAAGCTATATGTTTCTTGAAGACAGAGGCCACATGAATGTGCTACGGATCCACCTGGCTGACTCCCAGCAGAGCACTGTGATTGATGATGAAATTACTCTCATGTAGTTTTGCTGTTTACCTCCTTTATTTGTATTGTGGGTGGATTTGGTCAAATGCTTCACCAATAGGAACAGCAAAAGAAAAGGCTGAAACTCTTCATAATCATTAGTTTATAACCCAAGTTGTAGTTCTTCCAAAGTTACTGTCTTTTTACACTAATATATTACATAATCCCCTCTCTTAGATATTATTCAAGCAACCAGGGAAGCTATCAGAAACCACAGCAAAGGTCTCTGAACTGTGATGCACCGAGGATGGCTAAGAGCTGACTGTAGTACCATTACCTGAGCAATGGTCACTAAGATTTGAGTCCTCCGTAACTCACTGGAGACTCCCCAACAAAGATAGAATGTACCTGGATACTCTTAGGCTGTAAGTTTAGGGCCATACAGTGAAGAACACTGACCTATAACACTTTGGCTTCATGGTGGTTTATATTTTCTAAGCTTGACCCTCCAACAAAATAGTAGTTTCTCTTAAGTAAACAGTATGTCCTTTTATCTGCATTTAGGTTTCTGGCTGTGTGCTTATTTCTAAAAGTAGGGATAAGTTATACTAAGCCTGTTTTACTTCAAATGTTTGAGAAAGTCTTCTCAGGTCTGGGTCACACTATGCTGAGACACATTTTCTCAGAAGCTATTTAGCAGGTAAATTCTTCACAAACTATGAACTGAAGTTACAGGGGTGACTCTACATAAACATTTCCTCATTTCTGGGGCTGTAGAAGATTAGTACTCCCTTTTGAGCAAATAAATCAATTTTCTGATTACCTAGCTTCTATGTTGAAATAAAAGCACTTAGAAATGGCAATAAAAATAATCTGACTTACATCAATTTGTTCACTACTAGTGAACTCACAGAATGAAGAAAAAAAAGTTCCTAAAAGAGTTCTAATCAGGAAATACAGGCTAGATTTTAGAATTTATTGCCCCATTAACATTCTTTTCCTATGATCACTATATTACCAATGTTGACTTAAGATGTCTAGGTAAAGAAACTGATCATCTGGAGTCTTACAGATATTAATAGCAACCTGGGTACAGCTCAGCATTAATGAGATTTGAGAAACATTCTGTTGCAGTAATCTCAATCCAGATGATTTAAACCAAGAGTTAAGTTAATGCTAAGAATTTGTCAGAACAATCACTTTATATGTACTCAGTTCTTACATGGCTTTTTAAAATTCAAGTCTGGAAACTTATTAGTTTAGCCTACTTTCTCAAGCTGAATGATTTTCAAAATCAAAGTAAGCTGATTTGAAATTTTTAATACCTGTTCATCATTGGGAAAGTGGCAAATGGATGCAAAACTAGCAATCTTTTCTCTCATGGATACAATTTCATCATTTATGGACTGCTCTTAGGTGAGAGAGCTGAACACAGAAAGCAAACAGCATTCCTTTTGTTGTGAACATGCTGTATTCAGCTTAGAGAATACTAAAGAGATGTCGCTAGGACCTTTCTTTCCTGGTTCTAAGACTCCTTCATTTGCTTCCTTGAAATCCTATTATAGAGCTACAAGCAGAGTTCTCAGCAGAAATACAGTGGTGACCCACCCCAGATGAATGCCTCAAGCAAGACTTAGTGAGCCCATGGCCCTACCCTTCCCCATTAAAAACTTCAAAATGACCACCCTAACATGGACATGTGTATTTTACTTGTACACTTATATAATATGGAGACTGCTCATGTTCTCACTGTCCAAATTGCTCTATAAATATGCCACCCCAGGCCTATCCAGACTCCCAAGAGATGTCCCCTGCCTACCACTATCAAGTTGTCTGATGTGTGGAATAGGGTTTTCTACTTACCTGCCTACTTTGGGTGAGACTAGGATTCGATGAGGTCTCAGTTTCACTTATGGCAGGCCTTGCCTTCTCAATGTGTCCTGTCCTGGTAGTTAGTTTTCCACTGCTGCTATAACCAAACGCTAAACACTGAGTAGCTTCAACAACGGAATTATTTCTGCCTCGTTCTGCAGAATCTAACTCCAAGATCACAGAGTCAGTAGGATCGGTTTCTTCTCCCTCTCACTATGTCCTCACATATCCTTGGGTATATGTTTCTACAAATTTCATCTTCTCAAAAGGTGAGTGGAGGGCAGGGTCAACCAAAAGTAAGTGCAGGTAAAAATGCCACAAGGAAACCTGATACTTTGTAATTAATCAGAACACTTTTAGGTGTTGTAGAGAAAACCAGTGACACCTGGTGGACTGGACAACATCCCGCCCTAATGGTTCATTGGACTTAACCACCTTATTTAGAAGCATCTCTACAGTTATGTTGGGAGGTGCTGGGAATTAGGACTTCAACATATGACCTTTTGCAGGAGAACACAATTCAGCCCACAGCATCACAACAGTAAGCTTACAGGAAGAAAGCTATTTAATGTTCTTTTTGCTCTCATCTTTAATCCCTTGCTATAGCTAATGGCTTTTTAAATTAAATGTTTCTTGTTCAAATTGCTGTGATTTGTGCTTCCTAATCAAAGGCTTTCCAATACATGAGTGGTGTGCTCACACTGTCTAAACCATACCTTTCCTCTCCTGGTCATGTTTTTGTTTTTAGAATCAAAATCAATCTCTCTCTCTCTCTCTCTCTCTCTCTCTCTCTCTCTCTCTCTCTCTCTCTCTCTCTCTCTCTGTGTGTGTGTGTGTGTGTGTGTATGTGCCTGTGTGTCTGTGTGTTCACATGGGAGTACATGTTCTTGTGGAGTCCAGAAGAGGGTGTCTGACATGCTAGAACAGAGCTGGAATTGCAGACAGTTGTGAGCTGCCTGACTTACTTAAGTACTGAGCACCATACTCTGGTTCTTTTCAAGACCCATACAAACACTTTACTGCTGAGCCATCTCTTCAGTTCCAGGTCATGTTTTAACAACCCCAGCACCCCTAGAATTCCATAATTCTTTGACTTAGACTTTAAAAAAAAAAGTGTTGAGTTTTTTCTTTCTTTCTTTCTGTCTTTCTTTCTTTCTTTCTTTCTTTCTTTCTTTCTTTCTTTTATTTCTTTCTCTTAGTTTTAAAGCATAGCCCTGTTGAATGCTCTAACCCTTAGGAATTATTCTTAACCACCATGACAACTTCACAGACCAAGAATGTAAGGCCGTGTGGTAGGCATTAAAAATTGAGTTCCAGTAGCTTTACCTACTGCTAAAATGACAAATCATATATAACCACATGCTCGACATGAAAGAAGACCCAAACCAACACAATATTGCTTTCAGGCATATGAAAAATTGGATGTCAACCCATCTACTTCTTACATTTATACTGAAATTTTCATTCAAATGTAAAACAAACCAAATTCATATAGCTCTCCATTTATCTGTCATATTCTAAAACCATCGAATTTGCCACAGTAATGTACTGCTTCAGTAAAACTAAGATATGAGATGAAATTATGGGAAACTGCATTTTTGAACCTTAGTGTTGGTACTAGGAATACTTACGTCTGCTAGACTGGTTCTATGCATTTTAAATAGAACTGGGGGGGGGGACTTAGGGAAAACAGACTTATTGTTCTTTAATTACACGAGATATGCTCAAATGTATGACACATACATATATATGGTACATATGTGTACTATATATATATATGCACACAGCTATATATATATATATATATATATATATATATATATATATATATATATTGATTTGTGGAAACATGGAAGAAACTGGAAAGAAGAGACTTGGGAGGAACTAGAGAGAGGAAAGAGAAAGGGTGTGATGATATTTTATTTATGCTCTAACAAAGCTTGCCTGGGGATCAAAGGAAAAAGCCAGCCACTATATTAAACATAGAGGTCAGGCAATGGTAGCACATGCCTTTAATTCTAGCATTCAGGAGGCAGAGACTCATCTGGATCTCTGTGAGTTCAAGGCCACACTGGGAACAGAGCCAGGCGTGGTGGCACATGCCTTTAATCCCAGCACTAGTTAACCATAGAGGTCTAGAGGTGTGTATAGACAGATAGGAAGTGATAGAGCTAGGCAGAAAGAGGAAGTGATGTTGCTGGGTGGAGAGAGGAAGTAAGATGGCAGGGCACAGAAAGGTATATAAGACGTGAGTATACAGGAAGTAGCTCTCTTGGGCTGAGGATTTCCTAGTGGTAAGAACTTGTGGCTGGCTTGTTCTATCCCTCTGATCTTTCAGCTTTCACCCCAATATCTGGCTCAGGTTTTTTTTCAATTAATAAGACCATTTAGCAATTTGTGTTACAAAAGGGGAAAGCAATATAATTATATTTTGAATTAAAAATGTGTAAAAATGTCAAAAAAAAAAGCTAATATCATCTATAGGATAAATTTACAAAAAATAACAACTATTTTTTAAAACTTCTTTTGGAAGTGCAATTAGAGAAATGAGTGTTTGGGTTATAAGGAGCAGGGTTCCTTTGTGTATGACAGGGCCTTTCCACACTGCTGGATTTATTCATTTGCCAGGTATTTCAGTCCCTACCCTCTTTCAGGTATTACCATAGACAGAAACCTAATGGTAAACTTGGTTCCGGCACTCTCAGACTGGCCATTTTTAATGTACATATAGCATCCTGCTCTGTTCAGAAGCCCACTCTGTTTAACATCCTAATGCCAGCGCTCTCATTTCCTTGGTACACATGGAAAGCACTGGTGTTTTCAGCCAGCGCTTTCTGCTATGATGGCTGAGTGTCCCTGTAATCCCAGGATGCTTTTGGTGTTGTAGCCAACACGGAACATGGCAGGAAAAGCTGCCATCACAACACTGAGGCCCTAAGACTTCCTATTCTTCCTCCATCAGATTCCAAAGCAGCACAGGCAATAACCATGAAAGCCAACATTGCTCCCACCGAGAAAGTGTGAGCTAAGAACATCTTCATCACTCCTAAGCTTCTTCTGATCCTCCCTCTAAGATGTAATCCAACACCTGCACTTATGTATTCTCTTCTCTTCCCATTCCCAATAAAAATCACACTTAAAGCAACATTATGAAAAGGAACAAAACACTTTAATTTTCTATACAAGTTCAATTTGAGGTTTAATTATATGAACAACCTGCCATAATTATATTGTTTAATTATGCTAATTTATAATAATTACATTTGAGCCTTTTGGATAAGATGTTATTTTGAAATCACATAACTGATCATTTCAAACTGCTGATTACCATAAATGGAGTGTTTATTGTTCCCTAGTCAGAGCCATTCAAAACCACTGTCACTTGTAAATTACCGTGCTTATTTATGCAGAGTCCCTCCAGTACAAAAATGTTTATAAAAACTGAACTTATCAAGATGGATTTAAGGAAATATCTGTAAATGTGTAGAGGCTATAGAAAGGCATCTCACCATCTCACTCCAAGAGAATAAATAAGTCTAAGGAACAGCTTCATTGCTGTGACCGCTCTCTGCGACATTATTTCCTAGCGTCATCCTGAGTACAGCACATAAAGAGTGGGTATTAGAAACTTTTCCTTCATCAATGTGTTATTTTAAAAACTACACACAAAAGTGGTACAAAGTTTAACCCCTAAAAGCAAAGCTATTTGCAGTTGATATCTGATCAGAAAGAGTAAATCAGTTTTCTCCAATGGAGTTCCAGCAGGTATGTCAAACACATTCCAGAATAGGCCCAAGGCCCAAGAGTAGTCTGCCAACACAAAATGGACTCCATATATTTTGTTTCCTTTTTCCCACTTCAGCTTGGTTTCATATTTTAGACTTATTTTTTGTTTGTTTGTATTGATTTTTTGTTTCTTGTGTTTTAGAGAGAGAGAAGGAGGGAAGGGCAGGGAGGAGAGAGAATATAAAGTTGAGTTAGGGAGGTAGGAAGGATCTGGGAGGAGTTATGGGAGGAAAAAGAATATGATCAAAATACTTTATATGAAAAAGATTTGTTAAAATAAAAGGAGCAAGCCAGTTCCCGTTCTCCAAAAACCACAAATTAGAAGAGAGGAATCATATATCCAAACAGAAAGATGGGGATTAACCTAAGGAGACTAAATGATGTAAAGCTGCTTAAAAAATAAATAAAACACACAGACCAAGGATGTTCATCCTCAAAAAAAAAAACCCTGTATATAGCAAAATTAACATTAGTTTAAAAATATCTTCCTTTAAATTTAATATATCACATCAAAATCAGACAAAGGGGAACTCTGAGTTGAATATTTAAGTATAGCATTCACTCTTTATGCTTGTTTTTATGATTGTTTTTGAAAAGTACTTTATCAATACATATATAGGAGTGTGGGCAAGGCTAGTCATACTGTACTCACTTTATAACCAGATAAAGTGAGGCTGAGGAAAAATTTAGTGGCTTGGCCTGTATATGGACTTTGACTCTTTCACTATGCCATGCTACTCTCATCTGATCTCTAGGTAAGAAGTTTGGGGAAAAATAAGAAGAAGAAATAAAATCAAATGTAGACTGATACACAAAATCCTAGGGGAGCAAAATAAAAACATATTATTTAAGGCAGCTACTAACACAAAATTATACCATTTTTCTCCTCACTGTAATGAGGCTGGGAGGAAACATGTGGATTCTTGGAAACATCAAATGAGGCGCTGAAAGATGCATCCTGACCTCAGTGCTAACACTGAACAGTGCTGGGAATTACAAACTCTCTATCACATGGGGTCAACAGACCATGTGTCCCACAAGCTAAGGATGTCTTCGCATATTTAAGTGGTTGAAAGATAAGAATATTGTTCCTATTCCTGTCATGGAAATGATGTAAAGTTCACACTTTACTGTCCATGAAAAAAATGTGACTGGAGCCCAAGTGTACCGCACCCATCCATTTGTGCAATATCTATCATTATTTCCATCCTACAAAGGCAGAATTGAAGTACTGTAACAGAGACCACTATAAAATATAAAGTATTTGCTCTGTAGTCTGGCACAGAAAATGTCTGCTGACTTATACTCACATATACATCAAATGTATCTGTTATATATTTTCAGTATACGGTTTTAGAAACAATAACATTCATTATTGGTTTGTTCTAAATGAAACTACGATGCCAATCATATATAATACAGTGTGTAGGGGCACATATACATGGAGAACTCAAAGAAAACTACTAAAGAAAAAACATTGTACAGAATATTACAATAAAGTATCTTTTTCATGAATGAGAATGATAGTATGCAAATAATCAGAAAATATGCTGTCAAAAAAATACAGACAGACCCAAATCCATTAGCATAGTGATATGTAAGACTGGAAATGTACAAGATAGAGGACAGTGTTTGTCATGGTTAGTTTTAAGTCAACATGACATAAGCTAGAGTCATCTAAGAGGAGGGAAACTCAATGCGAAAGTGCCTCAGTAAGATCCAACTGTAGGGCGTGTTCTTAATTAGTGGTTGATTGGAGAGGGCCTATCCCATTTTGGGTGGTGCTATCCCTAGGCTGGTGGTCCTGCGATCTATAAGAGGCCAGCCTGGTCCTCAGAGATAGTTCTGGGACAGCCAAGGCTACACAGAGAAACCCTGCCTCCAAAAACCAAAAGAACAAACAAAAACAAAAACAAGAAAAGCCATGAGGAAAGCCATGGAAGCAAGCCAGTAATCAGCACCCAATACCACCACCATGGCCTCTGCATCAGCTCCCTCTTCCAGAGTTCTGCCCTGATTGAGTTCCTGCCCTCATTGCTTTTGATGATGAACTGTTATACGGAACTGTAAAATAAACTTGTTCCTTCCCAAGGTTCTTCTCGTCGTAGTATTTCATCACAGCAAAAATTAACCCTAAATAAGGCAGTGTCATTGAAAGATTTTTTTATGAATACATAATCTTTGCCTTTTAGTTTTGACTTTGAAATCAATTTTTTTTCATTAGGCTCTTTGACTGACTTTTAATTGAATTTTTTACTGAGATAACTGCAGTCCCATGCAGATATAAGAGACAGAGACTGCTAGTTTACTTCAATGTCAACACTTTGCAAAACTATAATATTGATGTAATCTACCTACTTTATTCACACTCACTATCCCTCACCTCCACTAAAAGAAGCCATTTCTGCCATGTCTACCAGGGAACTTGAATCTACCTCTATACGGTAAACTGGTCCAATTCCAGTCCCATCCAGATGGTGGCAGAGGAGGCCTGATGGAAGCTGTAGCTTTCACCATGCCCCTCCAGGAACACTATGTCTGTGGAGAACAACAAGCAGTAACTCTACTGCCACCCAGCAGCCCCAGAGAGCCCCACCTACATGTCAAGTGGTTCTGAGTGGGGATCCTGAGCTTGCACCTGGCAGAATACAGCAATGGTCTCCTTACTCCTGGTTTGAATAATATCCAGTATCACAGAACATCAAAACATAACATGAAATATCTAAGTTTCAAAAGAGACAATACCAACATGGGAACAGCAGAGACCTGTCTTATATTTTAAAGGTCTTATATTTTACAGGTATTATATTTTAAAGCAGCTGATCATAAACTTATGCTTTCAGGACCAATTATTAATATGGCTTAAGCTAATGAAAAAGAATATAAAGGAAAAATAAACTAAAAATTTAGTAATGAAGTATATATAATAAAAAAATTAAAAATTTCAGTCTTCGAAGCTCAATGGCAAAATGGCTGAAACTAAAGAGAAAAAAAATCAATAAACTTAAAAGCAAAATAGTGGTGGGAGTGACTGAGAAAAATGAACACAGTCCTGGAGACCTGAGGAATTATCACGAATAACCTATATTTTGTGTCACTGGAGTCACAGAATGAAACAAACAGCAGAACAGATCTGAATGGTGTTCAATGCTTGAACTCTGCAAATCTGACAAGTGACATAAACCTATTGATTCAAGAAGCAAGATAATTCAAAGGGTAAGTTGGTCTATTTCAAGCACCTCATCATTAAATTTCTGAATTCTAAAGACAAGAAATCTTCTAGTACATGAGGGAAAAAATGGTATAAAAATTAGAGTAGTGGTACCATCTCCTCAGAAGCCATCAGGGCTGGAAGTTAAGTAGCAAATGTAATTTAAGAGTGGTCAATCTACAATCTGTATCTATCAAAACAGCCTTCAAGAAATAAGGAGGAAATCGATACATCCTCTGATAAAAAGAAAGCTGAGGGATATATATATATATATATATATATATATATATATATATATATGTCAGTAAATTTACTCTGAAAGGAGGCTTAAGTGAGTTTTCCAATAAGAAAGATGACTTAAAAGAAAAAGAAAAGCAAATCAAAGCAGTAGCAACCAAGGATATCAGGAAGAAAGAAAGATCAAAATAAACCACAGTATGCCCACTGATGATAAAAGACAACACACTTCTTTTTTTAGTTTGTGAATTATGTCAGTGGCTGAACAAAATGTAACACGATCCCGTGTTGATCTAAAAAGAGGGAAAGCAGATAACACCCAAAGGGAGGAAATGTTTCTATACTTCATGCAAACTGTCAAAGCAGGGAACCAATAGAAAACTGTGGTAATCTGTGCATAGTCTGGTGATATTTAGAGTGACCTCTGAAAGAGATATACCAACTATAGGTGAAGTAAAATTAAATCCTAAAATATATCTGAGCAACCTAACAGAAAAAAGGCAAGAAAAGAAAACAGAAATGAAAGAAAATGTCAAGCATAAAGCAAATTAGTAACTTAAATCTGAACCTACAGTCATGTGGGATGTAAATGGGTTAAATATGCTAACTAAAGAGACAGGCAGAGTGAATTTAAAAGTATGTTTCAATAATATGCTGCTTACAGAAACTCATCTTAAAGACGTGATGACAGAGGCAAACGGAAAGCAAAGGTAGGAAAAAAGATACATCACAGAAACATCAATCAGGAGTGACAATGTACCAGATAAATCAGACTTGAGAGCAAGGAGTGTTAGTGGAGATGGCACGGACATACATAATAGGTGGGCTCAACTCACCCACAGAAAGACACCTAAACGTATAGGTGTACAAACAAAGCTGGAAATAAATGTATAAATCCAAAACTCAAACTGAAAGCGTAACACATGATTAAATCTGGAGGCTCTAATACAGTCTGAAGAGTTACCAGATTAAGACTGTTTGTAATAGCCAGAACATGGAAACAACCTAGATGCCCTTCAACTGAAGAATGGATAAACAAAATGTGGTACATATACACAATGGAATACTACTCAGCAGAGAAAAACAAGGACATCATGAGGTTTGCAGACAAATGGATGGATCTAGAAAAAATCATCCTGAGTGAGGTAACCCAGACTCAGAAAGACAAACATGGTATGTACTCACTCATAACAGGATACTAGATGTGGAACAAGGATGACTGGACTGCTACTCACATCACCAGGCAGGCTACCTGGAAAACAGGACCCCAAGAAAGACACAGGGATCGCCCAATGACAGAGAAATGGAATGAGATCTACATGAACAGCCTGGACATGAGTGGGGGTAGTGAAGGGCGAGGGTCGAGGGAAAGAGAGCTTGGGTGAGTGGGAGATCCCAGCTGGATCAACAACAGAGAGGGAGAACAAGGAATAGGAGACCATGGTAAATGAAGACCACATGAGAATAGGAAGAAACAAAGTGCTAGAGAGGCCCACAGAAATCCACAAAGATACCCCCACAACAGAGTGCTGGCAATGGTCGAGAGACAGTCCGAACTGACCTACTCTGGTGATGGGATGGCCAAACACCCTAATTGTCGTGCTAGAAACCTCATCCAACTACTGAGGGATCTGGATGCAGAGATCCATGACTAGGCCCCAGGTGGATCTCTGGGAGTCCAATTAGCGAGAATGAGGAGGGTTTATATGAGCGAGAATTGTTGAGACCAAGGTCGGATAAGAGACAAATAGCCAAACAAACGGAAACACATGAATTATGAACCAATGGCTGAGGGGTCACCAACTGGATCAGGCCCTCTGAGTGGGTGAGACAGTTGATTGGCCTGATCTGTTTGGGAGGCATCCAGGCAGTGGCACCGGGTCCTGTGCTCATTGCATGAGTCGGCTGTTTGAAACCTGGGGCCTATGCAGGGTCCCTTGGCTCAGCCTGGGAGGAGGGGACTGGACCTACCTGGACTGAGTCCACCAGGTTGATCTCAGTCTGCGGGGAAGGCTTTGCCCTGGAGGAGATGGGAATGGGGGGCGGGTTGGGGAGAAGGTGGGGGGGGTCGGGAGGGGGGAGAACAAGGGAATCTGTGGCTGATATGTAGAACTGAATTGTATTGCAAAATAAAAATTTAAAAAAAAATTTAAGTAATGAATAATCCACCTATTGACCAATAATAAAAAAAAAAGATAGAGAAAAACAATTCAGTTCTACATATCAGCCACAGATTCCCCTGTTCTCCCCCCTCCCGCCCCCCTCACCTTCCCCCCAGCCCGCCCCCCATTCCCACCTCCTCCAGGGCAAAGCCTTCCCCACAGACTGAGATCAACCTGGTAGAGTCAGTCCAGGCAGGTCCAGTCCCCTCCTCCCAGGCCGAGCCAAGCCACCCTGCATAAGCCCCAGGTTTCAAACAGCCAACTCATGCAATGAGCACAGGACCCGGTCCCACTGCCTGGATGCCTCCCAAACAGATCAAGCCAATCAACTGTCTCACTCATTCAGAGGGCCTGATCCAGTTGGTGACCCCTCAGCCATTGGTTCATAGTTCATGTGTTTCCATTCGTTTGGCTATTTGTCCCTGTGCTTTATCCAACCTTGGTCTCAACAATTCTCACTCATATAAACCCTCCTCTTTCTCACTAATTGGAGGTGGGAATGGGGGGTGGGCTGGGGGGAAGGGGAGGGGGCAGGAGGGGGGAGAACAAGGGAATCTGTGGCTGATATGTAGAACTGAATTGTATTGTAAAATAAAAGAAAGAAAAAAAGGAAAAAATATATAAAGCATAAAAAAACAAAAACAAACAAACAAAAAGATAGAGAAAAACAAAGCTGTAATTACCATGATAGCAATGTCAAAAACAGTACCAAAAAATATCTGTACACAAAAATCTTTCACAAATACTGACAGATAGAATTGAGCCGCACATAAGAATTCTGTGCTATGATCAAGAGGGGATGAGTTACAGGTCAGTCCAGTGCAGTGTGAGATGTTGGCTTGTTCTTCTGTAGCACTGAGGGTAGTCAGTAAGAAAAAAGAGGGACTGATATCCTCTATACCTGCAGATGCCTCTTTCCCTTTTATGTTCCATTCATTTTTGTTTCATTTAAAGGCACTGTGGTCTGGCATGCAGATAAATGTCCAGAATCCTTTTCTCTCTTGTGCATTTACCCTGTCATCATTATGAACTATCCTTGTTTCCAATAATTTTCTTTGCTCAACGTCTAAATGGCCAAATATTGACACAGCCATTCCTGTTTCTGATTAATGTTTGTGTGGCATAATTTCTCCCAACCTTTTACTCTGAACTTACCTATGTCATTAGATTCTAAATGAGTTTCTCAGAGCAGTTATAATTGGTAGTTATATTTTTGATGCACTCTGCAGTCTCTGTACTTTGTGTGGAACATTTAGAACTTTTCTTTTCCAGGTGGTTATTACATGTTACTATTTAAATGCATCTTGTTATTATTATTTGTCAACTTATTTCCTCTCACTCCCATTCCTTAATTTCTCTATTACTCCTTTGCTTCAGGTTGTCTGACCATTTTTACAGAACTGTTTCTTAGTTTTTTCAATGTTTTAAAGAATCTTTCTATATAATTTTTACAACGCTCTAGTTTCTCAGAGTATTTTATATGTGTGCATATATGAACACATCATGACCTATAGTATTCTGCTAATACCAGTACAGCATCAACTTCCGGGGAGCATGAAACTTTATTTTCCCTAGTTCCCTCTGCCCCTTCAACTTTTAAATATAGTTTTATGTATTTTAAGTATTATGTGGCATTATGATTTTTTTTAGAATCATCAAACATAATTTATAAAAGTCATGAAGAGATGTTAAGTCTATGCTATGTACTCTTCTTTGAGTTCTACTGTCCTTTCCTTACTGCTGCTGAAGAACTTTATCCACCCTAAGAACAAAAATCTGTCCACAACAAGTTGGTTGGTTTGTCTTTCTCCAGTTAGGAATGCTTTTTTCCCTTTTTTTCCTGAGTGACAATATTACTGATCTACAACTTGCAGTGGATAATTCTGTTCTTTTAGTAACTAAAAATATTCTAGGCTGTAAACCCCTGGTAGGCCTGGTGGGTCTTTTGTTGAGTGGATGGAGGACACAAGAAACCTTTGGTACTGTGTTGTCCCAAAGAACCTTGACTTTACTGAAGGTTTTACTTGGGTTGTGTCCTATGCTACTGATCCTGAAACACAACATACAAATGTCAAATAATTCAAATTCAACACTTTTTTAAAAACATTTCTTCATCCTTTAACCCAACAATGTAGAAAATAAAGTGAGACATTGAAGACATGATGCCCCCCACTTCCTTCTCAAAAAGCAAAAATGGGTCAGCATAGGGCAACAGAACTGCACACATCTCCTCAGTCACCAGAGACTACTGTCCTCTCACAGCATGAACATTCCTATTCACATTTTAAGATAATGCATGGCATTAGTACTATTGATTCAAGTCAATTCTAATGTGATCTATTTTTCCATCAACACAGGAGTAGAGAATACAAGACGATACCGTACAAAATATCTCTCCATCGCACTCAGAAATATGAAAGAATACATCATTTTTGTTTATATCATGTGCTTGATAGTAAGAAAGAAATGTGTACAGCATTATTGGACCAGTCTCCCATATTTCTACCCTTAGTTACCCACACATAAAAGAACCTTTAATCCCAGCACTTGGGAGGCAGAGCCAGGTGGATCTCTGTGAGTTCGAGGCCGGCCTGGTCTACAGAGCAAGATCCAGGACAGGCACAAAAACTGCACAGAGAAACCATGTCTCAAAAAAACAAAAACAAACAAACAAACAAAAAATCACTGTTAAAAAAAACCCTGAAATTAGCTTGAAGATAACTGTGAACCCCAATGTAAAGGCAAAATCTACACATTTTAAAGTAGTTTTTAAAGTCTCACAACAGCAATATTTTTCTATGGGGCCTCAAAAGTAACTTTTCATATGAAAAGTTGCCAATCAAAGAGTGTAAGTTCACTTAGGTCAAATTATAGTTAACTTAAGCCACACTCACTCAAAAGACACATGAGCAGCCACTTTTTCCAAATACTGTAATAAGGTAATAAAGGAGTAAGGGGAAGGGAAGAAAGCATTTATACACTCATGAGACGAGGTAACTACACAGTTGTTCCTGTTTCACTGCTATGAAAGCAGTGATCACGGTTATAGACCATAGATCACAGAAAGAAAATGCAACAAATGTGGGAGCCACAAGCATCACTTCAAGGTGAGAAACTGAAGACACAAAAGTGGTCACCAGCATGCTCACTTGACACAGCTGGTAATGCCAGAATCACCCTTGAATCCCAGGAACTCTGTCTCCGGGGTCTCTGATCTTACCCAAACACCCAAGAGAAATCAGTGAAGTAGTGCATGCCTACTGCAAGACATAAAGGCAGATTAAATACAGAATTTATAGACAGGATTCCATGAAATAAGCACAAATTAATGGTGCCATTCCTTTAATGGATAGTGCCACAGAAACAACATGAGATGAATTAAATCTTTAAATTCTACCATTTACAGCTACAGAAAGAAAATCCCACTGATCCCAAAAGATTTACAAAGAAGTAAAATAATCCCAAATAACAATACTCAGAAATTAAAGTAAACAAACAGTAAGGATATAAATAAACTAAGAAGCAACATAGTTGCTCCATTCCCAATAGGTTAGCAAAGAGTAGGCAGGCTCAATGGATAATGTTCAAGAATTTGCCTTTTCATCCGGCCAGTGATGGCACACACCTTTAATCCCAGCACTCGGGAGGAAGGGACAGGTGGATCTCTGTGAGTTCAAGTCCAGCCTGGGCTACAGAGTGAGTTCCAGGACAGGCTCCAAAGCTACACAGAGAAACCCTGTCTCAAAAAAACAAAAAGAAAAAAAAAATTGCCTTTTCAAATTTAATAACTGAAACAACTGTATCTTGACCCTGAAGTATCTTCAATCTTCCAACAAGTAGTTTATTCATAAAACAAACAAGGAAATAAAAATGTTACTTAGAAATCAAAAAACAATTAGGTCATAAAAATAAAAGGCTAACCCTACTGTACTTGTTTTTTAAAAGTTTTTTTGACATTTTTCATTTGTAGATCCTAGCTATAAATCATGAAACCCAAATGAAGATAGTCATAAGCCTATCACCATTAAGGAAAGCAAGCTTTTCACTCAATAAAACTTATGAATAAAATAAACAGAAGTAGAGGGCTTACATATTTAAGTGGCAACAGAAGAGCAGTGCAATACCATGAAGCTTTCTACATAATGGAGGAATTAAAGTTTAAGTGCTACTATTAGGCTATTCAAAAAGAATCTTTGAAGATGTGTTAAGAGAAGTACCTTTATATAGGGGCAGAAAAGATGAGTCAGTAGATAAAGTACCTACCATATCAGCAAGAAAACCTGAGTCCAGATTCCAGCATGCATGCAAAAGCCAGGTGGTAGCAAGCTTTAATAATCCAAGGACTGGGAAGGCAGAGAAAGGTGGATCCCTGGAGCTCCTTAACCAGCCATACTAGCCCACTGGTGAGCTCCTAATTTAGTAAGAGACCTTGGCTCAAGAAATAAGGTACAGAGTGATTGAGGTAAACATCTGTGGGGAGAGAGAAGCAAAGTGAGATAGGGAGGGAGAGATTGAGAGGGAGAGTGAAAGAGAAAAGAAGGATAAAGAGAAAGAGCCCTATGTAAATTTCTTTTCCTCCCAACTCTAAATACCAAATCAGCTCCTCTTTGTCTTGTTTAAAAAGAAAGAAAGAAAGAAAGAAAGAAAGAAAGAAAGAAAGAAAGAAAGAAAGAAAGAAAGAAAGAAAGAAAGAAAAGGTTAGGAAAAAAAGAAATGAAAAAGGAAAAGAAAAGAAAAAATTCAACACCACACCCTTAAGTAGGCGATCAGCAACTTGGTTCTGTGTGAAACCCTTACTTCAAAACACACACTATTTTTTCCTTATCATGCTGTGACTTGGTTTCCCCTTTCTCCCAATAAAAATTTAACTCTATGTCATTTGTATCCAGTCTTTGAAAACAGCATCTTCACTTAAAAAGACTTTCATCAGGACTTACATCTCATTTGTAGTACAATGGAAGGCAGGCAGGCAAACAAACAACATTTAGTTTTGAGACAAAGAGATGGTTCAGCCATTAGGAGCACTTGCTGCTCTTCCAGAAGACCCATTTGGTTCCCAGCACTCACATTAGGAGTCTCACAACCTCAGGAAGCTCCAACTCCAAGGGATCTAATGCCCTCTCCTGTCTCTGCAGGAACTGCCATCATGTCCCCAACACCTCTCACCCCCACACAGATGATTTCTTAATAATAAAATAAAATGTTTTAAAAGGACCCGAGAGATAGAAAAATAGGAAAATATTTCAATAATTCCTTAGGGCAAAAGGTAGTGAGGCTGTTTTACATTAAGCCACTATAATTACTGCCACAAAAATTTCCATCACATGAAATTCACTTCTTACTTTTCATCTCAGCAGAGGCCAAACCCTGGACTTGCAAAGAAACTCATCTCTCTCTCTCTCACTGAAGCAATTTTACAGAAGATCATAGATCCCTTTATACTGTAAGTGCAAGAAGAATAGGTTAACAGAGGGCACCCTGGGGAAGAGAGGCACAAATGGTGACTGCTACTAGAATGTCACTCTCAAATATAAAAATAAGGGGCTGGAATTTGTAATGAGTTATGACAGCTTTCTCTTTTCAAAATTAATGAAAATCTAAGAAAAGAGAAATACCAATTTACTATAAAAGAAAAACTATTTCATTACAGCAAAGGGAAGAGGTGAATGGTCTCATTCTGTTTAGAAAATACAAATGCAACATAAATCATACCATAAGAGACAGTCTCACTTCTATGTGTATAGGTTTATTTAAATACATATATACACATATTGTTCCTTGAAAATAATTCAGATTTTCTTAATAAGTATGTGTCAAGCACACACAAACAAAAAAGCCAGTTTAACATAATTCTAGACCAATGGAAAATAGCATTTGAACAAATAATGTAATTTTCTTCAAACCCTCAGAAAGTTACCTTTCTATCAACAGTACTTTGATTGGAAAAACCAGTTTTAAAGATTGCAGCCACTTGTGAAATAGGAAAATAATGAAAGTATGTAAATAATAAGAAGAGTGCAAAAGAATCATGCACATGGCTGCATAATAGTAACTATAATTCCTAAATGTATGAACTTACAATAAGTATGGAATTATCAGCATTTAGAAATTTGATCTTGTAGGTGGCCCTCCACTCCTGTGAACTGTTAAAAAGAATGTTGTGGTATAGTTTAAAATTATTCATTTGTAAATTGATCTTATGCAACCTTCCTGTCCAGAAGTCAAGAAGTCAATGGAGATGCCAGGGTGGTCTTCCATTTGCATTAAGTGGAGCTAGAATTTCAACAGACCCCCTCTACATGCGCTAGGAGAGATCCACCACAAATGTAGACAGATAGTAGAATTGCCATTTAAAGACAACTAAAGCAAACATCACTTATGCAAAATGAACACATACTAAAGTACTTCTTAGAAATCCAAACAGTTAAATTCATCACTCAAAAAATTTGTGATAAACAAAGCAGACCATCGTAAGATAGTGACAGCTACAAAAAAAAAACAAAAAAAAACAATCACCCCAAACCCCATTTCTATGAAAACAATTTTCCCACTAAGAAAGGTGTAGTTGGCTTTTTCAAAAGACACTTTACTGAAGAACACATTTCTACATTATGAACATGAAAATAAATACAATCCTATTTCAATACAGAACAGCACCTATTTTCTGTTAAGAATTTGGAAAAGATACTCCACAGGTGGAAACACATGCCTGGCAATGTAAATCTGACCAACAACCCATCGTTGAGCTCAAAGGCCCCAGCAGTGAACTTACTACTATTATTCTGCTAAAGGACATATTATCAAAGTGTCCTACAAATTTGTTTCTCTTTACTCATCCATTAATGCAGCTCCTAGAATTCATGAGAGAAAGATTCTTCATGTACTGGATGATGGTTAATGAAGAAACTCAACACTGGTCAAAGTACAGAGACTGTCAATGGTTTGCTCAAACGTAAGTGGGAAATCTATATGCAGCTTCTCCCCAAGGCATCGTGGGAGAGGTGGAGCATAAATATTGTAAGATCATAGGTCTGGGAGGATCAAACCAAAACAGTTTCTTCTGAGAACTGCACTTATAGACTCCTAGCAGTTGAGGTTGCCTGCTCAAGACTACACAAGTTCAAGGCAGTCAACATTTCAACATGAAGTCAGAAAGAGCTCATGAGTCCCCAGTCCTAACTGAAGAGCTACTGACATGGGATGGCTTCTGGAGGGCGGAGAGTGTGGTCCCACATCTATATCGAGAGCACAAATTGGCCTCAATGAGATATTTAAAAAAGAAGTAGACACAAAGTTAGATGAGGTGAGAAGGTAGGGGGTAGATCTAGGAAGAGTGAGGATGAGGAAGGGAGGTGAACAAAATCAAACGACATTGTATGAAATTCTCAAAGAATTAATGAAAATATATTTTAAAATGTGAAACCAAAAAGGAGGGAAAGATAAGCTCACTATTCATACACAATTATAGCAATTTCCATATTTTTTAGTTTGTTCTGTCCATAATTTTTATTTTTCTTTACTAGGTGTGATCATGAGATAGGATGTTCTTAATTTTTTTCATATAATGTCTTTTAATCATGTTTTCTCCTCCACCAGCCCCTCCTAGATCCTCCCCCACCTCCCTACCCACCCAAATTTGTGTTTGTTCCTTTGTTTCTCTCTCATTCCAAAAACAAACAAAAAATCAAAACAAAACAAATTTTAAAAAAAATGAGACAAATGCTAAAATGAACCAACCCCCCCCCACAAACAAACATACATGAAAGTTCATTTTGTGTGGTTTAAGATAGCATTTTAATGAAGTATGACAGGCAATTACAAGATTCAAATCTTTCACTAATTTAATAGATGAAAATGGTATCTACTTGTTTGTACTGTTTATGTACCACAAATTGCCCAATTTTCTACCATACTATATTTAAAATGATATGGGGAACCAATTGGAGAAAAAAAAAACAGAAGGAATTTATATGTAAATACTAACATTTAAAAGGTAATGGCTAATTAAACGGTAAAACATTCCTAAAAGAGATAAAATTTTATTTATAATTTTCAGTGCTAAACTTGGGCTTAAAGACAGTTCTCTTTAAAAATACAGCTTCCAACAAGCAATAAGAGGTTTTTAAATACTTTATTATCAGTGTCTTAATTACTATGTGTTGTCTATTGCTGTGATTTTTAAAAAATGACCAAAAAACAACTTGGGGAGGAGGAAAGGGTTTATTAGGCTTCCATCATCTACAGAAGCCAAGACCGGAACCTGGAGGAGAAACTGAAGCAGAGCCATGAAGGAGTGCTGCTCATTGCTTGGCTGTTCCCTCTACCCTTGCTTGCCCCTCATACTTTGTTACACAACCCAACCCAGAAACACTAGTCGAGGACCAACCATCTCTACCTATAGTGGATAATGCCCTCCTATACCACTTAGCAATTGCCCCATAGACATGCTCACAAGACAATTTCTCAACCAAAGCTCCTTCTTCTCAGATGACTCAAGTTTGTGTCAAATTGACAAAAAAAAAAAAAAAGAAAAAGAAAAAGAAAAAGAAAAAGCACAATCAGTAAATAATCTTCTCAATTGAGAGTTTCTTTTTATATGAATTGCTATAAAATTGTTTTAAATACCACCTTATTGGAGACTTAAGAACAAGGAGTCAGCTACCACAAAAAATAATAATAATAATAATAATAAGACATCCAGGAACCAGAGAATAAATGAATAAGCAGACTTGGCTAAAGTGAACTTACAAGGTGCAGGAAGGTGTGTGCCCTGAAAGACAACCACCAATGTGAGCCTGGAGAGCAACACCAACAACAAACACAATGGGAGGAGGCAAGATACTCAACACAGAAAACAACTAAAAACCAGAGCCTAACCATTGGTGGGCTACTCTCCATAAGGAATTGAAACTGTGACATCCTAATGGGAAAATGTCAAACAACCACAACAACAAAACAACAACAACAACAAAAAAAAAACAGGAGTATTATCAAATCAATAAGAATTTAAGATACACTGAAATTTACAAGAATTGGCAAGGACACAGTTTCCGGAGCCTAGGAGTGCACTGTGGTCTGTCGGAGCTGGAAAATGCCAATGGATCTGGTGGTGAGGCCATTCGATGCTTCTCCTGCAACTGGACAGGACAGCTGCAACTTACAGAGTAAGCAATTAACCCTTTCCACAAGATACTGGTACAAAGCTGAGTTCCCCAATAGAGAAAATGCCAATGTACAAAGTAAAACCCAACAAATCAACATGAGCGTCAGGGTTGATGTCTGACATAATGTCATACCCAAGCTGGACTTTGTAGGTAGTAAAGGGACAAACCATGCATCTGCGAGGGAAGGAGTCTCAGGCAGACAGGAATCTGAGTCTGCTATGAAAGTGCAAAGAGACTAGTGGGAAGTGACAAAGTACAAGGATATGACATGAAATTAAGTGATGGAATTCACTGCCAGGACTCTGGCTTTTCTGCTCAGTGAGTGGACAAACAGCTAACTAGGAGTTTGAGCAGAGGAATGAAAGCCTACCTGGGCAGACAGTTTATCCACAGAAGAACTTAATGACCAAAGCTGTTCCTACATGCTATCTATTTGGTAGCCACTGTGTTGAGGACTCCTGGCTAGGTTTGTCATGAACTCCACAGTGGAATTTAAATGAGCCAGCAGTTGGCTCAGAGGAACATGCACAAAATCCACAGGCACAACCAACTTCTCACTCACCTGGTCATCCACAACATCATGCTCTAACTGTGCGATGGCATGAAAACATTGGACAGCGCTTTCTAGAGGCAGGCAAGCCTTGGTTATCTACATAAGCATTCCAGCTATAATTTTAACAAGCATAAAACACATTTTATTATATATATTTTAGTGTCAGGATACAAGTTAATTTTGGTTTTCTATTTCTATAGAACAGAAATGATAAAAATTATACATAATTATAAAAAATGCCAACTTTTCCTTACCTGTTCAATTATCATAACTTTCACCATAAATCATATTTGTGTAGCAAATAGTGTATATAAAATACACTTGTATATGTACACTTAAAATAGTTCACTGTCTATGAAAAATATAAGTCATTTTATTTTTCCATGATAGGCAAAGATTATTTAAAATATCCAACAGTTTACAAAAGGCTAATAAAAATTTATTAACAGTCATATTTGAGTTTCTATTTGATTTACAATGAAGATGAAAAGACCTTACTTTGTCAGCTAAGGGACTAAACATATAAATGTGCACCTAAGTACACCTGTGATAAGTAACATGCGTGTCTTACATTCAAATACAATTACAGAGTCTCTTCTGTATGATAGTAATGGACTGCTACACGGACTTTCCACTAGTCACCAAATATAGTTAAGTAACACCAAGGCAAGCGCTATAGGGCATTCCTTATTTTTATTCTTTATGCTGGAAAACAGTCAAATGATCATCATGTTCACAGACTATGAAATTCTACAAAACAACACTGAGAAGGACAGGGACTCAAGAAAATGAGAAGAAATCTTCTATCGTCAGCGTCGGAGACGTGTTGGTTTTCTTTCTCCAGCTCCTTTGTGCCACTGTATATAAGAGTCACACTAATCCACTAATGGGAGGTCCTATAAATAACATATATGTACAGCACAGCTTGTATAGACTATCAAATTCTAATTAAAGTTACCAAAAAAAAGAGTCAAGTACAAAAATTAAACAGTGATAGCCTCCAATTAACATAAAAGTCACTACTCTACACGCTATCTGAAAAACCTAAGACATTTCTCATTATACTAATTTTATTGTTCTTATTTTTATTAGTTCTTTGAGAATTCTATACAATATGTTTGATCGTATTCACCTCTTTCCTCCAACTTCTCCCCAATTCACTCCCCATTCCTTACACATCCAACTTTGTGCCTTCTTAAAAATATAAATAAGAAAGCCATGAAGTCTAATTTGTGGTGTCCCTGTATTCTTGGATGTGTAGCCTTTCACACATGGTTGACCTAACAGGGGATGCACCCTTAAAGAGAACTGACACTCCTTCTCCAACTAGTTATCAATTTCTAATGGCTACTTAGTTGCGGGTGGGGCTTTGTGCCTACCTCCACTCTCTGCTGGAATTTTTGTCAGGCTCGAGCAGTTTGTGCACAGGTTGTCTCAACTGCCATGAATACATGAGTGCAACTTCCCTGCTGTATTCAGAAAACACTGTTTCCTCAAATCCTTCAACTACCCGTAGCTCTTACTCCCTCTCCTTCAATGATCCATGAGCCTCAGCAGTGGGAGCAAGTGATACAAAGGTCCTACTTAGGCCTGAGTGGGCATTCTGTAATTTATCTTCTGCAATATTGCCAATTGTGAGTTTCCATGTTAATCATCATCTCCTGCAAAAAGAAGCTTCTCTGATGACAGTTGAAGGATACACTAATCTATGGGTATGGCAATAAATCATTACTAATCTGTTTAATATTATGCCTATTTAGCTAACAGTAGGTTCTGATACACAGCCTATTGCCTGTCAAGCCACATGTTACTGACCCCTACACTGGTGCCACATATGAGTTTCAACTCATAGAACAAGCCTTAAATCCAATCAGAAAGTAGTTGGCTCCTCCCACAACATTCAGTGCTGTTATTGCACCTCCTAGGCATATCTTTCAAGGCTAATCACTGTTGTAGATTGTAGAGTTCACAGCTAGAAATAATTATTACTTTTTCCTCCAGTAGTCTACATAGCACCTTCCAGCACTATGAAAACTAGCCAGGAAAATGTCAGATTGATTTCTCAAAGTTCAATGATTCACGTGTTATATTCAATAACAATGTCTTACTGTCAAGTTCTGGAGGGTCACCAAGAGCACTAGTAATAGCATGGAATGTCTTGGGGGCTCTATGTGACCTCACTGGCCAACAACTACAAAAGAAGTAACCCAATTCTGTCTCTGAGCTTCCTAAATATTAACTTCTGGTATCTGGTATAAGGGCAATGTTGCTTTCTTATAGGGTCCCTCCATTTTGTGTGTGTGTGTGTGTGTGTGTGTGTGTGTGTGTGTGTGTGTGTGTGTTCCCCCATCATTGATCTGTCTGTCTGTCTGTCTTTCTGTCTGTGTTTTAGGAACCTTCTACAGTAAGTTTCCATGTGACTTTTTAAACCTATCTTTATGTTCACTATCCTTCAGATGTCTATCTCCTTCTCTACCCACCCTCCCACCTCCCACCTCATGTAACCCTTCCTATTCCTTCAACTCTTTATACTGCTGTGTCCTATTTATTCTCCCTTGAAATGCCCCCAATTATTTTTTAAATAAAAATAATTTTGAAAAGAAGTAGGAATTGGATAAATACAATAAATCATTCAAAACACACTTGGATTGTGGAAAACTATAGAATTTCTCTCCAAATATATCAGGCCCCCAAAGAGGCTCACAACCACCATAATTAACAGACAACAATAAAACCTATAAAGGACTATTATTTTGAACATAATACCTACAAAAGTCTATTGACAATATTTAGTAAAACCATGAACATAATACAGTTTTCATTTGTTAATATTACCAGGTAGGTAGAGATTAACATAAGAAAACTACAAAATCGAAAATATTTATAAAATGCTAAAACTGAATGAAAGTATAGTGAAGCTGAATGCCATTATGCAGCAGTGCTATAATATATATTGATGGAAAGAATACATGTTTCTTAATAAGAAAGATATAACAGAATTCTCTTTAGTTAATTCTTATATTCTTTGTACAGTATCCCTCTAACTCTCAAAGAAAACTCATTGAGACAGCAAATCAGATAGATTTTTACTTGAAAAGAATATGTTTTCAAGTACCCTAAATGACAAAATGGAAGAGACTGTCTAAAACCTTACTTGGTACATTTATTATGAGGTAACAATCACAAAAGCCACTGTATACTACCCAAAATTAGAAAAGCAGATGGATATGAAAACTAGAAGTCCAAGAAAGATCTAATTACAGATATTTAATATATGGTAAACTAGGCATCATGAAGCTAAAGGGCTGGGAAGAAATACTTGATAAACAACTAGATAGCATATCACCACAGAAAACTTCTGATGTAAATGTATGCCTTATATCATAAAATATTTATGCTGTAATAAATAAATTGTAGGCACAATTTATCAAAATAGAGGTAGAAATGAAAAACAAGTATTTATTTTCTGTAGAGATATTAGTTTCCCCCAAGCTCTGTTTTAAGAACAGGAGAAAACACAAAGCTGAAAAACA
This sequence comes from Peromyscus eremicus, assembly GCF_949786415.1. Lineage (NCBI taxonomy): Eukaryota > Metazoa > Chordata > Mammalia > Rodentia > Cricetidae > Peromyscus > Peromyscus eremicus. Next base: position 35,596,638 of record NC_081418.1, read on the forward strand.
GATGATCCAACAATCTGATACACAGGGAATGTAGAAAGCCTCTAGACACCATCATAATCAAGAGAAAAGAAAAAGCTGACTTAGAGTCTCAGCTATTCCCTCCAAAAGATCCAGAAAGAACTGAAGAACTGACTTCAAGCTGAGTCAAAACAATCAACATTTAACAGTACAACTGGGAATCCAATTCCTTCTGGGGTGATATGCAACATCTCCCACTTGAAGTGCCAGGTTTGGCCTGATGTGTCCAAGTCTCAACAAAATAACGGACAGGACATTTGAATGGGTGACAGAAATGTTGCTACCCCAGGCTGCCCTTGCAAGGCCAGAACCAGAGGCAACAGTATTTGACTTCTCTTTCCTGCCTCCCTCCAAACCCATCAAAGGAAAGAGGGTTTGATGCTACACTGTCAGCATCTGGGTCGGGGGTAAGATGGATAAAGGAGGAGACGTGTCTAGAGAAACGAACGGTCACCCTCATAACCACTCATCTACTCAACTTCTGGTTTGCATCTTTGTCCTTGCTAGTTTCAGCCTTGTATGACACTTCAGGAGAGGATCCTTGACAACCTGAGGCTGTCCTCCTTTTCCTCTAGCCACTAAAAACCCTTGATGCTGAACATCAAAAAGCAAAACTTCAGAACAAGCCAAATGATTAACAGCATGACAAAGAAATGAGCTATAGGTTCATTGCTATAAAATCCAAATGTATGACAAAGGCTATGTTCTTTAACAGCTTAACATTATAAGCATGCAAACCACATCTGAATTAAAATGGAAAGAAATATGCTAAAAATTCAAAAACAATTATGTCACTAAGTATGGCTAGGACACAGAAAAAGGTAGAAAAAATGAGAAAGAGAGGGAAACATTTGTCTATATTATCCAATAAGGATGTGGATAACACTTGAGAACGACTGCAATTTTGCTATAAAGACATTTAAGGGAAATAAGTTAGGGTGCCTGCTAAGCCTTTACCCACAATACTAGGGAAATGTTTTGTTGTTGTTGTTTTAAGTCAGAAGCACAACTCAAAACAACTGCATGTAAATGGAAAGAATGAATAAGGAAAAAGGATATTTTAATCTCAGAATCTCACCAAATTTAAGAGACTGTGTTTCTGTTCAAATTAGCTAAGACTATGTGAGGTGAGAAAACAAGAGGCTGCATTAAAGAGATGCTTTCTATGAAAACTAGCTAATCCTTACTTGAGGATCAGTGTTAAATAGAAGCCTGTTACTACATAGACAAAAGCTCAATATCACATAAGGTATTTTTCTTTCCTATGAATTTTTTTTCAGTGGTATGTATATTGGCTAGTTTATGTCAACTTGACACACGCTAGAGTCATCAGCAAGGAGAGATCCTCAACTGAGAAAATGCCTCCATAAGATCAGGTAGGCAAATCTGTTGAATGCTTTTCTTAATTAGTGATTGATGGGGGAGATGCTATCTCAGGGCTGGTGGTCCTGGGTTCTATAAGAAAGCACCTGAGCAAGCCATGATTAGCAAGCCAGTAAGCATCACTCTTCCATCAGCTCCTGCCTCCAGGTCCCTGCCCTGTTTGAGTTCCTGTCCTGACTTCCTTCAATGATGAACAGTAATATGGAAGTCTAAGCTAAATAAACCCTTTCCTCCCCAAGTTACTTTGGCCCATGGTGTTTCATCACAGCAAATAGTGCCCCTAACTAGGACAGTATACAAAGATGAATATCCAAAGAAAGTTACAGAAATTGATTACACATATATCTTGCCATAAAGGAAAAAACACTATCAAAGTGGTAAGTTTTGAAGGATCATACCATTCATTACTTTGACCTGTGAGCTACCTCTGTACCAATATAACTGGAATGAGGGGATACTTGACATAAATAGTACAATCACTACTTCACAAGCACTAGTACTTACTGGTAAGGTCCAGGAACCTCAAACAGAGACCCCCAAATGTATCTGCTACTCAAAATGACTCAAATTTAGTGAGTTGCTTTCTCTATAAATATATTGGATAGCATCCTGTTCCAAAAGAAATCAACTATAACAACCCCCTTTGTAACCCTAATCAGCAACACTATCAAACCTCTGCCACTTTCTGGAGACTCAGTCTGAATTGTCCCTGGTCTTTAGGGGATAATTAGTCCTACAAAGATGTCAAAATCACAATTCACTTCAAATGCAACTTCTACCCTGTCTACATTCTCAGTCTTAGGAAAAGCCTATCAGAATTCAACCAGTCATTGAAATCCAAAGTTGGGAGTCATAAATCACTACCCTGTGGTGATATTATGTTCCCTAATATATTGTGCACTCTAATAAACTTATCTGAGGTCAGAGAACAGAACAGCCACTACATATAGAGGCCAGAAAATGGTGGCACACACGCCTTTAATACTAGTATTCTGGAGGCAAAGATCCATCTGAATCTCTGAGTTCAAAGCCACACTGGAAACAGCCAGGCATGGTGACACACGCCTTTAATCCCAGGAAGTGACGGCAGGAAGCAGAAAGGCATATAAGGCATGAAATCCAGGAACTAGAGTCTGGTAAAGCTTTTAAGCTTTTAGCAGCAGTTCAGCTGAGATTCATTCTGGACGAGGACTTGGAGGCTTCCAGTTTGAGGAGACAGGATCAGCTGAGAAGTTGGCGAGTGAGGCTGTGGCTTGTTCTGTTTCTCTGATCTTTCAGCATTCACCCCAATACCTGGCTCTGGGTTTGTTTTTATTAATAAGACCTTCTAACAATTTGTGCCTTTCTCTCAAGTTCATCCAATTCATGACAAAATCTCACTGATTCTTTTCATAGGTGATTCTACTGTACAACCATTGTCCAGAACCATTAAACCAAAACAAATACTTCCCATCGCTGCCCTTCAATCTGAGACAGAAAATGCTACCACTCATTTCTCAGTGTTGGAAAGATACAAACAAGTGTCTGCATCCCCTAAATCAGGCACAGAAAACAAAACACAGTAGAATTCCACTAAGTCCAACTTGAGAAACCAATGAGTTAATTGGACTTACTTTCAGAGCATAGATAAGGGGTTGTTTACACAATAATTCTAAGTAACCACACTATCAAAAAGTCTCACCTTTCGGCCTGGGAGGAGGGGACTGGACCCCGCCTGGACTGAGTCTACCAGGTTGATCTCAGTCCGTGGGGGAGGCTTTGCCCTGGAGGAGGTGGGAATAGGAGGTGGGCTGGGGGGAAGGTGAGGGGGGCGGGAGGGGGGAGAACAAGGGAATCCGTGGCTGATATATAGAACTGAACTGTATTGCAAAATAAAAAAAAAAAAATTTTAAAAAAAGGAAAAAAAAAGTCTCACCCCTAAATGAATGACAACTTCCCCCTAGTGGCATATACAGAATCCCCTCTTTAGGTAACCTTCTATACACTATGTATTCTAGCACCTTCCACAACAGCTAGGTCACATGAAATTAGGGTAAAATCACATACAGCTGAATGGGAAGTGCAAGAGGGGGCATCAGTAGAGCATCCAATAATCCCTCCTGTTACGAGCCAACTGGCCTACCTTGGTCTCTTGAAAGTGGTTACAGCTGCTCTGATGAAGATGATGGCTATTATGCTCAGACTACGCTGCACTCTATAACATTCACCTTGACTGTATTTTAGCATTCAAGCTACAACTTATGTAATGTAGAGTGCAGTGGGTGACTGGAAAAACACAAAGTATCCTTTACATGATTTCTTGCCTGAAATTCATCAAACACCATTCTTCCAAGGACAGCTTCCAGAACTATATTCTTGCTAATCCACTATCTCTATTTCCTCTGTATACAGGAACATTAAAATAGATCAAAACAGCATGGATGTCCAGCCAATAATTCGACTGACTGGTTACTATAAAATATAAACAAAGGCTAAGGCGGAGACAGTGAGAAAACAGTCTCTCCACACCCACAGGCACTGTAGAGTCCACTAACTTTGGCATCATGAATTAAGGACAAAGGAGGAGGAGGAAATGTTCTGAATTTTTAAAACAAACACACATGGGGTGTCTGCCTGGGCACAACAGTTCCTGTAGTATATTTCATTGTATCACTCAGAAGCAGCCCCACCTATACATACGACTGAGCTCTCACCTCTGAGCTAGATCAGAGTTTCCTTCTCTGGTAGGAACTAGAAATGACTTGGGATAAGCAGTGTGTCGGCAGGTAAAGTGATAACATGGCAGTCCGTGGCTGTTTACTTATCATGCACAGGAAGAGTAGAGCAGGTGAGAGAGAGCTCAGTACCAAGACTGGGACAGCCAGAGAGGAAAATAAAGCCAACTACCTTTGTTAAAGTGTTTCTGGTTCCAGAGTCAAAGAGTTTCTGAGGTCTGGCTGCTTACCCTGCCCTTGATACTGTGAGACAGTTCCTTTATTACAAATCTCCATTAGTTCTCTAGTTTCCTCATGTAGGTTTTCCTACTTACAACTAAAAAGAATCGGAGTAGTACAGGGTTAGTCTAATTTTTATCTGTCAAGTGTGGTACAGATAGAATGAAAGCGGGGTTTCCAAAAGTCATAGGCTTGGGTAGAAGATGGGGACCTCAAACTAGAATATAAGCTACATCTGAGATTTATAGATGTATAAGATTCATAGTTAGAGAGAAACAGAAGCTGAAAATGCCCAGGTTTTTAAATGCCATAGCATTTGAAAAACGAGAATACAGCCAAATATTGAAATAGCAAATGAACTCAAATGTGAAAAGACAAGAACCAAAGTAATGCATTTTGAAGAGGTTAAGAAAAACCCAAGGTCTCACAGCTAATAACTGGCATAAAGAGAGTTTGTACCCCAGTATTCTGGTTTCATATCAAGTACTCCCATCACACATAGCATCTGCCACATACAATCAGGGAGTCTCTACTATGAGGAAATCATTATTCCTTTTTTTCATTTAGCCTAAAGATGATCATTTCCACAAAATAAAATAATAACCTAGATTATCTAGATTAATCCAACTACTAAAAGTGAAAGTCAACTTTAATTTCTATCTTTACACCTTATCAAATCTTGCATTTGAGAAAAAAAATGTACGGTTTCAAAGAAAACAATAGTTAAGTGACGTAAGTAGGCATGTAAAAGTGATGGGTCCTTAGAGTCACCCAATTACAGGGCTGTTCTTGCCATGGGAATCATGAGGGTTAGCACCAAATGACCAAACCTATCAGCAAGCAATGGTGACAAAGTCACTGTCCCTGCCCTTCCTGACCAAGACAGCTCCTCCACAGGTGAGCAAAACCAGCCCTAGGAGAGAAGGTCCCAAAGGTCAGACCCTCCCTCACCCAGGGGCATTCTGAAGGTCTCTGAATCTATCCACAGTTTCCAAATGAAGGAGGGTATAGCTGGCACTAACTGAGCAAAAGCCAACACTGCTGGGGGATCCTGGACCTGCTCGAGACATTCACATAAATGGAAACCCACTTATGATTGGTCCCTAAACTAACTCCAACCTACACCAATATAAACATAGTGTAAGGTTTTACTATATATATGATGTTTTCAAAAAATACTTTTAAAAAGCAATCAGCATTTTAAGCAATGGAAGACTGTTTTTCTAGAAAATTAACCAATAGCCATTTTATGGTTTACAAAAGCATATTGCTGGCCCACCATGGAATTCAAACTCCTGTTGTAATATACTTGCATGAATCTTCACTGGTGACTCACACAATCTGATTTCATATAAATATGCACAGATGCATCTCAATTTTATCTTCTAAACCGGTTTTGAATAATTACTTACATAGTGATAAGCATGTAGCATTATTAAATTTAGCTCTACTTCTTTATATCTATGTAAGACATTGCACCATTTTATTATAGTTACATTGTCTATAAGCTCCATTTTAGTATAGGAAAGTGGTATAAATGATTTGTTGTTTTAATAGGAAGCTCTGTGCTAATGGAATTAGGAGTGACAGTCACTATTCTGATTTTAAATGCTTATTTAAAACTTAGTTATGTTTGCACCTTAGATCTCTAACACAGCAGTTTCTTGTTACTTTCTAGGTGATATAGGATTTATATAACTGAAAGTTATTTTCTTCCTTTCTCACAGTGAAAAGAAGTCTTTGTAGTTTCTCAATATCCTAGGGCCACTAAACCTGTAGCACCTCCGTGGCATGTACAGTGGCTTCCCAGCCAGAGGAAACCTATGTAGGGAAACCAAGTCACAGCTTATGAAGGTACAGTGACAGCTTCCTAGGAGAGGGTGAGAAGACAGAGGATCAAGATCAATTTAATCTCTGTCCAGCATCAATGGATTAAAATCTAGAGGCTGCATTAATTGACAGATTAATTTATTTTATTGGTTGATTTAATGAGTTAATTTTACAGATTATTTTTGTGGATTCATTTACTTGCATGGATTCATTACTAGACTAATATCCACTAAGGCATGAGCATGACATTATCAAAATTTGTTTAAGAGCTTGTTTATTGAAATATTCTTCCAGGAGAGGGTGAGATGAATCGAAGATAAGCAAGATTTCATCCAGGGCTTTCCAGTGTGTCCTTGGATAAACTATGAAAACACACACGTAAGACCTTTTTTAAAATTCTTCAGTTGTAGGCCTGCCACATATAGATAAACCTGGACCTGAAATTATATAACAGACATTATCATCATAATAATGTGAGACTACTTGGATGTGGAAACAGAAGGAGACAGAATATAGGCAATTTGACACGGAGAGCAATTTTTTTTTTAAATGCAGAACAAGCAATGTATATGTGATTAACTCTAACCCACAGTTCAGTTCCTTGGGATGTGATGGTGCCAGATTGTAACACTGGACAGAAGAAAGTTAGCCTCACCACAGAACTGAGCAGTCTGACATGACAGACTAAGAAAGGCTTGACTTGGAATTTCACTCATCAGAATATAAGGGCAAGAGACAAAGAACACTAGCTAATGAAGAGGTGGTAAAAAGGGTCATGCCTCTACCAACAGATCCAAAGCAGCAGATGAGTCTGCAAGATGAAAAGGCAGGAACGGGTATCATCATGAGGCAAAGGTTGAAAGTGAAAATAGGATCCAGGTGAAGACCAGCCAGCTTGGAAATCATTTTGAGCAGAGAAGCCTGACAAAAAAGGCGAGCAAAGAATTCAAGATGAGTATAGTGTGTCTGAAAGGAAAATGGGATGCCCAGCAGAGAAGGGCTTAGGGATGAGTAAGACAGCAATCCAGTTTCCAGGCAACTGGGTGCCAAGATGAATGTGGGACTGAACACAGATCTAACCCAAAGCTGCTGGTTCCCTAAGGATAGGACTATCCCTGCCTAGGAATGTAGCTGGAGACAGGTGGGCATCAGATGTCACAAAGGAAAAAAAAATCAATCAGGCAGAACAGGCATATAATCAGATGTAACCAGGCTAGATATCACATTTGCATCAAAGTTTATCCTCTAAAATTAATGGTGAACATTTCCTTTTATGATTTCACAATTATAATAAATGGCCAATGTATCCTTGGTCTCAAAAGGGATACATGATGATTCACTAAGAACTAGGGCTCTTTATTTAAAAAAAAAAAAAATCCCTGTTTCCAATAGATGAATTTTGTGTGTGCGCGCGCGGTGTGTGTGTGTGTGTGTGTGTGTGTGTGTGTGTGTGTGTGTACTTTATTTCTAAGAGTTTTCTGCCCAAGGATATGTTATAAAGCAGACAGTGTCAGAGCCACATTCAATTATGTGGAGAAACTAGAAATTTCACTGGATATCCTGAATTGTCACATTAACCACAGGAAACATTTTAGAAGGTGGTGCTCAAATATGAGCATAGAAAGCAATATTGGTTAACAAAACAGACAATTCTCACTTTCGATCTGTACTTAATGTATCCTGCTACACAGTCTGATGCCAAGAACTCAAGTCTAATGTATGTACCAAGAGTTTATCCAATGCTACATTAGATAAAGGACTGAAAATTTAAGAACTCTGCTGTGATTATAAAGGCTGGACAGCTACTTAAGTTTAAGAGGCAAAGCATGGGAGCATAATTTGGCTAAGGATGAAGGGACTGAGCAAAGTTCAGAGGTAGATAGACAAGAGATCAAAAGCAACATTACAGTGTAAAAAGGTTTGTGTCATTCAATTCAAGGGCTTTGCTCTTGCATTTTTTTTCCCCTAGCTTTCCTGTTCACTCAATAAATCATAGTAGGGACATGACCAAGATGTTTTGATATACTTAAAACTTTCAAATAGGGCTCCTCAGTCATTGTTTCTAACTGAGGAAATACAAGCTCCACCATATATTCTCCAACACAAACTACAAGAGAAATAGATAGCAGGAGTTATGAACATTGGTTAATAAGTTAACAGGTTAACAAATTCAAGGAACTCTGAGGCCATAAATGCTTTCATGTGACCTTGCGCTGGTGGCTGTGTACCACCACTCCATGTCCCACATCATTTGCACAGACTGTCATATTGGATCTCAGATCTCCTAAAGGATGGCTTGGGCTCCATTATGATTCCACCATTACCACCATGAGCCCCAAATTCTATCCCACAGCAATCAGAAACACCCACACTTTAGTCTTTCCAATTTTTTTTTTCTTTTTAGAGACAGGATTTCTCTCTGTAACAGCCCTGGATGTCCTGAAACTCACCCTGTAGACCAGGCTGGCTTTGAACTCACAGAGATCCCCCTGCCTTTGCCTCCCAAGTGCTTTAATTAAAGGCATGCACCACCACTATCTGGCTAGACTTTCCAATTTTAATCCTGCTAAACAATATACACTATACCAAAGTCTTGCCACGATACACAGTCCTACTACCCGTCACTCTCCTACACCCATGTCTTGGCTCTGACTACTATTTCACTCACTCCCTTTAAGTCACCTCCTTTGTTAATACACTTATATTCATGACCTCCTTCAAATGTCCCAATCCTCTCAGTGATTTTTAATCACCCAGTGAAAATCAACCCTCTGGTACAAACATGACACAATTTCGTATTCAACTTTTATATAATTTACAGTTTATTTATGAATTATACTTAAATGCATAGTCTCCATCATGATTTGATAAGCAGAGCCAAATTAAATCAATCATGCTACCCCAGTGCCTACCATGCAACAAGGCAAAGAGGATACCAACCAGTCATTTTTTTTTACTAGATGATATGCTGTCATCTATCAGTGCTCAATTGCTAGTGACTGACTATGCTTGCTTCTGACTACACATGCTTCTGCTAGCACAGCACGACAGGTTAAGATATTGAAAGAAAGTGTACAAGTGAATGCCCACACATGCATGCACTAAGAACACGCATAGCCCATGAAAGATTTATTTTGTCTTGTGTGACTTCACGTAAGAAAGTCTTTTAGCTGGTGTAGAATAAGTTTGAAAGAAGGAGAATAAATGTATGAAGTCATTCCAACTAGAAAGAAGAGAGCCATTTGCCAGCAACCAATGCCAGAGCTAGACCCTCTCAGGAGGGAAAAGAAACAAATGGGGATGACATTAGAAAATACTCACCAGACAGTTAACTTTAAATTCTTGTCTGTCCCGGAGACATGAATAAACAGAGAGCTACTTTTATTGACCTAAACTTCTTCCATTCTCCTCACCACTGCCCCACTGGGAGACAGACACAAGATGCTGAATGCACAGAGAATTAACCTACCACACCAATACCTTCTACCTGCTCTTTACCCCTCAACACACACACACACACACACACACACACACACACACACAGAGTCTTCCACCTCTACCTGCCAATGGGGACCTCACCTGTAGAAGAAAGAATCTTCAAGTGCTTCTTGGAGTTTTGATTATTATAAAAGACTGGATGTTAATTGTTGAGATCACACTATGGAATTAATCACAACAGGTAAATATGATAGAGCAGCCATGTTGCTATCCAAGTAAAGTTATGGCACCTACTTGAGACTCTAGCTAAAGAGATTCTATCTATATAAACAAAACAAGTTTGAAGAACACAGAGCCACATTTTGATTGACGTCATATGTTCCTTCATTCAGTGCTATATTTAAAGTGGAAATAATGGAGCCACTATAAAAATTCAAGAGTAAGGAAACGTGATGCATTTATCTACAAGGATTTTCACAGTTCTGGAACATTTATTGTACTACAAGGTTCTAAATGTAAAGTGTTGCATCTTATAAATTCCATTTAGCCATATTAAAATTAAAGTGCTGAGAATGTTCAAATATTAAGTGATAAAGGTACTATCACATCTAGTACTACGGTTTATTCATCTCTATTCCAAGAAATAAAAAGATGTAAGACAGACTCAGCAACCCTGCTTAAGAAAAATGGCTTCGTGTGTGAGAATACACTGTATAAGAAATTGCAGCCTAAACACATGAACTATGAACCAATAGCTGAGGGGTCCCCAACTGGATCAGGCCTTCTGAATGGGTGAGACAGTTGATTGGCTTGATCTGTTTGGGAGGCATCCAGGCAGTGGGACTGGGTCCTGTGCCCATTGCATGAGTTGGCTGTTTGAAACCTGGGCCTTATGCAGGGTCGCTTGGCTCGGCCCGGGAGGAAGGGACTGGACCTACCTGGACTGAGTCTACCTGGTTGATCTCAGTCCTCAGGGAGGCTTTGCCCTGGAGGAGGTAGGAATGGAGGATGGGCTCGGGGGAAGGTGAGGGGGGCAGGAGGGGGGAGAACAAGGGAATCTGTGGCTGATATGTAGAACTGAATTGTATTGTAAAATAAAAAAAAAATTAAAAAATGAAAAAAAAAAAAAAAAAGAAATTGCAGCCTAAAGAAAAAGCTGTTAATCTCTGGAATACCAAGAAAAATCACTGTAAATATTTTACAAATACTGAGACTCTTAACAGGCACGCTTTGTAAATCTCCAAAGTAAACTTGGGTTAGGTTTAATTATATGCAAAAGTGGTCAAAGGAAGCATAAAACCAAGAACAAAGTACTTCAAATACCATCTCAGACAATATACATAAACTATATAGGTTCATATTTAGAATGAGAGCATGTGAAGAAATACATACACTATGAGACTGACAAGTATGTTGGTATCTCTCCAAATACAGGAGCCAATAATTTTAAGAACAGGACGGACTGGTTATTTATATCTTGATAAGAACAAACTGGAAGGAACAGACCAAAGTGTGGTCAAAAGCAAGATTCCAAGAAACATACACGAGATGCAAAAGCTCTCCCATCTCCCCAAACATCACAGTGGTCCCTCCTCCTTCAGAGAAGGATGCCAGGCTCTGCAGGACCTCAGGGCAAACGTCCGCCATCTTAGTGTGGCCACTAGGTAAAACTTCAGTGCTTATGAAGTACACCCGAGTCTCTGATCAAACCTGCTGACCCAGTAGGCTGGCAGCAGGCCCTGAAGGGTTCTTCAGGTGACTTCAATGTATACCAGAGTTCAAGAGCCACTGCTCTCATCAGGGAACTAGGCAACTAAGTCTCTTCATTATTCCTCAGGGTCCACACTTCCAATCTAGTTCAATGTTCACCTCCATGATAAATTTCCAACCCTTCAGGGTCTTTTATAATTATCTGTGCAGTCCTGGAACTTATCCCACTTATAGTGATTGTTTTCCATTGTTCTGCTTGTTCGTTGAACAAAAATATACAAAACTTTGTTACAAAACTTACAAAGTCTTTGTTATATTTACTTAATTCATAGTTTTAATCTAACCATTAGCAACAGCTTCACAGAAAAGACAGGATTTGTGTACTCATTTAAGACATAGGAAATGAGGTTTCCAAACGTTTGCTCCAGCTAGCACTGCTTGGAAAGAACAAAGTCACCATGGACACCCAGACCACCTCATCAGTTGCTACTATAGACTATGATTGATATGGATTATAACCTCCTTTCATCAGATTTTGTTTCACAAGATTGAAAGGGAGCAAGGAGAAACGTAGCTGTTACAGAACAGGAGTAGCCATGGGTAGAGTGGTGAAGGTCGCACGCAGCACAGCATTCACCAAGACATATGATCAAAGAAATTCTCGCAAATTCAATGAAAGAAAGCATGATCCCCCAAGTAAAAAGCTGTGTTAGGGAAATGCAGACGGAAAGTACTGCTCTAGAGCAACTGCATGGTAGTTTGTCAGGACAGACCATCCTGTGCTGATCCCATCAGCGTAGGATTGACTTTCCTTACAATTAAGGTTTCATAGCTTGTATAAACATCCCCAATAGAAGCAATGCCCCTCCCTCAAATAATCAGCATGGTGTGAACAAGACAGATGTAGCCACTGAGGCAATGCATCTGGAAGATAAGCTGTTTACTCAGAAACTTAGTACCCAGAGGTTACTGCCAGAACACATGGAGGTCACAGCCTCAAACACCCATGTGCTCAAACATGCACTGTGCTCTGTTTCATTCTTTCATTCAGAGGCATTGCAAGTTAAAATACACACTTCCAAGTAGCAGATTATATTAACATTTTGCATCTGTGTGCAAAAAGCAGAGATCTTGCTGAGCTTTTCCCCTAAGAGTTTCAGACACCAAAGCAATGAGAAGCTTTAAGAAACTCCCAGGAGATAAGGATGGTGGGCAAAGGAAACCTGGAGATTTAGATACAAAAGTCATCCTTTAAAAGACTTCACAAAGGGAAAAAATACCTCTGAAACATCTTTCAGTAGCTTTTCATGTTCTCCTAAAAGTTCTGGTACATGAGCATGAAACCTGCTTTCCAAAGTCCCAGGCAGGTTTACAAATAATTACTAAACCTTTCAACCCTTTATGACTACAGTCTTCATTTGAAGGGTAATAGAGAAAGTCAAGTCCTCAGGCTCCTTACATATCTAGACAGCTCAGACAAATCAATGACTTAATAAGCATGTTCATACCCCAGATCCAATTTACTCATGTTTATTATATTTTAAACCTTCCTTTAAAAATAATGTTGGAACAGTCAGTAAAATATCAAGAGGAAATCATGACCTTTGACTAACCAGATTAAATATAGCAACAAAAAAAAGAAAAAGAATTTCATTTGCCTTTTGTCATCCTCTTTCTTTAAAATATTTATTTTTATTGTATGTGTATAAGATCTAGCCTGCATGAATGTATGTGCACTAGGAGTGTGCCTCCGACCTACAGAGTTCAAATGAGAATGTTCACTGGATCCCCTAGAGCTGGAATTACAAATAGTTGTGAACCACCATATGAGTGCTAGGAACTAAACAAGTTTTCTGCAAGAGCAGCAAGTGCTCAGTTAAATCTCTATAGAAATGCCTCCAATCACAAGGCCAGAGGTACATCTCCAAGGTGATTCCAAAGTTAATCAATCAAGATCGACCATCCTAAGTCCACCTCTTGTCAAGGTCATGCCCACACACATCACTTGAATCATTACAAAGATACTCATTGTAAAATAGGAAAAAGTTAAAATAAAGCTCATGGTGGGACTGAAGGAGCTTTTAGACAGAGCAGAGTCTCACTGACTTAATGGATGAGCAAAGGTGAAGAAGGTAAGGTAAGGTTACCTGAGGAAAACACACTCAAGGAACAGAGAACAATAACATAAACATCAAGGAGGTGAGTTAACTTAGGGCACAGACAGTGAGAAGGAGAGAGCAAATGAGGCTGTAGAGATAGACAAAGGGGGACAACTAGATAGAGCCTGATGGTGAATCCAGGCTTTCAGTTTCACAGGTAGTAGAACAGAATTTCCTAAAGGGCCTTAACCAAGAAAGCAATCTGACTCCTGATACGAAGAAATCACTCCAACTCCTATACAGACTAAGTGAAAGAGGATGGAAGCAAGAAAGAAACTTAAGGAGCAACTGCAGAATCTTGCATTATGAACTGAATGTAAGCTCCAAGCCAACAATCTCACTACAAGGAATCTAAAATGGAAATGATGGAAAGTGCATTTGGGATATAACTTACACTAGGAGAATAATTCTTTGAAACCTACTTAAGGAAAACATTTGGGCCTTTTTTGTACCAGGCCTTTTCCTGGGTGTCTCCATTTATTCACCAGCCTTCTTCTATACATAACTAAACCCTGAAAATGCCAGGTCCCAGGCTTCCTTTAGAGCTGGGTTTTAATTTCAATAAGATGATGAGAAACCAACAGGAGATTGAACAGCTGCAGAGCAAAGACCAGGACATTTCTGTCCCTACCTCCTCTGCTTTAAATATTTACAAAAGCAGCAACATCTTGGATTTCATCATTATTATTTGTGTGTCTCTTCCATGGTACCAGTTACTACTGGGAGTGGGGAGCTGGATCCTACGTTCTATTTCCAATGGGGTAGTTCTCTGTCTGCCACAGGAAACTCACTCCTTGGGTCTGATATCAACTCCCCACTTTGTCCCATTTGCTCCCAAGTAGTGAAAGGCTTCCTGCTATTGGTTATTACAACCAAATCATGTGAGTCTATTAAATGGGTAACAATTTATTAAGATATAAATTGAGGAAATACATTCACAATTACAGAACAGAGTAGACAGTAGAAGTTGTCCTCTGATCTAACAGGGAACAAATCCACCTCCTAGGCAGGAGCAGCGTCAGTTACATATAACTCCTTGTAAGAGGTCAGCTACAAGGGCAGGAAGCACCGCCTCCTTTGGGCCTTATAGCCCAAGGTCATGGGCTATACCACTGGAGCAAATACTACTACAATTGGTAAACTCCATATTGCACACAATTCCCTATTTGTTCTTTACATTTTTCATATATTTTACCTTAATTTCCAGTATTAAATCACCTCTATAAAATGATCTAGCAATTGCTGTTTTCCCAACTATCTAACATACCTCTAAATCAAAAGGATGTGCATTTATGTAACTATTTAATAGTTTTAAAGGCATGAATTCATAATTCTATATGATCTGAGGTAGTCAAAATAAATTCCTCCTAGGGCTGTTCTCCTGGAGCAGAGAGAACAAGAGAGAGAAGGCAAGAAGAAAATGGAGAGTTAGGGAAAGAGGTGAAGGGGTATGTGCAGTCCAGTCTGCCATGGTTTCCCCGCTCTGCAAACATTCCCTCTTCTGGAGGCCAAGGCCCAATCCTTCTTAAACTGTCTGGAATCACTGGCAGAAAGCTCCAGAGTTTACTGAGACGACTAACCACCAACAGGCCCCAATGGCAATGGCAAAGCTCTAGTCTCACTTTCATCAACCTTTTGGTCCCAACATAAAAAAAGAAGTCTGACATGTAAATACAACCTGCTCAGTTCATACATGGTTACTTCTATGTACATGTTTTCAGAGCTGACAGCTAGGTATTGAGTAACCAACTGGTGTGAGCATCCCTGGGGAAGACGTATACCAAAAACCATCTTAAATTTTTTTTATGATTTAATAAAGTATGAGTTCTTATTTCCATTAAAAAATGAAATCAGGAGAGAGTGTATGAACAAAATATGCCGTGGAGAGAAACAAGCCACCATGGCATCAAGATGGAAATATTATCCATGTTTGCTCTAATACATCAGCAAGTGGCACGCCAGGCCATCGTGTTGCTTAGCTGTGCCAGAACAAAGTGTGCCACACACATGCAAGGACAAGAGAGACTTTTATGAGCTTCCCTGAAGCTATAGCTCATTATCACTGCGGCTAAATAAACGGCGATGAACAATTTAATGTCAAGTGTGTGCAGGGAGCAAAAGGTTCTATAGAAAACCATTTAAGGTTATATTGTGTTGTATAAGTGTGTGGTACAAGGGAATGCTGCCGTGACCTGAGGAACAGGTACTCTCACTGACATGAAAACATTGCTTTAGCACAACAGCTGTTAGACATTACTTAGTTTAATTCAAAAAGAAACCTGTATCCTTGAAACTCATAGTATAAAAGGACATCATTATATTTGTGCACGACCGAAAAAAAATTAGATGTTTACTGAGTTGTTATATATGAAAATATACATACAAATATAACCTGTAAAAGGCTCCAAATTACTTAAAAGCCTTTCTGCTTGGGTAGGAAGTAGTGTACAGTGGAGCCTGAAAGCCTTTTAGGTATAACTTTGATCCCATCTGCTGCAGGCAGGGCAGGAGGGGAACACTGATGGGAAAGAAAAGAAGACCTCCCTAGAGGAAGGGGTTGCTAATTTCTGGGAGGGATCACTTCCCTGATGTTAGTGTAATACCCCACAGCAGTGTGCTGTTTGGAAGCCAGCTCTTGCAACGTCAGTGTTGGGAAGAAAGAAAACAAAGGAAGCAGATACTTACAGTGTCAGCAACTCCTCAAACACGAATTTATTCCATCCCGCAAGGATGGGAGGATGTAAAGAGAAAGGGATGGGAGAATTTGGCTGCAGCCATACTTCTGACACACTGTAGATCAGAGTTCAGTTATAAACATGGAAAAGGGACCCTCACATTTACACAGGAGAATCCTGAAAGCAACCAATTAAAAAAAAGACAGTGGATTAAAAAAAGACAGATCAGAATAAGAAGATGCCATGGTGAGTCTGACCTTGTGCAGGGTATGGTCCTGATACAAGAAACTAACAGAAGACCTACATAACTGAACACAATTTAGAGAAAAGAAAGCCATGGATACAAGAAGGAACAAGAGAAATGGGAATTTTAAAATTCTTTAGAAGCAAATCTATGCCATACCTATACCTAGATTTAAAACACTCATGACTTCTGGATTTTTATCAAATTTCTATGCTTCATTTTACTTTTTGTATGTGTATATACATATGATATATGTGATGCATGTTCATATGTGTGATTACAGGTATACATGTATCATACAACACATGCAGGTCATAATACAACCTGAAGTGTCCATCCTTATTTGAGATAGGGTTTCTTTTGTTATTCACTGTTGTCTATGCTAGGCTACAATGTCAGAGAGCTCCAGGGTATTCTTCCCTTCTCTCTGCCTCCCATCATGCAGTAAGAGCACTGGAGTTACAGATGCATGCTACTTCAAATGTTTTGTTTTTTTTTTTTAACCAAGGTTATGCATATTTGAACTTAGATCTTCACACATACCCAACAAACAAACACTTTCCCCACTCAGCTATCTCCCTAGACAGTTTTTTTTTTTTGAGAAGGGTATTATATATCCCAGGTTGAGGTTGGCCTCTAACTCCTAAGGAGCAGAGGATGATCTTGAACTTATGATCCTCACGTTTCCATTTCTCTAGGTATGGAATTAGAGAAATTTTCCCATCATACCTAGTTTTATATAGTACTGGGGTTCAAATCCATGGCTTGCTGCATGCTAGAAAAATACTCTATCAACTTAACTATATCCCCAGCCTCAGGGTGATATTTTTCATTGCATAAAAATATCCTGCAGAAGCAAAGCCAAAATTTACCCTTATTCCTGAAGGCTGGTGGCTAACCTCCCATTCTAAATCCATTTTCCCTTTCCCTCCAATGCAGATATTGGTGAGAACACTACCAATATGCCCAGCCAATGGCACTGAGTCAGTCCCCATCTCTGTGCCCTGCAAAGAAAGCACAGTGGCTTAAGCTACTATTATGCACATTCTGTTGTTGTTCACTGTCAATATAACACTTACTGGAAAATCCTCCAATTCTTTTCTTCTCTTTTTCACTTCTTGACAATGATTCTGTCCTACAGTAGCTCCAGCAAGATCTTGAAAACAGTCTCTAAATCCAACACATTCAGTCCTTGCTTACCTTTCATTCTGTTCCTTTAAACATCTCATTGCTACTCTACCTAACTACCAGAAGCTCCTCTCTCCATCACACTGATAACAATTCTGCCTAAACCTATTTGAGTCTCTATTTGCAGGCTTCTCACATACCTCAGCACTGAGGACAAAGCTCCCAGCCTACTTTGCAAAAGCCTCTAGAGTAATGGTTACATCAATGGCTAAAACACATGTGAAAACTGGACATTCACCCTGCAGATTAACACAAAATAAGTAAAAAGAAAGTGAAACCTAGGTACAGTGCCATATTCCTCTAACTCCAATGTTCGGAGGTGGAGACAGGAAGGTTGCAAATTCAAGGGCAGCCTGGGTATGTAATTAGATTTGGCTCAAAAAACAAAAGAGAAAGAAAGGAAGGAAGGAGGGAGAAAGAGAGAGAGAGAGGGTGAGTGGAAGGAGGGAAGAGATAGGGAGGAAGAATTTACAGAATGAAGTAATCACTAAGAGAGCAAATTAAGTTTTTAAGAAAAAAAACAACTTAATAAATACCCAAGACTAAGAGAGCTACAGTGAGATGAGTATTGTCACAAATTAGTCATAGACATAGCTACAACAGCAGCCCTGTCCTATAGAATGATTCAGTATGCATTTCAGAGTGTGCGCATTCTAACTTCCTGTCTAGAAATGTTGACTCCTCTCCCACAAGGTTTGTAGCAGATATTCATCACAGTTTAAATGCTATGGTACATACACATGAAGGAAGACTATGAAATCATTGAGAAGTATCAGGAAGAGTTCTTTGAGTAGGAGAAGGTTTGGTGGAGGATGCCAGCTGGTACAATACTGTTGTTTATGGCATGGTCAGTGGGGGAAGTAGGGAAAACAGCAGTGATAAAGGCAAACCAAGAACTCATTGTGCCTGTTGGTCTGGTTATCAGTGACCTTCCTTCTAATTTTCTGTTCCTTAATTCCACAGTCTCAAAAAGACATAGAACACCTCTGGAGATATAAGATAATAAAAAAACAAAAGGCAATAAAAGCTAAAAAAGTAAAAAGAGACTTTTGGGCCAGAGTGCATGTTAACTGACTAAACGATGGCATCTTTTCACTAGCCGGAGTCAATGTTACTCTGAGAGAGGGAGTGGGAGCACTGAAAAAGCCCTGGGTCAGGCACTTGCAACCAAGATCAATAATTTCCTTGGCATTTGGATAGACTCTCTTACAATTTATGCAAGTACACAATTCCACTTATGAGTTCCTGGCATATATAATATTTACTATTTAAACAGTTTTGCAAAAAATACTCCATAAAGCCCTTTCTAAAGCTATTGTTGAGGATGATGGAAGAACTCATGGCCTTGCATCAGTCTCTAATTACATATAGCAATGCTTTAGGGGGCACATTATTTGTTCTGCAAGAGAAAATTATCTTAAATCAATGTAATTTAAGAAGTCAGTTTTTAAATAACACCTTTTATGCAAGAAACAAAGCAGTTCTTAATTTTTAAGGGAAAAGAAAGAGATCTTGGGAAACCCTTGAAGAAAAGACCCAAGGATTTAGAAACACAGAAATCTAAGTTCAAATCCAAACACTGGCATTAACCAACCGGGTGACCCTGGACAGACGACATTCTCGGAGCAAATGCAAAACCGGAAATAAGATGATCTCAATCTTCTAAGACTTGAAAGTACCATTTAATCCTATTCATTTCCTTTAGAAGCCATGCATGCTGTATAACTTGCTTTTTAACTTTCATTCTCTGCAGAATAACATCTTAGAAGCTGATAAGCATTAATATTTCAGGCACATTATGTATGGCTGACATTTAAAGACTATACATTTTCCTGACAATATTGATACTTGTCTGCTGCAAGGACTCTGGACAGCAATATGTAAGTTTGAAATGAATGAAAATCCTGGCAACCTGGTGGAGTCTCAGCTGAGAAAAAAAAAGTAAAATGGGTATTATATAAGCAAATAAGATAAAGTGTGCTATTTTTAAAAGAATAAAAGAAGCTTCTTCAAAAAAGTAGAGTGAAAGTGTTCTCATTGTCACGTATTTGGCTCTTGGAGGGAAAGGGCACAGATGGTGCTACATCCGGAAGCTATTATATATTGATATGGTTAGGGAGCAGGGCCTCAGGGCCAGGTACACAAAAAGAATTGGGCAATTTCTGCTCATGGAATTTAGGTTTCCTGACTTGAGCACAAACTTCAGAAATCTCTGGACTGTATCACCAATTAACACAAGATTTTCAGTTGGCCCACATTTTCATTAGTTGAAAGTTTACAGTATTTTATATTAAAGGAAAACACTTCAAAAAACTCAGTTTTTAAATATTGAGTTGAACATTGGAGTCACATGTAATGTAATAATTAGGTCCATGAGGTAATTTCAATTCTTACTCTCTTGATGCATGCAACAATGTTTCCTGGTGAAAACACACTGGCAGAATGCACATGAAATTTCCTTTGTCATTTCTCTCCCAAGGCAGGTGTTTGCATTTTATCACATCAAGGTCATTTTAGAATCTATGGGTCTTATTTCAGTTAATACCTCCATTGATACACAGGGGTGACAAAGATAAATCTACTGAGTCACACACACACACATACACACACACACACACACACACACACAGCCAGAAAGCCAGAAACATGATAAATAGGAAATATTCTAATCATGTCCATATGAACAAGCAACTACAAGGTTTTTTGATTCTCTAGAGCAAACTATATTCCTCTTTACCCACAAAAGAAAGCCAAAAGGCACATGAAAACACCAGTTAATGATAATCTTTAGAGTATGACTAGAAAAACCATCCAAGCAGAACATTCCAGAATTTGTAAGTATACTAATAAAGACAGAATGGCCTGAGGGAGGTGGTTCACCCTATAGACCAGCCAACCCCATGCTTTTCCCTCGGGCCACCCTATCCTGAATTCTTCAGAACCAAGAAAATATCCTCAAACTAAAGGAATATTCCTAGCTCAAGGTTGTAACCAGCAAGAACCTTTACAATAATTTCTTTTTAGAAAACTAAAGGGATTAGTTGAACATTTTAGAATGCCTAAAGGAAAGGACAAAAGCATTTAAAGCACTGAGAAAGGAAGAAACACTTCACTTAAAACACAAGTGAATGAAATCACACTTCAGTCTCTTCATTAGCAACACTGGCTGGCAGAAAACTGTGGACCAATGCCTGCACAATTAGCTTCAGAGGGAGGCCAGCCCAGAATTCAATACCCAGCCAATTTCCCTCAACAAAATAAGATATGCATGGGATCAGAAATTTTATTAGATGCTCTTTCTTAGAAAGGTACATGTAAAAAGGTTCAGACAATGAGAGAATCAGACAACAATGCCTCACATTCAAAAGAATTACAGGAGGGAAGGACAGTGATTTGGCTCTGTTCTTCCAACACTCAGACCACAGCAAGCCAGAAGCCCAGGGCATGTCTAAAGGAAAGACAAAAACAGATTACAGTTGTCCTCTAGATCAGTGATTCTCAAACCCAACTGGACACAATGCTCCCAACCCCAAATGTACACGCACCCCTCCTTTCCCTCCGGATCTCCTCTGCCCTGATCGCTCATCTTGATCTGTGCCTGGGAAGGGAAAGTCATAGGTGTGTGTGCTTATCAGCTTCTCTCTGTGTTTTTCTTTGGTGAAGTACCAGCACAAAGCTGAGAGGGGAAATGGAAGGAGTTACTTACTTGGTTTGCACACTGATGCTCAGGGTGTGACAGCTCCCAGCCCCTGTCCCAGAGCAGCATTCCCTGCCCTGTTCTGACCACAGCTTCCAGTTTACCATTTCACCCCCTAAGACTAGTAAAGATGCCCCTCTATGGGAATCCCTGAACCACTACACCATCCTTCATGCTTCCCTAAATCCGACCTAACTCTATCATCTCTGAACTACTACTTTGAGTATGCCAGTTCTTCTGCTGAGCTTTAAATGATAAGACTTCCTTAAAAATAATTAATAACTAATTTTGATAGTCAGAAATGAAATTTATAGGTAGAATATATCATCTACACTGACATTTTGAAAAATATAAATAAATAACCCTAAGTCGAAAATAAATAAACAATAAAAATCACATGGGTTTCAGTATGTAAATCCTCAGCCACACTGGTCTAGAAGACAAAATAAACTAGTTACATATACCTAGGTAAATAATGAAGGAGTCTGGTCCAGAAATGTTAGGCAATATTTTACTAAATATTGTCAACACTATTCTTTATTTTTGACATTTTGAAATAAAGGCTAAATAGGTTTTATATATACCCATAAAATCAAGGGGAAGCTGACAAGTGAAAATGAAGGCTGACACATGCATCCTGCACTGGGAAAACAAATAACACAAACATCACTGCTGTTGGAGACATTATTTTCCAAAATAGCGAGCAATTCTGGGAAAAGTTCCTGATAAAAATCAAGTCCAGTGTTCTCTCAGTTTGCCTGGGAATGGTTGCATGTCTAAGAATGCAATAATATAATATCTATAATAATATAGATATTAAATAGAATATTGAAGCATCATGCAGGATAAAATACAAATCTCCATTGAGTTTTACAGTGTTTCTAGCATACTTTCTTCCTACCAGTTAGTAACTGAGAATGAGAATCACTGAGGAAGAAACATTGCTACTATCTTTCTTTTTGTGGGTGTGTGGGAGAAATGTTTGCTAGAGCATATAACCACCCTTACTGAGAACGTGAAGGAGATCAGCTAAGCGGAGAAGAAAAAAAAATAAAATCTATAATAAATGTACACATAAAGAAATGCAACCAGCTGGGCAGGGTGGTACAAGGTCTTTAATCCCAGCACTTGGGAGGCCAAGACAGGAGGATCTCTGTGAGTTCAAGGCCAGCCTGATCTAAAGACTGAGTTCGAGGGCAGCTAGAGCTACATACAGACTCAGTCTTGACAGAAGCCAAAATAATAAGAAACAAATAATTAGAAATGCAACCAAGGATGCTGTTTGGCTGTGTGGTAGAAAAGAGTTGTTCATGATAATGCAAACTCAATTAAGTCATTTCCCATTTGTAGAACCATGCCTAAGTGCAAAGATCTCTGATGGCTATGGAATGGGGAGGCAGTGGGGGGGGGGGACCTTGTGAGACTATTTTCTGCAGACACAGGTATTTTGTTTCAGGCTGGTATGTGTCTAAGTTGATAATGCAAAAGGTGATGACATACCTAATCCTGTACACACACACACACACACACACACACACACACACACACACACTTTAAATTAAATGTTCTCATCTGGGCTGACAATGCTCCCTCCAAAAGACATAACTCTTCTAATAAAAATACAAACAGCAGGCATGGGAAGCTCTCTTTGGAGGTTTTGGTCAGGGTTTTCCAAGAGACTCCCAAAATATTACAGACTATTTGCTATTGCCCTTGCTTGCCCCGAAGCAGTGGAAGGTAAGTCCCTACTGCTGAAGATACCATACACTTCAGACATAGGGTCCAGAGGTTCTTGAGCTGGAACTAACCTGAAAGCCCCTGCTCACACCCCCAGGACTATTTCTGATGGTACCAGAAGGCACCATGCAAACTTCCAAAGGAGAGAAGTAACCAACAGTCCTACCCAGCTTTGACATTTATAAACAACAACAACCAGAATGGCACCACAATCCTAAGAGTGCAGTAGTAACACACAAATTTGGTGGTAACCAACAGTTCTCTAATTGGATTTAAGACTCTCTTAACAAGAGGGAAACCATGGCTGGTACTTGTAACCTAGCCAACAGCTCAAAGTTGGTGAAGTCATAGATCCTGGAGGAACCTACAACCACCACTTTACTAAACCAGCATAATCCCTAACTACATTCTAAATATTTGTCCTTATACCCAAAGGTGAGTGTGATCCTCACCCCTCATCAAGAACACTTCTCTTTGTAACAGATGGAGACCATTACAGAAAACAACAGCCAATCAAAATGCAGAGTGGTGGAGCCCAGTCCCAATGAATATATCTAAAATACACTCTGGGACCTAAGGCTCAGAGGACATTTTGGGAGAGGGGGAAGAGGGACTCTAAGAACCAAAGTTATCAGGGAGTTTGCCTTGAGACTGTCTCCTAGGAATGTCAGAACCTTCATCCATAAACTCTCACCAACATGAATGCCTAAACGTGTTGAACAAAGGACAAATAAAATAGACATGCCAAAGTGGATGGGGGAAAGTCTATGAGGCCTGAGTACTACACAAAGAACTACAGGCAACTTAGGGAATGCTGACAGTAGTAGAAATGTCTTCTTCAAGGAAGAGCACACTAGTTAGTTATCCAATACCAAATGATCATCCCTGAAAACATGCATACAAGTAACATTATACAGACTGAGCAGGTTATGTTTAGACATACATATGTATATACATAAATGCAAGTAACAACAATTAACAACAAGAGAGAACATGAATTTGAAAGAGCAAGGAGAGGTATATTTGGGTGTGTGTGAGAGGGAGGAAAGCTAAGGGAGAAATAATGTAATTATATTATAATCTCAAAAATAAAAGAAAAAGCATCCTTAGCATTTCCCTCCTCATGAGGATGGTAGCTATGGCTCTAGACACAATAGTTATGTCTCTAGACGTAGAAGTGAAGGAACGATGCTAACTATGTCAGCATCCTGTCACATAATTCAAAACTGACATTGCATGACCAACTATAGCTGCAAGAGAAGCTATAACAGTGAATATCTTCCTTGGGACTGCAATCACTGTACCAAAAAAAGAACGAGATTAATTTTCAAATAAAAATTAACATTGTCAGCAGAAAAGGAATGGGCATCATGTTATTGTAGTAAAGAACAAGAATAAATTATATTATTAAAATTACAAAGCAAACTATAATATAAAAGAAATCAACTTTAACACACTAAGCATATTCACTTAAATCCATTTAGACATGACAATCACTCCTCTCTCATACTAAAATCTTAGTTGAGTGGTGCCATTCCTCTGCAAAGTTGTCTGAGACCCAGGCTCGCTCTTTCTAACTTGTTTCTTTGGAACGCTTATGGTTTCTATTGCTGCTACTAAACACTATGACCTAAAGCAAGCTGGGGAGGAAATGATTTATTTGGCTTACACTTCCACATCATAGTCCATCACTGAAGGAAATGATTTATTTAGCTTACACTTCCACATCATAGTCCATCACTGAAGGAAGTCAGGACAGAAATTCAAACAGGCTGGAACCTGGAGTAAGGAGCTGATGCAGAGGACATGGAGGGAAACTGCTTAATGGCTTACTCCCCCATGGTCTATTCAGCCTGCTTTCTTATAGAACCGAGGAACAGCAGCCCAGGGGTGGCCCCACACACAATGGGCGGCAGCCTTCCCCATCAACCACTAAGAAAATGCCTTACAGCTCGATCTTATGGAGGTATTTTCTCAATTGAGGCTCCCTCCTCTCTGATGACCGAAGTTGACATAAAATTAGCCATCACAGGAACTCTCCCCCTGCCCCCCAAAAAAGGAGCCATCAATCATGGTCCTTCAAACTCCTATTACATTAAGTCAGATATGGCAAGCAGCAGGAAGAAGAGACACCAGGATGGAAATGCAGTAACACTGGTATATATCACTCTCCTTACTACTTCATTTTCACAGACTTAGTAGTCATCATCTTCACTGTCATCTTTGTTGTTATGGTCTCATCTTCTCCCTACTCCTCCCTGTACTCCCTCCTTCCCCCTACTCTTCCTTCTCCTCTCCCCTCTTCCACTCTCTTCCTTCCTGGCCCTCCTCCTTCTTTCTTCTTCTTCTTCCTATTTCCAAGAATAGGAACAAATATGAGATCATGATGAATTCATCTTTGGGATGGTAATCTTTCTTAAGAGATATCTCAGTAGTCTCCAACCTAACTTCTGAATTCTGTCAACATTAAGTATTGCCTTCTTATTGATACTGATAATCAGGAGGTGCCATTTTTATGTGGGAAAAAGAATAAAGCCATGTTGTGTTCTCTGACTTGTGTTTTCATATCTTCTACAATCATGCTTGGCCTCATGGTACTGAAGGGAAGGAGAAAGAAGATGGAAAATACAGCCTCCCGTCAAACAGCCATACATCCAACTAAAATTATCGTGCTCATAAGAAGGTGCCAAACTTAGAAATCCACTAGCAAAAACCAAAAATATAGGTAACATTCTAAAAAGAAGAAAGGGGAGCCAGATGTTTGTATAAGCAGGCTAAAGCCTCACCATGATCGCTCTACAGGAAATAACGGAAACAAGAAGCAACTTCTTTAGATTTTTGAAGAGTTTTCTAGAAGAACGAGAAACATGGGCTGGGAAAATAGTCATCAGTAAAGCGCTTGCCTTGCATCTATGAAGACCTGAATTTAGTTTCCAGAACCCATGTTAAAAAGCCAGGGGCATGTACATACATTTATAATCCTAGCATTGGGGAGGTAGAGATAGGAGAATCAGGCTTGGTAGCCAGCCAGCCTAGCTAAGTCATCAAGCTCCAGACCAAGAGAGATCCTTATCCCAACAGCCAGACAGACGATGGCCGCTGTGGATATCGCTATATGTAAATAAACTCTGATTGGCCAATAGCCAGACAGGAAGTATAGGTGGGACTAACAGAGAAGAGAATGGAGGGAACAGGAAGGGAAGAGAGAGACTGCCTGGAGCCGCCGCCAGGACAAGGAAGATGTAAGGTACCAGTAAGCCATGAGCCATGTGGCAAAGTAAAGATTAATAGAAATGGGCTAAATATAAGAGTAAGAGCTAGACAATGACAGGCCTGAGCTAATGGCCAAGCAGTTTAAATAATGTAAGAGTCTGTGTGTTTATTTTATAAGTGGGCTCTGGGATTGGCGGGACTTGGTGGCGGGAGCTGGAGAGAAATTCTCCAGCTACAAATGGCGTCCAACGTGGTAGCAAGAGTTTCCACCTAAAAACTTAGAAAAAAGATTCTAAAACGGAGCTAAAAACAGCTTCCTAATTGTCTCTCTCAAATGAGCGGCAGCTGCCGGTTTGAGCTACTGGCGGGTTCCTAGCGCGCGCTCTCGACCTGCAGTATGGTGGGAATGAGGCCTCTGCAAGTAGCACATTAAGCTGTGTGGTGGATTTAGCCTTTGCTAGTACAAAACAAAAAAAGAGGTTTCTGGGCTACACACTACTTTGGTAAAAGTGTAGACCCACTATTTCTGAGAGTTACGGCTCCCAGAGCTGGCGGAAAGCGGACCACCGCCATGTTGGGAAGCTGAAGTGGGCGGAGCCAGCAGCCACTGCGCCATTTCAGGCTTAGAAGGCTGCAGTTTAAAAGAAATAGGCTCAAGCTAATATAAAAAAATAAGCCACGTAAAGATGGCTACCACACAGAGAATCTGGATTATGTACTCTTTGATATTCATAACTGCAGAAAAACATTTGATTGTAAAAGCTGTTGAGTTATGCCAAAATGTGTATTTTAAAGGTACCTTGACTTCAAAATTTGGATATAAGGATATGTTGCTTTGGAAAAGAGTCTCTGCTTTTGTTTCCACAGAAAGCCAGAGACTATGGATTTGTTCCAGATTAAGATACATCAGGTTTGACCAGCCAAGACCCCCTAAAAGGTCTCCAGTGACACCATGGCCCAGATGATTCAACATCCAGAATGGTTTCAAGGCAACTGGCTCAGACGATACAGCCTCATGGACTACTCCATGATCCTAAAATTTTCTTTGTGTCCCCATAAGATACAGCGCCCCCCTCCAGCAGGAAGTAGTAAGAGAAGCTACGCCCAAATTCCCAAATATACCAAGCTGGCTTTAGAGATGGAATTGGCTCACTCCCCATCTAAACCCAGACATATTGCTCAAAAAAAAAAAAAAATGGTTAAGAGATTCTTGTGTCCCAAATCAGAAGAGCCCTCTGGTGTGGGACAGAGAAAAACCAATATTTTTATTTAAAGCAGGTTGATTATAAATACAATCTCTTTCTAAAAAAAAAGGGGGGGATAGTTTAGATATGATAGGATGAAAGGGTAGATTAATGAACCTACTTTTAAAGAGTAACAACTTGTTTAAAATGTTTTACATTGCTATAGATTTTAGTTTATTGATACAAATTTAAACTTAATTTTGTTATACTGTATATATATTTCTATTCTTGTTTGAGGTATTATGTTTATGTAACTCATTTAAAATTGTAATGGATAATTAAAAAATAGATTAATAGTTAGTCATCTATGATAATATTTGTAGCCATGTTAGTTAAGTCTTCTAGGTATACATAGATATATTTCAGATAGATAGGTAGTCTTCAAACACTTCAAAGACCTACAGAATATGGCATTTAAAATGTTTTAAAAATTTATACTTTTTGGACAGTGAGACATGTCTGCTCCTGACAGCACCGATTTACTTCAGAGAGGAGGATGGGCATCGAAGACACTCCATATGGAGTTTATCTTCACCTTGACAAAAATAGCCATTTGGGCAAGAAAGTGTTCTTGCCTGGACTGCTTGATCAACTGGACATGCAGGACCCATAGAAAGGTGACCACTGAACTTTGCTTGACAAAATGGTCCTTCAGGTTCCTGCTTTGCAGAGAAAACTGCCAGACATTCTACAAGACACAGAGAAAAGTGAATAAGAGACTCTAGGCCTGTGGGCTGAAGACAGATGCCCCAACTTTACAAGAAAACTTTGGATGACTGTCCAGGCTCAGCTGTCTCTGTCTACCCTGCAAGACTCCCAAAAGTTGCTTGCATCCTTCTCCCATTTCTCAGGCAGTATTATATCCTTCTGAGGTCTTTGATGTGGTTAAAGACTAGATACTTAACAATTTTCCTTAGTTATAATAAAAGATAAGTTAGATATAAAGCCTTAAACTCACAAATATAAGATAGATAGGATCTCTTCTTTAATATTGTAACTGTAATTCTTGCTTGATAATTGTTTTGTTATATGTAATTTTACTATGTTAAAGTTAAAACCTTCCTTTTTAAAAAAAAGAAGAAAAGGGGAAGTGCTGTGGATATCGCTATATGTAAATAAACTCTGATTGGCCAATAGCCAGACAGGAAGTATAGGTGGGACTAACAGAGAAGAGAATGGAGGGAACAGGAAGGGAAGAGAGAGACTGCCTGGAGCCGCCGCCAGGACAAGGAAGATGTAAGGTACCAGTAAGCCATGAGCCATGTGGCAAAGTAAAGATTAATAGAAATGGGCTAAATATAAGAGTAAGAGCTAGACAATGACAGGCCTGAGCTAATGGCCAAGCAGTTTAAATAATGTAAGAGTCTGTGTGTTTATTTTATAAGTGGGCTCTGGGACTGGCGGGACTTGGTGGCGGGAGCTGGAGAATCTCCAGCTACAGAGGAACAACAGCCAAGGTTGATCTGACTTCAATGCACATATGTAAACACATAAACACACACAACTGGGGGGCAGGCAGAGGGAAGGAAGGGAGGTAAATTACTTGTTAAGCCTTAAAGTGGAAGGAGTGGGAGAGGGGGCTGTGTTTTCTGTTTCGTAAGGCTCAGAGTTCTAAGCATATATATGTGTGTATAAGATTTTTTGCAAAGATAATAGCAAAATTTTGTCCCATCACTCGTAGAATTTATGAACTTACGTAATATTTAATAAGTACTCTGAGATATTCTGTATCCTTTCTTAACTCCTGCTCTATTTAAATAAAACTAGTTTACCTACTTGTATTCTTACCAACTAGAAATGGGGTAACTTAAATTTCATGTCCATGACATACATGCCTAGCTCTAGCCCCAAATTAATCCATGGAATAGCACTGTCCATTCTCAGAGTACACCAGTTTAGAATTTGAATCAGGTCATTTCCTAGTCCCCGTCAAAAACCATCCAAGAGTTCGGCATTGCACTTAAATCCCAATCATTTGCCACAGCCACATATTCCACTCTGGTCCTCTTGGATCTCTCTGCAGTTTTTCACACGAAAAACATATTTATTTTACCACAAGACATTTTGTACTTGCTTTTAGTACAATCTTACCTACTCTCCTCACCTTCTCCGAGTAGCCCAAGTTTTCACTTAATTCAAGTCCTGTTCAGCAGCTACTTGCTCTCCCATGAGGCTCTTCCTGTCCATCCCACTCTACATAGTAACTGGTGGCAAACCCTCTCACATTACTATCTCGTTAATATGCATGCATGTGTGTATGTTAATTCTTCATTACCTGTAATAGAAGATCAGCTACCAAGAACCTAGCTTGTCCACATCTATAAAACAGTACCTGACATGATGCTAACCATAGAAGAGTTGTTCAAATATTGCCTAGATAATTTTTATTGAAATCAAAGTGTCTTGGGGATGTGGAGATGACTCTGTGGGCAAATCACTTGACATACAAGATGAGGACTAGGGTTCAGATATCCAGAGCCCACATAAATGCCTGCAGCATTTGTTAATACATCTGTAACTCCAATGCTCTGAAGCAGAGACAAACTGGGATATTAGACTAGCTGTTATCAGTGAGCACTAAGTTTAAGTGAGAGACCCTGCCTTTCTATGTGAGGTGAAAAACAATTGAGGAAGGCCCCTAACATCAACCTCTGGCCGTTGGACATGCACACACATATGCAATTGATTTTTTCTTCTTGAATGTGTAACCTATAATAAAATTTTAAAGAGGAAACTCTTTAAGGGTTTGCTCTATGCCAGGTACTGAAACTCTATGCTTTCCAGAAATCATTTCATATAATCTTCACAGCATCCTACTGAACTAAAATATATTACAACATGGTTCACTCAGGTTGCCATATATTAGAACATTTGCATAACATCTAATCTATGTTTGCTTTTTAAATTCACAACTGAAAAGAAAACAGCTAAACTTAATGACTTTACATTAACATCGAAGATTTACTCTTGCCAGGATACTTGATGATCTTCATGGATTAAGCCACACATATTTGAAATCTATGATACCGCTATTTTTTAATTCACTAGTATAAAACAAAACAAAAAATACACATGTAGGTATACACAGTCATATTTATGTAGCCCCCCTCCAAAAGAATTCTTTACAAAGCCAAAACTTCGCTATTAGGTGGCAGAACTTCCAAATGAAACCTCAAGCTGTTCACCAACTAAAGTAAGAAAGGCTGAATCAGTGTGTAAAATACACCATTTAGGAATGTCAGCATATGAAAGAGTGGGTTATTTATGAAAACTAAATTGAGTTGCTTGGGTCAATATTGATAGGGTCATATTCACATGCATAAATCCAATTACTATTTTCAATGCCTACCTCACCTGATTTCTCCATAGCACCTGGCTCTGCTTTTAGCTTCCTCTTTCAAACAGATCTTTCTTTTCTATGACACAGAACATCTTAATTTTCTTCTTCTGTACTTGGCTATTCTTTTTTCAATTTCCTTCATCATCTCAGACTCATAGTTTATTCTAAATCCCAAAAACATTTAAGGCTGGTTATTAAAATGTTGTCCTTGCTAGGCTATCTTTCCTCAGGCTATCTCACCTCAGTCCCTACTGCCAATACCAAAAACATGACAACTCTCTTTAACTCTTGTAACCAAACCTCTCCCTTGAACACTAAACAATTGACTTCTTGAGATCTACTTATTTGAAGGACCATAAACTCAGCAACTCACCAACTGGGCATTAGCTTCTTATAATAATAATTTGCATATCCAATATTACTTCTCTCTTTAATAGATTAGGAACATTAAAAATGAAGGCAAAAAAAATCAAGTTTGAATCACAGGATTCTAAGATTTGATATAAGAAGTTTATGGGAATTCTTCTGGTGTCAAACACTTGAGATACATAACTTTAATTTCACATAATTACTTAAATATTTGAAACTATCTCTCTGTCATTTCATAAGTATATTGTTCTAAAACAATGATCTCATCTTTAAATAAGTAGGAAGCTAATTTCTTAGGAAGAAACTTTTTAAAGTTATTTTATTTTTTGAGATTATGAAATATTATATCATTTCCCCCATTGCGTTCCTCCCTCCAGAACCTCCTATATACCCCTGCTTGCTCCCTTTCAAATACATGGCCTGTTTTTTCACTAATTGTTGTTATCTACCAGTCTGTCTGTCTATCTATCTGTCTATCTATCTATCTATCTAGAGAGAGAGAGAGAGAGAGAGATACTTATGAAATGACAGAGAGATAGTTGGTGAGTTGCTGAGTTTATGGTCCTTCAAATGAGTAGATCTCAAGAAGTCAATTGTTTAGTGTTCAAGAATATATATATATATATATTCTTAAATACAACCTTCTCAGTCTGTATAATGCTACTTGTATGTAGGTTTTTCAGGGCTGATCATTTAGTATCAGATAACAAATTGGTGTACTCTTCCCTGCGGAAGTCTATTTCTCACACTCTTCTCAGCATTCCATAATTGCCTGTAGCTTTTGTGTAAGGTCGAGGCCTTGTAGGCTTTCACCATCCACCTGAGCATGTCTATTGTCCTCATTCAGCTCAGAGACTTTATGGGTGTAGCTTCTGAAAGTCTTGGAGACACAGTCACACAGCAAACTCCTTGTTCTTCTGACTCTTAAGGTTTCAACAGAAACTCTTTACACAAAACATGTAAAGGGAGCCTAGACTTAGTGAACCAAAGATAAGAGACTCTGGGCTTTTATCTTAATCTTCCTCCTCCTTTCCAGTCCAGAACAATGCAGTCCTGCTGATTAAGAAAACAAGGGCTAACATATTGTAGGCTATAGTTGCTTTGTTGCATTTGGAATTCTTTCCCACAATATTCAGCATTTTTAAAACCTTTTTAACTGGAGCAGAACTTTGAGATTTAGCCCTTTTTTTTTTTTCTTTTTTCAGAGACCCAAATTAAGACTTATATCTTTAAATAAAATTTTGAATCTGTTTCCCTAAAATTGAATCAGTAAGAATGTAGGTTTTGTGGTAGCAGGATGTCTTTTTATTTTTTTACCCACCTTCCATACAAAACAATTCCAAGTTGATACAGAAACACATTCTCTCTCTTCATACCCCTCTCTCTCTCTCTCTCTCTCTCTCTCTCTCTCTCTCTCTCTCTCTCTCTCTCGTGTGTGTGTGTGTGTGTGTGTGTGTGTGTGTGTGAGTGTGTGTGTGTGTATTTAAAACAGTAACAGTTTGGAGGACAGACTCCCTGATAAAGTTATAACCCAATTTCAAAGGAATATTCACTAACTCTATAACCTTAAACAAAACTGGAGATGTAGGCAGGCATAGTGGCTTGAACTAGCAATCCCAGTATTATAATGGCAGAAACAGGCAGATCCCTGGGTTGAATTGGCCAACCAACACAGTGCACTCACAAGCCTCAAGCCAATAAAAGATGATGTGCTGTGGGATGTTCTGTACGGCAAATGTGTTGCTGATTAGTCAATAAATAAAACACTGATTGGCCTTTGGCTAGGCAGGAAGTGTAGGCGGGACAAGGAGGAGAATAAAGCTGGGTAGTGGAAGGCTGAGTCAGAGAGACACTGCCAGCCACCACGATGACAAACAGCATGTGAAGATGCCAGTAAGCCACGAGCCACGTGGCAAGGTATAGATTAATGGAAATGGATTAATTTAAGCTGTAAGAACAGTTAGCAAGAAGCCTGCCACGGCCATACAGTTTGTAACCAATATAAGTCTCTGTGTTTACTTGGTCGGGTCTGAGCAGCTGTGGGTCTGGCAGGTGAGAGAGATTTGTCCTGAGGTGGGCCAGGCAGGAAAACTCTAGCTACAACGATGTATCAAAAAAACAACATGTGCCGGGTGGTGGTGCACGCCTTTAATCCCAGCACTCGGGAGGCAGAGGCAGGCGGATCTCTGTGAGTTCAAGGCCAGCCTGGGCTACCAAGTGAGTTCCAGGAGAGGCGCAAAGCTACACAGAGAAACAACTGTCTTGAAAAACCAAAAAAAAACCAAAAAAAAACAACAAAAAAACAAAAAAACAAAAAAACAAAAAAAACAAAAAAAACAAAAAACAACATGCTAGGTCCTCTTCACAAATGTTATGGTTGTGTAGCTTGGTTCTTGTTGGACTCCTGACTCTGTGTGTGTGTGTGTGTGTGTGTGTGTGTGTGTTAGCCAATATTGTCCTGGCATACATGTATGCACACCAGCACACAAAGACACGCATAATCCCACACAACAATGCACACACACACACACACACACACACATTATGCATAGAAAGCTTGTGGAGACGACTCAGTGAATAAAGTACTTGCTGTGTATTGGCGAAATTATTTTCTGATTGGCCAATAGCCAGACAGGAAGTATAGGCGGGACTAACAGAGAAGAGAATTGAGGGAACAGGAAGGGAAGAGGGAGACTGCCTGGAGCCGCCGCCAGGACAAGGAAGATGTAAGGTACCAGTAAGCCATGAGCCATGTGGCAAAGTAACGATTAATAGAAATGGGCTAAATATAAGAGTAAGAGCTAGACAATGACAGGCCTGAGCTAATGGCCAAGCAGTTTAAATAATGTAAGAGTTTGTATGTTTATTTTATAAATGGGCTCTGGGACTGGCGGGACTTGGTGGCGGGAGCTGGAGAAAAATTCTCCAGCAACAGCTGTGCAAACATAAGGCCCTGAGTTCAGATCCCCCAAATCCCACATAAAAAGTTAAGTGTGATGGCAGGTGTCGCTAACCCCAGTAATGCTAGGGCCATAGAGTTTGGGTGAGGGAGCAAAGGTGGTAGAGACAGGGATAGGCAGATTCACAGGACTCACTGCCCTGTCAGTCTAGATAAATAGGAGAGTGCCAGGTTCAGTGAAGAGACCCTGTCTCAAAAAGTAAGGTGGAGAGCAAGGCCACCCTATGTTTATCTCTGGCCTCCACATACATGTTCATGCACACATACACACACACACACACACACACACACACACACCAATTATATACTATTATATGAAGGTAACTTAAAGCTATCTATACACAGCAATGCTAATTGCTCAGATAATCACATTCTCTTTTCAACATAACATTAAAAATCTATTACAAAAAGAAAATAAAATTTCTTCAGCCATGGCAATGGGGAATTTATCCCTCTGACTATCTAGTTCAAGGAAAAGAAAAAGATCTGAAATAAGATTAAATATTTAAATTTAAAATAAGCTTTGTAATGTAACATGTAGATTGATTCAAGACTATACATAGGGGTTGCTGTGGTTTGAAAGTGAAATGTATTCCAGATTCATGTGTTTAAACACATGGTCCCCAGCTGGTGTGGAAGAACATCACTGGAGGTGGGCTTTAGGTCTTAGTCTAGCCCACTTCCTCTCTGATCTCTCTTTCATGGCTGTAGACACGTTGTGACTAGCAATCTCATGCTCCTTATTGCTATGCCCCCCAACCCACCCCCATCCCACCCCACCAATATATTTCTTAAATTGCAAGCCAAGATAAGCTTTTCCTTAAGCTTAATTTAATTCAGGTATCTTGAAACAGCAACGAACAAAGGATCTAATAAAGAGGCAAATTCATAGCTTTGTTTTTGTTATCTAATTACAAAGTAGAAAAAAAAGTCCAGGGAAAGAATCATACTCTTGTATCTCATCTTCCTTCAGTCCCCACCAAAAACCAAACAAACAAACAAACAAAAAAAGAGCAACAACATCAACAAAACTATGAGAAACAAGAACAGAAACTACAGAATGGAACGTTTTGACATAGGAACCAGCTCTCTGTGGGTAGCAAAGGGAAAGGAGCCACAATAAAAACTGTAAGTTGCTCAATACATCACAGTGAGAACAGAGGCTGAGGTTAAAGAGATCAAGGGTTACCATGGCAAGGTCTGGAACACCAATGAAGATAAAGAACAGGACTTACAATTAGACATTATATAACCAAACTAGACTGAGAACAGGAGAGAAAGCAGGCAGGTTGTCTCCTCTCCCCACCAAGTACTTTTGTCCTTTCTTATGCTATTGCTTCTAAGGCTTCTGATTATAACAAACTATACTACATGTAAGGATGGCTTCCAACAAAAAACTCCTGCTCTGGAGACCACTTCAGACCATCCCACAGACAAGCTAACTATGGTAAACAAGGAAGACTACAACTACATCTTGGTGGCTGTGGCTGAGTTAACTGTTATGACAAAGCTAATTACATAAATGTGAAAACAAAGAAAGTTCAATGAACAGAATTCAAGACAGCTGCAAGGCTAGAGGGTAATAATACTGACCATGTGATTAACCCTTGGAAGACAGTTAAGGTCAATAACTAACAAAGCTAGAGTCAGAGATGGACAAAGGTAGAATTTCAACTGCCCACACAACCACTTGGCTAGTGGGACCAGAGGACATGCATACAGTCTTCCAATGGCTCAGAAAATGAGAGTTCAAGGAATTAACCAATATCAATAGAGATTATTTCAGTTTTTGTCCAGTTTCTACCATGGCCCTATGAAAACCCTGGATAATGGAGTTCAAAGGCATTTTCTTCTATTGGATATCTCTCTCATTCTCCAGATTTCTCTTATTTTTCTTAATTTATCTTTTTCTCAACTATTCGTGTCTCTATAACACTTAATAAAGCTTACTTTTGCTTTGCATACTGCCATAAGAGTCCAGATTCACTGTCCCAGACCTGTCATTGGGTCATTGATGATTATCATCATCTAGCATCCTAGGTCCCTGGATCATAGACAGCTATGAAAAGTCTAGTCACTCTCAAACCCTTCATCAATGTTTATTTTGATTGTGTGTATGTATGTGCTATGTACAAGTTCATGTACATGTATGTATGTGTGCAGCTACATGTAGAGGCTACAGCTGATGTCAAGTGTCCCTGCCTTATTTCTTGAGACAGGGTCTTTCTTTAAACTTTAAGCTTAGCCATTTGGCTAGAATGAGAACAGAAATTCCACTGAACTTCCTGACTCTACCTCTGCAGCAATGGAATTATGAGTGGGTGCCATCACCTACTGCACCCAGCTTTTACATGGACGCCAAGGATCCTCATGCTTGTGTGGCAAGCACTTTCCCAACAGGGACATCTCCACCAGTCAAGGAACATTTTAAAGGGAGAAGCATGGACTATTACAAGTGTGAAAAAGGTAGGGGCTGGAGAGATGGCTCGGGGTTAAGAGCATCGGTTACTGTTACAGAGGACTCAGGTTCAATTCCCAGCACAGACATGGCAGCTTACAACAGTCTGTAACTCCATTCCCAGGGGATCCAATGCCCTTTTCTGTCTTATGCAGACAAAATTCCCACAGCCATAAAAATAAATGTAAAAACAATAAATAAAGCCCATCTGGTAATGTACATTGTTAACCCTCCCCAACCAGCACTGGATGAAGAGCAGGTCAATCTCTGTGAGCTCAAGGCCAGCCTGAATGTCAGAGTTAGCCACGGCTACATAGTGAGATCCCGCCAGAAGAGAAGGAAGAGGAAAGAGAACAAGTGAAAAACAAGTTCAGCTCTACGACAGCATACTTGGAAATTCTAGAAATGGCTAATTTTAAGAAAATGGGCAATTACCATATTTGAATCTGGAACAGAGAAAAATTCTTATTAGCTAAGAAGAAAGACAAAAATCTAAAACGGGTTCTGGATGTGGATAACGCAATGATTAATTCTCTCAAATCCAAATATTAGCGCATTTGCACCCTAACAGACAGTGCTTGAGAGCACACATACAGTGAAATGTTTCTCACTTCACATCACTGTTTCTCCCAAACCTATGAGGAGGACTGGAAAACAGAAAACGATAGACCTTTTTCTTAAGAACATAAGTGTAAAGGCCAAAAAATAAAAGTATACCAAACTTAAAATCAAATCATATACAGGTAGAAATTACCCAGAAATTGTAGATTTGACTTCACATAAAATCAAGCAGTCTGGCACACATGATCCAAACAGAAGGAATCAAGAATCTCCAGGTATATGAAAAAATAAATTTTATAACATTCAATATCAATTTTGGATGTTTTATTAATGTAATAAAAATGAAAGGATAATTATTTAAAGAATGAACAGTATCTATCCTAAAATTTTAGCCAGCAATATAGACACTGGTAAAATACATGAAGCGCTCCCCAGTAAAGCCACTGAAAGCAGGTTGGTAACTAGTCCTATCGCTCTAGCCAGCGAGATGGAAAATGGAAGAGGGCCAGCTACTGCACGGGGCGAAGGCACCCCCATCAGCACCACTTGGCTCTGCCAGACAGAAACTCAGAAAGATCAATATTAAAGGAATCAACAGTGTGCCGTCAATATGTACAATCAATATGACCAGTTACAGCATAAAAAATTAAAGAGCTCCCCATTTCTCCATAATTAGATAAATAAATAATGGAGAATTATATGCTACAATAATAGCAACAAAGTATTAAAAAACTCAAAAAAATCATCATTATAAATACAAGGGCTCCGTAAAATCAAAATTTCAAAAGATTACAAAAACAGGAGGATTGGGGAAAATGGAGAAGTAGGCTGAGCTCCTAGGAGACTGAATATAGGACAAATATTGTTCTCAAGTAGGCTTGATTAGACTGAGCTTAAAATGACAGCACTGCAAATGAGTATACACAACTAGTTGGCACTATGCTGAATATGCTACACCCAGCATCTCATTTAACCACACAAACAAAGTAGCCAGGGCCCACCGAGATGAAATGTGTGTATGCAGTGAATGAATGGCAACTAGAGAAGGGGCAGAATGTTGAAGGCCAGGAACTTTAGACACGAAAGAAGTAAGAACACTATCAGAAATTAGAATACATAGTAACCTTTAATCAAAATTATAGGGTACTGTGAACAGGAAAAACTAGATTAATACATTAAAATAATTAACATGGAAAGAGAAATACATAAATTAAATATAATTTTTCAATCATTAACCCAAGAGAGGATTTCCATTTGTTTTGTATGTTATGGTGTCCTTAGAACACTAGATAATGTAATACTTATATTATAAGAACTGAATAAATCCAAAAAAATTAATAAAACAATTAATATGATTAACCAGTCCTTAAGATTTTAGTAGTCAAAGGAGGGTTTAATAAAATTAAGGCTGTAGCGACTGGATAAATATTTTTTGGAAAAAAAAAGTAAATTCAACTTACCTCCAACTTTTATTTCCATGAGTAACTGAGCTATGAGGAACGAACTATTAAGGAAAATATCAATGAAAATCTACCTCAAAACAAAGTGAAAGGCAGATGATATGAACATTCCACACAGAGGAATGCCATCTCAGTGCATGTCTTAACTAGCAGGCAAAACCAAAATCTCAGTAGAAAAAAATGGGAAAGAGTATTAGACCACAGAGGGTGGAGAGTCATCCTCACAAGCAATCAGAAAGAACTAGATTAAATTTCTTCTCAGCAATATGATGATATGACTGACCAACACAGCCTTTAAGTCATTCAGACCTTTTGCCCCAGTAACATTTCTTTTGTAGAAATCCATCACCAACTTGATGGTTACATAATGAAAACACATTTAAACCAAAGAGTTTACAAAGCTTTGTGACATTTATATAAGCAAAGTAAATGATTGTGATCCCTTTTGTTTCTGTTGTTGTTGATGATGATGATGTTCTTCCTTTCCCCTCTCTCTCTCTCTCTCTCTCTCTCTCTCTCTCTCTCTCTCTCTCTCTCTCTCTCTATGCTGGGAACCGAAGCAAGAGCCTTAGGCATCTCAAGCAGCAGGTTCACCAAGAGCTGCCACTTCAGCACCCCTCCTGATACTTTACAGCATAAGATTTCCAAACACAAACCAATGGTTATCCAACTAATACACTCAAAGAAAAATAGGGGCTTTTGATTAATGCCCACCTAGTAAGTTAGAAGCTTGGATATGGTAGGAAAACATTAATTCACTTTTACATCTTTCTTTAAATGGTTCAAATGGTATTTAATAATAATTACTTAAGAATATCTTCTATAATATACTACTTTGAGTATAGAAGATAGGTAAATTTTGTCTCATTTTTTTATTTTTGAGATTCTAATATAATTACAATATTTTTTCCTTTCCTCTCTCAAAACTCTCCCATATATACCTCCTGCTTACCTTCAAATTAATGGCCTCTTTTTTACTAATTGTTTTTATTGCATATATAATTTATATACATATATATTCCTAAATATAACCTGATCAATACACATAATGTTACTTGTTTGTATGTTTCCAGGACTAACCCCTTGGCTCTAGACCCCCAGCTCCCACCCCCAGCTTTCCTGTCACCTAGAACTGAGGGCACTTGGGCTTTTTACCATCCACTTTGGCATGTGCATTGATACACGTTCTTGTTCAACTCATTTTTAGGCAGTCATGTTGGTGAGACTTCATGTAGCAAGTGTCTTTACCTGCTGGATGTAGCTTCTGGTATTACTGGGAGACACAATCTCACAACAAACTCCATGATTATTTGGCTCTTACAGTCTTTCTGCCCCTCTCCTACAATGTTCCCTGAGCCTTGGGTGCAGGAATATTTTGTAGATATTTCCACTGGGACTAGGCCCACAACCCTGCATTTTGATTGGTTGTGGTTTTCTGTAGTGCTCTCCACCTGTTGCAAAAAGAAGTTTCCTTGATGAGGGGTGATGACTACTCTTATCTGTGGGTATAAGGACAAATGTTAATAGACTGTATTGAAGGCTTAGTCTGGTTAGTAAACTAGTGGTAGTAGATTCTTCTCCAATAACCATGACTCACTAGTACTGAGTAGTTAACAAGGTTTCCAATACCAGGTAAGGTATCCCTCTCTTTTGAGCAGGCTTAAGTCCAATTAAAGAGCTGTTGGTTACCACCAAGGTATGCATGCCACTACTTCATCCTTAGGGTTGTCACTGGTGTCATAGCTAGGTACAACTGTTTTGACAAACATATATGCATGACTGAAATCCATTATATTCTTTTATAGAAGACTTCTATGAAATTTACTTTTTTTTTTTTTTTTTTTTTTAGGCATTGCTTGGTATCAACTCCATCATTGAGATTTCATGACAATCTTCTTTACAATGTCATTTGGAAAGGAAAACAACACTTAAGCTTACTTCCCACCTCTCAATTCCCAGTATTTATTTTATGCTGTTGCTAGTGATCTACCTATGGTTCTGTAATGAATTAAAGCTGCTAATACAATTTATCATCCACAATATAATCTATTTAAAGATTTTAAAAGTCTAAACTAATGCACTGTCTTTCCCATTGTACCGGCTCAAAGAATTCCATATTATTTAGTTATTCTTTCAGTTGGTGTTATCTTTTACTTAATACAGAATACCCACTTTCACCCAGTACTCTTATTTATTACAAATACTTTCACCTTGCCTAGGTAAAAATAAGCCATTTTTTTTTTCCTGTGGCTCTCTTTAGAACAGTAGTTCTCATCCGTGGCTGCACATTGAATTCACTCGGGAAACCTAAAGACGACTACCTTCCCAACCCCTGAGACTAATTTAATTAGTCTGCAGTATCACCTGGATAATAGGATTTTTCTTAAAGCTCTCCAGGTGATTATAATATGCAGCCAAAGATGAGAATTATAGATTTTCCTTAAGGATATAATATATAAATCTTTAACCAATATATAGTGGCTATAAGAAAAACGTTAATGATTTTGGACATCTCCGCCATTTGATACTTGACTGGTCTTCACGCTAAAGAATGTATCACCTGTGCCATCAATGTGCCTATGATTTGCAATCATAAGGTCTTTCCCTTATAATTACAATACCATGTGAGTATGACATCTTAATATTTCCCACTGGGGAAAAAAGTCTCAATCAATTGTAATTCATATAAAACATGTACAAGAATTCAAGTGGCCTGCCTCAAAGTGTGATTTTTTCCTTTCAGAATTTCCATATTTCATAACCTGGGAGTCATCTTCCTCAACTTTTAAATTTCATTTTTACTTATTTAGTTTGGGTGGAGTGGAGATATGCACACATATGTGTACACATGCCAAGGTACATGTGTAGAGATCCAAGGACAACCTGCAAGAGTCACTTCTCCACATTGTGTCCCAGGGATTTAACTCAGGTTGTCAGGCTTAGTGACAGGTGTCTTTACTTGCTGAGCTATCCAGAGGGTCCAGCTTTCTCAATTTTCTTTTGAAATACTTTAATGACCTTATAGTAAAACTTGGCTGTTTATTTTCTGGGAGTACAAATAAATGAAGCTCTTAAAACAAACAAACAAAAAGAAACAGAAGAGGTAAAATGCAATCACCATACTTTATTTCACTTTACAAGCAGTCTTCAAATATCAAAATAAAGGGTGACTACATTTTTGAAAGAAAGGGACTCCGATATCACTTAATCCATTTCAGTTCTCATTAGCACAACTCATTCTACCAAATTAAGTGCTGCTGCTGGGGCACCCAGACACCCTGTGGAGGGTGAGATGAATCAGCGAAAGCAATAAGCATTTTTCTCTGTGATACCATTTCAAGTCCAGCCTGTGGTTTTTCTTTAATGTGTGGTTTCCAACTGGCTCCCTAGAGGACAAGGTATTCCCTCTTATTAAAAGCAGCACACAGTGTAACCCATTCCTTTGGTATTTGCCCCATGCTGTACTAACGCCAAATGAGTACAAAGGCTGAATGATGCAGGATCTTTTAGAACAGTACTGGGTCTACTGGAAACTACAGGCAAAAGAGCAAGCCAGATTGCCGGGGTTCTCTGCTGCTTTCTTGTCCCTCAGGTTTGATAATGGCATTGAGAAGATTTCTTTGAAGTCATTGGTTCTGTGTCAATAGAGATTTCCATTTTCAGAGATGTCTTCAGAAGGACACCTATAGGTCTCAAAAAATGTTTAAGGGTACAAGTTCCACAGAAAACTAGAAGATCTTTATACTTTCCTTTTATAGTATCTTTCCTCCAGTCTAGATCTCACTAATTCTTTGAGGCATAAACTAGATCTGAGACTTGCACATATCCAACATTTACTAGATTCTATATGCCATGCACTATATATGCAAAGTATACAATATACATATCTATAGTATCAGGCCACAGTTGCACCTCAAACCCCAAAAGTAAGGCAACACATCACGCAGGCAACATGGTGCCAAGCAAAAGAAAGATGCTCTCTCGGCACTTGCAAACCTATTATTCATTTCCAACAAAGCTGACTTTCCTGGGCCTGTTATCAGAGGACTACAAATAAATAAATAAATACAGAAAGGACAACTGTTTCCAAAGGAGATAAAAGTGGTCATTTTTGCATATGTTGAATATACCTATCTGAAGAGCACGGAACTCAAAGTGCTTCAGATTTGGGATTTGGGAAAATTTGCATACATATTACATCGTATCTTAGGGATGGGACTCAAGCCTAAAATGTATTCATGTTTTCTGCTCACCTTATATACATAGCCCAATAGCAATTGCTGACAACCTTTTCAAAAATTTAACTATAACTTGTCAAATGAAACAAGATATGAAAGGATCTACTTGTAGACACTAAAAAAGTTTAAGATTTCCGAGCATTTAGGCTTCTGGATTATCAGATTATGGATATTTTCCCTAAACTACAAAATTCAAATGAAAGAAAAGCAAACATCCATTGCATATTATCTCACACAATATTGTATTCCCACAATGCAGTCCTGCAAATCAGTTTTATCTACGAAATTTCTGCAGCTTATTTATACATAT
This sequence comes from Peromyscus eremicus, assembly GCF_949786415.1. Classification (NCBI taxonomy): domain Eukaryota; kingdom Metazoa; phylum Chordata; class Mammalia; order Rodentia; family Cricetidae; genus Peromyscus; species Peromyscus eremicus. The sequence goes on from NC_081418.1 coordinate 35,639,802, forward strand.
TTTTCCAACTTTGAACTATCAAGGATTACACAAAATGATGAGAAATGAGTGTATGAAAAGGCTTATTTCTTAAAATGCACTGTGCATCATTTCAATGGCAATGCAAACAGAAATGCATGAGCATAGGCATAGGAACCATGCAAAAAGTTATTGGGTAAAACTTTCATCCTTTAAATTCCCCTTTCCTTATTTCTAATTCAAACAAGAGTTGGCTGTTTTCTCAACATGTTATAGTCAATAATAAAAACAAAAGTAACAGAGAAATGGCTGAGTACAAACTTCCAGTTCCTGATGAATCCACACTACCAGCTCTTTAAATCGTGTTCACGGTAAGCAGTTATGAATACAGACTTAGAGTGGAAACACACCTGTGAACAGACTTCTGTGCTCGCCAACGCGTGCTTGTCTTAGTTCCCCCAGGTTTTAACCTCTAAGGACCCCATGTGTTACTTTTCCCTGTAGGTTCTCAACATTTGCTAAACATCTGACAGGTAAAGACTTTATTACACATAACTGATTTGCTTGAGGATTTTTTTGTTTTGTTTGCTTTGTTTACTGTTTTTCTAGTTATGTAACATTGATCTCTCCTTCAATCATCTACAATTACCCACTGGTCGTGATTATTGATAGTTCTACAATGGATCAAATACAATCAAGGCAATAAAGACAAGGGGATGTCAAGCAGTGTTTACTGCTGAAACCATTTTCCGGTGGCTATTTGTCACCACACATGCCTATCATGCACGTAGCCCTGCATATGTCCACTGAGGCAGCGGGACCACCTGGTACAGTGCTCTGGCACAGAAGTTAACCCAAATCTACTCCCAGGATTTTCTATAAAAGCACCAGTAGTTATGGTAGGGCCTGAAAAGCATTGACTGTTACTCCTCTGTGTTGAAGCGTGCCAGTCAAAACCACAGCATGCATATTTTCACTGAGCTGAGTTTACTACTACTTAATATCCTCAAATAGTTCATGGACCCAACCTCTTACTGGTTCTGTTGGACATTTCTGCCTAGTGAAAACAGGGGAAAACCAAACAAACCCTGTGGCTCAGCTCTGGTTCATCAAAGCCAAAGAGCCCTACCAGTGAGAGGTTTTGACTACAAACCTGTCGTTGCCTCCAGGGTAAGGTTCTCATCTCTGTGATTAATTTTCTTCAGTTACAGAATGAGAACGCTTTCAGACCTCAATTTCTGATACTCTGAGTTCTCAAAGTTGGGAGAAGTGAGTAAGCAGTAAAAAAAACCATTTTATTGCCTGTCTGAATAGGAAGATACAGAATAAAATATACAATGGATTAGTGACTGTGCAATCATCATGTTACTTCTTTTATAAAACCCAACTGTATAATTCAAGACTTAAAGTAAGTTTTGGCATTAATTGTTGGCTTGTGCATCAAATTCACATGAACACAGTTAAATTCCCATTTTATTTTTCCTAGGAGGAAACCTGACTGCCAAGAATTGTTCCAGCTCCCTTAAGCAAGCAGCATGTCTTAAAAAAAAAGAAAAAAAAAAAAAAAGAAAGAAAGTGGAGGGCCTTCTGAATTAGATAAATGTTCAGGTTGTTACAGGATCTCCCTATTTAAAATATAAATCACTAAAGTTCATCTGATTATGCCTGAGGTTCTCAATATTTAAAAACAAAAACAAAAAGTCTAACCATTCCAAATAATTTTGCATAGAATATACGCAGTACTTTTCTCCTTTCATGAAGTTGGGTTTATTTTGGTAATGTCTGAGTAACATTACATCAACAGTTTCCTCAGTAGCATTGTGTGAGTACACCTGTTTGCCAATTCAAATAATTGCTAGAGAAACATTCTATTTAAACAGGAAGAGCCAAGAGAGCTGCATTATTTGAACAACCAAGGGAGAGTCCCCTTCCTTAACAAACTGCAACAAGTATTCACAGTAGAAATGAGCCAGTAGTAAATGACTTTTCTCAAAAGGAGCCTAAGGGAAAACTATTCCAAACACAAATTGCCTCTTGATTTTTACCAGATAATAATTTGTACATAGTAACACACTAAAGCTAAGCTAAATGTAATGTGAAAGGTGAAACTAGACACTGGGTGATGCTCATATGCTTTGTATGGACTCCTACCACAACATAAATATAAAACCTACGCTTGGTTTAAGAATGGCTACGGAGATTGGCACTTGCAAACCGACACAAATAATACAGGCTCCACACAAGCACCACATGAGGACAGACGGCCTCATGTAGGAATGGAGAAGCAGGTTCACCACACTCTGCAAGGCACTCTTCCCCTGGAAATGGCAGCTCTTATCATGCCAAGTGGCTTGGTACTAGAAAATGCTACTCTGACCTACTTCTCTCCACCATAGGAGGAGACTGCCTAGAGCTGGTTAGATCTCTGTCAACACAGTTCTGTGAACTCCCTGGAGTGTTGGGCTACCTGAAGGCGTCTGTGACTAGCCTTCAGCAAGTAAAGGAATGCACCAAAGGAATGCACTCAAGAAAACAACAGTCCGAGAATAGCTCATTTGGTTCTGATTGTTCAAAATTGGAAAGAACACTTAAGATCGATCCTCTTGGAAAATTTTAAATATGCAATATGGTATTATTAATCTCGGGCAAATTCATAGTTCTCCCCCTATCCCCAAACTCAATGAGCTGCATCCAGTAACTACACACAGCTTTTAACATGCCAAGTAGACTTCAATGAAAACAAAAGATTGGACAAATGTGGATAGGAGGGTTGTGGTCGGGGCATGATGGGAAGTGATAGGAAACTGCTTCCTCTGGACTACAGTTTTATTGTAAAAGTCTATTCAAAAGGTTCTAAAAGAAAGACCTCACATGCTGCAGTTACTATTTCAGGAAAGTAATAAAGGACTGTACATGTAGTTATGCTTTCTGCAAGCTCTGGTATCGCTGGGTCCCCACGCCATGTCACAAGCTACGGGGACTGTTACAGATTTCTTCAGAACGTTCCAGGATCAGCATTCCATTAAAAGGCTTCCTAGACAGTTTCTTGTGAACACATTTATCCAACGACGGCAATTTAAGTTGTTCCCTTTGTGTATGGTACAGAACATCAGACTCCTAGGGTCCTGTTTTAAAACTAACCATGGTAGACATTTCATCTGACAGAGCTTCCATAAATGTTTAGACCAGGAGCCATAAGCAAAGCATTTGCACTAGTCCATCTGTCATCACCACTGGACTTCATTAAGCCTGCCATGGTCTGGAATGACTTACCCATAGTCACTCTGGGTGCGAATCTTCCTCAGTGTTTAAGTACTACGCCCTGACTGTTTGGCAGCACAGGAAACTTAAAAATTGTAAATTTGCTTTTTAATTCACCAAGGAACATGTCTAGTCCTTTGCCCGAGTGGAGATTTCTCTGTAATGGAAAAGTGTCCACAATCCACCAGCTTTACCTAGCTACACGCTCTCACTCTATTCTAAGGGAAGAGCCCAGCTCCACACACCCCACCGGCAGCCCAAATTAAAGTTGTCGGGAGTTGCGTTCTAACCCTGTCCCAACCTAACCTGCCCAGGTGCAATTACTGCAGGGCCTGCACAGTGGGGTCAGCTGTTCCATCCTCGTCTTTGCGGATGGTGAGGTGAAGCTGACGGATCCTGCCAGCTCAGGCCAGCTCTGACCAGCTCCGGCTGAGGTGAAAGACCTAAGCGCTCCAACCTGCCCTGGACACCCCTCAAAGATTGACTAAAAGAGTGTCCAGCCCCTCGCAGAAAGGTGAAGGCAGGTGCCCCAGAGCTCTCCCCAGGAGAAAACCCCGGGGGGGAGAAGTGGCCGCAGGAGGCTCCCGGTCCTGCCACTCACCTTCTGCTGCCTCCGGGCCATGTCGGTGGGCTGCTTGGCATTGAAGGGGTACGCGATGCACCTCACAACGAAGACGTAGAGCTGCAGGCGGATGCGCCGCTCCTGCTCCTCGTCCAGCTGCCGCTCGGGCTCATCTCGTCCCTCGCTGAGCACCGAGGGGCTCGGGCTCACGGGTCTAGCCGCTCCGCCGCCGCTGCCTCCGGAGCGCCCCGGTGCGTCCCGCCGCCCTTCCCGAGCCGCGGCCGGCGGCGCTCGCTGGGAGCCGCCCGGCGCCACCAGCACCTCGCGGCTCTCCTCCTCCAGCCCCTCGTCCGACTCCTCCTCGCTGGAAGACGGGTCGAGCATGGTGCTAGCTGGGGCCCCTGGGCTCCTGGCCGAGCGAAGCTGTCCCCGCGGGTCCGCGGGAGCCTGGGTCCGCGCGCGGCGGCCGCAGAACGAAAGGGAAAGTGGCCCGGGCTTTCCGGACACGTCGAGTTCGGCGCCCGAGTGTTTGCCGCGGCCAGGACGCGGGGCGGGCGAGCGGAGCCGCGGGAGGCGAGAGGCGGAGTTAGCGCGGGGGCGCTCGGGGCGCCCGGGGACCGCTCGCCCAGCCTCTGGTCCGCCAGCCCGCGCTCGCCCCCAGCCCCGCCGCCGCCGACCCCCCGCAGCCCGCGCAGGTGAGGAACCTGTGGCGCCTCCAAAGCAACACGTGGAATGGAATGTCGAGGAGCGGCCGCGGGGCCGCGGAGTGCGCGTGCGCGCGCCGCCGCGGCCGCCACCGCCTGGGCCAGCCGGGTGTGCCTGGTGCCCCCGGAGCGCGCAGTTTGCTAGGAACCGGAGGTGCAGAGCCCGGACGACCGAACAGCGGTCGTCCTGCAGGCTTCCTGTGGAGGTGGTGCTGGGATCGGGGCAGGGAACGCAGTCCTTTAGTAAGAGGAGAGGGACAGAGGTCCGGGAGTGGCTGGGACCCAATCCTGATGCCCTTCGTGAAACTCGAGTGCTGAAAAGTGCGTTCCTGCCCTTCACCTCGAAGTATTCTTACCAAGAGACTTGAAAGAAGTATCTTGCCCTTCTCCGCTGCGGTGGGACACTGCAAGAAGTCCACATTGTAAGCGTCACACACGGCACATGCATTAAAGAAAAGTTGAAGGGGTGTGTGTCTTTTAAACTAGTATATAGTCTTGTTTCTTGCAAACCCATGAGCAAGTTAAATTTTATATTTGCAAAATGATACTCTGATTCAGAACAAACACAGCTCAGCTGTTTCCTACGTTGAGAGAGGATTGACCCAAAACAGGGTGTATCAGTTGGACAGACATTCAACAAACATCTGAGAGCCGGCCAGGTGTCCAGCTGTGTTATCTTGTGGCACAGACACAAGCTAGGGCACACCCCACACAGCCGCTCTCTTTGCTGGCCTCAAGTGGGCGTCTCATAGCTGCACCTGAAGCCTGTATAATCTGTGCAGATTTCTCAATTCCAAAACTGCCTAACAGTTTTGTTGTTGTTTTTGTCATTCTGTAACTTCTGTCCTGAGCCCAGACGAAGCAATATGCAAGACAGGCATTCAACAAAAGGTGCAGTGGCCACTCTGGCCGGAAAGTTGCAGATCTCAGGGGAAGTAACACAGGACAAATTAAGCAGCCAGTTTTAAGTTTCTCTGTCCTGTGGCCAAGTAGCAGTTTGGGGTTTTCCATGCCATTTGGTAGTTAGATGCACAAAGACAGACTTTCCTTCTGCATCTAACGATGTTCTCCCTCTGAGAGAAAGAAGGCGGCTTTTACTTCTAGGGAGCCTTCTCTATTTGTTAATCATTAAGTGGCCCCTTAGTAATAGAAGATCCTTACCAAAGACCTGCCTGCTAGCTGATGATCGATGCTAACGAAAAATATAGCTTAAAACTGATGTATTTAAAGACTTTTGTTTTGGACAAGGTAGACAATTAGTGGAAATCATAAACATTTTATTTCGGGCCTGACCTTGTGCAGTTTGCAAAACTCTGTGAGGCTATTTATCTAATGCCATTACCAAAGTAGCTCCCTCAGGCAGGTAGGTGACAGTGTTCTGATGATCTTTGTACCAGATTTTGCTCTAAACTCTCCATGCATTATCTCAGTTATTTATCTTTACCTCTATAGTACAGCTATGGAACCTGAGGCTCCAGCACTAGCAACTGATAGAATAAGGACTGAACACAGGCTTTTACTTCCAGTGGTGGTCTTTTCTATTGTAATTTCTCTTGATCATAGAACAGTATATTAAAATGTGGTGTTTATTAAACTGGGGGTGCAATTCTTGAGGATGGAAGAGTACAACTTCAATATAGCCGTTCCTCCCTTTGCTTTCTAGTCACAATATATACTTCAGTTTTATTAATTACTAATACTTCTTGGTTTGACAGCTTATTATTTTCTTTCCATTTGATGCCATAGCTTATTTCTTCTTATTAAAAATATTAGAAGTCAAAGATCTCCAAGCTTTCGAGATCCCACAGGAAAACTTGTAATATTAAAAAAAAAAAAGTCATCCATGAAGATGAAGATAAAAGCATAATTTAAATATTCAAAAAGGAAAAAAAGAAGGGTAAAAGAACAAATAAAGGAGTAGAGGGGTACACATATCAATTCATAGGGTGTAAAACAGGGGACAGGTAGAATCTAGATATAGGCAGTTACGTGTTAGGATTTGGGAGATAAGTAAAATCTGGAGATAGATTTTGTGGTGGTTTGAAAGAGAATGGCCCCCGTGGGCTCATATATTTGAATGCTTAGTCCCCAGTTGGTGGAAATGTTTGAGAAGGATTAGTAAGTGTGATGTCGTTAGAGGAAGTGTGCCACTGGGGGTGGGCATTAAGGTTTCAAAAGCCCATTCCCTACATATCTCTCTCTGTCTCCTGCTTATGGATCAGGATGTCAGCTCTCAGCTGCTGCTTATAACACGAATGTTAAAAGGTTTTATTAATTAAAAAAAAAAAAAACCCAGAGCCTGATATTGGGGTGAATGCTCAAAGATCATAGAGACAAAGGAACAGCCACATCTTACCTCGTGGACTCCTCAGCCCCCAAAAGCCTCAGCCAATAAGCCTCTAGCTAAAAAATCTTACTCAGCTGAAAAGGCGTTAGTTCCTGTCTCCTTACACCTTATATACCTTTCTCCACCCACCACATCACTTCCTTTTTAGTGCTGGAATTAAAGGCATGTGACTTCCCAACAAAGGCATGAGATCTCAAGTATTGGGATTAAAAGTGTGTGCCACCACGGCCCGACTGTTTCTCTCCTATACTGAATCAGTCTCATGTAGTCCAGGATGGCTTTGAACTCACAGAGATCCAAACAGATCTCTGCCTCCTGAATGCTAGGATTAAAGGCATGTGCCACCACTGCCTGTCTTCTATATTTAATTTAGTGACTTGTTCTGTCCTCTGATCTTCAGGCAAATGTTATTTGGGTACACAATATATCACCGCAGCTGCTCCCGTGCCATGCCTGCCTGCCTACCTACAGCCATGCTCCCTGCCATGATGGTCATAGACTCACCCTCTGAACTGTAAGTCCCCAATAAACTCTTTCTTCTACAAGTTGCCTTGGTCATGGTGTCTCTTCACAGCAATAGAAAAAAAACTAAGACAGATAAATAGTTGGTGTTTTAGTTGATATTTTGAGAAGCCACAGAGGTAGGATGAGGCATTGCAGCTTCATTGACAGTTGGTCTGTGTTTGGGAGGCATGCCCTTGGTTTCCAGGGAAGGAAGTAAAGAATGTCTACCTGAGAAAATAAATAACTAAATCAACAAATTGCATAAAAATGGGTGGATACATGGCTGAGGGAAGCAAGCATATTCCTATTTTTGCCTTCAGTCTAACTGCTATCGTATTACAATTGGCAAAATTCCAACAAAGCTCAGGTGACAGACTCCTGGTGGTGGAGCTCTGCGCAGGTGGCAAGCCTGCCTGACGGGCCACCTGAGTAGACTGTGACCAGAGGATCCTGGTGTTTGGACCCACAGTGATGATAGCATGGATGAGGCCAAATTCTGTTAGCACATCCTAGATTGGTTCTTCCTACTGATATTACAAAAACATCTTGAAGAGCTCAAGACTTCAATCCCTGTAACTTGCTAAATCATTCCCTTTGTTTCTGCTGGGCAGAGTGTCATCTTCCTTCTTCCCATCTGTATAGTCTGATGTTGAACATTGCAGCAAACTTCCCCTGGACTATGCCTGAATATCCATTCTGAATGCATAAGAAGTAAGAAAGAGAGAGAGCAGAGAAGTCCTGAGTGAGTGAAGACCCGAGTGACTGTGGTGTTAACATGGGCACAGCCATATGTCAAGGACCCTAATGCCTCAGCCTCGTGAGAGTGACAAAGCCTTCCCCGGATGAAGTTCAGAGGTATGGCAGTCTTCCTTGTGTCCATGTGTGGATGTTGATAGTGTGTACAGAATATGTCCACTGTACCTTTTCTCCCCCGCCCCATCCCGGGATGTTTACAGCCTGAAGACTGCTTTCCCACAGACTGCTCTTGTCTCCTTCATCTTGTTGTATACCATAAACCCTGATTCCTTGTCTAGTTGTATGCAATAACACCCTCAACCCTATCCAATAGTGTGTAATAAATATATTCAGCTGCCAGGGAACTACAACTTCTCCGTCAGAAAGCCCAGGTAATCAGATCCCAAGATTTCTGTGTATCTGTGTTTGTCTTTTCTTCTCACCCCTAGTCACAATTACAAGACTCAAGCCATATAGGGGCTTGGCAGGACAAGACGTTGATGAAAAAAGTAGTTGGCTAAACCTGGGTTTGGTTTCTATCAAGATAATGGTGCATGACTCTAATTCCAGCACTCCAAAGATGGAGGCTTACAAGTTCAAGATCACATTTGTCTACATAGGGAGCTTGAAGCCAATATGAGCTACACAAGACCTTGTCTATAGAAATAAGTAAATAAGTAGTTTTATTTTTTAAGTGTTAATATCAAGTAATGTGGGGGCACTGAAACCAGAAACAAGCCACCGTGAGAAGATAACTAAAGAAAACGTCTAGAAGAGAGGATGAGTGCTCAAATTTAAGAAAGGAGAAGGAAAGCTTACGCGAGGCAACAAAAGATGATCATCAAGTTAATAAAGTAACACAAGATTCCCCTACACACACCAAAAAAAAAAAATCAAAGAGCATGTGTTTTTCTAGCATGTAGATTTCAGACTGTGTAAAAAAAATGACTTAAAAGCAGAGGGGATGCTATTTGGGAAAAGAAACAGGACCAGTGGGACAGGATAAAGAGGCAGATAAAGTAATGGGGAGTGAATTAGATGACAGAGTATGATTTCCGTGTAGGAGAACATCATGATGAGACTCATTGTAATGTACAAAGAATCTACACTAATTGAACTGACAAAGAGAGACACAGAGAAATCAATGGACCACTTATGGGGCACTCAAGAACAGGAGGACCACGGATAGAATACACATCCCAGAACAGTGCAACTCCATTAATAGTAGACTGAAATATGGACTTTCAGAAGACTAGTAAAATTGGAGAACCATCAACTCTTTGAGTGTTTTATGTTGCATATCAGAGAAATTGTAGACATAGTTACAAATGTAAACTACTAAGTCCAGACAAGGAAATCATCAGCATGTGAGTGGTAGTTGAAGTCACAGATGTGCACAATAAGGTCCAGCAGGAATGAGTTCAGGAAATGAGGGCTGAAGATGTGAGTTTTCTCAGATGTCCTCTACTTAAGGAATAGGGGGGCGAAAAGGAACCCAAATTGTGACTATTCAATATAAGTAAATTTAATGCTAATAATTTTAATTAAATTTTTCTACTTTTTCTTGTAATTGAGTTCTTGTCATATTCCCCCAAACATATTACCTTTTTGGGTCAATATTATGCTATTTGATGCTCTGAATAATTGATGATATGGCGCACAACATAAAACTATGATTGGTTTGTACCATTTCACAAATGCATGTAATATACTTGGGTTATTTGGTGATTTATTTTTACTTTGGTAAAGGTGAGCATAAAAACAAATTGAAGTTATACAGCTTTTTAATGAAACACCTCAAATGCTAAGGAAAGATGGATGAACAGTAATAAAACATAAAATGTGTTTTGGCAATGATATTTAAATAGGTATGTGATCTGAATACCTGTAGGCAGGCAGTTCTGTGCTGAACTGACTGGTGCTTGACATGAAAGGAAAGATTTAACTCTTTCAGTCACAGATTAAAAAAAAACCATTCTTTCCTTGAATAGAATATGTACTATTCTGAGGACAATCAATTTAGCCCCTAAGAAGATACATATGGAACAGATATGAGAACAGAACAAATAATTATGTTATCCCTGGTGTTAGAGAAAAATTATCAAAATTTTCTTAAGCAGTTTGGAAATGAATGTTTTATTGTGTTATGTCATGTAACTGGAATTAAAATTATTTTGCAGCAAAAAATATTTTTCATGTTGAATCGAAGATCCATTTTGTAATATTTATAAGAAAACTGTCAGAGTACAACCCAACTAATAAAAAGCACACATTTACAAAGGTAAAATGAAAATTATCAATATTTTTGACACTTGGAGGTGACCATTTATGAGGCTACAATCCTCCTGAAAGATTCATTTCAATCTTAATATTTTTCTTTCTTCCTTCCAGTTAGAATTTGAGTTCTAGAAGAAATTGTTCAGAGGCCCAACAATTCGTAGATAATTGTTGAAAATATGTACAAATGATTAGCACAAATTAACTGCCAGTGAACAACACATGCCTAACACCACACACACACACACACACACACACACACACACACACACACAAAGAAAAGTTATGAAGATTAACATAAGGGAAAATACTTGAAAGACTATCTCATATATAAAATCTAGTATTTTACAGCTATTAGTGTCACTTTCTTATTAGCTTTAATTTCAGATATAGAACTAGACAAACAACTAAAGTTACAAAGAATTATATAATTTTTTGTTGGATTTTACACAGCTCAGATTTTATATCCCTGGATTGTTAACCTTCAAACAACCAGACCAACTCACAAATATTCATTGTGACATTTTATTATGATTTTAGAAGTTTTATAATTTCTGGAGGCATTACACTAGCTATTGATAGCAGTTTGGTTGGTGTCTAATTTTTCCATGCTATGAGAGATTTGAAGGAAGCAAACAAGAGTGAATTGGATTGTAAAACGCAGGAAGGAATAAAGAGGTAGAAACATACTGTGCTGAGCAGCTAAAACTGTCCTGAGGAAAGATCACATTAGTTGAAGATACATATATGTACATAATCATGGTTTCTTGGGAAACTGATATTAACCTCTGAGACTCATACTTTAAATCTTAGAATACCTTTGTGCCATGTAAGATTTTCGTGACAATGGATAAAGTCCAGAAAGTATGCTCCAAAATGGACAAAGCAATAAGAAGACAAATCTATTTTTTCCCTCCAGCTTTCATGGGTTTTTTTTTTTTTTGGACTTATATTGACTTTGTTGTTAAATGCATTTTCTGCCAGTCAATAGCATGTATTGAGTGCCTCTTTTATATTAAGCACTACGATAGGACACTGTAAAGAGAAAATTGCATTGATTGACTAGGAACTCAAGCAAGTCTCACATGTAAGATGAGAATTCTACTATAATAAACAACTTGTAATATGTCAACAATAGTTCTCAAGAAAACAACTACAGTGGAGATTTTTCCCCAGAAATTGTCATTAAATGGCATCAAATGAGAAAATGGAGATGCTTGGTTATTAAATATATATTTACTCTATTCTGTGGCATTTATTGCTAAACTCAATTTCAGGATACATTTTCACTCTTAAGAGTTATTAATGACCCCAACTATTTTTGTTTATATAGATTTTTATTAATTTTAGAAAAGAAAGCAATAAAGTAAAACAATAAAAGCAATTTTCTTAGTTACTTTTTTATTTTTTTGATAAGACAGCACAAGCGAGGCAACTTAGAAAAGAAAGTGTTTAATTTAGAGATTATGATTTCAGAGGGTGAGCCATAATGGGGAGCATGTATGGCGGCCAGAACAGCTGAGAACTAACATCTTATTCTACAAGCATGAGTCAGAGAGAGCAAACTGGGAATGCCATGTGCTTTTGAAACTTTGAAGAAGTTACACCTTCCTACAACAAGGCCACACCTTTTAATCCTCCCCAAATAATTCCAACACCTTGGGACCAAGTATTCAAACATAGGAGCCTATGGGAGCCATTCCCATTCACTCCACCACAATAACCAACTTCTATATACCATAAGTTGCATACTTTTATTTAAAATACTATATTTACAAAATAAGTTTCATGAAAAGAGTGGGATTATTTTACACACTACAGAGTCCTTTAATATCATCTGGAATCTCATATCGATTTCTCAGTTCATGTGTTACTATACATTATTTTGGTTCAAATGGATTAAAAACCATGCCTCGCATAAGTATTTGGCTTAAAGTTACTATTTAATAGCTTTTCAATTTTATTCTTGCTAAAGGAAGGATGTCTCTGGGGGCATGTCTCTGTACTATCCCCAGTGTTCGTTCTCCGTTCTCTCTCTCTCTCTCTCTCTCTCTCCTTCCTTTATGCTTACAGTTCAAGATATGAGCCCTCAGCTTCCTGTTTATGTTGTCATGCTTTTTGAATGTCACCATGCTTCTGCTCTGCGGTCATGAATTTTATCCTTGTGGAACCATAAACCAAAATAAACTCCCTTCCTAAAGTTGCCTTGGTCAAGGTGTTTTATCACAGCAACAAAAAGTTAACAAATAAAGTATGAATATTCTTCTTTGATATTGCACCAATACTCAGCATGTAGTAGTTTATTTAAGTTTAGATGTGATTAAACTATATCAATACATTTTTCTTAATATATGCAATTTATCAGTGTATCTTCTACTTTGGATGGATCATTTTTGTATACATGATTTTATAACAACATCCATGTGCCATTTGGAATTTTTTTATTTGTTGAATCATAGATCTTCCAAATGGTGATAGTTCACTATATAACATCAAAAATTCCATTTGTCCCTAACTATCAACCTCAAAAGGAGGATGTTTAAGTGCTTATGTTAGTTATTCTGCTGTTGCTGTGATAAGACACTGTGACCAAAAACAACTACAAAAGCAAGATATTCTTTGATTCTATGGTTTCAGAGGAAGAGTCCATAATGGCAGGGAGACATGGGAAAAGACAACTGGAACAGGAAGCTGGGAGATCACATCTCCAACCACAAACACAAATAAAAGAGGGAGAACAGGAGGAGGAGGCAAGGCTATGAACTCGTGGTGGACTTTACCCAGCAAGGCTGCACCACCTCTTCTAACAGTACCACTAACGGAGGACCAAGGTTCGGATACCGGAGCCTATGAAGGACATTTCTCATTCAAACCACCACAGTACTGGAGAACTGTCAAACTCGGTGGAAGGCGAAAGTTTTACCAGACTGGAACTTTCACTTGAAAACTTGAATTTTTATCGCTGGCAGCAGTACTGCCAATGCTTTCACTAAATGGCAGCTCACTGCGTTCACTTCGGGGGGGAAATGTCTGCTGGAAACCCAGGCCTCAGAGCTGTCATCCGTGTGTCAGTTCTCTCAAATAAAACCCGAACTCCAGGGCTAGAGAGATGGTTCAGCTGCTGAAGTGCTTGCAGTCCAAACGTGAGGACCCAAGTTCAATCCTGCGCGCACGTGTAAAACACCAGGCATAACAGCAGACCCTTGTAATCCCAGGGCTCTAGAGACAGGGACAGCAGTTCAACCCGGAGCTAGCATATTGGCACATCTGGTTGAATGAGTGAACTCCAGGTTCAGCAGATGTTACGCTGCACTGAATAGACATATATAGTAGCTTCTGTGATACTTAGATATACAGAATCTAAAATGTTTTCTTTCATAGTGTAAACATTCAGACATCTAATTTTTCATTAACTTTTATTCAATCTGACCTTCAAAAAACATTATGTTAAATTAGCAAGACTGGTCTATAATATTGATAAATAAAATTAATATTTACATAAAAATAATTCTGTATTTTATATAGTTAAGACTTTAATTTTTGAACTATGTTTGAAATTTGTGTTATAAATCTAAAATTTATTAAATTTCTTACATTAAACTAGAAAAGGCCTGCTGACATCAAAGAAATGAAAACAAAATTGTGTACATGATTATAGCTTTTCAATCATATTTTTATTAGTGTCCATATCTTAAAAAAAAATCACATGATTGTGCTCAGAGACTTCAGAGATTCATCTTAATTGTCTTTAAAACAACCTGGAATCCCCTAGGAAGGTAATTGCAATGAAGGGTTTTCTAGATTAAGTTGACCTCTGGGCATGTCTATGGGGGATTCCTTTATTACATTAACTGAGGTAGGAAGACCAGCCTAGTGTGAGTGGCACCATTTCACACTCAGGAGTTCCTTCTACAAAAGCAAGTTGAGCACTAGCGTGTACCCATTCATTCCTCTCTCCTAACTGCAGGCTTGATACAGCCAGCTGCTCCCAACTCCCACTGCAGTGATTTCCTCACAGTGACGGACTGTCCTTCGAACTGTGAACTAAAATCAAACCTTCCCTCATCGGCCCATGTTCAGCTGTTTCACCACAGCAACAGGAAAACAAGCCAAGACAGGAGCAAACAAATTCGTATTTGAAACACAATGTAGAAATTTAGAACAAAGAATCTACACATATAGAACTTGGGTCCTAATGAGGTTTTAGAGCCCATACAATGCTGTGAGGAAAAAGACAATTTTGTCTACATTGTTCCTTTGTGTTCAACATCACAGTTTCACATCTTACTTTTAGGCGAGTGACATAAAGATAACTTACATAACATAAACCTATGAAAAGCCATTTTGATGTATCTTCCACATAATGTATTTGTTGGGGGAAATAGTGACTGGAAACCAAATAGAAGAGTACATGTATATGTGCCCGTTTATGTATGAGACTCTTGTGGTTGTGTTGTGCTTCTGGAGAGAAGACTGTGTATAATTGAGGAGTGAGAAGGATTAAGATGGAGGAGAGAGAAAGAGAGAGGAGAGAGACTATGTGCATCAAAGTTACAGTCTGCATCACAAGAAGATTGTATATGCCTTTTCCACTGCTCAGAAGTATGAACAAATATGAATTAATAAATGTCAAAAATACTATTTAAAACTCTCCTCTAGGGAGCTTTAGGAAATCCAGAAACCCCACATTTCATACAAACTGAATTATACCCATGGACTTTATCTAATGAAAGAATTCAAAATTTGTACCACGGAATACAAGACACCCCAAAGCTAAGAATCACTGTATCTAGGTACTTGATTTTAATTAGAGTTGTAAACATGCCTCAGGTCCATATTTGGTAACTAGGGTAAACTAATGATTAATTGCCTAAGCCATATATAAGTAGATACTCCTTAATAATTCACTAGGGAGTTCTATTCACCATTTTCCCTATAACATCCTTAAGCTGGTTATGTGATTTACATTAAAATAACAAGAAAGACTATTAGGAAACATTTATCTGTAAATGTCTATACTTAAATTAATTAAATACTAGATATGTATAAGGAGACTTTATCATTTATCACACAGTTTTTGCAGATAATTGAATAGTTTTATGATCATATCTCAATTTCTTAGCACTCTGTAGAAACTGTGGTTCATGGCTGTGAAAACATTTCTTTAGTTCTCTTCTACCTTTACAGCATTCTAGAAAGGTGACAGCCAGTAATGACCCAGTGTCCTTTTGAGACTGACATTATTGTAGGCCAATGACTGCAGAAATTTATCAATCTGTATTGTAATAATCATTGTTTATTTCACTCTTAGTATAATGCTTAATTTGCAAGAGGAAAATAATTTTAATTTCTATGTATGCCTAAACATACCAGAGCAGCAGAATGACATGTATATATGGCATGTACACACATACACAAGCACATGCACATGCATTACTCACTACATCATTTTACCTCACAACACCAAGGGGGCTCCTTACCTTCTACTAACACCAATCCTTTTCTATCCCCAAACACAATATGATCTTTAGATTTCCAAATTTTACAAATATAGAATTATCCATAAGATGGTGCTGTATCTTTAATTTAATTTGGTCAGATTCTTGAGTACTGAAATACATCTGTTACAAATAAGGTTAAAAGCTTGGGTTAGACTTTCCCCCTTAATAAAAGTCTTAAGCTGTGTAGCTGACAATGTAAAGAAAATCAAAATCTTTAAAGCAGCTTCTCACATATCATATAATTGCTTAAGTATCTTTGTTCCAGATCTAGCTGCGAACAATACATTAAAAAGTAATCGAAATTCTCATTTCAACTGGCATTTTCTGAACTGTAGGCATTGTGCACATACCATATTAAACAAGGGAAGTGCTTGAATTGTATACAGTATCAATTTCTACCAAGGTCAATAGTAGTGTCTAAATGCTCTTTGAATACCCAGTTTGACTGGGAATTAGAAATGACATTGTATGCAAATTATTTCTTTCAAATGTTGAAGACTTCTATAAGAATTAATTCAATAAAATGCAATAGCTAGTAAAATTATTTTTTTCAATGAAGGAAATATGATTTAATATGCTAACTGTATAGTCTGATATAGTGTGATGCCATCATAAATAATATTTAATTTCTAATTTCATTAGTCCAAACAGATTTCATAAGTAGAATATTTTAAATGGCTGTTACTCTGTAATTTTTAAGATAAATACTTTTATGTCAAAGGAATAAAAAGCTTTTGTCAAGAGGTGACAGGGGAAGTTTGTTCATAAAAGGAAAAATTAGGGGTTATGACAGACAATGACAGCCACAGAGACATATCCAAAGTGAGAACCTAGTCCCATCAATAAATATATGGAAATCTCAAATCAGTCATTTACTGTTGTGCGGTGTATTTAACTTCATGTTTCTTATTTCCATTCATTTTCTCATTTCTCTCTTTGTTCATTGCCTTCTTCTGAGTGACACCATCATTGGATCTCTTGTACAAAGTAATACTACAATTTTGTAGGAAACTGAGTAGATGTTTGTAGGCATGATACAAATAAGTTACAAAGAATCCTGTACAACATGATTTCAAAGTAGGAAAACTTAATGAATATTTATTGTTAGTAAACTTTGTAGTGATTCTAGCTTTTCTGTCAGCAATACACTTGTCTTTTGAAAACTATAAAATAATTCTAAGAACCGTTTCCTAGAGTTAGTCTTTATGAATGTTATAATAAATGTTTAAATAGTGTGTATGTTGATGTAAATACAATAACAAATTATATTCATTTGATAGAATAAGTCATTGAAATTAAGAAACTAAAACCAGGGAGTTGGACATGGAGCTCACTTGCCTACCTTGTGCACACCTCTGGGTTTAATCATTAGCACAAAAACTAAAAAGGAAGGGAAGGAAACTAATGTCAAGTAATTTTATTTTCAACCATTTTCATTAAGCTGATCCCAGCACTCAGGAGGCAGAGCCAGGCAGATCTCTGTGAGTTCGAGGCCAGCCTGGGCTACCAAGTGAGTTCCAGGAAAGGCGCAAAGCTACACAGAGAAACTCTGTCTTGAAAAACCAAAAAAAGAAAAAAGAGAAAGAAAAGAAAAGAAAAAAAGGAAGATGATCCATCATCTTTTAGCTACGTATTTTCCACTCACTTCACAACATTGTTGATAATGTAATAAATATTTCCATCTATTATACCTTCCCAAGGCCACTTTCAATAGCAATTTTGTATATCCAGTGGAGAATTAGTTTGATACGATATATATATATATATATATATATACATATATATATTATAAAAAAGAGAAACTTTACTTGTGAACTGTGTTTATGCATTCATTCTTTGAAATGCAGAACTGTTCCACAGTTCTGAAGATTAAAGATGGCTATTTAGGAAGAGGAGAGGGTCAGTCAAAGACTTAAAAGCCCCAAAGCACAGGCGTTAATCAAAAGATCATGAAGAATGGCAAAAAAGAAAGAAAGAAAGAAAGAAAGAAAGAAAGAAAGAAAGAAAGAAAGAAAGAAAGAAAGAAAGAAAGAAAGAAAAGAAAAGGCAATAAGAGACATAGGGTATTTTTATAAAAATTTCCATTGCTTAATTGATTCAGTAGCTATTTATGAGGAATTCACTTAGAGCAAGCATTCTGGCAATGTAGAGAATTAAGTAATGAGCAAAATAGACCCCTCCCCATGAAACATAAAATTTAGAAGAGAAAATATATGTTATAGCTAAACCCACTCAAAACCATAACACATGCCAAGATAATTGTAAAGTAAAAATTTCTGGGTGTAATGCTGTCTGGCAGAGAGATGAAGAAAGTAAGTGGCCCCTAACAGACATCTTACAGAGGTAAATTTCATAGCATTTCTGGGATTTGCTTCAAAATTATGGAGCAGGGGTGGAGTGGGTGCTGCTCTGGATGAAATAAGATTAGACATATGCTGTAATGAGTATGATGATTTCAACAATAAAAGCACATATACATATGTACACACATACCAAAGACACACACACACACACACACACACACACACACACACACACACACACAAAAAGGATGGGTGGAGGTTATGCAGAAGGCAGGATATGTTTGAAATCTCCTGAGTGAGGAGGAGCTAGATATGTTCTCAGTTCCTGAAAGTCAGCATGAGTAGCCTGAGCATTGAGAACTGAAGGCATTCAGTGAAGGGCCCTATGTGCCTAATAAAACTTTACTCTTTATCCTGAGGTCAATGGTGACTATTATACATCAGATTCATACTTTTTTTTATTTTCTAATAAAATCACTTAGGTCATACAGTAGAGTTAAAACAGCAAAAAAATGGGAGAGGGTAAGCAAAGTGGAAGAAATGAAATGATTGAAAAGAAATAATATGTTGTATAATTTAAATACATCAATGAAAAAGTGGATGCTACTCTTGTGTACCTGCACACACAGAAGTACACGTATTACATACACACACAAAAAAAATTAGACAAAAGTTAGAAGAAAATGTTAAGATTGCCACCCAGCGTTACAAGTCTGCAAAACTTTGTACTTGAACTGTTCCTAATTAAAAATAAATAAATAAAACTCCATTTACATAGCATTTCAAAAACAACACGTTTGGTCTTGGCATCTTTACACCATGAAATTTTAAGCACCCATGCATTGTTGCCCCTTTTAAACACAAAGAGCCTCTGATGGTGGTAAATTCATTCCATTGGCTGTGCTCTCCTCTGCAGTGTGGAAACCATAGCATCAGGCAAACTTTGGTGAGCAGCGTTAATCCCCTGGATCCTGATAAGGAATCCAGGATATGAATTATACTTGCTGATTAATTTTTTGTGATCATATAGATTTTCCAAGTCAAGAGCCATAATATATAGACCAATCTTTGGACAAATACGATAGATAGTCAAAATGTAAAGTCAAGAAATCATTAAAATAAATATCTATATCAAAACTAGTTGAAATTGAACTTTTTTGGTAATGCTATAGTTTGCCTTTAAATATGTTAAACATGTTCTAGATTTATTTATTTTGTTTTGTGTGTATGAGTGTTTTGCTTACATGTGTGTATGTATGCTGTGTGCATACTTGGTACCCTTGGAGCTCAGAAGACAGCGTCAGATTCCCTAGAGCTGAAATTACAGATGGGTTTGAGCTGCCATGCAGGTGTTTGGAATTAAACCTGGATGTGCTGCAAAAGCAACAAAAGCTCTTAACTGCTAAGCCATTTCTCCAACCCCTGTTTGTAAGTTTTAATATACTAGTGGCACTGTTAGATTACACTACATTACTAATGCATAGTATCTAGAGGGGCATCAGTGCTCCAGGATTATGAAAGAGCTACTGAAGGATTGTAGCTGAGACAAAGAATTTCACTCAAAATCCTCATGAGTCTATCAGATGAGGCGTTCACTACAAAGGAAAATACTTCAGTGAAATATAAGGTTTATCTTTTTATTTTAGTGTGTTTAGTGTTGGTGAAGCAATGCTGTTCGAGTATTCCAGTTTAATATTTTAACAAGAAAATGTAGAAGTGAAGTAAACCTTTAATTATATTCCCATAGTATTTCTCTGGAAATCAGCACAGATTTTTTTTTTTTTTTGAAACAATGTCTCTCTATATAGCCCTGGTCATCCTGGAACTCACTATGTAGTCTAGGCTGGCCTTGAACTCACAGGTATCCTCCTGACTTTGCCTCCCAAGAGCTGGTATTAAAGACTTGTGCCACTAAGCCCAGCTTAGAATTTCTGAGATTATAAAGGCAGCCTAAGTTTTAATAGAAGGTAGAGCAAGTTAAATCTATCACTAGTCTGAATTTTACTGCAATTTGATATGTGGAACCAACTGTCCACATAATCCAAAGTTAAAGACTTAATATAACTCTGGACTGACTTCTAGGCAATCAAATGCAAATACCTCAAAAGAAAGACATTGGGGCTAGAGAGATGGCTCAGAAGCTAAGAGAGTGAACTCCTGTTTGGTTATTAGCTCTCAGTGACTCCAGCTCCAGGAAATCCAATGTCCATTTCTGGACTCTGTAGTTGCCTGTACTCATAGGTGTGCACACATGGGGTGGAGGTGGGGGTTAAAATAAAACAAAACAAAATCTTCTTAAAATTGAGACAACAGTAGGCTGTATCCTGGTGTATGGTTAAGAAAGGAGGACAAAAAGGATAAATGTGAATTTTATTCCAAACACAGTGCTTGCAGTTTTCAGTCTAGAAGTTCATTTGACTGTTTTATGAACTGTGTTTTATTTTTTAAATTGATTGATTGGTTTGACAGAACTGGAGATCAACCTAGAGTCTCACACATGATAGTTGAGTGAGTCTTCTACCATTAAAGTATTTCCTAACCCCATTTTAACTTGCTACTGTATTGAGGCATTGTCTCACTGAATTGCCCAGACTGAGTTTGGATCCACTCGGTAGCCCGTGCATGGCTTGAGCTTGTAGTCTTCCTGGGCCAGCCTCCCAAATACCTAGAATTACAGACCTGATACTATACGAATTCCATCAATAAAGCTCTTTTTTTCAAACTACAGAATACTTTAAATTCAAATAAGCTTCCAACTAATCAGACACTCAATGGACCAAAAAGGCTCATGCTAAAAGACTACAGCAGCACTCACATAATCTTGGGATTTGCAGAGCATTAGTTTGGGTGTCATTAATTAGGCAGTCAGGAAAGGCAATAAAACAAACACCTTCAGGATGGTGACTGTAAGTCTACTGCTGAAAAAAAAGATGTGATTTCCTCTGTTATTTTTCCCATTTTTTTTCAAAAAACAGAAATGAATTACTTACATAATTCAAAACATACTTGATGCTCTTTAAAATTTCTAAGCAGAGGAAATTGCTTTCAAAAGTTTTCACTCACTCTAAGGTGACAAATAGTTAGTTACGAAGCGCCCACTGACTGCACACTAGTTACTAAAGATACGGCAAGAAACAAGATGGGCATTTTGTTAAAATTGCGATTTCACTGTGTATTTTTGGAAAATCTCTGGTGACTATTACTTTTATGGCAATTTTGTAGTGAAAGCTCAGGGAGATTAAAAGAGGCACAGCTAGCTTACAATGATTTGCCTTGGTTTAAGTCTCTTTATTCAATACTCAAAACTTTCTCCTAAAGTAGAGATCTTTATCTCTAGCCAATAGTTTGTTTGATTTATTTGTATGTATGAGAAATAGCTCATTATTCCCCCTCTGAATAGCACCTTGTCATTGACTCCCACCTATGTTTTCTGATCTTTTCTGCCATTTAGGTACCCGAATAACAACAACCTCCCTAAAACCCAGTGGTGTCAACACAATCAACAATTCTTTCACCTATGTGTCATCTGCTCCAGGAAACCCTGTGCTCTGTTACAGGTTGGTTTTACAACTACAGCCCCCATCTTTCATCCTCTTTGAAACTGTCTAGAAAAAAAATGTCTTCATTATGATGCTATAGGCATAGGAAGAAGAGATGGGACCCAGAGAACCACAAGAAACAGTCTCAGGTTTTAGAAACAACAGTATTTATTATGATTTGGGTGATATTTTCAGAATTGCATACATCTGTAGAAACTCAACAAACTGCAAAATTTATATGGATACAGTTCACCATTTGTAAATTATAACTCAATAAAGTTGACCTACAAAGCAAAAGGAATTCTAAAAAGCATTGAATTAATTAAAATGACCTGTAGCAAACTAGCATTTTATTGACAGATATATTTATTACACAAATACAGAAAAGTAGTATTATTGAACATTAAAAAAATAACTTTAGTTAGTTCTTAAAACCCAACATTGCACAGAAAATGGGATATATTTTTATTTAAAAAAATACATTTTTTTAAATCTTTGCTTTCTACTTCAGTGAAAGTCTTCCTTATATCTCACCTTGCTTTCCTCTTTTCTCTTGGTAAGATGGGCATTGCTTTGTCTTCCTCTCCGGGTCTCCTTCTTTGTTCTCCTTTCTCCCACACATTGTAAAAATCTATTCTTTGGGCACTACTGACTGTACAAAAAGGTTGATTTTTTTCTGTTTATAATCTTAGGACATTTTTCAGATGGAAAATTAAAATACTAAAATTGTTTACACAATCTGATCAATGCACACAAACATGCTCACAGAAAATAAACACCTCATGTACCATCTTCAGAATTCAGAGGTGTTCCCAAGGTTATGGTAACATGCTAGTGCTTATGAAAAGCTCATGAAATTCAGCCCTAATTTAGCGCCTCTCTGAGGAGACCATTGCTGCTTTCTCTTGCTATCCTTCACAATTGGCTTTCTTGCATCTGTAAATCAATCTTACATGTGTTTTTCTTTCTCTCCTCCTGATAAAATTAGAGAGAATGGGGTAGACTTTAGGGCCTGTTTCCAAAATAAACCATTTCCCTGTTATGTCAACCAGAGTCATTGCTAAGGTTTAACAGAACAGTCTCAATTCATCATAGCTAATCAACCCATTTCAGCTTCAGTGTTCCAATGGACTAATATTAAAGACATTAAACACAGGTAACATGAGATTATATAGAACTGCAATATTTGGAGGGTTTTTTTTTTTAAGGAGTATTCCTGTGGACAAATTGATTCACTCCTCGTATACATGTATCTACACACATGCCTGCCCAAACCACATGATTTTATGAGCTAGACTTGAGAGGAAGGAAGGAATGGTTTAAGAGAATAGTACTAAATAATCAACATTTTAAATAATGACAGTAACAGTGGCCTGTCCAAATTTTTCATAGTCCAGTTTTATCAACAATGATACATCATGCAGGAGATTATGAGGACCTTTGAAATGGTCTGAGTGCAGAATAAGCCACTATTGATGGTCATTCCCATTGCTTTAAGTGAATTTTGAATTGTAGCATTTGTGGAGTCACATATCCATATGCTAGCACCCCAAAGATGACCAGCAATGAATTCAGATGATGAGTGTAGAAAACAACCAATGAAAAGTAAAGCATAAGCCTGGTGTGATTGCTTCTTGCAGTACCTCTAATATTCAGTAGCAAATTTATCTGGAGTCATCCTGAAACTAGGCCCCAAATCACTGCCTTCTTTTTCACAATGCAATTTCATTATTCTTTGGAATTTGATAGCTAATCGCCCTGAAAGTAAAGTATTTCAGTAGCTGCTAGTTACAATAGTCACATCAGCTGCTGCCATTAAACCCCCCAAATGCTGCCATCTAGAAAGAAAAAGTGAGTGTATGTCCCATGCCAGCTGCACTTCTAAAAGCTTTACAGAACAACTTCTACTGGATTCTCACAAAATATCCAGTAAGTAGAATCACTTAATTCTACCAATTCTGCAGCCGAACAAGCGGAGACTTGGGGAGACATTAAGTAATTTCTTCAAAGTTGCTCAGCCAGTAAAAAGCAGAGCTGGAACTGGGTTGTGTATAGTCTAGACTGCAGCCTCTTACTCTTGAAATGTATAGAAGAGACCTTGGTAACTAGCTTTAAGGGAAGAGAGACAGCAAGGAGACACATTCCTTAGAGGGCTTGTGTAGGTGGCGCCTGTGTCAGCTTTTACATTAGGTAATGAGGTTCAGATCTTTAAGGCTCAGGCACATGGCTGGGGAGCTCACAGACTGTGAATGGGAGTTACTTAAATACAGTGAGGAAAGTGCCAGGCAGGAGAGTATAGAGTGTGAAGAGAGTACTTGGGAGGCAGAGAGGAGAGCACTGGGTGGCCACAGAGTCCATGCAATCTTTCCAAAGAAGGCATTATCTAAATGCAACAATTAATTGTTTTCTTGGGGGGGAAAATCTATTTTAAAATGTGACCAGTCCTGGAAAACAAGAGATAAGATGACAAGATTACCGCTCAAGGGACCTGTAATTCAAGTACCAAGACCCCCGGTCTAGACAGACACTCACTGAATAAATTCTCAGTAGCCTAAAATTTGTCTTTATTTTCTTCTGAAGCTTATTTCTAGAGAACAGTTTAACTAAGATAAGCAAATAATAAGGGGATGACAGATAAAATAAACAGGAATAGAGCACCATTCACAGAGATAGGAAATACAGGCCTTGAAGCTGTGACTAGCTAGATGCTAATCTAAAGGACAAAGGACTCCCAGCAAGGGCTGACAACATCTCCTGGCTTTGCACAGCATTCAACCTCTACTTCCTTGAGCAAATAGCAGCATGAAAAGAAATCCAAGCTTTTGTTTATTCACTTGAAACACAAGGGGAAACGAGCTCGAACAAGTGGAATTTTGTTTCTAAAAGGGTGACTTTGGAGACATCTTCAGTTCTTTGACCTATTACTTAACCCACCACAACAGGTCTGTGCTCCTCCTGGAGACCTCTCTTTTATGGTTAATAATCCTTCTGGCTAAAGTTCACAGTTTTTTTGTTTGTTTATTTATCTTAGGCCAAGCAGACCATGTCAGGGTAGTCTCAGAGACTACACCAACTCTTTCTTGATGCGTGAGTCCAAGTAGCAGATGGTTCTTAAACTCTCCAGTTGGCTTAAGCAGTGAAATCATTTATTGGTGCAAAGGCCTGCCTGGCTTTAGGTCCTTTTAATTTGATAAATTCAGCTTCTATCTAGCGCTTTGAGTGCTGGGTTTCCCCAGGCTGCTCCTTTGATGATGACAGCACCTTGCCATCTCCACACTGCAGAGAAATGGCAATGAGCGTGAGAAAGAAATCCAAGCTAATTTGGAGACTAATTTGGAGATCCTTCTATAGGCTGGAAGATTTTTTTTTTTTCCCTCAAGCAAGAGCTTTCAGCAAGCCTGGATTCATCAGATTCTGATTGAATGTTGTACTAGAAACGTGCTGTGTGCTGATTGGGTTAGAATTGGGTCCCTAAACCAATCAATGACATCCACCCTCCCATCCAAACAAACAACAAACAAAACCTCCAGTGATGGGAAGAACCATCTTCTCTAGATTGTGAGAAGAAAAAAAATAATAATGCCCAAGACAGGGTTTTGGTAGACAGGAAGAAAGGGCTAGATGCTAGATGCTAGGGGCAAACGAACTCAGGAACAAAACTTTAAGTTTAGTGTGCTAAATCTTTCCCAGCACATTAAGTGAACTGAAAGGAAAAGAAACCAAAGGAGCTGAGGTATTAAGTTTAATGAATAAAAACCTCAAAAGGGATTCCTCTCCAAACAGAAAAGTCACACTTAATTGCCCTCTACTATGTGGAATGCATTCTCTCCTACCACCCCATGATGGAACAGCAGCCTCAGACTTCTCTGATCTTTATTCCTGAACTTATCTTTTTCTCGCATCAACATTTGCAGGAAATGCAATGACGTCATCCATCTAATCATGGATGAAGAGCAGATCCTCTACCTGTCCTCATGGTACATCTCCTTACCTTCAGGAAGCAGCTTGTTGGGTAAGGCAGAGTTACAAGGACAGATGTATATCAAATAAAGACTGAACAAATCGGTAAGTTGCAGAGCTGTTGTACAGAACTGATCTGAGAAGTCAGCACTGAGAGACAGTCATTCAGTGTTTTCCTAATGCTGAAACCCATAAGACAAATGAAATGGGGAGCAGGAACATTTCTTATATGCATCTATCAAAGAAAATTAGGATTTTAAATATCTTTATCTGTGTTAATTTAAACTTTCCTGCAACTGTTCTTTTCAGTAAATAAATAAGAAATATTGGTTAACATGAGCATGCACACTCCCTATCAGTAAAACATTTGTGTATAAAATTCTTCCAACTTATTTTTAGAATTCTGTAGTGGGTTATGTAGTCCTCACATTCTATACTGATGCAAATAAATCAGGGAAAGCAGGATATAAATCAGGAGACTTAAGTAAAGTGGTACAAAGTCCGTACAGCTCTGTACAAAAGGCAGAACTGTATGCCATTCTTATGGTACTGATGGACTTCACAGAACCCCTCAATATAGTCACTGACTCTCAATATGCAGAGAGAGTTGTTTTACATATTGAAACTGCTGAATTTATTCCTGATAATACAGAATTAACTTCATTATTCATACAATTGCAGGAAATCATCAGAAAAAGGGAACATCCTATATATATAACACATATCAGATCCCATACAAGTCTGCCAGGACGTCTAGCACAAGATAATGATGAGATTGATCAGTTACTAATAGGTAATGTGCTAGAAGCTTCAGAATTTCATAAGAAATACCATGTAAATAGCAAAGGTTTGAAGAAGGATTTCTCCATCACTTGGCAACAGGCTAAGGATATTGTGAAAAAATGTCCTACTTGTTCCATCTATAACCAACTTTCATTACCTGCAGGGAGCAATCCAAAGGGTATACAAAGAAATGAAATTTGGCAGATGGATGTGTTTCATTTTGCAGAATTTGGAAGATTAAAGTATGTACATCATACCATTGATACCTATTCAGGATTTCAATGGGCAACTCCTATGAGTTCTGAAAAGGCTGATTCTGTGATTACACACCTATTAGAAGTTATGGCCATCATGGGAATACCTGTACAAATTAAGACAGACAATGCCCCAGCATATGTCTCCAATAAAATGAGACAATTCTTTGCTTATTACAATATAAAGCATGTTACAGATATACCACACAATCCCACAGGCCAAGCTGTCATAGAAAGATCCAATCGAACTTTAAAGGATATGCTAAATAAACAGCAACAGGTAAAAATGACTCCTAGAAATAGATTGCATAGTGCTTTTTTTTTTGTTGTTTGGTTTTTCGAGACAGGGTTTCCCTGTGTAGCTTTGCGCCTTTCCTGGAACTCACTTGGTAGCCCAGGCTGGCCTTGAACTCACGGAGATCTGCCTGGCTCTGCCTCCCAAGTGCTGGGATTAAAGGCGTCCGCCACCACCGCCCGGCGCATAGTGCTTTATTAACCTTGAATTTTCTCAATGCTGATGAGAAAGGAACAACAGCTGCGGAGAGACATTGGACAACAGACAAAACTCCTGAGCTAAACCAACCGGTTTATTTCAAGGATGTGCTGACCTCAGAATGGAAACCTGGATATGTTCTACGTTGGGGAAGGGGCTTTGCCTTTGTTTCTGCAGGAGAAGAAAAGCTATGGATACCAACAAAATTAATAAAAATTCAATTCGAACAGGAAAAACCCCTTGATGAGGAGAAGTAAAAGATCATCCACCAATGTGACATCTCTACAAGTTGTAAGAAAAATTTAACAATCAAAGGTTGGGGTAGGGTTCTGTTTTTGTCTTTCCAGGATAATGGAAATACCCATCTTCCAAAAATCATAAGGCCTTGGATATCCAGATGTTTACAGCAGAAAGAAAGAATCTATTGGTACCAATCTACACACGGTAAAATCTCACTGTCTAACATCTATCTCTCTATCAATCTAGAAAAGTTGTGGTTCCAATTCAATTATAAGCCAAGCTGGCTTTGGAGATGGAATTGGCTCACTCCTTCTCTAAACCCAAGCACATTGCTAAAAGAGAAGTTTGAGAGATTCTTCAGTCCCGTATCAGAAAAGCCCTCTGGTGTGGGACAGAAGGAAACCAATATAAAGGGACCATTGTCTTCTAGATTCTAATTCTCTCCATGCTTACTGTTGATTTCTCAGAATCCTTTCTTACATGCTATGTCCTCTTTAAATCCAAATCTTCCATTTTGATAACAAATAAGTTTTTCTAATAGCAATCTCAGAAGTCTCCAGAAGGAAGATGGGGCCCCAACAACAACTCTACCCAATCCAGAATGATGCCATGGTAATCATCATCATACTACACTTCTTACCAGAATTTCAGACAATCTTACTCATTACTCTAAGACTTGCTGCAGAACCTACAGTTAGTCTAACTGTGATTTAACTATCTGAGCTTTCTCACAGTACCCAACAGAGATAACATCACCCCCTAAACAGTAGGAAGCAATTCTAAGAAAACGATGCCCCTTCTCCCTCAGGTTTCATAATTCTCAGGGTTATGGATGATGGTTATAGGGTTGGGGGTGGAAGAAAATATTAAACTCAGTATTCAAAAAAAAAGAGAAAAAAGGGAAAAGAAGAAATGGAATGGATAGGTAAAAGATATTATGGTAGCTTATTGTGTATACTAGTAAACAAATTTAGCAAAATAGCAGCCTTAAATAATTTGCACTGTAATTTGCACTGTTATGGATTCTTATATGTTGATACAAATGTAAACTATTTTTACATTCCTATTTAAGATAATTTGTATATTGATACAAATACAGAACTATATTTGTTATAATATACATATATTTCTACTCTTATTTGAAATACTGTATATTGATACAAATGTAAATTTATATCTGTCATACTTTATGTATGTTCTACTTCTGTTTAGGATATTTGGTACATTGATATATATTTAAGATTATTGTCATATTGCATATCACACTATATACTCCTACCTCTGTTATAACATCTTGTGTATTGTTACAATTTTGAAGTCATCGTTCTTTACCATACATTTGATTATAGACTGTTTACCTTGTTTGCGTGAAGCCTTAGTCCTTAGGTTATTTTGGTAGATAAGACTTATAGATTTATAGTCACCTATGCTTGTCATCTCTATAGTTACGTTAGTTAGGTTATCCAGATTTACAGATACATAGATCAGATGGACAGGTAATCTTCAAACACTTCATAGACCTAGAGAATATGGCATTTAAATAACTTAGAATTCTGTTGACGTGAGACACAATTGCTCCTGGCTGCACCAATTTGATCCCGAGAGAATGTTGGGCTTCTAAGACATTTCCATTTGGAAGTTTGTCTTCTTGGCACAAAATGGCCTACTGGGCAAAGAACTGTCCTTGCCTTGACGGCTGACAGTACGAATGCAATGCTGTCCTTTCTGGACAAGCAGGACACAAGGAAAGCGACCACTGTACTCTGCCAAGACAGGGTAAGATGGTCTTTCAGAATTCCTGCTTCTGAAAATGGTCTGTCAGATACTTTAGGCCTGTAGCCAATTTGAATGCACCAACAATGCTGAGAAACATTAGGTGACTGTCCAGGCTGCCAGCTGTCTCGGTCTACTCTTGCAAGATTCCCGAAAGTTGCTTGCATCCATCTACCATTTCTCAGGTACCATTATATTCCTTCTCAGGTCTTTGATGGGATTGAAGACTAGCAGTTATAGTTACAACTTAGTAGATAGAACATATTAAGTATTAGATTCAGGTTCTGTAAGATAGGACACCTTTTGGAATGATCTTTGTAACATGCCATTTACCTATGCTCTATACTTCTCTGGATTTTAGTATGTGTTTCTTGCTTGATATTGTTTGCATTGGTTATAGTTCCATCTTATCTAGGTCATTATCCCTCATTATTCCTGGACAATATTTGATAACCATTCCTTTGTATATAGTCTTGTATTAGGTTAGAACCTTCTTATTTAGACAAAAAGGGGGAGATGTAGTGGGTAGCCATTCCAGCTTTGATCTGGAAGTTCCAACCCCCATTGAGACTTCGGCAACTGTCACGCCTACAAGGCGGGGCCAAGGGAGGCACCTGGAGACCTGAGATCTGGATGGGCGGTGCTCTCACTTGGTTCTGGGACGTTGGACGGTGAAGGTGGGCCAAGCAGAGCTCCAGAGAACACCGCTGGACTGTGATACACCTTCCCCAGACCCCGCGACCTACCGATCCCTTAACTTGTAAGTTACACCATTAAATAAATCTCCTTTTAACTACGTGGAGTGGCCATAATAATTACACCAATAGAATTCACAATTAGTGTCTCATGCTGACTACAACATTGATGAATTGGTTTTTTGATGTCACCATACTGAATTTTCACAAGCTTAGAGGCTTAAAACACATGCTTATTTCATTAGTTATATAGTTTTGTGTGTCAATGAACTAACACCAAGTTACCAAGAGGTGACATTCCTGTCTGGAGGCTTTAGCTGGTTGCTTTTCCTGTAACCCTTATCCTCCATTTTAAAATCTCACTATGTCATTTAATGTTTCTCACGCATCACTCCAACATTCACTATTCTGATTTCCTCTTCTACTTTTTTCTACATTTCTCATTGCATTGAACCTACCTAAATAAGATGGGGAAATCTCCCTATTTTAAGATTATCCCACCAGCATCTTTAATTCCCTCTGCTACCTTAACTTTCTTTGTCATATTATATAACTCGCACACAAAAATTCTAAGGGTTATAAGGGAGGCCAGTATTTTACACACCACACTGTTAATTAACTTTCTACATCTATTCTGTTTCTGTATATCTCAGAACTTACCTCTATCCACCTTCATGCACTGCTATACTTACTTTAGGGTTTCCAATTGTCTGTCTGCTCACCTTTCCTTTCGTCTTAATTCTGCAGTTCACTCTGCTGGCATTTTTGTTCACCTTTCACAGTGAGATTCCAAAAGGTCTCTTAACCACGGGATAGTTTTTCATTGCTTTTATTATTTCAAGGAGTCTCCTATACCTATGTTATTAGTCTTCTGTCAGAAGTGCCTATAATAGTTCTTCCCATAACTGTCCTATTTGGGGATTACAATAAGTAAACTGTATCTTTCACATATTTTCTAAATCAGAGAATATTTGGCAAGCATGAACTAAACTTTCTTTCATAGCTTTATATTAATCTCTTGTTCTTGAGTTCATGTTACTTGTTAAACAATTACAATTACATTGAGAGCTACCCTGTAATAGTCACAAGATAAGTGCACCACGATTATATATATATATATATATATATATATATATATATATATATATTCATACTTTTGTTTTCACATTATTTCTTATATCAATGCAATTTGTCTAATTGTATTCTATTTAATATAATATTCAAAGATCCTGGCCATATTTTTGGAAGAAACTAAAATTATAGACAGCCGTAGGGAAAATCAGTAATAAATTCATTGAAAATGCAGTCATATTTTTACTACAAAGCAGTGCATTATGGAATCCTCACTGATGTCATATGAGATAGGAGTTCAGGTAAAACTCCAGTCTAATCAGATATTTCAGGGTTTTGTACTACCGTCTTTCAGTGTGCATCTGGAACCAAGATCTGGCGTTGCTGTAGCTGTGAGGGTGTTTTGATCGTGTTAGGAGATCATCTCATCTTCTGCAAGACAGTGACACCTAAAAGATGTG
Source organism: Peromyscus eremicus (assembly GCF_949786415.1). NCBI lineage: Eukaryota > Metazoa > Chordata > Mammalia > Rodentia > Cricetidae > Peromyscus > Peromyscus eremicus. Next base: position 35,671,223 of record NC_081418.1, read on the forward strand.
AGGGTAACATGTGCTCCAGGCCAAGGCCACTTTGAGTGTGTAATGACACCCTGTAGAGCTAGTCATAACCAGTCGTGTGTCTTTGACCTCATAAAGACCGGACAGACATACTTCACTTCATTTCAGTGACCTTTTTCTAACTTTACTGAACCAGCACAGGAACAGGTTGAAGTAATTAGATACAATTATTGGGAGGCTTTGTAACTAACCCCCAGGTATACAAAACAGTAATTTGATCTATTACTTTTCATGGCATGCTGGCAAATGTCATTGAAACTTAACATTTATCAGAATTCAATTTAATCCTAATTTTCTCTTATCTTATAGATTAAATGAAACATTCTGACACTCTAGAACAATATGAGATGAAATGACATGTTACCTAGTAAATATAATTTAGTTATTCAATTCACAAAATTTTGTATTTTTGAATAAATCACATTTTGTGATGTAAAAATGTGAGTAGCATATTGTAATTATAACAGCCAAATTATGTATAATTTGCTTGATTAGTACTGAAAATGGTAAGATAAAATCGATGATTAAGGCCAGTATTAAAAGTCATTGCAATTAAAGGGTACGTAAAAATTAGGTGAGTTTGTTTGGAAATGGAGATGAGGCTCCAGTTGTTTTTGTTTTTCAAGTTCCAAGTGAAATTTCTGACACAAAGTAAAGAGAAATCTCTCTCTCTCTCTCTCTCTCTCTCTCTCTCTCTCTCTCTCTCTCTCTCTCTCTCTCTCCGTGTGTGTGTGTGTGTGTGTGTGTGTGTGTGTGTGTGTGTAATCTAGAAGTTTCAAAGTAATTTAGGTTAGGCCTTCAAATATAGATTGATTTTTTAAAAAATCTCCATTTTTCTTCATTCTCTCCCTTTTTGCCTAATCTCCATTTTAGAAATATATAGAAGACCTTGTAGGAAGCATACAAGTCTAAATTCTTCCCATTAGTGAATGCTCTCTTTCCCCACTACATCTGTGTTTCAGCTTTGGCAATGACTATATATGTATTTTATGCCTTTGGGGACTGAGGTTAGGGGAAGCTATAGAGTTATTGTCATATTCATCTATTACCCTTTTGCTTATAAAACACGGCAAAAGAGTCAGATTTAGTAACTCACCATATATTTGTTATTGTTTCCAATTTCTAGTTTATGTTGAATTAGATAATAATTTTGAAAAAGTAAAGTTATTTCAGGACATGTTACCAAGTTATTTCATAATGAAAAAATCAACATAATATTAATAACTAGAATCCGCCAACTGAAGGTTTTCTTAGTATGCAAACAACTGAAAGATGGAAAAATAAAATATTCTAGAGTCCAAAAAAGAATCATAATACTCAAAAAGGTAAATAGTGTGGGTGTAACTAGGTTGATACTGGCCGACTTCAAGGTTTAGTAGGCACCTCTGAAGGGTGCCAGGTTCTTCTGTCTCTAAAGGATATGAACAGACATACTTAGAGTGAAAGCAGTCAGTTCAGAAGTCTGTGTTCTGTCAATGTTGTGTTTGCATGGGGGAAGTAATGCTAAGGTCAAAATACAGTAATATCCTCCAAGTACCCAGCTAAGAAGGGAATATTAAATCTTAGAATACTGTTTCCTTCTTCTTTGAGGAATTCTGCAGAATATTTAAGAATGAAATGTCAAGGCTTCCCAGTTCTTACCTGTTTTTAATCTAGAGCCAAGACCTGAACAAACATTATTTTTTATAAATATTCTTCATGTATTTGGTATTGTGTATCTGCATGTTTTGCCTGTATGTATATATGTAGACCTCATGAGTGCAGTGCCTGCAGAGGCCAAAAGAGGGTGTCAAATCCCCTGGACCTAGAGTTACAGATGGATGAGAGCATCCACATGGGTGCTGGAAGCCAAATCTTGGTCCTCTAGAAGAGTAACAAATGCTCTTTACCATTGAACCATCTCTCATTCTCAAACATCATTTGCTTTTAACATTTATCAATTCTTGTTATGAAGAAATTTTGCATGTCACTATTCAGCTGTATAGGAATTCACATTAAGATTTATTTTAATTATGTATATGCAAGTGTCTGTATGACTGTAAGCCTGCCTGTGTGTGCTGATATGCTTATTCATATATGGAGTTCAAAAGAAGGCTTTAGATCCCTCAGAGTTAGAATTATTGGATTTTACAGGACATATGGCTTGTTTTGTGGGATCTGAATTCCAGTTATGTTCAGCAAGTGCTATGAACTGCTGAACCTTCTCTCAAGTTCCCTAACTATTCATTAAGACTTCTCATAGAAGCTGGGTGTGGTGGCATGTGCCTTTAATCCAAATACTCAAGAAGCAGGGTCAGGCAAATCTCTGTGAGTTTGAGGCTGGCCTGTTCTACATATCATAATTCCGGCCAGCCAAGGCTACATCATGAGACCCTGCCTCACAGAAGAAAAAAGGAAGGCTTCTCACAGAATGTAACAACACTAATCTTTGCAATCATTAGATTTGAGACTGATCCTTAGACTAAAGATGTTTAACATGGGAATCATAGTAAATACAGATTAAAAAATGTACACCTACTTAGTGCACATGGATATGGCTAATGTAAAGAAAACCAATAATGATCAAGAGTTTGAAATAAGCAAGGGAGTGTGTTTTGGAAGCATAATGAGAAACTAAGCCTCCTCTCAATCCAAAAACACTTCCCAGTAAGGGTAATGAGACTAGGGCTGTGCAATTTAGGGTAGTAGACCCCAAACGTGAACATTTTTTTCCCTTGGCTAAAACTGGAAGTGTCTTTGGCCATGTTGGCAGTTTCCTCCTTGGTAGGGGCCAGAGATGTCAGAAATATTTAAGCCAAAATGGCTTTGGTCTTGCTCTGGCCAGAGACCATGGTGACAGAAGGGAGGCTTGGGTTTTCCTTAGCTCTTTCCCCCTGAGTGAGTACCATGTTCCCAGAAACTATACATGAGGATGCCACTGAAACTGAGAGGCATATGGACTCCTGGGAATGGGCCAACTGCACCAACCAGTGCATCTCCCTCGGTGCCTCCATCCAGTAAAACCTTATTAACTGAAAGGCCTTCAGCTGAATCCCAGTTCCAGAGATCTGGTCCCGCTACACGGGAACTCTGTCTTCTGTCTCTCTTTTACTCCCACCTAGGAATCTATAATGAGCTTCTTTGTAAAACTCACTCTCTGTGCTCTGTGAATTTCAGTTTTCAAATTTGAGAAATGAGAATCTAAAAGCCAAAGGCTCAGTGTGGCTTTGGTAGAAATGGAAATTTCTGGGACCCCCAGGTACCCCAAGCTAAACTCACCAAGAGCCAAAGAAAGCTTTACTATTCTCACAGACACATCAGTTCCAGCATCATATTGGCGCTTTAAGGCCAGGGAATCAAAGGAGGATGAGTACAGGGACAACACTCTTTTGCTATTTTATTTATTATTTATTTATTTGTTCGCTTGTTTGTTTTTGAGACAGGATTTCTCTGTGTAGCTTTGGTGCCTGTCTTGGAGCTCGCGTGGCTCTGCCTCCCGAGTGCTGGGATTAAAGACGTTGCACCAACACTGCCCGGCTTTCCTTTGCTACTTTAACTTTACCTTATTCACTCTCCATTTTCTGTTATTTTTGCTTGCAAACAGGAGAAATGATTGTTACGTCTTGTTTTTCTTTTCTTCTTTAACCCTCCCTTTCACATGGTAACTGGGCACGTTTGAAATGAGGCAGATTTCTTTGGGGTACTGAAACACAACTCCTTCCGTTTTCTCTTTCAGCTGCTTGTGAGGCCAGGAGCTAGGAGTGTACCTGAATAGCCTTCCTGTTCTACAGGACATTGATAGAGTTTGCACCTTGCTAGGAAAGCACGCACTGGGAAACTTCCAAAGAGGGCTAACACTTTGAGATAGCTAGATTTGTAAGGCCCATGGGAATTTGTAGGGGCCCAGGGCAGAGCCTCACCTGAGATGGAGCAATAGGTTGCCTGGTGCTAGACGAGCCACTGCCTGCCAGTGCAAAGTCAGCTGCAGCAGGAATAGCCTGGAGATGCAGCTGCTGCATGTTTTGACTCTCATTTCCTACATCCACAGTGCCTGGGTTCCTTGCTTCTGTTTTCACTTCCACTTTCCCATTGCTGTGGCCTGGTCAGTCTAAGGAAAACCCTAAAACTTCTGCAATATTCCCTGAAGCACCTCCTATATACTGGGAGTTCAGAAACCCAATGGGGAATGGAGGCTAGTATAGGACTTCTGTTCTATTAATGAGGCTACATTCCCCATCTGTCCTGTAGTCCCCAATCCACCCACCTTACTGACTCGGGTTCCTAAAGGTGCTAACCGATTGGTGGTTCTCAACTTAAAAGATACTTTCTTTTGCATCCCGCTACACCCTGATCCCTAACATCCTTCAGAGGTGGTTGCTCAATTGACTTGGCCAATGCTGCACTGAGGGCTTACAGTTAGCCCCCACCTAATTGGGCAAACCTTAGAAGAACTTGCCCAGATTCTCTTATCCCAGGCTCAGGTTCTCTCAGATGGCAACCAGCTGTTGAAGTTTCAAAATCTAAAGTACAACTGTGTCCAGACATTAAAATATTAAATATTTTGAACTAATTTTGTGACAGTGAACTAGAGCACTAAGTAAATAATGGACAAAGCCCATTGTCCCTACCCACTCCCTAAAGGCCTCAAGCAACTTATAGGATTCTTGGGAACCACAAGATTCTGCTGGTTATAGATCTCTGGATATGAGGAGATATCTTGTCCCCTGTGTCAGTTAATAAGAAAAAAAAAAAAAAAAAAGATACCCAGGCATCAAGACCTCCCTTCCTGACCTGGGAACCAGAGATATGGCATTCCGTTAGCCAGGTAAAAGAGGCCGGCTTGAGGCCCCAGCCCTGAGACTTCCAGTTGGAAAAGTGTTTAATCTTTATGTGTCAGAAGAAAAGGGGATGGTCTTGTGAGTTCTTACTCAGACACATAAGCCTGCCTAACAGCCTATTTGGATACTTGAGGAAAGAATTGGATCTAGTGGCCAAGAGATGGCCAGCTTGCCTTATGGTAGTAAAAGCCATAGCCTTCTTCATTCCAGAGGCTACCAAATTAACTTCAGAGAAACAACCTGGCCTTGGCACTTCTCCTGCTGTGTCAGGCCTGTTATCCTCTAAGGGAAGTTTCTGGCTGACTGATAACCTCATCCTAAGAGAATGTTCAGCCCTCCTGAAGGGGCCAGCCATTCAGTGAAGAGCTTGTTCTTTACTAAATCTGGCCATCTTTCTCCAAGAAGAGGCAGGAGTCCCAGAACATAGGTATGAGGAAATAAATAATTTCTCTGAGTTGTATATATGACTTGAGAGGACCCCCTTAAGCTTAGCTCACCAAGAGTCCAGAAAAGCCCCATTGTTCTGAGAGACACCCAATGTTCCCCCATCATATGTAGAAGACAAAAAAAAATACTATTGCAAAAGCATTAAAAGTGGTGAAATGTGCACCAAAGGCAATGGATGTGAGATTGCACAGACTAAAGGAGATCTTGGCTTTATACAGCCAAGTAGGCAATCTGTTTCTACAGGATCTTAAGATAAATGAATCCTTCCCAAGAAGACTCAACACTATTTATCACACCTAGTTCATCATCATTTCACTTAATAATTGAAGTAGATATCAGTGTCAGCTGATTGGTCTTATCATAAGAAAATTAAACTCTCACAGTTTTATCACAGGATGCTTTTGCAAACTTGGAGAAAGACTCTATTGGCATTACTACCCTCCCTCTACACTGTACTATTATCCTTCCACAGAAAGCGAGAGCTAGGATCTCCCATCTTCCCTGGTGATTGCTTTTCATTCGGGGGCCATTAAGCTGACAAGAGGCTTATTTAACTATTAAAAGGATTTACATGCATTTCAAAAAGAAGATTAAGAATTTGTAAGCTTTCAAGTGAATATTTTAGGGGGAAAAAAGGAGAGTGGTCTCCTCCCTAATTTTCAATAGCGAAAATTAAGTCCCTTATTTTTAATTTTTGTTTGCCCTTAGAGTTGAAACATTTCAGTGCTTAATTTGCATCAGGCTTCCTTGTCAGAATTTCCCTCTAGAAGCCTACATTTCACTTTACTGCCCCTTAACACTCATTTCTCCATTCATTAACACACTCTTCCTTTAAATACATTGCTATTTCATTCAATCAGGTTACAATTAGCCAGGAAAGCCATCCAATCTCCTAGGCAAATTTGTTTACTGATTCTTTATGCATCAATTTCAAAGTTTGTCTCTGAAGACAAAACCACCCCCCCACCTTCCCCAAGTTCTAGAGAAGCATTCCTTGTTCTACATTAAAGAAAAAAAAAATCTAACAATAGAGTTTACCTGGGTTCATGCATTGCTACAACAGGCACTCAGGAACTATTGCTGATTGATTGAGAAACCTCATTAACTGAAAGCCAGGTATAAACTTCATTCCAGTTCAACTGGCTTCTGTGTAAGGCTGCATATTGGCAATTACAGGAATGGTTTCCATTTCCCTTTGCTGTTAAGGAAACTAGCAGAATTAAGCAATCAATGGCATTACCAAAATAATGGCTATGTCCAAAATGGAAACATTGCGATTGGTGTGTGAATCATTATCCAGCCTCTTGAGATTTACCTGAGTTTGGGAAATCACTTTGCTGTGAAAATTTAGAATATAAAGAAATCTTGAAGCTGAAATGTAGATAATGACATATTCAGTTTCTCTCACTCTCTCTCTCTCTCTGAACCTACGTAAAGTCACTGTATTAGCAGGCTCATTGCTGAGGGTTCCAAGACAGCCTTTGTTACTGTGAAACACTCACATCAGTATGCACATAGGAAACCTTTGCGTGGATCTCTTACAGCTTGATTCATTTAAAATGTCCTCTAGAGGCAGCTCAACTGATCTATGTCCACTGCTTTGAAAAGGGGATGATCCCCTATCACTGTTTCTTAGAATAAGAAACTTTAGCTGGTAAATTACTTCTGATCTGCCTCCAAATAAAGTTGCTGAGAGTAACATGAAAAACAAAGGTAAATGAAGACTGCTATTTTAAAACCGATCCTAAATCAATCACTTAATATGTTTCAGCAAGATACCTAGTACATGATTCCTCTAAGTTCTCTACCAAATGCATTTGTGATTTCAGAAATAAAAATTCTTTTTATTTTTTGACAATTTCATACATGTATCTTAGTTATGGTGATATTTTATTTGTGCTGAAATGTGATTTTATTTGTATGTTAATAAATAAAGTTGCCTGGGGGTCAGAGCTAATAGCAAGCCATTTAGCAGAAGTCTGGCAGTGGTAGCACATGCCCTTAATCCCGATCACATGACAGGCAGATCTCTGTGTGTTCAAGGATACAGCCAGCATGGAGACACAGACCTTTAATCTCAATACCAACCATAGAGACCTGGAGGTCTACATAGACAGGCAGTGACGAGGAGGTCATGTAGTTGGGTTTACAACCAATGAGAAGGCAGAACAGAAAGTCAATAAAAAGACAGACACACAGGAAGTAGGTCTCTTTCTCAGGGAAGGGACAGCAGAGGCAGGAAGGGTAAGAAGGTAGTCTTGGTCTCAGCTCTTAGCTACTGCTCTCTGACCTCTGGGGCTTTTAACTCTGTATTTGGCTCTGTGTTTCTTATTTAATAAAACCGTTCAGAATTACATCTACACTTGGTTGTATGCACTCCTAATACATCTCCATATATCCCTTCTAACTTTATAGGTTTTTCCTTTTTTTTTTTTTAAGTAATGCACTAAGTCTAATTAATGCTGCCCATATGTGCACAATGTGGGGCCATGAGCAACCTACCAATGTCTGCCCTCGCCCCCAAAACTAACTCTTCCCCTCCTACAGATATCTACTGCCATCAGCTCCTCAGCTAGGCTTGTGGGTGATGAGAGTACATGTTATATGTTTAATCTCTTGACCTTGTGTAGGTCTAATGTAGGTGACCCTAGCTGCTGTGAGTTTGCATGTATGACAATCATGTGTCCAGGCACCATCCTCCAGCTCTTCCATTATTTCTCTCATAAAAAGCTCTTGTTCAGCCAAGGAAACTGTGAAGTAGGAGACAGCTGATAATTTAAGTTTAGGTTTTGCATACAAGAGAAAATATGATGTGCTTAATTTGCTTAACATAATACCTAGTTCCTTGAATTGTTCCTGAAAATGCCATGATTTTTGTTTTTCTGTGTAGTTGAATACAATTCTATCAAATATATGCACCACCTTTTCTTTATCCATTTACCTGTTGTAGACTGAATTGTGTACCAATAAGCATGAACATGCAAGTAACTGTGGCATATTGACTTAGAGTCTTTTGGTCATATACTAGGGAGTGGTATAGCTGGATAAACAGTTCTATTCGAAACCTTTTGAGGAACCTCTGTACTGATTTCCACAGTGGCTGTACTACCTTCAGTGCGTAGGAGTTTGGTTTTACTCATCCTCACCAACATTATCGTTCTTTGTTTTTAGGTGGAATAAGATGTAGAAAACTTTTTCTAGCACTTCCTGGCCATTCGTGATTCTTCTGTCGAGAACAATCTGTTCAGTTCATAAGCCCATTTACTGATTGAATCGTTTGGGTGTATTTAATTTTTGTGTATTCTGGCTACGAATCTCCTGTCACAGAGTTGGTGTGCCTGTTAGTGTATGTCAATTTAACAGAATGGAATCCTCTGGGAGGTGGGCATCTCCACTGAGGTACTGTCTCTGTCAGATTACCTTTAGAGAAGTCTGTGGGGCATTGTCTTTATTAACGATTGATGTGCGTGGGCTCAGCACACTGTTGATGGTGCCACCTCTAGGCAGGTGATCTTGAATTATATAAAAAAGCAAACCAAGCAAGCCTTAGGGAGCAAGTGTGTAAGCAGTGTTTCCTCTTTCTCATGATTGATCCTTTGCCCTCATAAAAATTTCAGTGTCTTGCAGTTCTATTTGCCAATTTTTGTTTTCTATATTAGGATAATTTTTAGAATGTCTTTGCCAATACCTATATCATTAGATTTTTTTACGTCCATTTTCTTCTATCAATTACAATATTTGAAGGCTTTCATTAAGTTTTTTTAAATTTTATTTTGAATTTTTATCTAAGTTAAGAGATATAGATTTAGTTTCATTTTTCTACATCCAGTTTTGCTTGCACTATTTGTTAAATAGTTTCTTTTGTCCAATGGATATTTTAACATCTTTTCTATAAAACAAAACAAAACAGAAGGTGACACTAGCTGTATGGGTTTATTTCTAGGTGCTCTTCTCTTCTATTGGTCTGCATATCTTTATTTATTTATTTATTTATTTATTTATTTATTTATTTATTTATTTATTTATTTATTTATGTGCCAGTACCACATACCAGGCTTTTTCTTTTGGGCTACCAACCAGCTCCCAAGTGACATAGAGACTTATTATTAGTTTTGAATGCTTGACCTTGGCTTACTTAATTTTTAGGTAGCTCTTTTAACTTAACCTGTTTCTCTTTATCTACATTTTGCCTTGGGCCTTTTTAACCTTTTCTTACTTTCTTGCTGTCTCTGTGTCTGGCTGGCTGATGGCTGCTTGGCTTCTTGTCTATACTTGTCTCTTCCTTCTCTTGTTCTTCCTCCTGGGCCTAGATTGCTCCTATTTATTCTCTGCCCACCAGCCCCACCTATCCTTTCTCCTGCCTACCTATTGGCCTTTCAGCTCTTTATTAGACTAAACAGGTGCCTTAGACAGGCAATGTGAAGCAGATGCAACACATCTTCACATAATTACACACACATCCTTATATCGTTAAACAAAAGCAGCATAAACAAATGTACCACACCTTTGCACAGTTAAAGTGATATCTCACAACAGCACCATGCAATTTTAGTAGTGTAATTTGAGATTTGAGATTACATATTGTGACAACTCCTGCGTTTTTCTTTTTAGCCAGTTTGTTTTGGCTATACAGGTACTTTTGTGTTCCCATATGAATAGTAGGATCTCTCTGGGCTTTTTTTTAAGAATGTATTTTTTTTTAAATTGTGTGTGTGTGTGTGTGTGTGTGTGTGTGTGTGTGTGTGTGTGTGTGTAAGTACCCTTGGAGGTCAGAAGAGGGCATGAGATCTCCTGTAGCTGGACATGGGTGCTGAGGATAAAACTGGAGCACTCTGCCAGAAGAGCATGTATTCTTAACCCAGAGTTATCTCTCAAACTCCTATCTCTGATTTTTTTTTTCTAATGTAAGAGCACACAGCCATAAACTTTCTTCTTAGAACTTAGCTATATGTCAAGGGCTCTTGTAAGCTGTAGTTACATTTTCATTTGATTCTATGATGAAAAACAAGTTTTCCCTGATTTCTTCAGTGAGCCCCAGTGATCATTCAAAAAATGTAGTATTCAGTCTCTAATATTTGTGTAGTTTATGAAGTTTCTCATACTATTGCTTTCTATTTTATTTTGTTATGATCTGATAAAGTTCCAGAAATAATTCCAATTCTTTTTTATTTAAGACTTGTTACCTAGAATGTGTCCGTTTTAGAGAAGTCCCCAGGCACTGCTGAGAAGACTGGATTTTGTTTCTTTGGGTGCAATAGTCTGTCAAGAACTGTTCAGTCCTTTTGATTTATAGTATAGTTTAACTTGTTTCTTTTTTGATGGCCTATCTAACAATGCCAGCAGGGTTCTGAAGTCACCCACTATAATTGTATCAGGGCTTCTGTGACACTGTGTGCTTATTAGAGTTTGTTTTCTGAAACTGGAAATTGAAAACTCTCATATTACAAGAGAATCATAAAGCCTTCTGCCAAGACCAAGCGGGTTGAAGTCCACACACATATACACAATGGAGTACTACTCAGCAGAGAAAAACAATGACATCATGAGGTTTGCAGGCAAATGGATGGAACTAGAAAATATCATCCTGAGTGAGGTAACCCAGACTCAGAAAGACAAACATGATATGTACTCACTCATAAGTGGATACTAGATGTAAAGCAAAGGATAACCAGACTGCAACTCACAACTCCAGGGAGGCTACCTAGTAAAGAGGACCCTAAGAAAGATACAGGGATTGCCCAATGACAGAGAAATGAATGAGATCTAAATGAGCAAACTGGACATAGGGGTTGGTGGTAATGGAGGGCAAGGGTCAGGGGAAAGAGAGCTTAGGGGAGCGGGAGGTCCCAGCTGGATTGGGAACAGAGTGGAAGAACAAGGAGGGAGATACCATGATAGGTGAGGACCCCATGGGAATAGGAAGAAGCAGAGTGCTAGAGAGGTCCCCAGAAATCCACAAAGATACCTCCATGATAGACTACTGGCAATGGTTGAGAGAAAGCCCGAGCTGACCTACTCTAGTGATCGGATGGCCGAACACCCTAACTGTCATGATAGAACTCTCATCCAGTGACTGGTGGAAGCAGATGCAGAGATCCATGGCCAAGCCCCAGGTGGAGCTCCAGGAGTCCAATCGATGAGAGAGAGGAAGGATTGTATGAGCAAGAGATATTGAGACCATGATGGGAAAAAGCACAGGGACAAATAGCCAAACTAGTGGAAACATGAACTATGAACCAATAGCTGAGGAGCCCCCATGAAACCGGACCAGGCCCTCTGGATAAGTGAGACAGTTGATGAGCTTGAACTATTTGGGAGGCCCCCAGGCAGTAGGACTAGGACCTGTCCTTAGTGCATGAGCTGGCTTTTTGGAATCTAGGGCCTATGCTGAGACATTTTGCTCAGGCTTGGTGTAAGGAGGAGGGAACTGGACCTGCCTCAGCTGAATCTACCAGGTTGGGCTGACTCTCCAGGGGAGACCTTGTCTTGGAGGAGGTGGGAATGGGAGGTGGATTGGAGGGGGAGGGCTGTGGGATGGGAGGAGGGAGGACAGGGGAATCCATGGCTGATATGTAAGATTAAATTAATTATAAAATAAAAAAAAAAGTCCACACTTTTCTCATGGTGACCCATGTGGAGGAGTCCAAGGTTAAGTTCCAATCTAGCTGTTCTCATCAGTGGGGAGCCACCTGGTGGTAAGTTCATGACTTTGGCTCCTTTCCATCATTTATAGAGACAATCATCATGATTTTAGATTTGCCTTCCTTGCCCATCAGATGCCTGTCACCAGCATTATACACTGATCACCTAACTTTACTATAAGAAAGTATTGATTTCTTGTAATCTTTGTGATGATCTAAAATGATATGTAAAATATTGGCTCTGTATTTTTTGAGAGTTTGGGTAAATTTGATAGTATTTCTTTTCTAAATATTCACAAGTTTGCACCTCCAAAACTGTTGAAGAGTATAACCTTCATTTCTAATAGTTATTTAGGGATCTTGTGTGTGTGTGTGTGTGTGTGTGTGTGTGTGTGTGTGTGTGTGTACACATGAGTACATATGCATATGTGAACATATTTGTGTGGGAAAACAGAAGTTGACATAGATGTTTTCCTCAATTGCTTGCCACTTTATTTCTTGGAGAGATGGTCTCTCAAGGAACCTGTAGCTCACACATTGAGCCATGCTAAAAAGCAAGACCCAGGTATTCTCCTGTAACTTCTCCTGCTAGAACTCCAGGCTCATGCCATCAAGGCTGGCTTTTATTGGGTGGTGTGATTGGGTCAAACTCATGTCCTTTTACTAATATGGAAGGCGCTTTACTGATGGACATCTCATCTGCCCTAATTTGTTTATTTAGGTTGTTTTGTTGTTGTTTGTTTTGACACAAGGTCTTATGATGCTGTTTAAGCTGGACTTAGAATTCATTGAAATCATCTCCCCAAGGCCTAGGATTCTGGGCTTGTGCCACTACTTTTGGCTTGATTTTCTCTTTAAAAGAAATCAATGTCTTCAATGTATTTATGTTATTTATGAAATTATTAACATTAATATTATAATATATCATATATTTATATGTTATATTATAATATATAATATTATAAAATTATAACATTAATTTTAATATACTGTATTTTTGTCATTTATCAATAACATCTAATTGACAAATCTAATAATTTAAAATTAATTTTGAATTGTTTTAAATATTTTAAATTCCAGTAGAACTGTTTTCCTTATCATGGCGATATGGTATAAAAATATTTAAATATTTATAAATCCTTTCCTCTTTCTCTTCCTCTTCTTCTTTTATTCTCATTATTATTCTTTTTTTAATAGCCATGGTCTTACTATGTAACCCTGACTGGCCTGGAACTCATTATGTAGACCAGGTTCACCTTGAACTATCCATCTTCCTCTGTCTCTTGAATGTTGGAATTAAAGATTTATATCACTATTCAGTGAATGCTTAATGGCAGATATAGTTTGTTGTCCTAAAATATTCCCTTTGATCTTTCTACAGATCTTAATTCTCTTTTAAAATTTTCAAATTTTGTCCATTTTTCCAAACACTTAAAAATAGTTATTAATAGTTAAAATAGTTAATTACTAACTTTAATGATTTATATTGAGTCATTGTTGATATAAATTTAAATTCTGTATATGCAGTGAGTCTTAAATCTCAGAGACATTAATGCTACTGTTTGTAAAGCAATAAATTCACTTACTTCTTTCTCCAAGTTTTCGACGACTGTCACCTTTTATGCCTTGCTCTAGAACCGTGCTATCTTTTACATGTGTTTTTGTGCATATACATATATGTATATATAAAACATTTCACTCTAGATACTCATATGAGAGAAAATGTGGTATTTGTCTTTCTGTTTCCTGGTGTTTATTTACAATGTTTGGTGTTTTCTATTGCTTCTCTGTATGATAGGCTATGTATTTAATTTGTTCAAATTTGAAGTTTGCTAATAAGAATTCACGCTCTTTTTAATATAGTGTCAAACATTCAAAATAAGCTTTTAATTATGGAAATTTATCACTTTTTAGTTTCCAGATTTTTACTTGATTGTTTTTTCCAGCAGTTTTAATACTTTATTTCATTGCTTTCAGCTTTCATTGTTTCTGCTGAGAAATCAACTATCATTTTTTATTTTCTGAGAGAAAAATATACTTTCATACCTGCTTTTACTCCTCCTGATTCACTTGTTTGTTTGTTTGTTTTTGGTTTTTTGAGACAGGGTTTCTCTGTGTAGCTTTGTGCCTTTCCTGGAACTCACTCTGTAGCCCAGGCTGGCCTCGAACTCATAGAGATCTGCCTGGCTCTGCCTCCCAAGTGCTGGGATTAAAGGTGTGCGCCACCACTGCCTGGCTTGTTTTTAACGTTTCAATTTTTATGTGCTTATATATGAGGTTTACTTTACAATATCTTGCATAATTTTGGCAATATATTTTTAATCTTCATATGAATATTTTGTTAATTTTGCAAAGTTCTTTGCTATTATATTTTCAAATATTACTTCAATCCACCCTCTACTTTCTTTCTGAAACTAAGTGTTCAGGTTCACTTTGTCCCTCTGTGTTTGTTGTGATGTGCTCTGTTCTTTTCAATCTTTTCTCTTTGTGCTTTTGGTCGGATATTTTCTGTTGTGTTATAGAACTCACTGTGCCCAACGTTCTGTTGCTTGTACCCTGTGAACTAGCTAGCTAGTTAATTAGTTAGTTTGACAGGGTAGCGTTTGTTCTTGCATATATGCACATTTGTGTGTAAGGTTTGTGCACATGTGTATGCGTGCATATCATATAGAGGCTAAAGTTTGACAGTGGGTATCTTTCTCAATCTTTTTCCAACTTAGTTTTTTAGATAGGTTATCTCACTGAACCTGGACTTGCTAATTAGCTAACCTAGGTGGCCAGTAAGCCCCATGAACTTTTCTTTCTCTGACTGACTGCCTGAAATTACAGGCACCTAACTTTTTAGGTGGGTGCTATGGTTCCAAATTTGGATCCTAATCCTTGCTGTACATTTAACTACATCCTTAGCATGTATGTATGTATGTGTGTATGTGTATATACATATATTTAATATATAGACAGTATATATATGCATATCTCCAACAAATTCTTAATGACAGATTCTGCTTTATTGTGATAAAATATTATTTTAGCTTTCAAATAATTTTAAAAAATTTCCAAAGTTTTGTCCCCTTTACTGAATAATTTCTTTAAAAATTTTTTTAATATTGCTAGTTACTGACTTTGATGCCAGGATTGTCGGCAGATCATCATTTATTGCTCATTATGTGCTTTTTATTATTATCATGCTGTTCTAAGTCTTTGTGTCTCTTCTTTATTTTATGCCAAACATTGAATAAGTACTTATCATAGAGACTTTGTTTGATATGATTTCCCCAGCGAGGTCTTGTTCTTCATTTTGTTAGCTAAAGAAGAAAAGCTGCTAACCCCAATCTCATGAAAGCTGATCTTTATTGTGTTTCAATGGGCTTGCTTCCTCTGTTTTTTGAGCATGTGACACCTGAGATTTTTGCCTCAGAGTCTGTCAGTTCTCTTTGACCTAAGAGGTAGAACATGGGGATGCGTTTGGGTTTGGGGATATGTAAGCTTAAGATTGTGCCAACCATTTAGTACCACCTTCAACTCTGACATGTTTCTTGAGTGTGAGTATGGGTATGGACATGAATGTGATGCACATACTCTCCTACTGGCAAGGGTATTTCTTAAGTATTTTAAGATGATGAGAATTTCCTTTGTCCTTCTCAGAAGTTTTTAGGTTAGACATATCCCCCCCACACACACTCTTGTTTCATGCTACCTGTGAGAAAATTGGAAATATATTTAGGAATACTTTGGATTGTAACTCATCACACCATCCCATATAGATACTAAAAGCAACATCATTCTGTCTTCTAGTAGAATCCCTTTGTGTAGCTCATACGCCATTATATTAGTTGCTATGTAACAACTCATACTAAATTTAGTGACTTCAAAAGCAAGGACAACCATTAATTTTAGTATAATTCTGTAGTTTAGCATTTTATGCTGGAATCAGCTAGGAGATGTTTTTGTTGATGTTATACAGGAGCCTCACACAGCTAGGATCATCTCTCACTCAGCTAGGACTAAATGATCAAGGGGGATTCACTCACATTATTGTACATGGCTAGATATGGAATTGGGAAACTCCAATACTCTCTTTCTCAACTATTATAGTGTATTAAGTAGGATAAATATCTTTACATGGAAGCCTCAGGTTACTATTCTTAAAAAAGGGTTTTTTAAGTCTTGGGCTCTGCCTTAGTTAGGGTTTTATTGCTGTGAAGAGACACCATGACCATAGCAACTCTTATAAAGGAAAACATTTAAGTGGGGCTGGCTTCAGAGGTTTAATCCATTATTCTCATGGTGGGAAAAAATCAGTGTGCAGGCAGACACTGCTGTAGAAGGAGCTGAGAGTTCTACATCTTGATCCATAGGAAACAGGGAGTGAACTGTGACACTGGGCATAGCTTGAGGATATATGAGACCTCAAAGTTGGCCTCCACAGTGACACACTTCCTCCAACAAGGCCATACCTACTCCAACAAGGCCACATCTCCTTATAGTGCCACTCCCTATGGATCAAGCACTCAAACACATGAGTATATGGGGGCCATTCCTATTCAAACCATCACAGGCTCCAAAACTCAGAGCTTTGGTTCAGTCACAACTATCAGTTGCAGTAAATTACAAAGTAAACATGCAATCCAACAATGGGTGGATAGATTCTACCTCTTCATAGGGGCATTGTAATGATGCATTGTGAAGGGCATGCATACTTGAAAGATATGAACTTTTATGGCCATCTTTGCAACAAACCCATAGTTCAGGCTCAGAACTGGCAAATGTCTTTAAGGAGAGAAAATGTCTAGTGAGTATTAGTTTACTAAATAAAGAAATTATTTTTTATTTTTATATTCTAACTCACTGCCTATTCATTGATTCTACAATGTGCTTCAAAGGATATTTTTAAAAATAATTTTCAATCCATTAAATGTGCATCTTAATGCAAAAATATGAAACATAGGTTTTGTAATTCATTTGGGCTTTAGAAGTTTTAGTGGCTTTTTGGCCTTCTAATGTTACAGCAACAAGGACTGTTTATGTAAGTGCTATTGTTATATTTAATAAAAGAATAAAATACATTAATTTATGTAAGTCCAGTAGACAGATGATATTAACATAAAAACATTGCCAAAAATTCAAAATGGAGCAGGCCCTGCACCTTGCCTGGGCAACATAATAAACCCAACCCTGTTGGTGGAGGTGTGTGTGAGCTAGCCCCGAAGTAGTGAGCAAGGGAGAGCTGTCCCCATTGTTTATCTGTCTTGAGGCAGCATGGGCATGGGTTGCTCCCCCATTTCTCCCCCCATCACCCATCAACACCTGGGGCAGGTGGGAGAGCTGTCCCTGTAGTCACAAGAGCAGAAAAGCTGTCCCTAACCCCCACCAGCTGCAACACTCAGGAGAGCAGGCCCTGCACCTCACCTGGGTAATGCAATAAAACCAATCTTATTGGTGGAGGTATGGGTGTGCCAGCCCTGAAATTATAAGCATAGGAGAGCTGTCCCCACTGTTTGATGTCATGTGACACTGTGGGAGGGTGAGAGATGCCTCCCCCCTTACCCCTTACTGCCTGCAACAGATGAGAGAGCTCTCCTTTACCAGCTGCAGCACCCAGGAAATGGGCCTTGCCCCTTGCCTACGCAGGAC
Source organism: Peromyscus eremicus (assembly GCF_949786415.1). Classification (NCBI taxonomy): domain Eukaryota; kingdom Metazoa; phylum Chordata; class Mammalia; order Rodentia; family Cricetidae; genus Peromyscus; species Peromyscus eremicus. Next base: position 35,688,780 of record NC_081418.1, read on the forward strand.
TGCAGAGCTGCCCAGTGGTCAGAGCTGAGGGTGACTCAGCCCCAATGTTATGAGCAAGGAAGAGCTGTCCCTATTACTTATCTGACATGAGGCAGCATGGGCAAAGGAGAGATGACCTCCCCACCAACTCCAGCACATCAACATCTGAGACAGGTAGAGGAGCTGGCCCTGGGGTCGTAAGCGCGACCCTGAGAACATGAAAGCGGGAGAACTTGCCCCATCCCTCACTCATCACTGCAAGAGGTGAATCAGCTGGTGATGAGGACAGGGAAGAACTGGATCCAGAACCAGGGTTATGGCTTGGCTCACCTCAACATCTACCCCATCTGTGATCTGTGATCTGCTGGAGCATGTGAAGGGACCTGGCCTACAGACACAAAGCTGCAGGATCTCCACAACACAGGGCAACAACAAGATACCCAAGAGGAGTCCCAGTGAGTGCCCAGCATTGATAGCATAGTGGAAACCAGAAACCTTGAACCAGACCAATGACTCTTTGCAATGAATACTTGCAGAAAAAATATATAGACAAAGGGGTTTACTGCGTGACTCACTGTGTCACACTGAAGCTTCCACGATGAGTTTTTCAATATTTTCCCTTCACCTGCCCCCTTTTCTCCTAAATTTTGTTTTATTTTGGGATGTGTGTTCACGAGCTGAGGGCAGATGTGGAAGGTAGAAGGAAATGAATGAGATCAAGATACATGATGTAAAAGACACATAGAATAAATAAAAAGAAAGAAAAAGAAAAAAATTCAAAATGTTTGAAGATATCAAGGATCAATGGTTGTTGAATCCTGTTATTTTGTTGTTGGTGGTTTTGGTGGTGGTGGTGGTGGTGTGTGTGTGTGTTTCCTTTCTTTTGATTTGCTGATGTGAGATTATTTATTCCATGTGTTTTCATGGGTATAGTTAACTTCCTTAAGTTTGAGTTTTCCTTCTAGCATCTTCTGTAGGGCTGGATTTATAGATAGATATTATTTAAATTTGCCTTTATCATGAAATATTTTGTTTTCTCCATCTATCATAATTGAGTTTTGCTGGATTTTGTAGTCTGGGCTGGCATCTATGGTCTCTTAGAGTCTGCAGCACATCTGTCCAAGACCTTCTTGCTTTTAGAGTCTCCATTGTGAAGTCAGGTGTAATTCTAACACTTCTGCCTTTATATGTTATTTGGTCTTTTTTCCCTTGTCACTTTCAATATTCATTCTTGTCTGTATATTTAATGTTTTGATTATTATTTGCCTGCTGCGAGCTGCAAGGATATATTATAGAGATTCAGTTGTATATAATAAAGCTATACCTACAAAGATCAAGGAATTTTTCTAGAGGGAAGCCATTTATCAAGGAATAGCTTTTAATATATATATCAGCTGTCATCTGCTATGAAATTCTTGTGCCCTCATATACTACTAGGCCATATCACAATAGCATAAGCTTCTCAGACCTACTGCTGATCAATGAGGTAACACCCTACAGAGCCTAGGGGACAGGTGGACTGTAGATGCATAGTTTTGTTTCTCATGCAAATGAAGCTAAGACTTTTCTTCCCCAGACTGGCCAAATGGCATTCCAGAGCATTTGACTCAGAACAAAGGATTTTTGCAGATCCAGGTGCAAGTGAAGGGGAGGCAGAATTTCTGGTCAGAGGGTTGCATGGCCTCTGGAGGAGAAGAGAATGAGGCAGAGTTTCTGCAGATGGTAGGGCAGAGTCTCATGGCCAGAGGAGATGAGAACAAGGCAGAGATTCTGTAGATGGTAAAGCAGACTGGCTCAGGCCAAGGAGTAAGGAGCAAGGAAAAGTTCTGCAGATTGTAGGTGGATTTGAATCAGGTCAGGAGGGGAGAAGAGGAAGGAAAGATGGAGGATGAAAGAACAGGGGATGAAGATGAAATCAAAAGCATAAGAGCTTAATTATTACTAGGGCTATGAGGGGACAGAAAAAGAAGGGACTGAGAGGAACTTAGTGTCAGGACAGAACTGAAGCTGTATAGATAGAATTTTGTTATAGAGAAATAAAGTAAATGGACAAAAGAGCACCATGTACATAGATTCTTTTCCCTCAGATAAGCACACGCTGGACATAGCATCTTCCACAAGACTCTGGGAGGAATCTTCTCAGGGCAGACTGTAGTGGGTAGCCATTCCAGCTTTGGTCTGGAAGTTCCAACCCCCATTGAGGCTTCGGTAACTATCACGCCTACAAGGCGGGGCCAAGGGAGGGCCCTGAAGACCCGAGATCGGGACTCGTGGCTCTCTCTTGTTCCTGGACCCTGGATGGTGGAGGTGACCGAGCAGAGCTCCAGAGAACACCGCTGGACTGCGATACACCTTCCCCAGACCCTGCGACCTACCTATCCCTTCATTTGTAAGTTGCACCACTAATAAACTTTCCTTTTAACTACATGGAGTGGCCTTAATAATTTCACCAATATCTGGTGCTGATGTGGGGCAAATTCCAAAGGCCTGGGTGGCTTCCGCCCTCAGCTTGAGAAATAAAGTAAATGGACAAAAGAGCATCATGTACATAGATTCTTTTCCCTCAGATAACCCCATGCTGGACATAACATCTTCCCCAGGACTCTGGGAGGAATCTTCTCAGGGCAGACCCCTGGGAAAATTCTAATATGTGCCCAGGGAAATTTCTGTTTCAATCTCTTTGGTGCCCTGTGTGTTTCTTGTACCTTTATAGGCATCTTCTTCTTTAGGTTAGGAAATTTTTCTCTAATTTTGTTGAAAATGTTATCTGGGCCTTGGAGCTGGGTTTCTTCTCTTTCCTTTATTCCTATTATTCTTAGGTTTTGTATTTTTATAGTGTCCCAGATTTCAAAAATATACACTAATGCTTTTTTTTGTTCAAGTAAAGCATAAAACTGCTTCTAAATTCACAGTTAATTAAACAAGATTAAATGAAATAATTGAAAAAATTTTTTAGTACAATTTAGTCTGCCAAATAGCAAAATTCCCTTAAATTTGTTAAGCAATCTATTTAATGGGTTCTAAGGTTTCACTAATCTGAAATTCATTCACTTTACAAATATTTTTACAGCATGTGTTTGCCATAACATGAAATTAATGAGTAAAATAAAAAATTCCTTTTATCATATGTGCTGGTGATTAGCTGCTCTTCTGTTTCATACCTAATCTTTTATGTTTTGCCTTGTCCCACGAGGACTAGGACCCTGAAACCATGTTTCTGCTCTACTGGTTGCTTTTGCTAAATTCTTAAAAGACAGCATTCTATGAGAAGATTAGGTCAGAGGTCATGAAAAGACATGCTCTTTTCCTGTTTTTCTTCTTACAACGACAACATCACCTGGTCAACAGCTTTTTTGCCCTGGAAATTTCAGTGGGCAGTGACAGCAATCGTTTCAAGCTACTTCTTGTTTTCCCCAAACCCCTTCAGTCAGCCTCCTTTTGCCTTGTTAACCAGGCCAGCACAAAGTTGGCTGACACTTTATTTTGAGATATTTGAATCCCAGCTCCTTAAGGCTCTTCCTCTAAACTCATGAATTACAGCAGCATCCAGGGAGTCTGTCCCCCATGTATTTGCATCTTGTTTTTATGGACTCTCCTCTTTATTATTGCAGTCTTGAGGTGGTAGCCACACAGTTGTAGTTGCTACTTCTGTGGCATTTCATGTTTTGTGTGTTTTTGATCCCCTAGAACCTATTAAATCAAATCCTCTATTAACCCTCATTAAAATAGCTGGAATCATGTCTGTTTTCCTAGCAGAATATTTCTTAATTTATGCTTCTTTATTGTGAATGTATGATAGAAACTTACTAGACTAGATTAAACAGAAAAAAAGACCACAAAGTTATCCTATGTTATTCTGCTTTATACCATCATGACACACCAAGTCTGTTATGCAATGAACAGAAAATTACTTGTCTTACAATTCTTGAGGCTGGAAAGTTCAAGGGTAAGAGATTGCAGCTAGTCAGTGCCTTTTTGCTGCACCATAACATGGCAGAAGGCATCTTCCAGGTCAGGGGAGAATAGAGGAAGCCTAACTTCCTTTTGTAAAAAGCCTAACCCTGCAATACTTATATTAACCACCTAAGAGACAGAGCCCTCATGTCCTAATCAACTCTTTTAGAGTTCTCATGTCTCAACGCTACTGCATTTGGGAATTTGGTTTGCAACACAGAAGCTTTAATGACATATTTAAATTCAAGCATATGTGTTTCTTCTGGAATCCTGAAAAAGAAAATGCTTATTAGTTTCTGAAAGCAGTCTGCAATCATTACATTTTGTATTCTCCCTTGGAACACATGGTCTCATCTTCCTATGCTTCCCTACCTTTCTATTTCTCACAGTAAGTCATTTTTCCCCGCTTTTCTGTAATATTACCCCAAGTCCTGGACTTGTTTGGGTTCAAATAATGTTCAGTAGTCAGTTGGAATTCTAGTTGCAGATAGGTAGAAAGAGACACTATCTGGTCTTGTTTATACAAATGTGTGTACCTGGTCCTCCTGCCTAAACCACTGTGAACACAGGTGTGGGGCTACCAATCAGGTGTAGGATGGGGGATTTTTGTGTAGTATGTGATTTATAGGTTTTATAACATAAATTCCAGGTTTTGTTTGTTTTTTCACCTGAAGGGATCAAAGCTTAAGATGGTATTTTTAGAGACTGTTTCCAAGTCAGTCTCTGTTTCAACATAGTAATTATTAGATTACTTTAACAAACTTTGTTAAGTATTTGCTCACTGCACCAAAATTATGAATATAGATAATCACAGTTAAAAAAATAAACATAATACTAACTCCCACCACACTGTACCTAATCCAAAACTATATCTATTTATACTTAATATGCATATTATATTTTGTTTTTTATGAAATTGAGTTTTCTCCTTAGCAATAACTTTGAACAAAACTTACATGTCAACAGCTATGTTTGAAGACACCACAGCTTCTTTAATAGGGTTTCATATAGCCCAATCTGGCATAAAACTCATTATGTAACTAAAACTCCTGTGTCTACTTTCCAAGTTCTAGGATCTAGACGTATACTGAAGAACACCATCTTAAAGACCACTCAATAATTTATAAAAGACAGTTACTTAACCTGTAATGAATTTTAGTCTTCTGTGTTGAAGCCATTTTTTTTTCAAATTCCATTAATTACTTGCACAATAATTAGTATGTATTCTTTTTTTTTTTTTGATGATAGGAGTATTTTCTTTAATTTTGCCAAATACAAATAGGCTAGATATTGTAACTATAATTCTTGCTTGATAACTAATCTTTTTTCGTTTTACATTCTAACCACAGATCCTTCTCTCATCCCTCTTCCTTAGTTGCCAGAAAGTCTGAGCTCACGTTACTCTGTTGGCAGAAGCTGTGGCAGCCCTTCCACCCTTCAGTCTAAGGGACTATTTGCTTTCATTTGTTTGTTTCTTTGTTTCAATAAAATTCTAACAAGTGACCATTTGAGAAATAAGCAACACTAGTATCATGTATTACTTTAAGTAAAACATTTTATTTTCATTTGTGTATATGTATGTGTATCTGTGTGAGCTTGAAAGCACATGTGTGCAGTGCCCTCAGAATCCAGAAGGTTTCTGATCCCCTAGAACTGGAGTTACAGGTTGTTGTGTGCTGCCTAATGAGACGCTGGGAACTGAACTTGTGTCTCCTGTAAGAACAGCAGGTGCTCTTAACTCTCTCTTCAGTCCTATTAAGTGAATTTTAAAAATAATTTTTAGGTAAGAATTTTTCCAAATGGTTGATCATATTTTTTCTTTGAGTAGCCTCATTTCTGTGGAGTAGTTCTTTATCTGAGTAATTTACAACAGTGGAAGAAATGATGTCAATTTCTATTTCAGCTTCTAAAGGCTGATTCCTCCACTTCTCAACTTTTAAAGTAAACAGTATACTGCATTTGTAAGTGCCAGTGTGGTTTAGACTGATTTCTTCCTCATTGAAATAAATACTCACTAATTTACCAAGAATCCTTTTTAACCTGCTAGAACTAGGCAAAAGCCAAAATGCATTTCTTTTATAAGTAAACAGCATTCAAACATAACGAACAGTGGAATAAAATTGGTTTAAAGCTTATTTACTAAAAGGTCATTGAACTATGTAAATGATCTAGTTTTATTAAAACGTGCTCTTGGGTGATAATGCTTTAAATACTATTTATTCCAAGTACTACATTTATATTTTTAACAGACAATTTCCAGCACTTAAATATTTAGAATAGAAAGTTTCTTCACATAAGATACATTTTTGGGCACTTGTATTTGGTCTGTAGTTTAAATGGCATTGGAGGTTTCCTAGAGGTGAAAATTTAGGAGGGAACTGGCCAAACTTTAAATAGAGATAGTGAAAATGGGTATGAGTAAAATTTCATAGTACATAAAATGCAACCATCAGTTTATATTTAAATTAATTCAGGAATGAAAAAAAACATGCCTATGCAATTATAGTTAACATATTGAAAATATTTAAGTAATTTAATTGGATTCTACTTTTAAACTTTTAAAATCACATTGCATGATCTCAAGTCATTACAGCTGCTATTTCCCAAGGACATCAGGTAGAGATGTTTTAAGTGATTTAGAAAAAAATACCATGCATCTTAGCAAAATATCAACCCTAAACACTGATTGTATTTTGTTATAAGTCTCCCGATTTTGTTTTGTGGGAAACAACAAAAGATTCACATATGTTAATGTCTGATGTGTAAAACATACTCTGTAATGACTTGAGAGGAAGATTTCTGTTTGCACTGTAAAAGGCATTTGTTACATAGGGATTGGGCTATTTTGTTGAAATAACTTGGGGTCTGGCAAGTCCTTAGAATGAGGTTTTCAGCTGATGTGAATTAAAAATTATTTAACCTACCAGCTCCGTAACTAATAGTTGAAGACTATTAAGTGCTTCACCAAAGATCCTGTGCTTATAGTCTCCTTCCAATGCGGAGCTTATATTTTTAAATTTTGTTATAGAAATGCTGGGAAATATGTGCTGTGGATGATTGATTGATAAATAAAACACTGATTGGCCAGTAGCCAGGCAGAAAGTATAGGCGGGACTAACAGAGAAGAGAATTGAGAGAACAGGAAGGCGGAGAGGAGGAGATGCCAGCCTGCCGTCCAGGGAGCATCATGTAAAGGCAGCAGGTAAAGCCACAGAACACGTGGCGACATACAGATTAAAAGAAATGGGCTGAGTATAAGAGTAAGAGCTAGACAATGGTAGGTCTGAGCTAATGGCCGAGCAGTTTAAATAGTATAAGCATCTGTACATTTATTTTATAAGTGGGCTATGGGACTGCCGGGCTTGGCGGGACCCAGAGAGAAAGACTCTAGTTACAAATATGTGCAAGCAGTGGGGGAAGCCCGTTACCCTTATCTAACGCTTGTTTTGTATGTGTCTCGTGTATTTATTGACTTCATACTATGTCCTAGACCCTGTGACAAGAATTTTATACACATTATGTCTTTTAATCCTTAAAGGTCTCCTTGTGTAATTATTATTATCCTTACTTATAGATGATGAAACTAAAAAATCAAATTAAGTATATTCCTGTCATTTCAGATTCCTTGATGTTGGATAAGGCATGTGTATGATTTATTGGGAGAGATTTTTGTGAAAAATAGTGAGGAGAATATTTTCAGACTTTAGTGAATAGAGACAGTGCCTATCACTGTTATTTTCACTAAACATACTCAGAAATTAGTTTCTTAATTTCTGTTTTCCCATCAGAAATCATTAGTTTCTTAATTTCTGTTTTCGCAGTTATTTGTAACAGGTAGAATGTTTACTGTATTTTGTAAGGCCCCAAATATATGCAAGTGCCTTCTCCACTTCCAAATCACTCTGTAATCCCAGCTTCTTGGGTGGCTGGATCAGGAAAAGAACTTGTGTGGGCTACATAGGCAGTTTGTAGTGGTTTGAATGAGAATGGCCCTCAGAGGCTCATATCTGAATACTTATTGCAAGGTTAGAATTGTTTGGGAAGGATTAGGAGGTGTGGCCTTTTTGGAGGAAGTGTGTCCCTGAGGGTGGTCTTTGAGGTTTGAAAGGCCCTTGACAATGCCAGTGAGTTCTCTCTAACTCCAGCTTGTAGGTCAGTATGAAGGTTCTGAGCTCCTGCTCCAGCTCCATGCTTGCCTCCTTGCTGCTGTGCTTTCCTGCAATGATGGCCATGGCCTCTGAAATGGTAAGCAAGCCCTCAACTAAGTGCTTTCTTTTATAAGTTGCTTTAGTCATGGTGCCTCTTCACAGCTGCAGAACAGTAACTAAGACAGAGCATGTCCAGCAAGGGCAATTTAGTAAGACCATCATCTTCAAATAAAAAGGCAGGGTTGGCTGTATAACTTGATGACAGAGTACTTGCCTATCATGTACAAGGTCCTGAATTTAATCCCAATACAGGAGAGAGAGAGAGAGAGAGAGAGAGAGAGAGAGAGAGAGAGAGAGAGAGAGAATCAAACCAAGATTAAGACTAAATGAGCTATAAAAACCAGTCAACATTCAAAACAAATATTCCAATAGCCTAAGTTTTATTGTTTTAACAAATTAGACCTTTTCCTAACTTTTGATTTTGGCATCAAAATGGAGCACTAAGTAGCTGTAAGATACTCTCTTGCCTGTCAGTGAGTTTTCAAGCTGGGGACCTGAGGATAGCTTATAAGGCTTCTAAGACTTTGAAGCACTGTGATTGGGAGTAACTTTGGGGTAGTGTTGATTGTCTCCTTTCTGCCGTTACTTTGTGAAATTAGATTGGGACATACTCTTCCCTGAAGGGTTCTACATCCACAACTGTTTCCCATCATTTGAAATCAGTCAACATGTGAAGGGCCCTCTTGCAGAGAGGAGTGTCCTACGGTTTCCTATTGCCATGGACGGCAGAACAACAGCGTAAGCCTTGAAAATGAAAGAGAAGAAAGAATCTAGCCTTTAAAAAAAACAAAACAAAACAAAAAAAACCCACCGTTTTTATTTAAACCCATCTTTCTTAGGGTGGCTTGGGCCTCCTATAGTTAATTTTTTAAAGCTATGTGGAAATGACTGTGTGTGTTAGGCACTGTCTTAAACATTTTACCAGAGTTAGCTCATTGATTCTTCATAGGAGTCCTATAAAACAAGTATTTTTATCCCAAATGTACGGTTAGGGCAGACAAGGCACTAAAGATTGTTCGAAAACATCACCCTACATAACACAGAGAGTGCCAGTGAGATTAGATGATAGGATTTAATTTCTTATGGGATAAAGACAGTTCTGTGCTCCTTCACAATACACAAACTTTCTTGTTTCTGATTTCATTGGATTGAGCTTTGCTTCAGTCTCCCTGCACCATCTGCCACTGGGCTATGATCTCATCAGGCTTCCAAGCCCAGCTGAGTTGAGTCTTTTAATGGCTTCCATTCTAATAGAATCTGACAGTGCAGAAGTGAGTGGCTGTGAATTATAGCTGTCTTGTGTGTGTGTGTGTGTGTGTGTGTGTGTGTGTGTGTGTGTGTGATATAACATTCAAAACTATCTTTTATCTCTGTTTAGTTATCTTATCATTTTATGGATGTCTTGGTCCTGCAATGTTCTAAAGAACATTTGTACAAAGTTGCATGGTTAATTAATGCTCTGGACAGTTTCAAGTCATTTTGAACAACACAGATCCCAGTGGGAAAACATCAATTTTAAAATTTTCTCTGTCCTACTTTTCCCAAAGCACAATCCTTTACTACTTCATTATAACATGGAAGGTAGTTTTTCAACGTGGAGTTACTGATCTCCCTCCTTATCTATCCCTCAAAATATCTATGTACTATGGATTTGAATCTGTATTTTAAATAATCATCATAGGCTAATCTTAGGAACTCATATTTTAGAACTCATATTTATTATTTAGGCAATACCTTCCATCACAATATTTGCTAACCAAAGAGGAATTTAACAACAACATAACTCATAACTCAATCAAGGTATATGGGTAGACATCTGTAATTCCAGAACTGGAGAGCCTGTAGCAGGTGGATCATGAGAATTTGAGGCTAACTTGGGCAACATTGTGAGTTGCAGGCTAGCCTGCACTGTTAAGAAGACCCTGTTTCAAAAAATAAAATAAAAAAGGAAAGAAAGAAAAAAGAAAGAAAAGGAAAAGATTCAAAAGATCACTAAATAAATGAGAATATGCTTTAGAATTTTAAGTTTATTCTAGGTACAAATAATCAAACAATGGCAACCCAGGATCCTGATATGGATAGGTGTCCTATATAAAGAAAACTAATATGGTGCACATAAAATATACTATTTGCCATTGGTATAACTTGGTACAAAATTGATCAAGGGCCAGGAGGATTGGCTGAGTGTCCTAAGGCACTGGTTGCCAAGCCTGACCAACCGAGTTTAATCCTACATGGCAGAAGGAGAGAGTCAGACCTGAGTCTTGCAATTTGTTCTCTGACCTCCATATGCCTGCCATGGCACACATATGTGCATATGTGCGCACACACACACACACACAAAAACAAACAAACAAACAAACAAACAAAAAAACAAAAACCACATACCACCCACAGAATAAATAATTAAATAGGATAAAAACTATGAATGTTATGGGGGCAACCAATCACTATCTGATTGACTCTAAGGCCTATTCCATATGAGGAAACGTACCTTGTACCATAAATCTGGTTATAAGAATCTATAATCCATAGGCTCCAGGAGTGAACCTGCTACTATTATTCCGCTAAATGGACACAGCCCTAACTTGCCCTCTAAATTTGCACTTCTCTACCAGTAGTGCAGCTCTTAGACTTCATCAGAAAGTTTCTTTGTACAGAAACTCACAATTGGCCAATGTCCAGAGAGTCAATCCAGTGGGATTGTCCAGCTACGGATAGGACAGCTATATCATCCCACCCCTTATATTCAGGAGGAGATGGAGATATTGTAAGAGCCAGCAGTCAGGGAGAACTGGAGCAAAGTAGTCTCTCCTGGACATGGCAGGGCCGTTGCATCCATGAACTCACAGTGGCTGTGGTTACCTGTATACAATCAAAATAATCATCATTTGAGTACACGAGAGAAAGGGGTTCATGGGCTTCTATCCCAACTGAGAAGTTACTGATAGTTGATGCTTCCTGGGGAGAGTCAGTTTTCTTTAAGGGTGTGGTCCCTGGTAGACAGACAGACCATCAGACCATGCTCCATGGGATGACCTGACACCCAGGAATATATATATATATATTCCATGGAATATTAAAAAAGAAACAGAAAGAAAAGTAATAAAAAAAGAGAAAACTAAATGGACATGTAATTTAGGGTAAGGAGATGGGGATGCATCTGGACGGAGTTAGGAGAAGATTAGAAGGCAACAAATATGATCAAAATACACTATAGGAAGTACTCAAAGAATTATTAAAATATTTTTCAGAATAATAACAGGAAACCTTGAGCTGAACTGGGAGTTTTCTTATTGGATGTTCTCTTCAATGTGAAACTGCCATTAAGAGTATCATGTTAAGCTTTAGTTTGGATGATCCTGCTGTTGTTTTGGTCCTTTCGGGAGCTTGATGCCATCTCAGCTCCGGAAGGGATGGACCTATGGACCCATGACTAGGAATGTGGTTGCAAAGATTGGTTCCTGCATTTTCCTGCCCTCTAGAGTATCTTTAAAATAACCCAGTGTCATCTCTCTGCTTGTTTTTTCCTTGCAACCTCAGAGAATTTAGAGAATTAGCATGAAAACTCAGTGAGCAATTGCTATTCGTACTAGCAAGTAACACAAACAAAGCAATTTTCATTTAATATAAAAAAAGTCCAAGTCTCCAATGACTGGTTACATTTGCTTTTGCTCTCTTTTAATATTAAAAGAGGAAACTGCAAAACCCGAATCCCAAGATAGATATGAGAAAAAAAAAAAAAAGGTTTCTAAAACTGACACTTGAGCATCTTGTACTGAGCATTCTTATGGAACATTTCTTTTAAAAATTCAAGGCTCTCTGTCTCTGTCTCTGCTTCTGCCTCTGTTGCTGTCTCTGTCTCTGTTTCTCTGTCTGTCTCTGTCTCTTTCAAGTGCAATGTAGTATTTTGGAGCTAATCAGCCAAATGTGATTCAGTGAATGCAGCACTAATGTTGAGATTTGAAGAATTCTCTTACATTCTAGTCCTTCTAGAATTCTTAAGCAGGGTGAGTGAAATTAATAAATGAACTTGAAGTATGTTAAAGGTTGTCTTAAATATTTAAATTGCAAAAAGAATGAGGAAGAAGAAAGCTTTCAAGAAAGATTTGTTTCATGCCAGTGGGAAGCATCTCACATTTTACTTAATCTCATAGCACTCAATAGGAAAGAGAAAATAGCACTTCTTAAACCTTACCCTGTCTTCCAAACCAAAACCTGATTTCATGTTTAAATTTGGGGTTTATATGTATTTCTTTTCCTTTGAAGACTGTTAATGTGTATGTTGACTTTGAGCCAGAATATGGAAACATATGTTTCATAATTGAGGTTGCAACATATACAGAATAATTTAGTATCAAAGTCATGATAGAATTTATAGTTACATCTTCACTCATCCAAAATGCATGGCCGTATGATCAACTGCAGTTCTGCTTGCTCCAAAAGCAATTAAAATGAAGCTTGTGAAACTCAGAGGGCACATCAAGATGGAGAAACCCATGCTGTTCTACAATCTTTAGCTCTCTTTTTATTCTTCCTTTCTTTACCTCTGAAGACAATTTTGAAAAGTCAATATCCCTCTCAACTATAGAGTACCCTTATGGGAAAATGTCTCTGATTGTGACATCTAATCTCCCACCTCCTACTTTTCACTTCCTAATGACATAATCATAATCCAGCTGTTCCTTGTAGACCCACCCATTCTTCATCAATCACCTGTCTCTAATCTTGTGACTCACATTCTCTCTCATTATGCTATTCCCATTGCTTTCAGATCTGCTGTATTTATCAGTATAAAATGCATGCTCTATGGGATGAATGCCCACCCTCTAAGTCTTCACTTACTCTGCTTCATCTCCATAAGACTGAGCACCTATCCCTGCTGTCTTATTCTATTTTCTTCAAATGTATTGTTTTGTACCATGGTTCCATTTTACTGAAATCTCTTAAATTAAGAAGTGACCAGGTGAATCTAAATCAAACATTTTTTGTTCTCTTTCCTCTTCACTATGTTTGAGAGTACACGGAGTCACAACCACACTTGTTTCTTCATACATCATTTTGTTTGCTTTTTAAATATCTTCTTTGCTTGCTCCTTCCTCCTGGCCCCCTGTAAGGTGATTATGATCCTTTCAAGAGGGATTTCTAGCTCCTTGCTTGGTATGTAACCGACTTGTCAGAGCTCTTCACTTCCCAAAACTTTGCATCTCTCTAACCCCACTGAAAATCCCATTTATAACCTCTACTAAAAATTCATTTTCAGTAATTGTAAAAGCATAGTCCTTGTTCTTATGATCCATGCTTCTACATACTTCTTTTTGCTCCAGTTCTAAAATCTCTGGACAGCCTTGAGATTTTTTTACTTCCCCCCATAATGTTTCCTTCTAGTTGAATTTAGTCTATTAGTTTCAATGTTATTTATACATTGTGGACTTTAGTTATAACAGCATTAGTTTCATTCAGTGAAAGTCTACTGCATTTGTTAGGAATTTGTTCACAACATTATGGAAAAGGAGATAGCTGGTTGTCTCTTCCCTGAAGATTTCCCAAATTGCAAGGAAGCCAAAAGAGCTCTAAACACTTGATTGTATGTGTGAGAGAAACAGAGAGAAAAGGCTCCACTTATGTTTGAGTACATAAATGTACTTACCATGATTGAATGTTATACCATGTCCACATGTAAAACATCATACAGTACTCTACAAATAAAATTTTGTTTATTAATTTTAAAAATCAGTTTTCCAAACAAAACAATATAAAAATAAGAAATACCAGGCACTTCTGTTAATATGTATGGTTGCTTAGAGTCAACTTTATTTGCCCTGGGAGGAATACTTTCAGACACCTGTATTGATGCATTGATGTAACACAGTATTCATTCCTTGATCTGGGAAGAAGTGACAATAGCGGGTAAAAGTAGTCACCCTTTGCCCGAACCCATGACTTCAGAGACTAGGACATTTAAAAAGAGATGGGAAAGTTATTAGGAGCTAAATGTGTCTCACAGGGACAAAGTAAACAACACATATATTTTGTGAGTTTGACATTATTACAATTGTTCTAATTGACTGATAAAAATTCAGTTCAGCTTTTATGACAGGAGAGCACAAAACAGTCCAAAGCCCCTTTAATTTGCTTAAGCCCAAGCACTTTCTAGATGATAGGGTGTTCAATGCAAAGCCGGATCATCTTGGGCAAACCAGGATGAACTGGTAGCATTGTCATGGGCTGCTCAGAAGGTTTCAGGGTAGGTCAGGACTTCTGACCTAAGTTCATTCCTATGGTCTACAGATTCAACTGTCTTCAGTGGTCCAGGCAGGTAACAGAAAACACAAGGCAATGGGGCAGTCTATGGAAATTATAGATCCAGTCTATGAGTTTGCAAGGACCACCTCAGCAAAGTACTAGGAACTGTATTGTTTGAAAAATGTACACTCATTGTCTCATGGTTCTGGAAACTAGATAAACACTAGATATACAAATCAAGATGTCTGTAGATTTGGTTTCTTCTGAGATCTTTGTTCCCAGTCTTTTTCCCTATCTTAGAGATAGCTATCTTCCCCTCATGTTTCTACGTATCTTTGTTACATACTTATCTCTGTGTTCAATTTCTCTGTTTATGAAACATCAGGCTAGGCTCAAACTCAAGAAAATCAATTTAATTTGATTATCTCTGTGAGGCAATATTGTCAAATAAGATCACATTCTAGGGCTTTAAGAGTTGGGACTTCAAAAGAATTTTGGAAGGGTCTGATTTAAAGCCTTCCATTCATCTTAAACAAAATCTAAGGGTGCTGACAAATAAACACAATTCTGTACTTTTTTTTTGGCTAGACTAATAGGAAGGAAGTTAGATTCCCTCATAGTAATGGCAAAAGCAAAATGCCCTCATACATTACCTTAATGTTATATTAGACGTTAGAAACAATCAATGAGCTATTGCATAAACCTAATCTTTACCGGGGACACATTAATTGTAATGTCCAGGCTTCCCTTAGGGATGACAACAGTATTCTGGGAACTGGGCATGTCATATGCTTGGTCACTCTGATGGGCAAGGTTGTATTTGCCAGGGAGGATGGATTGTTTCTAATAGCAATAGTAAAAATACTTGATAGTATAAATTGTAGAATAAAAGTGTGTATTATGTATGGGGAAAATATGGAACTAGTTTGTCCTTTTTGTATTTGCTCTTTCTGTTACTGGTATTGGAAGCAGTAATGGATCTTGTTAGTTTTACATTTCTGTTTAACAAATCATTATAAATTTAGAAGCTTATAATACTGTTCATTAATTAGTTCATAGTTGTATATGTCAAGAGACTGGACACAGCATCAGTGGATTCTTTTCAGAGTCTTATACGGCCCCACATCAAGATGTTGGACAGGGTAGGATTTTTTTTCAACCTGAGGGCTCTAAAGAAAATTATGATTTTAACCTCATTTAGGTTACTTACTGGTAGAACTAAGGAAGCTGCAGCTGTAGGACAGAGTTCACTGATTTCTTTCCTGCTTTTGGCCAGGAGTACTACAGCCCCTTTGGAATGAGTATATTTCTTAAATTCTTAGATAATCCTAGGATATAAAGCCAGGGTGAAGGAGAACTTGTCAATATGGATATGTAGTCACTTGAATGATTAGTTTTAATATCAACCAAAAGAGAAAACTTGGGCCTATGATAATGGCTCAGTGGGTAAGAACTCCTGCAGCACAAGCATAAAGATCTATTTCAAATCACCATCCTCCATTTATAAAGATGTGGTCACACATGCACCTGTATCCCACATGCTGTGAGAGATGGAAACAGGTGTGTAGCTTGCTAGAGGATTTCTATTTGTCAGCTTAGCTCCAAGTTCAGTGAGAACCCTTGTTATAGGGAAATGAGATGGAGAGTGATAGAACATGATATTCTCGCTGGTCTTTGCATGTTCATGGCCACACACTCCTGCTATGCACACATGCATGTACACACACACACACACACACACACACACACACACACACACGTTACTTTAATTCATGAATATTGTAGAAAATATTTGATTACAGACGTTATAGGTACTAGAGATTGAATAATGAGAAAAGCATCAGATGAAGAAGTAGGGCATTTATGTTGGGCCTTATTGACCATTGTCTAGATTTTTTTCTTTTCCTTTTCAGCACAAGTCACTGGAGAGTTGAATATACAGAATGCCATGGCCAGAGTTACAACCTAAAAGAAAACAAGCTGGACTTAATCTTCCAGAAGGACATAACAGGTACTTTCCACTACCCAGCCCCCCAACCCTGGACTCTACAAGATTAGAGGCTTTGGTCTCCAAGTAATATGTACTTTCTAAGATAGACACCAAGAACTTCATTGAATTTTTGTTCCATGTTCAGAAACTTTCTTTCCTTGTATCTTTGGACAAGTAGAAGACAAAAAAGAGCCATTATCTTTACAGACAGAATTTTAACCATTCCAAGTTAGCAGGAAGAAATAGTACTGTTCTTAAAGAACAGAGGCAGGTAAAAACAATTGTGGGATGCAGTTTATTCATGTAGATACTTCCTGCCTAAAGAATGAGCAACTGAAACAACACTCGAAAACATATGGTGATTGGTGGATCAGGCCACTTAGAATTGATGGTATAAGTTACAAAATCATGTGTGATGGCAAAAGGAGTTTTTTAAAGCTAAATGATCAGTGACAGTAAAATAAATACCAAGGAATCCAAAATGACCAAGTAGCACTCATTGTTTCCAATTTAATAGGACAGCTATGCCACCTTGTGACAGTATTTATCTCTTGGGAACTAAGACCACTATACTAACAAAATTCCAAGTTGTGGTAACCATAAGCAAAACTTTTGCTATATAGTTATTAGGGATAACAGTGAATAGAATCACTTTTATTTTCACCTAATTACTGCTCATCCCAGGAATCAAGGTTAATAGAAAATTGTTGTCATAATACCCTAACTATCATCATAGAGCCTTCATCCAGTAACTGATGGAAGCACATGAAGAGATCCAAGCACCAGGCTGAGTTCTGAGAGCCCACTCCAAGAGAGGGAAGAGGTATTATATGAGCAAGGAGGGGTCAAGATCATGATAGGGAAATCTACAGAGACAACTGAACCAAGCTCAAAGGAACTTATGACTTTAGACCAACAGTTGTGGTGACTGCATGGGACCGAACTAGAACCTCCACATATGGAACGCAATTGTGTAGCTTGGTCTTTTTGAGGGGCCCCTGGCAGTGGGATCAGGATATATCACTGGTGAATGAGCTGGCTTTCTGAAGCCCATTACCTATGGTGGGATGCCTTGCTCAGCCTTGATGCAGGGGGGAAGGGGCTTGGTCCTGCCTCAACTGAATGTACCAAGCTTTGGTAACTCCCCATGGGAGGCCTTACCCTTTTGGAGGAGAGGTTCAGGGGTAGGGAGGGTAACTCTGGAGAAGAGCAGGAAGAGGGATGAGAGGGGGATCTGTGTTTGATATGAATAAAAAATTTCTTAAATAAAAAAAAGAAAATCATTGTCATATATAAGTTTCCAGTTGAGAACATATAACCCACATGGAAGATAGCAGTCATCTCCACGGTATATTGTCACCCAACTGGCATTGCAATTCAATCCTAAAAAGTCATTATTTCCATATTACATACAGTAGATTCTATTAGAATAAGCCCACTGGGGACGTGTTCTTTGAACTGAGTTCCTTGTTCAGAAGCAATGCAGGTTGGAATGGCCTAATGATGGATGGTTTTTCTATAAAGCCAATGATGGTGATTTAGTCAAAAGAATTGCACATAGGTAAAGCAAATGCATGAATAAAGTATCTTTTCTAAGAGAATAAAAAGCTTCCTTTACATAGAGGAGTGTTAATTTCTGCTAGTAGAAAACTGAACACTTAAAAGAAAAATATACCTGGTGAGTAGAAGTCCATAATAATAAGTAAAATCAAAACTGTCCTCCCTATTAACATGACCCACTGTATAGGGACACATGGCCACAGATGGAGTGGATATAGGAAGAGGTGACTGACATCTACAGAATAAGTTATCTGTGAATCCATTCGATCATGAGTTCCTCTTCTGTTGAGATTATTCAACAGTGAGTGATGGAGGAATGTCTTTCTGTATGCTGCAAATATGTGTTGCTCTGATTGGTTGATAAATAAAGTCATTCGGCCTATGGCAAGGCAGCTTAGAGGCAGGTGGGAAATTCAAAGAGAGAGAAAGAAGGCAGCGGGGTGGTGGGGTGGAGGGGGCAGAGAGTCACCCAAGGAGCAATATGTAATGGATGCAGGTAAAGCCACAGAACATGCAGTGATACATAGATTAATAGTTATGGGCTAATTTCAGATACAAGAGCTAGTTAGCAAAAGCTTGAGCCATGGCTATACAGTTATAATTAATATAAGCCTCTGTGTGTTTACTTGGGGGAAGTGAGTGGGAGAGATTTGTCCTGACTGCTGGCAGGCTGGGACACAGGAAAACTTCAGCTACAAATGAGTATTTGTGTATGTCATAAATATACTAAAATTCTGTGTCCATTCAGAGAGGTCATATATCTCATCCACAGTCCTTCTTGTCAATTTTCTGGTTGTGTTTCTTTTAAGTTTTTGACATATAGCCAAAACATTATCATTGCCCATGAGTCATTGTAGACCCATATATGGAAACATGTTTTCCCCAGCAAAATGAAAATCAGGTGCACTGTTCTAAATTCTGCCTATTGGGACGGTATGGTGGTTTGAATAAGAAAGACCCCCATAGGCTCATATATTGAAATGCTTAGTAACCAGGGTGGGAAAGATGTTTGGAAGGATTAGGAAGTGTGGTCTTGTTGGAGGAAGTAAAACACTGGAAATAGGCTTTGAGTTTTCAAAAACTCATGCCAGGAGCGCTCTCTCTCTCTCTCTCTCTCTCTCTCTCTCTCTCTCTCTGTTTGTGGACCAGGATGTAGCTCGTGGCTACTTTTTCAGCACTGTGCTTATTTGCTGCCATGCTCCCTGCCCTGATGATAATGAACAAAGCCTGTGAAATGGTAAATAATCCCTTAACTAAATGCTTTATTTTATAAGAGTTGTCTTGATCATGGCATCTGATCATTGCATTTGAACAGTGACTAAGACAGAGGGTGTCTTGCATGACCATCCATCATGGCCACCCCAAGATAGGGCCATTGTATTACAGATATTAATATTTTGATGGTGACAAAATATTGTGCAGAATGATTTTAATATTTCTTTTTCTATTTTCATTAGCTGGGCAATGTGATTTTCTTATAATATTATTGGTGTAATGCCCCTCTAGAGACCAAAACTTTACCATATATACTATTAAGGGAGAGTTATGATAAAAACACAAAACAAAGCAAAACAAAAAAACTTTAGAAATGACAGATGGAGAGTAACAATCCCTAGTGATCTACATTAGGTAGTAATAAAACACCACTTAGAGGCTGCATGCTAAGTACTAAGTATGATCTTGTTAACTCTAGTCAATGAACTGTGTGTGGAGAGTGCAGGAAGATGGCTCAGCAAGTAAGTACTCAACACACAAACCTAATGACCTGAATTGGATCACAGTAACCCATTTGAAAAACCAGATGTGGTGGTACACATCTGTAGTGTCAGCATTTCTACAACAATGTGAAAGGTAGGTATAGGAGAATTTCCCACAAGCTTTCAGGCCAGCCAATCTGGAATACTGAGTTTCTGCATTTGTGTCTGAGTATATTTCATGCAGGCTAGGTGAAGCACAATGTCTGATAGGGTTAGTGGTATTTGAATACACTTTTAACTTAATGATATTTTCATATTGTGATAGATTCATGAAGGTGTAAATCCACTCCACAGCCAGAAGCAACTGTACTTGTAAGCAAGCAACCAGCCCCAAACCCACAGAGATTCACCTGCTCTGCCTTCTGAGTAATGGGAATAAAGGCATGCACCATCATGCCTGGCTTCAGAATTGGTTTTTGAAAGTCTTTAGATTTAAAAAATACTATTCTAAGATTTGAAAAAATATGGTGCTCAGTAAGATTCATTTAAATATGAACTTGTTCTGCCCTGAAATGAATGAATTCTTATATTATGATACAGTTTGAGTCATTCTAATAATGTCACCGAGTTTTAGTAGTTATTAACACTTTCATTTTTGTATCAGAATGGGATCTATGTTAATTTCTGGGTGTTATCTCACTTTCTGTCTGTCACAAGTTCAGTTGTTTCTGGGATATTAAAAGTAATGAAGTAATTTTATCATTCCTAATATCCTTATAAATACAACATAGAACATTTAAAATAGATTTCACAGGCTTCTCATAACTCAGAAACTCAGGTTAGATGATCTAGGAGCATCCTATAAAAAGGTCCACCTTTGGAAAACACTAGGCATGCCTCCTTCCTTCCTAATACCTTGAATAGTTGCTATGAAATATCAGAAAAGAGCTTTCTTGAAGACGGAGTATACTCAGATTGAATGCACCAGGCAAGAGCAACATCTGGCTTTAACTTCTGTTTTTCTGAAATTTCACCAGAGGGATTTTTATAATGACTCTGTTTAACCTCATTTTCATTTGTCAATGTCAGCTCCTTCCATGGGAGTTTCAAGATTACCTTCTGTGACTGGCTGGTCATTAAGCAGAGCTAAATACGTGAATATCTTTCTAGGTTTTAGTGTCAGTTAAGCTCTCTAAGACATCAAGCCTAAATACTGCTCTTAATTGCTCCACTTCCCATCTGCTTAACTATAAGATTGGCCCAGATCAGTTCGGTCCCATGTACAATTTTCAGAAGAAGGATGTCAAATATATTGTCATTTCAAAATATCTTCGCAGCATAACGCCATGTTCTTATAGGTAAACAACTGTGAAGAGACTTGAGTGTTTCAAACCCAAGAGGTTTGCATTTAATTTATTATGCAATAGAACAGCAAGGTGCCATTACATGCTGCAGTAATGAAATTATGCCTAATACAATTTTACCTTTTCTGTGGCGTCTTTGGATCTTTAAAAAGACTGATGCTATTTGTCCATCAGCATCCGTTCTCTATTTTATAGTAAGGGAGTATTTTGATAAACCATGTGACAACTAGCCCGTCTTATTTGAGTATGATCTTAAAAATGAGTCCTCACCAAATGACAACATTCTTTAAATAGAAAGGAATATATGTCTTTGGGATTTTCCCCTCTTCTTGCTACATGTAGACAGCGTGCTAACGTTAACCTATACCTACATCAGGATGTGAGAGGAGCAACAAGAGAAACACGAACCATTAGGACTACTTGGATTGTTACAGTAGAAAGAAATAAACACTATCACACTTCCACAATTTGCATCTGGAATGTCCTCTACAGGCCCACATATCAAAGGCTCAGTTGCCAGCATAATACCTTGTTAGGTGATGGAATCTTCATTAGGTTTGGCACAATGGGCTGTGCTTTGGTCATCAGGGCATGCTTAAGAAAGGATAGTGGGACTCTAGCCATTCATCTTTTTTTTTTTCTTTTCTCCTGTCCATTAGTTGAAGGTTTTACTTTACCATGAAGGCATTTCCTATACTGATGAACTGTGTTTCCATAGTTAATAGACCATGGTTTCAGACCAGAGAATGAAATATATATATTTGGTTTATCTCAAGCATGTTATATTTGTTTATTGTTATAAACATGTGATGGGGGAATGCCTTTCTGTACGCTGTGAGTATGTGTTGCTCTGATTGGTTGATAAATAAAGCTGTTTGGCCTATGGCAAGACAGCTTAGAGGCAGGTGGGAAATTCAAAGAAAGAGCCAGGAAGAAGGTGGAGGGAGACGCCAGCAATCTGCCTAAGGAGCAACATGTAATGGGTGCAGGTAAAGCCACGGAATATGTGGCAATACATAGATTAATAGTTATGGGCTAATTTAAGATATAAGAGTTAGCTAGCAAAAAGCTTGAGTCATGGCCATACAGTTTGTAATTAATACAAGCTTACTTGGGGGGTGCAAGTGGGAGAGATTTGTCCTAACCGCCAGCCAGCCTGGACACAGGAAAACTTCCAGCTACAAACATGTTGTTCTTTTTTAAATTTTACTTAATTGACTTTTTCATTTATTTTACATACCACCTACAATTTTCCCTCTCTCTTCTCCTTCTGTTACCCCTCCACCTCCTGTCTATCCCCTTCCCCATCCACTCCTCCTCTGTCTTCATTCAGAAAGGGGCAGTCCTCCCACAGGCTTGAACAAAGCATGGCACATCAAGTTGAGGCAGGACCCAGCTCTTCCACCTGCATCAAGGCTGAGCAAGGTAATCCAGCATGGGGCACAGGTTTCCAAAATCCAGCTAAGCACCAGAGACATGTTCTGATCTCACTGCTAGGAGCCTTACAAACAGACCAAGCTACATAACTGTCACACACATGCAGAGGGCCTAGGTCAGTTCCATGTCAGCTCCCTAATTGTTGGTCCAGAGTCCATGAGCTCCCAGGAGCTCAGGTCAGCTATCTTTGTGTGTTCTCCATTATGACCTTGACCTCACTGGCTTGTATATTCCCTCCTCCCTCTCTTCAGCAGGACTCCTGGAGCTTGGCCCAGTGCTTGACTGTGGATCTCTGCATCTGCTTCCATCAGTTACTGGATAAAGACTCTCTGATGACAATTAGGGTAGTCATCAATCTGATTACGATAAATGTCCAGTTCAGGCACCCTCTGCACTATTGCTAGGGGTCTTAGTTGTGGTCATCCTTGTGGATTCCTGGGAGTTTCCCTGGCACCAGGTTTCTCCTTAACCCCAAAATGCCCCCCATCAAAATATCTCTTCCGTCTCTTGTGTTACTCTTCTCTTCTGTCCTACCCCAACCCACCTCCCATGCCTAGCCAGCCCAACCTGCTACTTCAAGTTCCCATTCTCCCATCCACTCACCCCCTGCCCCCAATTTACCCAGGAGATCTCTTCAATTTCCCCTTCCCAGGGAAATCCATGTGTCCCTCTTTGGGCCCTCCTTGTTATTTAGCCTTTCTGGGGCTGTGGATTGTAGGTTGGTTATCTTATACTTTACTCCTAATATTCACTTATGAGTGAGTACAAACCATGTTTGTCTCTCTGGGCCTGGGTTGCCTCACTCAGAATGACTTTTCTAATTCTATCCATTGCCTACAAATTTCATGAGGTCATTGTTTTTATAACGGCTGAATAATACTCTATTGTGTCAATGTACCACATTTTCATTATCTATTCTTCAGTTGAGGGGCATCTAGGTTGTTTCCAAGTCCTGACTATTACAAAATAATGCTGCTATGAACATGGTTAAGCAAATGTCCTTGTGGTGTG
Source organism: Peromyscus eremicus (assembly GCF_949786415.1). NCBI lineage: Eukaryota > Metazoa > Chordata > Mammalia > Rodentia > Cricetidae > Peromyscus > Peromyscus eremicus. The sequence continues at coordinate 35,712,226 of NC_081418.1, forward strand.
ACTGAGCATCCCTTGGGTATATGCCCAAGAGTGGTATCATCGGGTCTTAAGGTAGATTGATTCCCAATTTTCTGAGAAGTTGCCATACTGATTTTCAAAGTGGCTGTAAAGTTTGCACTCCTACCAGGAGTGGAGGAGTATTTTCCTTGTTCCACATCCTCTCCAAAATAAGCTGTCAGTGTTTTTGATCTTTGCCATTCTGACAGGTGTAAGATGGTATCTCAGAGTCATTTTGATTTGCATTTCCCTGATAAGCATGTGTGTAATAGGAAGGTCTCTCCAGTCCTGCCAGGCCCCCGCAGTCCTGTGGCCCGCTTATAAAATAATCACTCAGAAGCTTATATTAATTGTAGCTGCTTGGCCATTAGCTCAGGCTTATTACTGACTAGCTCTTACACTTAAATTAACCCATAATTCTTATCTATGTTTAGTCACGTGGTTTGGTACCTTTTCTCAGTTCTACTTTGTCATCTTGCTTCCTCTGTGTCTGGCTGGCAACTCCTGACTCAGCCCTTCCTTTTCTCAGAATTCTCCTCATCTGCTCACCCCACCTATACTTCCTGACTGGCTACTGGCCAATCAGTGTTTTATTTATCAATCAGTCAGAGCAACACATATTCACAGCATACAGAACAACTTCCCACAGCACATGTGAAACAATCTTTAAGTGTATTTCTGCCATTTGAGATTCCTCTGTTGAGAAATGCACCCCATTTTTTAATTGGGTTATTTTGGTATTTGGATATCTAGCTTCTTGAGTTCCTTATATATTTTGGAGATCAGCCCTCTGTCAGATGTGAGGTTGGTGACAATCTTTTCCCATTTTGTAGACTATCATTTTTGTCTTATTAACAGTGTCCTTTGTCTTATTGAAGATTTTCAGTTTCAGGAGTCCCATTTATTAATTGTCGATCTCAGTGTCTGAGCTACTGAAAACATGTTATTCTTTATTTTATGTGTTTACTATAATAAGGACAGATAATACACATACCTGAGCTATTTTCCCATCTGATCACAAGCCACAGCAGTGTAACCTGTATTCTAGCCAGTTAAATCTGGATTCATACATGTAAATAACTTTTCCTTAGTTTGGAACTGAAGAGCAAGGCAAAGTATAAACAAGTATAACTCTAGCACAGGGAAAACAACCCCTGATGGTACTGCCTCATTCTGTGTGCTGTTATGGCAAGAGCAGGCACAGATATGATGGATAGGTCTATAGTGTATCATTTTATCTCATAGAATTTCTCAAAGCTCTTCAGTTTTCTTCTACCTTCAAAATGCTTGATATAGCTGTGTCTACTTTTAACATTACTTATTCAATATTTCCTTTAAGTTGATTTTATATAATTTGTTTAAAAAGGTATTGCTATGGTTTTGAGTAGATACCACTTATAAAAGTAAATGTATTGAAAGCATAGCGCACTGAAAAAGAGTGGGGTTTTCTTTTGAGTGTCATCATTTGAGAGGCAATTGAAGGTAAAAATCTCTATCTTAATTTTGATTAAATTTTACACAATACTTCTTGGAACCTAAAGTCAGTCAGGAATTCTAATCATGTACTATAGGAAATGCTGCTGTTTGGAGGTTTTTTTCTCCATTAAGAAGAAATAGTAATGACCAGAGGAAATGTTGGAGGTGGAGTAGAGGGGTAGTCGTGTTCCTGCCAACTTTGGTGAGTATCACTTTTGCTGTTCCGGTATAACACATCCTTCTGAAAGAAGCACATCCCTTGCTGCATATTATAGTTTATTTCTTTCAATTTTTTATTTCTCAACTACACATGAAATAATTTAAAAAGAAAAACTAAACAATTTGTGATCCTGAGAGTAAAATCACATCACTGTATTATAAGTGAAATGAATATCAGGAGCAAATTGGTTAAGCTTGAATGGACATTTAACCTTAGACATGAGAATAATAAGCATCAGTAAAGAGCAAGATGAAAAGAGAGTGGGTCATTTCACAAGCAAATACAGATTTGCTTAATTTGAATGGCCTCTGATTACAGTGCACTCTCCAAACCTTTGAGTAATTTTTGTTTGGAAACTGCAAGAACACAATGTTTCTGTTGAAAAGGCGTGTCAATGTGCTGCCTACGAAAGTCCAGGAGTGAGTTCTGCCTGCAAAAAAGAACGAGGCGTGGGCAAATGTTAGAGGAGCTTTTCCATAGGGCTCCTCTTACACATTGGGCCATCAGAAAGGATGGCTAATTGATTGGTTCAAATTATTCATTAGCTGGCTCTTTAGCATGTTCTGAGTCTTTTAACATCTACAGTACACTGTAGGAATTTTTCTACTTGTGATCAAAAGGTCTGTACTTGCATACAAAAAGGCTTTTTCATTATGTTTATCAAATAAGTGGAAGTTTTGTTTGTTCAGGTTCTCCATTTAGCACTTGATATTATGCATCCCCCACACAGGAAATTAAAAATAATTTTTCTCTGTTTTCATTCTCAAATTCATCTGGACTTGTGAGAACACATGATGTTTCCCAGCTTTAAAGAACAGATAATGTGCTAGACAGCTGCATATTCACCATAATCTATTTCATTTTATGCTTGGCTTACTGACAGGTCTTAACACCTACCATTAAGACTCCCTGTGTAACCAAGCTCTCACCAACAGAATGACAAACAGGGTTATCCAACTCCTCCATGATAGTCCCTAATTGGCAACTGAGTGATCTTTCCTTCTTTCTCTGCCAGAAAAGTAGGTTTAGGGAATTCAAACAATGGTGATGAGTTCCCAGGCAATGGTGGGACTGGAGAAGTACCCCTTTGCAGGCTCTGAACAGCTTTGTGGAGCAAAGCCTCATTTTGCTGCCACTTGTTGGACACTATTGTCAAGAAATCAAAAAATAAACTTAGATTGAGTTAATGCACTATTTTGAGTGTTTTCTCCCTAAACAGATTCAGCTTTATGTGACAAAGAGTGTCAGGTGACAATTGAGAACTGTGGAGCTGAAACATAACTGCAGACTTTCTAAGCCCAGAATCTGTTTGAGGGATCTTTATACAGCCAGTGCAAAATAAACACTTCCAGCTACACACAGCATGCTGGCTGGAAGAAAGTCCCTCCCAAAATCTGCTTCCAAACTTCAGGTCCACATCTCTCCAGGTGAAAATCTTAGCACTTCAAGAAAAAAAAAAGATGAATGTTTTCTAAAGAGGGCATCTAACCTTCAGCCTTCAAGTGGGAAGATGGAGACTGAGTTCAACTGATTTGTTTGCCGTCATTGATTTTCTTAATCATTAGAACAGAACCCAGTCAAGTAAGCTCCATAGTTCATTTCTAAGTCATTAGCAGCAGCTGCATTCTGAAGTGCATCAGAATAGTAATGAGGCATAATCTTTAGTTAGTATTTATTGATGCTATGCAAGAAGATTGAAAATGGTGTCACATTCTTGGCTCTTCCTCCATTAAGGAGAAAAACCCCTCCTATTGATTTGGGATGGCTTTTTGTGAGCTCCTTAGCTCACAAGAACCCTTCTGCCGCTAGTTTATAAATGTTCTTAGAGTGTTTGTGGGGTTCCTCTATAACAACTCCATGAGATGCAATCACCACTTAAATTGTTTGACTACAACAAGTGACTAGGCTTGCCCCTCTCCTCTAGCCAAACACTAGTCAAGTGTTCTCAGAGGAGTCAGCTTCCCAGCTGTCTTTGCCAGTGCGTCAGAGCATATGTGAGTAGACCCATCTTGACTCCCCACATCAGCTTATTGGGTCAGTTGTAAACCAAATATAACCTTAGCTGATAATCAAGCAGAGCAGACTTCCCCTGACTATGTCTTGCTGGAGCCCCTGGCCTATGAAATCTTGATACAGGATAAAAGCAGTGGTTTTCAGCGCCTAAGTTTTGTGGTTATTGCTTCATACTTTAATTCTGGACCAATACAACACCCTGAACTGAAATATCATCTGCTGCACAGTTAGTGACTAAAAGCTTATAAAGGAATTCATTTGCCTGCACCCCGAAGATGCTCCTATAGGAATCTGCTCCTTACCTTCTCAATTCTAATCAACTGAAGACAATCACATTCCCGTCAGTGAAAAGCAGGTGGTGGTTGTGTTCTGTACATTCCACACCTCCAGTCTCAGCTTAAAATAAATCAACTATGTGGTTTACAACTTCAACATTGTAGGCCATCCTATTAGAAATACAGAATTTAGGCTGCTGTAGAGGATAATGCTATAGACAAGATATCAAATATGGTAATTTTTAGAAGATACATATTAATTTTGAAATATCCAAGTGATACAGAGAAGAACAAAGAAAAGATCAGAAAGAATCATTTTAACATTTCACCTTTAGGTGAATGTTATTTCATATAATAATTAGATAACTTAAAGATACTTAAAATAGATAAATAAAAGAATCAGTCGGTGGTATGTGGTTCATGCCTCTGATCTCAGCATTTGGAGGCAGAGGCATATGGATCTCTATGAATGTAAGGGCAGCCTGGTCTACATAGTGAGTTCCAGGCCATCCAGGGCTACACAATGAGACCCTGTCTCAAAACAAATAAATAAGTGAATAAATAAATAAACTTTCACGGAACTATAATAATTTAACTGGAATACATAATAGCACACTTGATGTTGGTGTTCTTTCATGCTTGTTTTTTGTTGTGGTGGTGGTGTTTCTCTCTGGTTTCCAGTATGCCCATTTCATCATTTGCATCTTTATTTCAGAGAAATTATTCTTCTAATTATACACAAGTTGGTTTACTATAGCCCAAGATATAAATTGCTTTTAGCTAATTATTTTAATCCCTTTTATTCTTAATTTGTTGACATTATCTCATTTTTTCCCATGTACATATTAATACATTTTCAGCAAAACAAACTTTCAGTCAGTTTTGATTCTAATATTTTTAATTAGCTCTGAAATAGTGGTATACTGATTTTCCCTTTAAGAATTATTTATACAAATGTTTTATCATCTTTTCTTTGGGTTCATGTTATGTGACTTCTTGTTCACAGTCTGCTTTTTCATGACTCAATATGGTTCTGGTGACGTCATCTTGTGTATTTTCTTCTTTGAAAGTTGTCTGGTTTGGCGTTCTTAATGCATGTCCTCCTCCTGTCTCCTTCTAACATATTGACCCATTCTCATTGGTTACATTTTCCCCTTCCCTCAGTCGCTATCTTGCTCTCATCTAACGTGGATAATTTTAGCAGGCAGTCCTGATGTGTAGCCCAGAGTGGTCTCAAACTCTGGATCTTCCTGCCACAGCCTACCAAGGGCTGGCATTATATGCCTGTGTCACCACGTGGTTGAATGGATTTTGGCACACTTAACAATTACCTAAGACTGCTTGGTCTTTGAACATAGGGAACAGGATTACCCTCCCTACCATGTGAGGGACTTTAGCAGCCTTCTTTACAGGATTTCAGTGTGGAGCTCTTTTGGTATTGTTACTGTCTCGCCCTCTTCTCCAAATGGTATAGTATCTTGTTATGTATTAAAGAAGCAATGATGGTTTCAGGCTTTACACTCTTTTCTAACATGCAATTAAGCCCCAAGCAATGGCATCTTTAATATCTTCTGCCTCTACTAAGCCTTTGAGTTCCTGTAGTAAATCTACTGCTTTTACTGAAGCCCTTGTCCTCAGCTTTCCCCCTTCTGCCTACTTACCTTACAATAGATTTCTCTCTACAGTGACAGTATTCGTGAGAATTCTTAGAATTTAGTCAGTGTACTTTCCCACTCAGTAACACTTCTTAGGATTTCTATGCCATATACAAAAGCCCCAGAAGTTTCTTTTTCTTTTTGGTTACAATAGATGTATCACTTTAAAATTGTTGCTTATGTAATTGGCTTTTGGGAGTAGGAGACCTTGCAATTCCATTGAGCTTTGTCATCTTTAAAAGGACTTACAAAGAAAAAACCCAAATCACCACCTTTGAATAGTGTGATCAATCTGTAACTGATTTAGAAGAAAACAATAGAAATAACAAAATGATTGAAAATGTTGACAGTTAAGAAACACTTTCAATTGTAATTTAAGAAGGAACAGAGAGAATCTGTACTCAGGGAAGACACAGTAAGCAATTATTGAGGCTCTCTTATGAAGCACTGAACAGCTTGAGCATGTCTCAGTGAAGGGCCATGTCTCATTGGGCCATGGGTGGAGCTCAGAGAGGAGTAGAGTTCAAATTGGTACTGAGAAAAAAACTTGGGAATGAGGAGGAAGGCTGTGACCTTGCTCTTCTTCCAACGTCCTTGACAACTCTTCTCCTGACCTGTGATGTCCTTATTCTTTGTGCAAATTTTCCAAATTGTTCTATTAATATTTCATTAATATTTCAGTCTTTACCACACTTTATATCTCATTATTCTGTTCAACTATTAACACCAATGTAAAAGTAAATGTGGTTTGTGATCTTTTATAAATTTTGTTTTGTTTTATTTTGTTTTTTCATTTGTTGCATTTCATTCAGTTTAGTTGCTAGCCATTTGACTCGGTTAGTTTTTAAAACTATTAAAATTTACTGTTTTCAAACATTGGATTAGTTTTCCTTCCTACTAATAGAGATTAAGTTTATGGATAGCCTATGCATATTTTATTTAACAAAAAATTACCCAAACATATTCCCAGTTTTCTAAAACTTTATTCTTTAATAATTTCACAAAACCTGGTGAATAAATATGTAATAATCAACTTGTGAGGTATAATCATACAATTTTCGTGTTCAAAAATATGAAGCCTGGTGGTATGGCATTTTCCCAGGTTCTAATAAATATTTGGTGGTATTAGAACCCTGTGTTTTTCATGTTCCAAAAGTTGCAAGTTTCATATTTGTTTAAAAGATTTTAACATCCAATATAGGAACATGTGAAAAAAGAAACAACTTGACACATCTCCCTTCCAACCTTTATAATTAATGAGGCTTTTCATTATTTAAATAACTATGCTGACATCATTTATCTGAACCAGCAGCTACATATGAAACTAAACTATTAAAACTTGTAAGTGGGCAGGATTTAAGAATGTTTATATGTCACATAACTTTCACTGTTATGAACATTTTTCTAGAGCATCCACTTTACTGTGGTATAGCATCCTCTTCAGTGTGTTGTTTGATAACATTGGGAAAGAAACCTTTATAAAAGGTTCTTATACTCTGGGGACTGGAGAGATAGCTCAGCAGGCAAAGGCACTTGCTGCTAAGACTGACAATTTGAGTTCCATTCTTGGGACCCAGATAGTGGAGGAATAAAACTGGCTACTACAGGTTGTCTACACAAAAGTTGTGGCATGCAAATGTGTGCGTGTGTGCATGCACGTGTACACACACACACACACACACACACACACACACACACCACACACACACACACACACACACACACACACACACACACACATACACACGGTAAATAAATTTTAAAAAAAGATTCCCCTAATTTTGATTTTATACTAAAATCATCCTGGAACATACATTTCAATGTCCCAATTTATACTTTTTCTGTTTATCTTATATTCAGTGTTAATACTACCTCCTTCTTCCTGTGCTAATAGAGTGTGAGCATCTCTCCTGACAGTCTACCTGTTGGAGTGGTCACTCTTCAGGGCCTCAGCTTTAGGTCTGAATGCCCATGTGATCCTTCACTCACCTTGTTCCTGTCCTCCCAACATTGAGGTAATATTGTGTTCCCCAAAATATTGTGCATCCTAATAAACTTAGCTGGGGCCAGAGAACAGAACAACCACTAGTTATAGAGGCCAGAAAATGGTGGCACACATGCCTTTAATCCTAGCATTCCAGAGGCAGAGATCTTCCTGGATCTCTGTGAGTTCAAGGCCACACTGGAAACAGCCAGGCATGGTAACAAGAGCCTTTAATCCCAAGAAGTGAGCCTTTGATCCCAGGAAGAGATGGCAGAAAGCAGAAAGGTATATAAGGTGTGAGGACCAGGAACTAGGGCTGGTTAAGCTTTTGGCTTGGTTAAGCTTTTAGACTTTGGAGCAGCACAGTTCAGCTGAGAGGCATCTAGTCTGAGGAAACAGGATCAGCTGAAGAATTGGCCAGGTGAGGTGGCTGTGGCTTGTTCTGCTTCTCTGATCTTCCAGCATTTACCCCAGTACCTGACTTCAGGTTTGTTTTTATTAATAAGACCTTTTAAGATTCATGTTACACAACATCTTTCCCCTTTTCCTACCATTTTCTTTCTTTTTCCAACTCCCCTTAGTTTCTCCCCTTTCGGGTCCTGTCTTTAGAGAGGAAAGCAAGAGCAGAATGTTCTGAGACATTTCTACAAAATTTCCCAATCTCAAGTAAAAACAATGCCTTCCGTTGTTCTGTGCTCTGTGTGTTTCTTATAAGGGAAAGAGGAATAGGAATTGGAAAGGAAGTAAAAGGAATAAATAGAGTAGAAAAATTATATATAGTGATTGGAAAGAGGAAAGGGAAAGTATATTGGGGATACAAGGAAAAGACAATGGTTGAGCAGTGAATGAGATCCAAGGAATCTGATCAAATGCAGGGGGAAGAAGAGAATAGAGAATGATGAGCAACCTCTTTACCCCATCCCTGGTCTTTGTGGCTTCTCTTTTGCTATGTTTATCTTCATTACACTCGCTTTTTTTTATTTCTTTGATTTCTTTCTGCCCATCTCTCTCCCTCTTCCTCCCCACTTTCTTCCCATTTATCTTTATTTTTTGTTTGTTGCTGTGCTATACAACTGAGTTACACTCCAATGCATCATTTCTTTTCTATTTTTAAACTACATTCTGCCAATGTAGAATATAAATTAGGAATATTATTAAAGAAAAAACACCCCCCCACACACACCTGCAAATAGTCCCAAACCAGACCACCTTCCTCCAGATACAAATCTGCTGTCCAGGGCCCCAATGCTAAGCAATATGCAGTCCTTCCTGTGCCATTAAAGATGACGTAATGCTCACTTTTATTTCTTTTCAGTCTTGTTGTTTTCAATCTTAAAAAAAAAGAAAAAGAGCTGGGGCATTTTTTTTTTACAACTTTATCAAATAGAACTTAGAACTTAACACTTTTTTTGGCTGCAATTAGATATCTAGTAATTGTATTTCCATGCTCTGAGGAAGCTGAAAATATTTTTTAATTTGTTGGTGTTTTTAAAAATTTCTTCGTGGTTCAGCGTGGGTTAATTCAGTCTAACTTAATAGCTTGTCTGTCTTCCTCCTCGTTCCCTCTGCCGTTTCCTGTGGTGATTGTTTCCTTAACACTAGAGACCCTTCGTGATCCCTCAGCACGAAAGAAGTGGGTGTTATTTCCTGAGGGAGAGACTGAATTATTTCTAGTGTTTAAACACCAAGACCTTGTACCGTCTATAAATACAAGCTATGATCCAGGTAACAACAAGGACTTCCCCATGCTCTTACAGTTGTTTATCCAAGCAATTGACTGAAATAGAGGTTTTCATATGGCAATGCGTACTTTACTTGTGACTTTGCCCTCAGCTTATAATGATTGTCTTACTCTTCTGCCAACCCTGCCCTTTCCCCATATAGATAGAGAGGAAGGACTAAGGAGTCTTTTGTTCCACTAAGAATACAAATGTGGGAAATAATTTTTAAAGCATATGACTGAAATATTAATGGGGAAATGTGTGTGTGTGTGTGTGTGTGTGTGTGTGTGTGTGTGTGTGTGTGTGACTATTGTTCTAACGAAGTGAATCATGATAGTTGAAGGATGTGTGGAATTAGGAAATGCTGTTATATTAGTAATACCCCTACTATAATTTGAAAAAGCAAATTCTAGCTGGAGAATAAAATCCAAACATCCAAAGATCATCTCAGCTTTCACATATAAAATATTTATGTTTCAGCAAAAAGCAAATCTTTACCTGACCTTTCCTCCTTGCTTCTCTGCTTTTGCTTCCACAAGGCTGTATTTGGGAAATTATCCTCTCTTGGAAAACTGAAAGAACTAATACTCTTCAGATATCTTACACATTTCACGTGTTTTGTCTCTTTAAATGGTTGGCTGTGCAAGTGCTTAGGCTCCTGTAGATCATGAGCCTCAGGTAGACCCACTTGTAACCCACAACAAGGAAAGCTGTGGTGTTACAGGGCAAACAATGATGGAGTTCTTTGTCACACCTCCCCCTAACCAGAGATGATGAAACTTCTTTCACCCCTTTGGCTGACATGAGCATAGAGAGCAAGGTAAGCAGCCAAAGAAGAGGGAACTTTTAGTTCTAGATAGTATATTGAGTCACTATTTTACCTTCTTCTAAAATCATGAACATTGAGAATCTGAGCTTTGTGTGTCCTGGTTGAGAAGAAGAGTAGATTGTGGTGACCTTAGGAGTTAGAAAGGGGCAAAGAGTTATAGAGCAATACAGAAGATTGCTATAAATCAAAGCAAGCTGAACTATACAAGCCAGTTATTTTCCAGAGAAATCTGTGTTTGGGAAGCAGCAAGGATGTGGGAGAGACGGCACTGTTATAGAGAAGCAAGATTGTATAGTCCCATCAAATCTAACCGAGGAGAGAAATGAAGACATGGAGACAATTGAAGATAAATGGGGAAGGGTGCAGGCCCGGGGGAGCCTGGGAATTAAACTTGGTCAAGAAAACTTCCTTTCTCTTTTTACCTATTTTTCTTTATCTCCCAAGCTGTCCCTGAACCCCTTCAGATTATGTGAGTATTATTATGAAACCCATGGAAAATGTAGAAATGTCCAACAGGAAAAATGAAAATCATTTGCAATCTACCATTCAGACAACAATACCATTATTTGAATACCTTTTCTTCTTAATCTTTTTTCTTTGGCTTTTATACCTCAAAATATAGTTTTAGTTTTTATCCAACTTATACATGTATAAGACTTTAAGAGAACAATAGTCCTGTAAAGTATATTAGAAAAAAATGATTCTTTTCAGCTTTAATGAGTTCTTTTGATATCAGCCCACAAGGCTGTAAGTAACGTGATTATTTTGTCTTTTCAAACTTTCTCTATCTTAGCCATTATCTGTTGAGAAGTGGATGGTACTAAGTTATAGTTTTTAAAATGAGAATACTATGACTTTTATGTAACCTTTAAACAAACATTTGTCAAACTAAGTGATTTAAGATCACAATTTAGTTTCCTGTTTCTCTTGATTCTGTAAGTTGCCTGAGCAGCTTCTTGGGTCTAAGAGGACAAGACCTCAGGGCACCAGGATGATGCAACTGTACTTACACCACCACTGGTATATTGATTAGCAAGCTCAGTTCTTAGAGAATGGGACACTATAGATCTTTATGGACAAACAGAACCATGATTTATTAAGAGACTGTCTACCACAAAACTCTTTGTTATTTTTTGTTTTTAGATATTTCCTGTGATATCCTTCTTTTCATCTCCTGTTAGAGCTTTGTTAAATATCTGGCGATTGGTCAAATGTAAGTTACATACGTGTAGTAGTCTAAGATATAGCGTTAGGAGGCAGACTGGAAGCTCGTGTATAGTATGGAGCCTATCAAACATCAGATTCGCTGTAGGAAGACCTGGCTGGGCCATTTGTCTAGTGGTCAAAATGTCCCAGAAAACACCACTACTTTTATTGTCTGAAAGATATGAACTTGACTGATGGGGTTCTCTATAGCAGGTCTTGATGAAAGGCAGTTTTCCTATGATTATCTATCTCAGGCATGCTAGAGTCCCTCATTCAGGTATCCTCTAGTTTCTGCAGACTTAGAACTAGATTCCATCACTTTAGCACATTTTATCAAAATCTCGTGTGGTGTCAACTCGTTGACTGCTTAGCTTTACATATTGCCAATTTAGGGTTCAGCTTTACAGTAAGGCTGCATCAACTACCACTTGTTGCCTCCCAGCTTCCCAAATGTTGTTTCATTGACTATTCTCCTTTTACCTTGGTTTTTATGCGTCATTCTCCACCCTCTTTATAAGGTGAATGTGGTTTCAAGAGGAAACAGCAGCTTTGGGTATGTACAGTTTTAATCAGAACTCTGTTTTAAGCTTATTACACATGTGTATTAGGATATTAACTTACTGTGTATATTTCTCACCTTTAAGTTTTTATACTTGCCACTACCATGATTCTTCTTGGTACTGTAGTATCACTGTATGCATCTCTTCTAATATAGAACGAGCAGGTCATGAAGCTGTGCTTTGTGATACAATTCTGGCCACTGCTAGTTAAAAGCAAGGATGAGTACTTGATCCAAAGAAATCAAGTATGGGGGTTATGTCATGGCATTTGAGATGAAACTTGAACACACATGCACAGGGAAAATAAGAATTCTATTGCTATGGTACTAGGGAACCATAGGCTTACATATTTTGAGTTCTTACTTTCTTCTATAAAAGAATTTAAAAAGTCACACAGAAAGAAGCTAAATTTTTATCAGAGTTTGAGAGAAAATCAACAGGGTAGGCTGTTAGGTATCAAAGAAATCCCAGACAAATGGCTAACTGAGGTGCTATTAACTTATCAAAGTGGACACTGGCCAGCTCTCCCACAATCACTCAGTGCCTATGGCTCCTCCCAGCACCTCTCACCCTACCCCTACCCTAAACTTCTCCTCCTGAGGGGCTGGGTTTTGGTTCCCTTTCCTGAGCTTCTGATGTCTATATAGCTCAGTAATTTTGATATGCCCTTCTTGGCTTTCCTGGTTCAAGCATTCTTTTGGTTCTCTTAGCCCTCTCTCTCCTCTTTCTTTTCTTTTTCTCTCTGGCCAGTTCATTAAAGAATCTTCCAGATGCCTCTGGATGTGCTATCCCTCATATCTACAATAAAACCCTTCTCCTCAATCATACCTAAGAGCAGTCATGTCTTCATTTTCATTCACAGGCAAGAGGGAAAAATCATTAGATGCTTAGAGAAGAGAAGGGAGATGGAGGAGAAGAAGAGAGAAAGCAATGTCTTCTGCAGTAGAAGTCAACAAGCAGCTAAATTATAGAGGGAGAAAAATTCCAGAGAATGAGTGAAATAAAGACCAGTTGTCTGGGAAAACATTCTCAGACTTTTGTTCAGTATCCAAAAGAAAAAGGAGTTCTGTTTTTCTGAGTTCAGGCAGGTTCTACAGTGCACTGCAAGCATCTGCCCCAAGGGAGGGACTTCTGGGAAAGATAAGCATATTATCTCATTAAGGGGCTAATTAGTCCTCCCTTCTCCTAAGAAAGTCTTTAGGCAAGTAAGATTTCCTGTGGCCCTGAGGAATTGGAGACTGGGGGTGAACTTCTGTTTAGGTGATTGACAAGCCCTGCTGGATTAACTCTTAAAAGGAGAAGGCAATAATATGAAATATTTTGGGAAGTTTAGAATGTCAGATTTCTTCCCAGGGTCAAGGCAGAACTTAGATTTTATTCTTTACTTAGCAGACAAAGTAAAAAACAGTATGAGAGAGTAAGACCTGTGGAGGAAGTAACCTTCACAAAAGGCTTTGTCTTTGCATATGCTAATTTAAAATTTAAATGTGAGATAAGGCTTCCCAGTTTAGTGTTATCAGAAAAACAGGAGGTGGGGTCCAAAGCTGACCTTGAAGGAGGAGTCCATCCTCAATGGCTACATACCCACTATTATCTACCTAGCTACCTAGGAACTAGAAAAATAAGGGCAGTGAGGAAGTTAACCAAGTCTGCATTATATTGGGATGTTACAGTAGGATAGGCATGACTATTACTGTTTGTGAATAAATATTAGGTCACTAGAAATTCTTTGTACTTATATTCCAGGACTCTGTGACAGTCATTTGTGGAATATTCCTTTACACTGTGTGAATATATGTCACTGAGATTGGTTTAATAAAGAAGCTTACTGGCCTATAGCTAGACAGGATAAGGTTAGGCAAGAGAACCAGACTAAAGACTCTGGGAAGAAGAAGAGCAGAGTCAGAAGAATAGTCAGTGAACTTAGGGGAAGCAGAATATGTAGGAGAGGTAACAAGTGGCAACACGTAATTTAATAGAAATGGGTTAATTTAAATTCTAAGAGCTAGTTAGTAACAAGCCTAAGCTGTTAGCCAAGCTCTCATAATTAATAAGAAATCTCCATGTGATTATTTGGGAGCTGGCAGGTGGGACAGAAAAATCCAAGACAGGATTTCTCCATGTAGTTTTGGTGCCTGTCTTGGATCTCGCTCTGTAGACCAGGCTGGCCTTGAACACACAGAGATCCACCTGGCTCTGCCTCCCAAGTGCTGGGATTAAAGGCGTGCGCCACCACTGCCCGGCCCTCCTAACTATTTAATTTACTTCTCTTCAGGTACATCCAGCAATTCTAGTTTAATTAGCATAAGTTGAACATAGCTCTATTTACAGTGCAAGCAGAATATATCAAGGTTTCTATATTTTCACAATGGTGAATGCTGGGCCTTAATATTGTAGTGATGATGACCATGGAAGAGAAATTCTGAAAATGCTGGCCTTATGTTTCATGCAGTAGGGTAAATAAACTCTGTTAAGGGTGTATGCATAGGGGGAAATAGTATCTTAATTAAATACTAAAGATACACATTCTTCTAGGTTTATCACCAACTACCAACTACCTGAGTTCTTACAGCAGGTATCCTAATCTCTGGTACTCTCTGATAACTAAAATGTTTTAGCCAGAGATTCAGAGATCTTCCCTTGTTCTCAAATTCTATATCAATAGGGCCATCAGTCTTCCAAGATCATAAAGATCAAGATGTAAATTCAGCTTCTTTTTCTTTTCTTATTATTCCTAACACTTTCTCCATCATTTTCTGTCCCCTCTTTGTCTCTATTATGATAAGTGAAACTTTTCTCAGTGCAATCATGAGATTAGTAAGTAAGCAAAGCTCAAGGTATGATATTGTGGTGTTTAGAAATGGAGAGAATGTGCAGTATGCTAGCATGTGTGAATGGATGTACCTGTGGTGTAACTGGAAGATGGGAATGGTAAGATAGGAAGAAAATACATGATAATTAGACACATGTTAGGACTTAGAATGACCTTGGAAGCAAACCTCTGGGAATGTCTGCAAAGTTTCTAGATTAGATTAATTGAGAAAACAAGAACCTCCCTAAATGCTTCTTCCATGGTCTGGGGACTGAATAGAAAGGAGAAAGGAAGTATGTGGCATCCTTATGAGCTCTCTTGTCCTGAGTACAGAGGCTAGGTTGCTAGACACCTCAGACTCCCACTGGCAGGATTCCCCTGACAGATTGACTAGACCCTGTGACTGTGACCCAAAACAGCCCTTTCCCACCTCAAGCTGTTTTCTCAGATAGTTTGTCACAATAATGAGACAAGCAATTGATACAGAAAATTGGTACTGAGAAGTAGGACTGTTGAGATGATGAACCTGACCATGTGGTTCTTAGGCTCTGGGAACTAGTTTGTAGGAGAAAGTGGAAGAGTTTGGAATTCTGGGCTAGAGAAATACTTCAATATTTAAGCAGAGCTTAATGTGTTGCTCTGGTGAGAATTTGGAAGGCCAAAAGGCTGAGAGAGATTGCATACACAGGAGGCAGAGCTCATGAGGTTTCTGAATAAGTAAGGACTCCATTGGGAACTGAGCCAGAGGTCATCTATTATATTCTGGCAAACAATCTGGCTGCCTTCTGCCTGTGTCTTGAGAACTTGAGTGTGGTTGAATTTGAAAGTCAGGAACTAATATGTTTGGTGGAGGAAATTCCAAGGTATGATAGTGTTCATACTGCTGCATAATTACTGTTCATCACTTTCTAGGAGGGAAAGAAAAATATAAATGTACAATTTGTCAAAGAGCAAGAGCAAGTTTAAAGTTATATTCAAGATGAGTACTGAGGAAAAAAACTGTAATTATTAAAGAGAAGCAATTCATGATTACACTGAAAAAAGTTTCACTTATCATAATAGAGACAATGTGAAAGGTGCCTGAGGTAAACCTGAACCCATCAAAGGCTCCAACTTATAAAAATGCAAACTCATTTGCAAGGATTGAGCCCAATCTGAGAGCACAAGTGAAGCCATCTCCTGCTTAAGAACAACTGCCTAAAAATTAATTGTGCAGATTCTGCCCTTAGAGCTTAGAAAGGCCACAAAGTCATGATCAAAGGAGCCCAGGCACCACCAAGAGCTGGCAGCAGAGCTTGGAAGAGTCATCCATGAAATACTAGTTTTGAAGACATGAAAGATGCAATATTGAGGGATGTGGTGGTTTGAATGAGAATGGCCCCCATAGGCTCATATATTTGAATGCTCTCTTCCAAGTTGGTAGAACTGTTTGGGAAGGATCAGGAAGTGTGTCCTTGCTGGAGGAGGTGTGTCACTTGGTATAGACTTTAAGGTTTCAAAAGCCCAAGTCATTCCCAGGTAGCTTTCTTTGGCTTCTACTTGCCACAAAGGATGTAAGCTCTCAGCTACTGTTCCAGTGCCTTGCCTGCCTGTCTGCTGCTGTGCTCCCTGACATAATGAGCATGGATAATAACCCTCTAAACTATAAGCCCCAAATTAAATATTTTTCTTTTATAAGTTGTCTTGGTCACGGTGTTTTGTCACAGTAATAAAAAAGTAACTAAGAGAAGGAGTTCACAGAATTTTGTTTCATAGCTCCAGGGAGACACTGAGTCCAGACAATGTGAGGCAGACTCAGATACAATGTGTGGAGACCCTGGTGTTTCATTGTATGAAGCCGTGAAGATGAAGCCTGAGTTTCAACAGGGTATTGAACATTTGAGGACTGGGATATAGCACCATGGGATGCCAACTGAGGTAAGCTACATGTATAGCATGGAGCCCATGACAAGAGAAAGAATGTATCTGCTACAGTCAGCAGAACTTGAGGGGAGAATCCTACCCAAGGCCCTTGGAGTCCAGATAATTCCATCCAGATGGAAAAACAGCTGAAGAACTTGATATTTGCTCTGCTGGGATTCAGTCTTACTTGGGCAGAGTTTCCCTTGTTGTGCTCCATTTCTCCCTTTTGGGATAGGAATGTTATTCAGTGCCACCATGAATCAGAAATTTGCAATTTGCTTTTGTTTTTCAGGAGCTTATAGTTAAGAGACTGTCTTGAGTCTTAAATGAAACTTGGACTTTCAACTTTTAAACAGTGTTTAAACTATTTTAAAAACTATGGGTGTTTTTTATAGTACTAAACATATTTTACATTATGACATGGTCATGAGCCTATAGGGACAAGGAATAAAAGGCAAAGGCTTAAAAGTGAGTGTTTGCATGTCAAGTTGACAAGGGTGGAGTTGTGTCAGCTTCATGGGATTTAGAATCACCATGGAAACAAACTTCTGGACACGTCTGTGAAGTAAGTTTCTAGATTAGACTAATTAAAGTGGGAAATTTAATCCTGAAGGGATAACCCCATTCTGGGGGCTGGGGTCCTGGACAGGATGTAAAGTAGAAAGGAAGCTGAGAAGTGGTACTTAACCACTCTCACTTCTAGATGACAGACAGATGTATGGCTGCCTCAAACTCCTACTGGAATGACTTCCCTGCTGTGAGGTATGGGGCAGAGGGGCTGAAACTGAGCCAAGGTGAACCCTTGCTTCCTGAAGTTGCTTCTGCCAGGTATTTTGTTCCAGCAATGAGAAATGGGACTGATACAGAACTCCTCAGAATCAGTAATACTCCATCAAAAAAAAAAAAGAAAGAAAGAAAGAAAGAAAGAAAGAAAGAAAGAAAGAAAGAAAGAAAACAAAATAAGGCCATAAGTAGGCAATTTGCTTTACCCAGAAAATAATTTATAAAACAATATGCACTTCACATTAATAATGAAAGAGCCTGACGGTGGTGGCGCGCGCCTTTAATCCCAGCACTCGGGAGGCAGAGCCAGGCGGATCTCTGTGAGTTCGAGGCCAGCCTGGGCTACCAAGTGAGTCCCAGGAAAGGCTCAAAGCTACACAGAGAAACCCTGTCTCAAAAAACCAAAAAAAAAAAAAAAGAAAGAAATATCGATTAAATATACTGGTAAGATACCATATTTCCTGTGTCAAAATAGGGACAACACTGAAAGAGATAATATTTAGTTGGAGAAAGATTGGTAAAGTGGTACTTTCATGTATTGGTTATGAGATTACAAACTTGTTTAATCTTTCTGGAGACACAATGGTAATAGAAATGAAAAGTCTTAATGTAATTGTTGTCTTCTGACACTAAGATTTTAATTTCTATGAATTTGAACTGCACAAAATATTTTTTGCAAATGTTCTTCATTAAAATGTTAAAACATTACTATCAAAAATGAAAAAATACCAAAATATCAAATATAAGAAAATGTTTTTGCCATGTTTTTTTACAATGAATAATAAATAAGATTAGCCCTGAAAAGTTATTAGTTTGTTAGATTATTACACTGAGTAGTTTTTATGTCAACTTGACACAGAGTATTTAGGAAGAGAGAACCTCAAATGAGAAAACACCCCTTGAAGATGGATATGTGGTCAAGCCTTTGGTGTATTTTCATAATTGATGGATGATTGATGTGACTGGGCCCATCCTGGAGGGTGGTCTGGGTGGTATAAGGAAGCAGGCTGATCAAGCCCAGAAGAGTAAGCCAGTACATGGCCTCTGGATTAGTTCCTGCCTCTAGCTTCCTGCCCTAATTGAGTGCCTATCCTGACTTCCTTCAGTGATGGAGTGCTACCTGGTAATGTAAGATGAAATAAACCCTTCCTCCTCAAGTTGCTTTTGTCTGTGGTGTTTTATCATATCAGTAGAAACCATAACTCAGACAATTACTGTCTAGGTGGCATTTGTGGTTCCCTCTCCCCCAGAGGAAAGCACTGCTGGGAATGCTCCCCCAGGTCTGGATGTGTTTCTTCTACTAGAAGGTAATCCTATGGTTTTCCATGGTCCTCAGGACACATATACCTGGCCACTATCACTCTCAGTCAATGAAGGCTAATGGCTAACAAATAGCTTGTTCATGTTCATATTAACAAGATTGCTTTCTCAAACTTATTCTAGAAAAAGAACTCCAGGAAGTGAGGCTTTCCACTGGAGTCCACAGAGACCCTAAACATGGGCCTCTCAGCCGGAGTCCCTGAGCAATGGTGACAAGTACCCCATGCCCCTGTTCTCTGTTTGCTGACCCAAAGTTTTCTCTTTCTCCAATTAAGGGGTTCTCTCTCTCTCTGTCTCTCTCTGTCTCTCTGTCTCTCTCTGTCTCTCTCTCTGTCTCTGTCTCTCTCTGTCTCTGTCTGTCCTCTCTCTCTGTCTCTGTCTCTCTGTGTCTCTGTCTCCATCTGTCTGTTCTCTCTCTCTCTCTCTCTCTCTCTCTCTCTCTCTCTCTCTCTCTCTCTCTCTCTCTCTCTGTCTCTCTCTCTCTCTGTCTCTGTCTGTCCTCTCTGTCTCTCTTTCTGTCTCTGTCTGTCTGTCTGTTCTCTCTCTCTCTCTCTCTCTCTCTCTCTCTCTCTCTCTCTCTCTCTCTCTCTCTCTCTCTCTCTCTCCCTCTTCCAGAGCTCAACATCGTTTATCTTCTTCAATGTTTCTGGCCAACAAGATGTGGGATTCCTCCTGCTTCCATCTCCCCAGCCCAGAGTTTACATGAGTGTGGGAGCTCTGAACCTAGTTCTGCTGGATTGTAGGACAAGCTCTTTTCAGATTGACCAATCTCCCCAGCCCCTAAAGTCAAATTGCTTAACCCACACAATCGAACCTTGTAGTCTTTGTCCTTAAACCTGATTAAATAAGGGAAGGAGTGGGTACCAGAATAGTCCCATTTCTTAACAATAAAAAAATCACCGTTATTTTAATGGTATAGAAAATGTTCATAATATTATGGAAAATACAAGGCGCCCTGAACTCTAAAATTTTGTATTTGTCATGAAATAAAAATTTCAAAACATGAAAGTGCATGCACCTTTTCCCACATGACAGCTTGAAAGGCATAAGGTGAAACATTAGGCCAAAAGGCACTGGTAGAGTGTTAATGGGGAATATTATAATTCATCAGCAGAGTACTAAACATCACAGTCATTTTCTAAATCAACTAAAAATAAGCACTTAATTATAACTAGAATTTCTAAGTGAGTTTTCTTATTAAAATATAATTAAAGCAATTAAGGTTGGCTTTTCTTTTAAGGTATGCAACACAAAAATGTTCAAGATAAAAGTAGGGTCTTGTTTATCCCTCTAGCTCAATGGATTTTAAAAGTACATTCTCTTTCTTAACTGTAAAAGCCAGCCAAAAATTAAAACACTCCAACAATTTCTCATTGTTCCTCTTGAACTTTCTCAGAGAATCCAAAGGTATTAACAGTTAAGATTGGGCAGCATACAAAGGGAGACTGGGTATGTCGAGGTTGGGTTGAGTATTAAGTTGGATATTGTGACCGTGTGTGTGACAAGCCTAAGGAAAACCTACTGCAGAGATGCGTCCTTGGCATTCTCAAGTCTGCTGTGGGCTCACCACTCTTCTGATTCTGGAAGAGCACCACTAGATGTGGAGAAAGTGGCCCCAGCATTTGACTAGGAGTCTTGTAACTCACTGACTGGAGCAGGGGAAAGACATTTTGAATGCCACTCTGTTCACACCTCACAGGGTAAACACCATTGAGTCTTTCTGAGCACAGGCCACACCATATTTTTCTCTAAGAAAATAAGATTGTCTATTGTGGAGGCATCTTTGTGGATTTCTGGGGACCTCTCTAGCACTTTGCTTCTTCCTATTCCCATGGGGTATTCATTGATCATGGTCTCTTTTTCCTTGTTCTCCCTCTCTGTTCTTGATCCAGCTGGGATCTCCTGCTCCCCTAAGCTCTCTTTCCCTTGACCCTTCCCTTTCATTAACCCCCCTCACGTCCAGTTTGC
Organism: Peromyscus eremicus; assembly: GCF_949786415.1. Classification (NCBI taxonomy): domain Eukaryota; kingdom Metazoa; phylum Chordata; class Mammalia; order Rodentia; family Cricetidae; genus Peromyscus; species Peromyscus eremicus. Next base: position 35,732,947 of record NC_081418.1, read on the forward strand.
TCATGTAAATCTCATCCATTTCTCTGTCATTGGGCAATCCCTGTGTCTTTCTTAGGGTCCTATTTTCTAGGTAGCCTCCCTGGAGTTATGAGTAGCAGTCTAGTCATCCTTTGTTTTACATCTAGTATCCTCCTAAGAGTGAGTACATACCACGTTTGTCTTTCTGAGTCTAGGTTACCTCACTCAGGATGATTTTTTTCTAGATCCATCCATTTGCCTACAAACCTCATGATGTCATTTTCTCTGCTGAGTAGTACTGGCAATGGTCGAGAGAAAGCCCGAACTGATAGGATGGCCAAACTGTCGTGCTAGAAATCTCATCCAATGACTGATGGAAGCAGATGCAGAGATCCACGGCCAGGTCCCAGGTGGAGCTCCAGGAATCCAATCAGCGAGAAAGAGGAGGGATTGTATGAGCAAGAATTGTTGAGACCAAGATTGGAAAAAGCACAGGGACAAATAGCCAAACTAGTGGAAACACATGAACTATGAACCAATAGCTGAGGAGCCCCCAACTGGATCAGGTCCTCTGGATAAGTGAGATAGTTGATTAGCTTGAACTGTTTTGGAGGCACCCAGGCAGTGGGACCTGGACCTGTCCTTAGTGCATGAGCTGGCTGTTTGGAACCTTGGGCCTATGCAGGGACACTTTGCTCAGCCTGGGAGGAGGGGACTGGACCTGCCTGGACTGAATCTATCAGGCTGAGCTGAATCCCCAGGGGAGTCCTTGCCCTGGAGAAGATGGGAATGGGGAGTGGGCTGGGAGGAGGGGGGGCGGGAGGAGGGAGGACAGGGGAATCTGGCTGATATGTAAAATTAAATCAAATTATCAAATTAAAAAAATAATTAATAAAAATAACAACAACAAAAGAAAGAAAGGAAGGAAGGAAGGAAGGAAGGAAGGAAGGAAGAGAAAGAAAGAAAGAAAATAGGATTGCCCAGTGGCAAATATTCATCAAGTTTGGGTTTTGTCCTGATAGTCTTAAAAGGTTACATTTAACTATGAGAAGGGTGAAGTCATACATATTTCTATGGTATTATTTGTTTTAAAATTAAGAGGTTATGTGAATGTTTACCAAGGAAGAGATGTCTGTATGTACTACCAACTCACATATACACATTAAATATGTAAAACTCTGTGAGACTGCCTATGGTTCAGTCTCATAGAAAGTCAGTTTTAAAGTGTAATGACTTAGGAAACTTTTTAAAAGGCCAATTCTAATCATTCCCTGTATTTCTTGAAGGTTGTATAAGGCTAACAGATAATCAGCAACAACTTTTCTCACTAGCATTGTTTTTTCTTCAGTTCACTTTTACTCTACAGATACTCTGAGCCTCACAATATGTCGTACTTTAAAAATAAAGATTATATTTACTATATTATATATTGTAATAGCTATAAATTGCTGACTATAAATGAATTATTATATATTGTTGAGATACCATTGTATATCTGTGTGGTATAAATTAGGATAATTTCATACATTTATATAATATGTAATAATTAAATTAGGGTAATGAGCATTTCTATCTGTTCAAACACTAATCAGTTTTATGTGTTGGAAGTACATGGTAGTTGTAGTTAATAAATAATAATATCAAATTTTTGTGGAATATTATTTTAATATGTGTTACATTTGTTTATGCTGTGGAACATTTGTTTTAAGATGTTTTGCATTCTTTTATGTTGCAGTTGTTTAGCTCTGTGAGGCTGTGTTACTTTGCCTGTCTAAAATACCTGATTGGTCTAATAAAGAGCTGGATGGTCAATAGCAAGGTAGGAGAAAGGATAGGAGGAACTGGCAGGCAGAGAGAACAAATAGGAGGAGAAAAAAAGAATTGGGAAGCACAGAGATCAAGGAACAAGAAAAGAAGGGGCCAGCCACCCAGCCACCCAGCCACCTAGCCAGACATGGAATAGAAGAAAAGAAAAGATATGCAGAAATAGAGAAAGGTAAAATCCCAGATGCAAAAGGTAGATGGGATAATTTAAGAAAGGCTAGCTAGAAATAAGCCAATCTAAAGCTAGACATTTATAAGAAAGAGTAAGCCTCTGTGTGTGAGTTATTTGGGAGCTAGATGGCAGGCCCCCCAAAGAGCCAGAGTAAAGAGTAAAAACAACCAACTACATCAAATTTTTGAACTTTTCCTCAGTTCTCACTGTGGTGGTTTAAATAGAAATGCCCCCCATAGACTCATGTGCTTGAATGCTTGATCCATAGGGAGTGGCACTATTAGGAGATATGGCCTTGTTTGAAAAAGTGTGTCCTCTTCCTCCAATGGGGGCCAGGCCTGAGGTCTTATGTGCTCTAGCTACACCCAGTGTGGCATAGTGTGTCTCCTTCTGGTGCCTGAGGATCATGATGTAGAACTCTCAGCTCCTTCTCTAGCATCGTGTCTGCCTGCACACTGCCATCTGTCCCACCATGCTGATAATAGACTAAATCTCAGAACTGTAAGCCAGCCCCCATGAAATGTTTTCCTTTATAAGGATTGCTGTGGCCATATTGTCTCTTCATAGCAATAAAATCTCGACTAAGACACCCACCCAGGGCTTCCTTTTCCTTCCCCTCTCATCCCCACTCTCCTCTTTCCTGTTTACCATGTAGAGATGTATGTTCTCAACGACATTCTCTTCCTGCCTCTTTGATTCATTTACATATAATAAATGTTGCATATCATGAAGAGAACAAAGAGAAGCAAATGAAATTTTTATATCAGTGCAACTCTGGGTAATGGAATAGCAATTTGTTTTAATTTTTAAACTTTTTTAAATTTTCAGAATTTTCTAAAGTGAGTATGCATAATTTAAATTTTACTTTTTAAAAAAATTTAAGATTGAAAATAATCATAGCGCAAAACTGAAAAGAAACAAGATATATAATGAAAAGGTAAATTGCCAAAGCCTTAATTTTAAATTTTCTTCTCAGAAGCAATCTGTTAATTCCTGAATAACTTATGATAGAATTATAGTCTTGGCCGGGCGGTGGTGGTGCACGCCTTTAATCCCAGCACTTGGGAGGCAGAACCAGGCGGATCTCTGTGAGTTCGAGGCCAGCCTGGACTACCAAGTGAGTTCCAGGAAAGGTGCAAAGCTACACAGAGAAACCCTGTCTCGAAAAACCAAAAAAAAAAAAAAAAAAGAATTATAGTCTTAATTTTTTTTCAGATACTTGAAAATAATTCAACTAGATTTTTAGATTTAAATGGTCTTAGAGCTCATTATTTATTTTCTGACACCTTTAAATTTTATGACATTATTAGATTATATTATACACATTATTAGGTTTATAGGAGTTTATTTTCTGTTCTGGTTACTAAACTCATGTCTCTACAAATGTCAGGTAGTGCTTGACCACTGTGCAATGTCTCCAACCCTGTGACGAGTTTTCTTATCCAGAGAGTCATTTCCTCTTATGGCTTTCCTTACTTTCCTCAGAATTAAAAAACAAAAACAAAAACAAATGAACATCTTAATTTACCCCAACAATTGTAAACAAACAAACAAACAAACAAACAAAAAAACTTATCTAATTTTAAAAATTACTGAGCATAGTTTTTATGGAAAAAAAATTATGTTGATTCAGAAATATGAGTCATGTTGTCCTTGATTGAAAAGCGCTGTTGTGTCCATCTAGGACTGCTTTTATGCACTGCAGGAGTATCTCAGGGTGATTTATTCTTCCAGTACAGACATCCTGTCAGTTATTACTGGTAGTGCAGAGCTCCATTGCTATTATTATATAGATGACCTTCTGCATTACATTTTCTGTTACTTACTTGTAACATGTATATGCATCTGCATATTTTTTACTCAGTGGATGTACTTGGTTCCCTTATCATGTGTTAGAGTTTTAGTTAATGTGGGAGCCCGTTCTCGGGTTCCTCGTGGCTTTACCCATCAGGTTCTCATAGAGGATGATTAGACCACGGGCCTGAGTGCAGGTGTCTGAGATGGTCTACACTTGGCTGTGCTGGGGGAGGAGGTCTTTTGCTCCACCCCTTGGCGTCTCTATAAAAACCCTGGGGCAGAGACAATCGGGGCCCGTTGGAATAGGTTCCAGGCCCTCTCGAGGCTATCCTTTATTTTCTATCTGTTTATCTCCATGATATTCTCCGCAATAAATCCTTCTATCTAATATTTCCTGCTGCTCGCACTCAAGAAAACTCTGGGGAACTGTGGGGGTGGTTGGGTAAACGCCCCACAAGTTAATATACAGAATTACATTGGAAGCATCCACAAAAAATAATGCTTCACTTCTTTCTAGTTTTCCATAACTCTCATTTATATATTGAAAAAATTTTGGTCAAATTTACTTGTGTAAACTATTTGTGTTTGGGGGATTACTAATTTATTTTCTATCTTTTAAATTAAAAATTATTATCTATTCTTTGAGAGTGTTGTACATGTATGCATGTATATTTTGATCATATCTACCATTCACTAACCTCTTCAATCTATCTCATACCTGTCATGTCTTCCTACCAACTTAATGTTTTCTTTTTTATTAATTGTCTATGGAGATTAATCTATGTGGTCTTTCTAGTGTTAGTAATGTAAAATTTTTCAGAAAAAGACTCTCTTTTTTAACTACATCTCCAAAGAATAGTAGCTTGATTATTCATTAAATATTTTCTCTGAATTGGTTGATAATTTTCTCAATTTTATTTAAAAACAGGTATCTTAGTAATTTTTCTGTTTCTATGATAAGACACCATGACTTACAAAAGAAAATGTTTAATTTGGGGCTAATGGTTCCAGAACATTAGAGACCATGAATCATGGTGCGGAGCATGGCAGCAGGCAAGCAGTCATGGTACTGAAGCATTAGCTGAGAGCTTACATCTTGATCCATAAACAGGAAGTAGAAAAAGATAACTGGGAATGGCATGAGCTTTTGAATCCTCAAAGGCCACTGCTGGGGATGTCTTTCTGTATGCTATGAATGTGTTGCTCTGATTGATCGGTAAATAAAATGCTGATTGGCCAGTAGCCAGGCAGGAAGTATAGTACAGGAGAGATAAGCAAAGAGGAGAATTCTGGGAAGTGGAAGGCTGAGTCAGGAGTCACTAGCCAGACACAGAGGAAGCAAGATGTGAAGGCAGAACTGAGAAAAGGTACCAAGCCACATGGCTAAACATAAATAAGAATTATAGGTTAGTTTAAATGTAAGAGCTAGTCTGTGGTAGGCCTGAGCTAATGGCTGAGCAGTTTTAATTAATATAAGCCTCTGTGTGCTTATTTGGGTCCAAGTGGCTGCAGGACTGGCTGGTGAGAGAGATTTGTCCTGACCACGGGCCAGGTGGGACACAGGAAAACTTTGGCTACAGCCCATCTTCAGTGACATGCCTCCTCTAACAAGGCCATACCTCCTAATCCTTCCAAAATAGTTCTACCAACTGGGAAGCTAGCATTCTTAGATATGATCCTATGGGGGTCAGTCTCATTCAAACCACCACAACAGGTGTGCTCTATATTGATGCTATTCCTGCTTGTAATTATACTTATTTATATCACTGATTTCCTTTGTAAACCTTAACCAGACCCAGGATTCTGCCTTTTTAGCACTTTATAGTTGTCATTTTTCTCTATGTATGTGGAGTTTTAGTCTGCTTTTCTCTTTGTAACTAAGAATTGTTAGAAATATTAACAATTGGATCATTTAGGGGCACTCTTTCCTTTTTGGCTTTGATATTAATTTCTAGCATTGCGATACTGTGTAGTGGAATAGTATATTTGCTATTTGTTTTTGAAATTTACAGTTTTATGGCTGCTTAATACGTAATCGTGTATTTTCTTTGAGGAATATGTGAAAGTGGTGTGTATGTGAATGCATACGTATCTGTGCATGTACTTGTATGTGCACATGTGTTGGATTCAGAGGTTGATACTGGGTATCTTTCTTGATCCCTCTCTATTTTATATATTAAGTTAGGGTCCCTCCTTTGAGGTCAGAGCTTGCTGATAGGCTAATCTAGCTAGCTAGCTGGTCTGAATATCTGTGTCTGCTTCCAAAGAACTAGAAGTACAAGTATACTGTCACACCTTCTGTTTTTATGTGGGTCTTAGGGATCCGGACTCCAGTCCTTATGCTTGTATGGCAAGCACCTTACTCAGTAAGCAATCTCCCCTGACCCTGCAATCACTTTTTATAAAGGATGCAAGAACTTGAAAAGACTTTGTTTGTTTTCTGAGTACAGACATAGACATAAAGCAAACAGCTCTATTTTGTATTATTTAGTCACTCTAAGCTTTTAGTAACCACTTCATCTACTTAACATTACATCAGTGAATGACAGGTTACTACAAAAAGACTTTTTTCTTCTTTTTAACTTTAACCTTTATTATTTACTTAAACTTAAATGTTTGTTTCTCTTGATGTTAGCACATAATTATGTTTTGTTTAATGTCCAAATTGAGAAAACTTTCCTTTTAGTATTATTTATTTATATTTGTTAAATCAGTTAATACAGTTGACTTTATTTCTGACATATTTTTGCTCAATTATTATATTTTAATATTTCTCTTGCTTTTAATTTTTGGTTATATGGCTGTGCATTTTGTAAATGCATTTTATAAATGATAATTTGCAAAGTTCACAATATATAAAGTTATTGTAGTAGTTCCTTTTGTAATGACTTTATGAATTATTTATTTGTATATGTGTGTGTAGTTTTATTCTTATTCTATTAGATCTAGATCTGCATTGGCTATGATCTTGTTTCTTTTTTTTTTTTTTTTTTTTTGGTTTTTCGAGACAGGGTTTCTCTGTGTAGCTTTGCGCCTTTTCCTGGAATTCACTTGGTAGCCCAGGCTGGCCTCGAACTCTCAGAGATCTGCCTGGCTCTGCCTCCCGAGTGCTGGGATTAAAGGCGTGCGCCACCACCGGCAGGCTGATCTTGTTTCTTTATAGTCAGGGATTAACACACACACACCACTGTTCACGCATTATTCTCAGGATTGTCTTTTTGAGATGGATACTTTTAGGAATTCAATACTCTCTTTCAACAACTTTCTTTTTACATGAAATTTACAATTTTTGTTGGAATATACCCCACTGTTGAGAGTTTTGTGTTTATTTCCCTATAAGTCTTGGTAGATTTTTATTCTGTAGTTTTAGATTTCTCTAATTTTAGGAAAAAATTTGTCTTTTTTATTGTTTTTGAAAAATTCCCACGTAGGTACAATGTTATGTGATTATATTCACCTTTTCTTACTCTTCAGTGTCTCCCTTCCTTTCTCTGAACCCCTTCTTTTCTACATGGTCCCCCATGATGTCTCCTCCCCCAGCAACTATTAACTGTCATTATCTCTTTCTCTATCCATGAAAGACTAGAAGGCTCAGTTTGGCACAGGATTCCATAGCTGCTGTGTCTTCATGGTTTCAACAACAAAGCCATATCCAATGGCAGCATCTCATGACACTCTTCCTCATTCTCCAGCTCTTAAATTATTTCTGACCTCTCCACTGTGAGGTGCCTGGAGGCTTACAGGCAGGGTGATAATGATGTCTTATTACAAGCTATGTACTCACCAGTCACTTATTTCAGATCTTTCAGAATTATTTGTCTTTGCACTAATAGTCAACCTCTGTGAAAAGAAACTCTGCCTCAGACTGAAGCCACATTGGTCAGTGGGTATAATTGTAAATATTTAGAAGACAGTTTGACAACACTTCATTTAGGCAAAGAGTTCATTTAGGGAAACAAAGATAGTATATTCCACTTGGACTCATACTCCCCTATCCATAGGTTTTTGATCAGGTCAAGTGTTTAATAAGGTATACATTCTCTCCCTGTGCAGTGGTCCTCAAATCCAATCACAAAGCAATGGTTATCCTCAAAATAGTTCTACCACTAATGCACACATGGGCATATATTGACTAGTGGTTTGGTGTTATAGTACATAGGTTCTATACCTGGGTGAGACCTTGATGCCTTTTCTCCCTCTGCAGCCGACACAGCACGTTCTGGTAATAGTTAAGGTAACCAACAAAAAGAGATTTTCCTACTCAGTCCCATCTTGATTTCTCTGTGTCCAGGACAGTTTTCTTACATTAAATTTTGAATGCTTTTTCTGTGACTCTTCTATATCTTCCCAAGGAAGCACCAGTAGTATGTAACAGTAGTATGCACCAGTAATATATAGGTTGGAACTCCATTCACTTCTGTTATGCTACTCCTATTCCCTTTTCATTTGTTTTGAAGTATAACATAAACCCACAGAAGGAAAATAAAAACTATAAATGCAGTATGCTCAGTAAGTTAGAACTGAACATATAGACCATCTGTTTCAAGAGACAGACAACTACTAACACCCCCAAATCTTCCTACTTGTCCAAAAGTAGCTCCTATCCTAATTTAAATCTTTTTATCTTTTTAATTTCATTTTGCTCCCTTAACTCAAATCTGGTTGGCATATTTCTTAGTTTGAATGCAGGATTTTTTAATTTTTTTTTTCTTCTTAGCTGCTTCTATCATAAATGTGATCATTTAATTGTCTCTTTTCACATTCAGGCTTACTTTCATCTTACTCTATGATTTTTTTCTTATCTTTTCATTGCATTTTTAGTCTTCATTTTAAAATGGTATCATGTAGCTTGGTGTGGCCTCAAACTTGCTGTGCACTCAAAGCTAGCCTTGAACTCTTAATCCTCTGCCTCTATTTCCCTAGTGCTAGGATTATGGGTGTAACCACCTTGGATGTTTATCCAATAGAGCATGTTTTTGTGATTTAATTTAAGGTTTTGGATATATGATTATGATCATAATCATTTGTATTGAAACCTTTGCTATAATGTACTCTTTACCAGCATTAACTTTATTTTGATTTTTTTGTGTTTCTTATATGTTTGATATTGGTGTCTATGAATGGTCTTTCATTGTTGATTACTCTGGATTCTACCTGGATTTTCTATTTATAGAAAGATGCATGTGTGAGAGAAGCAGGCATAATGCTCTGGGCTTTCAAGTTCTATTACTTTCTGCATGAGCTTGTTTGAACTTAGATTTTAAGTTGAAAGTGATAAGATATTTAGGGGTATTTATTAGGGAGTCTCCTGATGGTAGCTAGTAAGCTCCAGTTTCATTGTCTTATATATTGATTTTGAAATACACTGCATTCTGAACTCCATAAGCCTTTGTAGACACCTGTGTGGTATTTCTTGATCTTCAGTCTTACCTTAGCTGAATTTTTATTACATTTTTGAATCTTTTGTTTATATATATATATATATATATTTATATATGTTTATATATAAACACACACATACATATGTATATATATGTGGGGGTGCGTGCACGTGCATGTGTAGGTCAGAGGTAGACATCCAATGTCTGCCTCTATAGTTCTTCACCTTATTTATTGATACAAAGTCTCTCATTGGTTACACTGGCTGCTAGCAAGAATGAGGGACCTTCAAGTCTCTGTCCCTACCACACTCCAAAGAGCTAAAGTTACAGGTATATGCTGCCACACAAGCTTTTACATGGTTGCTGGTGATCCGAGCTCAGGACCTCATACTTGTGCAATAAGAATAAGAATTTTACGACTAAGCTCCCTCTCATCCTCGTAACCATACATGTTTGAAGAGTCATATAACTGTATTCTAATTTCACCAAATACAGAGAGATTTTTTTTCACTTTGTCATTCTCCCTGATGTTTTGTGATAATTTAGTATCTTCTAAAAATATGAAATTGCTTTTGTTTTCCTTTCAATAAAATAGACATAATATTAACATTATATGTTATCATAATTTACATGTCTAAACTTTAATTTTTATATTTTAAAGTTTTTATTGCGTATATTCTTTGTACATGGTATTGTTTTATATACACATATTTTATACAAGTATTTATTGTATGCTGAGAATATTCTCACTGCCATTGCTCTCTCTCCTGTTCCTCCACTCCCATTATTCCCCATTATTCTCCTACAGTTTCACTTCTCCTTGCATGTCATATACATTCATGATTTCTTTGATATTTATAAAAATCCAGGTGATACAATGAGAGAAAAAAATGTGTAATATTCTTTTAGCTATTATTTTAATGTGCTTAATATAACTATTTTCCACCTAGAACTACTTTTGTGCCAATGACATTACTTCATCTTTCTTTAGGGCTGAAAACAATTCCATTATGTAAATATGCATTTTCTTTACCCAATCCTCTGTTTTTGGACACCAAGGTTGGTTCTGTAACTTAGCTACTGTGGAAGTAAGGGTGATTTATATCTAGTTCCTCCGTCTTTGGTTATTTGCTTCTTGGAAAGATAGGCAGTGGGTTTTCAGAATGCTGTTGCTGGCTGCTTTTTAATTAAAAAGATCATTAAGTTACATCTGACTGTATCACGATCAAGATTCCTTTTCTGAATAGCTACAACAAAGATAACATTCTAGGTCATCAGCAAAGGACAGTTTGCAGTTCCTCTTCCTTTTCCTCTAACCCTTCAATAGTACTGGCTGGTGCATCTTTTCTTGATTCCCTTTTCTGAAACTTTGGTGAGGTGGTGGTTTGAATAAGAGATGTTCCTTATAGTCTCAGGCATTTGAATACTTGGTCCCCAGTTGGTGAGGTGTTTGGGAAGGTTTGGGAGGTGTTGTCTTGCTGGAGGGAGTATGTCATTGGAAGCTTGCTTTGACAGCATTAATGCCATACTCCCAAGTGACTCTCTGCTTTGTGCTTGGGGTAAATATGTTAGTTCTCAGCATCTTGCTCTAGCCACCATGACTTCCTGCTGCCACTGCCCTGCCGCTATGGAGTCTCTGGGTATAAAAGGAAATCTCAAACTAGAAGTAACTTGACATGTATCTTAGGAGGTTTGGAACTATAAGTCTATTGTACACCAGCCATGTGTTCAGGTGTTCATAATTTCATGAGTACATTTATCTGTTATCTGCTCATATAATGCATTAGAATAATTTGTTTTTAAAGTCAGAATAAATTCTTTCTTCTGTAAGTTGCTTTGTTCCTGAAGTTTTCAGCAGTAGAAAAGTGACAAGTTAAAAATGGACACAAATGTTACTATTTTGGGAGTTGCCAAATTGCAGCCCAGGAGGGAATCCAGTTGATTGCTGGAATTTTGTAACATTTCAGTAGAATACAACTATTTTTATTATTAGACATTGTCAATGGCTGCTTTTGTATCATAGCACTAGATTCTAGTCTCTAGACTTATAGTTCAGGAAGGCTACAATAAGTAGCATTTAGCCTTCTCCAGAAAAAGATGTATGACACTCTACTACTTCAGTGTTCATTTAAACCATGTGGAAAACTTAAAAATTATGGCATCTTGGGCTCTACTTGAGTTACTAATTCCAGAAAAATCTATGAAAACTGGAATTATCATTTTTAAACACTAAATAACATGCCTCAAATAATCTTGAGGTAAGGTAAACACTACGAATACTACCTCAAATGAATCAGTAAAATAAAAAGGAAAGATTAGACTATTCAAAGAGATGGTTTTGGTATTTTTTTTTATCATCTTTTCTTCAATTAAAACCAAACCTCTATGTCTTTTCTTTCTCTCAAAACAATGTTCTCATTTAAAAAATATATATCTAAAGAAAGTACACATCCACTGAAGTATAAAAGGAAATCTCAAACTAGAAGTAACTTGACATGTATCTTAGGAGGTTTGGAACTATAAGTCCATTGTACACCAGCCATGTGTTCAGGTGTTCATAATTTCATGAGTACATTTATCTGTTTCTGTTCATATAATTTCACATGCATTAGAATAATTTGTTTTTTTTTAGAATAATCTGTTTTTAAAGAAAAACTCTTATCCATGAATAATTTTCTTGGGGACACTATTCTAACAAAAGCAACTAAAGCACTTAATTTTATGTCATCTTCTCACTAAAATTTACTCTGTAGTCAATTCAATGTTGGGTTGCTTTTGTTTACGCCTAGAGAAAAGAAATTATAACTTAAGAAGCCACACCCAGAGCTCCTGGTGTTAGTATCTAAGTGTTACGTATCAGAATTATTGTGACTTCATCATCATAAATGATTAGTTAATAAGATGAAAGTTATGTTTGGGAGACTATAAAAAGTCCATTCTAAAACTTTCCCCCAGAAATGATGACCAATAAAATTCTATGAGCTCTGCTTTAAAAAATTAACATTCTCCAAACCAGGAAAATGGTTCAGTGGGTAAAGTTGCTTTCAGAATTAATTACCTAATTGCCTAAGTTCAGACCCCTAGCACCAACACTAAACTTTAGAAGCTGTAGCATACGTCTTGAATCCCAGCCCTGCTCCTGGGAGATGGATGCTGAGACAGGAGGATACCCAGCAGCTCATCAGCTAGCTAGCCTAGAATGCACAGAGCAGCAGAAATAGCAAGGGAGACTATCTTAGTCAGTGTTGTATTACTGTGAAGAGACACCATGACCACAGCAACTCATATATATATATATATATATATATATATATATATATATATATGAAAGCATTTAATGGGGTGGGGGGCTTCCTTATAGTTTCAGAGATTTAGTCCATTTTCATCATGGTGGGAACATGGCTGCATGCAGGCAGCCATGACTCTAGAGAAGTTGCTAAGAGTTCTATATCTGAATCTGTGGGAAGCAGGAAGAAAGCCACTGGGCCTGGCATGGGTTTCTGACACTTCAAAGCCCATCCCTAGTGACACACTTCCTCCAATAAAGGCCATACCTCTTAATCCTTTCAAATATTGCCTCTTCCTCAGCATTCAAATATATGAACCTATGGGGGACATTCTGAATCAAATCACCACAGAGACCCTGATTCAAGAAAGATGGAAGGTAAAAACCAATTCCAGAAGTTGTCCTCTGACTTCCACAGGCATCCTCTAGAATGTGCAGTTATGCTAACATACATAACATACCTATCTATCACATGTACATCATACATGTCACATACACATATATACATATCACACACATGAATTATCCATGTACATATCACATACCAATCACACACATGGACAGACAGAGAGACAGAGACACACACAGACACACACACAGACACACAGACACACATACGCACACACATACACACACACACACATGAATACACTGACACCTCCAAATAGTTAAAAACAAACAAGCCAATCATTATTCTGGGCTGGGGGTGCAGCTCAGGGCAAGAGTGCTTGCTTCACATTAGCCAGCCCTTGGGTTACCATTGTCAGTAAGGCAATACAAACAAACAAACAAACAAACAAATGCACATTGTAAGAAAAATTTCCCTTGTGTTAGTCTTTTGTTTTCTTTAATCAAAAGTCAGATAATTCTTCCAACAAGGGAAGTCTGGGGAGTATTGTGGCCAGGCCAGATGTCACTGTTAGTGGAAAGCATTGTAGGCCTTTTTTCTTGGGCTCTTAAGAATAATAGAAACAAGGTGGGCTTTACTTTTTAGGCCTCTTGTCGTGGATGCTTTTTATTTCTCCTTTGCATGGGTTTTGCCTCTGGTAAGAAAGCAAAGGTATATGGTTTATACTTGCACCATCATGTAAGCTCTTTGTCTGTCTGGTGCTTGCCATCTTTGGCTTAGGTACCCTGCATCCTAAGCGGGCCAGTTCTGTTTGATGCAATTCATCTTTTAACCTTCTCATTATAAAAGAAGTTTCGGCCTGGCATCTCTGAGTCTGTTATTTTATATCTTCCTGCATTTACAACTAATCTGTTGACATTCAATGTCCATAAGAATTTGTCAGTTCTCTATATAATTTGATATATAATAAATTTCCCTCTATACACATACAGACCAAAATTTGACTATTTGTTGGATGTTTGGGGGAGGGTATCTGAAATACATTCAAACTAGGGAAGGAAGTGATTTCATATGGTGCTTCATTATTTTTGTATGTGTATGAGTGTGTGGATTGTGTATGTGTTCACATGTGTGTGGCTGCACACATTTTCATGGGCCTGTACTTGTATAGACCTGCATGTGGAGGCCTGAAGTTAACTGTGTCTTTTTAATTATTCTCCACATTTTTTTATTGAGACAAAGTATTTCATTGAAGTGGGAGCTCATCAATTCCAGCTGGTACACCTAGCCATCTTCTCCCAGAATCCCCTTCTTTTGTCTCTCCAGTGCTGAGATTACAGACAGCAAAATGCCTTTCCAGGTTTTACATTGGTTTTGGAAATCTGAACTCCAGTATTTATGCTTGAATAGCAAATACTTCATTCAATGAGACATTTCCTCTGTCTCCACATGTGTTATAACAAGAATAAGGAAAGGGTATATAATTTGGAAACATTTTCTGTATCATAGTGTTTATTTGTTCAATGGAAAAACTACATATGTGCTTTACATAATTGCAGGAGAAAAAAAGCTTTCTTGATTGGTGGGGCATTGCAAAAGCCATAGTGATTTTTAGCTGGAAGCATCTTCCCTAGGAAGGAACATGAGGACTGGGGTTTAATTTTAGCAAAAGAGGACAGAGTTTGAAGATCTTAAGACTAAGATAGATGTCTTTTGATATTTCCTCTGAGATTAAGATTCTGTGAGTTTTCACACACTCAGAAATTCATATTCTAAAATATCTTGGTCTAATCACTTCCCTCTATTTTTTCCCTCTCTACTGCATGTGCTAGGGCCTTAGCCACGCAGAATTAGAAAATAAAAAACACTCTGATGTAGTGCTTACTCCTAGGATGGAGAATGCTAATAAGTAGGTACTTTTATCTCTCAATGAAAAAGACCTTAGTAAATGAAAAAAAGGTCACAACTTTCCTGAACTCACCACAGAGTCAAGGTCCCAGGGCAACTACAAAGTCTGGCATATAGAAGGGAACAACTTCTTTCAAGGAGAGGAGTGTTGTGAGAATTGACCACTTATGGCAGGGCAAAGTCAAGAGGAAGATGTGTCACCTTGATACAGGAAATGATGCACCCATCTTTATGCACAAATATTGTTTATGTCATCCTTTACTCCTCTGTATAAGATGTCTGACATTTGGCCAGCAATTACAAAACAGTAGAAAAAAATTTAACTTACTCTCATGAGACAAAATTTTCCATATATTGGAATAACTAAGGGAATTATTATAAAATATGCTTTACATTTTGAAATCACTTAGATTGATAGGAGAGTTGCAAAGAAGGGACAAAATCAGCAACATTTGTTTGCCCCTACTGTTCATTGGAATTCATGACTATGCTTGTCACTACTAACAAATTCAACATTGATACATGACTATTAACTAATGCTGATATTTATTTAGATTCCTCTCTCTTTTTCTTAGTGTCTTTTCTCTAGGTTCCTATTCAAGGCGTCATACTACATATAATCAACATGCTTCTGATCCTGTTTCAGTTTGTGATTGTTTTCCAGGCATTCCATAAATTGGAGAACTTGGAAGGGCCAGGTACCTGGTAGAATGTCCTTCAGGTCGGGTTTCTCTGATATTCTTGTTATGGGTAGACTGAAATTCAGGATGAAAATGACAGAGGTAGGGTGTCATTCTTATGTTCTGCTAAGATGGAATACTGCAAAATACAACAGCACCCTGATGAAGCTAAGCCTGGTCACTCTCCTGGGTAATGTTATTAGGATTCTTTCCTGTGGAATTAATATTTTCCTCATTCTTCATACTATACTTTCTAGACCAGTGGTTCTCAACCTTCCTAATGCTGTGACCCGTTAATACAGTTCCTCATGTAGTGGTGACCATAACCACAAAATTATTTTTGTTGATACCTCATCACTGTAATTTTGCTACTGTTATGGACTGTAACATAAGTATCTGATATATAGGATATCTAATATTTGACCCCCAAGGGAGTCATGTCCCCCACCTTGAGAATCTCTGCTCTACAATAGCCACCGAATGCTTTCTCAGCAAAGGAGTAGGGAGTTATGCTTTCCTTCCTGGAAAGGGAATATTTAAATATCTTTTCCTTTGCTTTTTTCCTTGCTTTCTATTACAGTGTAACTAAGATGAGCTAATGTCTTTGTTTGTATCCTCTTAAAACAAGAGAATTTTGAGCAGATTCTCCAAAGGGATTCTACCAAAAGTATATTGTCTGGAGAAAAATGAGTGAAGGATACTGGGAAGAGCAAGGAGACAAAAGCCAGATGAAGACATGGTCTCAGCAGATGACTGTCAGATTCAATGGTTTTCTGCTCTGAGAAGGAATTGTACCACAGTGTTAGCTTCATCCAAAGGGACTGGGCTTTTAAATACCTTGGTGTAATGATCATTGTTTGTAGATAGCAAATGATGTGGGTTGAGAGTAACTTTGCAGTTGAAATCTTTTATTGGAAATTTTCTCAAGAAAGGGGACATCCAAGAGCTGTTAGCAGCTAATACTGACAACAGCTGAGAGATAAATGTACTGATTTGGCAAAATGGTTCAAGGAGGGGATCAAGTCTATTTACTACAGGTCATAATCTCTTCTTCTTCACCATTAAATGTGAACAATGGCAGGGTGGTAGGACAACCTGTACCATCAAGTTTTCCATCATAATACATACTTGTGTCATAGCCTTGAAATTAGTAGTTTAGAAACTTGATTGTAATAAATTCTAAGGCAGCCATATTTGATTGTCTTTGTTTTCTTTATATTTCTCAGGGCTTACAAATTGTTTGAGAATTCCCATGATTTATTTTCATAACCATTTTAGGTAAGTATTATATGCCTGCTATTATTGAACAGTAATGATAGATATGTGAAGCACATGGGTATCTAAATAACAGACAGTAAGTATTTGTATAAGAAGGTGGGAGAAAGATTTCTTTGTCTATATCCCTTTTGTTCTAATCCTGTGACCCTTCTCTGGAGGCCAGAAAGCTAATCAGGACCTTGCCCAGACACATAAAGCAGGAAGTAGCTAAGAGTCTGTGCAATTCAGGCTAAGCCCAATAGAGGTACCCACCAGAGATATAAAAACAGTGAGGGAGTGGTACGACATAGAGACAGTATAAGTGATATTTAATCTCAAGACAGAGGAATTAGATGCTCCTGAACAGGTGTCATGTGAACTCTGCCTTCTGGTCCCTAACATCATGGATGTGTAGTGGCAGGCACAGCTGCTATAGCAACCTCAGGTGTGGTTAATTATTCGTTTTAGATACATGCTTCTGTCTAGTCCACTTACCTAGCATTCCCTGAAACCTAATATGCTATCCAAAGAATGGTTTCAGTTCCTCTTGCACCAAACCAGGGAGGAAGGATTTTATTGCCTGTAAGTAAAAACAGTAACCTTGACAATAAAAGTGTCAGTTTAAACCACTACCAAAATTATTTCCTAAATAATGTTTTAATGGCGTAGACACACTCTGCCACATTTTAAGTTCTGATTCTGAGTTTCAGGAAGAAAATGACCGTCCTATCAACTATCTAGGGTTTTCAGGTTGAGAAATAAATTTGTACTACTGAAAAGGAAGCTGAAGAAAATGACAATGAGATCCATTGCAGGACAGACCTATTGCAGAATGAAAGATACCGGAGGAGTTTCTACTTAAATTCAAGCCATGTGATCTAAAGCTCATGTCATGAAAATGCATTGAGTGTGAAGAGGGCAGAAAATGACACCATATAACAGTCTATCAATGTTTATTAAGCATCAGAACAAGGTACCCCATAGAAGTGGTGAGTGATACTGCTTTTCTGTTTTTTTGTTTGTTTGTTTGATTTTTTGAGATGTTCTCATTATGGAAACAAAGGTGGTCGACCAATCTGTGTGAGTAACAAACATCACTCCCAATATCCTAAGCCTGGGCACAAAGCTCTTACTGTGCCATACTCACATCGTATGTTATCCATCTTGTACTTACTTGTTATAGGATATGGAATTCTCTACTCACAGCTACTTATGTGCCTGGATATAGCCAACACAACACATGATGAAAAGTAACAATCAGCAGTGAGTGAAGCAGTGAACGGGGTAAAAGCTGGGGAAACTGATGTGACCCAAGTTCAACGGGCTATTGCATGGAGCAATTGTCAGGAGGACTAGCCGGCTCAAGTGAGCTGACCAAACGTTCTCCTTCCCTGGGCCCAACAGACCAAACATGGACCTACCTTAAATGTGTGTTACCTTTTTATTTGCTTGTGAAATTTTTATTTTCCCTTTCTCCTCTTAAGACCCACTCCCTCCTTTTTCTATGTAGTATGGACTCTGCTTTGGTATAAATCCTGAATTTGACTGCAGAACCCTTGAACTAACTACGCTTTTTCTGGATAATTCTTAGATTGTTGCATTTAGGGAAGGAGTAGGGAAGAAAGCTGATTTCTTGGTTCACACCAGAAGACCACCTTATTTCCAGCTTCTTGAAGTGAGCCTCATTCAAACCCTCAAGTACTGACAACACTGATCTGCCAACATCCTCAAAATAACTACCTACACAGCCTATCTTTAGCCTTAAGAATGAAAGCCTGTGAAATTTATCTTTCTTCTAATTTTAAACTTAAATCTGAAGAGTCACTTTCCCCTGAAAATATGTAAGTGATTATTCTCAGTCATTTTGACTACCTTGGCTGTAATTCAGTTCCATCTAACATAGTTTTAAAATAGATGCTCATTTACTTATTTATTTTGAAAAAGAATGCAACATTTAAATTAAAATTTAAAGAAAAAAATGAATCCATAAAGAATTTCTACTATCCAATAAATGGGTAGCCTGCCATTTTTATATACATGTTGTTAAAAATATCAACTTAGGGGAAACTTGGCATTGAAATTGTTTATCCAATCATTGTCATTAAATCTAGCCAATTCATACTTAGAATCAATTTTGAAAGTTTTATTAAAATAGAAAAAATGGATTCAAGAATATGTTGCCCTGAGTGTTGGGAACATGGATAATAAACGAGTCCTATGTTCTAGTAGCAGTTCCATGTAGAAAGTCCATGACGTACTTTTCCTGTTTGGAAGCTTTTGTCTTTACTTTTGAGTAACTGAAATGTGTTATACCTTACTGATATAATCTTCTAGAGTCTAGGAGAAAAAGGTCCCTCAGATTCTCTTTCTTAGTATACATTTCTGGAACAGAAGCAGTATTGTAAGATATTTAAAAATGGCTTACAGTTATAATTATATTATGAATATTCTATTGCTAAAAATCATTTTGATATCATCCTCTTGGAAGATATCAGTCCTATCTATCTGTCTATCTATCTATCTATCTATCTATCTATCTATCTATCTATCTATCTATCATCTATCATCTATCTCTAGCTCTCTTTGTCTCCTTTTAAAGCAACAAGACCAATTTTGAAAATAAATTGCCATAATTTACAATATGGAACATATGGAAAAACACATAAAATATAAATATGAACATCAGAACAGAGTGAAATTGGAACCTTAGGTTAAGGGTTTTCTACTATGGGTGGAAAGCTTCTGTTCTGAAGCCTTAGATTTCATGATGCTACCCATTAGGACTCAGATGTAGGGAGCCATGGTGACTATGGTGATAGAAAACTAAGATAATAAGAAAGAGGCCTTTGGCTTAGTTCTTTCTGAGAAATGATATTATCTTTGAATAATTTTAAGTAGGATCCAAATCTAATGCACAGTTCTTGGTACTCAATCTCACAAAAAACTATCAAGATTTTCAATATCTTACCAAATTTTATACTTCTTGTAACAAACTTAATGATTAGGCCAAGCAAAAGAAAGAAAGAAAAAAAACCATCACAATATTCTAACTAAACATTTTCCTATAATCCACCTTTCTCAAACACAGATAATAAGTCTTATGGATCTAGCAAGTGTTTTTGTTTTAAGGTTTTGAAATTAGCAATCTAAACTTATCCAATTAAAAGTTAATTTCATCATCTATTTTTGGTCTGATTAAGAGCTACCTGAGGAGCTGGGCACAGTTTCTCACTTGTCTACCACATCTTTTCGTTCCTTCTTGTTTCTGAAGGATCGTCAAATTGAAGGAAGTGCAAGAAAGTAAAGGGATGTCTTGCTTGGTGGTATTTTCTGGTATCCTCCATAGGGGAGGGGGTTGAAATGTAGGCTATTTCCTGTTCTTTAGGACATGAGAGGCACTTCTGCTTTTACCATTCTTTGGTAAGGAAGAGAGAGGCAGCAATCTTTTAAATACTTCTCTACTGTGGACCTATGAAACACTCAAGTCCCAGCCCAGGGCTTCTCAAAAGAAAAAATGGTCAGAGATATTCTGATCTACCTTAGGTATCATCATCAATATACACAACTTGTTTTTGTGAGAGAACACATGCTTATCTGATCACACTGCCATCTATCTTTGCATTCCCATTAGAGTACAGTAAATTGATACTATGATAAGTCATAATATTATATAATATTTATTTAATTCTAAATTCCCAGATTCAGACTTGTTACTCATCATCTCATTGGCATCATTAAGGAGTAATTTAATTTCTTGTGCACAGAAAACCATTACAAAGGCACAATTTTAAAAAGTAAAATTTTGCAATGTGAGGAAGCTGTCATTGATATCACATTGATGTGTAGTAGAAAGAGGAATTATTTTGAGGAGCAAAAGCCTATGGTAGATTTGGCATTTATGCATGAGCAGGAATAGTGCTAGGCCTAGAAAGGCAATGCCTTTAGAAAGGGAATACTGGATGGGAAAGGTTAATGACAGCAAATATGAGGAGTGCATTTTCTATGCATGGAGACAGCCTATGCAAATATCCTGTGCAAGGATATTGACATTCAGGAAGGAGTGGTGAGATATATCTCATGCAAACTCTAAGGTTTACATTATTGGGAGTTAAGACTTGGCAGGTGTTTCCAAGGCTGGTGATGTAATATCTTGACTATCAGGTTCAGAAAGGTGCATTGGAAACTTCTGTGCTCATACATTCTATCTAGTGGGAATATGGATAAAGGAGAAAGATTTTTGTCTATCAAATAAAATCTGAGTGTGTCTAATTATGAATAGACTCCATGATAGGTGTTATTAGGAATTTTCATCATTGTTTCCAGTCCCCACAGTGTTACAAGGCATTCACCAAGATCATGGGACACTGTATAAAGGGCAGAGGTTTACTTTCAAATTCTTAATAATTTGACATGTATATAGTGTATGCCTCTGCAGGTGCCATCCTACAGTGCTCACAGGGTTTTTCCTACTTCATTTGATGCTACCACTCAGCTTCTGAACAGAGAAACATAACTTTCTTCATTCTAGTATTCATAATACACTCATTGCTAAGCATAGTGAGTCTAACATAAGATACAGTATTGAAGACTGAACAAGAGACACACATTAGCCCTTTGGTAATTAAAACTCTCAGAAGATTTTCCATGTTCTTGGACACATTCTCTCTATAATTTTTCTGCAGTATCTCCCTTTTTATCTTTTCTTTTTTCTGGATTGAAACACTTTGCTCCCTTAAAAAAACACCCCTTCATTCCCTATTTCATTGGTTTTAGGTTGAGAATGAGTCATCAGCGTAGATTTAACTTTCATAGGTCTGTTTTCTAGCAGGGTTGGTTGGGTGATCTTGACTTGTCCTTCCAGCTTAAAATGAGATAATGTATGTAAAATCTCCTTGGGAACTGGTGGGTGTCACAAATATGTAGGACAAGCATCATTTCTGTTTCTATTTCTTTTTTCATATTTCCTCATCCCTTCAGCTGCTTTTAACACTCCAACCTCATGTATATTATGGAGAAGTTTCCCATTGCACTTTATTTAAAGTAAGATAGTGAGAACACTAAAAATATCCCTCAGTTTCTGGAATAGCATCCCTGTGTGTGATAGTGGAGGCAAGGGGGTTCTTTTTGCTTTTTCTCTATTTATATTCATGTAAAGAGAACAGTTCTTATTTTTTCCAGCTATCTGAGATTTTGGAACATGCAGGGACCCTTCTGGATGTAGATACAAATAACAAAGGTATAATCCAAGTTTCACTGGCTCTTGCTCAACCCATTCTGAAAGGATCTCAAACTCTTATAGCCCAACTCCCTGGAAGCTTACAAACGGCCCTAAAAGGCCTTGGTCACACTGTGAGCATTTATTCTGTATAGTGTCACTGCAAGTGGGACTCTGCTCAGCAGACATCACCAAATCCACCAGTTTCCATCCCACCTTCAGCTGCAGTTGAACCACTGCAGTTCTGGAGATATCCAGATTGCATGGAAAACTTCCTTCCTCAAGTGGGACAGCACTTTTTCTCTCTTCCTTATGCAATATCAGTGATGCTGTGGGAAAAAAAAATGCTGAATGGCAATTTTGGAAGCAGTCTTTCAGGCTTTACTTACATTCCTGCCCTCAGTTTCAAAAGTTATTCAACATGGAAGACATATCAGAGTGACAAACTCAAGATAAAGAATATCTATTTCTTTCTGGACACTGAGCTTTGCTTTCACAACCAAGCATGAGTTACCTGTATCTTTTTCTCCATAGGATGGTTTGCTTTCAGGAGTAGTTTCAGTCTTCAAAAAAAAAGAGCCAGAAGTTCAGATCACCAAATGTGTCCACCGTGTACAAAAGTGGGAAAGGTATGTTCTCTACCTTGGTACCAGAATACTGGAAGAAATGTGACTGTGTTTTGGAGAAATACATTGAAAGTGTTGGGGATAGAGAAGCTGAGACAAAAAGGGCCCAGAGTTAGGTATTCTTGAGATATTTGTTTGCTAGTGAGTCAGTATGAAAAGCAAAGAGGTGAAGAGAAAAAATATGGGGAGGTAAGACCAGACCCTGTGAAGGAAAGGGGTATGATATTTGTTAGATGTGGAAGTTAAAAAGAATTTCTATAGAACAATGATGTCTTGTGGCATTTCAGAATTGTTTACTCTGTGGTTCCTATATGTAGTCAAAAAAATTCTCCAGTCCTGCCTGGTCCCACAGTACCACAGCCACTTACAAAATAATCACTCAGGCCGGGTGGTGGTGGCGCACGCCTTTAATTCCAGCACTCCGGAGGCAGAGGCAGGCGGATCTCTGTGAGTTCGAGGTGAGCCTGGACTACAGAGTGAGTTCCAGGAAAGGTGCAAAGCTACACAGAGAAACCCTGTCTCGAAAAACAAAAAAAAACAAAAAAAAAAAAATCAATCACTCAGAAGCTTAATATTATTTACAGACTGTATGGCCTATGGCAGGCCTCTTGCTAGCTAGCTCTTATATCTTAAATTAAACAATTTCTATTAATCTATGTTTTGCCACATGTTCCATGGCTTTACTGGTCTGCTGGCATGTTGTTCCTTGAGCGGCAGGCTGGTGTCTCCTTACTTCACCCTTCTTCTCTCTGACTCTCTACTTGGATTTCCCACCTGCCCTTAAGCTGCCTTGCAATAGGCCAATGCAACTTTATTTATCAACCAATCAGAGCAATTCACAGCATATAGAAAGATATCTCACAGCACTTCTGTCTAATCAAAAAGGAAGGTTTTAACTTTAATATAGTAAAATTATGTATAATAGAACAGTTATCAAGCAAGAATTACAGTTATAATATCTAGTCTATTTGTATTTGGCAAAATTAAAGAAAATATTTTATCATCTGTTCTATATTTGTGAGTCTAAAGTTTCATATCTAATTTATCTTTTCTCATAACCAAGGAAAATTATAATTATAACTATCTAATCTTCGACTACATCAAAGACCCCCAGAAGGATATACTATTACCTAAGTAAACTGGAAGTGCATTGTAAGCAACTTCCCAAAATCTAGGATGACAGAGACAGCTGGCTTCCTGGACAATCATCCAAAATTCCTCTGTAACATTGGGGCACCCATCTTCAGCCTATAGGCCTAGAGCATTTTAGTTGCTTCTTTCTTTGTCCTGTAGAATATCTGGCAGTCTCATTTGTGAGGCAGGAACCTGAAGGACCATCTCACCTTGTTTTGACAAAATTTAGTGATCATTTCTCCATGGGTCCTGCATGTTCAGTTGATATATCATTCTGTCAAGTAGTCCAGGAAAGAACAGTTTCTTGCCCAAGTGGCTAACTTTTGCCATAAGGAAAGCAAACTCCATATGGAGTTTCTTCAGTGTCCATCATCTTCTCTGAAGTAGATCAGTGCTGCCAGGAGCAAACATGTCTCCATGTCCAGAAAAGTCTAAGTTCTTAAAATATTTTAAATGCCGTATTCTGTAGGTGTTTGAAGTGTTTGAAGATTACCTACCTAATTGAAATATATCTATGTATACCTAGAAAACTTAACTAACATGACTATAATTGTGATTATCATAGATGACTAATTATTAATCTTATTTCTTAATTATTCATTATAATTTTAAATGAGTTGCATAAATATAATATCTTAAACAAAAGTAGAAATATATGTAGTATAACAAAATTAACTTTAAATTTGTATCAATAAACTAAAATATAATATAAAATATTATATATAATATAAAACATAGCAATATAAGACATTTTAAGCAAGTTGTTGCTCTTTAAAAGTAGATTCAATAATCTACCCTTTTATCCTATCGTATGTATATCCTACACTTCTACATCATATCCCCCTTTCTTCTTTTAGAAATACTTTACTATGACCAATAATAATTTGCAACCAACAACCTAAACAAAGAAAAACATCTGTAATCCATTTGTTGGAAATGTGGGCATAGTTTTCTAGGCTACTTCCTGCTGATTGGTGGTGCTGGTAGTCTTACGGAAACAAAGAAAATTTTAGGATGATCGTCAAATCCTGACTGGAGTAGTCTGTGAGGCTATATTCCCTGAGCCAGTTGCCTTGAAGCTGTTCTGGATGTTGGATCATCTGGAGACCTCTCAGGGGGTCTTCCTTGATGGAACCATATCAATCTGGAAGGAATCCACAGGTTCTCATCTTCTGTGGAAACAAAAGCAGAACCTCTTTTCCAAAGCAATGTATCCTTAGACACAAATTTTGAAGTCAAGATACTTTTAAAATATACATATTTGTTTAACTGAGTAGTCTTTACAATCAAATGTCTTTCTGTAGTTAAAAACCCCAAAGACAATATAATCCAGACTCTGTGTGATTTCCATCTTTGTGTGGCTTATGTTTTATATTATTTTTATGTCTCTTTAAAGACTTTATTTTTTAGAATTATATATTTCTTTACATAACTGTATATCTTCCTTTTCCTTTCTCTTCCAAGCCTACATACTTTTTTACATATGATGTAAACCATTTAGAGGTTTATTCCATCTAAATCCGTCTTTTGTGTATCTATAATTCTTTTCTGATCATTGCAAATTGCAGCATGGCTAAGAATGAAGCAGCAGCCCTGGCTGCTGATTCCACCCACTTCAGCTTTTCAACATGGCAGAGGTACCCAGGAGAGTCATGCTTATCCCACCTACTCTGGGGTCCATGCTGCCATCAGTCCTTTGGTCTGTATGAGTAAAAGCTAAATCAGCCATGCAGTGTGTTGTGCAAGTTTGGAGACAGCTCTGTGTATCAATTCGGGAATCCACCATGCTGTGCTCAAGCCCAAATGCTGTGGCATCTTGCAGCCCACATGAGACATGAAGTAGGAAGCTGTTTGGGGCTCCATTTTAGAATCTCTTACTAAGTTCTCTCAGGTTTTAGGTGGAAACTCAAGCCTACAAGTTGGGCAGTGAAATGTAGTCAAAAGTTTTCTTCCATTTCGCCTGGCCCCAATGTCCCACAGCCACTTATAACATAAACACTCAGAGGCTTAATATTGTTTACAAACTGTATGGTCTATGGCAGGCCTCTTGCTAGCTAGCTCTTATATCTTAAATTAAACAGTTTCTACTAATCCATGTTTTGCCATGTGTTCCATGGCTTTACCGATCTGCTAGCATGTTACTCCTTGGGTGGCAGTCTGGGGTCTCCTCACTCTGCCCTTCTTCTCTCTGTTTCTCTACTGGGATTTCCCACATGCCCTTAAGCTGCATTGCCATAGGCCAATGCAGCTTTATTTATCAATCAATCAGAGCAACACATATTCACAGCATACAGAAAGACATTCCACAGTTATAGTTTTCCTTGTTAACAAATTCAGAAAAGAAACTCACTACAGAGCTATAAAGTGTCTAAGTTTGAAAGACATCAAAAGATAGATTTTGGTTGGTAATAAAAGTTAGGGTAAAAAGTGAATTAGGTACATTTTGGACTCATCAAAATAGGATAAATAATGAAATATTTTCTCTGAATTTGTCAAATGTTTATGGACTGGACATTGTTAATATAATTCTTGACTGTATATATTGAATATAGTTATTGTAATTATTGTACATAGTTTTTCTTATATTAGTTATAACCTTCTTTTATTATTTTAGACAAGAAAGAAAAAATGTGGTGATATATTGTATACCCCAATAAAGCTTTCCTGCAGATCAGAAGACAAAGCCAGACACTAAATTAGATATAGATGTCAGGCAGTGGTGACACACACCTTTAATCCTATCACTTGGGAGGCAGTAATCCTATCACTTGGGAGATTCTTCTGGAGCTCTGTGAGTTCAAGGCCACACTGGGAACAGAGCCAGGTGTGGTGGCACACACCTTTAATCCCAGCACTTGAGATCTCATGTCTTTGCTTGAGAAGGACACAGGCCTTTAATCCCAGGAAGTAATAGGGCAGGCCACAGAAAGGTATATAAGTTGTGAGGAAACAGAAACTCACTCTCTTGAGGCTGAGGATTTCATAGAGGTAAGAATGTGGCTGGCTTGTTCTGTTTCTCTGATCTTTCAGCTTTCACCCCAATAACTGGCTCTAGATTTTTTATTAGTAAGACCATTTAGGAATTCTTGTTATACTTATATTTTTACCCATTTGTGGAAGACTTTGGATTGTTAGAAGCACAGAACAACAGAGTACAAGAAATATCACCTGACATCACTAAGGTGTTGTGAAGTAAGAGGGCTTCTTAGCTCTGTGTTATGTATGGCAATCCATTAACAAATTAAAATAACTAGTTACAAACTAATATAGGAATATGTCCATAATGTTCACTCTGAGTTACAGTACAATTTAAGCAAGAATCAAGGCAATAAAAATTATGAATTGTTAACCCATTGAAGTCATTGATATTTAGAGATATTAAGGATGAGACTAGACTGGATAAATGGTCTGCTATTCTTGTGAAGAATACAATGTCTTGATCAATGAAATAAAATTAAAATTAAAATTTTGTTGGAGTTGTAAAGGAATAAAGGGATGGTATTTTGAGAGAGGTAAAGGTGAGTGTAAATCACTACATGAAGGTCCAGAAGCAGTAGAAAAGTGTTTGGGCAATAGTAAGACACTTTCCTTTTCTAGATTCAAGTTAAAAAGGTGAATTAATGACTTGGTGTGGTGAGCATTAGGTGAACAGACAATAAACTCCTGCCAGAGAGGGGGACTTATATTAATTTGTGAAGCAATCAACAACTGTGAGAATGATATTGACTGTAATATATAGAACACCCCATCTTTAATATTCCAGAAGTGGCTAAAACTAAGGAGAGACAAGGTAGTCCTGGGAAAAAATCAAAATCAATCTGGGACTGTGGATAGGACAGGAAAGGAGTGGGTCAGAATACAGGCAAGACAGGTGATGATTTATAAAGTCAGGCACCTGTGGCCTGAAAGGGAATGAAGCTTGCATTCAAGGCACTTTATAATCAGACAAGGACTCTGCCAATGCAAAGTTTTCTTACCCCAGAGGCTTTATAGTTTTTCATGCCACAGGAAGGTTCTCGGCTTCAGAATTGCATCTTCAGTACTTTTTTCAATGTAGGGTTGCTCATCATCAGTGAAGTATAATGAATACAGACTAAACCATAGATGACAGCTTCACAGACCCAGAACCATGATTTCTTATCAAATATGGTGCCTATAAAGGAGACTACTATAGTCAGAAAATAGGACGTGAAGAAGACGAAGAAGGTAGCAAGTGACCTCAGAACAGTGGACTGAGCTTTCATGCTGGAGTTGTTGGTGTTATACTCTTTCATCTGCCCCCAGTGTCGGACCAGTGAGACTGTGAGTAAGATAATAGCAACCAGGAACACGAGGAAGGGAATACCAAAACCAATAACTTTAAGAGGACCGGAAAAACGCTGTTCAAACATCTTAAGTCTTACAATCAAAGTACTGTTTCTGGGTAAATGATCCAGGGTGATTAATTCATTCTGGATTTGATATTTAATAATGGAAGGGATGACTGACAAACAAGAAGCTATCAGAGTACCCAATATCAACCAAGGAACCAATTTCAAAATTTTCCACTTCAGCCAGTGGAAGATGGGGTGGGTGAAGGAAGAGACTTTGGCATAGTAGAAGACAGCAAGAAAACTGGTTAGCCAGAATGTCAAAATGTTCATAAACTCCCAGATGACTGATATCTTCCATAATACTTGTACAGGTCTAGAAAAGGTGCCAAAGTTGTATATCATTGATGCCAATTGTAGACAGAAATGTGAAGTGCCAAGGCTAATAAGAATCATTTCCACCGGTGACAGTCTTTGAAAGTTCATCCACTCTCTGAACAGCACTGCAACAGTCATGCCACTTTGTATAATTATTATCAAGGACTCAAGCACATACATGATGATGGAGAAGATGCTGACTTGGTTTGGCACCATGCTTCTATTCTGAAGTATCTTCCCGAACAAAGACTCAGAAGCTCTACACCAATTTCCAAATATGAAACAAGTATGTGTTCTCACTCTCTTGGTATAAGAGAACACCTTCTTGTGGATGCAAATCCCCTCAGTCTCTTTTGACATAGTAATTTTCCTATCTACAGGATTTGTCTATGCTTTGCTTGTTGGGTTGAATTCACACAGAGATGTATGAAAATAATGTTTGGATGTGGATTTTTGATCCTAAGATGATTTGATTATTTTAATAAAGAGACATCCACTGCATATCCATGCTGTTTTTTCTTCTTTACCATTTTATCTGCTCAAGGTACTCTTTGATTATCTCTCCATCTTCTTTAAAATTTAGGAATTTAAAACTTGAGCAGTAGAAAAGATGAATCCTTCACTGTGTGTTCATGTCCTGGGTAATGTTTTCACTCTGTTAAATGTCATACTAGTGCCAGCCTCAGAAGCCCTGTCTTTCCAGCACCCCTCAACAGCTGAGGATGTGAGCACTAACAACAAAATATGAGGGACAATGAAAAGGGTAACAGAAGTCTTTGCTTGAAAATCCCAGTCATAATTACTAGAAGCTCGGGCCTTTCAGTGTCCCCATCTGTTGAAAGTCTCGAAACTGTGAAATCTCCCAACTCAGAGATGACAAATTGCAGGGAAACCATCACAGACTCTTCTTTGACCTCCCAATGGAGATGAAGTAGTCTTCCTACTACTCTTCTATTAATTCTAATGCCTTCAGTACACATTTTATATAGTTTTGGAAATTGTTCTTGTTTCACTAAGATCGTTTTTGTTTCTCCTTTCATGGCTAGGTTCTTTGTGTCACTTTTCACAGATGAATTGGAAGAGAATCATCTCAACACCAGTAAAGCATATCCCTTCTAAATGCATAAGGCATTTTGTCACAGATATGCAACAAGGCTAGAGAAGTACATTTCCCTTGGTACTGGACAAGTATCAAAATAGAAACCAACTATTTAATTGGTGGCTTCAAAACTGAGAGACAGATTCTAACAATTGGTAGCTAGTGAGAGGCAGAAAGTGAAAACTGTTGTCTCTGTGAATTCCAAGCCTGGGTGGACATTTAATTATTCAAGAATGGGAAAATAGAAGTAATCTAACATGATACTTAGAATTGCTAAGCATAAACCTTCAAAGCCTACTGAACTCAGTGGTGCAAAGGAAGACAATAGATTTCCAAAACTTACACAAGGACCTAGAATTAAAATTAGAAAACATCTTCCTTGCATTTTCAGTAAAATACAAAAAGTAGGAAATGAAATAATGAAACAATAGCTTTATCTTAAAAGATGGATTTATTGAGATGTAGGCTCCCCACACAAGAGGAGAGTGAGTGTGAAGTGTTTTTAGAGAAACGTGCAATGACACCAGTAACCCCTGTTTTGTTTGCTGGTCTGCTGAGCATGTTCCCTCCTATGTATAGTGACCTCAGAAAGACTGTGATGTTACCAGCCTCTGTTTCAGGAATTGTTCAGTTAGGGACATCATGTCACAGCCCTCAGGACTGATGATAGCTACAAGAGTTCAGCCAGAAATGAATCTCTGTCTGAAGTGGCATTTTATAGCTATCCTACATCTGAAGAGACACCTGATGCTCCCCTGCCTCACAGGGCTGTCCTTTATGTGGTTGTGAAAATTAAATTTCCTAGCTATTCCATTTAGAAGTGTTTGCCTGAGACACACAGAATGAGTTGACATTCTCTGGGGTTAGAACTTCACAAACTGGTTCTTCTCTTGTGTGGGCTCATCTCTTCACTCTCTGCTGTAGTGATATGAACTCAGGCTTGCCTTCTTCCTCCTTTAGCACCCACTGATATCCGTTTTCCATATCCCTGAGAATTGTTATCCATTGGCCAATGCTGACAAGTTGACAGGGCCCAGTGTGTGTGTCTATGTCTGTGTGTATAGCACTCATGCCACAATCTGCCTGTGGAGAGGACAACTTGTAGGAATCAGGATTCTCTCTTTTCACTATGGGGATGCTGGGACTCAAACTTAGTTTGCCAAGCTTGCCGCTACCCATTGAGCTTTCTAGCCTTCCCCAGTTCATGGATGGGAATGCAGGGTCTCCAAGCTGCATGCTTCTTCCAGTTCTGTCTCCACTTCTTAGACAGAGCCAAGTCCTACTAGATTGTTTCCTAATTATTTTTACTCTTTCCTTTCGGGCAATATAATAGTCACAGCTAGAGGTTTTATATCTGTCACTCCTGGTTTCTCAGGGCATAACCTAGTCTCATCTTATGCAACCTAATATTATTTATTTGTAAGTTTTGTGTAACTAATTTACTCAATTACGGATTTTACTATTGTTAAACAAGACACATGTAGTCCTAGGCATTAATTTCTT
The DNA here is from genome assembly GCF_949786415.1 of Peromyscus eremicus. Lineage (NCBI taxonomy): Eukaryota > Metazoa > Chordata > Mammalia > Rodentia > Cricetidae > Peromyscus > Peromyscus eremicus. Next base: position 35,763,824 of record NC_081418.1, read on the forward strand.
TTACTATTGAAAATAGATTTTTTCTTATAATAATTCTGATTATGATTTTACCTCCAACTCCTCCTGGATCCTCCATACCTAATCACCAACCCAAACCCACACCCTTTCTTGCTTTTTTTCTCTCTTATTAGAAAACTAATCTCTTTTTTATATATGTGTGCTTGTGTGCATATATTTACTTTGTAAAATATTGAAAATGGGAAAATTAAAAAGAACATTCAATTAACAGAAGGCAAACAATATAACCAAGAATATCTCAAAAATGGATACTTTTTAACTTTTCCATTCCCAAAACAAAGTATACAGTTTAGGTAATAGCAACTTCAATTGGAAGCTATAGGAAAACAGAAAGCTGTATTCACTTCTGGAAGGAATGTAAATTAATAGTGCTATATTGAAAAGCAATTTGATCTCATTAATAAGATATTACTTATTGGGTACATGTTGTATGTTATAGAGAAAATCTTGCATATTTGTGACAAAGGAGATATTTACCAGTCTATTTCAGAAGTGCTCATGATACCAATGGACTAGAAACTGCGTAAATAGCCAACCACTGAGAAAGAGATAAAGTGTGACACATTCATATGATTCCATAAAACGACACAGACATTTATTTGCCTTCCTCCAAAGTAGTTTACTGCACTTGATTCTTGCTGGCAGAAGTTGCCTCTTACTTGAGATATTTTAAATGCCAGACTTAGTTTAATGTCTCCTTTGCATATTCAGTCTGGGCATGGAAAATCAATTCTGGGGATAGAGCCCAGAAGAGAAGCCTTTTGAGACATTCTATGGGAATATTCCTCTCTGATAGTACAGAGATCCTTCTTTTCATCCTGTGTTGTTCTAAATTACATGTGATGCTGAGGACAACTATAGCCTTGAGAAGAAATCAGAGGAAGCACATGGACACAGACACACAGACACACAGACACACACACACACACACACACACACACACACACACACACACGGACATACACACAGGGATACACACACACAGGGGCACAGGAACTCATATTATTGCAGGGGGTTTAATAATTTTGGATTGAACTAACTCTGAAAGCTATGAAATAGTTTTCTCTGTGTAGTTTATCCTTGTAGTTTAAGCCACTGAGAAGCTTGGCCCTGTGGACTCATATCAAGCAGAGAAATAGAGGGAAAGAGAAATATAGTGTTTTTGTTGCTGAATCAAGAGACTTACAAACATTCATTTTATGTGGCACTTAAGGAAACTTCAAAACACAAAACAGACCTGATTGTTAGCCTCACCAGTGAACACTATTGCTCTCCTGTAGACTAAGTGTAAGCAACTATGTTGTTGTATGAGTAAGGTGATAATTCTAAATCATTCTAACAAGAAATTAGCAAAGAAGCCAAAACATGGGTACACAAATTGTTAGTTACTTTTTAAAGGAGAAATCTATATCCTGGAACATTTCACTGAAATAAATGCATTGAAAGCATGAAAGAAATGTTTATAAATTCATGTATATCATATGTGACATTGTGCTAACCATGGTTTCCAAGATCTGCACTGATGTAATTGTGCATTACCAATGAGTATTTAGAGCAGCAGGACCAAAAAGATGTGCTGACACCAATTCACTCATGCCATTGAGATAAGACATGACCCTTCAAAATGTCCGCATGCTAATGCTCAAACTTGTGAATGTGTAACTTCATATGGCAAAATGGACTGTTGCAGGCATGAATTCAGTTTGTCTTTTGAAGTTGTAGGAATTTGTTATGGCAGCAGTAGGAAAACAATCTAAGAACCTAGTAGTCAAACTGCACTATTACTTAGTTTTTAATTTGTAGATATTTATGTTTAGTCATCTTTGTTATCAGCAGCACTACCAATCAGAATTCATTGTTTTCTTGTGGACTTCCAAAAGGTTTGCCATTGAAGAGAATATCTAGAAGGAAGTGAAAGATAAGGAGGCCCAAGTACAGCATGGGAAACAGATTTTTTTCCCTTTCTAATTCTGTCACCCACCTGCATGGCCCAAAAGGAGTCAGCTTTTATTTGCTTTCTATCTCATCCTTTAAATAAAAATCCACAGCACTAATTTGTTTAGTCTCTAACATATTGGGTGGATGCATTCCTGTAACTCTGGGAGCATGTACACAGCCAACTGGAAAATTGAAAATTATAGAAAATGCAAGAAGTAGAATTTAATGTTAACATTACAACCTTTCAGTGGACCTAGGCAAAGTTTGCACTGAGAGAGTTAAGGATTGCTTCTATCATCAATAATGAAACAACCACATTCAAGTTACACACTTCACAATGGCAGAAACTCACTTTATACAATGAAAATATCAGAGATTAAATTTTCATGTTTCTTCTTTAAAAGACTGAATTCTAGGTGTAATCAGAAGATTCTTATAGGCAGTTTTTCTGGGAACAAAGAAAGATTGCATTCTCTTCTTTTATCCCAGTTTTATAGAGTAGTAATGCAAAAACAGTTTCACAGGCCGTGGTCCAAGTCACACTTGAGAAAATTTCTTTTATGAAGATCAACTATGCTGGTTGTAATTGTGATCATTTATTCATTTAGCAAATATTTATTATGATTCTATTATAAGTCACACTGTCATAATGAAGCCTGGGGAGTAAGAAGGGGGTCTGTAAACACTAAGCAAGGGATGTATACTTTAGACATCATTTTAGAGAAATATGTGGGTAGTTGAATACAAATATCAAGCATTTAAGGATAAAGTCTGGGTTTCTGTATAAATTTAGGACTTCTAAGCACTTACAGATGTTACCTGAAATTTGTAGTTTCATGACATCACCTAGAGAATGAGTGTGGATGAGCTCCAATCCTTAGAGGTCATGTGGGGAGGCACTGGCAAGGAAGACCAGAAAAGTGGATAAGAGAATGGCCAAAACAAAGAAAGTGTTTCAGAGAAGTCATAGTTATCAGTTGTGTCCAATGTCATTGATTGATATACTCTGGTAGTCACTGAAAATAAACCATTAGACTTTAGCAATGTGGAGTAATAGTAAGCATGCATTACAAATCGAAATTTCCTCCTAAAGTTTGTATGTTGGAGTCTCACCCACTCACTACATTCAGAATGCAGCTGTATTTGTAGATAGGCTCTTTGAAAATTATACTAAGTTAAAATAAATCCATATGATTATGCCCCAACTCAATATGACTAATATCCTCACAAAAAGAAAATTTGGAAACAGACACACTCTTGTAGAGAGACAAGATCCCAGAAAACGACTATGAGGGAGAAGGTCTTAAAAAATGCCATTCTGTTCATGCTTTATCTTGTACTTCCAGCTCTTAGAACTGAGACTAAATTTCTGTTATTTAATCCACATAATCTCTGGCACATGGTTGTGTTAGTCATAACAAACTAACACAACATGTTACAAACTGTCTTAGAATAGGTGTCAGAAATAATAATAAGCATAATAATTATATTGGAAGTCCCCCAAGGAAATGGAAACAGGTACAAGAAAACAGATATATTGATTATTACTGAAAAGAGAAGGGAGTCATTTTAAAGGTATAAATAAAAGCAGATTTGTATCAAATGGGAATAATCTAGACCTGGCGGGGAGCGGGGAGCTGATGAGCAGTTAAAGGCTAAGGTTAAGAGACAACTACTTTGAGTATCTTGTAATAAGGCCTTTAACTTGCAGGGTAGAAGAACACCTGAGCAGCTACAGGGAAATGCGAGCACTCAGTTTTCCAAGTTGCCCAACTAGTCCCTGTAACAGATAAAGTATCTCCTATGCTGGAAGATATTGAGGTTTTTGCCTTGTAAAACAACCAATGTAGCCTTCATGAGGGGTACTAACTTCTCATAGATAGGCTGATGCCAACAGTTGTATCCCAGCAGGACCAAGCTGAGGACATGTTGGGCTTTATGAAGAAGACAAAAGATAAAACTGTAACTGCAAGGATTGGATAAAGGAAATAATAACTAAATTAAATCTGTGGACAAAGGAATCAATAAACTTGAACAAGTAACAACAAAAACTATCTGAAACAAAGCCCAGAGTGAGTGAAAGCTTAAATATAAAAAGACAGAGAAGAGCTTGGAATGACTTCAGGTAGGTAATACATGCATAATTGGAATCCCTGAAAGATATGTGAAGAGGGGAGAAAAAAAAAAAAAAACACTTTAAGTGTCTTTTAAATTTGTATGTCCAGTAAAGAAGTGGGTATATAAACTGTGCCAAACTGACAAGGGGATATAATTTAGTGCTCTAGGGATCCAGAAATCTTAGGCCTTAAAAAGATACGGCAAGATCCTAAGTGTATATTTCTAAGAAGTTCAAGAAGCCAATTTTAAAGGACACACTCTATGTAATTGTGTGACACCCTGGAAAAGGATAGCCATGGAAATAGAAAAACTATTATTGGTGGTCATCAGGGACTAGCAGGGCACAGACCACTCTTTGGGACAGTGAAACAGTATGATACTATGTTGATGGATAAATGTTATTATACATTGTCAAAACCCACAGAATGCATAACATCATTTGAACGTAATGTAACATGTGCTTAGGGGCATAAGAGAGTGACAGTGAAGATTAATCAAGTGTGACAATCCTTCACTCTGATGGAAGCTACTGACAATGGCAGCTGTGTCTCTGAGGAGACGGGAAATATGTGCCTTCTAGGTAATTTTTATTCAACTTCACTACAAACCTAGAACTGTTCTAACTAATTAAAACGTATTTGTTCATTTTGTGTGTTTGTGTAATATGTGTAAATGCATGTGGTATGTGTATACACATCTCTTGGTGTGTATGTGGAGGTCAGAGGTTAATATTGAGTGTCTCCTTCTATAGCTTTTCCTCTTACTCTTTGAGATGGGATCTCTTCACTGAACATGGAGCTAGTTGATTCACCTGGAGTGTTTGGCCAGTGAGATCCAGAGGTCATCTTGTTTCTGTACCACTCCCTCAAATGCTGGGACTACAGACATTCACCACTGTTTCTTACATTATAAAACATGTTTAATTTATTAAGTGTACGAGTGTTTTACTTGCATGAATTTCTGTGCACCATGTGTGTCTAGAAGAGAGTGTTGGATCCTCTGGACCTGGAATTGCAAACTGCTGTGAGCTTCCATATGTGAAGTGGACTTGAGCTGTCTGCAATAGCAAATGTCCTTAGCCATTAAGCCAACTCTTCAGCCCCTACACCTGACTTTTAAGTGGGTGGTGGGTATCTGAACTTAGGTCTTTATACTTATACAAATATTTACTGACTATATCTACAGTCCTCAGACATATTTAAAAAATTAAGGGTAAGCTGAATTCTGAATACTAAAAGAATCAGAAATCATTTCCAGATGCCATGAAAGCTATAAATCCATAGATATAGAGGTGGGCTCAGTCATTGCCTTCTTAGTACCAGTGAAGATTCTGATTACAGCTCATGAAGGATGTGCTGGAGTCTGACTTTTTCTTCTCTAAAATATCCCATGTCTCAAGTGGATGTAAGAATATGATGTGAAGTTACAGAGATCATTGATAAACACATTCTGCCAGAAATATAATATTTAAAAAATGAATATGAGTGTAATGAAAAGGAACATAGCAGTATTTAAAAATCTAAAACTCTGAAATAGTCGATATTTGGGGGCTCCAAATATAAGAATGCTTCTTTTCTGTGCAACGGTATTATTGGAAAATATACAACATCAAAACAAAATTGTGATTTTTAATCAATTAACAAATCTACAACTTTTACAAAAATCTGACAAAATACTTTCCCAACTTCAGTTTGCGTGCAAATACAATGTTGAACAAGTATTTTACTGAGCAAGAGACAATGATCAAGTAGAAAAATATAGACTTAAACTTAAGAACATTATATTAAGTTAATAACATATTTTGCTATGACACAATGTTGCATAAATAGTCATTGTTTTTTTCTCTTCTTGTTTTCATATAGATGTATATTTGCAAGTTCATCTCTTCTACCTTTCTTTAATACCTTTTAGGAGAAAGATATTAGGTGCAAAAGACTGAAGTTAATTCAATTATTCTCATACAGATATGATATCATGACATTTGTACACCACATAGTTTAGCAGTTTTAATATATTTTCCCAGTTTTTATGATGTAGCCTGTAGGATCAGCATGATTCGTTACTTATTTCTTTGCTTTGTGCTAGATAGACAGGAAGAAGTGGGCTCTTTGATATGGAAGAATAAGGTGGCGTGAATAGACCAGTTAGCTGGCCATTTAGTGTTTTGTAAAAATGAAATCTTTACTCCCATGCTGGCTGTCTTTGTCAGGGTTTTTATTGCTGTAAAGAGATGCTGTGACCACAGCAACTCTCATGAAGGAAACATTTAACTGTGGCTGGCTTACAGTTCACAAGTTTATTTTTTGCCATGGAGGAAAACATAGGGGCATTCAGGCAGACATGGTGCTGGAGAGGTAGCTGAGAGTTCTACATCTGGATCTGCAGGCAGCAGGAAGAGAGAGACACTGTGCCTCGGTTGAGCATCTGAGACCTCAAAGCCCACCCCCAGTGACACATTCCCTCCAACAAGGCCACACCTCCTCATAGTGCCACTCCCTCCTCATAGTGCCAGTCTCTGTGATCTTATGCGGACCGTTTTCATTCAAATCACCACACTAGCATTCATAGGATTTCCAAAGACTCAAACAATTTTAGGATTTTTTTTGTTTTGTTTTGTTTTGTTTTGTTTTTGTTTAATTTCTGCAAAAAATCTTTAGAATTTTGATGGAGATTGTGATGATGTTAGAGCATCTTGGGAAGTATCACCACAGAAATGGCTCTACTTCTTCACATCAAATTTATTTCTTACTTTTCTTATTGCTGTGGCAAAACTCCTGACAAGAAGCAGCTCAAGAAGGAATGCATTCTGGCTGATTTTGCGATTGGATGAATTTCTTCATGGCGGGGAAGGTATGGTGGCAGTAGTGGGAGGTAGGCTGGTTACCTTAACTCTCAACGTCGCCCATGGTTACCCTCTTCCTCCAGTGAAGCTCTGTTTCCAAAAGGTTCCACAACACAAACAGGGCCACCAGTTGGGAACCAGGAGTTCAAACACAAGAGCCTGTGGGGTACATTCCACAATCAAACCAAGAAAAGATAGTAACAAATACCAGTAACAGTTATTGTGTCCATTCCTTTTACCTTGCTGCTAATGTTGTCATGGTAGTACTTAGCAGGAGTTTTGCTTCAGTTTTCACAAAGCTGTCAGTAGGAAGCCTTCTACTTCACCCCCTTTCTCTCTCTCCCTTCTTTGCTCTTTCCAACGGGGTCTCACTTTGTACGTCACACTGACCTTAAGCTCACAATACCCTTGTTTTTACTTCCCAAGTGCTAGGACAAGAGTGGTGTGCCATTATATAAACACACACACACACACACACACACACACACACACACACACATGAATTCACACACACACACACACGAATGTTATATATACATTTAATATAAGTACATGAAGATGTAAGTTTTTCTCTTGCTGCTAACACTGTATCATTGGCATTTTGGCATGCTGTATTTTCATTGTCACTTACTTCCAAATATTTCCTAATTTAGTTTGAGATTTTTGTCTTTGATATATTAGCTATTTAAAAGCCCATTTTTGCATTTCCAAAGATTAATGAATCTTCCAGTTTTGCTTCTATTGTTGATTTCTAATTTAATCCCATTGTGATCAGAAATGATACTTTCTAAGATGTTTGTCTTTTAAAAAAGCCATTGGGATATAATTTCTGACCTAAAATACAATCTATTATGTAAAACTACTTATACATTCAAAAAAGTATGATGACACTGTTGTGTGATGTTACATTTGAAAATGAAATGTCCCCAACAGGCTCTTGGTTTGAATACTCCCCTCATTTCCCAAGTAGGGACACTATTTTGGGAGGAAGTATTACTTGTAGTAGGTGGGACCTACATGGAAGAAATAGGACAATGGAGATGGTTCCTTTGTGATATATTATCTGTGTCTTCTTCCTGTGGTTATAACACATGTTCTAGTAATAATAATAGTTTTTATAATTGCTCATCTACTTACCTTTATTGAGACCTTTTAAAAAAATATACCATTTCAAGTTACTATTTCAGTTCCTCTCATCTCGCCCCGCAGGACCTTCCACATTTCTTACAGGAAGTGTCTAATGATCTCAGATTGCTTCAGGTCTTCCTTACCCAGAGTTGTCTTCACTGTCCTTCACTTTTTAATGAGAGTACAATGGATATAAGAGTTTTGGTTAACACTTGTTGCTATTTCTGGTGACAGATCTTCTGATGGTATTAATAAAGACCTCCCATGTGACCGTTTGCCAGCCTGCTTCTTTCAAGATCGTCCCTTTGGATTCATCTTACTTGAGACTGTTGAGTGTCCTGAAGTTTTGTATCATGTCCTTCACAAAATTTAGCAAGTTTCAACCATCATTACTTGTTTTTCCCTTTGGATGCTCACACTGTGCTATGTTCTATTGGTCTCTTAGGCTCTGTTTGTTTTTCTTCAATTTTATTTTATTTTCCTATTCCTCAAATATCAGCTTAAATCTATATTTGTATAATTTGATTGAATTTTTAAATTTCAATTCTACTATTCAACTCCAAAAGTGTGTTTGTACTCTTTTTTAGGCATTCTGTCTCTGCATTATTCCTAGTTTGTCTACACATTGTTTTCTTAGCTTTTGTTTTTGTTTTTGCTTTTTTTTTTAGCTTTATTGAGTTCTTGAAGCATTTTAAAAATAGTTATTTTAAAGTCTTTTTCTAATGTATCTGCCATCAGTCTTTTTCTGGAGATAGTCTGATTATCATTATTTCTGCCTGTGATGGGAGCATATTTTTATATTTCTTTTCTTTTTAATATTTTTTGATATTTTGAAATTACAATTACCATTTTCCCCTTCCCTTTCTTCTCCTAAAACCCTCCCAGGTACCCTCTTACCCTCTTAAATTAAAGGCCTATTTTCCTTTAATTGTATATATATAAATATATATATTTCCTAAATATAGAAATACAACCTGCCTAGTCAATATGCAACTTGTATACATATATACTTTTAAGGCTGACCATTTTCTATTTCTTTGTATTGGTTTCTATTTTCTCATGGGTTAAAAAAGTGGGACCCCGCCGGGCGGTGGTGGCGCACGCCTTTAATCCCAGCACTCGGGAGGCAGAGCCAGGTGGATCTCTGTGAGTTCGAGGCCAGCCTGGGCTACCAAGTGAGTTCCAGGAAAGGCGCAAAGCTACACAGAGAGACCCTGTCTCGAAAAACCAAAAAAAAAAAAAAAAAAAGTGGGAAAGAACTATGGCATATGAGACAATCAGGGTCCGCTGAAGAACTGAGAAGGCAAAGGGACATTGGGAAACTCAGACTTCTAGAGCAACAACTGCAAAGGGTCAAGGTTAGGAGAATCTTGTTGGGCTCTGTTCCTTGGAAGACTTTTAGGGAGCTGCCAAGCCTTTAAAACTGAAAGTCCTTTATCCAGACTTTAGAGCAATAACACTAGATCGCGCTGTTCTGTTAGGAGTTAAGGACCCTGATGCCCAAACTTGGGGATTGTAATGCAAGTCCACACTTGATACTGCCAATGTTACCGAAGCCATTGAATATCGCCCTTCTGCCTAACTAGGGTCCTTACTAGAACTAAATTGAGCCCTAGAGCTGTAAGTCTCTCACTATAAGAGTTGAAAGCCATAAACGTCTGGTTCTCAGCACTAGAAACCCCGAGTTTTGGAATCCACCAAGCTCATAGGACCTTAGACACTTAGGAGCCTGCTATTAGTGGCACTGAGGTAACCAACTTTGCTTGCCATATATTTCCATCTACACAGAGTACAAAAGCCAATCAAGCCATCATTTATGATATAAATGTGTTGAAGCAGGAGAGGGATAAGATTATTGAAAGCACTGAGTTTTACATGAAGACCTGCATATCATCCATGATTTAGTAAAATTTGAATTCTAATTTAAATTTTTGTTTGCTTACTATCTACCAGGAAAATGTTATTGAACTTAACCAAAACCAAAGTCTTCTAAAAGAAGATCTAATCCCATAGCCGTTGCTCTTTGGTGCCTTGGATAAAGAGAGCTTTGTAACCCACAAGTGACAACCAAGGATGTGGAAGCTGAGCCATCTCCCTCCTACTTTGTACTTTGGGACAAAATGAATTGATTTTTGCCTCAACTATTTGCATTTGAATTTAAATTTAATAACTATTCTACTAGATTTTAGAATATGCTTCAACAACTTATTCTCCTAGGTCACACATGCCATCTATTAAAATTATGTGGCAACTATTAAAATTATTGAATTCACTAATTCAATTCATTGTCCCAGAGCTTCTCATGTTTAAATACATTTTTTTTTATCATTAGGAAAGCATCAGCCTCCTCCACCCCCTTTAATCACCTTCAGTTCTTTCTTTCGTATTCCACATCCCACTCCCTGCATATATAGATGTTCAAAACCTACAGGTAACTTCTGACTGTCCTGGAACAAACTCCTGTCATCTCTGATCTCAAAACCCAGTTTTATCTCTTCACATAGAACTTTCCAGTGGTTCCCCAAGGCAAATTGCTAATGAGGCTTCCTCAAACCTTTCTTTCCTAAGCTAACTCATAATTTTTTTTGGCTTTACAAGGCAACAACCTTGGGGTCTAGAATGACTAGTTCATTGTGTTAATTCCTAATCTTTGCACAAATATTACCATCATAAGGAGGCTTCCACTTTTATCCCATTTTACATTTCATTTACTCCTTCCTTATACCCACTTCACCCTACCTATCTTTCGTTCATTTTTGCTCATGGAATCTATTACCATTTGCCATCTCACACACTAAATAATTCATTTCGTGTTCTACTTTCTGTACCAGAATATATGTGCCATGAGGGGAGGGATTTTGCTTTGGGTACCAGTATAACCCTGCTGTCCACAAAAGTATCTGGACTTTAAGATGAGTCTGGCAAATATTTTATTGAATTTTGTAAAGAAATAGCATCAGATTGTTAGGCATTATACTCTCATATTCTTGAGAGTGATGATGTATTGATAAAAGGGGACCAGACAAGACAGTGTGGATAGATGATGATAATCAACACATATTAAGGAAGTGATCAGTATGAGGACTGTGACAGGACTGAAGTACAGAGATTTGTTCACGGAAAATTCCACAATTTATGTTAACAAAACTAAAAGTTGGATGTTTTGGTAGTGTGGTAGTATGTCTAGAGTGTATGGGTCCATTCATTATGTCCTAGGGGAAGATTTAATTCAATCAAAGCTATGTGTTTGTGGAAGTGTGACACAAGTAGCATATAGTGGTGCTGAGGAAAATAGAAGCACTTGAAGAGAATGTCAGTGGGGTAGAATGACTCTGTGATTATGAAATATGATAATAAACAATATGCTGTTGCTTTGAATATGCCCAAAGATTAAATTTGCACAGGATGTTCTTCTTTCTGTTGTTATGTGCTAAAATAGCACATTTAAAAAAGTTACCTTGGAATGCCGTGGCCTGAATAAAGACTGCTTCTCAAAGGGAGATGTCACTTCTCATCTCCCACACTCGTCCAGTCTCCTCCTTCAGGTGTCATGAGCCTGTCTCTGGTACTGGTCCATTTTCCTTATGTCACGTGTTCCTTTTCACATTAGTAGCCTTTCCACCCACCCGTGATTTCCAATTACCCCCATCTCGACTTGTTCCATCCCCCACAATAGTGTTTTGCTCTGTGCCTGATACCATTAGTCCATAGTCACAGGTCATTTCTTGTTAGACATACCTATTTCTACTTTTATTTCCTTTCAGTCATACATGTTTACCTACCCTCAATTCCTCAACTATGAATAGAGCTTAACCAGGCCTAAAAAGGAGGTTGGAGGTTAATAATCACAGTTCCTTTCTCCCTTTCTCTCCATATAGCTCTGAAATATTGAACTCTCTTTGATGTGGCCTTGTTCTTTGTCCTCCCCATTTGTCCCCCCCACCACCACCATCTCATCCTTTCCACTATCTCTGAGATTATTTTTACATTTTATCTTCTTCTCAGCAAACACTATTTCTCTCATTATTTCTTCAGGCTTTTTTATATTCTCACTCATTCTCATATTCCCTGATGATAAAATCAGGACAAACAAAACCAAGCAATCAGAAACAAAATTGCATAGAACCTTGTTAATACTTACAGCCCTTATTTAACCTTCAAGATTATAATGAAAGACTCAAGAGTATAAACTCAACCAAAATTTATTCTTTTTATTTCTGCTTACACTTCAGGAATGATTTCTTCTGCTGCCTTTGGCCTGAAACTACTCAGCAGAACCACTAACCAGTGTATCAAAAAATACATTCTTTTATTCTCCCCTTAATTAATTATCAGGCATCTAATTTATACAGAAGAGTATGGAAGAAACATAAAATACTGAAACACAAGTTCTAGACTACTTCTAAATAGGAAGGCTACATTATTTACCTAGTGCTGGCTGAAAAGCAGGTGGGGAAAATGAAGGTAGATATAAAAAGAATATGTTAAGGGGATTGTGTATTATATAAAAATTGTACAACAGACAAAAGACAAATAGTGAAGAGAATTGTGTTTTAGTGAGAATTGACTCTTTAGTGAGAATTGGTCAGATCAACTGGTTTAGAATCTTGGACTCAGCACATTGCCACTCATGACTTTAGTCAAGGTGAATTTTGTCCATTTTTCTGTTACAATGGAATATCGAAGGCTATATAATTTCTAAAGAAAAGAGGCTTATTTTGCTCACATCTTGGGCATTGAACATCCCCACAGCATGGTCTTGATTTGGTGAGAGCTGTTCTTAGGTGAATGCCATGGCAGATGTCATCACACCGCCAGAGTCACATACAGACAAAGCCAACTCAGGGGAAGCAGTAGGCAAGAACACAGGAAGGGGCATCTTATCACAACTTATTCTTCCAATAACTAATTCAGTATCCCATGGAATCAACCTTAGTCCCCCAGGACAGCAGTTTCTCCTCTTGGAGCTTCACTTCTTGAGGAGCCCCTCACCTCCCACACTGCTGTGAAGCGGACCAAGACTTCAACACATGATTTCTGGGGAGATAAACTATATTCAAGCAATTGAATTTGTTCTCTGTAAATTGGAGTATAATTTATATTCAAAATATAGTTATTCTTCAAAAATTTACTTGAAGAATAAAAAAATTATTTATATAAGTCAACTAGTTGCCTAAACCTTAATAACCTTATCAAATTGCCTACAGAAAATACCACTGGTATTACGAGAAATGAGAACTATGTCAAATGAAAAATTTGACACACAGAAATTAGCTTTCGGTGTGTCAAATGCCTTTTAAAACAAATGAATATTTGAAACAGATCTTTATCGTGGGTGTGTTGCAGTGTTTATTCCAGTATGACTGAGTCTGTATTGCCTATTGCTCATCTGCTCTTCAACTTACTTGTTTGAGAATTTGTAATATAAATTGATTATTGATCACAGTATCTTTATTCTTCTTCTATAGCAACAATAAGCTTGAACTTAGTTGCTTACCTTGTAGTTCAATAAAGAGACTGCCTTTTCCAACCTATTCACACCAATATGAGAGTCTATAACTCCCATATTATGTATTATGGCCAATGAGATGTAAGCACATTCAATTAAGACTTTAAAGAACTATTCCTTTTTTTTTATTTAAAAGTTTTTTTTTTCATTTTACATACCAACCACAGTTCCCCTCCTTCCCTCCTAACCATTCCTCAGAGAGGATAAGGCCTCCCATGGGGAGTCAACAAAGTCTGGCATATCAAGTTAAGGCAGGACCAACCAACACCCCCACCACAACACCTTCCCCCCCACTACCCGGCATAGAGGCTAAGCATGAGCCAAGTATCCCTCTGTAGAGAATGAGCTCTAAAAACCCAGTTCTTGCACTAAAGATTAATCCTGCTCCCACTGCTAGGGACCCCACCAACTGCCCAAGCCACACAACTGTCACCCATATTCAGAGGACATAATTTGGTCCCATGCAGGTTCCCCAGGTGTCAGTCCAGAGTCCATGAGCTCCAATTAACTCTAGTCAGCTGTCTCTGTGGGTTTCCCCATTATGATCATGACCTGCACCCCCTTGCTCCTATATTCTCTCCTCCCTTTCTTGGTCTGGACTCCAGATGCTCTGTCCAGTGCTTAGCTAAGGATCTCTGACTCTGCTTCCATCAGTTACTGGATGAAGGTTCCATGATGACAATTAGGGAAGTTATCTATTTGATTACAGAGGAAGGTCAGTTCAGGTACTCTCTCCACGATTGCTTGGAGTCTTAGTCATCCTTGTGAGTTCCTGGGAATTTTCCTAGCAGCAAGTTTCTTCCTAAACCCATAATGGCTCACTCTATCAAGATACCTATTTCCTTGTTCTCCCTCTCTGTCCCTCCCCTAGCCAGACCATCCAGTTCCCTCATGTTCTCATACCACCATCACCACCCCCATCCCAGTTTACCAAGGATATCTTATCTATATCCCCTTCCTGGGGTGATCCATTCCTATCATGTCCTTGTGACCTGTAATGTGGATATGAGAGCTGGTCTTTGAGGAACCATACTTGATCACAAATCAGACCACTAAAGATTCTGTGGTCACAAAACCTGACACTGATGACATGGTAGCTGTGTCTTTTTTATGAACTGCCTGCTTTTAGATTCCTTTTGAGAAAAATAAACTATTTCACTTATGACTTATTTTTTTTTGCTATTGTTATTGCTAGTCCTTCATATGGCTATGCCCAATTCTGTCTGACAGAAGGCTTTTCAATTACATTCCTCAGCAATTTTGTTCAATTTCCCCCATTTTATTTGTAGGCTGGTCTAGGATTTCCAAATTTCACCCACAGAAGGCAACAGGCAAATTATTTGAATTATATTTTTCATTTTCAAAATATTTTTCTATTGATTCATATTATATTCTGCTTATTTTCCAACAAAATCTCATTTATTTATTTATTTATTATCTTCATTTATTATTGTGGTACCAAAAATCCCCAAAGAAATAATTGCTTTTCTAGATGACAAGGTAGAAAGTGGATGATTAATCTCAGACTGGAAAGAATAAAGGGAAAACCTTGACAAAGGAGAAGTTAAAAAAAAATATGTTGCTTCTACAAAGAGTACCATAAAAAAGGGCCAGTTCTTTTAGGATGGACTTTAACATGAGGGGTGAGAAATATTGGAAAAGTGGTGTTTGTGCTCCAAAGCATCAATCACAATGTAAGAAGAATGTCTGCTTTATAATGATTGTAGTGTGTAAGGAGGAGGCCAGCACCAATGGAACATAGTAATCAGGATTTAATAAGCGTGGGTCACAAAGGCAGGGCAAGCCATTGAGGCTGAATTAGGAAGATGAACAACACAGACCTGTAACTATGGAAACACAATAAGCCAAGGATAATTCTAAACTCCTGATCAGTTTTTGTTTTGCATCCAATGCCACCTGGAAAAGAAGGAAAGTGAATGCTGAAAATACTCAGACACAACTACACCTCTTAAATACAAATTAGCAGAGCAGTATTGGATGTTTGCTATAACTAAGAACAAAGAAATATACACATGCTTGCCTAGCTAGATGCAGGAGTGACTCCTTGTAGAGGTCACCACATGACAAGCAAGATGTTCCCTGATTCAGTTGATATGGAAAGTAGAAAATGAAAGGTATTAAAACAAATGACCATAAATGTGTAGTGTTACAACCAGATAGACTCAGTGATTGAATAATATAATATTGACATACTAAAATAGGAGGTATCTCCGTATTACATGAGCTCCACTTATTAATTATAATTATATACAAAATATATAATTAGAAGCCATTCATTGGCATTTTACACATGCACAGGGCAGCTGTGTTAGCTACTGTGTTAGCAACTGTGACCAAGCTCTATGTTTGGGAAGTTGTGTCAAGTGAGGAAGAAGGTGTGAAGATCTAGTAGCATAAAATGTATCTCTTGGAAGTTTGATGCCACAGTCCATCTATTTGCACAAAAATTTCTCTCAAACTCTCACTCATATTTATTGTTGATTTATATATCGTCAGCTCAAAATTGAAAATCTAGTTATCAGTAATCTAGCCAATTAGATGCTAAATCTAAAACACTAGGAATGAAGACCCTCCAAAGTTGTAGAATGTGATTATTAATAGAACTATGTTTAAAATATCATAATCTTGAAAACTCTGGGAATGCCTGGGGAGACTGCCTCACTTGCACACAAATCCCAATGAATAACATGCTAGTAATGTGAAAACACAGAGAAACTTATTCTTTTACTCTATGTTATAATTCTTTTATAACATTATTGATTAATAAATGCTCTTTGTTCTTTAAAGAAGTAGGTGCAGACGGTGAGTGTCATTGTGTGAATAATGAGTATCTGGGTAATGAGCAACAAACAAGGAAAGAGACTGAAAACTAAATAACATATGCTTGAAAAGGATGATGAAATTTTTGTGTGTAATGATTTGTAGGTACTTTCATGAGGAATAAATTCCAATAATGAACTCCCTAGCCTAGACATACTTATGACAGAAAACAATTGATAGTAACTAATAGTTACTATGTGCCTACTGTGTGCTAAGTATGGGGTAGACATTTAAATATGCTTATTACCATCATTTAACTTTGAAAACAACTGTATAACAGAAGTAGTATGTTTTTTTTTTTGTTTGTTTGTTTGTTTGGTTTTTTTTTTTTGGTTTTTTGAGACAGGGTTTCTCTGTGTAGCTTTGCGCCTTTCCTGGAACTCACTTGGTAGCCCAAGCTGGCCTCGAACTCACAGAGATCCGCCTGGCTCTGCCTCCCAAGTGCTGGGATTAAAGGCGTGCGCCACCACCGCCCGGCTAGTATGTTTTTATAATCAAGAGAATTGTCAAATACCTTAATTAACAGGACACCATAAAGTATCCATATAATAAACTACGATTTCATCTCTTAGCTCTAGAATTGTAGTCTATGCTTTTTCAAACATCTTAATACCACCTTATACTACATCTGAAGACAGAAATAATTGTTTTTAATCCACGTTTAAACTCATAGGGAAGTGGCCTGATAAAATTATATTTATAGCAATGTTATGTTTTGAGATATATGCATATGCCAAATGCTTAAATAAACTTACAGGCATCACTTTATTCTGTAGCTTAGGTATAGTAGAGGAACTCCATTAACATTCCATTTGTATCCAAAAACTTTCAAATAGTGAAGTACAGCCTGCATTCAGAAGTGGCATTTTTATTTCTAAAGCACAGTATCTTGGGCAGATTGGAATATGTTTTTGAAGATCTCTAAACAGTTCCCTTCAGTAGACGTCAAATACTCTTTGATATTTATCACATAATTAAGTTTTTCTCACTTTCCCTTGGGGAAACATTAACAATTAATAAATTATGTTGATGAATTCAGTTGTGCCAAGGTCTATGAGTGTTTCTGAGAGTGATAAATTGCAACACATTGTAAAGGGGATGAGAGCTTCCGCAAACTCCTATGAGAATCTTTACCTTTCAGCAAGCTTTTCCTCACTTGCTATTCTGTGTCAGCATCCAGGAGGACAAAAGCATAACTTGCCTGTGCATTAAAACATCCCTCTGCACACATAGCAAGTAACAGACCAGGGCTCTGACTGGCTTTTATGACTGTGTATGAACATTAAGTGAAAATAGTATTTCCCATTTTAAAGCAGTTGTGTGATTGTGCAAAAATGACCTACAAGTAATCTACCACAGGAAGGAAATACCTTTGGCTGAGTGCCTCAGATGTTGTGGCACATTAAATGTATGCCATTATATCCATGCAGAAGACTGTATCACAAGGAATGCCACACAACAATGGTAAGTGAAATGGGCATATCAATGGGGACATTTGGGGAAAGAGACATATGACTTTTTTAATTGGCCAACCACAGCCTTACAAATTCGCAAACTTAGTCAAAACTGCAGCCTTCGTTTCTAGTCTTCAGGTTCATATCATGGTCTGGTGGACTTCTCCTTCTCCTGCCACCTTTCTACTTCCTCTTACAAAGGTTTCTCCCCTAATAATTCTTTTGCATATCTAATTCTGTCTTAGCATCTGTTTCTTGGGGGATTTGGGTTGGCAAAAGTGGAGTGGAGAGCAGTCTAAGAATAAAGGCAGACAACCCCAGTGGGTGAAGAGGATGATCCACTGATTGACAGGTGGTATGTGCACAGTGTGTGGTATGAGTGGGTGGTTCCTGAGTTTTCATTGGTGGTGACCTTGATAAACGTACTGTTGGAAAACTGGCAACTATGATGATGCTGACATTTTGGAAACATGAGGAGAATGATTCTTGCCAATATAGCATAGTTGGGAGATTGCTACTCTGTTGTATTGAACCAATGTAAGGATCTGAGACCTGCTAGCCAGCAGTTAAATAGTTAATTGTTAGAACCAGAAAGCCTTGCTAGTAGCATAGGAAGAGACACTCATCATTTATGGGGAAAGATGGAGGTGGAGACCAAATTTTGAGAGTAGCAGAACTCCAGAGATATTTGACTATGTAAAACTCAAGGACCTAATAGGAAAATCCTGCGGCTTAAAAACTGGGACAAAGACCAAATGGATGCTATTGAGTATCACATTTCTCCAAAGTTCTCTGTATCCTCTAGGTTTGCTGAGGTGGACTACCATTCTCTAGTAAGGCTTAGGAGCTCTGCTTTGTTACAGTATCCTGCAGAAAGCCTCTCCCTTTTTCCCTTCATGCAAATCAACAGATGTTCCTAAAAAGTTTTATTCACCTCCTTTTGTAGTTGCCAGACTGACTATCAGTGCTGAATCCCAGCATCACCTGACTGGGACATGCTAGATCTGAACAGGAAGGAAGACCAGAAACAGAGCTTATCAAGCATTGGATGGCTGCCACCATTTTTAAAAATATGTTTATTTTTATGTGTGTGGTGTTCTGCCTACATGCATGCCTGTGCACCATGTGATGCCTGGTACCTGCGGAGGACAGAAGAGGGTATCAGATCTCTTGGGACTGCAGTTATAGATTGTTGTGAGCCATCATGTGGATACTGGAAATCAAACTGTGCTCCTCTGGAACAGAAGCCAGTGCTCTTAACCACTGAGCTATCACTACAGCCTTGTGGCTGACATTTCTGGAGTTCTCATCGAACAGATTCATGTATGTGTGAGGACACTGCTCCATGTATTCTAGAATGTCTCTACCATCATCTTTGATCTCTAGCCACGAGGGACCAGTGGTATGTGCCTTAGCTGTATCAAAATTATTTCTGGACATTGTCAAAAGTCCTTTGGGGAAAATGTTTGCAATTGAGAACAGCTAATTTAAAGAATAATAAGACTAGAAGGTGTGTCTTGGAGGAGATGGGGAGGAAGTGAATATAATCAAAACACATTGTATAAAATTCTCAAAGAACTAGTAAAATTGAGAAAAAAATAAGTTAAATGTAAAAATTAAAATGATTTTTACACATATAATTTATATAAAAATCCAAAGTTCTCTTTGCGTATAGGGTTTTGACATATAGAAAGTATACATTTTGAAAGTTACATATAATTTTTTATCCTAAAAACAAAATACTTTCAACCACAAAACAGAATATTAAGACTAGTTGATGTCTTTTTTATCAGTGTGTAACATCTCCATAGTAACAAGACACAGGTACACTTGGGATGAGATTTTGATAATGCTCGGTTAATGCAGCAGGATAAGATGGAACTCATTTCTCTCAGGACAGCAAATTTACCTGCCCCATGGCAGGAGAGGTGCAGAGGAATTGGGAAGAATAGAGGGAAGGGAATCCATAATCAGGACATAGAAAAATTTATTTTTCAATAAAGGAGGAAAAAGAGTAAAAAAAAAAGTTACGTGTAGAAAGGTGATGATAGTAGACAGTCATTGTAAGGTACACTGCCATCTGTGGGAACGATGGGGCCGTGCTGTACTAGAAGTTAGAGGTGCTGCCTAACGGTCAGAAGCCAGGAGACTGCAGTAATCAAAATGATCATCAAAGCCATTGTAGAGATGACTAATAAAGTATAATGCCCCTAAAGGAAATAAATGGAAATAAACAACAAAAATGCTGTAGAGGACATATTCTATACTTAGGAATGGTATCTTAGTGAATATACCTGGAAACAGAAATCTGCTCTCTTTCAGTGGAGCCACAGCATAAAAGGACACTGTGAATATCCATCACTACTTGTACTGAGCAATCCAGCAGACATCATGATGGGAGAACTGTCATGATCAGGGAAGGCTGTAGGCAGAGGTCCATGGAATGAATACATATGAAAAAATCACATCAAAGACATCTCAGAGTCCAGTTTGGTGCGATATCAGCCAAACAAAGAAATCTCATGCCATTTGAACAAGAGCTCTTAGCATGTGGCTATATCCTGCTAGATACTGAATGTTTAACCAAGAAGTGACCATATTTCTGGAATTTTCTATTAAGAGTTGGCATCTGACTAGGCAGTGGTGGCACATGCCTTTAATCTCAGAACTTCAGGAGCAGAGGCAGGTAGATCTCTGTGAGTTTGAGGCCAGCCTGGTCTACAGAGTGAGTTCCAGGATGGTCAGAGTTACACAGAGAAACAATGCCATGAACCCCCCTCCCCCCAAAAAAAAGAAAGTTGACATCTTTTTAGTGAGCTCACTGGTATTCTATGGAATTATGGAAATGGTATCTCAGGTCAATTTAGCAAACTCAGAGGTTATCAGAGTCTACATCAGCATGTACACATAACCTCCATCAAATCTACCACTTTTACAAATGACCTCCACTGGACATTTAAGAAGTCCTCTCTAACAAGATTACTCTTTTTTGTTGGCCACATAAGATGTGTAATTTGACTGCCTAAACATGGGCTGAACATGCACAACAACATGCTAAAGTGGATAGGAGAAAGACTACAAGGCATCAATGCTGTGGGATGTTCTGTATGGCAAATGTTTTGCTCTGATTGGTTAGTAAATAAAACACTGATTGGCCAGTAGTCAGGCAGGAGGAAGTATAGGCAGGACAAGGAGGAGAAGAATTCGGGGAAGTGGAAGGCTGAGTCAGAGACACTGCCAGCCGCCAGGATGACAAACAGCATGTGAAGATGCCGGTAAGCCACGAGCCACGTGGCAAGGTATAGATTTATAGAAATGGGTTAATTTAAGATATAAGAACAGTTAGCAAGAAGCCTGGTACGGCCATACAGTTTGTAAGCAATATAAGTCTCTCTGTTTACTTGGTTGGGTCTGAGCGGCTGTGGGACTGGCAGGTGAGAGAGATTTGTCCTGACTGTGGGCCTGGCAGGAAAACTCTAGCTACACATCAATCCTACACAAAGAACTACAGGTAACTCAGGGATGCTTAGAGGTGGAGAGATTGTCGTTCCCAGGAAAGAGATCGTTTTTTGATTATCCAATGCCAAGTGGTCATCCTTGAAAACAAACATACAAGTAACATACACACGAGCAGGTTGTACTTAGGAATATATATGCATATATGTATACATGTATTTATGTAACAATTAATGAAAAAAGAGGCCACAAAATTGTAAGAGAGCAAAGAGGGATGTATGGGACATCCTGGAGGAAAGGGAAGGGGGAAATGATATGATTATATTATAATCTCAAAAATAAAAGATATAATTTTAAAAAGATAAAAAAAGTGTGCTACCATGAGTTATGCATAGGCTTATTTAGTGTATGTATACAGACAAAAAAGGAATATGTCTATATTGCAGCCTCATTCCAGAAGTTAAAAACCACTGGAGAAGGGAGTATGACCAAGTGAAAATCTAGGGAGTGTAGTTAGCCATTTACTTTGTAAAAAAGGAAAAGAAACAGAAGACTTTTATGCTTTGGCTATAAAAGAACTCCTAAAGGCTCATATGTTGAAGGTTTTTCTGTAGCTGTTGGAACTATTGAAGAGTGATGGGATCACAAGGTACTAATCTTGAAAACAGGTTAATATGTTGATGATTTCCTACTGGACAGGGCATTAGCAGGTGTTACCTGGTTGGAGGGAGTAGATCACCAGGGAACATGCTTTTGAATGTATATTTTCTGTTCTCTCTCTCTCTCTCTCTCTCTCTCTCTCTCTCTCTCTCTCTCTCTCTCTCTCCCTCCCCCCCTCATTATCTTGGACACACTCACTCTCACTCTTCCCTTCTCTCCCATGAAATAAGTACCATTTTCTGCCACCAAGACGTTCTGTCTCTCATCAGGCCCAAAGTAAAAGGACTATCCAAACTCGCACCAATGTCTCTGAAGCATGAGTCAAAATAATTATTTCTTCCTTTTAAGTATATCATATATTTTGTCACAGCCATGGGAAGCTCACTAATATAAACGATGGTACTATATTGGTTTTTGCAGGACAACAACATAGCCATGTGGAAGAGCATCATTTAAATAAAATGACTGGAGAATAGGGTATAAAACAATCAGGATACAGGTACGTAGGTAGCAGTTGTAAGAATACAAAATAGGAAGGCTTTATATCACATGTTTAAAGTGCGTCAGAAACTATTCACCATGGGAAAAATACTGAATGACAAAATATACAAAACAACCAAATACATTGAGGTTACCAGGCCTCATTAGTGGTCAGTACAGACCATTACGATAATGGTGTGACTGATAGAACAGTCATGGAGTCAGAGACAGAGGTGAGCAATGGAACCAAAGGCATGCATTCATGTGTATGAAGCTGATTTAACTACTATAGCCTCTGAGTGTCCAAATAGCCAGCAACAGAGATAAAGACAGAGTCTGACATAGCATTATGCTTTGAGAAGACCAACTGGTTACTTGGTAGTAAGTAGACTATATTGTCTCTCCTTGTTCCCAGAAGGGTTATGTTCCATTATCACAGACATGGTATATATTATTTGATACAGGTTTGACTTTTCTGACTGCAGAACCTTGTCTGGCACCATTATATAAAGGCTATGGGGTTTTTCTGTAGAAGCATGGAATTCCATACATTAAAGCATTTATCCAGGAAACTTACTTCTTAAAATGAAGAAGATACAGGAACTTGTCCATCATCATGGAATCTACTGCTCATATCTTCTACAAGGATATTAAAATGACCCTTAAATGCAGAATTAAAATTCAGTCTTGGAGGTAAAACTCTGAAAGCATGGAATTCTAACATTCCAGATGAAATTTATTTACTAAATTGGAGACATTTATAAACACACATCACCAAAAGGAAGGATAGCTGTGTCTGGTAACCAAGGGATGCAGGACTCACAGTCACTGGAATGTTTTGTGATTCCTATTACTGTAACTCCATGTTCTGCAGGATTGGCCATTCTAGTCTTCAAAGAGTACATACTTTACAAAGGTATTAAATTAGGATCTAATAGAAAGAAAAATTGTGGCTATATTTGGTATTAGTGACTCAGTGTTTGGGATCCTCAGATAAAATGAATAGCTATGTTACTGGGGTGATTGACCATAGTTCCCATAGTAGGTAGTGCTTGTTTTATTTAATATGGGTGGGAGATACTGCATATGGAACCCAGGTGATATTGTAAGAATGTTTTCTGGTGCTTCTCCTATTGTAACTAGGAATGAATGTAGACACAAATTTGAATTTAAAAGGTATGACTATCAAATATTCAGAACTGTAACACATAGTGATATGGGTCATAGCATCAGGGAATCCTTTAAGATCTTAGCTTAAAGCCAAAAGAGTTCAAGGATAGAAAGCAGAGGGAGAATGCATAGATCATTTGCTGTGTTGGAGGCCATAGTTCATATCACTTTTCTTGTATATTGTTTTTTTCCAGAATGAAAGGCATGTATCCCCACTACCTGTAAGAAGTTCATTTTGCACAAAGCATGTTACAGATGGAAGCCCTGTAATGTGCCTGTAGACCTCCTATTCCATAAGGTATATTACCCAGGATCCCCAAAACAGTGCTTAGAAGTCCATCACTGCATTTGTGTATATTTTCCTTCTACAATATGATTGAGTATAGCATGGTGTGAGTGTGTCTAGGGAGGCAATGGACTCCCCTTATTTGCTGACTTTGGTCCATAGTGAATTTTTTCAAACCTGTTATAGGGCTCTAGCACACCTCAAATCTCCCTGTTCTGTTTTGAACGCAAGGCCAGGCTTTCCACTCAGTCCCTCCTAGCCTTCTTTAGCTCCCTCATTTCTTCCACATGGGCATTTCCATTACTTTTGCTCATGCATGTTTAATCAAGTGTTGATATCTGTTTCTTAGGAAACTAAAGTAATATAAAACTTTATTGTCTGCCTGGTTCTCTTGAGAAAAGACCATTGACCAGTAGAGGCACACACACACACACACACACACACACACACACACACACACACACACACAATTATTTTGATTGCCTTAGCAAGTATTAGTAGTGGGAGACAATCCCTTGAACAATATTCTGTTCCTTGGTATCTAGGAGCTTCCAGCTCACGTTTCACTTAAAAACAGTTCATTGTGAATAGGGTTTTCAATAAAAATCCTGAAAGATATTGGAGGGGGCAGGCTGTGTACTAATTTATTCCAGTGCAACATCTGTCATGCAGAGGGGATGGCTGAGAAGCCTGGGCTCTACACTCAGAGCATAATAAAGATTGACTACTTTGAAGGCTGGGTGGTGTTTCCTTCCCAAGAATTCCTTGTTCTCTGAACAAAGATTGGGAAGTCTCTGCAAGAAATACTAGTTGCTGCTTCATCTCAATCATTTACTTATTGTTTATGTATTTGTTCATTCATTCAGAGACAATGACAATTTCAAGAGTCCATTTCACAGTGGGTAGAACAGCAGTAGATTATGAATGTAGATAAGCACAGTTCATTTTAATTTATTTATTTTTATTTATAGAATTATAGTTTGGAAAAGGAGATCAACCAAGTCCTTCAAAGTAAGTCCTTTAAATTTCTGTTGGACCTTGGTACACATCTTTAATTCCAGAACTTGGGAAACAGAAGCTGGTGGCTCTTTCTGTGATAGTTCAAGGCCAGACAGGGCTTCTTAGGGATATCTCGTCTCAAAAAAACGCAAACAAAGCAAAAATCTCCTGAGCCGTAATACCTTTTAGCTGCCTTCTACAGGAGTTTGCTCTGGTTTGAAACTAGAATAGAAACCTATATGAAGCCTTTCGCACAATTTAGAAATCTAGACAATCATGTATTTGTTATCACTGTTTCTACTATAAACCTTTTTATTGATTCTACCATAAGCACTTCCTCTACTGTCATCTCCACCCTAAAAGGATTATTAATCCATCACCATTTCTAGTTAGATTATTAGTCATAAGTAAACTTGGAATAGGACACAGTTTCTTTCTAGGCACAGAAGTGAATATGCTTTTTTCAGGTAGAGGAGAGGTTGCTATGAGCTTCTTCATTTCAACTTACTGTACTTGAAATCTCTGCTCAAGGTTACAGGTGTCTGATGTGTAATTTGATCAGCAAATCCGTGGAAACCAAAAAATGACAGAAAGAAGCAATGAGACTGAAACAAAGGTACAGTTCACAGGCAGGGAGTATTTGTAAACTACACAAGATGGGACAGCTCCCTAGTAATCCTGACTGAGTGCACTAACTTACTTGATGAGTGATTATAGGGTGGGGAGGAGATCGTTTAATTTGACATAGATTTTCATCGTACTTTAACCTGCCTCTCAGTATGTCTCTCAGAAAGGTCATATTTTCAATTTCCCCAGTGGGTGAGGGAAAAATTGCCTTTCATTAACTTCAGACACTTTTTACTTTGTGCGAAAGACTGAAAGTTTGAGAATAAAAGTAAAAGACACATTCTATATTTCCTGGCTGTTGGAAGCCAGAGAAGAAAATAGAAGGTAGAAGGAACAGATAAGCCCCACAAAAGATCATCTAAGTCCTGCCAAAAAAGAAATAACATATGTAAGTCACCTGAGCTGCCAAGAACATTTGTCTCTTCACAAAGGCAGCCATCGTTATAAAGAGCCATAGGACGGCCTAGGGTGTGACCCACTCAACTGACCAATGAGAAGAGGCCAGCTCAGACAGGCTGCGTCATGTCTGGACAGAAGAATGCACACGAGCAAACAGTTCCACTTCCTAAATTGCTAGGACTTTTTTTTTTTTTTTGATCAGTAAATTGCCTTTTACAAGAAACAAAAACAGCTCTCAAGAGGGAGTTAATGGAAAATAAAGTTCTTGAAGGTTTTCTGGGGGATTATTTATATAACATTGTCATAGCACTTCCATTTTTACTAAGTATTAATTTAAAAGGTAAATAGAATGGTAACTGAAAAGGAAATGGATGAGTCACAATAGAAAGAAATGATGAAAGAAACAGGGAGATTGGGGGGAACGATGTTTTTAAATCAGGAATGTCAAACGTTGATCTCTTTATATAATATTCATGATCTTGACAAATTGCTTTTATATAATGGGCAAAGACTATGAAAAAGGCTGTCTGGAGTTAAACACAATCGTTGTGATATTTTGTTACTTCATGAACATTTGGCAATAAGGAAAGTCAAAGTCCAAACCAAGATAATTTACTTATAGAGCATATCTATCAGAAAAAAAAAAAAAAAAAAAAACCAAATAAGGAAATACAGCTTGAGGATCAAGGAAAGAGGTTGAATCTGTTAGTTGTCATTTTGTTCTACAAAATCAGTAAAATAAAACTTCCATCAACAGTACCTTTCTATATTTTCTCTGACCCTGCAAACAAATCTAGGGATCATTGGAGCACTAATCAGAAGCAGACAGTGGGCGACACTCGTGGTTTTATTACTCATTTTGTTAATTCTTATGTTGTAATCAGTTCAAATCACATTTCTTTAAAAGACGTCTTCTAGTTATACCAAGATATTTAAGTTAACTGTCACCAAAAAAAAAAAAAAAAGTCATCTAATCTCAGAGGCAGTACGAAAATATGCTGTAAGCATAGGTCTGAAGGCTAGTACTGCTGAGGTGTGGCAAGCTAAAACCAACCCAGATCCTGGAGCCTGGAAAGAGGGTAGTACTTTGCAAGTTCTTTTTGTGTCCTCCCTTTCAAGTAAAACATGTTCTTTTAAAACCTTCCCTCTGTATGTATGTATGTGTATATGTACTTTCAATAATATTTGTGTTATTTTATAAAGCATAGTACTATAAAAAGGAAGCATTGGTTAATATGGATGACAATTGGTACAAATTTCATGACTTCAGTCACATTTGAAGAGTATCTTCAAAAATTTATTGTTCTGCTTTGATCAATATCTTTTTCCTGA
This sequence comes from Peromyscus eremicus, assembly GCF_949786415.1. Classification (NCBI taxonomy): domain Eukaryota; kingdom Metazoa; phylum Chordata; class Mammalia; order Rodentia; family Cricetidae; genus Peromyscus; species Peromyscus eremicus. The sequence goes on from NC_081418.1 coordinate 35,791,081, forward strand.
TCATAGTATTTAGAAATGAATTTTATGTTATTATGAGAAAAAATTCACAAGTAGCTGATTCAAATGTAAGTGAGACTATGAGTAGCTCAAAAATTACTTTTTAAATCAAGTTGCTTCTCTGTTAAGTAGAGTCAGTTGCTAATGACATCTCATTCCTCTGGTCTCCTGATGTCCCTTTGTGTTCTCAAGAGTGATAACATTATTCATAGGGGACAGCTCCATCCTAGAGACAAGTCTCAAGGCCCTTAGTATACTGATGATTGACAGTCCCATAGTCAGTTACACTGTGATGTTGTTGCTGTCAGCCAAAGGAAGAGGCTCCCTTTTTTTAGCCATCGAAGAATGAATTGTCTTAATGTCTGCATTCAGCTCGCATCTTATGACAATGTATTATAAAGTAAACGAAAAAAAAAACCCATGTCTTACCAAAGACCACTCTCCTCACAGTAGGGAACATGTAGAAATATAGAAAAAGGGAACAGGGAATCTGCCTAACCACCTATTCTTCTGATCGCTCCTTAACCCAAAACACATTTGATCACCATCTGTTTGTAGAGATTTGGAGACTCATAGTAATATTGGCTTTTGAATAATTTAGGCATATTGTAGGTTCTTTTCTGGTAGTAAGTTGGAAATAAACTGGTCTAATTTCCTGTACTTTCTGGAGGGTGGAAAAACAGCCGATGTGAAATTAAAAATATTCTGTCAGTACAGTGCAAATGCAATCAGTCTTACTGCTTATAACCATGATAAAGCCTGACCTTATCCAGTTTGCTTCTGAGTATTGTGTTTAGTGTGCAGCATTCTTTTTGCTGGTGTTGCTTCTTCTAGGAGCTCACTGGAATTCTGTGAAGATCAAGTCAACTAATAGAGAAAAGTGGGCTTTGGAAGTTACGAACATTTATGTAATTGTGGAGTAATAAGCCTTCAAATGAATCTCCCCCCCCTTTATTTATGTATTTTGAATACCAAAGAGACTTAATCATGTCTCCAGTGTTTAATCTTCCTCCTGGATCAAAGTTTTGGTATAGTCAGATGGCAGTGTGGGAACAAGAAGAAACAAATGAATAAGCCAAAGCCATGTGAGACTCCTTTGTTGGAAATGGCATGAAAGAGGGAATAAAGACAATCAGCATTTGATGCTTTCTTTCCTTATTCCCCATTGTTCATTCCTGGAATGTGTATGCTTTGAATAAAATGGCAACAGCCATCTCACGGCCTGCTAGTGAATTTCAGATTGGAAACCACCAGGCAGGTTAATAGAATGAAAATGCAGGGATGCTGGGAGCAGCCATCATATCCTGGAGCTGATGCATCAAACCCTGGAATATCCAACTCCAGACTGGGTCTGTTCATAGAAAAAGATCCCATCTTTTTAATCCACATTGGTAAACATTTTATTTCACAGTCAGAGCAGCTTCTAGGATAATTATAGTATCTATACCTCCTGCTACTTAATTTAAAGTAGCCCTGTATCCAATGGCAACATTTGATATTTACCCTGGTGTTTCAATGTGTCACAGGTGTCTCACTGGCATTCATGGGAATTCAAAACTCAACTCATCCCTTTCATAATTCCCCTTATTAAACTCCACAAAGCTGTAGGTACTCTCTTAGTCAATAAAGCAGAACTGTAGATGCTGAACTTTTACTTCCTGGCTATCAGCTCTGACCTTTGTATCTGGCCTTTAAACCTTTAATATCTTTTGTGCAAACTTCTGCAAAATGCTCTATCTCAGTGATCCTTCTAAACTGAATATAATTCACTGGCTTAAAAGGCTTAAAAAACCCTCCCTACAGTACAGAGTAGTGTGTCACTACTTCCCCCTTATGATACACATAGACTCTTATGTGTTCATTGGGAATAATCGGTGAAACTGATCATTCGGAATGACCTGCTCAGAGCCTTTGATGGTTTTCCTAGCCACTATAGATATGCATGTTCTTGGAATATGCTTCTGTATCAAATTCTGATGGCCAGTTTGACACAGATGATTATTTAGTAAATTTTGACTTGGAAGACACAAAATTCTATTAAGCTCTTCCAGGATCTAATCGATGACTTTTATTTCAAAATTTTCTCAGGCTGCATCCCTTCATTTCCCTGTCTCTCACCTTTTCCAATGAATGATTTTATATGTATAGTCAGGTACCACATGAATACAATGCATGAAATGCATAAAAACACGTTTAATGTGTGTAGCCTGAAAACCTATAGGATTATCTCCTCTATTTAGTCAAACAACTTAATTCTAAAAGCAAAATAATGAATATACAGAAACACTAATTTAAATTTTTATACTGGCAAAATTTGGAAAATAACTAAATATCCTTCAAAAGGTTGCTGATTAAATATATATCATATCTACTTTTCTAAAGAATGACAGGGAAATACCCTTCAATAAAATCTTTAGTGAGTAAAACAGGTATGCAAAAGTATGTATTCTGTGATGACAGTCATACTCAAAAAAATCTGCATACACACACACACACACATATTAAAAGCACAGTGTTTCTTGAAAAAGATGTATGAGAAACTAGCAAAAGCACTAACTCAGAGGAGACAGACTGGTCATCTGAGAGGAGAGGATTTCGATTTGCCTTTCACTGTTTGTATATTTTACCTTGAATAAACTGCTAAGTGCATATATTACCTGTTAAACAAACAGGGGGAATGAATTTCAAGGAAATCACATTCAAAATGAACAAAATTCACGTACTAATGACAGGGCTGTAATGAGTCAGTTTTCCAAACTACATACAGTTTTATGACAAAATAATAGCCAACAAAATTGATGTCTGAACAGCTATTATTTAGAGGCTTATACATGCGTACACATAATTCCAAATCTTATTAATTATATTATATTAATTTAGATCATTGTATATGTTAATTTGAAATGTAAGTATGTTAGAGTTTTCACATACATATGTACACACACACACACACACACACACACACACACACATTTTCTCCCCAAGCTAGATGTTAATTATCTTTATAAAGGTGAATTTTTCACTTTTTAGTGTATCAAAATAGCCACTTTTTGATAAAGATAGTAAAATGTAGTTATGGATTGTGAAAGACATAGATTAATAATGGGTTTTAAGTCTTTAGTAATTCTAACCTCTGTGTAATATGAAATAAAAATAGAGTAATTTTGTTCAGTGCCTCCAAATAAACATTTAGTGTGTGCCATCTTCTTTAGTAATTTAGTGATCTTAGAGAGTTATTGACTATTAACTGGATTTATTGAGTATACTCCTCAAACAAGCCTCTGTATATATTCAGAAAACTTTGAAATAAAGATGGAATTATTGTTAATCTTTAAAATTAAAGTCATCTAGAAGGACAAGAACTTGATACAAGCATACACACACCCTCCTGCTCATCTAGCTTAGGTGAGACATGATCTTACTCTTCTTTTGACCTATGTATACTTATCATCCTTAGCATCCTGTCACTATTCTTCATCCTGCTTGGCTGTTTTTAATGATGAGTGAAAAATAGAAAGAGCTCAATAAATACTGACTGAAGGAATGAATCTGTAGGGACAACTCCTGTAGCAAGACTTAAATAAACCCTTTAAAGTACACCTTAAATGGATTCGTTTGCACAAGTGGCTTTGCGTTCGTCCTTTCTTCCCTGACAATGGAATCAGAAGGAGTACGTGTGAGAAAGGCTCAAATTGGGAGGAGAAATTGAGGAAGTGGAAGGGATAGCATGATGAGTCTCCAGTCACAATTCTTTTATGACAGCAATGAGCACTCACAGAGGATGATGTATTTCAGGAAGTACATAGGAAATGGAGCACCAAAGCTCTCTGAAATGATTAGGATCACATGGTACTAGTAGGAATTTCTTTTGGCAAAACCTTCACAGTGGTGATATCTTGCAGAACAGGATTATGTGAGAATATAATGGAGTTTCGTGGGAGCCAGAAATCACTGATAGGAATCTATAGGGACTGAAGTTCTACTTCGTCAATAGGATTAGGATCATTATACCCAGAGATCAATGTGTCACTCAGCCCTCATCAGAGAACCTTCTTCTTGTAGTAGACAATAGTTAACAAAGAAGCCCACAAGTGGACAGTGTGTGGGGAGAGAGAGTGTGGAACACTCAGCCTAAATGATATGTTTTGATCAAAACTCTTCCCTCATGGCTCAGGGATCTATGTGGAAAAAGAGGCTGAAACATTGTAAGAGCCAGAGATGGTGGGTGACTTCCACACAACAGCAGGGCTTATGCACATATAAATTCAGAGAGAGAGAATGACAGCAAACACAAGGTATGTAAAGGATGAAGCCAGGCAAAAATCTCAGCACTGAGAAAAGGAAGTCCCACCCCTAACTAAGAAGTTATTTGCAATTTATGCCTGCTAGGAAAGGGAAAACAATTTTCTTCTGGTGGAATGTCACTGGGTGTATCAACCACACTCCAGTACAGGCCTTATGGCCACAGTAGTTGGCCAAGAAAAAAAAGTACTCCATGAATTTCTGTGTGTGCTTTTTGTTTGGTTTGGTTTTGGAATTTATTTATTTATTTTTGTCCTTTCTTGTTTGTTGTTATTTTCATGGATTTTTTTTTTTTTTTGGAGAGAAAAACATGGTGATAGGTGGCTAAGGAGCTGGGGAGCATCTGAGAGGAATTGGGAGAAGGGAAAGTATGATCAAAATACATTGTAGGGAAAATTTTTAAATAAAAAAATAGAAAAAAGTAAAAGAAATAACCCAGGCTTTTACTGTTTCTCTGTCCCTATAAAAAATATATGCTGAATGTTTGTAAGTGTTGGTATGCCATACTCAAACTCCCATCGATAAGTTCAATAAAGAAATACAACCATGTATATATGTTCAGATCACGTGCATTAACATATCTTCTTGTTGAAAACCATTAGCCTGCTATTTTGCATGAGCTCGGCATAGCTCCTGTGTCACTTGATGAAATGTTGAAATAATGAATAAATAACATCTTTGCAACTAAACTTCCTGGTATTTCCCACTGAGAAGGTTTTTGTTCGCACAAGAAAAGCTTCAGGGATGAGAAAATAGTGGAAATTTTTTATATCAAGGAATTCTAAACCTATATCAGAAATATGAACACTTAAATTTATGTGTATGTATTCCTTCATCTTCCAAATTGGAACATGTAAATTTCCTGATAAATACAAATTTCTTGGTTAAAATTTTCTCTCTATTTATATACGCATATATATATAAAATATCCTTTATAATATATAAAATATTCTTACTCTATATGCTCTCAAATATACATATAATGTATATGTGTAGTATGTATACATGTTGTATGTATATATTTATATTCTCTTACTTAACCATCAGGAATTAAATGTTTTATTGAATCATCAGAAAACATCATTTCAGAGGGCAACTGACATTTTTTTCCATGAAAAAATAAACCCTTGAGTTGACAGACATCCAACTGAAGGAGGTAAGGTTTGATCTGACAGTTGCTTCTTTTTACAGATTTTTAATTACACAGTCAGCATGCAAACTTCAGAAAGCCTCAGGAGTCAATAGCTTACACTGATGATATGCAATCCATTGCTAGAGCAATAGCAAGAAGGCACGTGGCAATTGAGTGTGAGATTCAATGGGAACACAGATGTATGTCCACTTTAAGACCATGAGTTTTTGTTTCCTATAGAGAAAGAAGAAAACTCATCTCACCTACTTACGTTATCAGAACAAAAGAGCTGTTAACAATAATTGTACTTTTATAACAATTAAGACAGAGTTTATCCATTAAAGTACTTAAGCCATTTAGTTGTTTAAGCTATACCTCTTTAACATATATTAGATACTTTCTTTTATTATTCTGAAAAACATACAAACTTTGAATATATTATTCTGAGCAAAATATAAAGTTTTCTAATATTGGCTTTTAGAACATTACTACTTGAAGCTCTCTAAGCTGATGTTATGTATTTTCAGGTTATCCAGATGACCAAGCTGATTAAATTAAATTCTTCTTTTCTCATTTCAAAACAGTCAGTTTTTATATAAGGTTTTTTCTAGAGAAAGCTTCTTTTCTTGAACTTAAGCATTGTTTTTCAATTGAGTTTCAAAATATTTGCAGAGTATCTATTTTCTGCCAGGCAAGGAGGAGGTTGTGAGAAATGTGTCTTTTGGATGCGCAAAATACTACTGAGCTCAAATGCTTTGGAAAGCAGAAACAGTGGGTGTTTTAGTTACGTTTCTGCTACTGTGATAAAAACATCATGATCAGAAGCAACTTATGGAAAAAAGAGTTTATTTTGGCTTATGGTTCTAGAGGGAGTGTCCATAATGGCGGGGGTGTTGGTGTTGGTAATGGGGGCTAGAGCAGGAAACTGAGTGATCTTATCTTCAACCACAAGAATGAAGCATAGATAAAAAACTGGAAATGATATGAGGCCATAATTCTCATCTTATCTTCAACCACAAGAATGAAGCATAGATAAAAAAAATGGTAATGATGTGAGGCCATAATTCTCAAAGACTGCCTTCAGAGACATACTTTTTCTAGAAGACTCTTAAAGGCTCTATAACCTCCCCTAAACAGTACCTCTAATGACAGAACATTCTAATGCATTCAAACCACCACAGTACATCCCAAAGCATGCTCAAGAACTCTTCTTTTCAAAAGAGGAAGATCTCATGTGACTCCAGTCCTAACTTAAGAACTACCGGGGTGGAGTGCCATTCTTCTCTGGGCTGTGGCCACTGGTTCGTTTTCCATGCTGCAGTGAATGCCTTCATAGCCATGCAGATATGAGCAACACTAAGTGAACTCAGTGTTTTGAATGAGAAATGTCTCTCACAGGCTCCTGTATGTGAATATTCGATCCCCACTTGGTGGTACCCATTGGAGAAGATTAGGAGCTATGGTCTTGCTGGAAGATGTCACTGGGGGTGAGCTTCGAGAGTTTACAGCCTCACCCTACTTTCAGTTCAAACTCTTTGGTTTGTGTTTGTGGCTCCAAATGTAAGCTCTCAGAATCCAGCGTCTGCTGCCATTGCTGCTGTCAGTTTCTATGCTGCTCTCTACCATGATGGACCCTCTGGAAACATAAGCCCAAATAAAGTATTTCTTCTATATTTTCCCATGGCCATAGTGCTTAATCACAACAGAACAGTAACCAATTGAGTTATTTTAAAAAAGAAGAGCTTACAAAGTTGAGAGAGGAACATGTTGATGGGGTTTAGGAGCAGTTGAAGGGAACCGACATGGGCTGATATAATCAAATTACATTGTATACCTGCATGAAATACTCAAGGATGAAAAAGACTTCTACTTTTAAAGATATTTTCTAAATTAGCTGACTATCATCCACAAAATATTCTCAGACTTTCAAGTTAGAGTCAGACACATAAAGTTTTCTGTGGCTGTTCACCTTTTTCAAGAAGCCCTTAGATCATCTGGAGAAAAACCCTGAGCTGACTTCATAGAACAATCACTCACAGCCCTACCTAAACAAGGATGTATGTGAGCTTTTAGAGTAAGATAGCCCAGTCTGAATTTTCATTTCTCTACCCCATATGCAGGATCAGAAATAAAAGTCCTTCATGAATTTGTACAAAAAAATTTAAGAAAAACATACAGGAATTACCAGTATATAAAAATAAAAAAGACATTTTGATATCTTTATTAACCATACAACTTGCATGGAATAAAAAGATATCCAGTAACATTCAAACAGACTTCTGTAGTAGTCCTGTGTTTCCCCCAACTTTTGCACTCTCGCTTGTCAGGAGAATTGGTAGTCCAGTCCCTAGAGATTTCTGAGCCCAATCAAATAAAAGTTTTCATTGTTCTACTCTATTAATATTAAAGTAGCAATTAGCCCTCCTTGCATAAGTCTAATATGTGGCTGGGTTTTCATTGCTCAATTACATTGATTTAAAATTTTAAATCAGAAATGTTTTTATTGCTATGTACCTTTAGCAGAATAATAGTAGTATGATTCCCTTTAGTCCCATGGCCTATCCAGTGTCAAGTTCTTGGCTACTTTAGCAATGTCAGACATGGCTACTATCACATGGAGGGGGCCTTAAATCCAATCAAATGTGGTTGATCCCTCCCATAACCTCTGTGATGACCAGAGGTGATTGATGACTCTCAGGAAACAGAGTTCTCCAGACCCAACAGGATTGATACACTTATGAACTCATAGAGGCTGTGGTAGCATGTACAAAGACCTGCACAGATTCAAGCCAGACAAAATCCTAGTGCTGAGAAGAAGCGAACATGATGTCCACCTTTGGCAAAGAAGTTATTTGCAATTGATACCTGCTGGGAAAGGGAAAATTGATATTCTCCAATGGAATATCATTGACTACATTAACAACACTCCAGGGCAGGCCCCGTGACCAGGAGCAGTTGATCAACACAAAATGAACTTCATAGTTTCTTTGTGGGCTTTTTGTTTTGTTTTCTTTTACCATTTTTTTTTGAGACATAGAAACGCTGAGAGTACACAAAGTTGGGTGGGTGGGAAGGTGGGGAGGATCTTGAAGGATTTGGAGGAAAGGAAAAATAAATCAAAATATACTGTATGGATGGATGGAGGGGAGTCTAAACAGGATAGTCCAATAGCTGAGAGGACAGAGCCCCAACTGGATATCTCTCATCACTAAATGAAGCCTCTGGGAATGGGTTACATCAAATTAAGTTGTTGGCCAATGGGGCCCCATAGGAACTGCCAAGCAATCCAGGCTGTTGTCAAGGATGTTGGTCGCTCTCCATAGATAGATGGCAAGGCCTTATAGCTGAAGGCCACACCTACACAACCCACCGAATACGGAGAAGTTGAGTTGGTGCCTAACCTACTAACTAGTGTACTGGAAGTACTCTGCGTGTTACCAAAGGATAAAAGGTAAACACCAACCCAGTTACAAACTTTTTGATCTACACTGGTGATCTGTCTGAAAATGTGCTAGTACAATAGCATCACAAAAGTTTGTGTGACTAATGAACCAATGTGTAGTTGGACTTAAGGCCCATTCTATGAGATGAACCCCAACCCTGACACTACTCAGTGACCAAGAACCTGAGACTAGATAGCCAGGGACCTAGGGTAAAACCAAGTACTACTGCTCTGTTGAAGGAACATAGAAAAAAAGAATGGCCCTAACAAAATTCTGCTATACTTGCGTATCAGTGTCTTGCTCAACTATCATCAGAGAAGCTTCCTCCTGGAGAATATAGGAATAAATACAGAGACTCCCCAGCTAGTTAGTATGCAGAGAGTGAGAGAGCTTTGAATACTCAGTCCTGAACGTGATGTCTCCATCAAGACCCTCCTTGCAGGGCTCTGAGAACCCTGCACAAGAGGAGGCTGAGAGACTAAAAGAGCTAAAGGGGAGGGAGGACACCAAGGAAACAGGGCCCTGTAAATCAACATGATCAAAGCTCACAACTATTCACAGAGACTGTGGCAGCATTCACAGGACCTGCCCGGGTCTGCACCAGATGGAGTCTCAGTGCTGAAAGGGAAAGGGACACAAGCCCCCATCCTAACCCAGAAGTTATCTCCAACTGATAACTGCTCGAAAATGAAAAATTAGCTTTCTCCAATAGAGTCTCACTGGGTATACAAACCACTCTTAAGGCCAGGCCCCTGCCCAGCAGTAGATATCAACACAAAATGAACTCAATGGCATCCATGGAGATTCTTCATCTCATAATGCTTTGTCAGGACATTTTTTCTTTTTCTTTTTTCCTTTATAGGCCCTTGTGTATACAGTATGGTTTTTGGTTTTATGTTTTTATGGGATTTCTGTGTTTGTGAATGTGTATGCATCTTTGCATATACCTGAGTTCCTTATCCTTTTTCTTGTTTTTTTTTTCTGTCTGTTTTTTGTTCTAGTCTGTTTTGTTGGTTTGTTTTTTATTTTAACCAAATTTTATGTTTTCATTATTAATATTATTATAGATGCTTATTCTAGAGAGAAAAATAAAGGGTATGTATTTGGATGGGTGGAGAAGTGGGAGGATCTGGGAGGAGTTGGAGAATAATCAGAAAAATGTATTTTCTTTTTATTTATTTATTATTATTTTTAATTATTAATACACGTTCTATTCATTTTACATAGCAACCACAGATTCTCCTCTCCTCCCTCCTCCTGCCCCCCCAGCCTTCCACATAAGGGAAAGGGAAGGCTGAGCTGGAACAAGGATGGAGTGGGAGAGCAAGGAAAGAGATACCAAGATAGTGGGAGACATCATGAGGATAGGGAGAAACAGGGTGCTAGGGAAGTTCCCAGGAATCCACAAGGATGACCCCACCTTAGACTACTATCAATAGTGGAGAAGGTGCCTGAACTGGCCTACTCCCATAATTAGATTGGTGAATACCCTCACTGTCATCACAGAGCCTTCATCTAGTAACTGATGGAAGCAGATGCAGAGATCCACAGCCAAACACCAGGCTGAGCTCTGGGAGTCCAGGCAAAGAGAGAGAAGAGGGATTCTATGAGCAAGGGGCATCAAGATCATGATGGGAAACATACAGAGACAACCAAACCAAGTTAGTGGGAACTCATGAGCTGTGGACCAACAGCTGTGGAGCCTCCATGAGACTGGACTAGGCCCTCTCCATAAGGGAGACAGTTGTGTAGCTTGATCTGCTTAAGGGGCCCCTGGCAGTAGGATCAGGAGCCATTCTTGCTGCATGAGTGGGCTTTTTGGAGGCCAATGCCTATGGTGGGACACCGTACATAGGCTGGGTGCAGGGAGAGGAGCTTGGAACTGCCTCTACTGAATGGACCAGGCTCTGCTGACTCCCCATGGGAGGCCTTGCCTTGGAAGAGGTGGGAATGGGAGGGTGCATTGGGGGAAAATGTATTTTCAATAAAAAATATACTGCATGAAAAATTTAAATTATAAGAAGCAAAAAAAGGATATTTAAATAAGATATTTAATTTTTGGCATCTTTATTAACAAAATTACACCATTTTCCCTTCCCCTTCTTCCCTCTAAAGCATCTCATATATCCCTCCTTGGTGTTTTCAAATTCATGACTTCTCTTTCATTAACTGTTGGTAAAAGTCACAATGACTACATTACATTTTCATAGACCCATTCCAAACACACATTCGATATCTCGTTTCTGAGATAATTTAATTTAAACAAAAAGCTAGAGTAAATTTGATTTCAAATAATCTAAATTACTAAATCAAAGGCAGTGTACCAAAATGCATTTCCCCTCCAAATCAGCTTACTATATACTACAGATTGTAAAGCATTTCATATTTGACATTTCAGTAACATCTATTAATCCTAGTCTTATATTTTACTGTTGAAAATTTCATTTAAGCACAATTTGTGAATGGCAATACTTTTGGACATCTGTTCATATAAGATCTAGGGGCAGGAATGTTTATAAGCCCATCTTAAATTATAGTTCAAATAGAGAAAATTTTGCCAAAAATAATCTAGAAAAGATATTATACAAGGCACTAAAAGTGTGTGTTTTGGAGAAATGAAGTGAGCTAGTTTCTGTCTATTTTAACTTCTTTTCTCTACAAGTTCATATAATAAAAGGAGTGAAGTTAAAAACTAAACTCAGGAAATATGATTGTTATATTAGTTTTCTTTGATGAGGATGAAAACTTTAAATGAAAGTCTTATAACTTTCTCCTCTAGGGCACCTAGATTTCCTCACAGAATTTCAAAACCTGGGGAGTTGAGGGAAAAAATGTCTATCTAGGTTTTTCAGAGAAGTCTAAGCCATGTTATTCTTTCAAGCAGTCATATTATGAAACCTCAAGATTGAATATACTTTGTTGAGATTTTATATTTAAAATAAAACATTTCTGGGTGAAATTAAAGTGGCTTCATACAAAAAAAAAGTCAGCTAGAGACTGAGTGATCCAGGTTTCTTCAAGTGAACAGTAGTTAGAATCTTTCAGACAGACAGACAGACAGACACACACACACACACACACACACAGAGAGAGAGAGAGAGAGAGAGAGAGAGAGAGAGAGAGAGAGAGAGAGAGAGAGGTCCTCAGGTGAACTTGGCAATGAGGCTTTAACTAATACACAAATGGGGAAATGTAAATGGGGAAATGTGGGGTGTAGTAGAATATTAGATAAAAATGTGTTACATTCATTTATGCTGTGGAACATTTGTTTAATGGTGCAAAGATGTACTTCATTCTTTTATGTTGCATTTGTTTAACTCTGAAGCTGTGTTACTTTGCTTGTCTAAAATGGCCAATAGCTAAGTAGGAGAAAGGATAGGCAGGGCTGGCAGGCAGAAAGAATAAATAAGAGGATAAATCTGGGAAAAGAGATTGGGGAGTGAGAAAACGGGGAGAGGAGGACATCAGGGGCCAGCCACCCAACTATACAGCAAGCCATGGAGTAAGAAGTAAAGAAAGGCATATAGGATAAAGATAAAAGCCCCAAGGCAAGAGATAGATGGGATAATTTAAGTTAAGAAAAACTGGCTAGAAACAAGCCAAGCTAAGAGCGAGCATTCATAAGAAAGAATAAACCTCTGTATGATTTATTTGGGAGCTGGGTGGTGGGCCCCCAAAGAGTAAAGAGTAAAAACCAGCAACAGTGAGGTCTTAGGGCAGCATCTCAGAGCTGAGCCTCTATCCTGCTCCGCATTCGTGCACAGGTCATCCATCCTCCATCACACAGAAACGGAACACAGAACAGTTAATGAACCATCCCTGGTTGTAGAGTAGAGAGTCTCAGAATTTATACTTTGGCAACTGAACTTTTGCTTCTCAGAGAGTCAGAATCAGATGCCTGTAGCTGGAGAGCTCCTGCTAAGCCCCGGCAGTCCTGCAGCCCACTTATAAAATAAACACACAGATTGTTATATTATTTAAACTGTTTGGCCTAATGGCTCAGGCTTCTAGCTATCTAGTTCTTACATCTTAAATTAACCCTTTTCTATAAATCTACACATTGCCACATGGCTCATGGCTTACCAGTATCTTACATGTTGGTACTCATGGCAGTAGCTGGAAGAGTCTCCCTGACTCAGCCTTCTGTTCCCAGAATTCTCTTCTCTGCTTGTCCTGCCTGGCTACTGGCCAATCAGCATTTTATTTATACAGAGCGATATCCACAGCACTTCCCCTTTTCTTTTTTTTTTTTTCAAAAAGGAAGGTTTTAAATTTCACATAGTAAAATTACATATAACAAAGCAATTATCAAGCAAGAATTACAGTTACAATATCTAGTCTATTTATAATATCTAGTCTATTTGTATTTGGCAAAATTAAAGAAAATATTTTATCTATCCTATATTTGTGAGTCTAAGGTTTCATATCTAACTTATCTCTTATCATAACTGAGGAAATTATAACTGTCTAGTCTTCAACTATATCAAAAACCCCAGAAGGATATAATATTACCTGAGAAATGGGAGAAGGACATAAGCAAATTTTGGGATTCTTGCAAGAGTAAACAGAGACAGCTGGCAGTCTGGACAGTCACCTAATGTTCCTTTGTAAAGTTGGGGCATCTGTCTTCAGCTCACAGGCCTAGAGTCTCTCAGCCACTTCTCTCTGTAGAACATCTGGCAGTTTCCTCTGCAAAGCAGGAACCTGAAGGACCATTTGCCAAGCAAAGTTCAGTGGTCACCTTCCCATGGGTCCTGCATGTCCAGTCGATCAAGCAGTCCAGGCAAGAACAGTTTCTTGCCCAAATGGCTATTTTTGCCAAGAAGAAGATAAACTCCATATGGAGTGTCTTTGATGCCCATCCTCCTCTCTGAAGTAAATCGGTGCTGCCAGGAGCAGATATGTCTCATTGTCCAGAAAGTCTAAATTTTTAAAAACATTTTAAATGTCATATTCTGTAGGTTTTTGAAGTGTTTGAAGATTACCTATCTAATTGAATTATATCTATGTATACCTAGAAAACTTAACTAACATGGCTACAAGTATGATTATCATAGATGACTAATTATTAATCTATTTCTTAATTATCCACTACAATTTTAAATGAGCTGTACAAACATAATACCTTAAATGAGAATAGAAATATATATACAGTATAACAAAATTAAGTTTAAACTTGTATCAATAAACTAAAATCCATAGCAATACATAGTAAAACATTTCTAAACAAGTTGTTACTCTTTAAAAGTAGGTTCTTTAATCTACCCTTTCACCCTATCATACCTATATTAGATGCCCAGAACCTATAGTGCTTAAAAGTCTGTCAGGTATGGGGCTTTATTTTTTAGCTTAGGAACAGAGGACTCCAACTTTGACATGATAGAATTCAGTTTTGTATATTTGGCCTTGGATTTATTCAGTGAAAAAATAAAAAGGAAAAAAAGACAGAGAGAGAGAAAAAGAAAAAAAAGAAAAGAAAAAGACAAAATGCTTACATTTCAAAGATATGCAAACACATGGGAATGAGACAAAAATGCTCCCAGGTAAGGCAATCGAAGTGGTCTGAAAACAGTGGGAGGGAATGGGTTTCTGGACATCACTACTGAAGTGAGCAAGACGAGCCTTGGCAGCTGGCTGAGTTACTACATCCCCATTAGGCAACTCCAAGGAGGTTGCTAGCTTGTAGTTCATTCTCTTGTTCGTTCCTTCCTGTCTCCTTCCCCAACATCTTTCTTTTAAATAAATCAGTACAGTTTTGTGCCTCCCAGAGTAGAAATTTTTAAGGAGAAAGAACTGTTCTAGCAGATCTCTTCTATGTGCCTGTGAGCGTCTCTAAAACATTGCCATTTTGTACTTCATTGTGGTCATATTAAGATCCAAGATGAGTCACCTCTCTACAGTTCTGATGGTGTTGGTACTATGTGACATCACATTTCCCAGGTTGATTTATAGTTATAGAAAAATTGTAGTAAAGCACCTTGGAATAAAGAATCATAAATTAGTCTTAAAGAGGAGTTACAAGCACCATGAGAATGTAGCACATAGGACTTGATTCCATTCCATGTATTAAGGAATGAAGTAAGAAATCATCCCTTCCAAAATCAGCGGAATACTGCCACACTCTAAGTACTAAAGATTCAATGTAAAAACATCCTCAATGGTTTTGTCTGTAAATAATCATCCAAACCTCATCATGGACCTTCAGCTTATTTTAATCGTCTTAGTGACCCTTCTTTGAAGCACGTTTGAATCTCCTCTGACATGTAGTTTCCTTACTAAGTTGTTCCTATTTTGGTAAAATTGTCGAGAACATAAAAAAAAATGTACCTCTCCCTTGTGGATATAGAAGCAATTCCTGGGAATTTATGTGGAGGAAGATATTGAACTTTACACGTGTCAAGTAATGAGCTTTGGTAGTTCTTCTCTGCTGATGATCTCACGTCTTCCAAAACATGTATAAAAACATTCCAAAATTTCCAGTCTGTTTTTATTAATATTTTCCCCACACAGCTGAATTAGTTTTATGCAGTATTTTATGAGATACCCAGATGGAAATTCAGTAAGAAACTGCTTTAAACTTGGCAGCTGGAAATGAGGTTTATCTTGTCTTTTCAGACACATAGTGCACTCAAGAGTCAGAATCCTCTCTGGAGAGGGAGTAAAGGCACCTGACATACATAATTAGGTTGGCACCTTATCACTACTGAGAGCAGGTCCTAGGAAGGCTGCAGGGTTTCTGTAGCACTGCTATAAGCTGCTTGCCACTAGGAATCTCACAAGCGTCGTTGTATTAGGAAGGAGAAAGGAAGGCATTGTTTTGTGGATAGAAAATGTATTGAATTATGTGAGGGTTTAATGAGCTTTGTGGGGGCAGGCAAGCAGAGACAGGTTCCCATTATAGTCCAAGTTTTGAAAAATGTTATTAATGGCCTCTATTTTTGTAGATAGCCCATGATCATAGAAAGTAGATAAAAAAAAAAAAGTTGTTTAATGTACCAGACTTTTTCTTTGGGGCCACCAATCAGCTCCCAAATCATGACATGGAGACTTATTATTAGTTATGAATGTTTGGCCTTATCAGGCTAGCATTTTTTCCCTTTAACTTAAATTAACCTGTTTCTCTTCAGCTATGTTTTGCCTTGGGCTTTTTACCTTTCTTTTGGTATGTCCTACTCTGTGTCTGCTGGCTGGGAGCTGCCTGGGTGTCTCTTTCTTTTTCTCCCTTTTTCTCCCCTCTCGTTCTTCTCTTCTTCTTTTCTCCAGTCTCGATTCCTCCTCCTATTTACTCTCTGTGCCTGCCAGCCCCACCTATCCTTTTCTTGCCTAGTTACTGGCTGTGCAGCTTTTTATTAGACAAATCAGGTGCCTCGGGCAGGCAAGGTGAAACAACAACACGTCTTTTCATATTTAAACAAATGGAGCAAAAACAAATGTAACACACCTTTATACAGTTAAAGTAATATTCTGCAGCATAAATGTAAAGTATCTTTTCCTGGTAAAAATAATATTCCACATTTTCCCCTTTTTGTCTAAATAAAAAGAAATATTTTAACTTTAACATAATTAGACTATATACAATAAGAACGATTATCAATTTAGGATTACATTTACAATATCTAGCCCCTTTGACTTTGGCACATTGGGAGAAATCACCCTATTATCTATCCTATCTTGATGAGTCCAAAGCTCTGTACCTAATTTACTTTCTATCATAACTAAGGAAAACTATCACTATCTAGTCTTCAACTCCATCAAAGACCCCAGAATATTACCTGAGTAAACAGAAAGTGCCAAGTAAGCAACTTCCAAAACTATAGAAATGACAGACATCTGGCTGCCTGGACAGTCACTCAAGGTTCCACTGCAACATTGGGGCATCCACCTTTGGTTTACTGTCCTACAATATCTGGCAGACCCTTTTTTGAAGCAGGAATTTTAAAGAACTGTCCCACCTTGATTTGGCAAAGTTAAGCAGTCACTTTGCTTTGTGTCCTGCATGTCCAGTTTGTACAGCATGCTATCACTACTCAACACAAGGAAGGTTTCTTGCCAAAGTGGCTAGTTTTGACATAATGAAAGCAAACTCCATATGGAGTTTCTTTGATGCCCATCATCTTCTCTGTAATTGGTGCTGCCAGGAGCAGATGTGTCTGTCATGAAAAGCCTCAGGTAATTAAACATAGTAAATTCTACATTCTATAGGTCTTTCAAGTATTTGAAGATCACTTATCTATACAAATACATCTGTTTAACTTTGAAAACATGCCTAATATGACTACAAGTTTGATTATTATAGATGACTAATAACCTGTATCTTTAATTATGCATTGCACTTTTAAATGAACTGCATAAGCACAATACCCCAACCAAGAGTGGAAACATACATTCAGTACAATAAAAGTAACTTTAAATTTATATCAATATACCAAAGTCCATACCGATGTAAGATATTTGAGGTTAATAGTTATTTTTTTATCCTATATCCCTATATTCCCTCTAATTGACGACAAACATCCATAACCCACAAATGCCCATAAAACTACTCACCCCATCTCTTGGGAATATGGGTGTCTTATTCATAAACTTACTTCCTGTTGTCTGGGGAAACATTGTTGGCATCTTTTAGGTAACTTGAAAAAATCGAGATAATGGTCAAGTCCTCAGGAAAACTAGCCATAACATTTGTTGTCCAGTCTCTGTGCAATGGGAAAGTGCAAGGCTTATCTGAAGTCCTGGCTAGAGTAGTCTGTGAGGCTGGACCATCTCATCCAGCAGCCTTAAAACTGTTCTGGATGCAGAACTCTGAGGAAACTGCAACAGAGGCATTCTGAGAGGTTGGAGTACTTAGAATACTTATTTTTGTTGGTGTTTGATCCCCTTGCTCTGAAAATACATAAACTTTCAAAGGTAACATACATATCTGTATTAACACAAGTATGGACTGTGCATTGTACATAAGCCAACCAAAGATGATTTTTTTTTAATGTTTGAACAGGTAAAATAGATGTCACCTGCTCTAGTTTTCCTAGATTTATTTCTTTAAACTGTAGTAAAGATTTTTAGAAGTTCTCCCCGAATCAAACCAGATCTCTATGAACCTGGAATGAATCCACAGTCCTTTGTTATATGTGGATGCAAAAGCATAACCACTTCCCCAACACAATACATTTTTTTTAGTTCCATTTTGAAGTTAAGGCATACCTAAAGTATTGAGGTTGGTTTAATTCAGCAGTCCCTCCTACGATCCCATGTCTTTCAGCAGCTGTCACTCGCTTATCAGCAATCAAAAAATTCAAAGTCAACACAACATACAGGATCTAGACTCTGTGTATTTCCACTTTCTTTTTTTTTTTTTAAAAAAAAAGATTTATAAACCATTAACTTTTTTTCTATGACCATCTAGACCCATTTTCTTTTCTTTCTAAAGACTATACACATTTTTAAACACACTGTAAGCTGTTTAGAGGGCTTTTTTTTCCATCTGAACCTGCTTTACTGCGTATCTCTAACATTTTCTGTCTGCATGAGCAAAACCTTAAAGTGCTAAGCTATAGCTGTGTGGTCCTATCAGCTGGCTTGGCCCCCTCTTTGGGTCTGTGAGAGACAAGCCTAAGGGCCCCTGTCCATAGGTATGTTTCACCAGGGACTGCATTCAACCACCCCAGCTCTAGGATGACGGAGACATGCATTGTGGCAGGCGTTTTTACTTAGTTTTTGGTTTCTACTTAGCATACAGCTGTTTAACTGCTCTGCTGTATGTGGTAGAGTTTCTTAAAGGAGCAGTATCTTTTTTTTTTCTTTAACTTTCTCAGGCCCTATGTGAAAATTTGGGCCCCAAGATGGAACACCAAATGTAACATGCTTTTTCTTTTAGGCCACCAACCAGCTACCAGAGCATGGCATGAAAACTTATTATTTATGAATGCTTGGCCTAGTTTAGGATCATCTCTGGCTAGCTCTTTTAACTTAAATTAACCTGTTTCTCTTTATCTACCTTTTGCCTTGGTGAATTTTGCCTTTTTTTAATGTATGCCCCACTTTTCCTGCTGCTTCTGTATCTGTCTGTCTGGAGGATGCCTGGCTGGCTAGCCCCGGGTATCTCCCTCTCTCCCTTCTTCTCTCCTTTCTTCTTGAGCCTAGATTTCTCCACCTATTTATTCTCTCTGCCTCCATCCCTGCCTATTCTTTTCTTGCCTGGCTATTGGCTGTTCAGCTTTTTACTAGACCAATCAGGTGCCTCAGGCAGGCAAGGTGAAACAGCAGCACACCTTTTCATAATTAAACAAATGCAGCATAAAGAAGTGCAACACACCTTTACGCAGTTAAAGTAGTATTTCACATCATAAACAAATGTAACCATCTTTACCTAGTTAAAATAATATTCCACAACAGTATAATTCCTGGCTCTCCATGTTAAAATCATGCCTGCATATAGAAAGATCAGCATTCACTTAGCTATTGTATGACTCTGAGGCTTAGGGGACGTTTCAAGGCCCCATTAGCCAGCTGTTGTATAGTTGAGTGAAACAAAATACTTACATTAAGTTAATACAGGTCTCAAAGCTAACCAAGAATTCCTCCCCAGTGTGTACAACCCCTAGAATTCTTGATGTTCCTGAAGCTTCATGAGAAATGTAAAGTTAAAACAAAACTGTTTCAGAATAAATAGGAACTCTTGATTAGAACTTCAGGTTATCCCTGCAGATCAAGAGGTAGGCTAGGTACAGACCACAAATTCAACATCAGACTCCCCAACCATGAAATTCTTTAGGGAAAAGCAGAACTTGACCCTGAGTCAGCATTTCCAGTTCTTTAGACATCTGCGTCAAGTATTCTTTTTTTTTCCCCTATTGATAGGATCTTTCCTAAATAAGACAAGCTCTAGTACTTTTTTTTATCAAGAGCTCAGAACTTTACATGTTTGAGATTTTTCAGAAATAAATCCATAAACACAAAGAACCCTGAAAAGACAAAAATCATTCACCTGTACCCAGTTTGGTTGAATTTCAGTGAGGAAGGACACCTGTGAAATAAAGAATTTATTGTGTAAACTTAACATGAGATTGAGAGGGTGGATCAGAGAGGGTGGAATGATCTGGAACACATTTCTGTCACAGACACTTTCTGTCAGAAAAATACAGAGAGATAAACTGGGGGAGAGAAAGCTTCCAGAACATAATGCATGTTGAGTGTCTCTTGACAGAAGTTCTTGAAATCAAAAGGTTCCTACATAGGGATGGGGCATGTATAGCAATATCAAATCATCTGACATATACGTTACTTCAAGTCCCCAGGATAAATAAAAAAGGAAATATTTGAAAACAATAGTAAAAAGTTCCTCAAATCTAGTGGAGGCCTAAATACACAAGAAAGCCAGTCAGCCGAAGCAGGATGTTCTTCTAGCTGCTGATACAGGGTGCTTCTTCTGTACGAGTTCTGTTAAATGAGGAGGAATGTATATTTAAATATGCCATAGGCTCTGCCATCTTAACAATCTAGGTCTGTATTAAGCAAAGGATAGCCATTAGCCATGTGTGGCTTTTGAGCACTTTGTTCTCTGAAGGCATTTTATATGCATTAAAGATCCTTCAGCCGGGTTTGAAATAAACTAGAACATTGTGATTGTGGAGGAAAGGAGCAGTGAAGACTGAGGGACGAAATATCTTGGCCTATCTATCTTTAGACTCCTAAAAATAATGTATTCACAACCTTTCTGCCTGACCCAACACCAGTGACACTTAGGTAAAACACTTAGAATGTATTTACTTAGCAGACTACTCACTTTGACCAACTGTACCACTAAGAATGATGCAGGATAGCATATAAAACCCATAGATGAGATTTCCCTGTTCTGCTATAACCTGCCTACTCGATGCTCCCACTAAAGTATATGGTAAGTGCATTGGTTTATAACCTTCTTTTGTTCTGTGCCTATTCATATAACTTCTTCCACAATAGAAGGCAACCTAAATCCATGTTCCTGCTGTTGGTCAAAATGAACTATTATTATTCTCTTTAGCATATGAGCTGTATTTAAATTAACATTAAAACCAGGATTGATACATGGTGCAATTGTACAGTATTTTGGATTAAATAAAAGATATTATTAGAAATAATTTTAGCCATTTTCTTGTTTCCTTAAATTATAATGGCAGAAAGTTTCATGTTATGTTAGGAGCTTGTACTATTCTTTTATTGGATCAGAATTTGGTTGGTGAGAGCATTGTGAAGCTGATCAAACAGTTGTCTCAAATCAGATAAACTGGAACTATACTTTCAGTTGTTTTATTTTGTTAGCACTAATTTAGTTTTATTTTCCTTTGAATCATTTGCAATTGTTTTGATTTGTATTTCTGGAGGGGAGCCAGATACAGTGTATATCAGAAAATGTCATTAATAATTAACAGTAGATGATCCTGAACTGGACATATAACACTTGAGATTTTAAGGTTAGATGTTTGGGCTGCAGCAACTCTCCATCTTGTAGTTCACAACAGAGAAAAGTGGTATGAATCATTCTGCTTATTTTTATGTTTTCTTTGAATATATAATGAGGAATATTAAAATGTTTTAAAAATTCAAGTGCTGCATATAATGGAGACTTCTTAACATATCACTTAAAACAGAGTGGAATTTTAGATGTTTCATTTTCTTCCCCTTAAAGACCTTTAGTTTATTTTCATTTAATAGCCATTCAATTAAATGAAAAACATTGCTTGTAGTCATTAAGAACTCTGTTCAATAACACATTTGACTGTTAGTTTCTACAGGCTGAATATGAACCACTAAAAAAAAAATGATGTGATTCATGCATATTTGAGTACCCGATATGTACCAAAGAATACCCTGGAACACAGACAGCAGTTTGTGTGATGTATGCAATTCATTCCCTCAAGGAACTCACAGTCTTATGTGTGGCCATTTCCCCTGCAGAGTTTTTTTTTTCTTTCTCCACTAAATAGTCTGTTTGGGTTTTGTCTTCCATCCTATCATTTGACATCTCAGAGAAAGCGAATAGTAGTATGCCTTTCTGCTCTTAGAGTCTCGTGGCCACTCTCAGATGCACCTGTGATCTTTCAAGTTAGAGAAAAGGATAAGGATGCTTGAGAAGCTACAGGGTGGAGAAATGGCTCACAGACATCTGCGTGAAGTGAGGGTTGCTCTGTGGTCATTTACCAAACTGGGATATTTGAGAAATCACCACTGCAGGTCTTGCTGCCCTGAGAAAAGCATCAAAGTCACAGTTTTACTGGGATGACCTGTGGATGAAAATTGCTTTTCTAAAAATATTTTGCTCAAAAAGACTTTCTGTTTTCATCTCAACAGTGTGCTCTAGCCTGAACAATGTCTATTTCTAACAGTCCATATATTACAAAGGATGTTGAAAATTTGCTGCTATACAATGCTAAGAATTATATAAGGTGTTCCACAAAGGCACAAGAATTAGGAAAAATTAATAATAACTAAATACTGCTACATCTGAGCTTCTATAGGATAGGTGTGCAAGTGCATCTGTATGTGCATATGTGTGTAGTTTACTTCCATGAAACAATCAAAGGTGCTTTTATTTTGGCTGTTCAAATTACATTCAAACAAAAAATGTGGAAAGATATTGAGAAAATAAGTTAGAATGCACCCACATAATTTGGAGTAGAAGTGAGCCCAAATTTGTATTTTTTGTATGTTTTCCAGCTCCCCTTTGGAAGGACCTAGAGAATAAGAGTGTGTATTAAAATGTGTAAATATGTTAGAAATTGGCAAGAGGTGTAATTGATGTATTAGAATATCAAAGACCACACACACACACACACACACACACACACACACACACACACATGGATCCCCTAGGAAGCCCCACACATACTGGCTTAGAAGTAAACAGTTGCTCTCTATTGCCAACATTTAACATTGAAAACTCAATGCTCAACACTAACATCCAACTAAAAGTCCAGGTTTAATCATATGAAACAGGAAGTGTGAATATTAGTAATACTAATTGATTGAAATGCTGGCATAGAATAAGATGTAGAATAGTAACTGCCAGCCTTCCTTTGCTGCAGGAACTACCCAAGAAAACAACTTTAAGGAGGGCACATCTGCTTTGGCTCATGGTTTCAGAGTTTTGCTCTACAGGTACTGGCTCCATTGCTTTTAGGCTATGGGAGGTAGAGTGTCACAGAGGGGTGTGTGTGTGTGTGTGTGTGTGTGTGTGTGTGTGTGTGTGTGTGCACAAAAATATATAAATACAACATGCTGGGTCTATTTGGTTGTTTGTGTATATTGTTTAAAGGGCTGACCACTCTGAATTGGAGAACCAATAATGGGGCTCATCCTTGGTGGAAGCTAATTCTCCTCCCAGCAGTCATTAGTTGACTATAGCTGTTTGTAGAGAGGTGGGGCCCTGTGAAATTTTCTCTATTGCCATTGTTATAGTATTGTTTGTGAAGTCATTTCTAGGAGAGACTGTTTCACTACCTTTACCAAAGAAGCCTCTCTATACAGCAAATGGAGACCACCCCAGAAAACCACAGCTGAGCACAACACAGAGAACAGACTGTTGGGTCCTAGCCCAAGAGAATACATCTACATCACAGCTCCTGCATCCAAGGCTCCTGCATCCGTGTGTGTGTGTGTGTGTGTGTGTGTGTGTGTGTGTGTGTGTGTGTGCAGCAATAATAATCAATGAAAAAGAGGTTATCAACTTGAGAGTTGGGAAGACATGGGAGGGATTTCTAGCTAAACAGGTATTGAGAGAGGAGGAAAAATGGTATAATTCTATTTTGATTAAAAATATATCATAAAAAGAAATTTTAAAAAACCATCATAAACTTTACAATTGGTAACAGTCATGAGAATGAAACAAAAAAATGGAAAGGACAATGTTCAATGAGAAGCAAATAAAAACACATGCCCCACATTCTGCAGGTGGAATTCAAACAACCCTAACAAATGCCTTACAGAAATTAAGCCCAGTTATTATTTTTATTCTGCTTAGATTACCATTTATATCATTTGTTTAGAAACATCTAGATTTGTGTTAGGGGGAAATATGGGTAATTGGAGCCTTTATAAAATTGAAGGCTGTGTTCATGAATCCAGCTGGGTGGTCATTCATACATTACCGAAGGGAATTTCTTCTCCAGAGAGTATATAGGACATCCAAGAAGCCATCCCTCTTAGAAAAGAGATGTCCTTTCACTGTTTGCCATTGAGAAAGCCATAGAAAAATAGAAAGTAGGCAGGATTTTAGTACAGTGTTTGGGTAATGTTGGAGGCTGTCAGTACAACCAGAACTACTAAGAGGAACAGTAAGTACAGCATCCAACTGAGGCATGGTGGATGAGTGTTAAGAAATGAAGATCATAATCCTGCAAATGGAACATCCTTCTAATTAATTCTATGGTTATAAGATGTTGAATAGGATTGAAAAGATACTGAGGGTTTTATACACAGAAAAAAATGTCCTTTAAGGAATCTTCATTTGTTATGACAGGTGTTACAATTGTAGAGATGAAAGATGATTTTCATTCAGTTTCCACTAACTAGCTTGGAACCTGGTTTAAGATGCAGCAATTTTACCTATTGAAGCTTTTAGCTTTCTGCTCCCCATCCAGGGAAGCTGGTCAGAATCTCCAGGTAGGACTTGAAGTAGAGACCATGGAGAAGTGCTGCTTACGGGCTGTGAATGGTAAACATTCTGTGGTCTTGATATCTCCAGTACCCTGGGGCATCTACTTCAGCTGCAGCTTTATATTCACCAATGACCTCTCCAGAAACATGGGACATTGCTTTGATATTTGACTGTTTTGTGTAAGGAAGGTAGAGGACTTTGGAGTTCTGTTAAGGCAAACCCATTATGTACTTGGAGCGTATGTGAGAACTTGGAAGACAATTTTGAGAGAAATGCAGATTATGGAGGCCTGGCTTGTGACGCTTCAGGATAAAGTTTGAAAGTCCCTCAGAAACTCTATCAGGGCCATTCATGTGATATTGTGAATTAAGATTCTAGAAAATCAGCTGTGATTAAGAATAGACCAACACCACTAAGGTTAACTCTTCTGGAATTTCTTCAGCGTCAACACACAGAAGCAGTGGTCCAAAGGGGCTCAAGGCTATAACTCAAGTTGAGAGTCAAACTTAGAAATGCATGAAGATCTCCCAAATTGTACTAGTTTGGGCAGAAAAAGGGCTTCAGAACTGAGAGGTTGATGGAGAAAAACTAAGGCTTGACAACATAAGAGTTCAGGAGAGGCCACCAGTGAAGATAAAGCTTCACTCGAAGATGCCCCAGGATGATGGAGATGTCCTAACCACTTTCTGTCCTAGTTTGTCCTGGTTCTGTTGCTTTGACAAATATGACCAAAAGCAATTTGAGGAGGAAAGGATTTGTTTCATCTTCTATGTACTAAGAAAGGTTCACCATCAAGGGAAGCCAGGGCTGGACTCCAGACAGAAGCCTGGAGACAGGAACTGAGGTAGAGACCAGGGAAGCTACCTTTCACATACAAAGAAGCCCTCTTTCCCAGGGCTGTCTTTGCCCACAGTGGACTGTGGTGCCCCACAGACAAGCCCACAGGCCAGCCAATCTGATGGAAGAAACTATGCAATTGCTCTTCCCTCTTACCAGGTGTGCCAAGTAAACAACCAAGATTAGCCACCACATTCATAACCTTAAAGATATCAACCGCATAAAACTACGAACCACTTTTTATAATGTGTTATTTTCTCACAAATTTTTGGCACTTTCTAGTGTTAGTGATGCCTTCTGCTCATTTTCTTTCAGGACCATTACTTGCTGAGGAATGAGACCACATCCTCCTGAGTATTAGATTGACAGAGATCGAGGGCAAAATTCCTTTCCTTATTTATTTATTTTTTTAAAAATCATTGGATGCAGAAAAGACCACAATCATTTGTAGACTTACTATTATGAACTGTCCAGGGGCTATTACAATTCTAGATCTTTACAAATGTTATTAAAAAGTACCAATATTAGTCAGGGTTCTTTAGAGGAACAGAACTGTTAGAATGAATATATATTAAAAGAGGATACATTAGATTGGCCTACATGGTAGTCCTGTCTTCATACAGGAAAGGCTGACAAAAAATACTTTCCCAGCCCACGAGGCTGTATGCTTCAGTGGCCGAAGTATGGAACTCATGCACTGATGATTGCAGAGGGCTCCTAGTCTTCATCCCACATTGGAAGGCACTAGAAGGCTGAAGAAGCTGGGCTCCGATATCAATAAGCAGTAGTGGCAGTGACAGCCAATGATTAGATGTGCCAACCACCAAGAGGTGAAGGCAAGCAAACAAAAAGTGAAAGTGTTCCCTTTGAAGCCTGTTTGTGTCTGGGCCAGCTACACTGTGGTCCAATCGCACTGTGAGGAAGGCCTTCTCCACTTGGCACAACCTTCTAGGAAATGCTGTGGCAGATTTTCCTGGAGGTTTCCCCTCTTAGTTGATTCCAGATTCAAACAAGTTAACAACCAAGACTACCTAAAATACTGTCTTAAAAAGACATTAAAATACATAATTAATCAATTTTAATTGAAAATTTTAAAAAATGCTCTTCATTTTATAGCACATCACAAAGACAACCTAATTAAAACCAAGTGATACATATGTCAAACCTGGGGTGGGTGTCTGTGTCCAGAGGAGAGATACAGAGTTTGGAACAGCAACAAGCAACATGAATAAAACATCGAAGAAGTGGTAGCAATTTAATCACTAGTCATTATCTGGCTGGATTCTGTCCTTTTTTTAGAGATGAAAATAGTTTAATAGCTGCTGCAGATCAATTTCACAAATAACAGTAAATTGCCAATTGCATCTAAGATTATAAGAATATTAAAACCAGTCATGGCGATAAAATGCTTTGGGATTCTGAGAGAACCGAGGAGGCTGAGGTTGGAGTTGAGGTCTGGGTAGAGAGCCATTCTTTGGAGATCTGATTTGAAGTAATGATTGTGTTAGACATTCCAGTGATAACAACACCCTCAGCTATACCACAGGTTAAATAAACCATTGTGCCACTTTAGGGTGAAAAGTCTTTAACATGTATCCATAGTGTTAAAAAAATACGCCTCAGGAGCACCAAGGAGGAGTGGATATTCTGCTAGCAGCCTCCTCCATGAGGGGTGAGTGTAGGAAGGTGAAGTGTAAATATAGCTGCCTAATTCCTCCTAAAAGACAGAGAAGCATCCTCTGTTACCCCCCTAATGCAGAACCCCACTTTGCTAGGAAGTCCAAGCATGCTGTAAGCAAGCTTTTCCAGGAATACCATGAAGCAGGGAGCAGAAACCTCTGATCCTCTCTTGTTAAGAAAAGGGTCTCAGCTTTTGAGTAGTCCACTACATGCTGATATGGCTCAGATAGATTCTTCTGTGTTGTCAACTCAAAATTCTGAGCACACATCTAGCCAAGTACTACGCTTCTGGTTGGGAGATGATTTAGCCAGTAAAGTGCTTGCAGCATACTCCAGACCAGAAGGAAGAGGGTCCCTAATGGTGAGGTGTTGAGTGGGCTGACCAGGCATGAGAAATAAAGAAAATGAGAAGTAAAGAAGAAAGAAGCAATAGCTGGGACCAGGAGGTCTTGCATAATCTGATAACTTGTGCCAAGCGAGTTTATGAAGAAGTACAGCATCATATATACTATTTGTAGAGGGCAGAATGGCCAAGGTCAATAAGGAGCTAAGTCAAACAATGTTGGCAAAGAACACAAGATACCTCAGACACAGGTGCCTAAGGACTGGTAACCACAGCCCAGGGGGAAGAGTTGGGACTTCAGAAACTGCAACCTTGACTCTTCTAAGGCACCAGTTCCAGTGTCAGAGTGACCTTGTCATGTCTACCCCTGGACAAGGACACAGAACTAAAGTTCCCTTTGTCCTTTCTTTTTTTATTAAGATTTTTTTTTTATTCATTTTGCATCCTAATCACAGATCTCCCTCTCTCCCCTCCTCCTGCCCCCCTCAGCCTTTCCCCTTAACGTATCCCCCATCCCCTCCTCTGAAAAGGTAAGGCTTCCCATAGGGAGTCAGCAGAGCCTGGTACATTCAGTTGAGGCAGGTCCAGGCCCCTCCCCCTGCATCAAGGCTGTGCAAAGTGTCCCACCATAGGTAATGGACTCCAAAAAGCCAGCTCATGCACCAGGTGGATCCTGATCCTACTGCCAGAGGGGTCCTGCTGTGGATATAGCTCTGTGTGCTGTGAATGTGTTGCTCTGCTTGGTTAATAAATAAAGTGCTGATTGGCCAGTAGCCAGGCATTAAGTATAGGTGGGACAAAGAGAGAGGAGAATTCTGGGAACAGGAAGGCTGAGTCAGCCAGCCAGACACAGAGGAAGCAAGATGTGAAGGCAGAACTGGAAAAAGGTACAAAGCCATGTGGCTAAACATAAATAAGAATTGTGGGTTAATTTAAGATGCAAGATCTAGCTAGCAAGAAGCCTGAGCCATTAGGCCATACAGTTTTAATTAATATAAGCCTCTGTGTGTTTATTTGGGTCTGAGTGGCTGTGGGCCCAGATGGGACTAGAGAAAACTCCAGTTACAGGGCCCTTAAGCAGATCAAGCTACACAACTGTTTCCCTTAAGCAGAGGGCCCAGTCCAGTCCCATGGAGGCTCCAAAGCTGTTGGCCTAAAGTTCATGAATTGCCACTAGTTTGGTTTGTTTGTCTCTGTAGGTTTCCCCATCATAACCCCTTGCTCATAGAGTCCTTATTCTCTCTCTTCGACTGGACTCCTGGAGCTCAGCCTGGTGCTTGGCTGTGGATCTCTGCATCTGCTTCTATCAATTACTGGATGAAGGCTCTGTGATGACAGTTAGGGTATTCACCAATCTGATTACCAAGGTAAGCCAGCTCAGGCACCCTCCCCTTTGTCCTTTCTTTTTTTATATTTTCTTTTTTTTTAATTTTATAAATTTTTTTATTTTAAAAAATTCCTTCCTTTTACATATCAACCCCTGTTTCTCCTCTTCTCCCACTCTCCCCACCTACCTCCATCCCACCCCCACTCCCTCCTCATAGAGGGTAAGGCCTCCCTTGGGTAGTCAACACGGGCTGGTATACCAAGTTCTCTTTAATCAGGGCCTCTAAGCAAGTCTTGGTTGATCTAGCTCCCCACAACCATACAAGCATAAGGACATGAATTGATGTCGAGTACCCACCTAAAATGCCATGCATAGTGGCACACACTAATTATTCCAGCCCCAGAATGTGGAGTCAAAAGGATCCCTAGGGCTCACTTGACAGCTCTCCTAGCTCAATCAGTGAAGTTCAGGCCACCCAGTGACCAAGTTTATATGAAAACAAAAACAAAAACAAAAACAGGTTGAGTGACACAAACTATTAATCTTAGTATTGAAAGGGAGAGGCAGGTGGATCTCTATGAGTTTAGGGCTATCTTGGTCTACATAATGAGTTCTAGACCAGTCAGACCTACATAGTGAGACTCTGCCTAAAAACAACCAACAAAACAACAACCTAAAATGGACAGTACCTGAGGAATAGCACCTAAGGTTGACCTCAGGCCTTCACATCCACCTGCACAAATATGCACCCGTATAAATAGTCACACACATACACACACACACACACACACACACACACTCACACACACACACACTGCTTTTAAATATTCTATTTGTTCAACTAAGCAAAGCCCATATGAACTTGCAGAGATGGAAGCAGCATACACAGGGCCTACATGGGTCTGCACCAGTTCCCCTTCCTGCATATATACCATAGCTTTCAGTTTTGTGCTTTTATGGGATTCTTGAATGTGTAAACAAGTAGATCTCTGATTGTTGTGCCTTCTCTTGGGGCTCTTTTATTCTTCTGTTGGCTTGTCTTATCCAACGTTGATATGATGGTATTCATTTTATTGTATTATAGTTTATTTTGTTTTGTTGTTTTCTCCTAGAAACCTATTGTTTTCTAATGAGACATAGAAAGGGAGTAGATCTGATGGGAGAGGAGGCAGGGAGGAACTTGGAAGAGTAGAGGGAGGGGAAATTGAATTCTGACTATAATTGTATGAGAAAAGAATCTATCTTTAATAAAAGGGAAAAATAAATGAAATTATAAAAAAGAAAAATACTTTATTGATAATATTTTGTATCCATGTATCAGTTGCCCATTTAGAAGATCACTTTTTATCAATATTATTTTTATCTAAACTCATACTTGCCTTCTACTCATCTATTTTTGTATCTATTTAATTAAGTAATTTTGAGCAATTAAGTAGCACAGAATCCTTGAGTTAAATACCTACAAGCACACTTCCTGTTGAGGACATTGATGGTAAAGAAGACTCAGTGATTTGTTCAGCATAACAAGCTGGTACTTTTAAAGATCTGGAGCTTGCTGTGAGCAGGAAGACAAATCCCTTCTCATCTGAGATTTGGAAGAGGGATTACTCAGGCTGTGCAAATGACTGAGATATGGTCCCTGTTGATGTTAGAGTGTTTGAAATGTAAAGATTTTTTCAATGCAAATGAAATGTAAATTTAAAAGAATTCCCCTTGAAATGTAGGTGAGACCTCTATCCAGAAACTACAGAAATACTAGATAGCTCCATATTTCATCACTGTCAAGGAATGAAGTAGAAGAACCAGATTAGGTGCACAATGCCAATTCATATCATATCACTTTATGTTACATTCCCAGATACAAGGCTATGTAACATCACTGCTTGATTGTATGTGCCCTCAAAGATCTGATGAAATCTGGGCTACATTTAAATATATCACACAAGAAGCTTACCCTGTTGTAAACAGTCATCATTCCTAATTGCTTTTTCTTTTCTCTTTTATTGAAAATAGATTCTTCTCTCATACAATACATCCCAACCACAGTTTTCCCCTCCCTCCATTCCTCCTATTTGAGCCTTCCACCTCCTCTGGCTTCCAAATACACTCTCCTTCTGTTTTCTCTTCAGAAAAGAGCAGGTCTCCAAGAGATGACAGCCAAACATGACAAAATAAGATACAATAAGATAAGGTGAAAGCTCTCATATTGAGGCTGGACAAGACAACTCAATAGAAGAAGAGTCCCAAGAGCAGGCAAAAAAGTCAGAGATACACCTGCTCCCACTGTTTGGAGTCGCATAAGAACACCAAGCTAACGGTCAGAGCATATATACAGAGGTCCTGGTGCAGACCCATTCAGGCCCTATGCTTGCCATTTCAGGTTCTGTGAGCCCATGTGAGC
Source organism: Peromyscus eremicus (assembly GCF_949786415.1). Classification (NCBI taxonomy): domain Eukaryota; kingdom Metazoa; phylum Chordata; class Mammalia; order Rodentia; family Cricetidae; genus Peromyscus; species Peromyscus eremicus. The sequence goes on from NC_081418.1 coordinate 35,822,174, forward strand.
CTCGCTTAGTTGATTTGGTGGGCCATGTTCTCCTGGTGTCCTCCATTCCCTCTGACTCCTACAATCTTTTCTCCCCATCTTTCATGGGGATCCCCGATCTCTGAAGGGAGGGACCTGATGGAGGCCTCCAATGTAGACTCTCTCTCCACATAATTTCTGGTTGTTGGTCTCTGCACCTATTTCCATCTGCTGCTGGAGGAAGCCTTTCTGATGAATGGACAAGGTATCGATCTATGAGTATAGCAGAATATCATTGGAAATCATGTCTTTGATTTTTTTTTTCCAGTTGTGTTTGGTTCTACCCTAGGTCTCTGGGCTATCCAGTCTCTGTTTCCTGGCCATCCAAGCAGTGTGTAGGGCATGGGCTTCCTCATGTGGTATGGGCTGCAAGTTAAACCAAACATTAGATGGCCACTCTCACATGTTCTGCACCACCATTGCTCCTGCTCATCTTGTAGGCAAGACAGATCATAGGTTGAGGGTTTTGTAGCTGTGTTGGTGTCCAGGTTTCTCTTTCTGTAGCCTGCAGAGTATCATCTAGCTCCAAGGAGACTAGAATCTAGGGATGAAGGCTCTAAACCCAGTTCAGCTTGACCTCTCTGTGTTCAATGAGCTGAGTCCAAGTTGCCCTCGACAACAGGGTAGCGATGTCAGTTTTTTGTCCTAACATCAGCCTGGGTTGTTAAGGGATCTCCACAGGACCTCCATGGCCAACAGAATATAACCCAGTCCCACCCCTGGAAGTCTTGCCTGGCTACAAAAGATGGCCAGTTCAGACTTGGTATAATCATTTCTAATTTCTATAAGCTATAGTGGTAAGAAAACAAGTGACTTAGATAATATCTGTACACACAAGCTGAATTAAATTACATTTTGATCCAGCCACAGTATCAGAAAATAATACGAGTGTTAATAGCAGAATTTATATGTATTAATTATGAATTATGAATTCCAATGATTAATTTTACAGTGAAGGGATCTGATTCATAAAAATATAGTTACAATCAACATTTCTTTTCTCCCAGCACCAGCAAGGAAGCATTGTACTACATATTAGTCATATAAACAAGGTTATGCTGTGGTAGTGACATTAACATGAATTATAGCATTGCATTATAGGTTTGTTTCAGTAACATTTTATGCTCATAATAGGACATGTCAGAGTCATTCAAAGGTTTTGGTTAAGGGAAGAACTGATATCACAATACAAGGCAGTAGGGGTGAGAGAGAAAGGACTGGGGGTTACATAGACTTTTTTTCCTGTTCAAGTCTAGAGGACACATCTAGTGGTATTTGTTCCGCCCATGATCTTGGACTGTAGAGTCTAAAGGAGGTAGTGCTTCCTGCCATTGTAAGTGACATCTTAAAAGGAGAGGGAGAAGGGTCACATGCCTTTTCTCCCTGCTCCTGCCTGCTAGGTGGATTCACTCCAGGTCAGATCAGAGGACAGCTTCAGCTGTCTATTCTGTTCTGAAATTTGTGAGTGTATTTCCTCAATTTACATCTTAATAAATCCCTATTACTCATTAAATAGTCTCATGTGGATCCATCATAATAGACACACCTGCCATTTCTACTTGAATTTCTGTAACCAAGGCTGTTCCTATGGGCCTACCTCACTCTGGCTTACTACCCAGGAAATGGGTCAGTAGAATTGATCTCAGCACATTTCTGATATTTACAGCACAGAAATGGAACATGGAAGTAGGGGCAATGACAAAGAAAAGCCAATCAGCTACTTGGAACTGCATAATAACCACACTTAAAGGAAGGCATGTCAGTCAATCTGTCTTTCTGCATATTGTTGACACATAATCAGTAAAACATTTATTTACACTCTCAAGCATCACTCCACTAGATCTGACCAAAGAGGATGGACTTGCCCTTGTGCCTTCAGCATGTGGCTACAAGCCATATCCTGCTTTGTAATTCCTTAAAAATCAATGATTTTAGTAGAAAAAGAAGTGTCAGAAGTGTCGCAGAACAGGTTACTGCTAGACACTGGGTCTAAGACTTAATGGCATCCTGTTGTGATTGCAAATTTCTTCACAGAAATGAGTTGTCAGGTGGTTCTATGACATTAAATCATTACAATATTTTATAAGTTTTTCCCTTAGGTTCTATTTCAAGCAGGGAAAGACATCTGCCTCCCAAATGAAGTGTTAAAATGAATATGAAGGTGAATTCTTCTCTATGCTTAGAATTAGGTGCTTAGAAATCAATAACATGTTAAAAAGTAAGAAGTGTGTTGTTGCTAAGGAAAAGTTACCCACAATTTATAATCAAAAGAACACAGCAACAAAAGACAATCAACCATTACATAATGGTTGAAGCGAAAGACTTTGAGAAATAACCTTCTCTGTGCAGCCCCCAAGGAAAATTTTGTGGTTCTGAATTACTTGAGAATTCAATCACACTGTTGTTTCTTTCTAGGGCACACAGCCAAGGCCAACATTGTAATGCTAGTGAATTGCTATGAAAATCTGAAATGAAGAACACTGAGATGGAAAGTAGCTAATTAGAAAATGATTACCATACAGGAGCACCCATATGAGCACACAGGTGCTCATGTGTACACATACCTCAGTGTGATGTGCATTTCCTTGCATTTGTGAAGTAGGGTTTCTCACCTTCAGCTTTTGAGGCCAGTAAGTCTCTTGTGGGCTTTCTTGTGCACTGTAGGATGTCTAGTAGCATTCCTGGTCTCTCTCCATGCGTGAGGAATCTTTCCCTCCAGATGTGACAATAAAAATGTCTCCAGATATAAACAGAAATGTGGAATGGTAATACCTCTAGAATTTATTTTTCAGGATTGTTTTAGCTATCCTGGATTTCTGTGTTTCCATATAAAGTAGAGGATTTGTTTCTCTGTTTCAGTGAAGACTGATGTTGTAATTTTGATGGTGATTACATTGAATATGTAAATTGCTCTTGGCAGTATAGCCATTTTCACATTATTAATCCTACTGACCCTTGAGCATGGAAGATATTTTCATATTCTAGTGTTTTCCTCAATCTCTCTCTTCAGTGTCTTAAGATTTTTTATTATACAAGTCTTTTACTTGTTTGGTTAGAGTTATCACAATTTTTTTGAAGCTATTGTGAAAGGTACCTTTTCTCTGATTTCTTTCTCAGTATTTCTGTCATTTGTATATAGTAAGTTACTGATATTTGTGTGCATTAATTTTGTATCCTGCTATATTTCTTAAGGTTTTAATCCACTGTATAAGTTTCCTAGTGGATTTTTAGAGTCTTTTATGTATAAAATCATCTGTAAATATGAACACTTTGACTTCTTCCTTTCCTGTTTGTATCCTTTTGATCTCCTTCAGTTGTCTTATTGCTCTAGCTAAGACTTCAAGAACTATATTGAATTGGTGTGGAGAGAGGGGATCTCTTTGTCATGTTCCTGATTTTAGTGAAAATACTTTGAGTTTCTCTCCATTTAGGATGATGTTTGTGGGCTTGTTATCAATTACCTTTATCATGTTGAAGTATGACTCTTCACATTCCTAGTTTCTATAGTTTTATCATGAAAGGATGTTGGATTTTGTCAAAGGTAGTTTCTGCATCTAATGAGATGATCATGTGTATTTTGTCTTTTAGTCTCTTTATGTGATGCTTATGTTTATTTATTTACATGTGTTGAATCATCTCCGCATCTCCAGGATGAAGTCAACTTGATCATAATATATAATTTTTATGTGTTCTTAAATTTATTTGCAAGTATTTTTGAGAGATTTTGCATCCATGTGCATAAGAGATATTGGTCTATACTTTTATTTTTTTATTAAGTCTTTTTGTAGTTTGGTATCAAGATAATAATGGCTTCCTTCAGTTTCTATACCCATAGATGGGGCATTTCTCAACCCTCAATAGATAATCTTCTGGCATTAGATTGTAATTATCACAGAAACCCACAACTGGACAACATGCAGAGAGTGAGAGACTTCATAGCAATCAGCCCTAAATGGCTTTACCAAGAACCTCTCCTGTGGGATCAGGGATCTATGCAGAAGAGGAGGCAGAGAGATTTTAAGAGCCAGAGGTGGTAGATGACTCCAAAGAAATTCTGTCTTCTAGGCACAATAGGGCTGATACACATAAAAACTCACAGAGACTATGACAGCATATATAAGCACTGCACAGGTTCAAACCAAACAAAATTCCAGCAAAAAAGGAGGGAAACTGGATACAAAGCCTCACCCCTAGTCAAGAAACTATTTGCAATTAATGTCTTTTGGGAAAGGGAAAACCGGTTTTCTCCAATGAGTGTATGAGTATATAATTACACTCTAGTGCAGGCCCTATGTTTAGAAGTAGTTGCCCAACACAAAATAGACTCCATGTTTTGTTTGTTTCTATTTTTGTTTGTGCATGTACACATGTTTTTGCTTTGTTGTGGTGTTTTTTTAATCTACTGTTTTTTGGGATTTTGGGTTTTGTTGTTGTTGTTATTTTGAGAGGGGGCATATGTTGGTAGTGGGGTAGGGGAGGATCTGGGAGGAATTAGAGGGGAGAAAGATTATCATCAAAATACATGAATGAAAACATAATAATATTAATTCACTAAAGAATAACATCCCTCAAAAAACCCTCAGAAATAATTCAACCTAGTCATAAAGACTGCTGTCTAAAGTATCTAAGCAGGTCATTTAAAATAATTGTGTTTGAGTAACAAAAGGTCAAAGAGGGGGTTATTATTTGTATTTTGGTACTTTGCAGTTTTCTATTGTTGACTACAACAAAATTTTATTTTTGTTATTTTGTTTTGTCAAGACAAGGTCTCACTGTGTGTTATCATGGATGGACTGGAATGATTTTTGTAGATCAGGATGGCCTCACAGTCACAGAAATTTTACTTTTTGGGGGACATATACAAAAGTAGGCAGTGGTTTATCAAAATAATGATACATGTTTTTCCTGCTGTGGCTACATTCTTAAACTTTATGATGTTTGTATGCTCAGGAAAACTATTTGTTGTGCATTTTACCTGAAAATAAGATTCTATGTTTTTTTTTTATTTCTGTGTCTGTTGCTTTGAGCAATGTCTAGAACCTAATAATCATTTCAGAATTACTGAAAAAGAAAATAAATAGTACATTTCAAGTGGTATAATAAAAATGCCTTATAGGAAGCTGCTGTGCCCAGGAGGCTATAATAACATACTCTTGGTACTGTTAACATTAATTCCATGTTGGAATTATTTATTTTAACAAATTTGATCAATATTTGAAAATACTCGATTATTTTAAAATACAGACTTTAAAAACATTTTACTATATAATAACCATCTTTGTTTCTGTATTTTCTGTATATTTGATCAGTTGAAGGTATAATTATAATTAAATGCATTGTATATTCAATTAAATATGACACATCAGTTTTCTGATCTGGAAGTTATTTTGGTCCTCAAGGAAGCAACTAGAGGCTCAGGTATATTTTTTATTGTCAGAATTAGAGGGAGCTGTTCCTGGCATTGAGAAGGTAAAGGACAGGTATGCTGCTAAGTACTCTACTATGTGCAGAACAAACTCCTTACAGAGAAATGTACAAATATGTCAATAAAGTCACTTCTACACACCATTATTTGAACTGAAGGGACAGAGGAAAGGAAGTTTTCAGTGATGAAAAAGTTTGTCCTCCCAAGTGAACAAATGTGGAACAGAAATCAGAACCTCTTAGCACACAGGATTTCAATACACATTGAAGGCTCTTTTTTTTTTTGTTTGATTTCCTTCTCTGCCTGAATAACAGTTGGCAAAAATAATCCTGCATTCACCAGTGAATGTTAAAAGACTGAAAATAAGGCAAAAACTTATGTGTGTGTATAGAGTGATTAGGATGGCAATTTGCTTATCATAGAGAAGAGCAAGGACAAGGTAATGCAATTTGGGTCAAAGGAGCATTAAAAGCTGAATGAGTGGGTTCTGTGACCTATGGCTACGTCACAGAGCCACAGAACAAAGCATGAGTGAATAGTTACCAGCGTCTGTAAACAACAGTCTATTGGAAATCCCATTTGGCCATAAAACATAATAAAAATTCTGTTTCCATAGACTGTATAAAACTGTATGTGTACTTTCCTCTAAGCTATTTAAACATTAGCAAAACTTGCCAATAAATATGCAAAAGCAGCAGATATAACTTTTATAAACGCTACCAAATGAACGGAGAAGGAAAATATCAAAACAAACTGCAAAGATCATTTTAAAATTTATATAGTCAATAGAAAAAGTTAAGTGCATTAAAAGCCAAATTGTAAATTACATTCAGATATCTTTGCATATTTTCCATAGTCTATGCAAATAGTAACTGAAATTATGCAAATTTAATGTATTGTGGCAATCTTAATTTAATCTTAAGATCAAGGGCAAGAGGAAAAGCTGAAATCCTGCTTATTATTAACCTTGCTAATGCTGAATCTGAACTAAATTAATTTTTTCACCTTAAACACATCATTGAGACAAACATTGAGCGTATATGAAGAATGAAGGTTAAAATGTTACCTTTAAGTAAAATATACATACAATCTATGTAATTAAATACACATAAATCTCCCAGAATTATATTTGTTATAAATATTGCAAGTAAGGCAATGAAGAAAATAGTATAGCATAGGGGAATGCTGTTCTTTGGGCATGGCATGGAATTACCTTTTTGAACTATTAGTATCTCTGCTTACTCCAAGAAGACCTGCAGAAGACTGGGCTTATTGATTTTCCATTAAGGAGTTGTGTGTATGTGTGTCTTACAAAGCCCCTTCTCCTCTCCAAACATTTACAGGCCATGAATGGTTATCAGAGAGAGGGCTCAATATATATGGACCAAAGGAGAGTTTAAAGTTGGGGGTAGAGAGGTCCCCCCCAGTGGTATAGTAGCTCATGATTTGCCCATACTCCTGTAAATAACCCTTCACCCACTCTCCTGTTCACAACTTTAGTTAAACTCATTGATTTATGGGGCTAACCTTGAGTGAAATCATATTTTTTAAAAATCTGTTGTTGGTGCCCTATCTGGCAAAGGTAGATGTTTGTCTCTTCAGGAAAATCACATGGCATAGAGTGTTCTCAGGGCACAAGTTTTCATATTACTGGTTCTGAACAGCAGGGGGAATGATCTAGAGAAAAATTCATCTAGTTGAAAAGGAAAGTAGTCTTCTGTAGTACAGACATACGTTACAGAAACACATCAGCCCAAGTGGCCAGTTCCTGAAGCACTACTCTTCAGAGTCAGAAACAGAGTGAGAAATCTGGATAGGAACAAATCCTAGCAGTAAAAATCAGTGACACTCAGCAAGAACAGAGGGGTGACAGTTTTTAGACATGATGAAACAAGTGAGGGGAGACATATTAGTATAGTGATCTCATTGAAACCTATGCAGAGATCCACAGTGGAAGAAGTTGGTAGGAAAGCATAGTCCTCTGGAGGATAACATCAACCATATGATGATGGGACCAGCATAGTACCAATGGAAATAATACTGTAGCATATTATAAAAGAACATAAAATGAAGGACATTTTAATATAATATAAAGGAAGAGTGCATGCTGCATATACTCAAATACTCAAATGCTATGAGCACAGATGATATTAGTAGCAAGTAACTGATAAAACATGAACCAATAACTAATCATAAATAAACACATGCATATTAAAGTTTACTAGAAATGCTTTTAATCTCTAAACATGTAGGAGTACTTTGAAATATCATTTTGCCATTAATGGATAGTGTCTTAGACACTGTTCAGTTGCTGTGAAGAGACACCATGATCATGGCTGCTGTGGATATCGTTCTGTATAAATAAAACACTTATTGGCCAGTGTCCAGGCAGGAAGTATAGGCGGGACAAGGAGAGAGGAGAATCCTGGGAAGTGGAAGGCTGAGTCAGGGAGACACTGCCAGCTGCCATCATGACAAGTAGCATGTAAAGATGCCGGAAAGCCACGAGCCACGTGGCAAGGTATAGATTTATAGAAATGGATTAATTTAAGATATAAGAACAGTTAGCAAGAAGCCTGGCACGGCCATACAGTTTGTAAGCAATGTAAGTCTCTGTGTTTACTTGGTTGGGTCTGAGCGGCTGTGGGACTGGCAGGTGAGAGAGATTTGTCCTGACTGTGGGCCAGGCAGGAAAATTCTAGCTACACATGGCAACTCTTATAAAGGAAAACATTTAATTAGGGCTTTCTTACAGTTTCAGAGGTTTAGTCCACTGTCACCATGGTGGAGAGAATGGCAGCATGCAGCAGACATGGTGCTGGAGAAGTAGCTGAGAGTTTTACATCCAGATCCATAGACATCAGGAAAAGAGAGACACTGGGCCTGGCATGGGCTTTTGAAAACCTCAAAGCCCACCCTCAGTGACACATTTCTACCACCAAGGCCACACCTACTCCAACAAGGCCATATCTCCTAATCCTTTTAAATAGCACCACTCCCTAAGCACTCAAATATATGAATCTATGGGGACCATTCTTACCCAAACTACCCCTTTCCACTCCCTGGTCCCCATAGGCTTGTAGACATATCATAATGAAAATCTGCATTTAGTCCATCTTCAAAGGTTTTCATAGTCTATGACAGTCTCAACACTGTTTGGAAGTTGAAAGTTCAAATTCTCTTCTGAGACTCATGACAATCTCTTTAACTGTCACACTCTGTAAAAATCAAGATGAAAAAAGCAGATCACATATGTCCAACATACGGTGTCACAGGATTTACATTACTATTCTAAACAGGAGGAAAGGAAGCATAATGAGGAAACACTGGACCAAAGCAAGACTGAAAACTAGCTGGACAAACTCCAATTTTTACATCTGTATGTCTGATATCAAAGCTCTCTTCAAATCTCCAAATCCTTTCAGCTTTGTCGACTGCAACAAACTTCTCTCTCTTGGGTAAGTTCCATATCCAATCTGCAGCTTTCCTTGGCAGGTGTCCTCTTGACTCTGACATCTCCAACATCTTGGGGTCCAGGCTTCTGTCACAGCTTCATGAAATGGTCTCTCTGAGTCTCTGTGCAGAGACACCCCTGACATACTCCAGGCCTCAGTGGCTTTCTTTAACCCCAGAGGGAGATTCCACATCTCCATTCTTGTACCCTTGACTCTAAAGCCAGAACCATGTGGCCAAAGATGCCAATTTTTTCTGCTTTCTGGGGCTGAAACTTGGTTCCCTCCTTCAGTTACATTTGTACTAATTTTTGTTGTTGATGGTTTCTTTCATTGTTTAAGCTTTTCTTTAATTTCTTTCCACAAATTGGAAGCTTAGCTATGTTGAGTCTTGCCCTGAGGTCATGCCTCTTATTATTTCATTTAGCATCTGTCTTCTCTTTAAACTTTTAATATCTTTGAGCACTATACTTAGTTCCACTACACTTCCTGGTGCTCATTTTCTCCTCAAACTGTACATTTTATATTTTTCCTTGTTCAGCTTGCTCCTTTTCATTGTAGATCTACATAAGAGTGGCCACTAAAAACTATATTATAGAGTCAATACTAGGCTGTCTTGAAATCTCCTCTGCTAATAACATTAATCTAAAACTCTTCAATTTAGTTTCAAGCAGATTATTTTGGACAAGGGCAGAAAGCAGCTGCATTCTTTGCCAAACTCTTACAGTAACAGTCTTTAGGTCATTGGCTGCTCTTCCAGAAGACCTGGGTTCAATTCCCAGTACCTACATCATGACTTACAACCTTCTGTAACTCCAGTAACAAGTGATCTGATCTATTCTTCTAGTCTCTATAGGCATCATACATGTACATGGTATACAGGCATACATGGAGGAAAAAAAACATACACATAAATCAAATTAGTAAAACTTTAAAAGAAAGAAATAAACTGTAAAAATACACCTAAATGAGCCATCTAAAAACTTTTTTCAAACAAGGATTATTTTATATTTATGAGTATTTTGCTTGTATATATTTGTGTACTGTGTGCATTCCTGGTGCTCATGGAGACAAGAAGAAGGCATACCATCCCCTGGAACTATAGTTAGAATTTATGAACAATGATGTGGGTGCTGGAAACTGAATCCAGGTCCTTATCCCCTAAGCCATCTCTCTAGCCCCAAGCTGTTTGAAACTTTTAAAGCTCTAAAAACAACATCATAAATTATTTACACATATTTACAAATGTTGGAAAAGTGGTAAAATATGGATGGATGTAAATAGTATATTCAAAATTCAGAATAGTGACTACCTCTAGCAAAAGAGTTGATCATAATGAGTTAGGGGATTTCAGTTGCTATATAGAATATTTATTTTGGAGGAAAATGATTTGAAACACATTTTATGCATGGTTGGCACATAGGATAGTAGATAACTTGACATTACTATTTTTTGTATTTTTGAGGTATTTTGTAGTTTTATTTTTTAAATATTGAAGGAATTCATATTTATTGAATGGCTTTGAAATACCATGAGGCTAATTTTTTTCTAGATACAGTATTTAAAATCCAGTCAGTTAGGTGCTAGATTCCTGAGCTAAATCATGTTTCCCACTCTATCTTCACGCTATGGCTCTGGCTTCATTGCTGCCATCATAACAATACTCAGGGCCATTGCGGTGCCTGTTTTACTTTATTGACAATTTTTATTATTTTGTGGCTTTAAATCATAAGAACTTAAAAGGAATAACTCAGGAACTTGGCCATTGTAACAATGTAATTAAGGATGTACAGTGAAGACACCTGTGGCTATACGGAAGCATGCTTAATGCACTGTATTGCATCTAACGTCAATTGCTTTTCCTGCACTTGTTTCCCCACATTTTTCCTTCTTCGAGTTTACAAATAATCCTAATTTGTTAGAACATCTACATGGAATCTTCCTTGGGAAGGACCAGATTAAAAGTTATAGATATATAAGTTGAGGGAGTGAGGGAGTTGCATTCCCTTTGTGAAAGGAATGGGAAATATTTTCTCTTACCGTTTAGGCTGTCCTTAGATCCTATTGATGGATTTCTTTGTGATGCAGAAGAATTTGAATGTGATGTAACTCTGCCATTTAAAAATTGTTTGTTGTCCTTCCCAGGGAAGAGCACAATGATTGGTTGTTCAGTGCCAAATGATTAGCACTGAAAACATACATTTAAGTAACATGACAAAGACTCAACAGGTTATAGGAATATATATGCATATATAAATACATGTATGCATGCAATAATAATTGATGAAAAAGAGGCCATGAATTTGAAAGAGAGTGTGGAGGTATATATGGGAGGGTTTCAGGGGAGGAAAGGGAAAGGAGAAATTATTATAACTACAATCTCAAAAAGAAAAGAATTTCTTGGTAAGAAAGATAGGACCTCATTCATGCTAGGCAGGTGTTGTACCACCAAGTTACATGCTCACCCTCTGCCTTGCTTTAAAATTCTCCAGTTTCTGACTAAGTTACTCAACCTAATTTTGGCCTTATTCCATTTCCCAGGTTGACCCTGAACTATTAATCTTCCTGCCTCAACCTCCCTTGTTGCTATAATTAGAGCCAGTACCACTAGGCTAGGTTTAGGTTTTACTTTTGTTGCTTGTGCTTTTGAGATCATAACCGTTTTGAGTCAAGTTTTCATATGGTATGACAGCTTCTTGTTCTGTTCTTCTGAATATGCATACCCAGTTTTCCCAGCATTATTTTTTGAAAAGGCTTTTCTCCCTCTATTGTACCTATGTTACACCTATTATATCTATTATGCCTAGTTTACTTTCTATTGCTGTGATAAAACACTGGCCAAAAACAACTTGGGGAGGCAAAGGATTTATTTGGCTTACAGGTTACAGTCCATCATTGAAGGAAGCCAAGGCAGGAAATCAAGGTAGGAATCTGAAGGCAGGAACTGCAGCAGAAGTCGTAAGGATCATGAGAAGCTGTTTACTGGCTTGCTCTTCCTGGCTTGCCCAGCTTGCATTGATGAGAGCTTGCTTGGAGGTTCTAGCAGGGGTGTTCAGCACCTTGTATGTCCTTGACCAAAGAGCCATCCTTCTCCATTTCAGTGAGGTCATCATCTTCTACCAGGCGGGATTCACATGGAATGGTGAAGGAGGAAAAGAGACATCTGCCTAGAGGGCCACATTGGCTGAATCAATCCTGGCAATCAATGGGTGACAGCCAGATCACTTTTCTATCCACAGGCTGCTTTCTTATGAAACTCAGGAACACTTGGTCAGGGGTAGTATTACCTATATCAATTATTAATTAAGAAAGTGCCCTAACAGACATGCTCACAGGACAATCCAATGGTGACAATTCTTCAGTCGAGGTTGCCTCTTCTTGGGTGACTGTAATTTGTGTCAAGTTGACAAAAACTAGCCAGTAATACTCTTGGTACTGGGTCAAAAGCTTAGTTCACTGTATTTAAGTGTGGGTTTATTGGGGGGCTTATCTATTCTGTTCCATTATTCTATCACTCTCTATTAATGCCTGAATCATGCTACCTAGATTACTGTTACTTCATAATATGTTTAATGTAAAAAAAAAAAAAAGAATGATGCTTTTAACTTTGCTCTTTCTCCAGATTGTTCCTTACAAATTTTAAGATTATTTTTCAGTGAAAAATATCATTGAAATTTTGATTGGGATTATATTGAACCTGCAGATTGCTTTGGGTCATATGGTTGTTTTAACAGTATTGATTCTTCTAGTTATTATTAGGGTATCTTTCTATTTATTTGTCTTTTACAGTTTCTTTCACCAGTAGCATATGCTTTACATTTGCATTTTAAATTATGTGTATGTGAATCTGAATATGAATTTGTGCATGGGAATGCAGTAATAATGGAGGCCAGGTACGAACAAATCTACTGGAGCTGGGGTTGCAGGTAGTTGTGAACCGCCCAAAGTGAGTACTGTGAACCAGACTCAGGTCCTGGGAAGAAGTGCGCACTCTTAACTGTAGGGTCATTTCTCTAGTCTCCAGTGGCTCATAGTTTTAATTGTAAAGGCCTTTTGCCTCTGATTTGTTCTCCAGCTCTTTATTCCTGATGTAATTATAAATGCGACCATTGTCTTAATTCCTTTTGCTGATAGTATTGTTGTTTTAATAGTAAATCTCTCCCATAACCTCATGTGTTGCACATTTGCTCTTCAGCTGGTGAGGGCTAGCCTTTATGGAGTCAGAAGGTGCTATGCAAGCTGCTAAGGGAAGATGTTGGAACACAGCCCAAGAATGGAATCGTGTCAGGAGAACTCTGAGTGCTTGTGGAAAACTCAAAGAAAGAAAATAAGAGTCTTGTGACCTCAGTTTCTTCAAAAACACGGAATTGTTCTTTTTTTTTTCTTTTCTTTTATTAAGAGACTTTCTATTCGTTTTACATACCAACCATGGATTCCCCTATCCTCCCTCCTCCTCCCACTTCCCAGCATTTCCCACAACCCACGTCCCCATTCCCACCTCCTCCAAGGCAAGGTCTCCCATGGGGAGTCAGCAGAGCCTGGTGCATTTAGTTGAAGCAGGTCCAAGACCCTCCTCCCTGTACTAAGGCTGCACAAAGTGTCTCACCGTAGGCACTAGGCTCCAAAAAGCCGGCTCACGCACTAGGGACACGTCTTATAGAATGTGTTTTCGTGCTTCTCTCAGGTGTAGAGTGTAGGATATAGTTTACTTCAGCTGTTGTTTACATGCCTCTATGAACAAACATATTCTTGCCATGTGTAGCTTGTCCTTGTGATTGAACACCTAACTCATGTGATTCTTCTTAACCTTCAGAGTACAAACTGCCTGATGCTCTCAATAAAGTTAGCTATTACATGAGACTTTAGTCTGCTTCATTTTGAGGCCCTGCTCTCCCAGGTTCCTGCTGCCATCTAGAACAGTAAACAGGAGGAAAACAAGAAATAGTCCTACCAGGCCAGGTTATTGATGAACCACAACCGCATGACAAGCTCTCCCTAAAGATGCAATAGTGACACATCTTAGTGGTAACCAATAGATGTCTAATTTGACTCAAGGCCCACCTAACAGAAGAGAAATCATACTTGTACTCTACACCTAGTGAACATATGGGTATTAAGGTCATGTATCTTATAGGAGAAACTACCACCACTTTCCAAACCCAGAACAATTTCTAACTGTATTCTAAACACTTATCTTTATACCCATAGATGAATGTAGCTTTCACCCTTCATCAAAGAAGCTTCTTTTTGAAGCTGAAGGAGACAAGTACAGAAAACCACAACTAGTCAAAATGCAAAGAATAAATGACTGTGGGGCGCTGAGCCCCTGTTGATACATCTACAACACAACTCCTGCACCCAATGCTGAGGGAACACTGTGGAAGAGGGAGAGGAAAGATTGAAAGAGCCAGGAAGTTTGCTGTAAGATTGTGTTATCTAGCTATACCTATGAAATCTCAATTACTTGGCTTCCTAGACAGGACCTGAGCAAGTCCCATAACAGTTGACATTCTAACCTATATGGGAGAAATCTTGTAGGGCTCCATCCCTAGATGAGCTACAGGCAATTAGAAACTGCTGAGAGAGAAGCCCCTGATTGGTTTTCCTATACCAAGTGGGCAGCTCTAGAAACATGCAGCAACACTGAATGGACTCAGCAGATTGTATTTGTTTGCTTACACACACACACACACACACACACACACACACACACACGCATTTGTGTGTGTGTGTGTATATATGTGTGTGTGTGTGTGTGTGTGTGTGTGTGTGTGTAAAATGACAATGGGGGAGGCCATGAAATTTGGAGGGGTAGTGGACATGCATGGGGTAGGAAAGAAGGGAGAGAGGAAGGAAGTAATAGGGTTACATTTTTAAAGGACAATAATAACACTAAAAAGAAAACAAAAACATGTGGAGTAATTTTTTTAAAAATTGACAGAAAAACATGATTTGACACACTTCTAAGAAATTTGTACAATTGGCCCATAGGTAAATGAAAAGATACTCAAATTTTTGGTTGTCTGAGACATGAAAATTGGAAGCTCAGTGAGGTCTCATCCCTACCTGTTAGGCTGGCCACTATCAGAAAGACAACAGTAGCAAGTGCTGAAGCTACAGGGGAAATAGAACTCTTCTCCTCTAGTCGGCATGCACATTGATACAGTCAGTTTGGAAAGATCACTGAAGTTCTTTAAAAAATAAATAAAAATAGAATGCCCATCTGACCTAGCAATTTCATTTTTGTGTTTGTATCTAAGGAATATGAAATTGATGTCTCAAAAAGAAATATCTGCACCCGTATGTTTTTGGCAACATAATTTATGATAGCTATTGTATAGAAATGACCTAAATATCTTCTAATAAATGAACACCATTTATAGGTGAAAAGGAAGGAAATTAAGCCATTTTGAAATAACACTGATTAAACCACAGAACATTATGCAGGGATAAATCAGTCAGACACAGAAAAACATGCACTGTAGGCTCTCCATACAGGTAGAATCTAAAACAATTGAATTCATAGGAGTAGTGAGTCTAACAGTGGCTAGCTGTGGATGAGCATGGGAGAGATGGAGAGACCCCAACCAGACAGTACAAACTTTCAGCCATAAAATGAATAAGTTTTGGGAACCTAACTCCAACATGAATATTGATGAATACATTTATTAATTTTAAAACAATGTATATTTCACAGTGAAAGTGTGTGATGAAATAAAAATAACTATCTTAATATAAAAGATTTTTGATAAGCAAACAGGAAAAAACAACAACAACAAAAAAAACCTGAAAAGGCAAGTCACCAAGAGGATTACACAAGGTCTTGAATCCTCAGTCCTCCTCTTGCATAAAAATATGTTCCATGTGGGCAAAAGCACATCTTATAAACCATGATAACATAATGAGCACTCTTTAAAATTAAATTTTAAATGAAAAAATTGGACACATGAATCAGGATTAAATCAGGAGTCATAATGAGGTGTGCACTAGTCTTATGACATTTTACAGAGTAGGAAAAAGGTTTTAAGAATTAAATAACTGAACCAAAGTTAATGCAGCAGGAATATTCAGACCTGGGCATTTTTTTCTATGCCAAACCCAGGCTCTTAGTACTTTAAAATTTCCCCCTGCTATTAAATTAGATAACACTACTCCAGCAAATTACCTAATGTAATATAATGTTAGATAATATTGCACCAAAGTCTTCATCCTACATAATTTTAAGACATTTTTCTCCACCATCACTTCCATTCTGAGGTCCTCTTAACTCCACTTAAACCTTCAAAACAACGTCTGACTCATACTTTCTTTAGAATCAACTGAGCATAACTTTTCTTAATCAAAGGTATTTATGAACTCATATTAACAAAACCACAGGATAACTTTCCTCCCAAATATTTCTGTCAATTTTTCATATACTCTTTCCTTAATGCAATAGGAATGTTTGTTATGGTAGTACATTTTCATGAAAGAATGAAACAAGAATTATCAGAGAAAACTTACAGTCCATTATAGACTTTTGATTTTAAATAATGCTTTTCATAGTGATTTGAATCAGCCCCTGAGTGACTGGAGATTTCTGAATCTTCCAGTTCTCTTGAGAAGTCTTGAGCATACACTCTCAAGAATTTAGAGCAATAACTGAAATGATGACAGCACTATTAAGTCATCAGTCTTTCCATGAGAGAATAAAGACATGGATTAGAACATGTCAACAAATATTTTTTTGAGAAATATCCTAATAAGCAGATTGACATCTCTTCATAGAAAAGACACGGAAATAGACCGGGAGTGTCTACTTTGATATCTCATATGCTGCTACTTTATTTCTTAGAGAGTACTTCATCAGACTGTAATAAAATTGAACAGTGTGACTATTCTCTGAGAATGTGCAATTACGCTGCAATGCATCTATCAATTAACACACTGGTGTGCTGAGTGTGTTAAAGAGGTACTCCATCAGCCAATCTGACAACAGGAATGAAAAACAGGTGGATTGAGAAGCATGGAAGTTGTAGAAGAAAAAAGAAGCATCAGTGTCATGCCTACATGTTCAGAGTATCAAGTCTGTCCTTTCAGCTAACCCAGGTTTCAACAATAGCTGGGAAGTACCTCTATGAGCCTGTGTGCCAGCAGCACTCCCCACCTACAACATCACATTTGCCTTCCCAGCCTCCATCTTCAGGCTTTCTTTTCTTTCTTTTCCTTTTTTTGGGTATCATTTGCAATTGTAATGAGCAGCATTAGAGATTACACAAGAATATTTACAGTTTCTCCCTATACATTATTCACATCAATAATACAAATAGCAAAAACACTGAAGATGCTCCAGATAATCTCAGTCAATATGTGTGGCCAGAAACACTTTATGAGTTCAATTGCACATGACATAATAAGAGAATTTGGTAAGAACACAGAGATGTGGCCTGTAATTTATGATTAACTTGATATGTTTAGAGAATCCAGATTTCTGATTTTTTACATTTACTAATAAGTGTCTACAAATATTCAAATAAAGGTTTTTTTGTTGAACATAAATTTTCCTTTCTCAAGACTATAATTTGTAGATGAATTTCTAAACGGACTTATGAATTAAAAACATGGGGTTTAATATAGGGGTGAAAGCCTTAGAGATCAGGGAAATAGTGATAGCCACCAACCTTACCTCACCAGCTCTGCATCTCCCAAAAAGTGGGTTACTTCCTGTCTACCCATGCCTTTATTGCCTTGCTGTTCTGCCATCTCATTGGCTCTTAACCCAGCTACCTCACTTTCTTGTCACTGGCTGTCTATACAGACCTCCAGATCTCTATGGTGGGTACTGGGATTAAAGGCATGTGTCACCATGATTGACTGTTTCCAAGTGTGTCCTTGAATATACAGAGACCCTGCCTGCCAAGTGATCAGGTTAAGAGCATGTGCTACCCCTGCCTGACTTGTGTTAATGGCTTGCTATTTCCTCTGATCTCCAGGCAAACTTTATTTATTAACATACAAATAAAATATCACCACATTTCAGCACAATAAAATATCACCACAATAATTGCGGGTCATATGGTAGTTTTGCTTTCAGAGTGCTATTGTTTCCCACTCTGGCTGTAGCTATTACAATCTCAACAGTGCTGTCTAAGTGATTGAGTTTCTCCTCATCTGCTGTTGATGCTTCCACAGTCCTTTCTAGTAGCTATTCCCGCAAGTGTTTAGCAATAGCTCATAATTTTAATTTGTGTTTACATTATGGTTGACAGTGTGATATGTATTTTAAACTCTTTAAATTGCTTCGCAGGGCTGGGATAAAACTCAGAGCCTTGTACATATCAGGCAAGAGACCTGCCACTAAACAAAATACCCTGGCTCTTCTGTTGAGTGTCTTTTCATGGATTTACTTGACAACTATATTTTCTCCTCTGTGAAATGTCTTTTGCTCATTTTAAGTTGCATTGATTGCTTATTGAGTTTTAAGGCTTCATTATGTATTTTAGATAGTGGTTTTTGTTAAACGTGGTTTGGAAATAGTTTCTTTACTCCTGTACTTGTATTTTTATTCTTTTAATGAAGTCTTCTGATGAGGGCAAGTTTTTTATTTTGATGAATTCAATTTAATTATTTTTTTTGGCGGTGGGGACTAACAGTTAGTATGAAGCCTGTAAGGTCCTTACCAATCACAGCTCCAGATGACTTTTCTGAGTTTTTCTAATAGTTGTATAATCTTCTATTTTACATTTAGACCCATTGTGGGAGACCATAGAGGTTTCCTAGTGAGATCTGAGCTTGCTTGACCCAGCAAGGCTGCATAAGGGGATGGGTTGACCACATGCGTGGTTATCAGGTATTTGGAAGGGTCTACACTTGGCTGTGCTAGGGGGAGGTCTTTTGCTTCACCCCTTGGCATTCCTTTGAAAGCCCTTTAGAAGAGACAAAGGGGGCCAGTGGATAAGGATCCAGGCCCTCCTGAGGCTATCCTGTGTTTCTATCTGTCTCTCTGCCCTCTATATTTCTATCTAAATATCCTATCCCTTATTCCTCAAGAGGAGGCTGAGGAAAAAAAGTAGGAGTGAGTCCCCCACAATTCATTTTTTGAGTCATTTTTTGCCTAAGATATGACAGTTGAAGGGTTTTTTTTTTCCTTTTATTTTTGTAGCATATAGATTCATACTTGTTCTGGCACTATATTATGAGAAAGATCATTATTCCTTCATGGAAGTGCAATCAGAACTTCATAAAAAAATCAGGCCTATGTATGTATTTTATACCTGTTAGCTTGGTGTTTTTGTAGAACTCCTAACTGTGGGAGCAGGTGTGTCTGACTCTTTTGCCTGTTCTTGGGACTCTTTTCCTCCTATTGGGTTTCATTGTCCAGCCTTGATATGATGGCTTTTGCCTTGTCTTATTGTATCTTGTTTTGTCATGTTTGGTTGTTGTCTCTTGGAGGCCTGCTCCTTTCTGAAGGGAAATGGAAGAGGGGATCAAGGTGAGAGGTGAGGTAGGGGAGGCTGGGAGGAATGGAGGGAGGGGAAACTGTAGTTTGGATGTATTGTATAAGAGAATCTATTTTCAAAAAAATCAGCAAGGCACATTTTTATGGGATTATTTCTGGAACTTCTATTATCTGCACACACATATACATGGATATAGATATAGATATAGTACATGTATGTATATATTTTATATTTTTATAAATACAGTTTTGATCACTGTACATATATATCTGTGTACTCCTGAAATGTGTAGACTATTAATTTATGACTATTTGTTGACACTCAAAAATCTAAATTTAAAGTTTATTTCGACTTGTGTGTAAGGGTTATTACTGAGTCACTGTTTCAATATGTACAGTATTTGGAACATAGATTCAGAGATTATTGCAGAAAGTGTAATAGTACATTATAGCAACAAGTACTTATGTGTATTCTTATCTCTGCTTTCTATATGTGTTTTCTTAAAATGCATACAATGTTTTTATGAGTTTTGTAATAAAAAATACGCCTTCTTCACCACTGCCTTATGTTTCACAAAGTACTTGATTAATGCTATTGTGTGTATGTTGGGTACATGCTTGTGTGTATGTATGCAGGTACGTATGCATATGTAAGTGTATGTGGACATCAGAGATCGATTTTAAGCATGTTCATTTCTTGTTTCCACATTATCTTTTTATTTCACCTACTCATTTATTTTGAGTTTATAAAAATTCAAAATTAGACCATAATTACATTGTTTTAGCCTTCCTTTTCTTCCTCCAGTCTTTCCCACACAACCCTCTCAACCATTCTCCACCTTCTCTTTTTGCAACATGGTGTCTCAATGAACCTGGGTCGCATCAAGTTGGTTATTCTGGTTAGACAATGAGCTTTAAGGACCCATGTAGCTCTGCCTGTTGAGTTACAGATGCATGCCTCATTGCTGGGCTTCCATGTGGGTACTCTGCATGAGAAATCGTGTTCCCTTTATTGCTCACTAGGCACTTTGCTTATGGCGTCATGCCTCATACATACATACATTGTATGGAATCTGTGGTTGGTGAGGTCATAGATCCTGTAGGAGAACCTAACTAATGCTCCTTTTCTAAACAAATATAATCCCTACATGCATTCTAAATGTTTATCTTTATACCCACAGATAGGTGTATCTTTCACTCTTCATCAAATAAGCTTCTTTTTTGCAGTAGATGGGACATCACTACAGTAAAACACAACTGGTCAAACTGCATAACAGAACTGACTCTCAGCTCTTCAATATGAATTGATACATTAAAAAAGTCTCAGCTCTTGAATTAAAGAAAATAAATAAACATAAGTAACACTAGCCTTTTCAAGCATTAACTTTTTATATGACTTTAACCTACAGCCCAAATCATCTGTCATGAAGCTTGACATGTAATTATGAGTATAGTTGCAATAATAGAATGTCAGTGAATGAGGATGGCCCCATGGGCTCCTATGTTTGAATGCTTAGTCCACAGTTAGTGGAACTATTTGGGAAGGGTTAGGAGGTGTGACCTTGTGGAGGAAGCATGCCACTGGGGTGGGCTTTGAAGTTTCTATAGCCCATGTCAGGCCAAGTCTTTCTCTTCCTGCTAATTGGTAATGAGAATGTAAGGCTCTCAGCTACTGCTCCAGTGCCATGGCTGTCTGCTTCCTACCATGATGATCATAGACAAACTTCTAAAACTGTAAGCAAATGCCCAATTAAATGCTTTCTTTTTTTAAGAGTTACCTTGGTCACCCTGTCTCTTTACAGCAATAGAACTATAACTAAGACCGTCAAGTCCTAGATTTACTGATAGATTCTGTCCCTGTTCTAAGCGTGAAGATAACCCATGGGTCACTTCACCCTGAAGGAGGATGAAAAAAATCCCCCAAGAAACTTGCAGGTTTCCCTGAGGTCAGGACCCACAGCTCTCAGTATCCTCTAATGCCATGCTGTCCAGAAACAATTTCTTTCCTTTCTGAGATCAGGATATCACAAGCAACAAAAACAACGTCAGCAACAACAGATAATTGGGACACAAGAAGACTTAGAGATGATGGCTGTAGATATTACCTGGATTATGGTGGTGGTGACACAACTGAGTATGTGTGTCCAAACTTACAACATTCCACATATAACTTCTTGTAGACTGTGTTCTTTAATACACATGGATAGCTACTGAATAAAATACACAGAATAAAAAGACTAAGTAACTATAATGAACAATGTTGGAAAATGCAAAGGGCATACTCACTTCACCCTATAAAAACACTGTATTTAAAACTTAAAATGTTTATGTGGTCACTGTTCTCATGCCACATGTAAATATTTATAGGTAGTCCCACCTAATTTTTGCTGATAAGTGCTAAACACATCTCGGACTGAACAAGATTCACATTTCAACTCATGAAGCCATCTTTCCCACTTTTCATTGCTACCATGAAGGTTTTCAGTGAGTTTATTCTCTTATTTAAGGGTTTTCTTATGCACTACCAATTATAATAAGATATTCAGTAATTACTCCATTAACTCAGTTTGTCCTGATTCCAAGCTTCCTAGGAAAAATTTAAAAAAAAAATCATAATTAAGTTGGACTGTTCTAGGAACTTCATTCTGTGTTTGCCAGGATAGATAATTAGGAACAAAATTTACTCTTTTGTCTGAAACAACTAGGAAGCAGAACAAATTATCAAATTATATGAAACAATATTTTCACAGCTTAAACTCCAGGCAACACAGGACAGCAACATAGAAATAAGTAAGTGTTATAATGGTTCTAGATTATTCTATAGAGATAGGTTTTAGGAAGAAGTTCATCCAAGGGAATTCAGCCTGATCCCACTGTTCACTGTGGAGATGAGAGCTTGAAGTAATGAAAGACTGCAGATCAGAGAATCATAGAGGAGAAAAATGCATAGACCCAGGCCATAAATAAGACCATCAGAAATATGAAGTACCCCATTCCCTTATCCCATATAATCTACTGAACAGTGATCACCATAAAAATTCCAGACAAAGCAATTCTCAGGGCTCATGCAGGACTAAAAATAGCTTGCTATTCAGAGTGGAAAACTTCTAAACCCATGGAGCTCCAGGTGCAATACTTAGCTGCAATGCTGATATATTGCCTCAGGAGTGAATCAATCAAAACTTAGACCATTCTTACTTGTCATGTGTTGAATACAAATTGTTACCACAAACTAATGATCTGAACTCCTGGTATCTAGCTGATTGTGCTAGTTTGAGATGTTGGGGAAACTTAAGGAACCTAGTTGAAGGGAGAAGGTCCTTAGGGGGTGGTGCTTGTGGGTATGATGTTCCTAGCTTCTCTAAGTTCGCAATGCTTTCTGGTTGGGTGGTTGGGGTGGTCATGAAGTGAGTAGCTCTATTCCAACAAACACACTCATGTCAGTATTGTGCTGCCCAAGCACATTGTGTCAAGAATCATGGTCTGAATCCCCTGAAACTGAGGCAAAATGCATCTTTTCTCCCTTAAGTTGTTTAAATCAGGTATTTTGGCTGTAGTAATTCAAATTTGGATATAATGTCATGTCACTCTCAACCCCCATCAAAGAAGCTTCTTTCTGTAGCATATGGGTTACAACATAGATCCACAGCTAGTCAAAATTCAGAGAATAAGTGTCTGTGGGGTACTAAACCCATTTGGTACATCTACAGTACAAACCCTACACCTCAAACTCAGGGAATATCAAGGAAGATTGTGAAAGCCGGAAGACCAAGATGTTTGCCATGACATAGCCCCTTCTAGATAATACAGGGATTCTGTGCCCATGAACTCACAACAAATATGGTTGCCTAAGAAGGCTTCACCCAGAGGTAAGGAACTATAGGCAATCAATGGCTGATGAAAGAGATGAGAATTTTCTCCAGAGAAGAGAACCCTGATAGATTGTTCAATAATCCTAGGTGGTCATCCCAAAGTACGTGTACATATGAGCAATACTAAATGAACTTAATAAGGTGTGTGTGTGTGTGTGTGTGTGTGTGTGTGTGTGTGTGTGCGTGCGCACGCACGCATCTATATTGGTGTTTCTCAACCTGTTATGACTCCTTTGGGGATCAAACAACCCTTTCACAGCGGTCGCCTAAGGTCATCAGAAAACACAAATATTTACATTATGATTCATAACAGTAGCAAAATTACAGCTATAAAGTAGTGATGAAAATAATTTTATGGTTGGAGGTCACCACAACATGAGAAAAGTAAAAAAAAACACTGGTCTAGATAGCTATATAATAATAATAAAAGGTCAGAAATCCCAGTGGGAGGCAGGAGGAGTTAGAGATGGGAGAGGGAAGGGGTGAAAATTTTGTAAATATCATGTACTCATGTATAAAATTCTCAAAAATGAAAGAACCAAATAAACCAACAAATCTTAGAGGCAAATCTCAAGAAGATCAGACTGTTCCCAAAAAGCTTTAAAAGGCCCAGAATAATACCCAAGGACAGTGTAGACATAAAAAAGTCCAATACCAAAGATAACATAGAATTAACAATGCCTAGGCCTCAATTACAAAACAAATATCAAGGTAGAAAACAAAAAAAAAAATGACTCAAAGTAGAGAAAGAACCATTAGTAAGGATAGTGGCTCAAATGACACAGATCTTTGACAAAGACATGGAGCAACCACATATCCTATTTATACATATCAAAGAAGGCAGAGTACAGAAGCATTTTATGAATACCTGGGAAACCTGGGAGTGAAAGCCAAAGGCAATTTTTCTTTCTTTTTTGCTTCCTTTTAGATATTGTC
Source organism: Peromyscus eremicus (assembly GCF_949786415.1). Taxonomy (NCBI): domain Eukaryota; kingdom Metazoa; phylum Chordata; class Mammalia; order Rodentia; family Cricetidae; genus Peromyscus; species Peromyscus eremicus. The sequence continues at coordinate 35,846,315 of NC_081418.1, forward strand.
TCCTTTATCTTAGACTGGCCTCAAATTCATTATTTATCCAAGAACAGCTCTGACTTCTGATCCTCCTACCTCCATCCCCTGAGTGCTAGTATTGTAAGTATGTGCCATCACATCTGTTTCATCTAGTGCTCGGGGTGGAACCCAGAGCTTCATGCATACTAGGCCAGTACTCTGTAATCTGAGCTATACCCTAAGGCCAAATCAGATTTCTAGAGATTAATGTGACTCTATGTGGAATTAAATAGAATTAGCAGCAGATTAGACACAACAAAAACAATTGCTGATTCTAAAGAACAACATTAGAAAGTGTGTAAAATAAATATTTGGATAATTTTGATAGAAAATGACTGAGGACAGAACAAACAAAGAAACAAACAGATTTATCTTAATAAACTCCTGACAGAGAAACAACGAAAGTAGCATTCAATTTCTTTTTCAAAGAAATTTCATAAAATAAGCAATAAAGAAAAAAATTGAAGCAGCATAGCTAGCACAGAGGGAAGACAAAATATCTATAGTAGAAAAAGCAAGAGTCGAAAACACTTCTTATAGGAAAAATGTAAGTTTGAATACTAAGGAAGAATGCCTTCCCAGTGCTGAAAGAGCAAAGTGAACACTAGCTCCCAACCCTAACCAAGAAGCTGTCTTCCATTGGTAGCCATCTGCAAAGGAAAAATTAGTCTTCTCTAACGGAGTCTTGTTGGGTATATTAACCACACTTCAGGGCAAGCCTCATGACCAGGAGTAGTTGGTAAACACAAAATAAACTCAATGGTGTTTTTTGTAAACATTTTGTCTCATAGAGTTGGATTGGGCATTCTTTGTCTTGTTGGTCAAGTATGTGTGTGTAAAATTCCGTCCCTGGAACAGACATATAACATCTACCTCCCTATGTCAAAATTCCCTCCTCTATTAGTCATGGTTCTCCAAAGGAACAGAAATGATAGAATGGAAACATAAAAGAGGGGATTTATTAGAGTGGCTTCTAGGGTATGGTCTAAGTAGTCCAGTAGTGGCTGTCTCCTAACAGACAGGCTAAGAATCTAATAATTGTCCAGCCTACAAAACTGAATGTCTCAGCACTTCCAGTGTGCTGCTGGAATCCTAGGGGATTCTTCATGAGCTGCTCGTCTTTAGTCTACAATGGATTTCCAAAGAAGTAGGTTCTAATGCCAGTGAAGGGGGGCCCAGAAACAGGGTAGATGACCCTCCAGCCTTTCTTTTGCTATTCTTTGGTCTATGAACCTGTAGAACAAATAAGTCTGCCTCTTGGCTATAGCCTCCCCTAACAGCACCAAGAACTGGGGTTAAGCATTCAAACTCTTGAACCTATGGGGGATATTTTTCATTCAAGCTGCCAGTCATTGAGTCTTGTCCACAAGCTATCATAGCTTCCTGAAAAGTGCTGACTCTAAATTAATAGCTACCAATATTGAGTATTGTTTCTACCCTTCTGAAGAAAGAGATAATTAGAGCAATCATTGTCCTTTGAACTTATACATTATAATTTTCCAGTTTTCTAGATTTATTTTTTTAAATTGATGTTTGACAGTTTTTTACTCATCCTTCCTCATTAGGTCATGTATATTTCTTCTAACTTTTTTTCTTTCATGATATATCTATCAGAAGACCTTTAGTGAGCATTTGCTGTTAAGGTCAGTTTTGTTGGTTTAAAATCTCCTTTTGTCTTTCATTCTTGAAACATATAATTATGGGTTGATAGTTCTTTGTTCTAGATCTTTGGCATGCTTAGCAAGTACTTTCCCATTAAATTATATTCCCAGTCCAGCCCCTCTTTGTAAAATAAGGCTCACTATGTAACTCAAGACGGTTTTGAACTCCTGATCTTCCTGGTCTTCCTATTTCAGCCTCCCAAATGCTAAGATTACAGGTATATACCACCAAGTCTTACCTCTTTCTTGTATTATCTACTCCTATTCTGATTGAAGGTATGTTTCTCATTTTAACTTGATTTTTCCTAACTCTGTGGCAACTAATCATCACTGCTTACTTGATGGCATTTATAACTGTTTTGAAACATACCCCCTGGTATTTTTGTGAAGCTTTTGAGAAAAGTTTAACTGAAGAGAGAGGACTCACCCTGAATGTGGGTAGTGCTATCTCATGGACCAGAATCCTAAACTGAATATGAAGGAGAATGTGAGCTCAGGACTGCCATGCATTTCTCTTAGCTTTCTGCCTGTGCATGCAATGTGAGCAGTACATTTCACATTTTTGGAGCTTTTCTTCCAGGTCACACTTCTGGTTTGTAAGATGTGTTACTTAACCTCTTACGTTTTTTTAACAATGTGATACTTCCTACTTCTAAATTTTCTATTTGATAGATCTTCTGCTCTCTCTGCCATGGTTTACAGTCTCATGTTCCTTATTGTATTTGTTTTTCTTGTTACCATAACACAATACTATAAATTTAGTGGCTAAAAATTACACCCATCATAATCAGAAATTCTGTGGAATTGATGGCCAAATCAAAATCTTGAAGGACAAATTCATGGTCTTCTCAGGAGTACATCAACAACCCTCACAGGTGTTCCGTGGATCACACTGGCTATTGACAGAGTTCAGTTCTGCATAGCTGTAGGGCAGAGGTTGCCATTTTTCTTAGTTGGATTTTTATTGAGGACCAACTTCAGCCACTATAAGCTGCCTGCACTACCTGTCTTGAGATCTGCTTCACCCACAACCATCAAAGAGGCTGAGTTCTCATTCTGATTTCCACGCCTCTTCACGTTCTCTCCTCTCTGCCCTCCTCTTCTGCCTTTAAGGGCTGATGCAATTTTCCTGGGTACACTTGAATAATCTGTCATGATCTATCTATTTTAAAATCAGCTGCTCTTTTAAACTGATAATATCCATCTTCAAAGTCCCTTCACATCAATAACTATATTAATGTTTTCTTGAACACCTAGGTACTGAAATCTTTCTTTTTTTCGGGTAAATGCTGAAAGATCAGAGAAGTAAAGGAGCCAGCCACTAGAAAGACTTCTTACCTCTACCAAATCCTCAGACAGAAAGGGAGGCTGAGCTCCTATTTCTGAGGCAAGCTTTATTTGTTAGAGCACAAACAAAATATCTAGGTACTGATGTTTTAAGGGAATATTGTCAGATCATGCTTACTATCTTTACACTGTTTCCAAAACTCTCTTCAATGTTTTCAGATGTTAGTTCTCATGATTTTATAGCCTATTTTTAATAATAATAATAATAGCTTATCTCTTTGTCATTGGATTCCACTTATTCTGTTCATGTTGGGTCATGCACATTACTTCCACATTGGCGCGATTTGTCTGTTTTTATTACAACATCACACAAGTAGGGCTGGAGAGATAGCTAAGACATTAAGAGTGCTTGCTGTGGAAGCATGAGTTCAAACCTCTAGCACCCATGTGAAAAGTATGGTCATATGTAGCTGTAACCCCAGTGCTGGGGAAGGCCGACTGACAGGAGGATCTGCAGGCTTGTTAGACAGCCAAAGGTTCTCATATTTCCAAAAATCCTTTTACACTCACTTGTTTGCTGTTTCTAGTGACAACTCCACTAATGTGGGTTACCTTCACAACAGTGACCATATTTTGATATTTGCATTCCCAGAACTTATCTAGTACATTTTTCCTGAATTAAAGTGGTTTATTTGGGTTTAAGATCACAGGTGCTCTGGATAACAGTTTTAATGATTTTTCTTTTTTAGGCTAGATTCCACTAGTAAAATTGGCTCATTTCTCTTGGTTTTACTGTTTCTTTCCTAGCACCCACCACCTACCAAAAATAAGTGGGAAAAATCCATTTAATTTGGTAAATTACTTTGGCAAAAATAAGTACTCAAGTACAAACAATAGTTACTCATCAAAGAAATCAATACAATTTTGGAATAAAAGTATCATCATACGGACTCTTTTTTATTGACATACTATTTTTATTTATTCTTTTACAAATTCATATACTAATCCAACACATTTTTATCATAACCACCCATTACTCATGTCTAACTCTCCTAGGCCCCACTACTCAAATTCATCTCCCCTTCCCCCCTCCTCCTAATCTTCTTCCTCCTCCTCCTCCTCCTCCTCCTCCTCCTCCTCCTCCTCCTCCTTTTTTTAATTCACTAAGGCCAAATTATTGCTGTTCCTATGTGAACTAGTATAGGATCATCCACTAGGGCGTGGCCAGTCTACTGTGGATAACACCACTGAAGAAAACTAACTCTCCCTCCTCCAGCAGCCATCAAGTGGTATTAAGTCTTCAGCTAGGGGTAGGGCCTTGTAAGCCCTCCCTGAAAGATGTTGGAAAGTTGACTGGCTTGATCTAGTCAACAGCAGTCCTCTCTAACCTCTGGTTCTTACACTCTTTCTACTCCTTCCTCAGTGATGTCCCCTGAATTTGGGATGGAGTGTGATATAAATGTCACATACAGGGCTAAGGACTTCGTAGTAACTTATTCTCTGCACTTTGACCAGTTATCACAAAGGTTCTTACCGAATTAGCTGAGGCAGAGATACAGAAATAAATGCAACAAAATCTTACATATAGAAAGCATGTTATGACACAAAAAACGTGCCATAATATTATTTTGTCAACTGTCTGCAATAATGCTAATTAGTAGCATTTGTTGAAAGTCAATTTCTCCACTTCTAAGGCTAAAAATTAAAGACATGGAAACCAAGTAGGAGAAGACATCACACACAGTAGATAAAAAAGAAGTTTGGATTCTCGAGACACTGCCATGTACAGAAGTAACTGGGGCAAGTGAAAGATATACATATGTCAGCATAGCCTTCAAAGCACTGGCATGAACAGTGAAGGGGTACTTAGTGAAATTGCTACTATTATCCAGACAAGATCTGATCCCAAGTAAGATACTAGAATTGAAAGTGACAACGATTTCTAGTTAACCTTTAAGTAATGCTCAAGATAACAGCAATAATACTATCCGCTACAGAGTGGGAGGACAAAGATGTGTTTGATCATCTGTTTAAGAACGTCTTTTAGAAATTTCAAAGACAGGATGCAATCCTCAGATTTCAAAAGCTTGAGAACTTTGATAGATAATAGATTAATGTGAAATTAATCAGTCAGTTCTGATATATCAACCAAACATAAAGATGTGGCAAGAAAATAGGATGGCTCAATTAAACCATTTTGGGCTAAGTGTTACCATTCTTGTACCCAGATGGCAGCTGCTGAAAGTATTACATTAAAATTCTTCGAGCCGAAATGCTGGTAACATATTCTTGAGACTAAAACTTATCTATAATAATTTGAAAATTCATTTTAGTTTTTCATAATAAAAATGTACCTATCATATAATATAATTCAGCAGTGATAAATTAAATGACAAGAAGTGAGCAGAATTTAATCAATATTCCAGATCATAAATAAAAATGTAACATATCATAGAAAAAAGAATAAAGGAATAAATAAATTATTGAACATAGATGATTTTCACAAAGCAGCAGTAATACATTTTAAGATTGAAAAAGAATAAATTTTTATTTGAAAAGATCATTAATTTTTCATTGATTAATAACCACAAGTAATGAAGATAGACAATTAGTTGTACATTATTTTAGAAGAAATACCTGACAGTTTGAGTGACCAAGAACCTGAGACTAGATAACCCAGGGACCTAGGCTAAAATCAAATACTACTGGTCTAAACATAGAAAAAAAAAGTTGTGATAAAATGATGATAATATTCAGCTATACTCATATATCAGTGTCTTGTTCAGCCATCATCACAGAAGCTCCCTCCTGGAGCAAATGGGACAATTATAGAGGCCTGCAGTCAGACATTACACAGAGGGTGAGAGACCTTGGAACGCTCCGCGCTAAATGGGATCTCCCGTCAAATTCTTCTCCTCAGAGCTCTGGGCATGGAATAGGAAGCAGAAAGAGTGTAAGAGCCAGAAGGGTTGGAGGACACTAAAAAAAAGGGGGGGCCCTCTAAATCAACATGATCAAAATTCATATGAACACACAGAGACTGAAGCAGCAAGCACAGGGCCAGCAAAAGTCTGCACCAGGTTTTCTGTGTACATACAATGGCTTCCAGTTCCAAGCATGAAAAAAAGCGGGCATCTGGTTCTTGAACCTTGTCTTGGGTTCTTTTCCTTTTGTGGATGTGTCTTGTCCAACTTCAATGTGATAGTTTTTGTTTTATCTTATTATATTATATTTTGTTATATTTCAAAAAATGAATGAATGAACGAATGCGTGAATGAAAACCTAGCCACCAGGGTAAAGGTTAACAAGTGAACTGTCACTTATACCTTCTGGAAGAGGGTAAATCTTTTTTTCTCTAGTAGAGTGGCATTGGCTATGTCAGCCACTCCAGGACAGGCTTCATGTTCAGGAGTATATGACTAACATATGACCCACTCCACATTTTGTTTGTTTGTTCATTTGTTTTGCATACTTTTGTTTGGTTACAGTTTGATGGGTGGTTTGTTTTTCTTTTGGGGTAATGTTCCCCCCCCCCCCACTTAGTTTTGGGGCTTTTGTTGTATTGGGTTTTTGTTTGTTTCTTGAAAAAGAACTTAAAGTTGGGTGGGTAGGGAGGGGAAGAGAATCTGGGAGAACTTGGGGGAGAAGAACATGATCAAAATATATTTAAATTTAAAAATCAGTGTAAATAATAAAAAGTTAGTAAAAAGATATATCAATTTTTAGAACTCTCTTGGTATTTAATTTCAAGTATCTTTTAAAAAATTTTCCAAACAAGGTCTTTAACATCAAGAAATGTGCTTATGAGAATTAAAAAGCAAAGGTGTATTTTTGGCCTTCATTTCATTTTTATCAGGATAATTCTATTTTCTAACACCTCAATCTTTTCCTAACTGGGCAGATTATTTTGGTTTTGATAATTTTTTTTTGTTAGTCCAGGTTTGGAATGCCAAAGATCTTTCTTCCTTTTTCCGTCTTATTGCTTGTTTGTCTATGTACTTTGAGGCTGATTTTCTTTTTCCTCTGATCATAAGTAGTTTTTCTCTTTTGTCAAGTATATCATTTTAATTTTTCTGTATTTTACTTCTATCTCATTTTAGTATTTATACAATGGAATTATGTGACTTTCATCTATATGCTGTAATATTTTTAACTAATGGCTCATTTTTCATATATTGTTTTCTTTTTAAAATAAAAGTAAATTTAATTAGAATAAAGTAATGGAAACAATCTGAAGAAAGGATTTTAAATGTTTTTATCCTGCTATGGTCACCTACTAGACATCTGTTAACCCAAATGAAGAGTCAGTATCTATGACAAAGTGGCTACAGGTCCCTCCAAAGGAAGTTAAGCAACGTTATCATAATACTAGAGAGAAATTAGTATGCTTCTGTTTATGATCTTCAAACTTTGTACATATTGTGTCTCCCAAAATATTGTGCATCCTAATAAACTTATCTGAGGTCAGAGAACAGAACAGCCACTAGATGGACATAGAGGCCAGAAAATGCTGGCACACACACCTTTAATCCTAGCATTCTGGAGCCAGAGATCCATCTGGATCTCTGTGAGTTCAAAGCCACACTGGAAACAGTCAGGCATGGCGACACATGCCTTTAATCCCAGGAAGTGATGGCAGAAAGTAGAAAGGTATATAAGGCGTGAGGACCCAGAACAAGAGCCTGGTTAAGCTTTTAGGCTTTTGAGCAGCAGTTCAGCTGAGATCCATTTGGATGAGGACTCAAAGGCTTCCAGTCTGAGGAAACAGGATCAGCTGAGGAATTGGCAAGGTGAGATGTCTATGGCTTGTTCTGCTTCTCTGATCTTCCAGCATTCACTCCAATAACTGGCCCCAGGTTTGTTTTTATTAATAAGACCTTTTAAGATTCGTGTTACAGTAATTTTTATGTCAACCCAGGGTTTGTGAAACTAGGGCCTTATTTAGTTTTTTTTTTTCCTCTATGAGACTAAGCAAGAGAGAATCCGAAGGACTGTGATTCTGTGCTGACAGATGCAAAAGTTATACATTGCATCAATGTGTGGATCGCCCTAATGCATAGCTTTCTAACTATACTGCAAAAATACTACAAATCATAACTCACTTATTCATAACTATTCACAATGCACTGCTCAGCACAGAAGCATAAAATAGTAGCCTGTTTATATGGACACACATAAATTAATCATTATGAATTTTCCACTATTAAGCAGATTCATGGATTTTGGAATTTGTAACTATTATAATTTCAATTCATCTTGCCTACACCTTAGTAATAATGCAGTTGGACTTTTCAATAAATAAATAAAAATACACACTTTACTTTGATTACACCATGATCACGGCTTGGTTCTTTAGCAAATTCCCTTGACAGACACTATAGAAATGATTTATCCAAGTATCTCATTTACTTTTATACTTTATTTTCTGCTTTTAGTTTCATAAGAAGATTTTCAAATAATAAATTGATGTTTGAAATGTTACATTGAACTCCAAGTTTAAGATGTGGCAAATGGCCTAACTGCTTTAAAGGTCATTGGCACCATTTTTATGGAGAAAGAGCATGTAGACAGTCTGCCAACACAATTTCAACCTTGGGTTTCTGGAGGAAGGCATGCAGATGCTCTTTGGCTGTATTTCAAAAGACATAGACTCTATGACAGCGAGTGGGAGGCATGCATTGGAACTGTAATGACTATATCACTGATTTACATGTGTCAGTTATATACAGCTACATCTTACAATGAATTCTTAGCAAGTCCAAAAGTCACCATGAAGTAGGTGGCAATTTTGTGCTTGTCATGGCATGGTCTGATTAAGAAAGTCAGGAGCCCAGGAAGGGTACTCGTAGAGGTTAAACATAGGTTCAATCCAGGTGAACATGCCAAGCATCACCACAGCAACTCCCAAAATATTTACTCCAAGTCCAGCTTTAACCTAGAAAAGGGAGAAAGCAGGAATTTCAGTCTCCCAGGGGAAAAAAATTGTACAAAGATTTCAGAATTGCTTCACACAAAGCATAAACCTGATTTCCATGCACCCTCAATGACCTATGTAACTTGTGATTATCATCAAGTAGGGATATTCTTCCTTTTACATCAAATGAGAATCTGTCCCCAACTATCATTTTGACAGCAGCAGAAGGCTTTCTCTTAGGAATATATGTAAGTCAATCTGCCCTTGTATGTCAAGGTATAATTGGAGATTGATGATCTTCTTTCTCAGTGGATAGGTTTCAGAATGCCGTGTGATAACTGTATTCTTCAGGATCACCTGACATTATTGGTTTCCCACGCAGCCATTCTTTATTGGAAAAGTTGTACTGTCATTGATATTCCTCTTCTTTAGTGGTGCTGTTTTTGAAACTCCTACATAATACTTCTAGTGTCCATTGAACAATCTCAAAATAGTTTTTTACACATTAGAAATTGTCAACCTCTGCTCTTAAATTGCTTTTCTTACTACTGTTTGTTTGTTTTTCCCCTAGACCATAACCTTGCTCAGTTGTCTGTATAATATCTTTGGCTGGTTATATGATACAATAGTGGAGGAGGGTAATTGTGACAAAGACTCTGTGGCCTGCAAAGCCTCAAACAATCATAGTTTGTCCCCTTGAAGTGAAAGTTTAGCTACTCCTGAATTGTCTGCATTTAAAAAATGGCTTTCCAAAGCAAAAGGGAAATATTTAATATGATTACTATGGAGACCATTTTCTCTGTCCATGCAAGCCACTCATTTATTGCATGTCTTTTTGTATTTACACACACACGTATACATATATGTCATATTTTATGTTAAATATATTCTATTTTCCAACAAGATGTTATGTGCCTTGTATATAGAAACATTCCAAGAAGTTTTATTTTGCTTGGACGCAGGGATAGCAATCTGGGTGGGAAGAAGGAACAGGAATACATCTTGTAACTCCATGTATGTAGCAAACTCAGAGAATTGACTTTGACTGTATTCTTGTTTGGGTTGGGTTGGAAACTGGTGATGAGTTTGGGTTAAAACTAGAATATTCTCAAATTGGTTCTTAGATACCACTATTTTTGTATTTGGAGACAAAATGTATGTTCTATCACTTAAATTTGCCTTTGTTTCTCACAGGGACCCTACAATGTTAGAATCTAAAGGAAAGAGACTTTTCCTCAGGCACTGGGCAGTGTCTTATTCAGAGCAAATATTTCATAATCATTTGTAGTAGAGAACTGTAGTGTTGTTTTCGTTGATGAAGTTTTTTGACCCTGTTTCTTCTTGCCTTAGGTTGGATCCTAATCTTGCCATAATTTGAAGAAGTCATGTTAAGAAATTCTGTGTCATTTTTCTTTTCCCCACACCTGTGCTCATACATTCCACATCTTTATTTATGATCATAAACTCTAATGGCATGTCCACTTTTTAAAAATAATTCTATGACCAGTCATGCACATAGTTTTAGAAACAGACTTCAAACTCTAATTTTCTCAGTGGTTGATTAGAGTGCAAGGGTAGCGCTTGTTTGGGCCAGCAGGTAGAGTGGTGCATTGGGGGACATCCTGTTTTTTCAGCTGCTGACTTACCATGTCGATGACTTTCAGGTGGCCATATGAAAAAACGATAGCATTGGGTGGATTTGCAACTGGCAGAAGGAATGCAAATGATGTACAGAGTGTGGAAGGCAGCAGAATATGCAGAGGGTTCACATGAATGGCTTCAGCCTGTGGAAAAAGCCAAAGGAGAGGTGAATACAAGTGCTGAGGGTGGGCACCAAACATGAAAACACACAAACTTATTGCAAAATACTTTCCCAGAACCAAGTTGAAATCTAAAAGCATAAAATTTTGCATAATTTATAACTTTTTGGAGAATTTTAAAGTGTCTCTTATTTCTATGATTACTGTTATGTGTTTAGACCTTTATATTATTATTCATTTAGAAAGTAAAGTATCACTTATCTCAGAAACTACATAAAACCAAAATGATTTATTATATAATTGGTGTATATACATACACATGATATACTATATAATATAATATCTTTGTATATTCTTAAACATTTTAGAGTATTATAAGCTGGCTAGTCTAGCTCAAAATAATAGATGATGTCACTGAGGTCAGAGACACCAAAGAAATTATCAAGCATGCAGCTGATACCCAAGAGAATCAGGAGGAGGCCTGGGTGCCTATGTCTCTAGAGACTTTCAGTGTACTACTAGTTCAATCATTTCTGTGAGAAATGTGAAATTCCTCAGTGATCATTACTTAAGAAGAATTGTTATTATCTGAAACTCATTTCATAATTTTCTAAAAACTTAATTTCACTAAATAAAAACAGAAAGCTGAGATGACATTTTGCCTGTAATTTCTTGCCAATAAGCAATTGATAAATAATCTTTATGTTCTTTTCTAATTTGAAGCAGCAACTCAAGTCTATGAGTAAATAACCCTGTGGAGTGTCTGGAAAGCATGTTCAGAGAGACTATCCTGGTTGTTTCTTTAAAACAATTCTTAATTTAAAGTGCTTTCTTTTCACCAAAATAATTCACCTAAATCAGAAAAACATTTCATACGAAGCTATCTCATATAATTGCTATGGAGCAAGGAAAAGGGGGTCTTTCCACCTCTCTTAGCAAATTGTCTCATTTATTTCCTGGGCATCAGAGAACTGCCTAAGGTATTTAGGCCTCATGATTAGGACTATTTCTCATTCTCATTCATCTGTCCATCTCTTATAGGAAGAACTTTTCAGAAACTTAGGAACACTGTTCTGAAGGGAGATATTTTAAATGCCAGGAACTATGAATCATCTTATAGCTGCAATGGATCCAGAATGATTTCACATTTGCAAATTCAAACAAAACAAAACAAAAACCCAGACAGAGAGAAGGTAAATTGTTTACTAAAGATTATACTACTTGAATGTGAAACATAGTTCCCTTGAGCAAATGTCACCTGGTGCAGATAAAGACCATATAAGTTGCTTACAGAAGGTCCATTTGGGCCTAAAGAAACTCCATACCGCAGGATGAGAACTTACAGTCAAAACAACAACAAAACCTACTCTCGAGGAAAACAATATAAATGTAATACTCACCAAAGGAGACAATATTGGGAAAAGAATGGTGATGGTAGCTGGGTTGCTGGCTACCTCTGTCAAAGACGTGACCATCAAAGAAGATATCAGGATTATTAGCCAAACTGGTAACGAACCTAAAGGAGATAATTTACTTCCTATCCAGCTAGATAGTCCTGATTCCTAAAAAACAAATTTGCAGTATTTATTATTCACATAATTCATTTTTATTAATTTTTTTTCATTAATTTTACATCCCAACCACAGTTTCCTTTCCCCCTTCTCCTCCTGTTCCCTCCCTCTGCCTCCCTTTTGCTCCCTGATCTACTCCTTCTCTGTTTCTGGTCAGAAAGGGGCAGGCCTCCCATGAGTGTCAATAAAGCATGGCATAGCAAGTTAAGGTAGAACTAAGCTCCTCTCTTTGTATTGAGGCTGGACGAGGCAACCTAGTATGAAGGATAGGTTCCCAAGAGCCAGCTCAAGCATTAGGGACAGGTCCTGATCTCACTGCTAGGAGACCCACAATTAGACCAAGATACACTACTGTTCCATTCATTTTAATGAATTGCAATTTAATCTCTCTCTCTCTCTCTCTCTCTCTCTCTCTCTCTCTCTCTCTCTCTCTCTCTCTCTCACACACACACACACACACACACACACACACACACACACACACAAAGTATTTACTGAGTTAGTTTCTGAAATATCACTTCCCATATTCTTGTTTTTTGGTAGTTTTGATATGGACAAGTTTTCAGAATTATTTTAATACTATTGCCATGCTTTAAGAAGTTTAAATGGTCTCTCTATGCTTTTTTCAATTAGATTTTAATTTTATGTAGTTAACATATGTAAATGTCTTGATGAGTCATGATAGACTATAGAGCTTTAAGAAGAGGGAAGCCCTCAGGCTCCTCTCTCTTCTCCTAAGATGTACCCCCCGAGCAAGAACTTTCAACTGCTGTTAGCTATTTACACTGATATTTAGGTATTAATATAGTTATCTTTCAAATTAACATTCTAATTATGCTTTTTCTTAAAATTTCAACTTGAAACATTATTTATTGATTTCTTAATATGTTACCTGAGGATTATGTTTTCTTATACCATTCATCATACTTATATTTTCTACCCTTTAATTCTCCATTAATAGCAATACTTTAGTTAAGTCAATATTTGATATTTACTGCTGTAATTATATAAATATTGTTCATTGCTGAGCCACTTAACTATCTAAGATTATATTTACTTCCTTTGTTTTCCAAAGAAAACATTATTCTGTTTGCTTAGTTTTCTAAGTACTATCACTAATTCATCACGCTCTTCAAACTATCTGGGGACCTATCTAACAAGCAAACAAACACGTGGAGTAAGTGGGTTTGTTTTGTTCATGTTCCCTCAAGTTGTCTGTCCTGGAATAGAGCCTCCCTCCACTCCATCTGGACTAGATTCATTTTAAACTTACTTAACTTCCTCCTTGTCTCACCACTCTGCTTTGTGGGAACCCCTCCTTCATTCCATTCATTTGGAGAAGCACATCCTTTCATATGTGCTGAGATTGTTGGACGGAAGGCACTTTTGCAGAGCCTCTATAGGTCTGAAAATTCTTTCATTTCTCTTCACACTGTTTTTCTGGTTCTGATTTTGAGAATTCTAATTTTGAAATCATTGAAACTGTTCAGCAATGTTAAGCTAGTAATCTATTTTCTTTGTTTTACTGTGGAGTTCTTTAGATTGACTGAATATTGGTCTTTGATTGCATGTAGTCCAAAAATTGCCTGCACTCTGATTAATAGGTTTGCTACTCTGTTTTTCCCCCTAGAAGAAAAAAAATCTACCTTTTATGAGATTACACTCATGACAAACTAGGCTATGCATCAGAAGAAACTTTGGTTATAAGTAGTAAATTCAGTTTCAAAGTGAATATAAACATCGCAGACACGGACACTAGATATCAGTTGTATTGTTCATTGTTTTGATTCATATACAGAATTAACTATTTTATTTGTTTGTATTTTAGCACTTGTATATTTGTGCTGTGTGTGTTTATATGTGTGGGGGCACATGTTTGTGTGTGTGTGTGTGTGTAAGCCTGGGTTTGATGTCAAGAGTCTTGACTGCTCTTCATGCTATATGTGGAGGCAAGTTCTCTCAGCTGAACCGATAGTCCACTGATATGGCTAATCTATCTATCTAGGTTGCTCTAAAATTACAGAGGGCTACTACACCCACCTGCCGTTTACACAGGTTTTGGGGATTTGAACTTTGTTCCTCAAGCTCAGAGAGGAAGCATTTTATCCAATGAGCCATAGATGGGTTTGGATATTAGCTTTATAGATTAATACATATATGGGTATGGATACTGAGTATAGTGGTTAGAAGTATAAAAACTGAAGTACAAGGACATAGATTCCTAGCAGATGAAGTAAGAGTATGTTTTATCTAGGTCTGATTGAGAGTAATGCACCACTTGTTTGGGATTCTTTCTGGAGTCCATTATGATTCTATCTCCACCTCAAGATTCTGAGATCTAAAATGTGGACTCTTCATGAATTCCTCCAGCATGAACCTCTTAATAGCACTCTTAGCCAAGCATCTTGGAGGCTTCGCTTCTGAGAAATTACTTGTGCTGTTGTTAGAAATGGCCTTCCTTTCCACTTTTTTTTTCTCTTTCTAAACAGACTCTTGTGGAGTTTGTAGACTAGTGCTCTAGTTTTCTTATCTTTTCACAATTTTACTTTATTTTTTAATTAAAACGAGTTCCATCATTTCCCCCTTTCTCTTCTCTGCAACCCTTCCCATGCCCCCCATCCCCTCTCAAATTCATGCTCCCTTCTTTATTATTGTTATACACACACATACCCAGACTCACATACATGAGTGCATATATATATATATATATATATATATATATATATATATATATGTATATATATTAGAGTGTTAGTGTTGCTTGTATGTATATGTTGTAGGCTGATCACTTGGCACTGGACAGTCATCTCTTTTCAGTTTTTACTGTCTTTTATACTTTTTTTGTATTTCTGATATATTTTGATTTTATCTTTGAACAGTGTTGCTGACTTTTAAATATAAAGTTGATATAATTCTAAATTTTAGAGGATTACCTGGTGATTATTTTTTAAATGATATTTTCTTTTACTTTTCATATCTTTAATATTTCTTATGTCTCTTTGAGGTACCAGTGACAAAATTTAAAGTGTTTTTTGCTTTGTCATTCGCTTCACCTTTTCCTTGTTCCATTTCTTTTTGTTTTTACGTTCATTTTATTTTTTTGTCTTTGGTTATAGTATATGGGGTTTCCCCCAACTATCTCGTGACTCTTGACTACTTACTCATTTTTATTTAAAGAGATTATTAAATGGTGATTTAAAGCTCTTGCTGATAAGCAAGGACTGTTGATGAAGATGATGCTTCAACTTTGCTACAGAATAAGGCAATTTTCTAAAGACTCTGTGGCCCTTCATGAGTGGGGATAGATTTGAAGAATTCGCATAACCTTGGAAGCTTTTAAAAACATCTTTAATATCCAACTCTGGCTTCTTCCATGCTTACAATATGATCTGTTGCTTCCAATTGCTTCTCACTTTCAGGATCTTACTATTAAATCACGTAATTTTTTGAGGACTCTTCCATTTTCTGACCTATGTACTTCATCTACTTGTACAAAACCATTTACTCCTACAATATTTTCCTTCTATTGTGTGTGGTTTTGAACACCTTTTGCTTGTTATTGACTGTACTATACAGTTTTTAACCTTTAAAGACTGGTAGGAGTTTTTGTCATTATTATTATTATGTTCTTGGGAGCTTAGGAATATTTGAGAAAACAGTATTTAATTTTTTAGAGTTATCTTCAAAAAAGCATTTGAGGAATACGTAAAAAACCAACAATAAAGAAATTATTCACTGGTTAGAGTTGGACAGTGTCTATCACTTTGTGGGATATCAATCATCTTAAAACAAATCAGAGCATTTAAGAGAGAGTCACAGCATGAGGTAAATAGTGCATAATTGCTATCTCATGTTTTCTTTCAATTAGAAATATTCCCTGGCTTGAGACACTTGCCAGACAAATTATGACTTTGAACAAATGTTTTTCAAGTTGTCTCCTAGTATTAAAAAAAAAAAAACAACCTTTAGGGTCATATTTGTGTACAGACTTTTTTTTCTGGGAAGCTGATGACTTCAGTTTGGTTACTCAGGAATAGTTTTTTTCTGGAAATTCTTGTATAATGCAGATTCTGGTTACTAGGATTTTTATAATGAATTAGTCCTCCCTCCATGATTTCCCTAATTTTTCCACTGAGAGAGCCATGTGCATTCGACTAAGTCCACACCTTTTCATTTCCTCAGATTTGGCTGTTCTAGGGTCTGGTCGATGCTTTCAAAGCCACTTTGAGTGTCTAGAATCCAGTCTAGACATATTTTGAGGACAGATGAGCAAAATTCTTATGAATGCCAGACTTTCTGATTCTGCTTTCCTCACAGTTCAAATCAGCAGACATAGAGATGGCAGTTATTTATTCTGAGAATTCAGATCTCATTACTGCTGAAATAGTAGAAAAGAAAATCGTTATTGTCTTATATTTCTACCATTTTTATCTGGACAGGTTATGAGGCAAGGCAAATCTAAGCCTAAAGCAATTTTGCAAAAGGCTCTCTGAATTGAGATGATTTCCAAAACTTACAGTTATTACTAAATCCTATTGCTAAAGCTCAGAATCTAAATACTATACAGAAACTAGTAATAAAGTTAGAAGCAAATAATATTCTCCTAACAAATTATCAAGAAGAAAAGGTAACAATTTGTCCCGAGAATTGAAATAAATACATAAACATATGACTTCTAAGAAGCCAGGGGACGTTTCACAACTCCTCCCTTGCCATTCTCTTGTTTGTGACTGAGTATGGAAATGGATGCAAATAAGCTCTGAGTATTTAAAGAAAGCCATGAAACCCATAAGTGAACAGTTTGTAGTCAGACAGAAGGATATTCTTGGCTTTTTCAAAAAAATTTTTGAGAGCTTTATACATTGATGCTGCATCAACACCACTCCCAGGCTTCCCTCCTCAAACTTCTCCCATGTCTCCCTCACTAGATTCATGGTCTCCTCTTCAATTATATATTATTATTCATATGTATTATATATATACATATATATGTATATATATATAACTTACGGAGTGCATTCGACATTGTTTGTATATAAATGTGCCCAAGAATTTTAGAGAGGATAATTTTCTTCTAGCAAATCTGCAATGACCAGGGCAATTAGAAGGGATAGGAGCTTGCTTTGTATCAGCTGGTGAATAGATCAATGAAGTGGCCATCTGTCTAACTCATGATGGTTTCATTTCTTCCTGACAGTGGATATAATATATTAGAAATTATCACATTAAATTTTCTGGACTTCATTCACTAGATATATTTATTTATGGTGTTATGTTTTATTTTCTTTATTTGACAATGACAAAATGATGGCTTATTGAATTGAAACTCAAGAACCACACAAATTCCAAATGAAATAATGTAAAAATATAAGCAAGCAAACAAACATGTTCCATTAGGAATCATGTTTTTTAATCTAAGTTTTTGCTCTTACTAAGCTACTAATATAATACCATGGAATAAGAATTTAAATCTTCTTTGCATTATTTTTTGACATGATGAGACACCATAGCATTATTGTTTATGCTTGTAGCCTGTAAAAGTTCTTGGACTCTGAACTCACCTCATCTGTGTGGGATACTGCATGGCTATTGAATTCTGCATTATTAAAATTAGAGGATAAAGGTGAATATGCCCAAAGCTTGAGTGTGTCTGTATTCTTCTTTTCAACCACCTAGTTAATTGTTAAATATCTTACACACTGAGCATTACCTGACAGCCATCTGCCAGGGCAAAACCTCCACCAACAAGAATGGCTATGTCCCAGGGCATGAATGACTGGAATTCTTTCCAAGTAATCAGGGGAGAGTAATCAAAAGCAACTGCAAAACAAAAACCCTACAATTAAATATTGTTGAAAATAAGAAAATCTGACAAATTTATCATTATCCTGAATAGTCATTTTACAAGAAACTTACAATATTGATACTGTTTTCAAGGCAGCGATTAGATCTCAACTTTGAGTTTCCACTGACCTTAGGTGGAATATTGTATTATAATGATTAAAAATGCTATAACTTTGCAGCTGGGGAGATGACTCAGAAGTTAAGCCCATTGGCTGTTCTTCCAAAGGACATGAGTCCAATTCCTAGCATCTACATGGTGGCTCACAACTGTCTGTAACTCCAGTTCTACATCTGACCCTCTCTTCAGAACTTTACAGGCACAAGGGATCCACATAGGTGCAGGAAGACACTAATATACATAAAAAAAATACTTCAATAAACTACTAGAAAGTAACTTGGACAAAGCCTTCAGATAATATTTGAGGTACGTTTAGATAAATTATTATGATGTTGTCATTAGTAATACCAGTCATTCACTGACTCATTTTTCCACTCTTACTATAGGACGGTGTATTGAACTCTGTCAAGTTGACATGATCTAGAATCAGCAAAGAAGGGAGACTCAATGAAAAATGATTTTGATTGGTTTGGCCTTTGAGCATGTCTGTGGGGAGCTGTCTTGACTGTTCATTGATGTGGGAGGACCCAGCCAACTGCGCATCATATCATTTCATTTGATGAGCCCTGGATTTTATGAGTAGAAGAAGCTTCAAAATCATGAATGTATTTGTTTCTTTTTGCTCTTGACTGTGGATGTGAGGTGACTGAAGTTCCTGCCTTCATGTCTACCCAATGATGGACTGTGCCCAGGGTAGTAAGCCAAAGCCTCCCCTTCTTTATGGTGTTCTGTTGTCAGGCTATTTATGTTAGCAGCCAACATGAAACTGTGTTTCCAAACTGTTATAACCATTTTCCCTATGTATGTAACATAGGGAAATACAGCCCCTGAAAGCACAGGCATGAATGAATCGTGTGTAAGCAGTGCATGTAGGAGAATGCATGCTCCCGCAGATGTGTGTACTTCTTTGTCCATGGGTTGTGAGTACAGTCAGTGCTCCTACTGAGTAACTTTTCCAGTTGTGACCCCAGGTTATGTCCACATGGGACTTGTTCTCTGTTTCTTCAAGGACTTCTGTGAAACTGTAAGTAATCTTTCTCGTGAAATTCACCCTTTTTCTGGGTCCTCAAAATTATTACTGAGGTCACATCACAAAAATGTGACTCTAAATCCTTCTTTCCTTGTTAGCCAAATTCTGATTTTGGCAGGGTATGTGGTTGTATTCCCCATAGAAGAACTGGAACCTGGGTATAAAAAGAAATCTACTTTTCACTTCTGCAAACTCTAGTAAATCTTCCTGTAGGTAGAGATAAACACTGGCTGAGTAGGGGGTTCAGGATATAAGTGAGATATGCTAAGATAGAGATTATGCTGGCATGGCCATTTTTAATATCCTATGTGCTAACTAAAGCTTATGGAATTTTAATTTCTATAAATTCAGTATTAGAAATGATACTCAACCAATTTCTCCCGTAGATGTAGTTTTTGTCAATTCCTTAGCTGGAATCAGAAAGAAAAGTAGTCCTGCAACTAAAGCAACAGTTGAATCTGTAACATAACCAGGGTACCTAAAAATATAAACAAATGTGTACATTAAAAATGGTATGAAGAAGTTACATGAGATAAGATATCAGTTAATTATGCTAATAATAATTAAATAGAAGTGGTAATAAATATAGGTCATTTACTGTGGAAAATCTGTTCTAAAACACATAGATTCCCAATGAAGTGATGTAACTTATAAGGACCAATCATTTCATAATGCATCCCTAATAGTTCAATACATTTCTCATATTGTCAATACCAAATAAACAGATGACACCTTATCAGACCTACAGAGCAAAATGTTCAGGTAAACCTTCAGGTGTGTTAACCAGTTTTCTCTTTCTAATATTGCTTTTCATTGTAATGTCAGAGAATTGAGGTTTAAGCAGTTGCTGGAGTTCGGCAAAGACCCGCGTCATTGATTTATAATGTCATTCTATTGAATTTAGGAAGACATGCTGTTGCTAATGTCCCCTCAAACTCCTCTATAAACTGTGAAAGCAAATTGATCTGGTTTCTGGGATGAAACACCTGCTTCTGCAGCGGGCACTAGACCTACCTACAAAGGAAATCAACCCCATTTGATGCTTTGCCTTCTAGAAACTTAAGAAGATTAATTATCAGAATGGCTTATGAGATGCTCACAAATGAGCCCTGTGCAAATTAAGAGTAATTCGGGAACAGATGGGGCTAAGAATTGCCAGACCATTCTAGCAAAAAGGCAGGTTCCCGGAAGCTCAGCAGTTAAGAGGCACCTGGACATTACACAAATGAAACAGACACAAATCATTAGAATACAGCTTTAGATGTCAGCAGTATCAACTACACGCATTTTTGTAGCCTGAAGAAATATGTACATCATAAGACTTGCTTTTCTATCTTATAACTCAATCTACCTATTTGCTATGCAAGTGTGCACACTCTTGTAGTTTATACATAAAAATCTAAATAATCAAGGAAGTACATTATTTTTCTCAATTTGATAATTTTTTAAAAATTATCTTAAATAGACATACAAAACCTACAGTGGCTTAATTGGTTCTAGAAACCTGACCAATCCTTGTAAATATATTGTTTCCTTATTATTCTATTTTAGTTACAATTTTTGGCTAAGCTTTTGCCAAACTAGGCCAGGTGTCATGTAACTGGATTTTGTTTTATATGAAAAGACATATTGAAATCAGTCCAGATTCAAACAGATGGAATGAAAACATTAGGTGGTAGCAATAAATCTTAATATATCATACCCCCTTTAGAAATTGTAACTGCCTAAAATCTGCACATCATACATATATTTTACAGAATGCACACTTTAGATAAATCCAGGTATAAATGTTGACAGACATTTTCATAAAACATTTTAAATTATAATTGTTTTATTTATTACTTTGAATTTTGATTCATTATGAACTGGGTTATCTCAGCACTATCAAATATTAATCCTATACAGATTTTATTTGCCTTGTGATTGTTTTATTTATATTTTCAAGCTCTGTCCTCTTTCAAGCCTTTCCCCCTTTCCTATTGCTGTCTCTCACAGTGCAGGGTGAGAGCAGAAACAACTGCTCATAGCAGACCTGTTTTCCTGCCACAAACAAAAAACATCTCCTGAATAATGGTATCCTTCTGTAAGGAAGAAAAATTAGATGCTGATTATACTGAATATTCTATTGGGATTTTCTCCTAGTTTTTATTTGCTAGTATTTGCTATGTTTTCAATACATTACTGTTGAGAGAGAAAGAGAGAGAGAGAGAGAGACAGAAACAGAGACAGAGACAGAGAGACAGAGAGAGACACAGAGAGAGAGTTTATAATGCTGGACATTAGATTTTAAAGGGAGATAGAGTTTGTTTGTTTGTTTGTTTGTTTGTTTGTTTGTTTTGCTCAAATCCTATTAGAAAAATACAAAGTACAAATCTTCCATTGGAAAATAGCTTGTTTTAAATAATTTGATGATGCTTTTGCATCAAAACGAGAAGTTCTTTGCCTAAAGGATTCAAAAGGACCAAGCTGATCTTTCAAACTATCCCACCTCATGCATTGCTTGAGGCAAGCTGGTCATAAGAAATTTGAATTCATCCTTTGCACCTTAAAAAAAAATACTGACAATGCCTGTGAAACAGAAAAGTGAGGCTGAGATAAGGCGGTGTTTCTCTCTTCCATCAGGCCAAATTATACCTGACTCAAACAGTTTTGATTTGTGCTCCCAAACTATGTGGATTCTTGCTGGGGGTGTGAGACCAGAAGTCCAAGATGAAACTCTTCTAGATTTAAGAACCAGAGCATATTGGTCGAAAATAGACTGAGAACACACTGTGTAGCATTTATGTCACACAATATTTATTTATCACTTTTACTAGAAAAAAAATAGCAGTATTCTCTGTGCTACTGTAACTTCCAACTTCCAGGTAAAGGAAGTGAGAGCGTGTGCAGTGACTTGTCCAGAATAAACAGAAGTTTCCAGAGCGTAGTCAGGTGGGTGCGGCTTTCACAGCCACCATCCTAACCAGAGCAGATTCTAGCCTCTATGCAGCTCAAATGTCTAACTTTGTCCTGAGGGAATAGCCCCATGTCTAATGGACCCTCATTTTTATACAAGGTATAAATGGTCATCCTTTTCTGCTTTCTTAACTT
The DNA here is from genome assembly GCF_949786415.1 of Peromyscus eremicus. Taxonomy (NCBI): domain Eukaryota; kingdom Metazoa; phylum Chordata; class Mammalia; order Rodentia; family Cricetidae; genus Peromyscus; species Peromyscus eremicus. The sequence continues at coordinate 35,868,602 of NC_081418.1, forward strand.
ATCCTTAATACATCACCCCCAAGAAGATTAGACATAAAAATATTTTTTTCCAAAAAAATGAACAGGGCATCTCATGCAGTTTTTCAAAGTTGTAGGACATATGTAGCTGTGACACGGCACTGAACAGAAGGAAGGGCTGCCAGACTCACATTAATACTTACTTTGAAAACAGGACCGACCAACCAGTAACAAAGCCAGGATCCCGACTGAACCATAGCAAGGCCATTAGGATGAAGATTACCAAGGTCACGATTTCCTGATACCTGTAGAAAAACCCGCTGTGGTCATTTCTTATTTTCCCAACATTTGGGAAAACTCTGAGCTGTTTGTTGTCAAGCTAATCTTCACAGGTCATGGCCGCTGTGGGAACATGATACATTCTTACTTGGAGAGTATGGGTGCTCTTAGAAAAGGCCTTTTCTCCTCAGATTCTCTGGATTTTGTTTTTGTTTTTCTACATAGCAAATTTTACTTGGGCACTGGTATGTATTTCATTTTAGCGGCTTATAGTCACTGAACTTTGCAGGTTTGTGGTCTTAGTCAAGCGTTATGGCATCCTTGCTGGCAAATACGTGATTATTTGATTATTTGCTTTACATTTAACTGCATGTGTTTAATCTGTGCGGGTTTGCATGCATGTAGTGTGTGTGTGTGTGTGTGTGTGTGTGTGTGTGTGTGTGTGTGGTGTGCACTTGTGCATATCTTACCTAATTGGCCCAAGTTTCTCATATTCTTGCTTGATCACTTCGGCACATGCCTTTTCTTTGAGTGTTTTGGTTTTGCCACATTTGAACATCTCCTTAAAGCTGAAACAGGTAAGAAAACTTTAGAGTTAAGGAAATTATTCTATCACCACCCTCCTTTATGGAAGAATGTTTGTGAGGGTTTCATAGCTGTGATTCTCTGCTGATACCAGGAGCTCTTGCCCTGTGCCTGTGCCTGTATCTCTTTCATTGACTGTTCTCTGTATTGTCTGGCTTGCTCACTTCTACATGTCTAATTTTTGCTTTGTTTTCCATGACATCTACCCATCTACTCCCTTTCAAAGATCTCTTGTACTACTCACATATTTCCGTGTACCACTCACCTCTATCAGTCTCCATACAATGATAATTATAAGTATGTGCTATATATTTGATAATTCTGTTACATTAAAATGTGTATTTATGGAGCATCTTGGTTGCTAAGTTTTGAACACATGGAAGTTCCATCTTGTTATGTAGGCATGGAGGGCAGGGACAGAAAAGAAACATAGATGTTCTCTTCCGCCTAAGTACCACTCCATTTCTACCTTTAGCTGCTTGCAGTTGTAGCCTCTCTTCACTGTGATTATTATTATGATTTTGTCTCGAAGTCTAGGATCTTTAAAACTTTAAACAATTTTTGTGGGACATAACTCTAGATGTAATATTTTTTAAATCCCCCCTGGAGGAAGAATCAAAAGGGGAACTAGATTCTTAGGGATTCTCTCTTGGAATGATGATGAGGAGCTCAATTAGGTCCTTTTGTGTGAGCAGTAAACACAGAAACCTTCTGCAAAGTTGTAGTTTAGGAGACAGTGAGAAGGATGATGAAACAGTGAGAAAGTAATTACCAACACAGATAGAGTTCATGCTTGATCATCATTTTCCATGTAACTCTGTTATAAAACATTGTTCCATGCTTCCTTTTTGAAGGAGCAGGATTTCCTTGATTCTTTAGCTGTTGTTGTTTGTCCTTTGTTTGCTTAAGATAGGGTCTCTCTACATACTCCTGGCTGTCCTAAACTCATTATATAGACCAGGCTGGCCTTGAACTCACAGAAATCTACTTGCCTCTGCCTCTCTAGTACCTGGGTGAGCAGAATCTCTGTGATTCTTAAGCCACCCATCCTAAGCATTCACAGTCACCCTCATGCAAGTGCAATGACCTCTGACTGTAATTGGTTGGATATTGTTTCATTTATTATCAGAGAAGGGCTAACCAAATTTTCATTTCAATTAAGTTTCTAATGCCAGTCTCAAACTTTTATCCCTAATCACAACACAAAAACTATTATTCCAAGAAACAAATCTGAGGATCACCTTGAGAACTATCTGCAGAAGAGAAAACAATAGTCAAAGATAAAACTTTTCCTTAGAAACCATCCTCTACACTGCATACATCCTTTGTCCCTTTGGCTGCAGACGGTAAACAGTTAGGTCAAGCCACATTTGCTTTGCTGTAAATGAAAGTTCATATTAAACAAAGAAACCAATAAAGCATATGAGGATGTGTCTACATCTCCATTGAAATAAATGCAGAAGACTGATGGATGAGCTTCTTGTATGTTGGAGTTGTTTACAATGAGCGAGTTAACTGTGCTAACAGCCAGAGCACTAATCAGAATGTATGGTAGTCTGCCAGGGGAGTGGCAGCTGATTTCTGTTTGTCAATCTAGAGCCTTTAGAGGTAAACACCCTGGCAAACTCAAAAGGATTCTGAAAAATTAACTGCAACATGAAACTGCCGTGTTTAACCAGTAGTGGACAGCAAGAGGACTGTTTAATACAACACTGATCATGATTAATGGATGTTGCCTAATGAGTGCATTTCATAGGGACTTTTTGGTTCCTCTTTAGGAGCACATGCTCTTTACTGTATTAATTTTTTTAATTCTGTGTGACATGCTGTATTAAAATAATAATGGAGGGTGCCTATGTATTTGTTTAAAGTCATTAAAAGCAGAACAAAGAATGAAGCAGCAGTGGCTAGTCACTGGACAGTGTGTCCATGTCCACTGTGGGGATCATTCTCCCTGCTTCCAATCTTGCTACCTGTACAACTGAACCAGCCCCCCAAAGCTTGGATTTCCAGGGAGGGGCACTTAGTATGCAGCTGGCCTGTCACACTGAAGGCCACCTGCTGAAGTCAGTGACATTCCACACATTTGCTTCAGCAGGAGGACTGCCACATGCTGCTTCCACAATCTGGATAGAACATTTTAAAAACCATCGGTCCTATCTCCCAACTACTAGCACAATTGGGCAGTTACGAAGAAAAAATAAGATGAAAAAATAGAGAGGGGAAAATGTTGGTCATTACCTGGATAGACCTGGAAACTATAGCCACAGATAAGACACCATACCCTACTGTACTGTGCCATTTTCAAAAGAAGTCCCAGTGGCTGAGCTCCCCTTAGCTGTCTTAGAGAACAAGAGCATGCTGCTTGATTCATAGGTCCTTGAGGTTATTTAAATTAAACTATAAAAAATGAATTTTAAATATTTTATTATTAGGAAAATATTTTCATGATTTGTGATATACCTAATTCCTAATGGAGTGTAAGGAGTTGAAAGTGCAGGGTGCACTTCAGATTTTGTTGATTAGCCCTTTGTGGTTTTCACGGTCACTGTCATCTCAGTCATACAACTACTGAGTGTTTACCAAACTACCAGCTTCAATCCTAGAAAAGCAGCATACTAGAATTCTCTTGAATTCAGAATTTGACATTTTAGTGGCAATTGTGATTCTTTATTGACCAGTGCATCTTACTTTGGTTGTTTCATGTTCAATTTGTAGTCTTAAATGTCGACATCATGGTACTGGAAGTGATCTCACCTAATTTACAGGTAAATCCTGATGTTTACCGTGAAAGATGCTGAGACTGATCATGGGCAGAGCTTGCAGAGCTAAGTTGTCTGTCTTGTGAGAAGCTGGAGTTACTTCTTGTGGTGGTTTGAATAATAATGGTCCCTGTCTTAGGGTTTTTATTGCTGTGAAGAGACACCATGACCACAGCAACACTTATAAAGGAAAACATTTACTTGAAGAGGCAGCTTACAAGTTCAGAGGTTCAGTCCATTATCATTATGGTGAAGAGCATAGAGGCATGCAGGCAGACATGGTGCTGGCTACGTCTACATTAGAAGGCAACAGAAAACGGACTCTGATACTGGGTGATATCTTGAGCATAGGAAACATCAAAGTCTGCCCCAATGGTGGCATACTTCCTCCAACAAGGCTAAACCTACTCCAATAAAGCCACACCTCCTAATATTGCCACTCTTTATGAGTTTATGGGGATAATTACATTCAAACTACCACAGCCCCTATAGGCTCATATCTTTGAAAACTTGGTTGCCAGGGATTAGAACTTTTTGAAAGGATTAGAGGGATTAGGAGGTGTGGCTTTGTTGAAGGAAATGTGTCACTGGGGGTGGGCTTTGAGATTTCAAAAGCCTATACCAGCCTCTCTCTCTCTCTCTCTCTCTCTCTCTCTCTCTCTCTCTCTCTCTCTCTCTCTCTCTCTCTCTCAGCCTACAGATTAAGACATAGCTCTCAGCTACTTCTCTAGCACCATGCATGCTGCCATGCTTCCTACCATGTTGATAATGGACTAACCTGTGAAACTGTAAGTAAGCACCCAATTAAATGCTTTCTTTTATAAGAGTTGCCATGGTCATGATGTCTCTTCACAGCAATAGAACAGTGATAAAGACACCTCACTTTGCTGGGCGGTAGTGGTGCATGCCTTTAATCCCAGCACTTGGGAGGCATAGGCAGCAGATCTTTGTGAGTTCAAGGCCAGCCTGGTCTACAGAGTGAGATCCAGGAAAGGTGCAAAGCTACACAGAGAAACCGTCTCAAAAAACAAACAAACAAACAAAAACACAAAAAACAAAAACAAAAAACAAACAACAACAACAAAAAGACACCTCACTTCTCCTAATTACTAGCTCCTCACAGAGAATCTTCTCAAATTTTATTTTACTTTACATTTTGAAGGTATTACCAACTTTGTAGCTAGCATGAAGCAGGAAACGCTGCATGTTAATAGTTGAAAGTAACTTGATAATCTAAGGACATTCATCCTAAAACAAGCAGAGGACATGGCTTCTCACTGTGATAGTTGAAGTGGGACCACAATGTAATCAGTTCCTTATGCCTTTCTGAGCAGTTACTATATCACTGGTTTAAGATTCAAAGGGCACCCGATTGGATCTGTATTTAGTAGGCTCTGCCAATGCCAACATTGTTTAAATTATTCCAGCCTATCCTAAAAATATGTTCATGTATCTTAATGTTTTAAGTGTGAAAAATGTGGAAACATAGTATGTGCAGCATAGGGAAGAAAGAGCACCGGATACAGAGCTAAAAGCAAGGGTCACAGATACCTTTATCACATGAAAGTAAAATGTCTACTTACTTGAATCCCAAGAAAAGCCACTGAAGCCAGATCCAGGACAAGAGTAAAAGGATAACAGCAATTGGGAAGGAAAACAAAAACCAGGATCCGAAGTTGAGGCAACGACAATCAGGGTAACGTCTGTATGGAAAGAGGATGCTGGGTTAGGGAGGAGAGACATGATGAGTCTTTGCTGACAGTCGTGAGGCGAGGAGCAGCAGTCTACATCATTCTTGTACTCTGGGCAGAGAAGGCTGCCCTGGAGTGCACTCACACAGTGTGTATGCTAACTAGTATTCTTTTTTATTCCCTGCCCTCATTCTGTAACTACATAATTATACTACACCTCACCAAAGTAAGATGATTGTGTTTTAATTTTTATTCTTTTAATCAATCTCTAATGAAATACTTGTGAAAAATGCTTATCACTGTAGCTCATATTCATTAAATACAAAATGAATAAGTGTGCATGAAGCGGTGTGTTTTGCTGTTGTTCAAATCATCAGACTAGGTATAAGCAAAGACTAATCAGCTAGGCTGGGAACAGATGAGGTGGGAAGAACTCACTGTTGAGTACCACTCCCCATAGGTAGTAGGTAGGCATCCTCATACCTATGAAGAACTTTCTGTTCAGACTGTCTCCTCCAGTGTTTTTCAGGGTTTTTGTTGTTGTTGTTGTTTTAACCAAAAATCATAGTACTATCTTGGCTATGTAAGAGATCATTTCATCTAGCTTTTGCTCAGTCTAATAAGATAGATGAAAATATTTTGTGTAAGACATCTGATTTTTTCTTTATCTTCTAGCTTTTTTACTTTCAAATTAACATAATAACAACACATCAGCCATTAAACATGCTAAGATAACAAACATCTTCTTTTGGTGATCTTACATTCATTACTTTAAAATATGGCCTAAATACTAAATAAATTATCATATCACAATCATTTTATAACTACAGAAGAACATCTGGAAATCTGAAAAATAATTGGTTTTGATTAATTTGCTCTTGATGTAATAACAAAAGGCTGTTGAAAATCTAAATATACACAAAAAATTAACAATCTGTTTTTAGTGCTTTTTGAAATGACAAAATACAGAGATCTTTGTGAAAGTAAAGATTTTTCAATTTTTGTTACAGTTTGTCTCATAGAAATTTCCTCCAAATTGAAACATAACTTCCTGAAGGGAGGAGTGAAGTTCATGAGACTTAGGAAGTAAACAAATAGAAGTCCAGGAAGCTGAAACTAAATCAGAGAGCCCCTCTCCAAGGTTATGATCTGGAAACAATTGCCAGGGAGAGGTTCTGGGACCGGATTGCTGCATGCAAGTCCAGCCGAGATCTCTGGAGTTGTAGCATTTCAGACTCATCACTCATGCTAGCGTGAGCTTTTTAGTGGTGCAGCTGTCATTGAGCAAATTCCTCTAAGTAAGTAACTCCAATATGTTTCTCTAAGTTGAACTTAAATAGAATTGTCTATTTGGCCTGTTCTGGGTACCCTATTTCGTGTGAGTAGCCATTTGTTCAGATCTCCTCAGGAAAAGTCACAAAACATATTTAAATAACAGTTTGCATTTTGTTGCTTAAGAAAATTGTACATCCAGGCCTAGAGGCCTGCTTATAAGCTAGCACTTGAGAGGCTGCAACAGGAATATTTCAAGTTCCAGGCCAGTCTGGGTTATATAGTAGGACCATAACTTTTTAAAAATCATATGAATTTTGATGGAGACATCCCACTTAGGGCCTAATGTTCCAAGATCTCTCACTTTCTGTAGATTGCCTGGCTGTGGGTCTCTGTATTTGTTCCCGTCTACTACAGAAGTAAGCTTCTCTGATGATGGCTGAACAAGGCACTGATTTGTGAATATAGCAGAATGTCATTAGGAGTCATTTTACTACTATGGTCCTTTAGTAGAACCTTTGGTTTTACTCTAGATCTCTTGGTTATCTAGTCCTGGGTATTTGGCCACCCAAGCAATGTCAGGTATGGGTTCCGTCTCACAGCATGAGCCTTAAATAAAATCAGATCTTGGTTGACTGTTCCCACAGACTTTGTGCCACTACTGTACCAGCTTATTTTGAGTATAGGTTATCACTCTAGACTGAAGGGTTTGTAGCTGTGTTAGTGTTTACCTTTCTCCTTTGGCAGCATGCAGAGGACCTTCCAGTAGCATGAACACTAGCCATAGCGGTGAAAACTCTGTGGAGCCACCAGCTCAACTTCTCTGTGTTCAATGAGTTGCATAGGTGTTATCTTCAGCAATGGGGCTTTACTAACAATTTGTGGAAAGCAACCAAAAGCCTTGGCAATAGTCTGGGCTGGTTGTGGGTTCCCATGGGACCCCTTTGGCAGAAAGAGTATAAGAGCCAGAAGGGATGGAGGACACCAAGGAGGCAAGGATTTCTAAACACAGCACCACTGATATACACATGAACTCAAAGAGATTCAGGCAGCCTGCCCAGGGCCTACATAGGTCTGGATCAGATTGGACTTGAGGTGAGCGGGGAAGTGGATACATGCTTTTATCCCTAACTTAGAATCCAGCTTCAATTAATAAGCACTTGCAAATGAAAATTTAATTTTCTCCAAGGGAGTCTCACTGAAGAAATGAACCACTCTTTTTTTTTTTTTTTTTTTTTTTTTTTGGTTTTTTGAGACAGGATTTCTCTGTGTAGCTTTGCGCCTTTCCTGGAACTCACTCTGTAGCCCAGGTTGGCCTCCAACTCACAGATATCTGCCTGGCTCTGTCTCCCTGCTGGGATTAAAGGTGGGCGCCACCACTGCCCGGCTAATGAACCACTCTTACGGATAGGCCCCAGCAGTAAATAGCCAACATAAAACATACTCAAAAGGCATCTTTGGAGGGTCTTTGTGTCATAGTGCTGTGTTGGAGCTTTTGCTTTTCTTTTTTTTTTTTAACCTTACAGGTACTTTGCATATGTATTATGGCTTTTAGTTTGTGTTTTTATGCCATTCCTGTGTATGTGAACTTGTGTGTCTGTGTCTATATGTGTTTGTCATGCTTTTTCTTTGGCTCTTTTTTGTCTATTTGTTTGTTTGTCTTATTCTAATGTGTTTGTTTTTGTTTTATCTTATTTTGTTTTTTATTTCTTAGATGCCCATGAGAGACAGAAAGGGTGTAGATCTGGAGGAACTGAGAGGGCTTGGGGGAGAGAAAAGCTGTAATCAGAATATATTATATGAAAAAAAAATATTTTTAATAATAGAAAAAAATCATATAGATTTTTATCTTGACCATTCTTGGAGTAGACACATAGTCCCATAACTAACCAAGAAGCTTTTTGCAAATGATTCCTGCTAGGAAAGGGTAAATCAGTCTTTTCCAATGGACTGTCATTGGGCATATCAGCAACACCCCAAGGCAGCCTCGGGCCCAGGAGTAGTTGGCCAACATAAACGGACTCCATGTTTTGGTTTTGGTCTTGTTCTCTGTGGACTTTTTGTTTTCTAAGTTATTATTTTGTCTTATTGGGTTCTTTTGTTTGTTTGTTTTGATTTTTTTTCTTGCTTTTGAGAGACAGAACTTGAAGTTGGATAGGTAAGGAGGAGAGGAGGATCTGGGAGGATTTGGGAGAAGGAAAATATGATCAAAATATAGTGTATGAAAAAATTTAAATAAAACATATAACTAAATGAAATGTTTTATGTTACATGTATGTAGTAAAGTTACATACTTCAGTTTTTTCTTAAAGACAGATTCTAAGTAATGTAAAGGCCCAGAGGGGCCTTGCTTGTGCTGCTTCCATGAATTTTAATAAATCTATACTTTTACCACGAAGCAATTAGGTGTTCACAACTTTAGACTTGTGATTTTTTTCCCCTAGTTTTCTTTGAGCTTATAAAAACTCTTAAATCTTCTGACCTCTGGAGCTAGCATTATCAACTTAATTATAACTGATATTTTTATCCACCTTGAAGAAATTCAAGGATTGGTTTATGTTTATATAATTAGAAAGTGGCCAATGACAATTTTAAAAATATCTAAAAATATATAGGATGAGATGAAAAGAAAATGCTTTACCATGTCCAGGAGGTTCTATTACTTTCAGTTGGAAAATAAAGTGTGTGAGGACACACTCAAGCTGAACATTGCATCAGTCACATTAAACTTGGGTTATAGAATGACTTTTTTTTCCTGTCCAGCCCTTTGGCCCTTGGATGCTCTGTATGGATTAGGATCAGAGCAATGCCCTCCAAAGCCTCACCTCACTTTTACCATCTGTCATAACACCCTGAATCAGGCTGCGCTGCTTCCCGCTCCCACTGGATAGACTTCCATAGAGCATATTTGGCTGAAAGGAAGCTTTTCAGAAGTTTGCCTTGGGGATAGTTCATTAAGAAAAAGCAAGGGAACCCTGAAAAGCTAAATTTGTTGTGGTTATTTCTTTTCTTGAGTAGTAAAGAAGGCTATAAATAACTACATAGGGATATGGCACTATAAAATCACTGTAACACATACCTAGAATGAATGTGCCAAATACTATACTATCAAAGATTTATTTTCCTATAGCATTTGTTTTCCCATGGCTCTTCATATTCTATAATTTAATAAATACAAATTTATATCCAAAGTAATCATTTATCTTTTCTATCACGATTATGCTAAAAAAAATCAGTCTTGATAAAATTCTTTTACTTTTACCTCACACTATGGGATGTATAGCTATGTTTGAACATTGGTGTTAGTGGTAGCAGTTTTTCTAGCTCTTGGTGATACAAAGATAAATTAACATGATGGGGTCCAAGCTCTTAAGAAACTCACACTAAAGTATGACATACAGGCAACAAGTGGAGAATTAATCTGAGCAGTGAAATAAAAAGTGATTGGGGAAAGGGGACTATTTACATAGTGCATTGAGAGAAATGATGTTTAAGGTAAAACTGAATTAGCAAGGATGAAAGACAAATGGTAAGTGTTGGAAAGGATGTGGAGCCTTTACCCACTGTTGGTGGGGATGGAAATGACAGCATACACGATAGAGCCCTCTAAGTCAGCTGAAAGTACAACTTCTACGTGATCTGGCAATCTCACTACTGGACATACATCCACAAGAAATGAAGTGAGTAGAAAAACTACAAATTCCATGATTATTGTACTTCTTATTTTTACACTAGCCATGAAGTGTGGTCAAACTGTCTGTCAGCTACTGAATGGATGAAGGAAATATGGCAGATATGCAAATGAAGTAGTATCCAGCCACTAAAGGATGAAATCCTTTCATTTCCCACAAAGTTTATTTATGGATAATCATAAAAGATATATTAGTGAGTGAAATGTGCCTGGCACGAAAAGACAAGCAAGCACTGCCTGATCCCACTCGTTTGGAACCTAGAAACGCAGAATAGTGCTTCTCAGAGGCTGGAGACAGTGAGAGTTAGGAAGAAAAGCCAAGACTGGACTATAGGTATGAAACTGCAGTGGGATAGGAGGAACAAATTCTGGTCCATTGTATGATATGTTGAATTTAGTAATAATAATCATAATTATTAATAATTATAAAGTATAATAATCATAATCATAAGTAATAATAACAAAGGAAATGCTTTTGAATGTTTCACTTCAAAGAATGATAAATGTTTGAGGTGTTTACCCTAATTTGAACCTTGAAACTATGTGCTGAAGCATAATTTTTCATCCCATAAATATAAAGAATATTTTAATGTGTCAAGTTAAAGTTTTAGTTGGTGGTAGTAAAGATAAAAAGAAAGCAAGAGGCTTTATCCATTTATAAATTGATTTTCTTATATAAATGTAGACAAGGTAAGAGATCAGGATCAAATTTCATTCATCTGAATATCAATCAATAGCCAGTTTTCCAGCAGTACTTGTGAAAGGTGCTGTCTCACCTGTGGGTATGAGGATAAATATTTAGAATATAGTTAGGAATTATGCGGGCTTAAGCAAAGTGGCCATTGTAGCTTCTTCTCCAAGATCCATGACTTCACTAGCCCTGAGAGGTTGGATAAGTTTGCAGTACCAGGCATGACTCCCCTCTTGCTGAGTAGGCCTCAAGTCCAAGTAGAGGGCTATGGTTACCTCCAAGGTATGCACGCCACTAAAAAGTCTTTCCCAGGGAAGAGCCTCCAATTGGTTATCCAATACATGGTCAGCCCTGAAATAATATGCATACAAGTAACATTATATTGACTGAGCAGGTTGTATTTATATATTTAGGAATGTGTTTATATATTATATATTATGAATATAATTATCATACATTTTGTATGTATAATTAAAGAAATAGAGGCCATAAATTTGGGGTACATGAGAAGGTTGGGAGGGAGGAAAGGGAAGGGAAAAATTATATATTTTAATTTAAAAAAAATAAAGGATCTGTCTTTTCTCTAATGTGTATTTTTGGTGTCTTTGTCAAGAATCAGATGGTTGCAGGTAGGTGGACCTATGTCTGGGTCCTCAGTTGTAGCCACTGTTCCACTGACCAATGTGTCTAGTTTTGTGCCACCTCCATGCAGTTTTTTATTGCTGGGACTCTGTGGTATAGCTTGAGATAAGGTGTGGTGATACCTCCAGCAATGTTTGGTTGTTGTTGTTTTTCAGGACTGCTTTGTGTGTCTGGTGTCTTTTGTGATTCCTTATGAATTTTCAGATTTTCAAAAAATAAATTCTGTGAATAGTTGCATTGGAATTTTCATGAGAATTGTATTGAATAAACACATTGATTTTTGGCAGGATGGCAATCTTCACCACATTAACTCTACCAACCGTGAATATAAGAAGCCTTTCTATAGATATGGAGAAAATGTCCCACATACTAAGATGGTGAATTCTGCAGGGCAGGTTGACTGAGGAACAGGTCATGAGGGGAGCTAATTCAGAATGACTCGACATGTCCTTTTGTTTTCCAAGTCATCGTGTTGGATAGACCTCTATACACGTGAGGCTAGAGTTAAGAGGAGAGGGCAGAGATGCAGACATAAATGGGGAGCAATTAGTGCCTAGGTGGGATTCTAAGCCAGGGAGGGATTACCAGTTAAGGATGAAGTGGGGATGTAGATGTGAAACTGAATCTCAGTGCAAGCTTAGGCTTGCCTTGTTTGAAAAGGTCAGGAAAATGTGCAAGAGTGAGCAGATAGACTAAGAACTTTCAATTTGAATGAAATCCCCTAAGCAGGGCATTAAACTGCTATTTCACAGGGGAAAGACTGAAGTCTCAGGGACTAAGTGTATTATTTAAGGTCATAGATTGTGTAGTCAAGTGGGATTTTCAACCCAGGAGAAGTTTAATTTAAAACGAAACTGTTTATCACTAACCCACTGTGTCTTCAACTACAGGTCCCTGCTAAAATTTGAAAGTTCTGTATATATCATAAAATATCCATAAACTAGCATGAAATCTTTTTATTATAAGGGCATTTAAAATAGCCACAATTTTTTCATCTAAAACGGATATGCCTGGACCTAAAACATGTATATCCCCAAATGCTGATCGTGAAGAAGATACCATTGTTATTGCAGTTCTTATGACCCAACTATGAGCAAGACGCACAACTTTAATCCCAATGAAAAATGTACAGAAACAGCCTCAAAAGAAAAGATGCAGTTATGGAAATCCATAGTCTTGTTAAAGATTTGGATCATTAAGAGTCATAATGAGTTGGTGTCTACACCGATTATAATCCTTTTTTATTATAATCTATTTGATTTAGAATTTTTTCAATTGTGTGAGGCAAAGTTAATTCTCAACTTTGGATTTGAGGACTCTCAGAGATACTTATTTTTAACAGAAGTTTGGAAGTGTTGACTTCTTTTTTGTTGTCGTAACTCAGGCATGATTTCTAGTAGCAAGAACAAGGCAGCACATATGAAAGCACAGTGGTGTGACAGCATGCACTCAAGGCCTGCGCAAGTCCAAGCCAGATTAAATTCTATCATGAAGAGGGGGGTGAGCATGAAGTCCCAGCCCTAGCTGGGGAGCTATTAGCAATTGTCAACTGCTTGGAGGGAAGGGCCAATTTTCTATAGGAGTGTAGCCCCTGAGAAGTTGACCATGCTTCAGTGGAAGACCACACATCCTTGAATATTTAGGTAGAACACAATGACCTTGATAAGGAAAAACTTAAAGGACACCACACTGAGTGGGCAAGAAAGTGGCACGTGGATGTGGGGAAGTTGGGGGAAAGAATGTGAATATGATCAAAACAGGGTATATGTAATTCTCAAGAAAATCTAAAGAAAGAGAGAGAGAGAGACAGAGACAGACAGAGAGAGAGAGACAGAGAGAGAGAGGTGGCAACAAATCGGAGTAGTAGACAGTGTTGCCATCCCCAGGTTCTATGCAGAGCTACACTTTTAATCTTTATGATAATAAATTATAATATTTCTCCTATTTAGATAAAAAGAACCCTGGTGTTCAAAGAAGTTAAGCTGATATAAGACAGGGTTAAAATCTGAACCAACATATGATCCAAATTCTGTGATGACTACATTTTTAAATAAAAAAAAAATTGATTGTGTATTTGTGTGAGAGGGGTTTCTTTGTATATGCATGCATGCGTGTGTATGTGTGTGTGTGTGTGTGTGTGTGTGTGTGTGTGCGTGTGTGCATGTGGGCGTATGTTTCTATCACATTGGTCCCAAGGACTAAATTCAGGCTGCCAGGCTTGGTGGCAAACACCTTTGCCTGCTTAGGCATTTTGCTGGTCCCCACACTTCTCTGATAGTTGTCAGGGAATTTGTTCTAAGAGATACTGCTCATTTCCAAAGTGCGAGCCATGGTAGTTGTTGAAGGGAATTAGTACTGTATTGGGAGGGAATAAGTTTACTTCCTTCATCTCTGATTAGTAAAGACAGTAAGGTAGCCAGGCAGGCTTTGAAACCAAGGCAAGCACAAATGCATTTCTTTTACTCTACATGGCCCATGCATAACACTCCAACCCTTGGCCACAGTTTCATTTTCTGCAGAGTAGCTGTCAGCGATCAATCACAATCTAAAAATAATCATATTTTCCTTGACTCTTTCAATAAAGAAAATAGCTATGTTTTTCTAACCTTTGTTACAGCATGTTGCTCTTTTAAGTTTTGACTCATATTTTAAATACCTTATAGTGACTACATTACAAATTCAGTAGTATATGTGTAATAACAAATGCTACGTGTGTGGTTGGATACTATCAATAGGTTTAGATATCCATTGAGATTTTTGAAGCCTATCTCGTGTAGATAAGGTGACTGCTGTAACGACTGGATACACAGTTAGTAAGAATGACTATAATGATTTTAAAATACACCTTCCTTCTAAACTACTTTCTATACCCATAATTTTACAGCTAAAACTTAAAACCTGAATAATATGTTTTTATAATTATCAAGCTATGTCATTTTACTTAGGATAACAATCCATTTTCTATTTCTTTAGCTCTTTCTTGACTGATAGCTGTCATACTTTTTGTGATAATAATACTTCAAACCTTCCTACTACCATGAAAATAACAATTATTGTCAATAGTGTATTTCCTTTCACAAGTTTATCTTGATATAAAGATTATTCCATTGTTAGCATGAGCCTCAAGAACTCCCAGTACTTTATGGACTCCATGCACATCTTGACACAGTTGATCTCAAGCCATGCCTGTCTCGTAGCTCTCTCTCCTCCTTACTTCTCCCCTCAACCTCCCTTTTCCAAGAGTTTCTATTTCTTTCAGCTGTTAAAACCAGCCTGAAATCTTACCTTTGTTCTAAAAAATTCCCCCTGAGTTTTAATCAGGCCAAAATTTATTCTTGTCTTTTCCAAACTTGAATAATTTCAAATTTCTGCCTCTCCCAACCCCTGGACTTCCTCCATTTTACCAGTCTGAATTGTGTGCACCATTGACTGCTTAATTGAACTCACCATCTTCCAGCATATCAAGGGGAACTGTGCCTTGCTCAGCCATATTCTTGCCTCTTCTGTCACTTCAGTAGCCCCTGTTCCACCTCCTCGTCTGAAGGTGGACTTCACTTTGGGCTCTCAGAACACCATGTGCTTCTGATTCTCCTCCTACTTGAACTAACTTCCTTCCCTTTCCCTATTGACAGTACTTCCCAGAATTATATTCCTATTTGTATTCTTTTAACATTTTTCTGTCTTTGTGGCTATTTCCATGTTCAAGAATATAATTTCTGCTCTTAGATATATACTATTTCACTTATAATTACCTCAAAGAATACACTTACAAATCCTGCTATAGATCTCCTTGTGGATAGGTTCTCAGTAGGCCATGTCTATAGACAAATTTCTAAACAGTCTTATTAAGTAAGAAACACAGAGCCAAATACAGGAGTGAAAGCTGTAGAAATCAGAGTGATAGCCACCAACTAACCTTAGCTCAACACGTTGCCATAGCTTCCCAAGAGAGCCTCTTCCTGTCTAACCTGCACCTTTATTGCCTTCTTATTCTGCCTTCTCATTGGCTCTTAACCCAGCCACCTCACTTCCTCATCACTGCCTGTCTACACAGACCTCCAGGTCTCTATGGTTGGTACTGGGATTAAAGGCATGTGTCACCACACTTGGCTGTGTCCTTGAACACACAGAGACTCTGCCTGACATATGCTGTGATTAAGGGCATGCGCTACCACTGCCTGACTTTTGTTTATGGCTGGCTATGACCTCTGATCTCCAGGCAAACTTTATTTATTAACATACAAATGAAATATCACCACACTTTAGCACAAATAAAATATCATCACATTTCCCCTTTTTTCTAATAAAAATAAAAAAGAATAAAAAAGTTATAACTAATATAAGAAAAACTATATACAATATATACAAGCAATAAATACATCAACATTGTCTAGTCCATTTGCATTTGACAAACTCAGAGAAAATATTCCATTATCTATCTTATTTTGGTAAGTCCAAAATGTACCTGATTTTCTATCCTAACTTCTATTACTAACAGAGACTATCTTATAACATCTTTCAAATATAAATAGACTAAATATTATAACTATAATTCTTGCTTGATAACTGTTTTGTTATGTGCAATTTTACTGTTAAAGTTAAAACCTTCCTTTCATTTAGACAGAAAAGGGGAGGTGCTGTGGGATGTTTTGTATGCTGTGAAAATGTGTAGCTCTGATTGGTTGATAAATAAAATGCTGATTAGCCAGTAGCCAGGCAGGAAGTATAGGTGGGATAAGCAGACAAAGAGAATTCTGGGAGAGGAGGGCTGAGTCAGGAGATGCCAGCCCACCATCCAGGGAGCAGCATGTAATAGCACACAGGTAAAGCCATGGAACACGTGGCGACATATAAATTAACAGAAATGGGCTGAGTTTGAGTATAAAAGCTAGTCAGTAGTAAGCCTGACTAATGGCTGAGCAGTTTTAATTAATATAAGCCTCTGTGTGTTTACTTGGGTCTGAGTGGCTGCAGACTGGGCAGGACACAAGAAACCTTCAGCTACACATGTCAGTCTGTCCACATCAAGTTTGTTAATCTTTCCAGTGAATCTGCCATATCCGTTATAGAAGTTCATGGCACTACTCTGTAGCCGATATCGCCAGAGTTGCTTTAACCCCTCTTTAACCTGAAACTCTCATGATTAATTATAATGACCTTCTGGCTGTACAGTGTCTTGGATTTAAATTGTAACATCTCAGAAGTTGCCTTTCATCATTTGTCAGCACATTAGTAATGCATTCCTATTTGGATTCCTTTCCCTAGACTCTTAGAATGCCAATCTGGGAGCATACTACTAAGCTAAGCTGTGTAAAAAAAAAAAAAAAATGGATCCTACTCCAGTTTTCAAAAAAGATGTTGCAGACATTATTCCATTAGTTTATGAGTTTTCACACTAATTTAATCACTTTACATACTGTTTGTCTTTAAAGCCTTTCTGAATCATGTCAAATTTTCACTAGCAAATTTTCTGTAGTATGTAATCAAAATCCTCCCTTAGAACACACCTTCAGTTTCTGGAGAGGTGACTTTTCATGAAGGCAATTTTTGAAGTATTTCTATTATGATGATGTTCTATCATTATCCCTCAACCTATCTATAAAAATGACATATGGATTTATGGGTAGATAGATGATAATAATTAGAAGATTAAACAGACAGGTTCAAAATACAATACAATATTTTCCTTTCAATAGTTCATTTGGAAGATGGCCTTCTACTTTAAATATCAATGACAGAAATTGCTGATATTCAAGATCCTTTGTAGCCTTCAGCATTGAAAAAATTCATTACAAATTTATTATTTCTCAAAACAATGGCAAGCCTTATCAAAAGGAAAAAAATTGTATTGTCTTAGTGAATTCCTAAATAAAGCAGAATATCTCTCTAGCTCTAAACACATGATAAAATAATAAATATTGGAGAGCTTTAAGCTTCTGCCATTTTTCCAATGGAATTGAATGAACATTGCCCCATCATAGTTTTATGATATTACTTTATTTTGCAAAGAAGCATTCAAGGAAAAGCTTACTAAGTGTCTATTTTATTTAATGATATAAATTAAATTTTTTAAATGACATGTTTTTTTCTCTTTTGCAACAGTATTTTTTATCAAATGGTGTAACTGATTTTATTTTAATCCTGATTTCCATATACTATTAATGTAAAGGCAACATTTTGAAGAAAAACACTGCATTTCCAGGTATATTTTAAATAGTTTCTAAATTTAAAGGAAATTTTAGTCAAATTTCATAATTATGGACATTAGATTCATGAAAAGTTATTGAAACATTTGTTTAAATTGTCAAAATGCTCTTGACCTGGTACTAAAAATAGATTAGTACATGCAAATAATCAAAAGAAAGATGAAATAAAAATAATTTTTAAAACTGGTTGATACACTACACAGGAACATGAAGGCTGGGGACAAACTCTGCATGGATTCAACTGTATAAAGTGGTTTCATTAGATTGGTCTTACTGTTCTATACATAACAGCAGTTCTCTGACACTAACAATAGTAAAACTGTTTGAATTGGGTCTCAGCATTAGGAGGAGGATTCTGAAGAGCCAGTTGAGATGCAGAATCTCTTTTCTTAACCGTGGGTATAATTCTAGCTTGTAGAAATGATTCAGGTGCAATTCTAGTTCTGAGTTTGGCTGTTCATGTAATATAGCCCTTCAACACTGAATTTCAGAAGTCCTCCATTTATAAATCAATTACCTTTCAAACATTTCTTCCTAAGTGATTTTTTAAACCTGGGGCATCACTGAAAAGGGGAAGTGGACACAAAGCTACATGCCTAACCAACAAGCTATTTGCAATTGATACCTGCAGGGAGAGAGAAAATCGTTTTCTCCAGTGGATTGCATTGGGTATTTCAGGGCAGGCCCCATGCCCAGGTATAGTTAACCAATGGAGAATGTACTCCACATTTTTAAAGGCTTTTTATTTATCTTTTTGTGTGCTTATTTGTTTTGATTTTCATTTTTGTCTTGTTTTGGTGAGAGAAAGAGAGAGAGAAAATAATAGGGAGATGGAAAGGATCTGAAAAGAGTTGAGAAAGGGAAAAACATGATCAAAATACAGTGTTTTTAAAATAATAAAAATAACATATATATTTATATTAAAATATATAAGTAAAAATAAATGTATGATGGATGTGTATTCCCAGAAACATTAAATACACATGAAGGTCTTCAATATTGAGCCTGTATTTCTACATCATTGTTCTTTGTACACAAGATGCTTCTCTTTGGAGAACGGGAAATGGCATTCTTAGTGTTGGATTTGTTGGAGAAACTTTGCATGAAAAATGTTTTACAAACAATTTGAGAAGGTCCAAAGAGTCTTTGGTTCTGATTTTTTGAGTGTAATTAATTCCTTAATTCTGAACCCTGCTTTTTATGAGAAAAATCTATCTCCTCTTCTTGGGCTTCTTAAATGCCATACATCTTCTTAGTACTCTGGCAAGTATAAAATGCACCTTTAATACTTGAATTAGACCTTGTTTCTAAACTCAGAGAAAAACATGTATTTCTATTGGTTGCTCCAATGGTTTTACATAATACAAAATATGTTAGCATTATTTACACATTTAATTCTCATTATACTTTTTCAATATGTGACTATTTTACATAGGAAGAATTACATCTTGAAATATTATTCTTTAGTTAAATTTTATTAAGTAGGTAAGTAAAGTTGTGGAAGTTTTAACTAAAACACTGCTTTGGTTGAAATTGCAGATTTTTCGATTTTTGTAATGTTCTGGTATCACAACTATAAACTTTAATCATCTATACATCAATAGGATATTCTAGTGCTTTCATCTCTGGCAACTACCAAATTCTTCAGATATTTTTGGAGTTGCCAACCTCAGCCTCTGTTCACAGTTCACCATTTAAGTTCAAATGCTCAGTACCAAACTCTACATAAATTGTCTCATGCAACAGTATATTTTCGTGTCTGCTCATTATCACATTATTGAATTATTTTGCAATGAAAATTTTTCTCTCTCTGGTAAGAGGCTCAGATCGGAATGCTGCTACATCCCATGCAGATAAGCATGCTGTCAATGATATTGGCAGAATAAGGTCATTTTACAAAACCGTGATCTAATCTTAGATTAACAGAAGAACGAATCTTCAAGTACACGTTAATTTACTAGATCCTGCATAGTTCATCCCAAATCCAAAGGAAGGTCTCTAGATCTAGAGACATCCTGATAAGAAGCAAAGATATGTAAATCCTGCGTAACAGTTCAGTCTCTGGATTTGAAGAGTCAGGTAAGAATAATTTCTAGGGTTTGTTTGCTGTCCACTTGTTAAATCTCATATTACTTACGTATTGAAATGTTCAGAGAAGATCAGATTGGTAGAGGTACCAGTGAGTGTTGTCAGTCCACCAATGGTTGAAGAGTAAGCAATAGATAAGCACATGAGTTTACACATCATGTGGTCCTTCTTTGACCGGTATTTTGCTCCTGTAACTGAGTTCTGTTAATAAAAAATACATTATGAGAACAGCTCTATTTGCAGTCATAACTACATTTCTTATATAATGAATGTGTTCCAACTCTCCTGTTTCATATACATGATGGTGTTTGAAGATGGAATCTTTGGTAGCTAATTAGAGTTAATGTCACGAAGTGAGATCAAAGCCCCCTTAAAAGGAGACATTAAGATTTCTCTCCACCAAGTGGAAATGCACGGGGGTGGCCATGTTTGTGCCCAGGAAGCAGCCTTCATCATACCCCTAACCCTGCCAGACTTGAATCCTAGACTTAAGTATGACAAGTGGGGCATTGTGGAATTTTGTTATAGTAGCCTGAACTAACTAATAACATAATACTTTCTTGTCTATAGAAATGTAACAATAAAATAAACATTTAAGTAAGACATTGAAATATTTCCCAAACATAATTTCAGTCATTCTTTAATACTTCTTTCCTGTCTCTGAGCCAATTCTTCCTTCATCTCTTCCCTCTTATCACAACTTCTAAAGATTTCTATCACTTCCTGCTGTTATTGATGGTACATGGCCAGCAAGTTCCTCAACATCTTTGGGAGCATTTTCCTTCCTTGGTCCTTTGATGGTTGATGTTCATAAGACATCTCTCTAGAAAACAAATGTTTTCATCTTCATGATCCTTAGTATTGAGAGATGGAATCATACTCTCACATTCTCTCTCTCTCTCTCTCTCTCTCTCTCTCTCTCTCTCTCTCTCTCTCTCTCTCTTCTCTCTCTCTCTCTCTCTCACACACACACACACGCACACGCACACGCACACGCACGCACACACGCACACACACACACACACACTCTCTCTCTGGATCATGTAAACTGGACATTCCATTTTTCTCTACTTTTGACTATGATATTCTGAAGTAGTCATTTAGTGCTTTCATGTAATGCTTCTGTCTTGCTTGGTCTCTCCATTTTGCCTAAAACATATGCCCTAGTTTCATTTCTGGTTTTGTGAGAAAATATCCTGACAAAAATGGAAGCAGTGGAAGGGATAACTCAGCTCACAATTCTAGGTTACGGTCCAGCATGGTAGGGAAGTCACAGGGCAGAAGCTAGTCACATCCAACTTGTTTATGCTCAACATCACTTTTCCACACTGTACAGTTCAGGATTCCCTGAACCACATTATATCCATGAAAGTCTTCTATCATAGTGAGCTGGGAAATATTATACCAAATTACTAATGAAGATATAAGGCACAGATATGTCAAATGAATTATCCTGTGTTGGTGACTAAAAGTGGCAAACCTGGACAATGAAATTGTTGTCGTGCTTAAAAGCCCAGAGCTGCAGCCCTTGCTCTGTGTGAATTGTCCTCCTTAAAGTATTCTCTTCCTCTACTCACTTAATTCCATTTATCTCTTTTTTACTTAAAGTGCCATGAATGTGTTTAGATTCCTCCATATCCAAAGCCATAATGTCATCTTGGTCTAAGTCAATATTATCTCTAGCCTGTGTTGATCTAGTAATATCTTTGAGACTCCATGGATCAACCTTTGATGGTTTCACACTTGTTCTATATGCTCCAGTCTTCAAATAAATCTAAGAACTATATTAGCACTTGATACCTTTTATCATGCTATATTCACATGTATTTTAACATGTAAGGGTATTTTTAAATCTGTAGTGTATGGGACACATTGTAAATAGTCAAGAATTGCTATAAGGATGTCCATTGGTTATCTTGGTAGCCAAGAACACATTTTAAAAATATACATATCCATGTCATGATAGTGCTATAATGACTATTGGGGACTAGACATTATCTGTAACCTGGATCGCATTTCTTTTTGATACATGCCCAGAAGTAGTATTGGTGGATCATAGGTTAGTTCTACAGTTCATTTTGTAAATAACCTTTATAGTATTTTATATAATGGCTACAACAACGTATACTCCCACCCACCAAGCACAACAGGGTGCATTGGTATTCCATGCAGATAAACATGCTGTCTGCTATATTGGCAAGGTAAGGCCTTTTCACAAAATCATGATAAGGAAAAAATGACTGCTCTCTAAAAGTCATCATGGATGTGAAAATGTCATGTAGCACAGCAGGGTCGGGCACTTTGGACTATAATTTAGCTTATACTTTTTAATTAATTTAAAGGTCAGCCCCCATAGGTATCTACTCCTCACCCAAAAGAAAGAAATTTATAAAGACTCCATTTGCCTTATATTTTCTACATGGAAATGATTTGTATTTTCTACGGGTTTTTTTTTTCTATTTAAAAGTTACCCAAAAGGGTATTAAAATATGGCAAATTTCATTAAAAATTTCATGAATGAACCTAAGTAAAACTTGGAACATAGCTTACACATTAAATATTTTTACTACAGAAAAAGACATCCAACAACCCAAGAAGTGATATATAATTTGGACATTATTAAACTGTAGATGTAGGTTTTTGAAAATGTAGTTTATGTATTGTTCCCCATTGACACTAAAACTTACAGTTTTAAAAACAAATAAAAAATATAGATTTTATATGAAAGATGAACTACAAATATTTGCATATATAGACATAATGATTAAAATGCACTGGAAGATTTGTAATAAAAATAACTTCATACTGAGATGCCAGAGTCTTTTTCTACATAAAGAATGTAAAAACAGCATTAATTCCAGTGTGAGCACATAAACTGATATTTATGTAGATATGATAGATTTAGACAGACAGAAAAGTTTAGGGTCAATTCAAATTCCACATTAAGTAGATCTATACATCAACTGATCACACCAATCAAATGTTTCATAGAATATTTTTGGTGTAGAATGTGAGATGCATATTTTTCACATCCTGTGACCATGATCCTCATAATTGAGATTTATTGTCATTTTTTTGGTGGGCATGGGAGGCTGAGGTTAAGTAGTTATGCTGAAGCAAGGAGAGCCAATTGCTAATACAGAAATTATGAATAGAAAGAAAGTTTCACAGCAATAAATCTTTGGTGTCCTGCTAAGACAATAGTTTGAATCTTGAATGAAGTGTTTGACACCAGAGCAAGAAGAAGCTAGATTAGATCACTTGAAACAGACAGTAAGACCCTGCCCAGAAGGATACACACGTTTGTAAATATGGAATGAGAAAATCATCACTCTGTGGCTTTATAGTGGAGGATTCTGGTAAGTGTTGAGTATATGTTTGTTTTATACTGAGTCAGGCATTGGGGTAGGAGAATACAAACATGAGCATTTCAAAGAAAAGAAGGATTTAAATTAAATGTGAAGCATCTACAAGTATGAGGTACAAGTGGCCAGGAAGACTCTTGTACCAGGGTGGCCAGATGATTCTTGTGCCATGAGTGTGTTATGAATGGGAGAGTGCTTATGTCATAAGGTAAAGACTTCTGTGACATTACATAGACAGGTTGATGTGTATCATCAAACATATAAGTATATCCACATGTGCATCGGTGACTAGAAACAATGCTAAAAGGATATGACAAAATATTAATAATGATATTTCTTGATAATGTAATTATAGTATCTGCTGCCTTGATATATTTTGTACCTTCTGTAATTATAAGAATAATTTACATGTGTTTTTTAACATGTAAAACGGTTATAGACTACTAGAGCAGACAAGTATTTATATTTGATGTGGAACAAACATCAATTTTTTCAGGCAATAAAATAAACCTTAAGTGTGACAATCATTCACCACAGATCTGAAACCACAGCTCCTTCATCATAGTTCCTTTTTACTACCTTCCCTTACAATGTTTTTTTTTATTTGTGTAAGGTTTTAAACCTACTTCTAAGAATTTGATCCAATTCCAATACTTGACATACAGTAGTGTCATACACACTGAAATATGACATCTAAGAACTTGTTAGTGTTTTTCCAGATCTTCTGAGTAACTGAAATAGTTTCAATTCGATCATGACCAAATGCAGAAATCTGTGACATGATCAAAGACAAGTCAGACAGAAGCCTCAAGCCTAGGTGTTACTTTGTGACGCCTCCTGGTGGTAATGATGGTAGATGTCAGAGGCAAGATGCACATTTCCAACTCTGAATGTTGAAATTGTAGGTATGAATTACCAACAGCCAGCCACACAAGTCAGTTCACTGGAATGAACTGAATATGTTGTGAACACATCTAGGCTTCTGTTTATATTTCATCATTATAAAAGGATGATTATGGAGCCTATTAGTTCTTGCCAAGCAGTTTCAGCTTGCCAACAGCTAGCTTGTAACCTTGCAGATCTTTTTGTGTAAATGTGCATTCACCTTAGTGTTCACTTACTGTCAATTCTTTTTGTACTAGAGTGAACCTAGAACCTTGAGTGTGCATCTGCAGCCTTTTTACTACTCTGTTTAGATACAAGGTCACACTAAGCTGCTCAGGACGGCCTTAAAGTCACTCTGTAGCCCACCGAGGCAGCCCTTGAACTGGAAATTCTCCTGCATCATTCTCCCAAGTAGACATGCCTGCACGACTCAGGCCATATCTTGGTTTCTCAGATGCAGGCATTGCAATTCAATTTTTGTTTTGTTTTGTTTTTCGAGACAGGTTTTCTCCATGTGGTTTTGGTGCCTGTCCTGGATCTTGCTCTGTACACCAGACTGGGTTCAAACTCACAGAGATCCACCTGGCTCTGCTTCCCAAGTGCTGGGATTAAAGGCGTGCGCCACTACCACCCGGCTTGCAATTCAATTTTTATACACCATGTAAGCAACATTTAACACTTCTCCCATAGCTTCCTTCCCTAACACACCTAGACTTTCTACACTTCCATGGTCCTAACATTATAACAACATAATTTGTCTTAGAGTAGAATTCAGTGTTTCAGTGAATAGGAAAATAGCTGAATAAGAATAGATACATGGATAGATGGAAGTAGACAAAGGAGTTTATGTAGTGATATATAAGACTCACTTGCTCAGGATTTTGTGGACAAGCCACTCAATTCTAAATATTCCCTTCTGTAAATTTCCTCCCATTACAATCAAATGCTAGGCTACTTTAAACACATCAAATGATCTCTGTTTCCATTGTCTAGATATCATATCTGCCAGGACATTTTCATCTGGTTATTTTCCTTTAGAATTATCAAAGTTAACTAGATAACTCCTACTTCATTGTTCTTTTTGTTGGGCATTAGTGCTGTGGGATGTTCTGTATGTCACATGTGTTGCTAATTAGTCAATAAATAAAACACTGATTGGCCATTGGCTAGGCAGGAAGTGTAGGCGGGACAAGGAGGAGAATAAAGCTGGGAAGTGGAAAGCTGAGTCAGAGAGACACTGCCAGCGGCCACGATGAGAAACAGCTTGTGAAGATGCCGGTAAGCCACGAGCCATGTGGCAAGGTATAGATTAAAGGAAATGGATTAATTTAAGCTATAAGAACAGTTAGCAAGAAGCCTGCCACGGCCATACAGTTTGAAAGCAACATAAGTCTCTGTGTTTACTTGGTCGGGTCTGAGAGGCTGTGGGACTGGCAGGTGAAAGAGATTTGCCCTGACTGTGGGCCAGGCAGGAAAACTCCAGCTACAAATGGCGTCCAACGTGGTGGCAAGAGTTTCCACCTAAAAACTGAGAAAAAAGATTGTAAAATGGAGCTAAAAACAGTTCCTAATTGTCTCTCTCAAATGAGCAGCAGCTGCCGGTTTGAGCTACTGGTGGGTTCCTAGCTCGACCTGCAGTATGGCGGGAATGAGGCCTCTGCAAGTGGCACTTTAAGCTGTGTGGTGGATTTAGACTTTGCTAGCACAAAACAAAAAAAGAGGTTTCTGGGCTGTACGCTGCTTGGATAAAAGCATAGACCCACGATAGCTCCCAGAGCTGGTGGTAAATGTAGCCATGTTGGGAAGCTGAGGTGGGCAGAGCCAGCAGCCACAGCTGCTGCAGTTTAAGTCAATAGATTCACAATAAGACAGATTCAGATGTAATAGTTTACAATGTGTGTAAAATATACGTAGGCTTGAAAGAGACAAAAAAGGTGATATATACAGTTATAGAAACAAATACATAGTTTTAAAAAAAATAAAGTCTTTAAAGAGACAGTAAAATTAATATAAAAAATAAGCCATGTGAAGATGAATATTACACAGAGAATCTGGATTGTGTTGTCTTTGGGATTTTTAACTGCAGAAAAACATTTGATTGTAAAAGCTGTTGAGTTAAGCCAAAATGTATATTTTAAAGGTACCTTGACTTCAAAATTTGGATATAAGGATATGTTGCTTTGGAAAGGAGTCTCTGCTTTTGTTCCCACAGAAAGCCAGAGGCTATGGATTTGTTCCAGATTAAGATACATCAGGTTTGACCAGCCAAGACCCCCTGAAAGGTCTCTGATGACACCATGGCTCAGATGATCCAACATCCTGAATGATTTGAAGGCAACTGGTTCAGACAATACAGCCTCATGGACTATTCCATAATCCTAAAATTTTCTTTGTATCCCCATAAGATACAGCGCCCCCCCTCCAGCAGGAAGTAGTAAGAGAAGCTACGCCCAAATTCCCAAATTATATGTAATTTTACTTTGTTAAGGTTAAAAACCTTCCTTTTTTTTTTAAAAAAAAAGGGGGGGGAAGTGCTGTGGGATGTTCTGTATGTCACATGTGTTGCTAATTAGTCAATAAATAAAACACTAATTGGCCATTGGCTAGGCAGGAAGTGTAGGCGGGACAAGGAGGAGAATAAAGCTGGGAAGTGGAAAGCTGAGTCAGAGAGACACTGCCAGCGGCCACGATGAGAAACAGCTTGTGAAGATGCCGGTAAGCCACGAGCCATGTGGCAAG
This sequence comes from Peromyscus eremicus, assembly GCF_949786415.1. Classification (NCBI taxonomy): domain Eukaryota; kingdom Metazoa; phylum Chordata; class Mammalia; order Rodentia; family Cricetidae; genus Peromyscus; species Peromyscus eremicus. Next base: position 35,895,456 of record NC_081418.1, read on the forward strand.
GTATAGATTAAAGGAAATGGATTAATTTAAGCTATAAGAACAGTTAGCAAGAAGCCTGCCACGGCCATACAGTTTGAAAGCAACATAAGTCTCTGTGTTTACTTGGTCGGGTCTGAGAGGCTGTGGGACTGGCAGGTGAAAGATTTGCCCTGACTGTGGGCCAGGCAGGAAAACTCCAGCTACACATTGGTACTGATTGGAAGTAAGCATTAGTTGGAATTTTGAAGGCACTATTTGGTTTTCTACTGTCTGAATATTCTGTGTAAATAGAGAGGAGTATTTAGCTATCCATACATTTTTAAGTCTTTTAAAAGGAATCAATCCCCAGTCCCTCTGCTTTTCTGAAAGCTGGAAGCTTGTGGAGTCCTTTTCCTACCCATGGTATTCCGAGCTCTCAGATTTCAAATGAGATCTGCCCTGTGAGAGCTGCCTCTGGGCTACCATCAGTGGGATTTTAATGATAAATGTTTCGTTCTTCCAGCATGGAAGTTCTCTTGAATTTCTCAGAGTTCTTCCTCCCTTTATTCTCTACCCTTCTCTACCCTTTTCCTGAGTCTCCCATTGCTTTCCTGTTCTTGTTTCCTCATATTTCACCATCTGAATTTTCCCTTTACAGTATGCTCTGAAATCTTCATTTTTTATTTATACTTTATACATTTATTTGCACTGTATATTTCTATATTTTATATTCGTGTCTCTTCTTTCTCTTCTCCAGAACGCTGTTTATATCTTATAAATGCAATTTTTTTCTTTGCCTCTCTAAACACATTAATGATGTTTTCCTTTCTCATATTTTCCTCTCCTTGCACTGACTGTTTCCTGCACATAGCTGATTTCTTTGTTTGTTTGGAACTTCTTCTTCATGCCTCAGGCTTTCTTCAGACATCTAGGAATTTGGGGTTGCCTGCTCATATTTAAAGCAGTGAAACACTGCTCAGAAGCTCGGCATGTGTGCTTTGGGGCTCGCTCTTGGCTGTGAGCTTCACTGGCAGGCTTTTTCTCAGAAAATTCTAATGTCAGGATGCTGATGTTTATTCTGTTGTGCTGATTGCATTCCCCAGGGAAGACCTTTCTGGACTGCTGTCTGTTGACATCTGGAGGGCGTTAGAGTAAGATGCTGCCTCCAGCAGAATAGAAAGCAGGCCTCAACTGCCTGCTTCTCTGGAGGTCATTGGAACTGCAGGTTCCCTGTACCCAGGGCATGAGCTTTTACTTAGTGGCCCTGGCATGAGTTTTCGCTTGGTGGCCTTAGTCTCATTGTGGTCTCTCCCTTGACTTGGAGTCATCTCTGATTCTCTTTATTCTCTGTGCTGCCATATCCAATGACCACATTTCTCCTTGATGGAGGAGCAGCATCTTTGTGGATTTGAGGAAGACATTTGGAGACTTAATGGCTTCAGAAGCAAAGTTTGTCAACCCTCTCCCCTTTCAACCTAAATACTTTGATGTATGCACTGTTTAAATTGACCTACTGGCTTTCTTCAGTACTGATTTTCAATTCCATGCCCACAGATAGCCAAGTCTTTCCCACCCATTCACTGGCATTCCAGCTTCTGGAATAATTTTGCTGTTATCCCTTACCTTTATAATTACAAAATTGATTGTGATTATGGCTGAAAAATCTACTTGTTCTTATTTTAATGGAGATTCAGATAGAGTTGAGGTAAACTGAACTGTTTAACATGTCATTTCAATGAAGCTCTGATGCATATATTTCTATTAAAACAACAACAAAAATATAATGTAGGCCTGTAATGCTATCTACCTAGAAAGCTGAAGCAGGAAGGTCTCTGTTATACAGAGTGAGTTCAAGGACAACTATCTACCTAGCAGGCCGAGGCAGACAAGTCTTTGATTACATAATGAGTTCAAGAACAATCTGGGCAATTTAGTGAGACCTTGTCTGGAAATAAGAGAAAAAATTAGGCTGGAGATACAGTTCAGTGGTAGAGTGTGTGCTTACAATATGCACTACCTTGGGGCAATCCCTTAGTTGCTGTTGTTTTAATGAATTACTCTTTACTAATAATGAATGAACAGATTAACTTTGGTGCCTTAATGTTCCATATGCCCGCAGATGATATAACTAATGAAGTGGGGGTAGAGTGAAAGTTCAAAGGCACAGAAGAATGAAAACATCATTTTGTTTGCACATTGAGTTTCCATGTGCTCAGTTCAATGAATATCAGATACTGTTATTTAGTTTTAATTAAGCTTGACTTTCCATAATGTGCATATAGCTTGAAATAATTTCTGTAAAGAAATGGTTTCTGCAAAGAAGTCACAACATGTAGCTAATAAGCAAGTGAGCAGGATGAAAGGTAAGAGAGGATTCTTTCCCCAAGTTCAGAATGGACAATTCATGAAGATCTAGTCAGTGGTACTTGAGGAACTCAGGGTTTCAGTAAAACTGAAATTATCGAAAACAGTCTTTGGAATAGGGTTTCCATTCTTTGAAGCTGCTAAAGGACTATGCTTCACATCGTGAATGGGAATACCAGTTTACGAAGCAATAGGGAGATGCACAGAACCGTTTTTAAAATTTAGCATTCAGCGCATGGAGGCTCTTCAGTGTGAAAAGATGCTGCTTTTCAGCAATTCTTTTAAAACCATGATTTTTCACAATACAATATTTACTTACAAACTTGTATTAAGTTAAATGCTAACTATTTAGAAGCTTTCTTTGCAATTTTGTAGCTAAGAGAAAAATATATGTGGTACTAGATAAAAGATATTCTTTCTGTAGTGGTAAAATGCCTGAAATAATATATAGATAATAGCATATTATTTATTTAGTATCATAGCAAATCAAACTTGTTTAACAATTTTAAATTAAAAACATTAAATGTCATTTTGAAAAATATCTCACTGAACTGTATGAAAGAAGAAATCTGTATTAACCATAAAATAAAGTGTAAGGGAGCAACATGTCTGACTTTATTCAAGAGATTTCATTTATCTTGTTACAAAGGGAATTTGGAATGGAAGATAATGCCCAAGGCTAGCTGTGTGGGGGGACGAGTATAGGAAAACATTTGTAATGCCTATAACCTCTGTAGAGAGAAGGAAATGTCAAGTTAAGCTATAGAAAACTATAAACTATCTTGAAATTTCCTATCATATGTACTTCAAAGCATAAATTGTCATCACTTGTAAGTTAAGGGAAATGTGGTACTATAATTGAAAACTCCTGTCAGCAGCTGCAACCCTGAACTCAGATTTTTTCCTGTGGAGATTTCAAGGAAAATTAGCATTTCAACATTTGGAAGCATGAAACATGTAAGAAAATTGGGCAGCAGCATGAGAAGGACCAGAAAAAAAAATGGTCAGATAGTGACCAACAGAGGGACCAGAAACTAAAGTTTTTAAATATAGGATACAAGTAAGATTATTAATCATTAATGACTTTTTAGATAGCTTTGAAATATTAGTACAGAAAATGAGGTTATAAAATATATTTAAAACTTAATGAATAGGTCCATCAAATCAAATAGAAATAGCTTAAAGAAGAATTGCTGAACTGTAGTAGGATTTACCTAAATTATTTGTAAATAACCCACAAGTCCAAAAAGAAAAAAACAAAAGAGAACATTAGAAAACAAGGTTACTGAGGTTGGCCTGACTAGGGTGAGGCCAGTGAACACTGATGGTCGACTGTTTTTGTAAGAGACAGCTCAGACACAGGAAGCATATATTCATATAAATATCAAATGGTGTTCTAAAGACACACATTCATTCTCTTTCTCTCTGTCTGTCTCTGTCTTTCTCTCTCTCTGTCTCTCTGTCTCTGTCTCTCTCTCTCTCTCTCTCTCACACACACACACACACACACACACACACACACACACACACACACACCTCTAAAGTAACCAATGACAAAAGACTGCCTAAAAGTAATGATAATTTGGCGGATAGCTAGCTGACTTCTTACAGAATTGTCAAAAGGCAATAGAATTTTAAAGTGTGGGAATAATTACTAAAATATATTTCAAGTAGCTTTCTTTTAAACAAAAAAAGTAGAGATTCAACACTAAAAAACCCTCTTCTGAAGTATAATCTAGTTCTAAACTTGGCTAACTTTGTAAGACCAATAAAATAGACCTCAAAGAAAAACTAAGGCTTAAAAGCACAAGGGAAATATATTAGAAATGACAAAAGATACACATGTAAATAGTGTAGAAAATAAATGACATTATGAATAACTTCACATTTGCATTTATTTGTAGTAAACTATAGTTAATTAAACAAGAAATAGAAAAATCTGAATAGTTCTAACCCCAGGGCAATCATATGAATCCATTTGCCAAATGAAACAAAACAAACAAACAAACAAACAAAAACCCAAAAGAATCCATTTGCCTTCTTCTTCTTTCTTGACCCTGCTAGCGACAGTTCGGAACAGAGGGAGACAGGAGGCCTATGACAGACTGAAATCTTCAGTGCTGAGGATGGTGCAGGAAAGCGAAAAGTAGACGTGGAGCCACCACTGCAGCCCATTTCAATCTTCTTGAAACCCTTTGTATTTTGGATATTTGTTATAGTGTTCAGACCTTTACCCTTACTAGTACACACGGGAAAACAAAGAAGAGCACACAATTTTGGACTACAGCTGTCTTTGCGAAGGCATAGGGGTGACTGTGTAAAGAAGACACAGAACCAGATAAAGGGTCCACAGAAACTTCTGAAATTCTTAATCACTATTTCTAAATCTGGAATGTAATATGTGTCATTTAATTTATTTTATTGACCTTTAAAAGGTTCCATTACTTTAAAAGATATCTATAAGTTGTGAAACATTTTACTCCCAATATATTTAATAAAAGAAAACAAATTGAGAACGAAGTAAACTCAGGCCTGGTTTAGGCAGATGAGCAGTCTCTCTTTGCTCCTGTTCTCAAGGAACAGTTCTTAAGTGAATGATTCCCTGTGCAGGACTTCTTATGAGTTAAATTAACCTGCAAATTCTTTCAATAGGGCTGTGCTTATGTTCTCTGCTCAATAATATTTTTGCAATTCATAAAATTAAAAGTTTTAGGGAAATATATAATCAACAATAATTTAACAAGAAAATGTTTTATTGAAACACAATGAAGTATAGCCACCAAAGGATCTGGAACTTTAAATTTGGTTGAGATTTTAAAAATATCTAAAGTGAGTTCGTAGATGGTGGATGCAATTCCTAAAGAGTCATGGTTATTCCTTCTGTCCATGCTCACCTCCTCTGTTAATATTGTCTCTTGGCCATGAGATTTTTAAAGTAAAGGGATATATCTAAGTTGAGTCAAATGAAAACGGAGCAAGACTTGACTAGTACAACAATTAACCTGGTGACTGAATTTCATCCAGTCAAGGGATGGCGAAGAGTAATGAAGAAGAAGCTTATGTCTACTCAGCAACTGTAATTTAACTTAAAGTACCAATTTTATAGTTAGTTTAGGGCCAGGTGTTCTAAATTGCTCTTGCCTTGCTTTGCAGAACTAATGTGTTTCTTTCCTAATGTTAAGAACTGTTTATTACTATGCTTACCGACTCTGAAATTCTTGGCAAGTATTAAGACGTGTTGCCTTCTAGAATTTAATTTTCAGCCATAAGGATTTTCACCCCCAGACCAAACAACACCAAATTAAAAGCTTGATGCAATTTGTTCAATGATATTGTTCTCTTAAACTTTTTTTACCTTTGAGGAACAACATGTTATATTGAATGAACGAAAAAAAATTATCTCAAATTTTTCATAAAACATACTGATTTTCCAATTTTGTTCATCCAAAGCTGCCTGAAGGTTTAGAGGTGAAGAGAATATAAAACTCTGAGCTGTCTCTTTGAATAATGCTAATGCTTGCAGTAGAGGCAAAAGAACCAGTGGCTTCTTCCTTTGGTGACTACGATTTCATTTTTGGAAGCCTATAACTCGTTTCTCATGAAAGTCCTATAAGGGATGTTTGGTCTTCTAGCTGTCATGTGGAACCTGAGAAATATCACACCCCATGTATTCCAGTGTTCTTTGGGATCGCCATTTCTTTTTCCAGCTCCTTTCTCTAAAAATATGACAGGCGTGTTTAGAGAGCAGTGTGGAATTCGCAAGCCCAGCCACTTTCCTTCTAGGCATCAGTAGGACACCTGTTAATGCTCAGACCTTGCCTTCTAGTGAGAGGAGTACCTGGTAGGAGAAAAATTCTCCCTTCTTATGTATGCAGCATAGGAAAGTGCCCCTTAGATTAGAGCACTATTAAATCGGCTCCTGAAACCCAAGGGACAACTGAATATCCATCACCCTCAATTCCAGCTCATTGTAATCACCATCTCCAGTAATAAATACATCTTTTATGGCTTGTAGATAAAATGCAATGTCAAACTATACTAGGTTTATTTTAATCAAGAAGAATGCAGACAAACAAAACATTATGAACTCAAATATGCCTTATGTTTCATAACTAGATAAATTAGGAATAAATTCTTTCATATAATCCGTCAGTGTTAAATTGCCTAATGTAAACCCAATGAAGAACAGTTGCAGTTCTTTATAATTGCTACATAAACCATATGACCTGTTTATTCTTAAAAAGAGAGAGATATTTGTTGAATCAAAATAAACTTACATTTGTAGGTTTTATTTTTTAGGCCCATAGAGACCAGGAAACAAGGGATGTCTAATGGGGGGACGGTGAAGAAAGATTTTTTTTAAGGGTAGGAACAGTGGAGCACATGTGGTGTGAAGGCAGAAAGTGGAATAATTGGGAGGTTGTGGATAAATAGGAGAGGGGGTGGGAGGAGTAAGGTAGACAAGGGGGTGGGAAAGGGAAAACTAACATTAAGGAGTTTTGAAAGAGTCTGTGTGTGTGTGTGTGTGTGTATGTGTGTGTGTGTGTGTGTGTGTGTGTGTGTGTGTGTGTGTGTGTGTGTAAATGGGCACTGGAGAGAGAGCTTAGCAATTAAGAACACACATTGCTCTTGCAGACAACCCAAGTTTCTTCCCTAACACCAGCATCAGGCAGCATGTATCTGCCTGTAACTCTAACTCCAGGGGATCTGACACAATATCCTGGTATCCTCAGGCCCCTGAACTCATGTGTGCATATCCATATACAGAATACAGAAACACACATATACATAATTAAACATAATAGAAATAAGTCTTAAAAAAGATTTTAGAGTTCTCCTACACAGGGAGATGACGCTCTCCAAGATACAATAGGTTATCAAACAAAGAACCCAGTGTCATGTGTGGCTCCCTTTGATTTGTTGGTCAGAAACATGTCATAGACCTCCAAAGCAATTCACTCTATAGTCATTGCTCCTGGTTACGCAACAGAACTTGAAGGTAGGACCCTATTTCTGAAGATACCACACTGTTGGGGCACAGAACATGGAGAAACCAAGCTGATAATAACCTGGAAGCTTCCTCCCTACTGGCTAATTGTCATAATGGTAAAAGGTGCTATTCAGGCTGGTGGGGGAGAAAAATCATAAAGTCTTACCCAGCTGTGAACCCTGTGAGCTATAGTAATGACCAAGTTTGACAAGATATGCTTACTGGATTAAGAGTGGTGTGTATAGTATGGGGATAGCCAACCACTTTCTGGTTGAATTTAAAGCTCACTTCATAAGACAGAACTGATGTATGGTACTCCAAACCAGCCTGGCTGGGCAGTTTATAGTCTGTAAGGAAGGACCTACTATTATTATTTTGCTAAATAGACATAGTATCAATCTACCTTCTAAATACCCATAAAGGAGTGTACTTCTCAGCCCTCATTAAAGAAGCCCTCCCACCCCCAGTGGACCATGGTTAATACAGAGACTCACAACTGGTCAAAGGGCAACAGCATAAGTGACTGTGAAGTGCTTATCTCTAAATGTGACATCTTTATCTCACCCTCTTTTCCAAAGTCTCAGTGAATATCAAGGAAGAGCCAGAGGTTAGGGAGAACTGTTGCACAACTGTTTTCTGGATGTAAACAAAGCAAAGAACTGTGGGACTCAAAATAGCTGTACCTGCTTATGTAAGATCAATAAAAGATCAAGCCAGTAAATGTTCCAGAATGGATGGGGGAGGGGCTCATGAGGCCAACCACCATCTGAGGAACTCTTGGCAGTTGATAGCTGCTAGAAAGGAAGAATTTTCTTCTGTGTAGCTCCAGCTCCACTGGATGGTCCTACACTCATGCTTATAGGCAGCACTAATTTGATTCAATTGTTTATTTTTAAAAGGTGGGGGTATGAAATTTGTTAAGAGACATGGTTGGACTGAGAGTTGGGAGGAATAGGGGGAAGTGGCAGTCAATATAATCAAAATATTTTACATAAATGTATGAAAGACAGAATCTCAGGTGTTGGAGGTCTGATAGAGGAAATAAATTCATAAGTCAAAGAAAATGTTAAATCCAACCAATTCTTTACACAAAACATCCAGGAAATTTGGTACACCATGAAAAGACCAAACCTAAGAATAATAAGGATAGAATAAAGAGAAGAATTGCAGCTCAAAGGCACAGAAAATATATTCAACAAAATCATAGAAGAAAACTTTGCTAACCTAAAGAAGGACGTGCCTATGACGGTACAAGAACCTTACAGAACATCAAATAGACTGGTCCAAAAAAAAGTCCCCTCACCACATAATAATCAAAACACTAAACATACAGAATAAAGAAAGAATATTAAGAGCTGCAAAGGAAAAGGGCTAAGTAACATATAAAGGCAGACCTATCAGAATTACATCTGACTTCTCAATGGAGACTACAAAAGCCAGAAGGTCCTGGACAGATGATCTATAGACACTAAGAGACCACGATGCCAGCCCAGACTGCTATACCCAGCAAGACTTTCAGTCACCATAGATGGAGAAAACAAGATATCCCATGACAAACCAGATTTAAACAATACTTGTCCACAAATCCAGCCCTATTGAAAACTAGAAGGAAAGTTCCAACCCAAGAAGTTAGCTGCACCCACAAAAATACAGGCAATAGATAATCTCACACCAGTAATCCCCAAAGAAGGGAAACACACACACACTACCACCACCACCAACAAAACCAAAAAATAATAGGAATTAACAATCACTAGTCATTAATATTTCTTAACATCAATGGACTCAATTAACCTATAAGACACAGGCTAGCAGAATGGGTATGAAAACAGGATCCATCCTTCTACTGCATACAAGAAACACACCTCAACTTCAAAGACTTACATTACTTCAGGGTAAAGGGTTGGGAAAAGATTTTCCAATCAAATGGATCTAAGAAAGAGGCTGGCTATTATAATATTGAACAAAATAGGCTTCAAACTATACTTAACAAATAGATGGAGAAGAACATTTCATACTCATTACAGGAAAAATCCATCAAAATGAAGTCTCAATCCTGAACATTTATGCCACAAATACAAGGACACCCACATTTGTAAAAGAAATACTACTAAAGCTTAAATCACAAATCAAACCCCACACACTAATAGTAGGAGACTTCAACATCCCACTCTCACCAATGGCCAAGTCTGCCAGACAGAAACTTAACAGAGAAATAAGGGAGCTAACAGATGTTATGATTCAAATGGACTTAACAGACATCTATAGAACATTTTACCCAAACACAAAAGAATACATCTTCTTCTCAGCACCTCGTGGAACCTTCTCTAAAATTGACTATATACTCAGTCACAAAGCAAATCTCAACAGATACAAAACAATTGGAATAACCTCCTGTATCTTATCGGATCACCATAGCTTAAAGTTAGAATTCACCAACAACACAAATTACAGAAAGCCTACAAATTCATGGAAACTGAACAATGCACAACTCAATCAACACTGGGTCAAAGAAGTAATAAAGAATGAAATTAAGACTTTCTAGAATTCAATGAAAATGAATCCACAACATATCCAAACTTATGGGAAATGATGAAAGCAGTGCTAAGAGGAAAATTTATAGCACTAAATGTCCACATAAAGAAGTTGGAGAAATCTCACACTAGTGACTTAATAGCACACTTGAAAGCTCTAGAACAAAAAGAAGCAAAGTCTCCCAGGAAGAATCAATGCCAGGAAATAATCAAATTGAGGGCCGAAATCCATAAAATGGAAACAAAGAAAACAATACAAAGAATCAATGAATCAAAGAGTTGGTTCTTTGAGAAAATCAACGAGATAGACAAACCCTAATCCAAACTAACCAGAAGGCAGAGAGAGAATATCCAAATTAACAAAATCAGAAATGAAAAGGGAGACATAACAACAGACACTGAGGAAATCCAGAGAATCATTAGGTCATACTTCAAAAACCTGTACTCTACAAAACTGGAAAACCTGAAAGAAACAGACAATTTTATGGATAGATACCACATACCAAAATTAAATCAAAACCAGATAAACAATTTAAATAAACCTATACCCCCTAAAGAAATAGAAACAGTCATTAAAAGTCTCCCAACCAAAAAAAAAGCCCAGGGCCAGATGGTTCCAGTGCAGAATTCTACCAGAATTTCAAAGAAGAGCTAATACCAATACTCCTCAAATTGTTCCACAAAATAGAAACAGAAGGAACACTGAACATCTCAAAGAATAAATAAAAATATATTCTATGTATACAAAGTAACATTTGCTCTCTTTTTCTAAAAGCCCATTCTACAGCAAAAAGAAAAAAAAATATTTCCATTATAGTTGAATTTTAAAGTATTAGGGTCTGAGGAGACCATAGAATCAGCACTTAAAGCTTTGTTTCTCTCTCCCAAACTTAGATATCAGTCTTTATTGTTTAAAATATGCTTCCAACTACCTCACTTTTCTCCATGGGAAAGGTTTTCCTCCCCTTATGCTCTCTATCCCAGTGTTCTGTATTCCAGTCTACCCTCACTTAGTTTAGAACAGTGGAGACATTTTCAATAAATTTGTCATTCCCAGGGTCTGATTAATCAAAAACAGTAGGGTCCATACCCCCTTGCCTTTCACAATATTACCAGAAAATTCATCCCAAAGCAGAATTTGCCATACTGCCTACTAGCTTCGAGGCTTCTTCTCACAGAGAATCCAGCAACTCCACTACAGGCTCAAAGAACTGCCCCCAGCATTTCACTCATCTCTAGTGTCTGTCCTGCAGAGGTGTCTAGAAGACTGAGTTTTGCTGAGTTGAGATTTTAATGAATACGCTCTCTGATTAGAGTGTCTTTCCTATTTTCATGCTTTGAATTCACTTATTCCTGAATTGGGGAGTATTTAATACCTACTGTGTTGCAGGTTGTGAGATATTCTGGGGTTAAAATTAGAATAAAATAGACCTGTCCTTAAACACAAGGAATTGGCACTCTTCTCATGCAGACTGTCATCTCCCCAGACTCAAGCATCTTTATCTCCTACTCCTTCTCTATGACATGCCCATATTAAACTAATTGTGCCTCTTTTTGTAAGGCAAATTTTGTTGTAGCTTTTTTGTGTGTCTGTTTGTTGTTTTACATTCGCTAGATTCTGCAATGCTTATAATAAAGAGCAGTCTGTTTTCAACATCTCTCCCTAGAAGGCCCAGGACACAACTGATAGCAAATCACTTTGAATTCAAAATTTAGGCATGGTGCCAGAAATCTAGCTTGCTAAAAATATCTCCAAGCAATTCACAGGCTATGTGTACATTCTTTATTCCTCTGTTTAGACTTACCAGTTTTCATGAGCATATGCAAACTTCATTTTCTAATGTATGGTTCTATAACATACTGGCCTCACTCTCAATTTTTAATGTTTTATAAGGAATAGTTCTATCCTCAAAGAAAATAGTGTTTTCACAAATATATATGAATTTTTCTCATAAAAACCTTCAGGTAGACATAACTAATGGTTTAAACCTTATCTTGCACTTATTTCCTCTTTCTATAGAACTCACTCTCTCCTTGAAATTTCTATGAACAATGATGTTCCTTTTCCCGTTGAGCTGAATGCCAATATATCATACAGCCCAAAGAGGGAATGTATACCTTGCTCTCCTCTTCTTAATGCCATGGTTACTTGTAATTATATGGAAAAAAGGTGTTCTAAACCCATAACCTGAAGGAACATGGATGATGCTAATGAAAACCAGCATATCAGGTCAACAACATTTAATAAGAACCAAGGCAGTATTCTGCAAGTAGAACTGTGTTGCTTTAAACTCAGTTGGATAATTGCCAACTGAGATTCTAATAAAAGGAAAAAAGTAATGATGTTGGTTTATAGAGCCTAAAGTAATTCTTATCTGGATGTTTATCCAAAAAGGCTTATCAAACCATTGGACCACACTTGGACTTAGTCATACAAAGTAATTTTATATAATAGATATTTACCCAATTACAGTTCTAATGTAATTCATGTATAAGTATTTAGAAGGAATCAAATGTAATGTACCTTTCCTGTCTCCATCTTGCTTGAAACTTTCCCTGTGTCGTTACTGCTTCTGAAACATAAATTGACCCAGTTTGTAATTTCATTAAAATGTAATTTGGAAAATCCTTATCAAAATATCAATAGTTTTTACCCTGGAACTGGTTTTGCTTTCTCTTTTCTTTCATTTGTTTCTTGTCCAATAACAGTTTCTGTAAAATATTAAATGAAAGAGAAACCATTTAAGTAAAGAGTTATCATTGAGTCTGCATGTGTGTATGCATGAATGTGTATGTGTGCATGTGTATACATATGTTTATGTATGCAATAAAAGATGGAAGCTTATTTGAAATTAAAAGGAAACAAATTCACCTTATACCAATATAACATTCTTCTTTTACAAGTGCAAATATCCTGCAACGTCTTCCATTGCATCAGAGCAGTTCATCAGAGCAAGAAATACCAATGTTAGAATTTAGTACTATACTGTACCCAAGTAGAACATAAGAATTAAAGGTCTATAATTTATTCAGGAAAGCCATTCAGGTAAAAGGAAAGTAACCTGGATGTCTACTGATAGGACATGAGAGTGTTCCATTGGACTAGCTGGAGGGTACAAAAGCATCCTTCCTTTTTATGCCAGAGAATATACTCAGCAGTTAATTTAAAGTAAAATATTTGTAGAATTCATTTGTAGGTTCTGGAGACTTCAAAAATAGTGAGACTAAATGCATCTCATGCATTTATGTATACTTAATTCAGAATATAACCCAGCATTCTTGAATTTATGCTTACTGCCCAAATGACTAAACCCCACTGTGGCCATATCAATACATGATACCATCAACTTCCAGTCCATGGGTGGCAGATTCATTGAAATAAGTCATCTGAGTGGCCTCGGCCTCTGCTTCAGCACTGATGATCTGCTGCGCCACAGCCTCCACGATGGGCATCACCATGGCAGCAGTAGAGGTGTTGCTAAGCCACATAGATAAGAAGGCAGTACTGCTCATGAACCCCAACGTCAGCCTGAAATGAGAGGGTCTTTAGTGTGGAGCTGTGCTGTCTAGCTCATGTAGTTCTCTATACTCTCTATATTCAACGTTAAAGGATATCGTTTGCAAATTGTGAAGTATGTGTTTAATAACACAGAAGATAAAGTTTCTGCTCAGATGAGGAACTCTGAGTGTGGTTACATAGACAGGTAGAATCAAAGTAAAACATATAAGGGTCATGTTATTAGGATATATATCCCTTTAACGGTACTAGAAGAACATTCTTCCCAAAATCAGATAAATGATTAAATTTATACCTAACTGCAAACTGGGATGTAGCACAACAGACTGCAGTTACCCTAATACTTAGTACTCTCTTATGAATGGCTACTTATCTTTAGACACAAGTAAGATGACAGTGCAGCCAACTTATGAGAGTCCCTTGCTTTTATTTCATCCTTTGGCCATTTTTCTGTTAGTCTGTGCAGCAAACAGAACCAAGAATGGGATTAATATTTATAAATCTTCCATTCATTCATTCACTCTCCTGGTTCAATATATAGTGGGTGGAGAAAATGGTTACAATCCCTTGATAAAATGAAGTTTCAGAATTTTCTATAGATTCTATTATTTATGCTCTGTTGAACCTAGCATTTCTTCCTGTTGTCAAGAATTAGATTTATTACTTGTCTTCTCTTATAAACAGAGTAATTTATCCTTAAAATAACAAATCTGAGACTTTGGGACTTCAACCGTTTCTATAAACTTTCAGAACAATACTTGGGGGGAAGTTTGATCTGATAGGAGACCCCCCAAATCATTCAGAAGCAGATATTTCTATGAAGTGCCAATTATAGACTCTTCTTTTTGAAAATAGATCTATATGAACCGTTCTTTACCATGTTTCAGACTTGAGTATGGTGAATACTTTCTATGTGTGAAACAACATAAAACATCTTAGAAATCTGTTTGAAAAAGTAATTCTTAATTTTAAAAAAATGAAAACTTTTAATATATAGTATCTGTATAATAGGTAGTTATTCCATATCAAAAAATATTATCATCAGGTAAACTTTTGCTGGTGGAAATGCCTCAGACCAAAGAGCCATATAGTGTTGTAACAGACAAGAGTCTTGCTTTACTGTGCAGTGTGTTAACCTTTCTCCTGGAGCAATGGCCAGATAGTCAAGGAAAAGATGTCTATGGTACCCAAGAGGAAGAGACACTATTCCACTGTATTTATATAATAAATATATTATAAAGAAATACATATGTATAATAAATTTTCTAAGCAAGATATTTTGTCAAATTTGTCTCATATGTGTCATGTGTACACAGAGAAGTATGCATGAATATACACACATAGTATTAGTATTTTAGCAAAGAAATTTACTCCATAGTGGTAAACAGAGAGTCTGCTATGCCCTTGAAGAAATTACACAACAGAGGTCATTTTTTCTTATTTTCCAAAGAATGATAAGAAGGAGAAAAACCACCTAAGGCTTTAAAGTAAAACATTATGCAAATGATTATGACACTGGAAATGTTCCTTAGCTGATGTTCGTGTTTATAACAAGAGGTGGAGTAGAACCCAAATAGCCAATTAATTTAATGGAATAAAAAAAAACATTCATTTCAATGAAGGGAAATCAGTCAAATGAGTAATTTCACGTCTAGAAGAAAAATTTCAATTGATTGTTTCTCTTTGCAACACTTGATTTGAAAAGAAAAATGTGTTCACCTTGAAATTTTTCTGCACAGATTTGTATTCTGTCAGTAATGTCTTTGTCTTTGGTTCAGAACATCCTCCCTGTTGATGAAGGATGCTCTTGAATGAGTTTTGAATGTGTAATCAGCCAAATAAACAAAGTGAGATTGAAATCTACTCTGAAGATATCAGTCTCCTTTGTTGAGGTTCAAGGCTCCTCTCACCTTTGACTCCAACAGTGCATTTAAGGTGAGAGAGTTGTGTGCATTTATTCCAATCTCCCTGAAATTTGACCTGCAGTGAAAGGAAAGCTGTTTTCTTTTCCTCCTACGCCTCAAGCACACTTCACATCCCTTTCATATGTTCAGTCACCCTGCTACCCAAGTCATTTCCACATTACTTATTTGTTATTTGCTCTACACAAAATGGTCTGCTTGGGATATAATCTGGAAGAAGTGAACACAGTACTTACCAGGCCGGATTCACACCCACCATCATCACCATCCTCAGAGCAATCCTCTTGTGTAAATTCCACTTTTCTATTGATGTTGCTAAACAGATGACTCCAATTAACAGCAGGTGAAAGTCTTTGAAATAAGAAGAGGCCACCTAGAATTTCAGTTAAACCCATGATTATGTATCTTGGTTGGGAGAATGATGTACAACAAAGACATTCGTAGGCTACTATTCTTAACTGTGACCTTAAACTATGTAATTTTCTATTGTGTCAAAAATGTGTTTAAATACAAATATGAACTATAGTTTTATTCAGAAATAGTGCTATTTAAAAGCATACAGAGAAATATATGTACACAGACCACTAGATTTTTAAATAAGACTTGCTTCATGCAAGTGATCCTATGCTATAATTTCTCCTCCTATAAACTGATGTGACTTTTAAAATGTCCTACAGTGGAGTGCAAATAACTGAAATGTTAGACAATTCCACCATCACTCTCCACCTTCTGGGGGTCAGCCCTGGGTTGTGGCCAAGTCCCAGAGAGGAGGTAAGGAGTAGGCAAGATAAGGATAAGTCAGGCATGATGGTTGAGAGAATCTTGCAGCCTGACTGACTAGCAGCCAGCGTGCTTCTTTATTTATACAGAATTCAGTAAACAGGAATAGATGCATTTTGTTCCCAAACATAGTTCATATCATTTTTATTTCTGAACATGTGTGTAATTTTTTTCTCTTGCACATCTGGAGTTATAAGTTTAGTTGTCATCGATAAACCATGACAGAATAGAGCTATCCTTTATAATCATTTTTACGGTCAACCCCATAACCCAATTTTTAAGAATCTAGAAGCATATGACAGCCTATTCTCAGGCTGGTAGCTTCTGTGGTTTCAAGGATGCTAGACCAAAATGAAATCTCCAAGCCAGCCTGGGAAAAATTGCCATGTCTCAAGCAGTGTATTATTAACTCTTAATGGTCAGAGTGTCCAAGAAAAATTCCTAGGCCAAAGGTGCTTCAGTTATTATTCAATTTCTAGCATAATGTAATGTTTTATATTTCACATCTTTATAGAATTTATTTATATGTCTAATCCTGGCACTATCTTGTTTTTTGGCCATAAGACACTACAGTGGCCCTGCATAAGCTAACTTTTCTAAGAAAGGGAGGTCCTGACACCTCATTCTTTTATCATCTTTCTATATCATTCTTTGTCCATCAATGTAAGTCCCTGTATAAGGTAGAGTTAACTGTAGCTAATCTAACTTTGTTATTGTATATATCACATAATCTCCAGAGTGTATACTAGGAAGAGGCTTGTAATTTGATCTGTGGCCAACTCTTCTAGCCCACTGAATCTTGTAGACCTTTTTAAATTTACTTTATTTTGATTATTTTGTTCCTGAGTAGGTACAGGGGCAGATGTTTCAAGAATATCTCAGAGCCTCATAAAGAGACCTCTGGCTTCTTTATGTGCATCACAACCTCCAAGGCATAAAGAAGACCTTCAAGTAAATAAAGATATCTCCCAAAGGAGGTCTGCTATGCTCAGGACTTTCCTGGGGAAGCTTAGAAGCAGTACTCCTGGGAGAAGGCATAAATGATTTGTAAGAAAATTTCCATCAATCCAATATCCTCAATTGTACAAATATTAAAAGTCCCCAAGTATACAGCAGGTGGAGATGAAAACCAAAGGTAGCACAGTGGCCATCATGCGACTCAGCTTTGCTGGATCTTTGTCAAGCAGCTGTGCTGGCTTTTTTACTTTTGCGGTTCCCATCAGATATAGCTGTGCCACCCACTCTCCAAATCATCTTCTTCACCAACCAAATACACACCTTTATTACTACCTGCTTCCTGATAACTGTAGTCCTCCTGCATATTTGAATGATTTCATCTTCAAAATTATTTATTATATATTTTAAAAGTCCTTACCTAAAGGCTATCATTTTAAACCTCTGTGGGATGTCTTTCTGTATGCTGTGAATATATGTTGCTCTGATTGGTTGATAGATAAAGCTGTTTGGCCAATGGTGAAGCAGAATAAGGTTAGGCAGGACATTCCAACTAGAGAGAGAGGAAGGAGAAAGACAGAGCTGAGAAGATACTGCTAGTTGCCACCAGGAGAAGCAAGATGTAAAGTACCAGTAAGCCACAAGCCACATGGCAAAGTATAGATTTATAGGAATGGGTTAATTTAAGAAGTAAGAGCTAGCTAGCAAGAAGCCTGAGCCATTAGGCCATATAGTTTGAAAATAATATAAACCTCTGTGTGTTTATTTGGGTCTGAGCAGCTGCAGGACTGGGTGGGGCACAGGAAAACATCCAGCTACAATTGATGTACCAATGTGGGGGTCTTGAATTTCTATAAGGCCTAAAAGAGTTTAAAAATGGCTTCTAAACACACAATAATGGAGCCAAAAAACAGCTTTTTACTTCATATCTCATGTGGGCTGAGATATAGAGATGCCAAGGTACAGAGTTGCCATGATGTGTGGACTTGAGCTACAGTATGAAGGGTTCATAGTGTGTGGGCTGAAGCATAGCATGGCAATTCCTGCTGTGGTACACAGAGGCATCTCCAAGCTATACAGTATGTTGTGTGGTGGATTTAGTTTTTGCTAATACAAAAAGGAGAAGGAGAAGGAGAAGGAGAAGGAGAAGAAGAAGAAGAAGAAGAAGAAGAAGAAGAAGAAGAAGAAGAGGTTTCTGGGCTACACGCTGCTAGATGGAGGCATGGACCCACTGCTTCCCAAAGTCAGCAGAGAGCATGGCATCCAGGGCTGGCTGTAAACATACCACCACCATATTGGGAAGCTGAGGTGGGTGGAGTCAGTAGCCAAGGCTGCTGTTTTTGTACTAGCCATGCAATTGAACAATTTAAAATCTCTCCTGGTCAGAGAAAGATTATAGATTCACAATGAGACAGATTCAGATAAAATAAAACTCTAAACTGTTTACAATGTGTGTAAAAATGTACATAGGCTTGAAAGAAAACAATGAATATAGACGGTTATATAAAGAAATAGTTTTAAAAAATAAAATCTTTGAAGAGACAGTAAAGGTAATATAAAACTAAACCATGTAAAGATGGACATTACACAGAGAATATGGATTGTGTTGTCCTTGGAATTTTTAACTGCAGAAAGATATTTGATTATAAAGTTAAACCAATATGTATATTTTAAAGGTGTCTGGACTTCAAAGTTTATGTCTAAGGATATGTTGCTTTGGAAAAGAGGTTCTGCTTTTGTTTCCACAGAAAATGAGAAACTATGGATTGCTTCCAGGCTAATATGGTTTGATCAAGGAAGACCCCCTTGAGAGGCCCAGATGATCCAACATCCAAAAACAGCTTCAAGGCAACTGGCTCAGAAAATACAACATCACAGACTACTCCAGTCAGGACTTGACCATAATTCTTAATTTCTTCAGGATCCCCATAAGACTACCAGCACCGCCTATCAGCAGGCGGTAGCCTAGAACACTACACCCACATTCCCAATAAATAGATTATGGATATTTGTCTTTGTTAAAGATTGGTCACAAATTGTTATTGGTCATAATCAATATCTTTCTAAAAGAAAAAAGGGGGATAGGATATAGATATGATAGCATGAAAGGGTAAATTATTGATTCTACTTTTAAAGAGCAACTTGTTTAAAAATGTTTTACATTTCTATGGATTTTAGTTTATTGATACAAATTTAGAGTTGATTTTGTTATACTATATATTTTTTTACTCTCATTTAAGGTATTATGTTTATATAACTCATTTAAATTGTAATGGATAATTAAGAAATATAGATTAATAATTAGTCTTCTATGATAGTCAAACTTATAGTCATATTAAGTTTTCTAGGTATACTTAGATATAATTCAACTGGGTAGGTAATCTTCAAACACTTCAAAGACCTACAGAATATGGCATTTAAAATGTTTTAAAAACTTAGACTTTCTGAACATGAGACACATCTGCTCCTGGCAGCACTGATTTACTTCAAAAAGAAAGATGGGCATCAAAGACACTCTATATGGAGTTTATCTTCTTGGCAAAAATAGCCATTTGGGCAAGAAACTGTTCTTGCCTGGACTGCTTGACAAAATGTTGTATTGCCTGGACATGCAGGACCCATAGGAAGGTGACCACTGAACTTTGCAAGGCGAGATGGTCCTTCAGGTTCCTGCTTCACAGAAGAAACTACCAGACATTCTACAGGACACAGAGAGAAGTGACTGAGAGACTCTAGACCTATAGGCTAAAGATGGATGCCCCAAAGTTGCAGAGAAACTTTCGATGACTATCCAGGCAGGCAGCTGTCTCTGTCATTTCCAGAATTTTGAAAGTTGCTTACAATGAATTTCCTGTTTACTTAGGTAATATTATATCCTTCTGGGGTCTTTGATGCAATCAAAGACTAGATAGTTATAATTATAATTTCCCTTGGTTATAATAAGATAAATTAGATTTGAAACGTTAAACTCACAAATATAGGATAGATGATAGAATGTTTTCTTTAATTTTGCAAAATACAAATAGACTAGATATTATAACTGTAATTCTTGCTTGATAAATGTTTTGTTATATGTAATTTTACTATGTTAAAGTTAAAAACCTTCATTTTTGATTAGACAGAAAAGGGGAAGTATTCTGGGATGTTGTTCTGTATGCTGTGAATATATGTTGCTCTGACTGGTTGATAAATAAAGCTGGCCAGTGGTGAGGCAGAATAAGGTTAGGTGGGATATTCCAACTAGAGAGAGAGGAAGGAGAAAGACAGAGCTGAGAAGATACTACTAGTTGCCACCAGGAGAAGCAAGATGTAAATTACCAACAAGCCACAAGCCACATGGCAAAGTATAGATTTATAGAAATGGGTTAATTTAAGAAGTAAGATCTAGCTAGCAAAAAGCCTGAGCCATTAGGCTATATAGTTTGAAAATAATACAAACCTCCGTGTGTTTATTTGGGTCTGAGCGGCTGCAGAACTGGGCAGGACACAGGAAAACATCCAGCTGCATTAAACCACTTTTACTTAATATCACTCAGAGAGGAACTCTGTCCAGGCACTTTGAGTGACCATTTGCCAGAGTAATTCCAAAGAATTTCCAATATGTTAAGCACAAATCTCCCCACTCCATGAGAATTGTGTGTTCAGTCAAGTTAAAATCTCAACTCTTAAAATACTAGATTTTCCCCCACAGGCCTTCATAAAGCCTTTAAATGATAATTTAACTCTTTGTTTTTGGGGTTTTTTTTTTCCCAAAAAGTGGCCTAGCTTACTGCCCATTTTCAGAATTTCTTTACTTTTAATAAATTAACTTGAAATGTGTTAAAAGAAACTTCTCATGCAATTGATATTTAGGAGAACTGACATTAGGAAATGCCTTATAAAATTAAATCACAAACTGTGCAGAAAGGAGGGGATTGTCAGAGGAAATATCCTTTCATATCCCTGGCAATATGAAAAGGGAGGGACAGAGCAAAACAATTATAATGCCATAAAAGACAGAGAAAAAAATGAATTCTGGTGATGATTTTGCTATTTTGAATTGTATCTTCACTTATAACTGACCTGATTTCAGTAAAACAAAAAGTTGATGCTAATTCTTGAAATTAAAAGCAGACAAGCAGAAACCTTTACAATGTTTTGTAAAACATTGACTTTTTAAATGCATTTTAGTGTATGTTATTTATTTATATTTGGTAGTTATTGGGCAATAAAAATAATAGTATTATTTTATGTATTACTGTAACCTTGAAAGTGTATCTGTCATATATCCTACAGTGTTAAAGGAGCAGGGGATTGGAGGTTACTGTCTGACAACATCAATGCACTGAAAGTGGGTTAAAGGAACTAAGTCGAGCACAGGAAGACAAGACGTGTGAGTTCCCACAGATGGAAACTAAGACATGATTTCATAGAAGTAGAGATTGGTGGTCCTTAGAAGTTACAATAGGGAATGGGAAGAAGGAAAGTTAGAGGCTGGGTACCAACAACTATTAGAATAGAGGTTTAAACTCAAATATTCTAAAGCACAATAGGTTAACTAGAGTTCACAATAACTGATTACATCTTTTTAAGAAAAACTAAAAGAGAAGAATTCAAGGTTTCACCACACAAAGAACTGACAACGATTTGAGGAGCTGGAGAAGCTCTCATCGGAGACAAAAGGAAAGATGTTCAATAGGTTCTTCCCCCTCTAAACGTCTTCAGTGATGAAACATCTGGAATTTCTACATAAATCCTGCTGTCTTTCTGACCCACCTTGCTTCTTTTCTTTTCCATATCTTGCAACTGCTTTCTTAACTCCATGCTCCCTGTCTTACCCCTGAGACCACATGTCCTGAGGCTTTAGGAACTTGATGTTTTTAGATCATTTTATGTCCTGACACAAAGTAAAAAAAGTAAATAATATTAAATAAACTAAAGAGGAAATGAAGGAAAGGATTTTTAAGCTCCCACCTTCCTTCCAAATGTGGTTATTCTGTTCTAAGCCTTCCAGACACCTAACTCTGGGACATAACTGTTTTAGTATATTGATTTTCTTGTGTGTTTATACTTGTGAACAACTTTTCCCCTCAATAGTTTGTTCCCTTGCTCTTTGGGAAGTTTTTTCTTGCCTACTTTGAAATGTTTAAAATCTGTTCTCACAGTTGCATTTCTCCAGAAGGTTCCATGTGTGCTCTTCTTGTTTCATACATCTGATGGCAAATGCTGGAGATGAAATTCCTTTCTGCATGACTAATATACATACTATCTAGCATAGTAGAGATCAACTACATGCTTACTGAATGAGTAATGAGAACAACACTATGCTCTTTGTATCCTGACAGAGAAGTCCAGGTTTCAGAATAGGAACCCAACTGACACTTCTATTTTCCACAAACATCTAAAATCACAGTAATTAAAAATGACACCCATTTTCTCAGTTCAAACATCCTACATTTTCTTCTTCTTGTTCCCTGTTGCATGAAGAATAAAACTACATCTATTCTGTTGCCAAAGAGTATGATCTTAGGAACTAGGGATATAACTCATCCGGTAGAGTGCTTTCCTAGCATACACAGATCCCTGGGAATGCACAAAGTCCTGGGTTTTAATATCAACACCAAATGAACCAGAGCCTGGTGCATGCCTATAATCTCAGACTTGCACTCGGAATGTAGAAGCAGGGAGATAAGAAGAAGGTTCCGGTGATCCTTGGCTACATATTAAGCTTGAGGCCAGCACTGGATGCATGAGTCAGTAAAATAAATAAATAAATAAGTAAATGAAGGAAGTGCTGGTGATTTAGAAATGACACTGATAAATATAACTATTTGGAGAGAAGAAATGGATATGTCAAGTGAAATTCATGAGATTTAAAGTGTATTTACAAGATCAAGATAGTTCCATTCCTGCCCCTAAATGGGATTTCATCTAAAAATATGGAATTTTTCAATCAGAACACCTGGGTTCCTGCCTAACCATATAATTTATCAGCTAAGCAACCTTTGCACAAATCAATAAAACCTCATAAGAAGTAGTTCTTCACATTGTCTGTGAGCTAAATAAGAATGTTCTTAAAAATGTGCCTTGTTGGTTAAAATTAATATGACTATATAGTTCATTTTAAAATGTTTATTTATGCTGTTCTGCTAAATACAATGATAAAATTTCTTGTCTTCTTACTAACTTACTTACCAGCAAATTTGACAGCCTGGTCCCTGCTTCATCCTTGAAACATTTACTTCACTTGGATTCTAGGACTCCACACCTTTCTGGTTTCCCTTTTATCTCAATAACCTTTTCTTCTGGTCTCTTTGCCCAGTTCCTTCTCTTCTCATTAACCATTTGTTGTTTTCTTTTGCTCTGTTTGAGACTGGTTTATCCTATTCATCTTAGAATGCCCTTGGATTCACAAGGTAGCTCAAGCTGGCCTCAAAAGTGCCTCCATAGTGCTTGGATTACAGGCTCATGGTACCATCCATACCCAGCTTCATCGACCCCTGGAGGTAGCAGCATCCAAGATTCTGTTTCAGTTTTCTGTTTTCACTTACTTCCCTAAATGATCTCATGTCATAAACATTAAAAAACATCTATATGCTGATTACTATTAGATAACTAATAACTCCATATGAGCCCATCTCTCATGAACTCTGAACTTCTTTTGAGCTATATCCATATTCATTCTCAATCTCTTCACTTAGATACTCAACAGACATTTCAAATGTACACATTCAGTACTGAACTCCCATGCTTTAACCCTTCTCCATAGCCAGCCTGCTTCTCCCACAATTATTCCAAATTCATGGAATGCAATTCCATTTCTCCATTTGACAGGTCAAAAACCTGAGAGGTATCCTTGAGTCTCTTCTTGCAATCATATGCCATATCTAACAAGTAAAGGAATTCAGTTGGCTTTTGTTTCAAACTTCACTATCAAGATAGTCAATGTGTGTGACACAGCTATGTTCTTAGTTATCATGATCTCCAGCTAGCTTGCAGTAGCTTGCCTGTCTCCTTTTCTGTTTAATTTCTCAAATTACTTTGTGAAAATCAAAGTCAGTTTAATAATGTTACTTTTTTTGCTCCAAATTCTCCATTAAGTCTCTACTTCCTCAATTGGTTAAAGCTTACCATGACCTTCTTTGATCATGGCCAGCCCAAATCTAATCTCATTACCTCCCTGACACTGTAGTTGATTTCCCACTTATTATTTGGGCTACAGTCATGCTGTAGGTATTGGCCTGACTTGAGGCCTTTGTACTTGGTGTTTCTCCCTTAAGAAGTGGGCATTCCCCGATACTCAAATGGCTAACTTCCTCATCTCCAGTAACTCTTTGTTCAGGGAAATCGATTGTTCTACCCTGATAACAAACTCCTATTACAGTAGACAACCCTATCTAAAATTGCCACTCCTTCTCATCTTCATTAACTTTTTGAATCTTCCTTATTATCAATTACATTTCTTGTGTGTGTGAGAGAGAGAGTCCATGATGTATCCATGTACGTGCAAATGTGTGTGCAGGTGCCTGTGCCTGAGAATGCATAGATGGAGTCAAGAAGTGGACATCCATATACTTATCACTCTCTACCTTATTTCCTGAGACAGGTTCCCTCACTGAATTTTTGGCTCAGCAGTTGTCTGTGTAGATTGACTTCCCACCATGTGCCTTCTATCTCCTACCTTCCTGGAGTTGACATGACAGGCTGATCCTGGCACACCTGGCTTTTGGTGTGGGTGCCAGGGCTCTAAACTCATGTCCTAGTGTTTGCATAGCAAGTACATGAAATCCTGGGCCATCTCTTTAGTTACATCAATTACTTCTCTAACAAACTATTCAACTCATCTATTTATCAGATATATTATTCACTCTCTCCATTCCCCTAAAAAATAGGGAATTTTTCTCTATTTTTATTCATGAAATTGTCCCCAAGTTCTATTTATTAATGTTTTCCAAGTGTCTGGCAGGCCCTACCACATAAATATTTATTGAATGACTTAGTAAGTATATAACATAACATCTATATATGCATAGATTTTTTTCTCATATATTTTATTTTAAAAAGTATTTTCAACAATAGTAATACCAGTATCTATTATAGAAGATCAAATTGATTGCACCAAACTATTTAGCTGTTTAGATGTAATTCAAACAGTATAAAAAATTCAATAGTTGTTGGTAGTTTTCAGTTACAGTCATGTGCAGAGCAAGATATAAATATTCAGTATTGGCCTTAAAGTACGTAAGTAAGATTGTAACTATGGTTGCCAAAAAAAGACATTCTTAGAGCTTTCCACTTGGATGAAGATCTTCACCTATTCAATGACAGATCTGATATATGAAAGTGCCAATATGGGTACAACGGCAGTTAACACTCTCAAAACTGTTGATATGAAGACTCATGGATGCTGTATCAGTATTTGAACACTGTTTTACATATTTTATTTGATTGTACAACCTTGACTCATATGGCTTCATGTTCTACTTACAAATGATAAAAAAAGAGTAACTAAGAGACATGATAAAGATGATACACACACAAATATATATATATATATATATATATATATATATATATATATATACACACACACACACACACACACACACACACACACACATATATATATATATATACACACACATGTATCAGCTACTCACCTTATTTATTTTTTACTAAATTTGTGTCTCTGTTCATAGTAGCTTTGGTCAGACATTTACTTGTTAAAAGTTAACTGTCCTTTGTGGAAAAAGGACCAAGAGATGGAGAACATTCACCACCACTCAACGTCCTAAGTATTACTACTTCCTGGAGGCTCCAGTTCTGCTTACAAGGTGAAAAGATTCGAACGACTGAAATACATCCGACCAGAATGTAGATGGTACGTTTATTTGCCTTCGCAACCCTCCAGATATTTCTAAAATGGTCTGTTTTTGTCAGTCTACTAGCTACATTAACTAGTATTTATTGAGTAATTACTCCATAGCAGATTTTACATTTACCAACTGTCGTAGTTAATAGTGTCAGTTTGATGAGATCTAGATTCACCTGCTATAAAAGCCCACGGAGATGCCTATAAGGAATTATTTAGGTTAGGTTAGCCTCTAGACATACCTGAGAGGGATTTTCTAGATTGAGTTAGTTGAGGCAAGAAGACTTGCCCTGTATGGGCTACAACATTCTATGGACTTCTATCCTGGACTGAATACAAAGGAGAAAATGAGCTGAACACTAGCACTCATTGTTCTCTGCTTCCTGACTGCAGATAAAATGTTACCAGCTGCCTGAAATTCCTCCTGCTAATATTTCACCAGAATGATGAACTGCGCATTCAAACTGTGAACCCAAGTATACCATTCCTTCCTTAACTTACTCGTGTCAGGATATGTTACCACAGCAACAGGAAACATAGCTAATTTATTACCTGGCTTAATTTTCTGTACTGTTGACAAACTAGAGTTAGTTCTGGGATGAGAAAAGAAGATGGGGTAATAGTGGTGACAGAGTTAAAGGTGGTAGGTTTGAAAAGAGGAGTCATAGTCTAGAACTCATAAAGACTGGAGGTAGGGATTACATTAATTGTAAAATTCAAGAAACGTTATATGCAAAAGAAAGATGGCATTTATTTACAGAGTAGATGTGAAGTAAAAGTTGCATGGATCAATGTAATTGAACATCAGACTTGGTCTAAATGAAGCTGAATTTCTTGAAAGTCAAAATTACCCTCCTTGTGAGTTACTGAAGACCTACAATCAGAAAGACATGGAGTGATGTCATTTGTAGGTCATAAACAGAGGAGATGCCTGCTCTGTGAGAGTTGTCCCAGAAGAACTCTTTTCCACTTCTCAGACCCTAGGACTGGTGATGATGTCACCTTGGAGAATAAAGAGTTCTGGACAGGTACTGCCAGCCACAGTGGTACAATAAGATTAACTCTACAACATATTTTCTGTCTCTGGTTGGTCTTACCCACCCCTCAGCATGTTAGACCATTTAAGAAACTTAGATCTTTGGTCTCACATTCCTTAAAAGCTGAACCTCAGCCTAGAGGTAAGAGGAACTGAAGGCTAACCTTTGCCACACTCTCCTCCAAACCAGTCATAATGAGAAAGAACAGAAACAGTCAGGAGGAAGGTAGAAACATGATATGGAAAGAGGGACAAACAGGGTCATGAGAACAGGAAGATTTGAGCTCCAAAATAGGGAAGAACTATGTGAAAATGAAGTAGGAACAACTTCTCTCCTAGGAAGAACTTAACCAAGACTAGTAAGAAAGAAAAACCTTTGTCCACATGAAAGATGTGTGAGTGACCAGACAGTAGCCTTGGACCAAAGCAGAAGATGGGAGAAAAGGTAGATGGCACCAGCTGACCACTTGAACTTGAACTCCTTCCGCTGAATGTTGCTACTCTAGGCAATTGTAGGCTGCCTGGAGACTATACGGAGATAAGAGCTCTGGTTTCAGAGTGTTTCATGAATTTAAGGGAAAACTGAATCTTTTTTCTTTAGATGGGAACTCTTAGACTTCATAAAGGTAAAAAAACAGCTCTCAGCATGAATAAACTCCTCTCAGCAAGAACAAAACAGAAATACCCATGAAAGTTAATTTGACTTTATCTTCTGAAATACCAGGTTTCTGGAAAAGAAAAGAGGGAAGGTTTTTCTTCATTAAAAGCACAAAGTGTTTCCTTTTTTGTTTGTTTGTTTGTTTGTTTGTTTGTTTGATGCTGTCAGTTAAAATTCTGAGGAATAGTACAAGATTATTCAGGATGTGAATGAATAGCCCCTTTTGTTAGGAGGAAGGCACCAGCTAGAAATGTCAGCAAGAAAAGATAGGCACACATCTCTTCTACAGACACATGTGACTCAAGAAGTTCTGACCTGTTGGTCCCTTGGTGGTAGAAAACACGCAGAATGTCAGAGAGGGAGCACCTGAAAATTTGGGGCACTTATGAAGACCTCTTACCTCAGGATTATGGCTCCTTTTAAAGGGAACTTTTCTCAAACCATGTCACCACATAAAATAAGCAATCAAATTCTGACGGCATTTGAAGGGGAACTTACCCGTGCAGAAGGCATGATCCCGAACATAGGGAACATTAAGCCAGGCAGTAGAGCTGTGATTGACAGTGGGAAGGATTCTGTGATCCAAAGGATGGCAACAACGAAGAGAACGTAGGCACATTCTGCTTCCTGCAAAGAATCGAGACAAGGCATAAGGCGAAAAAATGAGCCTCTGAAATTACCCTTCAAATCATGACCACGTTTGCTGGATGGCGCTGAGAGGGAGGGAGCTGTGAAAATTTCGGTGTTGTTAAGTTTCCAGCAGATAGTTGTTTTTAAAGGTTTTGGAGCAAAAGTTAATAAACATGAAAACTGGAAACCTAGAAAAATTTCCCTATTTTCTTTCATATTTCCTTCGAAACAGAATATCTTAGAGTCAATTTTCTGTGCTCTAATTAATGTACATAGATGTCTGTCTTCACGCTCATTTGGCATCTCAAATGTTCTCCGAGTATTGTTGGGGTGCAGAAAAAGGCAGACTGTAGACATTTCTTCATGATATAGCTTTCTTTTAATTGTATTGTTTTTCTCTCTTAATGGTGCGTGTTTGGCTAGAAACTGCATCCATACTTTCTAACCAGAAGTGGAAAAACAACCTAGAAGAAAAGACTTCCTGTAGTGTGTCTCAGAGTAAGCACAGGAGATACGTGGCTCAGATGAGCCTGAATACAGCTTCTAAGCACATGAATCTGGGGGTGCAGAGGTTCACGTGCTTAGAAAAAAAAAAACTTGCTTTTTGAGGAAAGCAGCAGAGTTACTACAGACAGCACAGGAAGCCTCAAAGGGAATCTTAATCTTAATGAAATCTGTTGCTTTGCTTAGTTGAAAACTGTAGGTTTCTGTTTTAGGGCACTAAAAGGAAGTGGTTAAATTTATAACCATCTGTAACCTGTATAATTTGGTATGAAATCACCTGAAACGTGCTAAACAATCAATAAATGCTATCATCCACCACATTGCTGCTGCTTGTTCTCGTGCTGTTTGCTGTCTGAGAACTCAGAGTTGTTTGGAAATTTACTGAGAGAGACTGTGGCTAGGGTTTTGATGAGGTCTTTTCTTTAGGCCTGTACACTATCCAGCTTTCCTCTCTATGATTCACTGGCATCAGTCTGAATCCTCTGGACTGGGCATTTGCTTCCCAGCATCCTTGCTCTTTCAGTGAATCTAACAGATTCTTAATAAGCCCAGACTCTGCCATATCTTCATTGTATTACATTTTTAAAGGAAAAAGAATAAAGGTGTTTGATGTTGACAGTTCTTGCAGGGTCTGCCTCTGTAGTTCTGACAAACAATAAAAACAACAAAATAAAGCAGAGCTTTGACTGAACCCTTCTAAACAGCTCTAGAGAGAATCTGTGGGCACTAGTTTAGCTTAAAATGCCAGTGTAGAGGGAAGGCTGTGTATTTCGTTTTAGATGGCCCCAAAACTTTTCCTTACAACTTTATGTTTTCTGCCGTACTTGCAAGAAGATAGGTTTCAAAGACAGCATGGGCCCCTTGACTGTCATATGCTCCCTAGTTCCCACCAACCAGTCTTCTGGTGCTGTTCACTGTTCTTACACTAAGCCTCAAATCTGCCCCTCTGCCTCCACCCGAGTCCATTAGAAGCAAGCTTCCAGACTGCCTTCTAAGAACTCAGCTTGATTTGATAACTCTCTTTCATAAAGCTAGATTAAGGCCCATCCACCCTGAAAACACTCTAAAGTATCCACATATAACAGTCTGCATCAGAAAAATAAAAGGAAAAGCCAAAGGAAGCTGGTGAGTTCTGGTCACTACCTCTCACCTGTGCCATGGGCTTGAAATTTTACCTCAACAGCCCTAGTCTACTCAGATGGGGCAGCTTTGGTAACAAAACAACAAAAAAATCTCAATTGCTGAATGATTACCTTTTTTGGGAGATTTTCATATTTTAACTAACACAGCTGTGACTTCGTTGAGTCGGCACCTTTCAGTTGCTTTTTTTTTTTTTTTTTTTTGATAATTCAGGATTTTCAACTTACATTCAATCACCTTTACTTAACAATCAGACTTATCCCAATACTTCTTGACATCAATTCTTTATTTGCAAAGATGCTTCTTGACATGCTTCTTGACTAAGGCACACACCCTTAGTCCTAGCATTAGGGAGACTGAGGCAGGGGGAAGAGGGATGCCATGAGATTGAAACTAGCCAGGTCTATATAACAAGACTGTTTCAAAACAGTCTCCTTTTTAGACCATTCTGATGCATGGATCTGATCCCTGCTGCTCACTTTTCATCAAACTCTAATTCACAACATTTAGCCAGGTTGTCTCCCAGGAAGAGTCAGGACCTCCCCAAGTGCTTCTTTTTACCCACTTCTGCTTGAATTATGGACTCTTGACCTTATTGAATGACTTGAAGTAGTTGAAAGTCTAACAAGCAAATTCAATTTGTTTGCCTCACAATACTTGTGTCTTTCTCTATATATGTATAAATTTATATATATATATATATATATATATATATATATATATATATAAAAGTTTAACTCAAGATTTATAAATCAGTAGATTTTTATATTAAAATACAGTGAATTTATGATTTTAAATGTTAGCATGATATTGTGACATGGCAACAATTCTCCAGATTCAAAAAGAACTTCTATCTTATAGAGTGACAGCTGCTTTCTAGTTGCACATAGCACCTCCATACTGCCTACTCATCTGCTTCCCTTCTGGCCTTCGTTAGTACTTGAGTCAACGTCTAGTAGCAATCCATTCCCTCCTCATTCTGACTTTCCTACTTGTGTCCTTCTCCCTGTGTTTTCATATTTGCTCATTGGCTTTCTCTGTATATATCCCATATAATCCATGGACCAGCAATATTGAGATTATCTGGGAATTTGCAAGAAATGTAGAATGCTGGCTTGTTCTTGGATATACTGAAGCAAGATCAGCATTTTCAAGGTAACCAAGTGATATTTTGTTGAGTAAAGATTCAAAAGCTATGGGATATATGATCACTCAGTCTTTTCTTCTCATATTTACCTCTTGGTTCAGAATGCTGCTTATAGGGAATATCTCTCTGTCAGGTAAAATCTTTGAATTTATAAGCTGTTTGGAAAGTCTTGTTATCCTGCAATGTGCAGTTCAAAATTGTATCTCATTCATGGAGTTTTCCACAATGGCATTTGAACATTAATTTTTCCATGTGAGCAATTAATGGAATTACAATTGTACCATATTTCTGTTGTCTCTGTTAGCTAATTTTCCTTAATCATAGGAATGTTCCATGCCTAAATGAAACTGGACAAGGAGGAAACAGAGTCACTCTTGTCTAGGTCGAGTGAGGGAATTATTCTCCCCACCTGAAGCCACCCTCCACAGTCTGGCAGAAGTGTGCAATGCTTGTGATGTTGTTATAATAAACTGCAACCATAGCAAGAATACATTTTAATGCAAATTCTCTTCCAGAGTTAGAAAAGTCCTTTAATATTATAAATTCTTGAACAGAGAGACAGAAACCAGCATAGTGGCTCTTTTTATCTTGTTTATACATTATGACAGAAAATACAGGAAGAAAAGACCTATTTGGAATTATGACTATCACAGACGTTACAAAATGGCTTCAAAATCCATGATGGCTTTTTCAAAATGTCATATGTGAAGTGAGCAAAATGAAGGCAGAGAAGGAATGAAAGGAGGAAAGGAAGGAAAAGGAAGACAGAAAACACTCATGAACTTCCTCAGGACTAAAAATGCCACTCAAGTTCAAGTCTCTAGATTCCATATATATATAAATTGGTTTGAGGAAATGACACTCGTTGAGGGAGAGGAAGCTGTTTATTATATGCTCATCAGACAATCCATGAGATCACATGGAAGTGATGCCCTCTCCCATAACCTAGGATGCTTGCCTGTACATCTCCCCTGCCTGCTCTTGTCTGCCTCTACCTTTTCCTACTGCAGAAAGGTTCTTTCCCACTAAGGGTGATGGAAGTGTTATGGGAAGACACTGTTCCTTTACAGGAAAAACATCAAGGTGCTAAAGCTTTGGCACAGTCTGTTTTAAAAGAGCCTTCAAGTTTCTAAAATATTTAGAACAGTTAGAAAATTACATAACAGATACAGTTGTTTATCATATTGAACAAGTATGGACATTCAGCCACATTTACTTTATTTTTTAAGATACAGAATGTTTCTGTGAAAAACTTGTCAGTCACTCCTTTGTACCCTTTCCCTGGACTCCTCCCCCAGATGTGCTCCTGTCTACCATGTGGCTTGTCACTTTCCATCTGTGTTTCTTCTTTGGTTTTTTAAGACAGGATTTCTCTGTGTTGTTTACAATCCTGGCTATCTTGGAGCTGGCTTTGTAGACCAGGGTGGCCTCGAACTCACAGAGATCCACATGCCTCTGCTTCCCAAGTGCTAGAATTAAAGGCTTGCACCAGCTGGAAATAAAGGTCAGCAAGACTATTAATATTGTAATAACTATGTTTTTTTTTCTTTTCTTTGTGTGTGGTGTCTGCAGATTTGTGTATGAGTACACTTTGCTGTGTAGGCATGTGTGGGGGTCAAAGGCTCACATTAGAATGTCTTTCTCAAGCACTTCTCTTCCCTGTGTTTTGACAGCCTCTTAGTGGACCCAGAGCTCAACATCTGAACTAGCCTAGATGGACAGTGAGCCCTGGAATCTACCTGTCTCCACCTGCCAGCACAGGGGTTATAGATACAGACCAGCACACCTGGCTTTTACATGAGTGTGGATACCCAAACACAGATACTCACGCTTGTGCAGTGAACACTACACCCATTGAGCCATTTCCCCAACCCCAACATGCACTTTTAAAATTAAACAATGCTTTACTTGTGTATCATTTTCACTCAACATTTTACATTGCAAATGCATTTATGCTAACGTGTATAACTATGGTTAAATTTATTTTAAGTGGGCTGAATTTTCCTGTTAAAGAATATAATAGTATTTGTGTGTACAGCTTTCTAACTCTTCCCAATTTTTCAATACTATATGGCTGAAAAACGTCTTTGTGCCTAAGCTCCATAGGGATATAGGAAAAAGATTTTCAATCCTAGAACAGAAAATAAGTAGCAAAATTTCTTGGTGGAAAAGCTCATTTAAAATTTATTAGGTATTTCTATTTTCTAAAACGATGGTTATGCTAATTTATAGTATTGTTGTTGGTACAACAATGTAAAACAATCCCAGCCTCCTTTCCTATTGCTGCTTTTTCAAATTGTTTCTTATAATATTATCGTTCTTTTTTAATTTCTATGGTTTTTCAGTAAGGGTTCTGATCTATGTGGTAAAGCACTTTATTTTTCTCAACCTTGCCTTAATAGGCTTGAGCTTTACTTGAAAAATAAAAATTAGAATCATAGTTTCATGCTAGGCCTTCTCATACTTCTCTCACTGGTCTACACCCTGTGTGTTATTCTGTTTTCCATTGTTATAATAGAAATACCCAAGATTGGTGGTCTACTTTGGGAGACCATGATTATCCTGCGATGGTTGGTATCGCAATAGGGGAATACATGGAAAAGGAGATGATGTGGCCAAATAAGAAACCAGAGACTAGCGAGGGTCCAGACCTGCTCTTTTTAAAACTCATTATCATGGGAACTAATGAGGGCCCCACAGAACTATTAATAGTCTTTTCATATGACTTCACCCTTGTAATTATCAACTGTTAGTCTCCACCTCTCAAAAGTGTTATCACTTCTTAGCGTCATCACACGGGGGCCAACCTTCCAGTATATGAGCCTAAGAAAGTCATACTCCATCCATATCCCAAACAAAACAACTGCTTATTGCCTGTTAACAGATGTTCCTTCGCCACAGGTGCCTGCTTTGGATCCACAGCTGAGCTTAACTCTCATGTCCTCTAAGTGCTCAGCTGGATGGACCTTCTTGGCTCTCCATGACAGTTACGTAGTTTAGTCCCACCAGATTGCTCTGTGGATCGTACCCATTTCTCTATTGCTAGCACTGGAATCTTATACCCTAACCTCCAGGATACTCTAATTCAGACTGGAGCCTCCACTATGGCTTCATGGGCATTCTCTCATCTGAACAGTCCTGAATGATCATGGGGTGGTTTATTTCTAGAAATTCCCATTTAGTCAACCCAGAATCACCCTGCCTCTTCTTGAATTCCCTTACACATATGTAGCCAATGTTGCAGGCCCTTACTCTTTCACTTCCCTTTCATAGAAGTGTGGTGGGGCAATTGTGGTAGTTGTTACAGAGACTCTAATCTTAGGGGGACAGTAGATGTTTCTTATATCAGAAAAAGATAATTCTTGGAGGCCAAAATAACCATGGTAAGGGAAATACCCTACCTGCTACAGTTGACATACAAAGCTCTTGAGCTCTTCATTGCCTTCTCATTGGTTGTTGGCTGGTCATTGTTTTAGATAGTTCTATTGTTCTTAGCTATCTTTTGGCATTCTTGGAGACTTTTGTTCCTTGAATTTTGCCTCCTGCTCTTGATGGGTAGATGATTCTTGCCAGATACTTAAGAAGCCTAGACCAAAGCTATCTAACTCAAGAAGCTTCTCTGTCCCTTGATTTGCTCTCTTGATTGACCCCATGGCCTCAAGGACATTTAAAACTCTCACTCGGAGCCCTTGGAGCAAGATTTCCTCACTTTCCAATATCTATTCCTTAATATCTGGCAGACTGCTGGGCTACATTTTCAAGTGCTGGTAGACTGGTGTATTGACCCTTCAAAGTTAGGATGTAGAATGTAGTATACCTTAAGAACATATAAAATTAATGATGGACATGAGGCCGATTCAAACATCTGGTATAGCTGTTATTACCTGACATTTAGCTACCAATCTTGCTGTAAACTGGTGAAGGGATTTTCAGGAGATGAGGCAAACAAAGTACAGTTAGAAAAAGGCTTACCCCCAAAAGAATATCTTAAACTCCCTGTATTAAGGAAACAACTGCTAAAGATACCCCAGCTTACTCAGGCATAAGGAAGGGAGAGTCTTCCAATAAAAAACTTCCTAATCAGTGTGTCTCCTCACTGAACCTGAGCCATGATATTGACATGGTCTTGCTATTTATCTTAGCATGTGTGATGTTGTCAGAGTATGTTGCTTAAACATGAGTTGATATGTAAGACTCATCCTTGATGAGAACTGAATTCAAGCAAAAAAAGAAGTTTCCCCTGGGGAAGTTGGCTACCTAGAACAACTCAAAACTCCCAACACAGTTATGATTTTTTATTTTTGTTGTTTTCAATTTCTATGACTACCTTTATTTATGCTTAACTTATCTACCTAGGAATTTTTTAAGCAGTCTTCTATTCTTACTTGTACTTCTATTTTTTTATTTGTAGCACATGAGTTTCCATCGGTTGCTTACAGTTAACTATAGTCTGAAAACATTAAATGGTAGCTTCTGGAATCACTTGGCAAGTTTTTTTTTCCACAAAATATATATTTAATTTTGGTAAGTTGATTTATCTTACAGTTAACTATTTTTTTATTAATTTTGTTCATTTATTTTACATCCCAACTGCAGTTTCCTCTCCCTCCTCCCCTCCCATTCCTTCCTCACTTCCATCCATTCCTCTTCAGTTTCTGTTCCTGGTCCTCACACCTTATATACCTTTCTGTGTCCTGTAATATTACTTCCTGGGATCAAAGGTGTGTGTCCTTCCTAAGCAAAGGCACGAGATCTCAAATGCTGGGATTAAAGGTGTGTGCTACCATTGCCTGACTTCTATGTTTTATATAGTGGCTGGCTTTTTCCTCTGAACTTCAGATAAGCTTTATTGGGATGCACAAATAAAATATCACCACATACAGGCCTCCACAGTGACAAAAAAAAAGCATGGCATATCAAGTTAGGGTCAGGTAGAACCTGGTGCAAGGGAAACTCCCACAAATCTACAAGGATGACCCCAACTAAGACTCCTAGCAATAATAGATAGGTAGCCTAAACTGGCCATCTCCTGTAATCAGATTGGTGAATGTGACTGTGAAAAATGGATCTGAGAGGTTATTAGGACACAAGTCGAAGTTGAAGTTTTCCACCAATGTCAAAGATGCTTGACTGGATATCACAACTGGATCAAGCAGATATTCTGAAATCAGTACTCTGGTGAGATATTTGGAAAAGTGGGTGTGAAAGATGTATGCAAAGTAGAGATGAAGATTGTCATCTCAAGGAAAGTACAGCAAGACTAGAGAAGGGGAGGAAGATGGGTGGAGACCGGAAAGTCTAGACGGAAAGACAGCACCCTCAGCAACAGAAGAGTGATGGAGGGGAAAGCATCAGCGGACACACGGGTGGGTGTGGGGCTCCTGCTTGTGTCATGACTTCTCCCACTGTCTTCTCCCTTTGAGTCTATCTTGCTGTAAAATGTTTTTTTCAAAAACAAGCCAGAAGTACCTAAAACTGAAATGTGACCAGCATTTTACAATCCATCAACTAGTAAATGTTTCTCAGTACCCATATGATTGTTTCCCTGTCTCTTTACTGTGAAAATAATAGCCAGTGCATCAGCTGGATGGAGTGAGGCATACTTTGGAGAAATGCACCCAATAGGATAATACATGGTTGCTTGGGCTTTTCCTACTGCTTCTCAAACAATTTAGGCTTGTTTATTTACTTACTTATTTATAGAGACAGTATCTAGTGAAGCCAGGGCTGGCCTTAACCTTGACCTCTAGTTCTCCTGCCTCTACTTCCCAAGTACGAGGATTATAGGCATGGACTACCATATCTTGTATACACAATGCTGAGCCTTTAACTCAGGATTTTATGGATGATAAACAAGAACTGCCCTGATTGAACTATGTCCTTAGCTGATCTTCCTTTTAATCTTTATGTTTGTTTGTTTAATAAATAGTAATAAAAGCCAAAATACTGTAAAAATAAGAATGGAAATAAAACTGAACACATACTGAAGAGATTAAAATTAGCAAACAGCTAGAAATAGTCATAAACGAATACAGTTACATAGAGAAAATAAATGAAACTGTGGCATATCACCTAGGTCAGTGTTAAAAGACTTCTGTATGGGAATATTTAGGGAATTCCTCCATTAAAGTGAGAAAAATTTACTGTGACCATTGTAGATGTAACCAACCTTCTTATTAAATAAGAAACACAGAACCAATGCAAAGAAGAAAGCCTAAGAGGTCAGAGCTAAGAGCTAAAACCTTACCCTTCCTTCTGCCATGGTCCTACCTCTCCGAACTAGAACTACCCCTGTGTTAAAGTCTTTATATAATGTTCCTGTTCTGCCTTCTCATTGGTTGTAAACCCAACCACATGATTGCCTCGTCACGGCCTATCTGTATAGGCCTCCAGGTTTTCCATGCTTGGTATTGAGATTAAAGGCATGTGTATCCAATAATGGCTGTATCCCTGAACACACAGAGACTTACCCAGCTCTACCTACCAAATTTACTGTGACCATTTAATTCAAATAAATAGCAGTTGCATTAGAAGTTTGTTTACTGATCAGTGACACCTAATTGGGGAAGAAATGGGAGTACCTTTGTGTTTAGGTGAGAATTTAGAAGTGTTTCTAGTATTTTTGATTCATAAGAAGATATAATTTACTAAAGGAGCATCTACAGCAATGCATTGGAATTGATCTTCTTAAGAACACAGAAGTAATACAGATGCAGAAATTCACTTGTAACTAACATTGCTGGTCAGACAATGGACTCTGACAAGTATTTGGAAACACAAGCAACCAGATTATAGCAAACTCCTTACTCATTTTTCTTTCTTATTTTTAATCTGAAAACTTTGAGTTGAATGAATGATAGTAATAACCAATTGGTAAAAATTAAATCTGGTGTTCTATTTAACTTAGGCCCAGAAGCTTGAGGATTAAAGCATAATCTCCTTCCTTATAAAATACCATTCCAACGAAAGCATTGAAAAACTTGGGCACGAGTTCTCTTCAACAAAATGGCATGAAGATACCAGTCCAGTGCCGTGACTCAGTGAGCACTGGAAGGAAAAGGGTCACCATAACCTGAGAAGCAGACATAATCATGTGATACAGCTAGGACTCTGTGACATCAGGAAATGGCACACCCCTGCCTGGCTCATTGCTTCATTTCTCAAAAGACCTTTCACCAGTGCTGGGATTCAATGACATTTTTCTACCTGAAGCCTCTAAATAGCATAACGCTAATTAAGGAAATGGCTAGGATAAGCCTCCTTTGCTCTTTGACTTATTGGGAGCATAATCATGTTTAGAATTGCCTGAGTTGTTGATAAATGATTAACAATCCACAGGGAATAAGCCTTCAAAAACACAAAATTGAGAAGAGTCCAAAACACCTGTTAACACTTGAATTCTGAGTTTTGACAAAACCCAAGTTCAAAACAAGTTTCTCAGCCTTTGGTGTATTCAGTGTCTCTGAGCACGGAGTCCTTCAAATGTAAAATGAGAATGCTGGCATGTCAGCTGTCGTCTGTTGGTTTGTTAGAAGGTTAAATGTGAAGATTTGAGCAAAGCATTTGGCAGAACGCCTAGAAGAGAGGAGTGTGCTGTAAAGATGTCCTTTCTCTTTCCCTCTTAACGTTGCTTCAAAATTCTCTGAGGGTCCCTTTGTTGATGACACTTTCTTGGCTATAGGCGGAATTGAGATAGGAGACAAGGCCAGTCCCGAAAAGCACCAGTAACCAGTAAAAGAATGAAAATATCAGTCAATGTTTCATTGCTTCTTGGTTCTATGTCACCTTAGATTCATTGTGTTTTTAAAGGACAAATTGGACTTGGTTTTGCTTGAATTTTTCTATTAACTTATTGTTGTGTCTCTACAAGTGTAGGCTTCCTCACTTCAGTAACAAAATGTTAACAGCAAATTGATGTACATCCTTGTCAATGTAAGCCTCTATCAAATTTCATGCCTTTTTTTCCTGCTTTCATTTCAAGAGTTAAAACAATGCTCTTTTAAGTTTAGTTAGCATTTAGCTAATGATAAAATATCTGTTCAAAATAGCCAAAATATGAAATTCTGTTAGGAAATGTTTTTCACATTAACATTAATTGAATTTTAACAAATGAGTTGATTAGAAGGAAACAAAAGAGGAATACATTCATAAAGGCAGTGTGATACGCAGCTCTTCACTTTGCACTCAATGTACTTGGGTTAATGTATAGATGTAATATACTTTTATCATTGCATGTTTGGAAAAGAAAAATCAATGAGTACATTTCTTAGCAACAACACACTTTCCAGTTAGTGAATCATGAACTCATATTATTGCTTTTTATTTATGTATTTGTTTTCTTTCTCAGTGAGCTCATATTTATTTCCCCTAAAATTATGGATAGTAATTGAAGTGAGATTCATTTGTACATCAGAAGTACAGCACAGATGATGTGTAGCCATGGCACAAGATTGACTCTAGTTTAATTTCCTGTGTTTTCTGCAATGAGTTAAGGGCCTATGTCGAGAAATATTAAAGGCAGAAATGTTAAAATTTGGCAAGCACCAATGTGTGAATCAAAATGTGCCCATGAGAAGATTCTGCCACATCTGGAAAGTCATAAGATCAGGGGGGCTTAAAAAGAGATTATTATGCACACTAGATAGACCAACAGACTTGCAAATGCGATGGGGAGGAGCTGAATTAGAGCTCTGTGTGTGGGAGTCAGTTCTGTTATCTGGTTTGTCTACCAGCGTCACACAGCTGCCTAGTTTCATGCGTGGAAATCAAGTGTAGGAAGCTGCAATAGAAAGATCATGCCTGGCAGAGGAGCACCCACAGCTATGAAGCAGAAACAGTCGCTCTGCTGGCTTCACAGGTAGAGAGGGCCTTGGCTGAATATAAAATACTCTATTACTGCATATGAACTTTCTTCAGAGATTTCCAGATAGGTGGCTAAGACTTCTGAGAGAAGCTGGTGCTCCCAGTGTATTGTGATTACTTACTCTGTTTTATTAATCCAATAGTACTCATGAGAAAAGAGCATCAGGTAGGTTCTCTACTACTGAGTGGAGGGACTGCACAACACAGGAGGTAAGAATCACCCTACCTGGGCAGGCAACACAGGAAGGGAGACTTGGAGTCCCCTGCTTACTGTTCATTTCATCCTCACAACAAGCCCACTATGACTCTGCTCTCATGAGAAAACAGAAGCACAGGAAGGTTATGTAAGTTGTTCAGGTCACACAGCTTGCGAATGCTAAATACGGCATCTCAAGCAGAAAGCCTTTCTCCAGCACCTGTTCTCCTACCACCAAATCACACTTGTGTCTGGCACAGAGGAGGTGCTTGCTGAGTGTTTGCTAGTTCAGATCACGTCACCAAAATACGGGGAATTCATTGAGATCAATATTCTGGACTTAGAAGACTGATTCTTTTCAAAAGCAAGCTGAAAAGATAGTCATAAGCACACTGAAGTATGTATGCTGAAATGATCAAAGCATGGTACAATGATTTATTACATTTTCTGATTAACCTGGAAGACAACTTCAAATTTCTGGTGTCGCTATTCCAGGAGGAAATTAAATTTCTGGGAAGTTTTGTGGCTGACTCTAGACCCTACACTGCTGTTTGTTCTGCCCAGGGCTGTCTAACTAGCAGCCCACAGGCCTCCTCTATCCTAGGATAACTAAGAATACAGCACAACACATTTGTAGCTGACAACAGCATCATGTCACAATGTCACAAGACTGGACATCCCTGTTAGTCTTTTATACAGACATTTATTATTGCCTGTTCTCAGGGGAAGGGATTGTTATCCATGATGCTCCTTACAGGTTGATAACTTGAAAGATCAGATCTAAAGGGCTCTGTCTCTTTTGTTCTTCCTTTCATCTAGTTGACAGGTGGGGAAAAATTCTCATTGATTATTATGTTTAATTATTCCAGTTAATAATGCTGAGAAGCAAATAAGACTAACCATTGAAAACAAAGAAAATAGACCAAATACAATAGTTAGCGAAGCATAAACTGTTACCGTTCATTCAGTTTTGAACCAGACCATTATCAATACCGAAGGACAACCTAAATAGCTCAAGAAATGTGCCAGTCTGTGCTCCAGGCTTACTTACCTTGGTGCGGATGATGAGAGGTAGTGGCAATAAAAAGAGAACACTGAGAACCACAATGAGAAAGCGGCGATAGACCAAAGCACGATTGAGGAGTTTCATTGTCCTGAGCAGGTACTTCAACAGTGTCCTCCTCACACTCAGGCAGATGTTAAATAACCAGCCTGGATTAATATTTTTCTACCCTATCACCTTTACTTACTGCCTCAGACACACCAATGTTAGTTAAAATTAAATCTCATTT
Organism: Peromyscus eremicus; assembly: GCF_949786415.1. Classification (NCBI taxonomy): domain Eukaryota; kingdom Metazoa; phylum Chordata; class Mammalia; order Rodentia; family Cricetidae; genus Peromyscus; species Peromyscus eremicus. Next base: position 35,936,791 of record NC_081418.1, read on the forward strand.
TTATTGTTTTACTATCATAATTAAAACAGAGAGATAAGCTCAAGAGTGCTTGAGTACTCAAAGACCATTTGCTTGTGTGCTTTGTAGAAAAAAAAATACTGCTTCCTTTCCTCTCTTTCTGAGGGCACAGTGACTGGACTGTAGCCTGGAGTGACCAGAAGAAGGTAAGAGCATGAATTTAACTGAGTTTGTCCACATTTTATCCCCCCTGCCCCTTTGGATGATGCCTGGCTTCTCCTAGCAGGAACTGTCACCATTGTAGTGATACCTTCAGTATTTCTCCACAGACTAAGTTGAAATAGCAACACCAACAGCAGGGATGTCAGTGTAGGGGAGTGGGTAAAAGGAAGGGTGTTTGGTGCTCGTGAGTTTTCCTGGGGCTTCTCAGGTCCTGCACTGAGTCAGCATTAGGAAAAACTGATAAGAATTCTTCCTTTTACTTTGAAAGCAAAGTACTCTGTGCCTCTTGGAGATGTTAATACCTCTTTTTGGTAGGAAACAAAAATAAACCTTATATAAACCCTCACCTTTAAGATCTTTATGGGTTTGAATTGATATTATTGCCCTGGCATTATTAGCTATATAGTTATCAAGGGAGCTATACAGAGATTATTCACTGGGGCCATTCAAGGTGTGTGTGTGTGTGTGTGTGTGTGTGTGTGTGTGTGTGTGTGTAATGATGAAAACTGTTACAACATGGAATAGAGGGAATGACTAGGGTTTTTCTAGTGTGTTTTGAATTGTAAATGTATTATCCACTAAGGCTCAACTAAGCACCTGTGGACTCAGCCCTAGATATTAAGAAAGCTCTTCCCAGACCTCCTATAATTTATAGTGAATTTTTCTTGATACAGATTTCACTCTTGTATAACGTATGGTTATCATTTAGACCAGACTTCTAATTCCATATTAGTGTTGACTCTGCTTTGCTTTCCTGTCAAGGAAAAAAATTTTTTTCAGTAATAGTCCCTGTATTGATGTAAATAAGAATTTTTTTCCCTCTAAAACGATACATTCCAGGCAAATTATACACAGTGAGTCAGGAAAACTAGACAAGTAAACAGAAAAAAAAATTCTGGATAAGAATGGTGCATTACATAAAAAAATTTCACAGATGAAAGAGAGGGTGATTGCCATTTGAATAATGACAGTAATATAATAGTGACTATCCACAAAGTAGCAATAATAAAGAACATTAAGAACAGATTAAAGGAGCTAAGTTGCTCAGAATTATACTTATTTTTCCCACTAAGGCCCTGACTAGTTCATCACATGCTTTTTTTGCTTTTTCGATTTTTTGAAGGCAACTTTTGTTCTGATTTTCTTAGACCACCTGGTGCGACCATTTGAACTTCACTTTCTCATCTTAGAGGATATTACTTTGTGAAATGATATCAAAAAAATGAAAAGACATTCGTGTGCCATTTAACGGAAATAAGGACCTATGCAATGTTCAGCGAGGCGGCACTTCAGTGACACAGAGGCCGAGGAGAGCACTTGGTGCTTGTCTGTACCACTGCTCTCCTTTGGCGACAGTTTCTCCCTGGAGGAAGGTTCTCAGGAGACTCATTCTGTGGCCTGAAGCTACAACTCCACCCATCCCCTGTGGGTGTCCACACAAGAAGTTTCAGCCCATAGTTACACGGTGTCCACCCTCCGCCTCACCTCTCCCACACAGCCATTCGCCTAATCTCAGCTGTGTTCTCTTGCTGCCGCAGACAGAAAAGAGCTGGCAAAGTAATTCCCATTAAACACACTGAAACTTCTGTGACATACTATGCTTGTGTTATTTTAACCTACAACAGTTGTGCTGTACATGAATTAAGTTGTAATATCAGGTGAACATTAGTTAATTTAAAAACACATTCTGTTCAAATATAAAAATTAATATTGTTGCCTTTTACACCATCTTCTGTGCACCAGGGATTTTGCAATTTCTACCCCATTTAATTTTCAAAACCCAATATAATGCAAGCAGGTGGTGCAGGCTTATAAATATAGCTACTCTTGAGACTCAGGGAGGAAGATTGGAAGTTCAAGGACATTCCGAGCTACAAAGTAAGCTTAAGATAATTTAGTGAGACCCTGTCTCAGTATTTGAAAGTAAAAAGGGGAGTTGGGTGGGATAATAACTCAGTGGTAGAGCCCTTGCCTAGAAAGTGTGAGACTCTAGGTTCCATCTCTAGTAACAGGAACAAACACAAATACAAGTCATGACATTTATATTGCTATTTGCTGTTATTATTACCACTTGTATTTTGTGGAAACTCAGAATTAAAGAGGTCAGATAAGATGTGCCAGGAATTATGTGACATAATAACTTGAATTCAACTCTTTCTGACTCCTAAGGCAATGGTTTCTTTTCTTTTTTGAACTATACCATACATCTACAATATTGAATATTTATTCAACTCATTAACAAGTATAGACTTTGCATGTGGATTGATAAGCTTAAGGATCATATCTTTGTCATTTACTCTTGGGCATTATGGATAACATAAGTGATATGAAAGGTTTGAGCACAGATGGAAGAATCCCCCCCATCTATTTTAAGGCAGTTCAATTGCCCATCATATTTGTGTAGACCATCAGTGGCAACAGAGTAGAAGTAAGTTTCCCTCATACCTGTTTTCTGGTTGTCTTTTCCTTATGACATATTCATTGTCAAATTTGTGCTTTTCTTCAAGCCTTTCCTGTTAAGAATACGATTTTCTTCTCTTCTTCAATCTCACCCATCTTGAAATTTTATCTTACTGATTCATGTCCAATCTGCTTCTCTATAATAATAACTCCAATCTGTGCCCAAGTCCCTGATCCATTACTCTACAAGTCCATCTGAGGAAGCCTCTTAGGCTAAATGCATCCATGTATCCTGGAGTGCTTGACCTAAATGAAAATGACTATAGCATTGGACCAAAAGAAGTCTTAAGACTGTTCAGGTTTAGTTAGCTTTATATGTAATTTTACTAATGCAAATGATTCTTAAATCCTCAGTAAGACTGTTAATCATTTGAGTGGGTGTGGGGGTGTATTCATTTACCTCTCATGTCTCTAACAAAGTTCTGGGTATAAGTACATACTCAATGGGTCTTCTCTGCTTATCTGTGATTGTAATCAAATGAAGCCAAATAGACACATTGCTTATGTAGTATGGTGTTGATCAGTAGAGTGTTCAGGTTTCAAAAGATACATGGCATTTCAAAGGCTTCTAAGTTAAAAAAAAAAAAAAAAAAAAAAAAAAACAGTGTACTAATGTGCACTTGCCAAGAAGGGGAAAACACACCGATGGTCAAAATGCTTTTACTCTTAGTGAATCAGCACCTGCTTCAGTCACACTGCTGTTTTTATTCTTTGAACTTTTAGAGCATAAAATCCATATCAGTCTTAGTCAATTTCAATTGAGACTTTTGGTCCGCGAATTGAAAACCAGGATTTCTCCTGGTGTTCATTTGTTCCTAAGCCTCCACCAGCCCCAAAACTGAGTGTCACTCCTGATGGATTTTTATTTATTTATTTTTAAAATGTATTTATTTTGTGTATTATGACTGGGCAAACACATACACATTATGGCACATGTATAGAGATCAAAGGACAAATGTGCAATCTCACCAGCTGAGATTCTTATTTATATATTCCAAACATCTTAATAAATTTCAAAGCTTCCAGTCATTGCATGGGGGAAAGGAAGTGTTGTATGTGAGTTGATCTCCCAAACATTTTACAAGCTATTAAGACAAGGCATTTCCCCCTCACTACCATCTAGTAATCCTGACATTTACCTTGCCATGTTTTTATTGTTTTCAATTACTTCAGGTTCATAATCAAAGCCTTAAGATGAACCAAATTCTCTTGATGAAACCAAAACATAGACAGTTATATTATATGACTAATAATTATTTGTTCCAACTATTGGGAAGGCTGAAACAGGAGAATTATAAGTTCCAGGATAGTCTAGGCAACATGGGCAATAGAGTGAAATGTTGCTTCAAAACTAAATAAAAAATATGTTGGCAAATTTCTAGGCCCACATCCCATCTCTTAAAATGAAGAATAAAATATTTTTCTGTTATCTACCATGTAGACTGTAGATTCAAACACAAGTCTCCCAAATGCTTAAGTTGGCATCATTCATTAACCATAACCTCAATAATCATGAAGTAAATAACTGACCAAGTAGATAAAGATTGAACTGTGTCCTGAGAGGCAGGGACCTGGGCTTCTGTGAACCAAGAAGAGAAGCAAATTCCAAAGAGGAGCGACTACTCAAGCGAACATAGTGACTAGCTGACTGTCTCAGCACCAGGGCCAACACAAGACTGGCCATGCCCTCTGCTAGCTTGAGAAAATGCTTCTTCTGGACCAACTCTTAACTCATTTTTATTTTGGGACCACTGAAAGATAAAACTGAGAAACTCAGAGATGATAAAATGGAGGTAAGGATTAGGGAGGAAGGGAAGAAGAGAAGGAACATTCTGGAACACCAATACTCATTCCAAAGGGGTAATAAGCAGTGCATGTTAGTTCGTAAGCCCAGAGATTTGAATATTAAATAAAATTAAATTAATGTGTTCTTTATAGAGTGTTATATTTCTCCCTAGAGTTGTTGGCATTATGATTTGTAAACAAATGTAATTAATTATTTCTTACATAATAAGCCCATAGTGCTACTATCTAATAATGCCAACAGATAAAGCAATTTTTTTTAAGAATCAATGTCATTGATAGAACTAAAGTCACACAATGCAGAAGATGTTATTCACTTGCTAATCTGAATGTTTTACAATAGGTCACAGTAAGATTACATATTCTATAAGGTAAAACAACCTCTGATATAATATATATTAAGTCTTTTTATAAAATAGCTGAGAAAATAGTTACTGTTTATGGTTTAGTGTGTTTACTTCTATTTATTATGGACAGACATTTTACATTAAACCTGCCAATTGTTTCTTCAATTAACTTTTTTCTTTTATCAAAAAATTCATTAAAATGAAGTTACATCACTTCCTCCTTTCCCTTTTCTTCCAACCCATCATGTGCCCCCTTCTTCATTCCCTCTCAAATTGACCCCCTCTTTTTTATTATTAATGCGACATATACACCCGCAAATACATAAATACAACCTGTTGAGTCTATTCAGTGTGGCCTGTGTGTATATAATTTAGGGCTGCCTACTGTGTATTGGATAATCAATTAGGAGGCTAATCTCTAGGAAAGTCTAATTCTCTCTCTCTCAGTAGTCATTAATTATCTGTAGTTTTTTGTCTAGGAAGTGTGGCTTGGTGAGATTCCCTCCTTTCACATCAACTTGTCTGTTGATGGTGTCATGGTTTGGTCTTGTTTAGGGAGCCATATGGTTGTAGTATCAGGGTGTCACTTCCTTGTCATTTCTGGTAGGCACAATCTCACATCCTGGTCCTCTGGCTCTTAGAATCTTTTGACACCCTCTTCCATGATGTTCACTGTGCCTTCAGCACAGGACTTTTGTTGTATCCATTGGAGCTGGGCTCCATGTGATCCATTGATCGATGCATTATGACCCATTGTAGCTTTCTGTAATGGTCTTCGCCTGCTTTGTAGATATTTTTTTTTGATGAGGGGGTGAGAGCTACACATATCCGTGAGTATAAGGAGAAGTTTTAGAATGTACTTAGCAATTATGCTTGTCTAGTAAAGTGGTGGTAATTGGTTCTCTTCTAAGATCCATAATCTTAACCCCGACCTCACCTTGCTCATATAATCTCTCCTCCCTCTCTTTGACTGGACTCCTGGAGCTCAGTCTGATGCTTGGCTGTGATCTCTGCCTCTGCTTCCATCAGTTACTGGATGAAGACTCTATGATGACAGTTGGGGTATTCACCAATCTGATTACAGGGGTAAGCCAGTTCAGGCTCCATCTCCTACTATTGCTAGTAGTCTTAGCTGGGGTCATCCTTGTAGATTACTGGGAATTTCCCTAGCACCAAGTTTCTCCCTAACCCCTTAATGGCTCCTCCCTCTATCAAGATATCTCTTTCATGATGGGGAAATATACAGACACCTGAACCAAGCTCCTGGAAACTCATGAACTCTATCTAGACTGACAGCTGTGGAGCCTACATGGAACCAAACTAGGGCCTCTGCATGTGAGAGACAGTTGTGTAGCTTGGTCTGTTTGAGAGGCCCCTGGCAGTGGAATCAGGATCTATTCCTGGTGCATGAGCTGGCTTTTTGGAGCCCATTCCCTATAGTAGGATGCCTTGCTCAGTCTTGATGCAGGGGGAGGGGCTTGGTCCTGCCTCAACTGAATGTACCAGGCTTTGTTGACTCTCCACGGGAAGTCTTACCCTTTTGGAGGAGTGGATGGGGGTGGATCTGGAGAAGGCGGGAGGGGGGAATGGGAGGAGGGAATAGGAAGGGGGAACTGTGGTTGGTATGGAAAAATGAAAATTTTTTTAAATAAGGAAAAAAAAAGATTCATGACTTTGCAGACCCAAGCAGTTAGCTTGACTTTTTAATGCTGAACTTTTTTTTTTTGCATAGTGTGATTTATTATTTGTGAGGAAGAACACAAATAGTAAAGGAAGAATAGAGTACAAGTTCTTTATGAACATTTTTCAGTGTGCATTCTTCATAGAGTAGACACTTGTAATTATCTGATATAGGAATGAGCAGATAATGAACAAACTATCATCCAAACTGTTTAGAAAAATAACTAAAAGAATAAAAAGGGAAAGAGAGTAAAGCTATCCTAAGAAGTACAAGGATAGCATTCCTGCCCTTGCATGCTGGTATTTTACTTTCTTTCCTAACTACCTAATGTAATATTCACATTCCAACAATCTCAGCGGTCAGTGCCTCAGTTCTAATGGAAGCTGCCATGGTATTCAGAAGGAAACCCAGGAATCCTGAATGCAGGATTTATTACATTTGCACATGGATATGGAAGCAAGTAGAGTTTGTGATGATTTAGAACACTGATACATTTAGTACTCTCAGCAAGGGAAACTGAAGACTCTCAGCAATTGGTTACTTAGACCCACCATACAACTTGAGGTTATCCAAGCTATCACACCTCCTGGGAAGTCAGATTTCTGTCTGTAGATATATTGAGTCACTTGGAACCAGCTCTTGAGGGAAGCTATACAGACTAGTTGAAGGAAATGAGTGAGACCAACATGCCCTCCACACCCCACTACCTCACCACTCTATTCCCCACTCTCCACCTCCTCTACCCCTCCTACTCAGGTCTGCTACAAAATCATTATTGCTCTCAGCCAAATGTGTTTGTTTATCTTTCTTAAGAAGGAGGGAAAAAATTCCCCTATTTGACTACCAAAAATATTGTCTCTTTGAAACATTTCCTGTCCCTGATGATGAAAACAAAATGTTAAGATTCCTAATGGTGATTTTAAGTGTAGTAAATGGCCTTGACACAGTTCAGCTTGCAGTCAAGCTGACCCATCTCTTTCAAAAATTATTTTTTACCTAAGTGTAGAATATTTGACAATATGCTATTAACTTGAAGATGGAAGCTGGCTAGACTGCCCTGCTGCAGTAATTTTCTGTTGGCATAGTTACAGTATTCTCTGTTCTTCACCACTTGGATTCTTTTATTATTTGATTTGGTGGCAAATTCCTCTTCTTTTATCAAAGACTTACAGAGATAAAATTTCAGAACTTTTTCTTCTTCACTTATATCATTGTATAGTTATACCCTATTAGCTGAAAAGCTCTGAGGATCCAGCTGAGTATATACTTTTGAACTGAATATACAAACAATAGTATTTAGGAAGAGTGTGAGCCCTGGGACATTTAAAAAGGAACTAGGCACCTATGGCTTGGGATTAGTGTGTTCCCGTAAAAGTTCAAATGCTGGAAATTTAGTTCCCAGTTCAACAATATTGAGAGGTGGTGACAAAATGTTTAGCAGGTAGAAATCAACAAGAGTCGATTAAGTTATGAGAACTACTCTCATAAATATACTAAAGTCCTTCTCAAAAGATGATGTTAGTATTCTCAGGACAGGATGGGAACCTGCTGTAATAAAATCTTCTAAAACTGGATTACTGACTGTGAGACTGGTTTGATATCAAGCACATCAGCATCTCTTACCTCTCTGTGGTTGTGTGACTTGTCTCCTACACATGTCTACCTCACTTCCATCACATGGACCTCATCAGAAGCCAAGCAAAAACAGTGTTCAGTTCTTGAACTTCTGCATCTCCAAAGACATGTCCTATAGCACCTCTTGAAAGAGTCACCAGCCTCAGATATCTTGTTAAAGCAACAGAACACAGACTACTTTAGAGGCTATTAAAATGGATCCAAATAAAGCCTTTCTAGTAAGTGCCTTGTCTTATCCACAGGATACTATCCCTTCCAACGTGAAAGGCCGTCTGGACATGGCAAGAAATCCTCTGGTTTGGTAGAGATAATACAAGTACTATTGGAGGGCAATTAATTATGGCTTGTTACCTTGCATAATAATTCCTCTACAATAATTCATTATAAATTCTCACACAAACATCTCATCCTAATATGGTTTACTGGACATTTTTAGAATCATAGTACTTTTGGTTTGGAAAATTTTTCTAAGTCCTAAGAAATATGCATGTCAAAACTTGTTCCTTCCCAGCATATTGCTGGATCCCTCTCATGAGGGGTGGCTCATTTCTCCTTTCAGATTTAAACATCTCCTCTCCTCTCTGGTCATCTTATTTTTCGTTGACAATGAGCCAAAATTTTTCTTCCTATAGGTTCTTCTATAGTCTTAATTATTCTTGGGACTTTCTCTGTAATGGAGGATCAAGAGAGACCAGGAGAAATTATGCGGTGTGGTAGAGATTAACCTAAAGGCAGGGGCATGAAAATGCATATTAAAAAACTGCTATCTCGCAATCCAATTAGGAATTTAATTGGAGGGAATAGTAAAAAGTGTGTCTTATGAGAATAAGTAAGGATGGTGGAGATCAAAGATTTAATCAAGGATGATGGTGGGAGGAAGATGGGATAGGGAGAGGGTTAAGCAAAACTAAGGATATGTGGAAAGCTTTATGAAATCCACTAGATAGAATGTGAATTTCAAAATAGAATTTTAAAAGCATTTGAACTAAGGTGCTCTGTATGTGTGGACAATGCTGCTTCCAGAAGACATGAGCTATTAAATGAAGACTGCAGTGCCAGGCAGTTCCAATAACTTCCCAACAAGTCAGGGAGATCACCGAGGTCTCCAAAACAACACCTTTAATTGCCATTGCTCTGGCCACTCACCGTTACTATATGGTGAGACCCTATTGTTTAAGAAACACGCATTTTGACTGCAGGACATAAAGAAATCAATTATACTATGAAATATACATTTGCCCTATTAAGAATTCTCCCAAAAAAAGGATTAGCCTAAAATATTAGACAATTAGAAATGTTTGTGTGTGCTAAAAAGGAATTAAAATCAATTCAAAATATACAAGATGCCACATGTGCCCCCAGACAGTCTTTTCATCTCTCATGTAACAATATGTGAAAACTCTGCGAAAAGCACTCAGGGGTCTCTTCACCACTGAAGAGACCACTGCTGAAAGAGAGGCCACTGCTGAAAGAGAGGCCACTGAAGAGAGAGAGACCACTGCTGAAAGAGAGGCCACTGCTGAGAGAGAGGCCACTGAAGAGAGAGAGACCACTGCTGAGAGAGAGGCCACTGCTGAGAGAGAGACCACTGAAGAGAGAGAGACCACTGCTGAGAGAGAGACCACTGAAGAGAGAGAGACCACTGCTGAGAGAGAGACCACTGCTGAAAGAGAGAGGCCACTGCTGAGAGAGAGACCACTGAAGAGAGAGAGACCACTGCTGAGAGAGAGACCACTGAAGAGAGAGAGACCACTGCTGAGAGAGAGACCACTGCTGAGAGAGAGACCACTGAAGAGAGAGAGACCACTGCTGAGAGAGAGACCACTGAAGAGAGAGAGACCACTGCTGAGAGAGAGACCACTGCTGAGAGAGAGGCCACTGCTGAGAGAGAGACCACTGCTGAGAGAGAGACCACTGAAGAGAGAGAGACCACTGAAGAGAGAGAGACCACTGCTGAGAGAGAGACCACTGAAGAGAGAGAGGCCACTGCTGAAAGAGAGACCACTGCTGAGAGAGAGACCACTGAAGAGAGAGAGGCCACTGCTGAAAGAGAGACCACTGCTGAGAGAGAGACCACTGCTGAGAGAGAGACCACTGCTGAGAGAGAGACCACTGAAGAGAGAGAGACCACTGCTGAGAGAGAGACCACTGCTGAAAGAGAGAGGCCACTGCTGAGAGAGAGACCTCTGCTGAGAGAGAGGCCACTGCTGAGAGAGAGACCACTGCTGAGAGAGAGACCACTGCTGAGAGAGAGACCACTGAAGAGAGAGACACCACTGAAGAGAGAGAGACCACTGCTGAGAGAGAGACCACTGCTGAGAGAGAGACCACTGAAGAGAGAGAGACCACTGCTGAGAGAGAGACCACTGAAGAGAGAGACTACTGAAGAGAGAGAGACCACTGAAGACACCACTGCTGAGAGAGAGACCACTGAAGAGAGAGACCACTGAAGAGAGAGAGACCACTGCTGAGAGAGAGAGACCACTGCTGAGAGAGAGACCACTGAAGAGAGAGACCACTGAAGAGAGAGAGACCACTGCTGAAAGAGAGAGGCCACTGCTGAGAGAGAGACCTCTGCTGAGAGAGAGACCACTGCTGAGAGAGACCACTGCTGAGAGAGAGACCACTGCTGAGAGAGAGACCTCTGCTGAGAGAGAGGCCACTGCTGAGAGAGAGGCCACTGCTGAGAGAGAGGCCACTGAAGAGAGAGAGACCACTGAAGAGAGAGAGACCACTGCTGAGAGAGACCACTGCTGAGAGAGACCACTGCTGAGAGAGAGACCACTGCTGAGAGAGACCACTGCTGAGAGACCACTGAAGAGAGAGAGGCCACTGCTGAGAGAGAGACCACTGCTGAGAGAGAGACCACTGCTGAGAGAGAGGCCACTGAAGAGAGAGAGACCACTGAAGAGAGAGAGACCACTGAAGAGAGAGAGACCACTGCTGAGAGAGAGGCCACTGCTGAGAGAGAGACCACTGAAGAGAGAGACCACTGCTGAGAGAGAGACCACTGCTGAGAGAGAGACCACTGAAGAGAGAGAGACCACTGAAGAGAGAGAGACCACTGCTGAGAGAGAGACCACTGCTGAGAGAGAGACCACTGCTGAGAGAGAGACCACTGAAGAGAGAGAGACCACTGCTGAGAGAGAGACCACTGAAGAGAGAGACCACTGAAGAGAGAGAGACCACTGAAGACACCACTGCTGAGAGAGAGACCACTGAAGAGAGAGACCACTGAAGAGAGAGAGACCACTGCTGAGAGAGAGACCACTGCTGAGAGAGAGGCCACTGAAGAGAGAGAGACCACTGAAGAGAGAGAGACCACTGAAGAGAGAGAGACCACTGCTGAGAGAGAGGCCACTGCTGAGAGAGAGACCACTGCTGAGAGAGAGACCACTGAAGAGAGAGAGACCACTGAAGAGAGAGACCACTGAAGAGACCACTGCTGAGAGAGAGACCACTGCTGAGAGAGAGGCCACTGAAGAGAGAGAGACCACTGAAGAGAGAGAGACCACTGAAGAGAGAGAGACACTGCTGAGAGAGAGGCCACTGCTGAGAGAGAGGCCACTGCTGAGAGAGAGACCACTGCTGAGAGAGAGACCACTGCTGAAAGAGAGAGGCCACTGCTGAGAGAGAGACCTCTGCTGAGAGAGAGACCACTGCTGAGAGAGACCACTGCTGAGAGAGAGACCACTGCTGAGAGAGAGACCTCTGCTGAGAGAGAGGCCACTGCTGAGAGAGAGGCCACTGCTGAGAGAGAGGCCACTGAAGAGAGAGAGACCACTGAAGAGAGAGAGACCACTGCTGAGAGAGACCACTGCTGAGAGAGACCACTGCTGAGAGAGAGACCACTGCTGAGAGAGACCACTGCTGAGAGAGAGACCACTGAAGAGAGAGAGGCCACTGCTGAGAGAGAGACCACTGCTGAGAGAGAGACCACTGCTGAGAGAGAGGCCACTGAAGAGAGAGAGACCACTGAAGAGAGAGAGACCACTGAAGAGAGAGAGACCACTGCTGAGAGAGAGGCCACTGCTGAGAGAGAGACCACTGAAGAGAGAGACCACTGCTGAGAGAGAGACCACTGCTGAGAGAGAGACCACTGAAGAGAGAGAGACCACTGAAGAGAGAGAGGCCACTGCTGAGAGAGAGACCACTGAAGAGAGAGAGACCACTGAAGAGAGAGACCACTGAAGAGAGAGACCACTGCTGAGAGAGAGACCACTGCTGAGAGAGAGGCCACTGCTGAGAGAGAGGCCACTGCTGAGAGAGAGACCACTGCTGAGAGAGAGACCACTGAAGAGAGAGAGACCACTGAAGAGAGAGAGACCACTGCTGAGAGAGAGGCCACTGCTGAGAGAGAGGCCACTGCTGAGAGAGAGACCACTGCTGAGAGAGAGACCACTGCTGAGAGAGACCACTGCTGAGAGAGAGACCACTGCTGAGAGAGAGACCACTGAAGAGAGAGAGACCACTGAAGAGAGAGAGACCACTGCTGAGAGAGAGACCACTGAAGAGAGAGAGACCACTGCTGAAAGAGAGACCACTGCTGAGAGAGAGACCACTGCTGAGAGAGAGACCACTGAAGAGAGAGAGACCACTGAAGAGAGAGAGACCACTGCTGAGAGAGAGACCACTGCTGAGAGAGAGACCACTGAAGAGAGAGAGACCACTGCTGAGAGAGAGGCCACTGCTGAGAGAGAGACCACTGCTGAGAGAGACCACTGCTGAGAGAGAGACCACTGAAGAGAGAGAAACCACTGCTGAGAGAGAGGCCACTGCTGAGAGAGAGGCCACTGCTGAGAGAGAGACCACTGAAGAGAGAGAGACCACTGAAGAGAGAGAGACCACTGCTGAGAGAGAGGCCACTGCTGAGAGAGAGACCACTGAAGAGAGAGAGACCACTGCTGAGAGAGAGACCACTGCTGAGAGAGAGACCACTGCTGAGAGAGACCACTGCTGAGAGAGAGACCACTGAAGAGAGAGAGACCACTGAAGAGAGAGAGACCACTGAAGAGAGAGAGACCACTGCTGAGAGAGAGAGGCCACTGCTGAGAGAGAGACCACTGCTGAGAGAGAGGCCACTGAAGAGAGAGACCACTGAAGAGAGAGAGACCACTGCTGAGAGAGAGACCACTGAAGAGAGAGAGACCACTGAAGAGAGAGAGGCCACTGCTGAGAGAGAGACCACTGCTGAGAGAGAGACCACTGCTGAGAGAGAGACCACTGAAGAGAGAGAGACCACTGCTGAAAGACGGCTTATGCACTGAACTCACCTCTGGGACTCTTACAATAACAGGCCTTCATCAGATTATGGAAGATCCAAGAAAAGAAAATTCAAGTTGCTGATGGCTAATATTTTTTCATGCATCAAATGCTCAAGGTTGATCCTGATCATGTAAATCTGTGGCCCTATCAGCTCCCCTTCCTTTGCTTAAGCTGCCCAACCCAAAACAAGGGGAGGGAGACCCATGGCAAGTCAGCAATCTGCTAAGATCACCAGTCCCTTCTTCTTTTTCTGTGCTCCTCTCTTTCAATAAAGTTTGCTACCTACTGCTGTCTCCTGTGTCTAAGAGTCTTTCTGCCTTTTAATTCTTTAGTTATCAGAGAAAACCCAGTCCAATCAGACCCTAGATGGTAACAGAACCATTAGTCTAATAGAATGCTGTCTATCTATCTATCTATCTATCTATCTATCTATCTATCTATCTATCTATCTATCTATCTACCTACCTACCTACCTACCTACCTAGTACTGGAAATTTAATCTGAGGTCTTCACACATTCTAGGTAAACACTCTACCTCTGGCTACATCCCTAGCCAGGCAGCATGCGTTTTAAATGGCCTACAAAATTAAAATCATGAGTATGGTAACAGGTGACTTCTCAAGCCAAGTGTAACAATCTATTTTATATTAAAAAAATTAAGCCATTGTATCTCTGAGCTATTTTCCTGGACACTCATATCTTGTCTTTTTTTTTTTATGAAATTGCCATTTCTAAGTAATTTGGAGAGATTTTCTGTGAAGAAGGTCAAGGTCTAAATCCAGAAGGCAGTGTCTGAATCCCACCGTCAACCCATATATAACAAGTTCAAGGGGGTCTAACCTCTCTGTATTCCAGTTTTCATTCTTTCCAAAGAGATAAGCACAGACTTGCCTCATAGTTTTTTTAACAGTGGGTAAACACAAGTTATTTAGAATAATGACTTCAAAATGTGGTGGTATTGTGTTCCCCAAAATATTGTGCACCCTAATAAACTTATCTGGGGTCAGAGAACAGAACAGCCACTAGATACAGAGGCTAGAAAATAGTGGCACTCACGCTTTTAATCCTAGCATTCCAGAGGCAGAAATCCCTCTGGATCTCTATGAGTTCAAGGCCACATTGGAAACAGCCAGGCATGGTGACACATGCCTTTAATCCCAGGGAGTGATGGCAGAAAGCAGAAAGGTATATAAGGTGTGAAGACCAGAAACTAGAAGCTTTTAGCTGGTTAAGCTTTCAGGCTTTGGAGCAGCAGTTCAACTGAGATTCATTCTGGATGAGGACTCAGAGGCTTCCAGTCTGAGGAAACAGGACCAGCTGAGGAACTGGGGAGGTGAGGTAGCTGTGGCTTGATCTGCTTCTCTGATCTTCCAGCATTCACCCCAATACCTGGCTTCAAGTTTGTTTTTATTAATAAGACCTTTTAGAGATTCCTGCTACATTAAAACCAGCTATATGGAAACAGACATTAGTGTCCATCTGGGTGCTATTGAGACTGTCCATCTTAGTATCATTTCCTTTTCTCTAAAGCCAGTATGCCATAATATTTGACACAAAGTTTAAAATTTTGGCAAGGGACCTTCTCATATGGATGCTTGCCCTGGGTCTCAGTTTCTTGACGGTTAGCCTTGGAATGATATTTGCTTTTGTTACCAGTTTTGACATATACAAATATCATAATAGACAATTTTTTGCTTCTATCAGTGGTGGAAAGATTACAGAACCCCAGTGAGGGAAAAATTAATTATAAAAGTACTTGATCGGCAATCTCACTCAATTTTGTCCTATGACACTTTTAAGGACTGAGAAAAAAATATGATTCAAAATAACTGCTTAAATTTTTCCAAAATAGGTGTGTCCACTAACTCCAGGACTCTTGTGGTTTACTGAAAAACTCATATCCATAACCTAATAATACTGTGAACAGCAGCTACAACTACAATGAAATGAAATGTTTGTCAAAACACTTTCTAGCTCTCTTTTGCTGTGTCTTTGTGAGTCAGTGTGGCTGCTAGGCAGTCTTCTGCCACCTCCCTAATTTGCATATGTCTGCATCAAGCCATGTGGAAATGGCTAGATCAAGTAACTGGGCTGAGATTAGAGGGACTTTGTTACATTCCCACATGTGGAAGCAGAATAAATACATGCAACACCAAGAGTCTCACCATCCAAGGCAGTTCAAAACACATTAGTCAGGTTGGCAAACTTAAGTTCTCCCTAAGGAAAAATGTACTTGATCTTTTTTACAGATCTTTCTGCAAATTCTAGTTAAGTATTTGAAATGTTGTTTTATGTTTAAACTTATTCATTTCAACTTAAAGAGTCTCTTCATATCTCAGACATACGTCATTAGTCTACTTTTTCCCCCACATGCACACTTTCACACAAAATTTTTAATTTTGTTTTTTCCGGAGCAAAAGAAAGCAGGAGTTATGGGCTTTCTGGAACCTGACTTCTGTTCTTTAGAAGAGAAGTAAGTGCCTTCCACAGCTGAGCTATCTCTCTAAGCTCTCCTGCCTAGTTTTAAAATCCTCTCATGAAGTATACTTGGTCTGACAGACCTCAGGTATTTCTTTCTATGGTAACCATACTGCTTGGTTACATTAGCTTAGCTTATATATGTTATTGTGACAGTTAATACATCAGTATTTTTCATGTTTAGAGAAAATTTCCAACTGTTTACTAAGAAGCTGGTTTCTCTAACAGTTACTATTAGTTTGAAAATCCCTTCATTTCTTCTAATGTTTTGAGGCACTTAGAGATAGCATCTTGTTGTGATTCAGATAGGTGTTGCCCAACAAACAATATATCTAAGGCTTGTTCCCCGGATAGTTGATATTTGAAATACTGTGGACCTTTAGGGGGTGGGACCCATCAGAAGGGCATTAATATTGGGCTGTGGCATTAAGGGGATCATTGGACTCTGATCTCTTCCTCTTTTTCTTCTTAGAGAGAAGGTAATTATTTTGTCCTCCACAAACTTCCTGCCCTTGCTCTCTGGGTTGACCCCTCTAGGCTCATGAACCACCCAGTCATGAGCAGGGACTTCCACAACTGAGCCAGGTAATCTTGAGGTCTTGAAATTGTTGCAACAACACAAAGCTAACATGTCTTTATTTTCTTTGTTCATTGTGTGACTTCTTTTATGTTGGCCTGTTCCAGATAGACAACTATTTTGTAGACATCTTTATGTCTCCTTTAAAAATCAAATATTTATATGATGAAATATATCTCACTCAGCTCTCTACTGTGTATGTTTAGAGTTGATTTAAAAAAAAACTCTCTTCAGTAAATACAGCATTGTTCTCCCTGTGAAATAAATTTATAATTATCAAAAGCTCTAGGGATAATTTCTAAACTTTGATGTTGTTTCCTCTAAAAATGAAAGAC
The DNA here is from genome assembly GCF_949786415.1 of Peromyscus eremicus. Lineage (NCBI taxonomy): Eukaryota > Metazoa > Chordata > Mammalia > Rodentia > Cricetidae > Peromyscus > Peromyscus eremicus. The sequence goes on from NC_081418.1 coordinate 35,953,552, forward strand.
AAAGTATTCAAATGTTAAGAAGGCTTCACAAACCATGGTGACATCTTGTCCAGGCTGCTGCCTAGGACCATGATTGGGTCCATGGTCCTATCACAGCTGTGATCTGTATTGATATCTGTGGCCCATGTTGCTACCAAAGACCACACAAGGTCATGTCTAGGTCTGTAGCCCTTCAGCAGTCAGAGTATGAGTTGATGTCCTTAGACCTAGTACCACCAATGGCTGTGCAGATGACTGAGGTATGGTGAGCCACCATATTGGTGCCCGAAGGCTATGCTGCCACCAGGGCCATACTGATCCAGGTGGCCTGTGCTGCCACAGAGCCATGTTGATGTCCAGCCTGAGATGCTGCCAAAAGCCATGTCTGGGTCCATGGCCCTACTGCAGCTGGAGTCTGTAATGGTGTCCATGGCCTGAGTTAGCACAGGGGGTCATTGGAACCATGCTGAGATGAGCCAGCTTTGCCCTTCATCGGCCCTGAGATAACTGCCCTCCCAGTCCCCACTGGATTCTGCAGCAGGGGAGTTGGCCCTGCCCCTCAGGGGAGAACTGGCCCAGCACTTGGGAAAGATGGCTCTACTCCTCACTACAGGCTTGCACCTCACCTGGGCAGCACACTAGAGTTGACTCTGTGGTCGGGGACACAGGTGCACCAATCCTGAGGGTGGGAGAGCAGGAAAGCTGACCCTGTCCCCCCTCATTTGCCATGTGGTGGTGGCATGGGAGAGAGAAAGATGCCCTTACCCCCTCACCCATTCCCACCTGTGGCAGGTGAGAGAGCTGGCCCCTGGGGCTAACAAGAGAAAGATGGCCTTGACCCTCACTGGCTACAGCACACAAGAGAGTGGCCTCTACCCTGTCTGGACAGCACACTAGAGCTGACCCTGGGGTCAGAGACCCAAGGCAGCCAGCCCTGGGGGTGTGAGAGCAACAGAGCTGACTCCCTACCCTAGTCTGCCATGCAGTGGCATGGGTAAGGGAAAGATGCCCTGCTGCCCTCTACCCCTTGCTACCTGCCACATCAAGAGAGCTGGCCCCAGGATCACAAAAAATGAGAGAACTAGCCTGTCCCTTACCAGCTGCAGCACACAGGAGAGCAGGCCCTGCACCCTGCCTGGGCAGCACACTAGAGCTGACGCTGTTGCCAAGTGTGCAGATGAGCCAGCCCAGAGCTCATGAAAGTAGGAGAGCTGATCACGCCCTCCCCTTTGAATGCCCCCTATAGCAATATGGAGAGAAGGCCCTCCACCTCACCTGAGCAAAACAGTTGAGCTGGCTCTGATATTGTGAGTGTGGGTGACCTGGATCTGATGACCCAAGAGCAGGAGAACCGGCCCTACTCTTTGCTGCAGGCTGCATTGCATGAGCTAGGCAGGACAGTGCTGGAGAACTTGCCCAGATAGTAATGATGAGGGAAAGCAGGAGAGATGACCAACCCAGCTACACCCAGGCCCAGAACCATGGCTATGAGTGCACTTATTCCAATATCCACCTCATCTATGAACTGTGGAGCAGTTGAAGCAGTTGGAGCAGGTGAAGGAGACAATCCTACAGATCCAAAACAGCAGGATCTCCATGACAGAAGAAAACAACAGATATCAAAGAGGAGCCCCAACTAAAGCCCATTGTCAGTGGCAGAGCAGAAACCAGAGGCCTCGAGCCAAACCAATGATTCATGGCAATGAACACATGCCAGTGAAGATGAACAGATTGCAGAGTAAACTGTGTGACCCGATATTACAGCTTCCACAAAAAGATTCTGCTCTCTGCCCCCCGTGTTTTGTTTCTTTGTTTTGTTTGTTTTTTCTTTTAAATTTGCTTTTGTTTAGCAAAGGAGTTTGCAGAGGACAGAAGCAAAGGGATGGGGAAATAAGTGGGATTGGAATTCACAAAGAATCAATAAAGTTGAAGAAGAAGAAGAAGAAGGGGAAGAGGAGGAAGAGGAGGAGAAGGAGAAGAGGAAGAAGAAAGGGAAGAGGAGGAAGAGGAGGAGGAGGAGAAAAGGGAGAAGAAGAAGAAGAAGAAGAAGAAGAAGAAGAAGAAGAAGAAGAAGAAGAAGAAGAAGAAGAAGATGATGATGACTTCCCAAAGCCAATCCCAACAAATACCAAGAAATTCACAGTGTACAAATGGTGTTAGCATACCTTTCTGAGAGGACCCCAGGAAACCCCGTCTACATGAGGTAAGGGAAACTCTAAGGTGAGTTTCACATGGAGTTTTTCATCTCAGCACTGGTGCTTCGCTGTAATTACATAGCCACTGAGTTAACTGATCCCCAGAGTTGACTTCATGTCACACATTTTCACACATTAACTGCTTGGTCTGAGCATGTGCACTTTGGATTTAAGCTATAAGTAAGTATAGCTAGTAGAGACTAGAAGCAAAGAAAATTAGGGCAGATTTCACTGAGAAAAATAATAGACATTTAAATCCTACAAGGACAACTGGACATTTAAATGTTAAAAAAAAAAATGAACCCCTTCCTTACACTGCATACAAACATTAAGCTAAGTAAGTCAAAGACACAATCAGAAAAGTAAAAGGACGACCCACAGAAAGGGAAAATATCAGCAAATTAGATACATGATTTACCTACCATACATCAAAATTATCTCAACAATAAGACAAATAAAAGTAAATGGGTAATATATTTTATTTAACATATTTAAATAATATATATTTAAATTAACAAATATATTAAATAAGAAATATATTTAAATAAATGTTTCATATTTATTTAAAACAGCAATAACCCCATTACATGCTAAAATAAAGCAGGTATTTCAAGAAACTTGATTTTCCAAAAATGGCAAGGGGGTTGTGTATTTTTCATCCTAACTTAACTGTGAGTTACAACTAGCACATATATTTCTGATATATATATGTATAAAATATATGTATTATATAGCATTATATATAATATAATATACATCAGTTATATATTTTATATAACATATCTGAACTATATAACTGACATTATATATATTATTTATTTCTTGAAATTTTGATACTCTTATCAGACTCAAGCTAAATAACACAGCTATTAAGACAGCTATTATTTTCCTTTTCTACCTTATTCTTTTATGGTAATGACACGATTTCTATCCTCTAATCAAATTTTGATTTAATACAATATTGTAAGTTGCTGTCAAAATTCTGTTTATTAAGGCTGCAAAACTCATCCTACATAAATAAAAGTTAAACTGCTCGACCAACGTTCTTCCATTTCTCTTCTCCAGTGTGTGGCAGTCACCTTTCCACTCCTGCTTCTGTGAGTTTTACTATTTCAGGTTTCACATTTAAGTGAAAAATGAAATAGTTATCTTACTGTGTCTCAACTACTCATTTTAACATAATACCCTCTGGGTTCCTGGCTGCTCTCACAATGACAGATAGCCTTTTACCCAGGATGAACGACAATGTGTTATGCACACACCACCGTATCCATTTATCCATTGGCAAAGTTTATGTTGTCGCTTTGTCTCGGCTCTGTCACAATGCTGAAATGACCACAAGTATTTTCAAGACACTGATTTCATTTCTTTTGCATATAATTCCATGTCATGACTTAGAAATCATTTAAGTGCCTCCCTCAAGAGTTCACATGTTAGAAGCTTAGTCCCTAGTAGTGATCCAGGACGCAGTGGAACCTATAAGAGGTGAAGTCCAGTCAGAGAGCTTTTGGGTGCTGGAAGCATTCCCTTAGTAGAGATTAGAATTCTGAAATTCTCACAGAAAAGGAGTCAGAAGAGCAAGCCTGAGCCACTTTCTGACTTTCTGTTTTGCTCTATAAGCTCTTGTTTCCACACATATTTGTCAGAGACAAAATCTTTGAGGCCCACCCAATCTGAGAACCAACCAAAATTATGAACTAAATAAACCTCTAATGCTTATAAAGTTAGGTTGCCTCACACATTTCATTATAGTAACAGAAAATGGATTAGTATAGCACAAGAAATACAGTTGCTATATCATATGATAATTCTATAATTTTTTTAGGAAACACATTATTTTCAATATGATTGTACCAACTTATAGCTTTTATTGTATTTTTTTAAGTAGTGTTTCATTTTTGTCTATCATCTACTTATCTGTCTATCTATTGATCTCCTTTAAAAAACTAAATTTTAATGCTACTTTATTTGGAAATATTCTTTTTTAAGTAAGATAGTAATTAGGACAAAGGAAAAGGAGACAGAAAGAACTGGAAGACATAAAGAAGAAAGTCTAAAATATTTCTTTCACTAAAATATGATGTCAGCATCATTTAAATATTACAACAGTTTTAAGCTAAAACTTTTTGGAAGTTTTATTAGCTATTTCAACAGTGCCTGAGACATGACAATTACAAAGTATGCTACCCTAAAAAACTTCATGGAACAGTTTAAGAAAAATAGAATGTGTGAAAAAAGATCAAGAAACTGTTTTAGAATTTGATTGCCACCTCTGTGATGGTTGACACAGATAGTCAGCCTGACAAGACCCAGAACTACCTCGGCCTCTGCACATGTCTGTGAGGAATATTTAGATTGAGTTCCTTTAGGCCGGAAGACCCACCCCAATGTAGGCAGCACTGTTCCGGGGACTGACATCCTGGACTGCATAAAAAGCAGAAAGCTAGCTGAGCATGAGCCGGCAGCCCTCTGCTTCCCGGTTGTGGCCAGCAGCTGCACACTCCTGCCACCATGACATCCCCACCACGACTGACTTCCTTTAGAATTGTGTGTCAGAACTAATCTCTTCTTCCTTAAGTCATTTTTGTTACGTATCTTGTCACAGCAATACGAAAAGAAACTAACGAGCTTTGGAGTAGGACATAGTTTGAACACAAATGATGGAAAAGTCAAATGTCCCAGAGTATAGAAATAGAGGATAGAATTGCTCAAAGTGAAGGGGACAACTTTTTAGCAGAGCTAGTGTTTCCAAGGGAATATTTGGAAGAAGGGATTTGCAACCAAGGACAGAGAGCCCTTGGGAGTTTTGTGACTACTTAAAGAAGCTTCTGCTCAAGTAGGTAGGAAGTGAATTGAGAAACTTAAAGGAAGGTGGATTAAAAGGAGTATGTAACCCACTCATTTACCATGTCTTTTTCAAATAACTAGAACTTTACCTGGAGTGGGGTTACAAGGAGGAAGAGAATGTATTTCTTTTTTTTTTTTTTTTTTTTTTTTTTTTTTTGGTTTTTTTGAGACAGGGTTTCTCTGTGTAGCTTTGTGCCTTTCCTGGAACTCGCTTTGGAGATCAGGCTGGCCTCAAACTCACAGAGATCCACCTAGCTCTGCCTCCCGAGTGCTGGGATTAAAGGCGTGCGCCACCACCACCCGGCTGAGAATGTATTTCTTACCTTTGAGAGACTTGCAACCTGGTGGGTGAGGTATTAACATACACTTTCAGCAATATGACAGGCATTAAAAGAGTTGCAAGGCACATTGTGAGAACTCAGAAGAAAATTTGCAGAACGCTGACAAGGCAACAATAGAGAATAAAGGTCAGGCATGAGCTGACACATAAAAGCATGGTCACCTATTAGGCAATGGGAAAAGACTTAAAGGTAACCCAGTGAAGGGTTAATAGCATTAAAATATAAGCAGATAGTCTTGTGTGTTGTCTGGGGTGTCTGAATTATAGTATTTTATGGATGATGGGAAGGCAAGAGACTGGCAAAGCCCATGGAATGTAAATGATGATGGGTCATAAATTACAGCTTAACAAATCTGGACTTTATTCCACAAGCAGCAGGGATCCATGAACTACCTTAATCAGAAAATGAGAATAGATTCTGTTTTGCTTTCAGGAAGAATACTTAAATAGGTTCAAGAAATTGAACTGAACTTCCTTAAAGGCCCTTGGTGATATGCAGAAAACCTCACCCTCAGGAAAACGGAAAGACTTGACTTGAGGCTAACCAGAGGATTGACACTCAAAATCACTTTCAGAATGGACCACAAAGTGCTGCCAGTGCCACTGGATGCTAGAGTAACTATGCTGACATAATGCTCCCACCGCCGTCACTAACAAAATGGAATCCATGGAAACCGTCCTCCTCCACCGGCTCTCCCTGGAACCTGGCTGTTCATGAGCAATTGCAGTTACCATATCCCCAGTCTCATGTCTGAGACCTTAGAACTGAGCTGCATGAGAAGGCAGATCTCTGGGCTCTGCTATAGGAAGCCCTGGTCTGTAAAGCAGAAGCATCTCCAGTCGTTACCACAGACTGCAGGTGTTGGCTGGGCTTTCCAAGTGGAAGGCCACCTCACCTGGCAAGGCAGCTTATGATGAGTAGGAAGGAGTCAACACTGAGAGCACTGTACAGAAGAAATGGGCTCTAGGGTCAGCAGTGTGACTGGAGAAGGGAAATCAAGGCTGAGCATTTAGGAGTGACATCTCCAGAACAGAAGCATCAAGTAAAAACCCTGACAGCAAAAGGAATCTTCAAGACATAAAACGACATTCTTAACTAGAACTAGGAAAAAGGAAGGCTATTGATGATAAATGTAGCAAGAGGAAATGAAGGTATTTTTGACATTTAAAGGATTAACTTTTAGTAATATAGAAATCTGTTTATTGTATCTTTTGTCTTCCAGTAACATTAACCAAATGAAATAATATGTTCAAAAGTTCCTAGTTTTGTTCAATGAAGTAAACTAAAACCATTGACTTCTGGTTTTTGGAGTAGGTATGCATTATAATTTTTCAAATGATATTTATATATTTATTTAATTTAATACTTACTTAGTAACAATATTAAGGAGTCAACTTCTTCAGTAAATCATCAGATGCTGCTCTTCCTGGCAGTTTATTATCCAGTTAATGGCCGTGTCAGTAATTAATGACTTACTTATCTAAATATATAATTGGTGTCACTGTGTAGTTTCTATAGGGAACATTTCCCTGTGTAGTTTGTGGTAATAGCTACTATAATTGAGCCAGTCTGGACTTCAAACTTAAATAACGAAGATAGGTTACTGTTTATCCCATCATCAGCACAGCAGCACTATGTGAATTTCTTGAGAATGTCAATGGTAGGAAGCAGTGAGCCTGGTCTATTCTCAGTGGAGACCTGGCAGTCAGTGAGCAGTTTTGATTGACAGGCACAGACTCCCCCTGGCTGAGTACACAGAAAGAGGCTCCGGAGCAGCAATGCAAAGGACTTGTCTGTGCTGATTGTGTCCTCCTAGCTCTGTCAGGTTCTTTAGGACCTTTGTTGGACAAGACAAAAACCCTTTAATGTCATCTGTGCCATTTGGGCAGGGATAAGCCTTCCTTTTCTTTGCATTTGTGTGTGGAGAGTGTAGATTGTTTTATCTGTTCAGGGGCAGGGGCTATGAAAAGGATGTTCCTCCAGTTCCAAACAGATCTATCTTAATAGATTCCTTCCACCTAAGCAGCTCTGCCTAACTAGTGTTATATAGCCTGAAAAATCCACTGTTTATCTGTTGATTCTGTCTTACAAAAACAACCAACCAACCACAAAGGGCTTCTGACATCCTTGTACAATTGTAAAACAGAGACAAGTAAGTCTGGATTTATCAGAACACTCTTTACTTGCCTGAATATGGTATACATAATCTAGTGGTTATTAGTAAATATAATATTAGCTGTGATATAATGGGAAGATGCTGAGCATTGGAGTCATCAAGCATAGGTTCTTTGGTATCTGGAGGATGAGTGTATGTGTGTTTGCGGGGGGTGCATGTGCACATATGTGTTTGGGAAGTGTATGTGTGCATATATATGTAGAGGGCAGAGGTTGATGTCAGGTGTCTTCCTCAATTGTTCTCCAGCTTTCAAGACAGGGTCTCTCACTGAAGCTGGATCTCATTAGTTTAGCAAAACTAGTCGATCAATGAGCTCTGCCAGGGATCTTCCTATCTCTAACCCCTGCAATCACCTATTGATAGGAAAATAGGTGCATGCTATCAAGCTTGGCTTTTTGTATGCCCCCCCCTTCCCACACACCCCCTCTCCGGGATCGAAACCCGGTCCTCACGTTGGCACAGCAACCACCTTAGCTAATCTTGGGTTCTAGTGCCCACAAGTCAGATTGATTTTAACTTAAATTCTCTGAATTGAGAAAGTCCATTGCCATATCTGACTGTTGTCTAAAATGCAGAATCCTTTTAAGGGTTTTGAGATCATTCTTGAACTACTGTACTCTCAGATACTGTTTATATCTGAGAGTTGTACAAACAGATGGGATCATGAAGCAGCCCAAGACAGTGAGCTGTGATGTGGTCAGGAGCCAGCACAGCCTATATTGTCCTCAGTGACCTGACCGCTCTGAGGGAACTCTGTTCTTCCTCTCTTTCATCAGTCTTCCATTAACTTACTCTTCCTTCGCTACCCAGTGATCATATATGTCACATCAAGGCTCTGTGAGGTTTCATTCTGTCAGCAACTTTCTACCATCTATTTCCAGCTCTGTAGATAACCTCTTGCTCTTTCTGTTGATTCTTAGGGTAAAACTTCCAACACAACTGAGTGAGCTGGCTCAGACCCGAGCAAATTATTCTCGTGCTCTCATAGTAGGCATTTTATTCAGTGAGCCCATCTCCCTGGCCCCCTTTATAATTTCTTTAGCATCACTTACTGGTCTACCTCTGCCAGGAGATTCAGCTCTTGGAAAGCAAAGACTTTCCTTATTTACTGTTCTATCCCCCTGCATAAACCAAACTGGGAATTTTTATAAATATTCAAAGTATTTAAATAAGTCACTAGATGAATGTTCATTATAGGCATAGAAGCAATAACATGTCAACTCCACACAACTTCTACTGTAACCCTAGTTATGGGCAATGAGGAACTGATCTGATATTAGTCTATCTTCTATTACAGTACATTGTTCTCCACGGAGTGAGAAAGAAACTAATGGTAGCAAACCATTGGTTAAATTCAAGTTATTTTGTTCCCCTTCAGATAATTTAACACTATGTTAGTCATACAGAGAGCTTTCCAAGGGTAACTGGACTGAGAGCTATCATGAATTAAAGTCGATACATGTCTGAGTGTCACAAAAAAAGAGGGGCAAACACATGTCAGGAGAAGGATATTAGTGTTTTCTTTTTAGCCCTGAATGTAGGAGAATAGAACAAGATAGCATTTGAAGAAAAATAAAATTATAGTGTGATATCCTCAAAATTCACTTGCCAAGAACTACACTGCTTTAATTAGTGGTAGAAACAGAGACAGAGTACAAATAAATGTGTGGCACACTCTGCTTGCTGCAAAACTTGGAGCTTTCTGTATTTTAGAGTAGAATTCTGTGAACATCTTGAACTAATATCTGAAACTACAGATTTACCTCTAAGTAACAGAATATAGCCATCATCGGAGTTGTTATGAGTCCATTTTCCAAAGAAGACTCGTTGTTAGAGAGAAAATGGGCCCCTATTAGACTTGTGGCAATATCACAAGTGCAGAAAACTTGTTTAAATCTTCATGTGTGTGCAAGACCTTTAGTTGAACTAAAGAGACCTAGCCCCTTTGTCTTATCACAGGCTCAGTTCAGTCACCCTGTGGCATCCTGCTTTGTTGTCTTTATGCTACAGTTTTACTTTGTGTTTTGATTCAACTTAAGTCTACCTTATGTCATATAAATTCATACATTTAGCCATCTTAACATTCTCCTTTCTTCCTCTTTTGTATATATTTCTGGACAAGCTTGCTTCTTTGAGTTATGTTTCTAATCCATACCAAACACTTCAGGCGACAGCCTACAGGATGATCCCAATGAACCTAGGCCTTTAAGTGGCCAATGGAATATCAGCCTGTAAAAGAGAATGGGCATAGGTATAACAAAGAAGGATTATGACAGAATGGGGTCAAAGAGAGAGTGAATTTCAAGGGGACTAATCATCATGTCTTTGAATGGAGGTCATGAGTGTATGAGTAGATTCCTTATATGTAAACGTAGCATCAGACTGCAGCAGGTTCAGTGAAGAGGGAGTGAGAAATGAACCAGTGTAGTCAATGGAACCCTCAGCTCTAAAGGGAGGGACAGGGGAAGATGAAGGGACTGTGGCTGTTTATTTATTTGAAGAGAAGGGTCTTTACGGGCTCAATGAAAGGACAAAATGAGACATATTTTAGAAGCAAAAGGTATCTTTGATAACACAATACTATGATGTGAGAAATAGTCCTTTTAAAACATTTGTTCACTGTTATTTTAACTGTACAAACTTGAGGGGTACAATGTAATAATTCAATACATGTATATCATATACAATGATCAATTTGGTGAAGGCATACGTTGAGTCAGTTAACTTTCAGGTCAACTCTTGCTCTTAGTCTCTTTTAAACCTAAACTACACAAAACAGGGTTCACGTCCTTTTCATTCTCCATCTAGTCCTTGTCCTTACTGTTGACTCTTTGCAACCTCTATTGAATGAGGAGCACAATGAGGAGACGCCGCATCTTCTGCCACTTCTGTCTCGATGTCCACTGCCCAAGCTCTGCAGGCACACCCTACTTCATGCTTACTTTGTCCCCGGCAGCCCCTTCTTCGTTTTCCTCTATTATTGTTTCCAACTTTGGTCCTTGCACACAGTAAGTATTCACAACAATGTAACTCTTGGTTTATAGGTAAGGAGTATCACAGGTGTACAGCACTAGTATAGTATGCTGTAGTGGAGAGTAACAGTCCTTAAAACTTCTAAAGTTCACATCCTAGTCCCGGCACTTATGATCTATGCGACCTTAGGCAAGTTACTTAGTGCCGCCCAGGACAGTGGGAGTATACAGCAGGCATCAACTAGTGTTTGACAAGCCAATCCACCAGAAGTGTAACTCCCTGATGGGGAGCCCCACCTGGCAAAGCTGTGGGGTCACTGGCAGTGGGAACTGGTTGTTTTCTGTCTGTAACTTCCTCAGGTACCACTGTTATGCCTCCCTAATAAGAATAGCTGTGGGTGCTTTCCACAACCCTTTGGTAGTGTGTTTTACATCTCTGGGCACACATTTAGCTGTGGATTTCTGTTTAAGCTGTATAATTTTGATGAACAGAAATATTACCAGAATAATTTTCTTTACTGACACAGGAAAGTAACAGTATTCTCAGTCTCAAAGACAGCCTTTTACACATTTTGCAAAGACCTTAGAACAAGTCCAAAACGGATTAAGCTGCCCCTACAGAATATACACAAAAACTAATTTCCAAATGTTTTTTATTGCTAAATCAAGGCCAGGCTGTTTACATCAAGACATAGTCCTTGCAATAGCTCCATTTCTGCACATATCCCGAGGTTCAACCAATTGTTTACTGTCCGGGACCCTTCACCAACTTAGAGCTGGGAGCATGGGCCAATGTGACATTACTAGCCTAAGAGAAACTATGTGTCTTATCTTGTGTTTTGAGAATGAGTAGGGCTCTGAAAATGTAACATGATTGTTCAGAGTTTGCCTGAGAGGGAGAAGCAGTGGCGGTGTAGGGAGAGATGGCTATGAAGAGCTATGTGAGAACTGCTGCAGAATGTGAGTGAAGTGTGTGTGTGTGTGTGTGTGCGCGCGCGCGCGCACGCGCGCACACGCACTGAGGGAGAGATGAAGAAGAAGCATGAGAGAAGTGTGAGGGAGTGAGTTGGTGAAAAATTGAGTGAGTAAAGAAAGAGTGAGTGAACAATCTATAATCTAGAAGATGTGTGTGAGCAAGTGTGAGAGAGAGAGCTGTGTGAAAGAGCTGCTGCTATGTAGAGGAGCTGTGCCTAGGAACTGTGTAAAGTGCTGTATGGTGAGAGAGTTATGTAAATGAGATATTTAGCTCTAGCTGTATGGAGATTTGTAACTGTGTGGAGGCAAGGAAGATGAAGCTGTATAGAAAAGAGATGTAGAAGAGAAAAATGTGTGTGAAAAAAAAGAGATGTTTAGCCATGTAAAAAGACGTTTGTATGTAAAGATAATTAGCTGTATGCTGCAGTGTATAGATATGTAGCAGTGTGGAGAAAGAGTCAGAGATCATTTTTAAATGAAGTAAGCCGGGCGGTGGTGGCGCACGCCTTTAATCCCAGCACTCGGGAGGCAGAGCCAGGTGGATCTCTGTGAGTTTGAGGCCAGCCTGGGCTACCAAGTGAGTTCCAGGAAAGGCACAAAGCTACACAGAGAAACCCTGTCTTGAAAAACAAAACAAAACAAAACAAAACAAAACAAAACCAAAAAAAAAACAAAAAAGATGAAGTAAAAGAGAAAGTTAGCTTCAGAAAGCATGTGTGTTTCCTTATTTCACCAGTCATACATAGATTAAAACTTATTCCTAATTACCCTCAGATAAAAAAGTTTCCTACGCCTCACTACTCTGAGGCATTCCTTTTATTACCCTGAGCTGATCTTGGGAGCTGTTCTCTCACAGTCTGTGTTAACTTAACCTTCCTATTAAGACTGATGATATCAGAGGCTCTTAGCTTACATGTGTATTATAATAATTCAATGAGTTAACATGCCTAGGATAGCACTTGATCTATTTAAGTTTAATGTTTCATGATTTTTTAACAGAAATATTATGTTTGATATACTGAATTAATTAACTGCTTACTGCACTTCATGCATGTTCATCAATGTATTTACTGGTAAGCTATGGATTCAGAGACTATAAGCATCTAGTGTAGAATACGATGAAAACAAGGTCCATTTCATAGTGTAGGATACCTCAGACCATCCAGGTATCTGATACATTCTCAATAAAAGTGGTTGTTATGATTCTCCACATCCAAAGCTCCTGCTGGGAAACCATCCTTAATTAGTGGAAATGTGGATGATTAAGGAAAACTTAAGTCTCCTAAAGGGTCATGAAGGGTGGATAATTACACGTTGAAGAGGCATATTGATCTAACAGCTCTTGAATTAAAACAAGGACAGCATCTGAGATAGACACGTTTAGAAGGCATGAGTTATCACTGAATGACTAGCATCCCACCCACCTCTTCTCCCTTTTCCTTTTATGTCCTAGTGAGATCATGGATTTCTTGTATAGGTAACCATCCAGAGGTTTGCTCTTTAGATTGGCCACACAAGTAAATTGGCCCCACATTCTGATCAACCCCATGTATATACTAGCCTCTGGAGAATTTTGTTCATATGAGTATGATTTTGTCCTTATAGAATGTCATATAAAGTGAACTCACACAATTTGCTTCTTATATTAAGTAAATAGTTTCTGAGATTGAGCTATACTGGATATGTGACCAACATCTCCTTCCTTTTCATCATGGATAATATTGTTTTGTGGGTAGATACAACCACAATGTAAGGGATGGGTATGAGGACAGTTGCCAAGTGTTTCACTTTTATGTATAAACTGTTAAGAGCATTTGCATTATGTCTTCTGTGAACTTATGTTCTCTTTGATTTTGAGCAAACACTTAAGAACAGGATTTTTGAGCATTTGGAAAGCATCACTTGTTTAAAAGGTTACCACAGTATTTCCTGGTGAAGTTTTATCATTTTGTATATCTGTTAGTGGAGTGTAAGGCCAAGTTTTTTGTATTATCACCAACAGTTGGTACTATCAGTGATTGAAAGTTTAATAATTCTGGTATATATGTATTGGTATCTAAATATAGCTTAAATTTTTATTTCTCTATTGACTAGTGATGTGTTCTTTTTGTGAACATATTATAAATTCATATATATATATACACACACATATATATATATACACATTCACGTGTGTGTGTGTGTGTGTGTGTGTGTGTGTGTGTGTGTGTTCATTGGTGAAATCTGAAAGTTTTTATGTGTACTTAAATCAGGATTTTTGTTATCCAACTCTTCCTACTGTTATTGTTATTATCAAATTGAAAATACTTTTCGTATGTTCTCAATACACTCCATTGTCAGATACATGTCTTCAAAGTTATAATGCACGTTCTGGTCTTATTAGCATTAAAGGAACCCATTCTCTTATTTCAAATTCCTTTTTGTGATTTCCATTTCTTATAGGAATTTTGCCTCAAATAAAAATTTGACTGTTCACTGTTCTGTGGGCACAACCTACTTTGTGCTTACTTTGTCCCCTAAAGCCCCCTTTTTTGATGTGGAGAAGGGTTTCTGTTCCTGGAATTTCTGTTATTATGAGCACTGAAGTTCTAAACACAGTGATGTAGTGGCTAGGTTGTGTAAGTGAGCACTATCTCCTTTGCTCGTCTTATCTTTTGCCCTGACGTGCTTCTCTTGTACTGAGGCAGGAGATAAATTATGAAACACAGAATAAACACACCTGTATTATTTTATTACCATAAACCATAAATATACCTGCATGCTCTTAGTAACAGTTATTATTTACTGAGAACCAAACATACTGATTTCGTACAACTTAGCAAAACTCCAGAGCCACCACCACGTTTTCAAAATTCTACTCCATGTAGTTTAGCAGAAGACCTTTGCTACAGCAGGCTCTTATTTAATGTTTCTTAGATGAGATCATGGCAGGAATGTTTTCAGTATGCTCTCCCTAACTACCACCTGGAACTTCTCATACGACGAGAGTTTTCCTCTCTTGATAAGGACATTCACTGGCTGGTGATATTAACTAACAGAGTTTGGCCTCAGGCAGTATATGTTTGAACCTCAGGTGTGGTCTTCCATGAAGAGAATAAAAATGCTGTTAGATTTTGCTTTGGATGTGCCACCTATGCCCAGCTCAGAACCTATTCTATATCAAGAAACATTAATAAGCTGTCTTCTTGAGGCTTCTTTGTGGATTAAACCAATAGACAGCAAATATTCACAATATTTCCATCAGAGCATGGTTCTCTCGGAGAACATAAACCCATACATCCCGTGGGTAAAATCTAGGTGTTTTCCTTGGCATCCTACTTTTCTTCACCCTTACCTACTACCACGTCTTTGTAGTTTTATGTCCTAAATGTTTTTTTCTTCATCAGTCTATCAACTCAGTGTTGGCCAAGGCTTCTAGCTGAGCTTTCTGAATTGACTCTTCCCTGACTCCCATGCTCTTCTCTGTTGTTTCATATTCGATTATCACTCTCTTCCTCTGACTAGACTTCTATTGTCCAATCACAACAGCCTGATGGACAGCAAATCTTTCTAAGTCTTCCCTGAGCTCCTTCTCTAGCATCTTCAATATAATGATCCCTGTTACTCCTTTTGTATCAACATCTCTGGGCTGTCTTTAGTTATTTATAGTTATGTTGCTTTTAATCCAAATGCAACATTCATATGTGCCTTTTCTTTTCCCCCAAATGGTAAGGATGTTACCTCTCTTTTCTGTCTGGTTAATTGTTACCAACTCTACAGTCTTAATTAGACTTATTTGATCTTTTATGTCAGTCTGAACTCATCTTTTTAACATCTATCTTTTTTCCTACAGCTACATTTTTATCAACTCCTAGTTTACGGAAAATGCTCAAATACAACAATAAATTAAAAATTACAACCTTCAGTTTTCAGTTTTCTTGGAATATGTGTTTTCTCATAGAACTGCTTCTTCACCTTCTCTTGATTCTCATGTGTGGGTACGCCCAGCACATGTGAGGCTGCAAAAGCCAAAGATGGCGCTGAGAGGAAGTGAGCTGGGCGGGGACCTAACTTGCTTACCAAAAGTTATGATTGGCTCTTGGGATCAGGAGAGATGACGTAGGTGCATGGCCTCCTCGAGATCATCATGCTGAGCTATGCCCAGAGAGGCTTGTGGTTTGGTGCTTTATAAAGGGTATGCTGATGTTTAGTAAATGAGTTCCTGCTTGACACACGGCTCCCCACTGTGACTGATTGTCTCTGGGTACCCGGAGGCTGGGTGATGGGCCGTGGCATACTACCCCTCCTCAGTCAAAGTCTGCTGCGGTGGTGGGCCTAATTCTTCGGTGGGGTCAGGGGAACCCTACACTCATGCATTCTAACTACCTGTGGTCCAGATCCCTGACTAGACTGAAGATTGCTTGAGGGAATGAATTCAGAGTTTTTCTTTCCAACTCCACAGTTCCTGGCATTGAGTGCAGTAGATTGTTGTGTTGTGAACATGAAATGCCTCCAACAGTCTCTTGTTTCGAATGTTTGTTCCCCTGGTATGTAGTGTTGTTTGAGAGAATCACAAGGCCTCTGAATCACTGTGAGGTGGGGTCTATCTGGGGTAAATAAGTCATGAGGGTCAGACCCTCGAAGACTATACCTAGACCCGGATTGGTCATTGTGATTCCTAATCAGCTATCATGGCAGCCGCTTCCACTATACGCTTCCTCTGAGAAGCTTGGCCAGTTCTTTTCTGCTCTGCTGGCCTTAACCAATCTAAAACCACAGTTCAAAGTTAGCCTTCTTCGTTCCTTTAAGTTGTTTCCTCCAGGCATTTTATCACAACAATGCATAGATGTTCAGGGATGGTACTGGGAGTGGATTAAAGAAAAATGACCTCTGCCTGTTTTTTAAGTAATTACAACACTTTCCTCTTACCTTTCCTCCCTCCAAACACTCTCATATACCCCTCAGTGCTCTCTTTCAAATTCATGGTCTCCTTTCTTGCTAATAGTTATTGCGTGTATATACATACATTCATAAATATAAACTGTTCAGTCCATAGATTGTGTCTTCTAGTAATGTCAGAGTCTACAGCTACAAAGTCTCACAACATGACTACCCAAATGTCAGCTGAACAAGGATGATAGCAATGAACACGCCAAAGCTGACAGAAAAACTGCCTAGTCATATTCTATTACTCTGACTCATTTGCTCCTTGGATTCTTGACCACTTAATTAGATGCAAAGGTTTTAATAGCTAAGATTACAGTAATTTCTTAAACAGCACCTCCAGTGTCATATTTGAAAATGGCTTCTTACTCCAAACTGCTTTGTACAGATTTGCAGTATAGCTGTACAAAATGGACCTACCCAGGCTTTCCCAACCCTCTAGGCACAAATGTCTTCTTTCACACATGCTCTTTTCCACTGTGTCTCATAGATAACATATCCTCATCTGTCTCTAGATGTCTACATAGACTTCCGCAGAAATGCCTTCACTCTTCTACCCTACCTATTGAAATCTCCATACATTTTAGAGATGTGTTCTACCTGTTGCAGCCTGCTACAAATCTGAGGAAATACCTTCCTAAATCTTGGTAATGGGTATAGTGCTTTGGGATTATAAAAACTTACATTAAATTATGAATTCTGGCTTTTTATATGTCTAATGGGTATGGATGAATTACCTAACCACCTTAAATATCTGCAGTTCTAAATGGGGGTTAATAAGACTGCATTGTTTTATTGGTGAAATTATTAAGGCCATTCCACGTAGTTAAAAGGGAGATTTATTTAATGGCGTAACTTACAAATGAAGGGATAGGTAGGTTGCAGGTTCTGGGAAAGGTGCAGCGCAGTCCGGCAGTGTTCTCTGGAGAACTCTCCTCAGTCTACCTCTAGCGTCCAGGGTCCAGGAAACAAGAGAGAGCGGCGCATCCAGATCTCGAGTCTTCAGGGCCCTCTCTCAGCCCCGCCTTGTAGATGTGATAGATACCAAAGCCTCAATGGGGGTTGGAACTTCCAGATCAAAGCTGGAATGGCTACCCACTGCATTGTTTTTTTCTCCACAAGTAGGAATAGTAATAGGTTATTAAGTCAGTGAAGGCTCACAAAGTGCTTTGCATACCACCTGGCCTGTGGCGAATACATAATGTTAAAAAAATGCTAGCCATTGTTGTTATAATGATAGCAATTGAAAACAATAAAAATCTTTGACTATTTACCCTACGCTGACTTCTCCTTTCTCTAAAATTTTGCTATACTGAAAGTCAGTTCTACTTGATGTGGCCCTCATTGTTCTTTTACTATTACATATGTGCAGATTTTACCTCCTCAATTCAATTATGTGCTCCTACAGCACTCCTAACACAAAACCAACTGCATAGTAGGGATGCTGTGTGAACTTGCTGATTGGTTGATGACTTTTACCTCCAGGCTGCTGAAATGAAACTTAATAATGTCACCAAGAGAAACAATTCAGATCAGGCATGGACATTTTCTCAAGTTCCTGAAATCTAATTAAAGGAACAAGGTTTGTGCTGTGGCACCAGATGCAAGGCAAGAGGAGAACAATTAATATTCTTGTTAGAATCGGGATGGAAGTCATTCCTTATGTCACATATTCTCAGCCTGAACTCCAGAACATCAGATAAGCTGTTTTGTCTATAAATACAATCTCTGGTCTATGTTTTCAAACATTCATTTATCTACAGACTGGAGTTGCCTTTTCCAAAACAACAAATGTGCTTGTTGTCAGCATCTGTGGTATGAAACTCTTTCATCATCCTGACCATGACAATTAAGAACGTGGCAAACAGAACAGAGGACAATCATAAATGCCAGAAAATAATGAAGAAAAGATGAACAAAAACCACCTCATTCATGTGTTCCTAAACCTAATGACAAAAGACTTCACTGTGTACATTTTGGTATATGTAATCCAACACATACAAAACTTGGATTTAAGGAAATGTATGTGTTAGAAAAGCAATCCGAGTAGAAGGAATCGAAACAATAATAAAAAAGAAAGAAGGCAGATATCTAAAAGGACTAGTATGAGCCTTTTACTCTCTTCAAATAACTGCGTGTTTTAACTTTCCTGTCTCAATAACTGCTACTATAACTTCTGTCTCTTGCTATGTTACCTTTACTTCATACACATCTTCAAAAACTCATTCATGTTTTCCTTTTCACATTTACAATTTGTTGTGACATCTCCAAATCCTGTGTTCTGTTAGTGAGGGTTATCCAGAGAGGATGAACCTATAGACATATAGGATAGAGATGTATAAGAAGAAATTCATATTGACTTAACTACTTGTGGAAACAAATTCAGAACCTTGTGGTATGCCATCTCAAGCTGAAGAACCAAAAAAGCTAATGGTGCAATTCAGTCTGCATCTGCAAGCCTGGGAACTAGAAAGCCATTGATACAAATCTCAGAAAATGCTTTAAAATTAATGATAATTAAGTAATATTATATAAAATGAATAAATCCTGTATGAGGTGGTAAAGGAAAAGGAGAAGAAAGACAGCATAGGTATATACTTAGTGTATATATTATACACTCAGACATTAACAAAATAAGGAGAAAATATAAGTGTTACATTTCTCACTTCTCAAGTGGTCAGCTGGTCATGGTTTTATTTATAACCACCTATTTTCCATTCTCGCCTTCAGCAAGAGACTTAGGTAGTCTTAGTTCTTTGCTTAGCAGGGTGAGCAAGTCCTTCCTTCCCGAGGATGCTGGGACATTTATACTCCAGCCATGATTCAATTCTGTACTTTCCCATTTATTCATTGCAGAGTTTGTCAAGACTAAGAGACCCCAAGAAATGTCTTCTGACTTAGACATTGCCCTTTCTTGTCCCATTGTTGAGAATTTCTGTGTTCTCTTGGTAGTTCAGATCAGTCACTACAGCCCACATGGTAATTCTCTTCTTTGGTTGTTGACTCAGAAGCATGAGAAACACACAATGGCTGAACATCAGTTTTCACTTCTAGTTAAGTGGAAATTGTCACATCTACTTTTGGAAGCATTCTTATCTCTGGAATTAAGATGTGTAATCATCAAAGCTTAAGGTTGCCAAGCCAAGAAGCCAAAAATTTAAAAGTAGACAATTCGTATTAACCAGTTTGATGAGTGGTACCACTCTTATTTCTACCCATGAATTCAGAGTAAGAGAAATTAATATTAAATACTAGTTTAGAATAAATACAGACTCCTGGAGAACCTTTGCTACCCATGCAAGATATTCACACCCAGTTGTTACTATACCTGCCTTCAAAGGACCATTCTACATGGTTAGTTAGCTGCCTCCAAATAGTGTGGAACATGGTAAGACTAATGAGTTCCATCAGCCTGCGGCCACTGTTAATACTTCTTTGACTGTTCACTGAGTCCCTTAAAATGTATTTATTTTTACTTCATGTGTTTGAGTGTTTTGTCTTCATGTATGTATATATACATGCACATGGTATACATACATACATGCGTGTACACACACACACACACACACACACACACACACACACACAATTTTTATTTGGTTTGGTTCTTGTGGAGGCCAGAGGAGGGCACTGGATCCCTTGGAACTAGAGTAACAGACAATTGTGAGATTGCCATGTGGGTGCTGGGAATTGAACCTAGGTCCTCTGTAAGTGCTCATAACCACTAAGCCATCTCTTTAGGTGCCATTAGTGAGTCCTTTGATCATAATAAAAGCTCAGTAGAAAGCCATAGAAGCAAACAAGGCATTTTGTAAACCCCATGGGTGGTCATCTGCTAGAAACTGGGTAGAAAAAAGACCTCATAGAAATCACCAGTGAAAGTCATTACTATTATCTGGTCTGCTGTATGACTTCCTCTCTCACAACTTATAAGGATCCAAGGTGAATTCAGCAGCTGAGAAGACAGCTCACTGGAGATCTTGTTTGATGTAACTCCCTTGATTCCTTCACTTCACTTACTTCGAGACTTTCCCTTTTGGCTTCTTTTATCAAACCCTAAAAAAATACCCATACATTTCAAATTAAAAAATAGTCATGCTCACACAGTGATGTGGTTTTTGTAGTGTATATTTGGCTGGAGTTTATCAAAAAGGAAAGAATCTTGATTATCCAGGGCATGCTTTATGTATAATCCCGAAGTGAACAAATGTCTCTTCTTACTCTCTTCTGTAAATGTATATAGCCCTCTCTCATATCCCATGTATCAAATCCTAAATCTGGCTCTTGTTATACAAGGCTACTTTTCAAAGTATCCAAGTTTGTAGTTCTCTACTCTCCAGCCTCCACCCATATCCCCATCCTATCTCTCATCTGTTGATATATCCTTTCTGCACAGATTCACTGAGTACATGCTACATGCCAGTCACCATGCTCTTACTAGATGCATAAGATACAAAAGTCAACTTGATGAGCATGTTCTCTTCATAAAAGAATTACATCTGACATGGGAAGGAATAGAGAGGAAGGAATAAAAGATTTCCAAACTGTAATAACACTCTGACAAAACAAAGGAGGAAGTGAGAAGGCAAATAACAGAGAGGAAGACACTTTACTGCAAACTTTTTTGAAACCCAAATAATGGAAAGGAACCAATTATGAAAATTAAGGACAACAGCTTCTGAACTAATTGTTAATTTTAATGAATAATTTTTAGGTTTTTTTTTTTTTTTTTTTTTGAAACAGGGTCTTACCATGTAGCCCTGACTGTCTTGGAACTCACTGTATAGACCAGGCTGGCCTCAAACTCACAGAAATTCACCTGCCTTAGCCTCCTGAGTAGTGTGATTAAAGGTGTGTGTCACTTCACCCAGCTAATTTTAATGAATAATTTTATTTTAAAAATATTTGATATCCACTGACTCTGGAGTCATAAAATGGCTTTGAAAGTTGGTTTGAAAGTTCAGATCACCAATCTGATGCTATTTTTTCACAATATGAATAATAATATCTAGTCTAGGGACTTGAAATAAGCATTAAATGAGACAGTGCATAGTACATTTAACCACTGGGTACCCATTGTCTTACCTAGCTGTAACTGCATAGTAATGACCCTTCTAGACACATACTGACTTAAACAATATATTCCTATATGTATGCAGATCAGCTGAAGGGGCCTTCGCTATTGTCCTAAAGACAGATCTCTCACAGGGTCCTATCTCTTTATTTTGTTCTCTTCCCTTTTCAGGCCTGGGGATTGAACCTAGGACTTTACACATGCCAGGTGAGTGCTTTATCACTGAGTCTCCATCTCTTTAATTCTCTACCACAACTCAATAGTGTCAAATGTGGGTCAAATTCTTTAACAGGTAGATCCTTGGGACTCTTTACATCTAAAACATATCAGGTAGCAATGGCAGAAATCATGAAGTTACACTTTGATTTTCTTAACATTTCCCTGACCAACAGGACAAATCCTTGAGCTCAAAATCAAAGGGCAAAAATTATACTCAGGCAGCCATATGTCCTAGGAAAGCCACACACTAAACCCAGCATTTAAATATTTTTGAATAATTTAACCTGCCACAATTGACACACTTGATAGTAACCAATAACCTAGCATGTTACTCTAGAATACTTACTTTTCATGTGACTGTAATTAATATATAGACATGAATGAATAAATGAATGAATGAGATCTACAGCAAACAAAGGCTGCACAGTAACAAGTAGATTTTTATTGATAACTGACTGACCACACTCCAGGTCTATTTGTTTTGTGCACTTGCCAATTATCACTTTATTGGGATTCTATGAGAAGGTCACACTTTTTATTTTTCTTCTAAAATCATTATTACAGACTCACTGAGGGGAAAAGTCATTATGCTGATTGATCTTAATGTAAGACTTGCCATTCTTCAGAATGGCAGGACAGACGCCCGCAAGAGCAGAGCACTGGACTAAGGGTGGATATTACTGTCTTTATGAGACACATAATGACCAGAACACTTATGCACCCTCCCTACTCACCACAACTCCAGCTAACTACTCAGACTCATTTTACAGAAGACAAAGTGACAAAGTTAAAAACAAACAAACAAACAAACAAAAGAACAAACAACAACAACAACAACAACAACAACAAAAGGAGATTCACATGCAAAGGCAATAACCGGTAGGTGCACTGGGACAGCCTCCTGCTCTACACAGGGTGTGAGGATACTAAAATACATTACGACCCAATTCCTGAGGAAATCAATCCAGCCAAATTACTTTATATTGGTGCCATGTTGGCTCAGGGAGAAAGGCATCCTGCATGCCAAATCCAGCATGAGAACAGAATTCTGTGGCTTTTTGCACAGGCTCACCAGTTTCAGAATCTCAGAGTGAACTAAAGGGTTGTTTGGAGACCAAATAATCACCCTCCCACACTGCGCTTGCCTTTATAAAAGAGCAAATAGGACTTAAAGTGAACGAAATTGCCCAGGATCGTATTTGAGTTTTCATTTATGGGCCTTTGAGGATCTGTTTATCCCAGGAATGGAAATTAGTTTGATTTTCTAAGGTACTAAGTTGGAATTGCTTTATATTTAGTTTCAGTCAAAATGCTGCTAATTCTCATTATTCTGCAAGCGTAGAGTGAAGGAAGAAAAATGAGCGCCATGCTGCTTACATCCTAATTATGCTCAGGGAAACAACTGCCTTTTGCCTCAGCTCCCTCAAAGCCTCTTTTCCCCTAACCCTGTTCCAGAGGTGTTTTAAAAGCACAAAGAGACAGTTCTTTTACACTGAGAGGCAAAGGCAAAACCAAAAATGACATCCTTGGAAGATACGGGGCTTTAGGAGCTAGATTTTATGAAGACTAAATTTTAGTTTCAGTTTTTGTCCATTGCCAAATTTTTTTACCCTTCCACATTATAAAATACTGGAAACTACACCTAATTAGCTTATTTCACAAGTACAGTTATTGTATGGATGTGGGGATGGATGGAGTTGGAGAGTCAGTCGAGCCAGAGAGGAAACTATAGAAATGATCCATCAGTGAAGTAGGGGGTGGTTGCTCAGAGCAATTTGACTTTTCTTCTCGGGGTACTCATTATGCAGACCCTCTATAAGAATTCTGGGAAATTTCACAAAGCCTAGTGGGATAGATGCATACTAGAGAGACTCTGGGAAATGAACCACTGTGTTTGTTCTGATATTGAGGATATGTCATGGGGTGAAAGGAAGTCTTAGAGAGAAAACCTCCTGTAGCAAAGGCAGCTGGGAAGAACAAGGTTCAATACTCTGCTGCTCTGTTGAAGATGGAGATCTCAACAATCACTCCTCATGTTTGTTGGGAAGGCGAAATGAAGCAGGGACCTGGTGGAGGAAGCAATGCCTTGAAATCTGTCACCAACAGCTCTACCAACTCATCCGGCCAGTTCTGTATTTAAACTACATGGAGAGTCTGACCACATCTCACTGCTGTCGCAGCCTTCGTGCTGTGCCCTGCCACCTTCCACCTAGTCAGATATCTGAAGTCACTTGGTAAAAATTTTCCTGCTCCCGTCCTGGCCACTGCTCACCTCCATTCAGTCTCTTCCATTCAGAATGTTTTCTCCCTTTTATTGACAATAGGTCATTTTTTTTTTCTCACATAATACATCCTGACTATGGTTTCCTCTTATTCTGCTCCTCCTAGTTCCTTCCCACCTCCTCTCCCATCGAGACCCACCTCCTTTTTGTATATCATTAGAAAACAGGTTTCTATGGCATAATAATAATATAAAATAAATAATATAATAAGATAAATAAAAAATTAACATGTAAGAATTGGGGGAAACAAACAGAAGAAAAGGAGCCCAAAAGAAAGCACAAGAAACAGAGAATCTATTGTTTGAACCCTCAAGAACCCAATAAAAACTCTGAACGGGAAGCCATAATATGCACACAAAGACCTGTATGGTTAAAAAAGAGAGAGAGAGAGAATAAAAAAACTTATAAATAAAAATAAATTTAAATTTAAATAATAAGAGTAAAAGAAAAGGAAAGCCCTGACACATTATGAGGCAAGGAATCTCCAAAGACGACATTGAGTTTGTTCTGTTGGCCATCTACTGCATGGCATGCAGCCTACCCTTAAGAGTGGTTTATTTTCCCAGTGAGACTCCGTTGGAGGTAACTAAATTTTCTTTTGCAAGAGCTTATCAATGAAGATTGCTTCTGGGTTAGGGATGGGGGCATGTGTTTGCTTCTCATTCAGCTCTAAGACCCCATCTGGTACAGACCCTTGCAGGCCTGGCGCATTCTACCTCAGTCTTTGTAGTACACATGTTGAGTCATAGGACTTTAATTCCTTGATGTGGTTCATCCCCTCTGGCTCTTACACTTTTTCTGCCTCCTCTTCTTGGGGGTCCAGAGGGGTCCTTGAGGGGAGGGGTTTGTTGGAGACATTGTATCTAGGGCTGAGTTTTCAAAGGTCTCTCACTTTCTACATAATGTCTGGCTGTGGGTCTCTGTATTTCTTCCCATTTGCTGCAGGAATAAGCTTCTCTGATGATGGCTAAGCAAGGCACTAATTGATCAGTATAGAAAAATATCATTAGGAGTCATTTTTTTGCTACTGTTTTTTTTTGGGGGGGGGCCAGTGGTATTTGATTTTACCCTAGGTACCTGGGCTATGTATTCTCAGCCTCTTAGTCAGTAAGCAGTTTCAGGAATGGGTTTCATCTGGTGGAGTGGGCCTTAAGTCAAATAAAATATTTGTTGGTTACACCCACAAGCTTTGTGCTACTGTTGCACTAGCATATCTTGCAGACAGGACACCATTGTAGATCAAAGGGTTTGTGGTTAGCTTGATGTCCATGTTTCTCTTTTTGTAGCATGCAGAGTATCTTCCTGTACCAAAGATGTACCGAAGGCTCTATGTAGGGACCAGCCCAACTTCTCCCTGTTCAGTGAGTTGTGTAGGTGTTGTCTTCAGCAACGGGGCCTTGCTGTCAGACTGTGGAGAGCAACCCATAGACTTGGCAACAGCTGGAGTTGTTTGGGGGTTCCTATGGGACTCCTTTGGCCAACAACTCCATTAGATGTAACTCAACCCAGTACTGGAAGCTTCCTTTGGTGACAAGAGATGGCCATTTGGGGCTCTGTCTCCTTCACAACTTGGCTATTCATTGATATTGCCTCCATATATATATTAGGAGGCTTCTACTGTATTAGGTTTCCATACTTTCCACACTACTCCTCAAATGGCTCTTAAGGTATCTCTCCCCATATCACCTCCCATCCTCTACTTGATCTTCTTGCTCCATCCACTCCACCCCATTCATTCATATCTGTCTATTCTATTTCTCTTTCCTAAGGACACCTTTCTGTCCCTGCTCAGTCTCTTACTCTATACATATCTTCTGTGGCTCCACAGATTATAGCTTGGTTACCATTGGCTTAACAACTAATCTCCACATATATTGAGAAAATTATCCATTTATTTTAGATTTTCCAACTTTCTGGGGTATAGGTTGTTTTAAGTATGTCAAGGTGTTATTTCAATTTTCTTGTATCTGTCAAGACTCGTTTTGTATCTGAGTATGTGCTCAATTTTGGAGAATGTTCCATGAGCTGCTAAGAAGATGTTTTCTTTTGTGTTTGTGTTTGACCTGTCTATTCGTGAAAGTTGGGTATTAATGTCTCCCACTATGAGGGTTAATATGTGATATAAGCTGTATTATATCTGTTTTATAGCTGTATTATAAGCTGTTAATATGTGATATAAGCATTTCTTTTATGAACTAGTGTTTGCTGCATACATAGATTGCCATGTCCTCTTGGTGGATTTTTCCTTTATGTATGTAGTGTCCTTCCCTATCTCTTCTGATTAGTTTGAAGTTTATTTTTGTCAGATATTAAAATGGCTACCTTAGCTTGCTTCTTAGCTCAATTTGCTTGAAATAACTTTTCCCATTCTTTTACTCTAGGATGATGTCTATTCTTGATGTTAAGGTGTGTTTCTTATAGGCAGCAGAAGGATGGATCTTGTTTTCACATCCATTTTATTAGTCTGTGCCTTTTTATTGGGGAATTAAGACCATTGATATTGAGAGATATTAATAAGCAGTGTTTGCTGATTCCTGATGTTTTGTTATTGTTTTAGTAGTAGTGGTGGTGATGTGCCTGCAAGTTTGTGTTTTTTTTGATTTGCTCATCTGGGACTATCTATTCCTTGTGTTTTCTTGGGTGTGTTAACTTCATTATGTTAGCATTTTCTGGTAGTATTTTCTGTGGAGATATATTGACAGCTAGATATTGCTTAAATTTAGTTATATTATGAAATATCTTATTTTTTCTATCTATTATAACTGGAATGTTTTCTGGGTAGTGTAGTCTGAGCTGGCAATTATGGTCCCTTAGAATCTGTAGAACATCTGTCCAGGCCCTTCTAGCC
This sequence comes from Peromyscus eremicus, assembly GCF_949786415.1. Classification (NCBI taxonomy): domain Eukaryota; kingdom Metazoa; phylum Chordata; class Mammalia; order Rodentia; family Cricetidae; genus Peromyscus; species Peromyscus eremicus. The sequence goes on from NC_081418.1 coordinate 35,980,383, forward strand.
TTTAAAATTTCCATTGAGAAATTGGTATTGTTCTAATAGTTCTTCCTTTATATGTTACTTGTCCTTTTTTCCTCGCAGCTTTTAATATACTTTATTTGTTCTGAATGTTTAGGGTTTTGATTATTATATACAGATGGGAATTTCTTTTCTGATCCAGTCTATTTGTTGTTCTATTGCCTCTTGTACCTTGATAGGCATCTCCTTTGGGTTAGGGAAATTTTCTTCTATGATTTTGTTGAAAAATATTTTCTGTGCCTTTGACCTGTATTTCTTCTTCTTCCTCTATTCCTATTATTCTTATATTTGGTCTTTTCATAGTGTCCAAGATTTCCTGAATGTTTTATGCCAGGATGTTTTAGATTTGACATTTTCTTTGACCAAGGTATCCATTTCTTCTGTTGTGTCTTCAATGCCTGAGATTCTCTCTTCCATCTCCTATATTCTTTGGTAAGATTCGTCTCTGAGGTTTGTGTTCAGTTCTTAGGTGTTTTATTTCCAGTTTTGGGTTTTCCTTATTTTGGGTTTTCTTTAATGTTCTATTTCTACTTTCAAGTCGTGAACTGTTTTATTACTTTCCATCCACTGCTTGTGTTTTCATAGGTTTCTTTAAAAGGTTGATTCATTTCTTCTTTAAGGACTTCTATCGTATTCATAAAAGCTATTTGAAGGACTTTGCCTTGAGCTTCAGCTTTGTTGCAGTACCCAGGGCCTGCTGTGATAGATTTTTTGGGTTCCAGTGGAGCCATGTTGTTCTGGCTGTTATTGGTTGTGTTTTTAAAAGTACCCTTCACATCATGTCGATACACTCTTAAACTCATTAATTTTCCCATTTTCCCAATAAGAAAAGCTAAAATATTTAAGTTGGCTCACAGATCCTGTGAGTTTTATTCGTACCTCAAGCTCTGCTTCTCTTGTCCCATCTTCTGTTGCTTTTCAAATAGACTGCATTGATGGCTGCTCCCGGAACTTGGCTTTCATTCTCCCCTCTACCTAAGGTTCTCTCTCCAGACTCCTTATTGTCTTCCCCAGTTTCATGCTAAATGGATATCTGTGCATTATTATAATGAAACACCAGACATTTATCTAATGTTGAGTATTGAATTTTCACACGAGATATGCATGTGAAGGTATGTAGTTGGGGAAAAACATAGTGAAATCATAGTGACAGCTTCCCGAGGACTCCATGGAGAACAGGTGGAATAAGCAATCAGACCTTATTCATGCTCTTTACTGCTGTAATGTCTTCCTTAGAAATAGCAATTTTTTTCCAATTTCATCTTAGATAAGTAATGACAACTCACACCTTTATTTTTATGCTATTGACATACATGTCACTTTGTTGACTCATATGATGTTAAGGGACCAGGCAGATTTCTCCTTCCCATAATAGGTATCAACCTACTATTTTTGCTTCCCTTTTTTTAACTAGATGATTTATCTGCTTGCATTCATCTACAACCAAAAGAATAGCTGCATATATTACATTTAACTACATAAAAAGTAAAAAATTTTATATTCATTAAAACTGTGCTCAAAAGATGGTTTAATTTACACTTTTAGAGTTTTGTCAGCCATCATATAATGTGACAAAAAATGGATGATTTCTGTGGAGTGATGACAAGAAAAAGAAGGCAACAAGCTCTCTTAGAAAAGTAATTAATCTTTTAACTAGGCAGTAGGAATGGTAACTCAGGAAGGCAATAGGAGAACCATAGAGACATGAGGCAAGAGAAGTCAACTGGTACCTTACTAGGAAAGCAGCACAAAAAAGATGGATTTGGAGAGATTCTGAAAGAATGAAAGCAATAGTCTTCTAAGTTCATGGCTATACAAGGGGACCAGTGGAGGACTGAGACTCATCTCAACTGCCCAAGATGTTTCTCTTGTGTGAGTGAGTGGAGAGATGATACCTATAGTTCGTATGGAGCAGATCCTACTTAATCAGTACAGTTTCATTGATGCAACTAGTAACCTAGTGATCAATCATCACATATAAATACAGCATGCTGAACTGCTACCCCACAGGTTCTGGCTGGATTCACATGAATATCATTAAAGTATTCTTCTAATGTCAGCTAAAATTTATATAGCCATTGCCTACTCTTCTCCTTTACCTGAAAGTCTAAAAGTAGAAATTAAGTCACCTTATGATAATATCATAATTCAGTATAATATACAATAGTTCTTGGATTTAAAAACAACAGCTAAGTATTTTTTGAATACTTACTTCTGCAAGTCACATTATTACTTTGATTTTCACACACCAAAAAAAATGTATGAATTAGGATACATTGAAGTAAGGCTTTGGGCAATAAAGTAGGCTGCCAAGTGCATGAATGGATCAACCACTTAGATTATTTGAACGCAGGACCTAATTCCCAATAAGAAATTCCTTGTCTTTCTAAAAAAAATCTTTTTACTGTATGTATGCTAGAGTACATGTATGTGAGGGTGCATATATATGTATATTCACATATGCATGCATGTGTATGCAAATGAAAACAAAAGGATGACTTTGAGTGTTGTGTCTTGGAAGTTGTTCACTTTGTTGGATAGAATCTCTCATTAGCCTGAAGTCTAACAAGTAAACTAAGCTGGTTAGCCAGCAGGTCCCAGATAATCTGCCTATCTCCACCTCCCAGCACTGGGATTGCAAGTGTGTTTCACAATATTTGACTTATTACATGTGTTCTGGGCATAAACTCAGATCTTTCTTCTTTGAGGCAAGTCCTTCAATGATTAAGCTGTCTCGCTAACCTAGTATCTTGCCTTTTGGGTTGCTTTCTCTTTCTAAAAATAATTTACTAAATTATTAGAGACCCATCAATACCTTTAACTATTTTTCCTGTAATCTCCACCAACTATACTTAGTATAATATGTTTGCAGACAAACTATCGTTTTTAAATACATGGAAATAAAATGTGTTCTTTTAATTCATTCAAAGAGATTTGAATGATGTAGATTAGCAGCTTGGTATAATAAGAATATTTATTCTTGTCCTTCCTCTCTAAATTGTGTTTACTTTTTTCTTATCACTTCTTGAGATTGAAATTTTCACACTTAAATATTTGTCTTGATATGCATAATTAAACCCAGAATAATTCAAGCTTAAATGGCTAAATCTTGGCAAAACTAAATTTAATGCATGAACTAGAGGAAAGGACTAATATAGCTTAAAATCTTTGAATGTAGCTGCTGTATTCCACTTTCGGCTGCTTGAGCTCACCATGCTAATTTGATGGATTTGAAAAGGAAAGGCTCTTTGATTCGGAAAGACACTGCAGAAAATTGATGGGCATGAATCTGGCATTTTGTCACTCAAATGAATATGATAATGATGGTATCATTAGGCAAAATAATAATGTGACAGTTTCATGTAATGAAGGAACACTTCTGCACCACAGAATTTAAATGCTGAGCACCTGGATTCCCAGATGTTTACCAATTTCTGCCACACAAACCCCTCTGCTCACCTATGCTCCCTGAACAATAACTTTGATAGGTGTTTGGTAGTTATAGAGCAGAAGTTCAAAGGCATAATCACTGCAGCTGGTGGAGGAATAGTATTCTCTTGTCCTTTTCTTAAAATCTACCTCTGTTTTCTCAGTAGTATAATATTATATGAATTATTGAAGGAAAATAGAAATTAGAACTCAGTGGTGACCTTTATTCAAATATTTGTCAAGTATTTTTTAAACAAGACTTTCATATCTATCCTTACCATTCAGTTTAAGTATAAACAGGAGGAAGGAGATGGAGAGGAAGGGGAGAGAGGGAGGGGAGAGAGAAGGACTGAGAATGTATTATGCATGTGTGAGGTGGAATTTATCTTTGTATAGAAGGGATATTTCCTCCATTTAGAAACAATCTCAGCCTCTTTCTATTGTCCACTGATGACTGGTTTACAGGGTCATCAGTTTTGTCTGGAAGCCAAGTTCCTTAATAACTACTGCTTATTCACCAACTTACTGTGATTCACAGGTGACTTGGAACCTGTTGTAACAGGTAATTGCTTAACTTCCTCCTTCATTATCCTAGAGACAATGCCTTGCTTTTATTTCCAGTTATTATTAAAAGCACAAGATAATAAATGAGAAGGTAGTGTCTATTGAGAGAGCAGCTTCATTCAAGTGGCCATGAGTAGTTTTTATTTACTTCAATGATCACACAGAACCCACCTGCTCAATGCCACTAAACAATGTGTGATGCCAGCTTTGTGACTTTGCAGAATGACCTTTTTAGAACTTCAGGTGGTCTAATTTTCAGTTCTCTTCAGTAGCATGTAAACCTGGAAGAAATCATGAGGCTAATGCTGGTACACCTAAAGACCAAATACCATTCACTGGTCATGCGGCAGTGGTTCAGCCTTGGGTACTTGGGATTACTTAGGAAAGACATCGTTCCTGACTCTCCCTAATAGTCAGGATTCCTGAGTCCAGATGCTCTGGCTCAACTGCTCTGGGGTATGATCCATGACTGAGATCATTTCAAAACTCCTCAGATGGCTCTAACATGAAGTTCAAAGTTGAACTCTCTTAGCCAAAGCCTTATAAAATTTTCGGCCAATGACTGCTTAGTATTTGTGAGTCACCTCTGGCCATCAATTGTTATTTTCAACATGTATGCTGACTTTACTTACTCAAGTACTAATCTAGAATTCTTAGTGCACACCAAATCTCTCTTTGTGAGTATTGATTTACTGAAGAGTCCTGCTATAGAACAAAAGATAATATTTTTGTTGATTTTTTTTAAAAAATCAATCTAATATTGCTTGAAAGAGATTTAGAAAGGATATTCAAGTTTTCCTTTTTGTAACCACTCTCAACTGTGATTTTTAGGGGTGATTATAAATGTTCTTATTTTTTGGTGATTAGGTAGAATATTTTTAGTATACAAAATAATAAATTTTCCAATTGATTTCTAGTTCCTAATATCATAAAAAGGGACCTATATCTGCCTCGTTAAAGTTTCCTTTTCATTGTATAGATGGAGCACTAACTAGAACTCTCAAGGGAATATAGAACCCAAAAAGAAGCCATGGCTTCCAATAAAGCCAGTTTGTACCTTTAAAAAACTCATTTCATTTGTGTGTATTCCTATAAAAATGAAAATTATATTTGAATGATCAATATGAGCTATCATCTGATAGTCAGAGCCACGGATGTGGGCCAAAAAAAGAATCATATCATCTTAATACCTGGGCCTTTTGCTCTTAGAAACAAAAGCTTTCTAACAATCTATACAATATTGTGAAGTACATATTGCTTAACTGGATTGTATCTCATATCTCTTTTCTAGATTTGCTTATGCTTCAGGTCTCATCATTCAATATTTGGGCACAGGATTAATTAATCCCTGAGTAAATCAAGTCACGTATGACTATTCATATATGAATATTCCTATCAGCTTTCTAAGTTTTCCTCAGAAAGTTAACCAGGGATGTATGCTAACCTGGCTGCCAGAGTGATCCCTCAGTCAGAGTCCAGTACTGGGTACAGCAGGAGAAAAAAAAAAAAAAAAGCATCTGAGATTGGATAACAAGGAGAGTGTTTTGAGTGTCTAGTTTTAACCTTACAGATCTGAAGTCAAGTAATCAATCTTCATTCAGATGTCTCTAAGATTAGAAAATTCAACATCTCATTCTAGGTCTGCTTCTGTTCTAAAATCTCAGACCCTTTTTTCTTCTGTTAGTGGGAAATGTGTCAGGTGAGAGCTTCGCTGTTGAGATAATATATAGTATATTATCCATTAGGACAGAATCCAAGAGGAGTCTATAGAACAATGCACTAAATAATACTTAATGTACATCAAATGTATAATTAAATGCTAAAATACGCTACATTCATATTATTTTCTAACCATGAAAAGCCAAGGATATACGTAAATATATGGGGAATATTAATGCACTTTCTGAATTGAATTAAATGTAACTTCAACTCTACTTACTAATAGCAATTTGATCATAAATAGATGATAAGCAACATTAGAACGTGACTGGTAGAAATGTATAAACAGCTAGCAGTGAGAAATCACAAGAAAGAAAATAACTTAAGAATTTAAAACAAAAAGAGCCGGGCTCTTTTGGTGCTCTGGCCATCAGATTTTCACGTATCGAGAATGTATCTGTATCGTTGCAGTTCAAACCCCTGCATCCATTTTATGATGTAGAATGTCTCCAAAAGCCAAATCCTAACCAATATACACTTTTCAGTGTGATAAAGTCATGCAAAATATTTTCAAAAGAGGTTTCCCTCTGAAAGATTAAACCAGCCAATATATATATATATATATATATATATATAGATATAGATATAGATATATATAGATATAGATATAGATATAGATATATTTTACCCACAGCATTCTCTTGATTGAAACTCAGTATGAATAGGTTGTCCTGTAAGTCTGTGGAAATCCATCTGGACAAATAGCAAGACTTCAGGTGGACTATACTCCTTCCTAGAGGAAGGAGGGGAGAGCTTATCATTTTGCTTGTTCCCTTTGAGAGCTTGCCTATATCATTTAGCTCTTGGTCTCATTCATTTATCTTCTCAGCCCTCAATACCTAGCCTAGTAGCTTCATGGTGGCCTTTCTTTCCTCTCAGTTTTTAGCTTCCAAGGATCTCTTGAATTGCCAGAGAGCCCCTCCTTTCTGGGTAATATAGAATAAGATCTATACTTAAGAAGTTAATATCTGATGAGCAATCTTATTTCCATTGCCAACCTTAATTCCTTTTGCCATGTAAATTTTTCCATATTCATAATTCATAGGGATTAGAAGGCTGGCATTTGGGAGCAGGGGGATAATGAATAATTCTGCTGAACACAGTTTTAAATTCAAGTAATTTTTTAAAATTTTTCATATGTGTGGTATGTATGTATATGTTCCTGAATACTTACATATGCATGACTATATATGTGTGTGTGTATGTGCTTGTGTGTGTGTGTGTGTGTGTGTGTGTGTGTGTGTACTTGTGAGATGTGTGTGTATGGGGGGGTGGGTATGTGAAGGCCCTATGAAAATAGAAGATGTCTTACTCCATTTCTCCACCGTATTCATTGAGGTAGACTCTGAGTAAAACTGGTCTGGCTAGCTAGATTGCTCTAAAAATCTTCATTCTCCGCATCCTGAGTGCTGGAATTGTAGGCAGGCTTCCACATCCACCTGGTATTTATGTGGGCTCTAAGGAACTGACCTCCCATCCTCATGATTATACAGTAAGCCATTTAACCACTGAGCCATATTGCCAGTTCTTTTAAGTAATGTTTCTTAATTGAAATAATTCATAAAGGCTAATAATACATTTAGGCTATTATCAAAATAGTAATAAAATGGTTATCAAAGGAATATCTACCTCATCAAGTTATTATGAAAATTAAATAAGGAAATGTCCATAAAACATTTTAAGTGCATACAGTGCACTCAAATTTAAATTCATGTAATGAGTCTATACTGTGTAAAAATAGCCCCAGGATCTATGATGAATGCGTAGCCAAAATGTAATACTTAGCAAGATGCCTGATCCTGAGGTTCAATGGTGAGTGTATAACCATTATTTAATTACTTATTCAGATTGTGCTCCTAATATAATCTCTCCCCTAGGAGAGTCAAACTGATACAGGGGCAGAATCACAGAGAATTTTGTCAATGATTAAGGCTTCCCAGTTGTATGAGTCCACACCTCAGTTCCCAATGACTCAGCATTCAGGAGCCCTACATGTTATGTGATAGACACACCTTAGAAGCCAAGTACTGTTTGTCCAAAGTCAAATGCATAATTGGCTCTAAGGACAGAGGATTCCAAATGGCATGCACAGAATCCACAAAGCTGCCAAAGCCTCTATCTCTTCTACCTTCAACCCAGTGTGCTATACACATAGCACTGATTTCTACATGGCCGAATAGCAAGACGGAAAGGAAGCTTGATATTTTAATACTGGGTGCTAGATATTAATACTAACATTGTGAGGTCAAAGAATCATACTGGTGCCCTACCTTAACCCTGTTTCAGCAACCTTTGGGGTCATCTAAGGCTCCTCTGAAACAGGGACTGTGCTCCTACCTCATACCTTCTCTTTGCTATTCTAAACTTTTGTATCAGGTGTTACAGAATGGTGCCATCTTTGCAGACACTGGATCATAGTCTTCCAGAAACTGACCTTGGGGTTTACTTTTCATGCACATTTAAACGTAGTAGAACTTGTGACCTATGACCTTCACAACAAGAATGAATTCTATTGACTGATTAAACAGAGCTCAGGGCTAGTGCCTAGAGGAAGGATCTGTGATAAGCATAAGCATAAAGATTGTACTGGTGGAGGATTCAAAGTACATGGGGACTCTTTCAGAAGGATGTGTTCTATTCACTGCAGGATGAGGGGCTAAACAATGCTCAGGATATTAGGAGGATTCAGGTGGAGGTTGGCTCCTAATAGAATAAAAAAGAATTCTAGGTGTTCAGACATCATTCATATCTTTCCATTGAAGAAAACAGGCCCGTGTGATTGACAATCCTGGTTTCTTTAATGCTTATTCTAAGCTGCGCTTCCTACAAGAATGCATACAGACTTTTACTCCCTAAACATTTATACCAGCTGTAAGAGCAAGAGCCTTCAAAGGGCCATGCCTTAACAAGGTGGCAGAGGTCAGTTTCTCTAAAATTAAATCTTGTCCCTATAGACACCTAAATTATATAAATATCTTGGGAATTACTTTAGGAGCCTCATGTCTTATATATCTGTATTCTCCAACCCGCAAATTGCTTCAGTGTTTAGGATATCATAATTTGAAATATTGTATCCTTTGACTACTCTTTTACTCCAGTAAGAAGGATTATAATGAGAGAGGTATACTGCAGCTGTGCAGACAGATCAATGATAGTACACATATCCACCATCCATGAAGATCTGGATTCAAATCCTAGTACTAAAGAGAGATAGAGGTGGAGAGGGAGAAGGAGAGAAAGGAGGAGAGAAGTTGCTTGACATATACCAGACTTATAGTACCTTCTAGGCCAGCTCTTTAAATAACGAGAAAAAAATCATATTTTTCACATAGAGCCCAACCCACTTGATTTCATAAATATACTATGAGAGGCCTGTGCCACGTGGTCTACCACAGACTTTGTGGTCCTACTGCCTCTTCTTATCTCCTCTACTGGCTATGAGATTCTAGGTTTCAATCCGATCTTTAGCAAAATAAAATATTGAGTTAAATAGTCTCTAAATTCTTTTTTTGTCTTAAAATCTGAAAATTCTATGGTGGCCAGGATTTGTTTGTCTTTGGTCCACCTCCCATAGAAACGTACATGCTCTCCAGGAAACTTGCCTTGGTACAATGGTGCTATTGACGGAGAGAGTGTGTGATTTCTAGCAGAAGTGTACCGCTAGCAGCTGTGAAGAGTAACAAATGATTGAATTAGGCAAGTTATCAGCAGTTAGGAAAACAATTTGGAAAAATCCTCTGAAGAGAGACAAGTTTACCTATCAACTCACTATTTTCAGATCATGGGCAGCCCAGAAAAACTATCTCTGTATTTATTTAAAAAATGAGAGAATTCCATCAAAAGAAGGGCACAAAACCATCCAGAGTGCTGTGTTTGTGTTCACATTTTTCACTGAGACGATACTCACCAGAATTAGTTGTATTACAGTCTTTCATTCATTTGGATGATGAAGGAGAATATGCTAGGGACATATTAATTATGAAGCAGGGAAAGTCACAAAGGATGTAGTGTCCACATGCTCTTGACAGGGTGAATTGACATTTGCCAGAAAGTCTAGGGAGGAGAGTTTATCATCATGAATGCTAAATTTACAAAATGACCATTGGCATTCAATATACTGTTCTTTTGGTGAAAATATTTAATTTTTCAATATAGAGGAGCAATCCAGCAATCATACAGCACAGCTTTCTTAGATAAATGCCTTTAACTGAAATGAGAGTGCATTAGCGTTCTAATAGCCCTACACTGTCCCAGAAGGAGCTGTCCTTCTTATTGGGTAGTTAGAAACATGTTTTTAAAAATTCTTAAAAGCACAAAATCTACTGTTTTAGAGACAAGACCAGGCTTGAGCCAAGGAAACATTTTCTGTTGCCTTCCCACACACTGGTATCTAAAGCTAAATATTCTTGTTTCTTTAGGAGTTGAAGTTTGTCCTTCTTCTCCAAACTTCTTGAGAAGAAAAGGAATTTGACCTTGAAGACTGGCCAGACACTATTTCCTCTGTGACATTTCTTTTCCAACCACTCCCAAAGAGATTTATCCTGAGTGTTTAGCTATGTTGTTATTTGTCTGTCATCTCACCCACTCAACTCTGAGCGATCTAAGCTGAGGAAGATGTTTTGTTATTTCTGCTCTCCTATTTAATTGGCTTGGTGCGTGTTTGGAGTTGCTACTCCCTGAAGACTTTCTTCAATAAGTAAATGAAAGTACAATAAAGCATTGGTAAACGTTGTGGTTTGGATAGGGTTTGACTATATTCCTCAAAGGTCCATGCGTTTAGAACATATTCCCTGCTATGGCGTGTGAGGTGATAGCACCTTTAAGAGTCCCAGTGGGTATACCTCGGTCATATGGGGGCATGTTCTCAGAAGAGAACCCAGCCCACTTTGACTTCCTTTCTGTTGTAGCCTATAAGCCTATCTTTTTCTTACAATCTTGTATGAAAAACCACAAGTCTCCTTAAGTGAGCTGGGAATTATTGTGCTTACAATATTTTGTTTTACCCAAAAAAATGCTTCACTTTTCAAAAACCCACTTTTTAATAGAGGGAAGAATAGCAATGAGTGATATCCAAAGGGTAATTTCAAATTAAGACAGAGTAGAAGAGAAAGTACCTATACAGAGACATTTTCTTACTTTACCAGTACATTTCTGAATTTCCATTGTGATAGCTCTGAGCTACTTTTGGTATCCACATCAAATTCAGCTGTTTGGTACACTGGAGTTTGTTGCTATGGAGATTACAGAGATAGCAGAGTCACTAGCATGGACCATTATCCTAACAACTAGGAATCGTTCCCTCTCATAGAAAGAAACTATACCTATCTTGGGTGTTCATAATATTTGTATTCTCACAAGTAATTTTAGATTGTAATTTTCCATTTAATGATAAAATCAGACCATTGGGTGTGGTATATTTCTTATTAAAATATCAATTACATTTGAATCTGTAAACATCTGAATTTACATTTAGCATATACGTTATTAACACATATTTAGTAGTGTTTTTTATAACTCCCCAAATTATTATTATTTAGATTTATTTTATGTGTATGAATGTTTGCTTGCATGTACACCATGTACATGCCTGGTACCCATGGAGGACTCCTTGAACCAAAGTTTCAAGACTCTGAGCTGTCATGTGGGTGCCAGGAAGAGAACCCAGGACCTCTGAGAGAGTAGCAGGTGCTCTTAACTGGTGAGCCATCTCTATAGGCCCAAGTTATTATGAAATAATTTATATTGTTTGATCCATGTAATTTCTATGAAATGGAAAGACATATTGCTTTATTTTCCCACCTTACAAATGAGTGTGAAAAGACTCAAATGAGACAGTTTGCTCAAGGTAGTTGCATCCATTGTGACTTGATAATTCCTCATCAGCTTATGACAACTTCATGCCTCTGGATGAATCATTATTTCTAACTCTAATAATTAATGTAAGTTTTTTGATATTAGCATCTTTCTCATCTTTCTCATTGTTCCAAATGTGTCACAGGGAGGTCACTAAGTAAGTAATAGCTGCAATTTCTAGTAGTATCTTTATTTGTTTGCCAATAAGTATGTCAAGGAAACCAGAAAAGCTTAGCTTAAAGCTAAAAGGATTCACAGTACAAGTACAAAGTGCACTTTTGATCCATCCCTTTGCCTCTGACAACTGAGTACCTAGGTAATAAACAACCAATGAGTGTCTGTTGAACACTAGACTCATCGAACATCATAAGTAAGGGCTTCTCTAGCTCTCATACACATATACAAGCAACTGATGCATCCAAATCTCTTAGTACCTCTGATTTACTTGATCTTAGAGAAATCTTTCTGAATATTTGAAAGTAAAATTGTAAAGATGTAGATAAGACCCAGAGATAGGCTCATTGGCAGGCTTAGATTAACATGTTTGATTCAAAAATCAGTGGAGAGGAATGTTGAAGAGGGAAATATCTAACATCAGCTTTTCTCTTCTCCTTCCTCCCTTCCTTTCTGAACCCCTCCTCAGGCCTCCTCACTTCTCCATGTAAGCACTTCCTTTTCTTAATCTCCCTTTGGGTGGATCATGCTCCCTCTGCCCAGCTAGGCTTCCCAGGGAGATGTGCCTACCCTGTGCCACCTGTAGAAGTCCTAGCTCTCATTCTTCTTCCTGTCCCATCCCCCAATGACATCTGTATCTGATCTGTTTCATTACTGTAAGATACTTATAGCTGCTTAACTAAGATGCACAGAACAATATTGTATGGGCTATCTTACATGCACACACACATACACACTCATGCACACATTACTGCCTGAATATCATAACAGCTTGTTCACTTCACTGTTTTCCATATTCTCTGGTGATCTAGTAGAGGTCATGTGGGTAAGAAACGTGCTCGCTTGTTTTTATCTTCAGTGATTTCAGCTTCAGTCCTGAGAGGAGTAAGAGACACAGAGTAAGTTCTTCTGGCATTCTGGATACCATCACCTATGGTCAGACACCTTGCTCACCCTTGATGCAACGGTGAGGGGCTTGGTCCTGCCTCAACCGAATGTGGCAGGCTTAGCTGTCCCCCCCTTGGGAGAACCCTGTTGGAGAAGGGGATGGGGTGGGAAGGCAGGGGGAAGTAGGAGGAGGGATGAGAGGGGGATCTGTGGTTGGTATGTAAAATGAATTAAAAAATTTTTTTAAAAAAAAGAAGAAAAAGGAAAATGTGTTACTTTTCTAAAGAAGCCTAGTGGCCAAACTCTCAAGCCCAGCAAAACTGAAATGAAGAAGAATATTGAGATTTAAGGGGTGCTTGTGGTGTATTTCTCACTTCATTAAATAAAGATGTGTTGAGTAAGATTATGTCCTGGGAATACAATTAAATTCACATTTGAACTATAGGCATCTGTGCATTTATTTTAAAATTAGCAATATTGTACCCACACTCTATAGTAACTTAACTATTTAAGCCACTGTTGTGTTATTATTATCATGGTTTTATGTACTCTCAAAATTCTTATATTGGAAGTAATCACATTAAAATGAAGTCACTAGGTTGGGCATTAATCCAGTACTACTGGTGTCATTATAACTAAGAGAAGTCTAAGAACAAGGGAAATAGTCTTCCTGGGAGAGAGCCCAGCAGCTAGTTATCAAATGCCAAATGGTAAGTCCTGGATACACACATACAAGCAACATTCTACAGACTGAGCAGATTATATTTAGGAATATACACCACAACAACAATTAATGAAAAAGGAGGCCATGAATTTGAAAGAGAACAAGAGGGAATATATAGGACAGTTTAAAGGGAGAAAAACAAGTGAGGAAATGATATAATTATATTATAATCTCAAAAATAAAGGGAAATTCTAAAGGGGGTATTTCGCACATAGAAACCAACACAATAGAAGGGAAACTATGTAAAGATGAACAAGAGAGAAGTCTGACGTCAGAGAGAGGTCTAGAATAAAGTCTTCCCACATTGCCTTTCCATGGAGCTACCTTGGGCTAGGCATGCATGTCAGTCCTTGGTAAGTCACTTGCTTACCATACATGAGATTCAATCTGTAGTAATAGTAGATAGATAGATAGATAGACAGACAGATAGATATGAAACAAAAACAAAACAAAGCCTACATCTTGAATCTGAGTTTGAGACAGAGTCTCATGTAGTCCAGGCTAACTTTGAACTCTTTACCTAACCAAGAATAACCTTAAATAATTACCCCCATCTCCCAATGGAAGTACATGATGGGCCATCATTACCTCTTTCAAGCAACACAGTTCTATTTATAATCTACTAGACTTTACTACATTGCTATAATTGCTGTATCATATTAATAGTATTACTATAGAAGGGAAAAACATCGAGCAATCATGTAATAATGTGATTTGGAACTCTCAGCTAAGTTATTTCAGTAAAAAGATTGGCTCAACATCCTAAAGCCAAGCATAGCTATGCAAAAATGGAAACCTCAGCAAGAAGGCTTTACTTAGGCAAGAATCTTTCAGTAAAGAAATACGATTCTATGTTTAAGACTCGGTGTCATGGTAGAGGCATGCCCCGTACTCACCTTGTGGCTGTTTCATAAACTTCAAACCCCCACTGAAAGGGTGAAATGTTGGGAGTGTGTCCTGGTCTTCTACTGGGTGATAAGGTTTTTCTCACAGGTCTGGAGTTGACTATCTCTGTAGGCTTGACCATACCAAGCTTCAAACTAAAAAAAGGGTAATATGTGGATAATTATTAAAGAGACCAAATGCCAGCAGCCTCTTGAGAGGGCGAGATCTTTTGCATTAGTGGAGCCAAGTACTGAGAGAAATATATGGAATAAAAAAGCAAAGTCCGCCCTCACTCACCACTGACAGCCTGCTTCGCCTCGTGCGCTCCTGCCGCCACCTCGCAGAAATGCTTCGACTACCCAGTCTTTCCTCAGATGAGACCAGTGTCCTCATCTCACTCAGGCCTATGCCAAAGATGTAAAATTTGGTGTGGATGCTCGAGCCTTAATGCTACAAGGTGTAGACCTTCTAGCTGATGCTGCAGCTGTTACAATGGGGCCAAAGGGAAGAACAGTGATTACTGAACAGAGTTGGGGAAGTCCCAAAGTAACAAAAGATGGGGTCACTGTTGCAAAGTCAATTGACTTAAAGGATAAATACAAAAATATCGGAGCTAAACTTGTTCAAGATGTTGCCAATAGCACAAATGAAGAGGCTGGGCATAGTACCACCACTGCTACTGTTCTGGCACGTTCTATTGCCCAGGAGGGCTTTGAGAAGATCAGCAAAGGGGCTAATCCAGCAGAAATCCGGAGAGGTGTCATGTTGGCTGTTGATGCTGTAATTGCTGAACTAAAAAAGCAATCTAAACCTGTGACAACCCCTGAAGAAATTTCTCAGGTTGCTACAATTTCTGTAAATGGAGACAAAGACATTGGGAACATCATTTCTGATGCAAAGAAAAAAGTTGGAAGAAAGGGCATCATCACAGTGAAGGATGGAAAAACACTGAATGATGAATTAGAAATTATTGAAGGCATGAAGTGTGACAGAGGATATATTTCCCATATTTTATTAACACATCAAAAGGTCAAAAATGTGAATTCCAAGATGCCTATGTTCTGTTGAGTGAAAAGAATTCTAGTGTCCAGTCCATTTTACCTGCTCTGGAAATTGTTAATGCTCATCGGAAGCCCTTGGTCATAATTGCTGAAGATGTGGATGGAGAAACCCTAAGCACGCTGGTTTTGAACAGGCTAAAAGTTGGTCTCCAGGTTGTGGCAGTCAAAGATCCAGGGTTTGGGGACAATAGGAAGAACCAGCTTAGAGACATGGCTATTGCCACTGGTGGTGCGGTATTTGAAGAAGAGGGGTTGAGTCTAAATCTTGAAGATGTTCAAGCTCATGACTTGAGAAAAGTTGGAGAGGTCATTGTCACCAAAGATGACGCCATGCTTTTGAAAGAAAAAGGTGACAAGGCTCAAATTGAGAAATGCATTCAAGAAATCACTGAGCAGCTAGACATCACAACTAGTGAATATGGAAAGGAAAAGCTGAACGAGCGGCTCGCTAAACTTTCAGATGGAGTAGCTGTGTTGAAGGTTGGAGGAACGAGTGATGTTGAAGTGAATGAGAAGAGAGAATTACAGATGTTCTCAATGCTACAAAAGAGCTGTTGAAGAAGGCATTGTTCTAGGAGGGGGCTGTGCTCTGCTTCGGTGCATCCCAGCCTTGGATTCCTTAAAGCCTTCTAATGACGATCAGAAAGTAGGTATAGAAATTATTAAAAGAGCACTCAAAATTCCTGCAATGACTATTGCCAAGAATGCAGGTATTGAAGGATCATTGATATTTGAGAAAATTAAGCAGAGTTCCTCGGAAGTTGGTTATGATGCTATGCTCAGAGATTTTGTGAACATGGTGGAAAAGGGAATCGTTGATCCAACAAAGGTTATGAGAATTGCTTTACTGGATGCTGCTGGGCTAGCCTCCTTGCTAACTACAGCAGAAGCTGTAGTGACCGAAATTCCTAAGGAAGAGAAGGACCCTGGAATGGGCGCCATGGGTGGAATGGGAGGGGGTATGGGAGGTGGTATGTTCTAACTCCTAGAATAGTGCTTTGCCCTAATCAATGAACTGTGACAGGAAGCTCAAGGCAGGTTCCTCACCTCTAACTTCAGAGAAGTCACCTGAAGAAAGTGACTGAAGAGAAGGCTGGCTGATCACTATGACCATTGGTTACTGGTTTCCATTGATGATCTATAATGGTTTACTGCTGTCATTGTCCATGCCTACAGATAATTTATTTTGTATTTTTGAATAAAGACATTTGTACATTCCCGATACTGGGTGCAAGAGCCATATACCAGTGTCTTGCTTTCAACTTAAATCACTGAGGCATTTCTACTGTTCTGTTACAGTCAGGATTGTAGCGCTGTGTCACCAGATGAGAAGTTCAGAAGCAGCCTTTCTGTGGAGAGTAAGAATAATTGTGTACAAAGTAGAGAAGTATACAATTATGTGACAACTTTTGTGTAATAAAATTTTGTTTAAAGTTCAAAAAAAAAGAGCAAAGATCATGAGACTTAATTGTGGAGAGGCAACGACAAGCTACTCAGAAACCTTTATTTTATTGGAAAGCTCTTTGGAAAAACACCTGTGTATAAGATCAGAAAGGGTGGTGGGTGGGTCAGCTATTAACTTGCTTTTGGGGGGGGGGGATTCTAAGTAAGTCAAGGTATCTTTGGACCCAGTTGCCTAAGAGAAGGGACGGTGCAGACTTAAGTCTGCCGCTGCAGCAACAGCAGCAAATCAAAGAAGGAACGGTTAAGACAGAAGAGCAGAAACAGTGAGGGAAGAGAGGGAAAAGGAAGTTTCAGCTTACAGAACAAAAGAAGATCCTACTGGTAAAGCCGAGGAATGCTCTAGAAAAGGGGGAGATAACAAATGACCTTCTAAAAGACACTCTTGCTTTCTGAGACCATGAGCTCAAGCCCCGGGCTTGGTCAGTATGCCCATGACCTGATGGCATACTGTCATGAAGATTTATATGAACTCTTTTTGGAAAACTATGAGATGAATACAGCAAGGATTCTTACCTTGCTTTCATAGCTGAGTAAACAATGGAACTCAATAGTTATATTATGTGCTCAAATTGTCATGAATTCCTAGAGTCAAAGGAAAACAAAGCATCACTTCCCACATTTGTCCTAGAGAAATGGAAGTCATCAAGACAACCACCCAATTTAAATCAGGGTGAGAGGAGAGCCTGAAAATATACCAGGATGGACTGGAGTATGACAAGATCAAGATTAAAGCTATTAAAAGTGGTATGCTTTCATAAGTTATTCCAATTGTCATTTTACTTATTCAACAGATTTATTACTTAAGTCACATGGAAATATATATGTATATATATACATATACATATATACATATATATATATTTATATATATATTACACAGTTAGGACTATTGTGGCTATATAGAACATGCATAGGGTGGCTGTTAATTTGCAGGGCATGGGTCCCAACTTCAAGGAGGGGTTTCAAGGTGTTTCAAGCAGTATTCTGAGGTGTAGTGAGGCCATGCTATGTATTTTTCAGGCTTTAGACAATTGGTTAAGACAATCAAGAGTACAAGAGAAGAATTAAGATAATTGAGTTAGGGAAACTTAGGAGACATAAAACCCAGGTCCAAAGATATCTTGCTTCCGTAAATAAACTTCATTTATGTTTTGAGTTCTTTTCTTTCTCACTGGCCTCTTTGAGTAGTATTTGTTGGTGACTCATGCTATTCTAACCATAGGAGGCTGAAGACTGAGATATAAGGAGTTGTGCAGATTGCAATACAAGGACTGTTTCTTCCAGACCTTATACTTACCTATTAAGGAAGGATGCTATATTTTCTCTTTAAAAGCTGATAGACACATATAGGCATTAGACATCTACACTGTGAAAGCAGATAGTTTCAGCTGGTACTTAATCTCCCCCAACAATTCTCTAGGGATAATGGATTTCCTTTGATGGACAAAGGAGGAATCAGTACACTAAAAATCAGCAGTGTGAAGCTTCTTCCTGGACACTATCAAGTCATCCAGAGAACACTCCATTAGCTAAAGTGGTGGGAGCCTCAACAGCATCTATTATACCCTGACTACTAGGCTGGGATCATATGAATCTGGGCACCAGAAGTCTTGGTCCTCTGTCTTGGTGCTTGAGGGTGCCCATTTTGTTCATCAGAAATGACACTCTGAAAGACAGAAGGCATTCTCAGAGACATAAGACCTTCTGGCTGCCCAGCCTGGCTCCTGGTGACCTTTAGGTACTGGGCCTCCTCCATGGAGTCTGCACTTCAGGAACTCAGACATGTCATCTGAGAGGCAGAGATCACCTCTCTCATTCTCATCAGTGCCCCGAGTCTTCACTCCACTTGGGCAGGGCCAGCTTCTCCTGTAAACCCTCAATCACTTTGGAAGGACATCTGAGGCCCCAACACCTGGGATCTTTCCATTAAATGGAACCTGAAGAGTGACTTTTCCTCTTTTCCTTTTCCCTTAAAGATTGTCCCTCTAAAGGGATGAGTTGAATCTCGAGGTTTTTGGCCTGGTTATCAGGGAATGATCCATACCTAAGAATATAGAATGAAGCCTGGGGTCCCTTTCCCTATAAAGAGGTGACTATCAGTCCAGCCACACATTTCACTGTCAAAGAGGCATTGGAGTCACTGTGGAGCTGGTGCAGCTGAGCTGGGTCGTGAGTACTCCCTGAGTGACTGGGCTGTAGGCAGTTAAATAGGGTTCAAGAGGTGAACTTTGTCCCCTTCTCCCTGGCATCTAACAGGAGGGACTCCACAGCTACTTCAATGCCCAGGAGTCACTCTGCCCTCTCCTGGAGGGGAATCACTTGTGGGGACTTTCATAGCACTCTCTACTCTGTATCCTGAGACTAGTCTGATTTTCAGGAACTCTTCTCCTGAATAATATGAATGCCAAAGATCATAAGTGTGGTGTTGAGAGGCTCCAATATTTGTTAGCAAGAGACAGCAGGATCTTAGTGGCCATTTCCTCAGCACTGTCCCCCTTTGAGAGAACACCAATCTCCCGCTGCACAGACCCCAAAGAATCACTAAGTTTGATGAGTTCTTGACCCTGTTCAGTCAGGTGGGACAGAGATGTGTCACATGACCTGGAGGGTGCCATTTTGCTCACAGGCCTGAGGGCTTGCTCATGCGTCCCATTCACAGCCTCCTGACCTAGGTGTTCTGGATCAGCTTTCCATCAGCTCACTGGACAGGATCCCCTCTGATGTCTCCCAGCTGTGAGTAGCCAGAGCTCCAGGATGGACACTGGGGTAGGCAGAGTTCAGCTCTTTACCCCATTGTTCCGGCTGACCTATAAGTCTTCCCACTGGACCCCTGGCTTCCCTTGGCACCAGCTGCAGCTCCACTCTCTTTCTGGCTGGTTTCACAGCAATCCAAAAACCCTCTAAAGCACAGCTGCCCAAACCTTTGATGGGACCTTTAGAATAACTTCCATAGTTGGAACTGTGTGGTTTCCTTTATTTAACAAATGTGGATCTCCTCTTTTGTGTTGTAGCTTCCTTGCTGGGACTATAGATCTAGATTGAATTCATGTTGAAATTTCACACTGAGATTTTTCTGCTTCATTTGACTGTTGGTGAAGGGCTGTTGTTTATGGAAGTACACATATTTAGTGAAATGGTTGAAACTGCATCCTGACCACTTCTCCCAGCAGTAATTATTGACCTTGACTGTCCTGGCTTGGAGCCTCTGAGGGAAGCCCACAAACTGGCCAGCTGCTGATCTGGTGTTCCTAGCTCTGAACATAAGGGATGATAGTAGTCAGTATTCCACTATGTCACCCTAAACATTCTGTTTGCCCACTGTGGATATTGCTATATGTAAATAAACACTGACTGGCCAATAGCCAGACAGGAAGTATAGGTGGGACTAACAGAGAGGAGAATTGAGGAAGGAGGAAGGATAGGGGAGACTGCCTGGAGCCACCACCAGGACAAGGAAGATGTAAAGTACCGGTAAGCCATGAGCCACGTGGCAAAGTAAAGATTAATAGAAATGGGCTGAATATAAGAGTAAGAGCTAGACAGTGATAGGCCTAAGCTAATGGCCAAGCAGTTTAAATAATGTAAGCGTCTGTGTGCTTCTTTTATAAGTGGGCTCCGGGACTGGCAGAACTTGGTGGGACCCAGAGAGAAAAGTTCTCCAGCTACATTTGTTCCTTTAAAATGATTAAATTATACACCATCATCAGCATAACAAAAATTCTGATGAACACCCCCACAGTCATTGAAAAGGATTAGAAGAGGCTTACGTAGAAGCATAATTTTTATACTTGACTGATTTTTGTTTCTCAGCTACTGGAAATATAGACTGGCCTCCACTTAAGAAACTCTGTTGTTCTTAAAGGAGATGAGTAAGACTAATGTAAATCTGTACCTACTTCTAGAAAAAAAAAACAAAATAATGTAGAAGACATATCTAACGATGCACAAATCATGAAAATTTTGAACATGAGTATGTTTTTGGGGCATCAAGTACATTCCATGGTCTTTTCTGACAATATGAAATCACCTTTAAAGCTATAAAGATACCCAGTAAATTTTGCATAAACTGATGGCTGTGGGTGTCTGAAGAAATCAGAGTCAATTCTGGTAGCATTAAGTCAAGCATAAACCTATCACTCCTGCCAGCGAACAGAACACAGCCCTGCACAGAACACAGGGATCTGGTGACAGCTGTGACAATCTTTGGAGAGCTATTTATCGTGTTATTTCCCCTAAGAGGCATACCCTAATAGGAACTTAGTCCCTGTGCAATATTGTCAAGAGAGGTTGAGGGCGTGAGAGTGCTGCCCTCATTAACAGACTAGTGCCACTCACGAAAGGCATTGAGGCTGTGTTGGTCTCTTTTTTTCTGCTATGTCACAGAGCAGTAAGAAGTCCCTCAACATATGAAACACCTCGATCATGGACATCTCAGCCACCAGAACTGGGGGAAACCAACTTCGTGTGTGTGCATGTGAGAATGTGTGGGTGAGTGTATTGTGTTCGTATGTTTGATGCATGCAAATGGATGTGCAGCAGAGGCAAAGTATGTGGAGGCCAGAGGGCTTTACCAGCTCTCTTCTGTCACTATGCACCTACTGACTTGAGACAGGATCTCTCACTGAATGGGAAGTGGGCTGCTTTGCTAGGATGGCTGAACATCCAACCAGCAAGCTCTTGATTTACCTGTCTCTACCCTCTAGTGCTGGGGTTACAGACAGCTGTGCCTGGTCGTGGGATTTGGTTTTGGGATTTAGAATCAGATCTTAATGCTCTCAGAGAATGCACTTTTTACCCACTGAGACATCGCCCTATTTCCTCAGTTTCTTTTCTTTATAAACTGCCTCCCTTGTGGCATTCTGTTTTAATGGCATAAAATGGATAAGTCACACTGGAACAATAAAGGAGTTTCAGATGTCAACTCTGTGTATTAACTGTTCTCCCTTTCATGGACATGTGATATAGTTATTTATTTTACCTCTATTATAATTTTATAATCAATCTCACATAAACAGTAGGAAAATTGAATTTCCCATAAGTAATGCTGCTCTTCGTACTATAAGTTTTTCTATGAAGGACTGGACTACCTTACTAAATGTTATCTCAGTGATCTTGCACAATTCCCAAGCATACTATTCATGGGTGTAAGTGTAAGAACTGTCAGGTACAGATTTTAACACCACTCGGGATTAGAAACCATAAAATAAACATGCTGCGCATATGTTATGATGTCTCAACTGCTATTTTCACTTTTTTAAAAAATAAAAAGCAGAAATCTTATCTTTGCTCTTGAGGAAAATTTCTGATTTTAGCATTTCTGTCATGAAATAAATGTAAATGCTGAATCATTTTCTATCTCTGGAAAATAGGAACCTGGTTGGGTTTTGGAGGGACACCTGCAGATATACATGGGTGTGTGTGTGTGGTGTCTAAATATGGGGATGGTTACATTTTAAACCATATGCTTTGCACTGAGTTGAATTCATAAAATATCAGGAGTGGAAGAGACGTTGGAGAGCATTTCCTCTAATTCTGGTTAATGATAAAGCATTACCAGAAACGTGAAGAAAATTTAAAAGAAAAAGCCAAGGCCAAGAGAAGCATACAGGCAAAGTGACCAAATGGCCTTGGTAAATAGAAACTAAAGTCTCCACTTTTTTTTATATTGATTTTGTCAAAGCAACACATGGGTAGAGATGTAGAGAGTGGATAGATAATCTCTTAGAACTGTAAGCTTTGGGACACACACATGCACACACATATGCACACACACATGAATGCATGCCCCACCCACACTCATATACACACACACAGGCATGCATGTATGCACATGCATGTGCACATGTGCACACACATGCACATATAGGCAGTCCCTTGTCTTGCTTCTCTCACCTTTGAATCTCATTTCCTAGAAAAAAATTCATTAACCCTTTTTTCATACTACTTCTCCATGATTTTCTAAATAATGTATTTCTATATCTATTTCTTGTTTGCATTGTCCATTTGTTTTTAGTGATACACTGCTAATTTCCATTCAGTGCTCAGTCTCATATTTTTCTATAGTAGCATAGTTCTTAATTAATCTGAGTGTGTTGCCAGGTAGGTTAAAGATGACATTTCCCAGGTTTCATCTCAGCCCAGCCAGCTGTACTCATGTGACCAATCATGCATCTAACTAGAAAACACTTTGTGAGCATCTTGGGTAATCCCTTAAAAACAAGGCATGGGGGAATTCCATCTAGAAGTTAGGTAGTTCGAAAAGTGTGTACTTCCAAAGGATGAACAACATTACAAAAACAAGACAAATTGTAACAGAGATGTACTACATAAAAATTATAATGTGAAGACCCAGAAGAAAGCATCCCTGAGAACTGAGCACAGTACTTTTGCCAACATTTCAAGAGAAAAAAAAAGATGTCAAAATCTCTAAGGTTGAAAAAAATACCACTAGTACTCATTATGGAGGAGAAAGAAAAGGGTTAATTACTTAATCTGAAAAGTAGCTCTACTGGAAGAAATGCAGAAGAATGGGAGTCAGTGGAACCGAGAACAAATAGGATATATAGGGTGAGGAGTTAGCTCAATCAGTCAAGAGCATAATGTGCAACATGAAACTGGGTTTGATCCCCAGCACTCCTGTTAAAACACAGGCATGGTGGGAAAGTGGGTGCAGGCAGGCTTGTGGGCTCACTGGCCAGTGACCACAACCTATCAGCAAGCCACAGGGACCAGCAAGAGACCCCGTCTCAAAACACAAAGCAGGCAACTCCTGAGGAACACGTGAGATTGACCTCTTGCCTCCATACAAGCATCTCTGTATGACACAATGACTGAGCTAAAGGAATACAAACTAGAGGCCAAGGCTCTCCAAACGCAGAGGCTCTGGTCAGTTTCCACAGCTTTAGTTTGAGGCTGTGAAGAACTGCAGTTTAGAAGAAATAATCATCCCAAAATAGATGAGCCTTTGAAGGAAATTACAAGAAACTGAGCCTCCAATCTTTCCTAGTCTTCATAGCTTTAAATAATCTGGGATTTCTAGTGACTCTAGCTGCTCTCCAGCAGCAAAAACAAATATCTCTCCAAGTGCCTTCATCATATTTTACCACCCGTGTGGAATCCTGATCCTCTCCCCTGCACCCTTAACCTCTTTTCCTCCTCCTCTTCTTTCCAAATAGTCTGTTCTCTTTTCATGTCATATGCATTCATACAGGTGTGTAGAGGGGTGCATGTGTATGAAACATAGCTTCTACACATGAGAGATATAACATGCCTTTCTGAGTCTGGGTTATATTATGAAATATGATGGCACCAAATTCAATGTACTTCCTTCAAATAACATGATTTTATTATTTATTATTCATGTAATATACAACATATTATTTATGAATATATGATTTTTACTTCTTATCCAAAATGTAATCTGTCAAAATATCAAAATAATAAGTAAATATTGGCAATGATGCTTTAGAAGAATAATTTCTTAGAAAATGTGTTTTAGACAAAAAAGAAAGTTATTAAACAAATTTGTATGGAGAAACTGAAAACTGTTCTAAAACATTTATGAGAATCGTAGACTATAAGTTAAAGTTTAGAATTCATTATTCATGCTTTTCTGTCTTTAAATTTTTTACACTGCATTTGGTCTGCCTTTGAAATCACAAAGCTGTTAAACTTGGAGTGTAGTACATTATCATGAAAAACTAGGAGAAAATTGTAAAGGCCTGAAGGCCCATGCAATCAATCCAGGATCTCTGGCAAAACAAGGTAGGAGGCTGACGTGATGCTAATGTGCTTGCACTATTTTATGTAATAATTAGAAGAATCTACGAGTAAACATTTAGATCCCTCAAAACAAAAGCAGTCAGAATCTTAAACACTAGGAGAGAAACATCCAATTATCTTTTTTGAAAAAGCAAAATAAAGCTCCCTGTTGTATTTCATGTTATGATTAGAACAAATGTGACACTTATTATATGCCCGGACTCTAAAAGAAATAATGCGGCATCCCAAACCATAAAAGCAATGCTAATTTAAATGAAATTTGCATAAATCCAAGTGAGAATCATTAACTGGAAGACATTAATTAAAGAAAAAAAAACACAAACCCTGTGTTAGTCTGAATAGCAATATTTCCCATGCTAAGGAGGCATTGTGCAGTCTATCACAGATATTCTTAGTAATGTAACTCACACAGTACTGACTGACTTCCTGATGTGTTCAAGCCTTATGCTAGTCACTGAGGGAAATACAAGTTCCATATTCTCTACCTTAAAGACACTTATGGTCTGCTAGGGAAAATGAACACAGCAATCATAGAAGGTTGCCTGGGAGGTGATAAGAGAGATGTGTAAGCAATACGTTCCAGGAGCAAAGAGGACAAACTTCACTATGAGTGCAAAATAGACAATGAACTTCACAAAAGCCATGTTAGCTGAGGACTCCATATTGGAAGTTGTTAAAGTTGGAGTAGAAAAAGAAAAGATGATGTGAATTATCCACAAATGCTTCTAAATAAGAACATACAGGAACATGATGAGATTCAAGCTAGTGAAATAAACAAATAAATAAACAAGCAAATATGGGAGAAATCATGAAGTCCCTAGAAAGCAATTACTCAAAAGTATGTTTCCAGTGTTTATAAGTCAAGAAATCATCAGAAACCACAAATGGTCAAAACGCAGAGAACAACAAATTGTGGGGTGCCCTGCTGTGGGATGGTCTGTATGTCAAATGTGTTGCTGATTGGTCAATAAATAAATCGCTGATTGGCCAGTGGCCAGGCAGGAAGTATAGGCGGGACTAACAGAGAGGAGAATTGAGAGAACAGGAAGCTGGGTGAGAGAGACACTGCCAGCCATCACGATGAGAAACAGCATGTGAAGATGCCAGTAAGCCACAAGCCATGTGGCAAGGTATAGATTTATAGAAATGAATTAATTTAAGCTGTAAGAACAGTTAGCAAGAAGCCTGCCATGGCCATACAGTTTGTAACCAATATAAGTCTCTGTGTTTACTTGGTTGGGTTTGAGCGGCTGTGGGACTGGCGGGTGACAGAGAATTGTCCTGACTGTGGGCAAGGCAGGAAAACTCTAGCTACAGTGCCCAGTCCCAACAGATGCATCTACAACATGACTCTAGTATCTGGTGCTCAGTGACCCCCAAAGAACAGGGAACTGAAAGAATGCAAGAATCAGAGGGCCAAGAAGTCCACTGTGAGGTTATGTCCCCTAGAAATAACTGGGAAGTAACACC
The DNA here is from genome assembly GCF_949786415.1 of Peromyscus eremicus. Lineage (NCBI taxonomy): Eukaryota > Metazoa > Chordata > Mammalia > Rodentia > Cricetidae > Peromyscus > Peromyscus eremicus. The sequence goes on from NC_081418.1 coordinate 36,006,411, forward strand.
CCATAATGTGGCTGCTTAAACAACACCCAAACAATGATAACAATAGTAGACACACTAACATAGAAGGTAAAAATCTCAAAGGGTGTCACCCATAGACAAGGAACTAAAAGCAGCTAATTACTGCTGACAAAGAGAGAATTGTTTTTCCCCATGGATGACACCCATAAACTGGTTACCTGATACCGAGTGGCCAGCCCTGGAATCATATGCATACAAATAACACCAAATGGACTGGGCAGGTTGTATATAGATACTTATGTGTGTGCTTGTGTGACTATAGTAATCAAAGAAAAAGAGGTCATGAATTTGAGGAGTAAGGGGGAACATGGGAGAGGTTGGATGAAGGAAACGGAAGGGAAGAAGGAGAAATGGTGTAACAGCATTTCAATTATAAAAATCTAAAGACAACAGGAGCCTAGGATGGTTCCCACTGTTAAAGTCTAACAGTCTAAAGCCTAAGCTAGCAGAGGATAGAAAGAGACCTCCAGAACCCAAATATGAGAAAGATGAACTCTAGTGAAGACCAATCAGAAAAGAACAGGCCATTGCTTTAGAGAAAGAGGCAAAATGCTCAGAAATTAAGGAGTGCAATTAAAGTCTTTATAGTATCAACAGCCAGGGGAAATATTATTTACATAAATAAGATATTACTTAAGTAAAAATAATCTGTAATTATTTTGGAAAGAAAAGCTGAACATCCACTATCCCAGAGTCACATGGAGAAAATGAAACCACACCAACCAACTGATGGTCCTGTCCTTCCCAGCAGAGAAAAATAGCAACACATTTCTGGAAACAACGATAATTCAGAAACAATAGTTTAATTCTAGCTAAAGTGAATTGCTACTGAGTCAAATGAAGACAGAGTAGCCCCATCTACTATATCCCATATGATGAAGAATTTGGTCAGAGTCAGGAGTTTATCTGAAATAAGCAGGGATTAAACACTTTAAGTAGTATGCTTACACACTCCTGGAATAGTTTTGGGCAGTGGGCACTGTGGCTATTTTCAGAGACTATTTTGGTGTGCATTTCCTGCATGCCAGGCAAATTTACTGCTGTACAGCTACGTGCTTCTTTTTTTTTTTTTAATTTTTATTTTGCAATACAATTAAGTTCTACATACAGGCACAGATTCCCTTGTTCTCCCCCCTCCCGCCCCCCTCACCTTCCCCCCAGCCCGCCCCCCATTCCAATCTCCTCCAGGGCAAAGCCTTCCCCACAGACTGAGACCAACCTGGTAGACTCAGTCCAGGTAGGTCCAGTCCCCTCCTCCCAGGCCGAGCCAAGCCACCCTGCATAGGCCCCAGGTTTCAAACAGCCGACTCATGCAATGAGCACAGGACCCAGTGCCACTGCCTGGATGCCTCCCAAACAGATCAGGCCAATCAACTGTCTCACCCACTCAGAGGGCCTGATCCAGTTGGTGACCCCTCAGCCGTTGGTTCATATTTCATGTGTTTTCGTTTGTTTGGCTATTTGTCTCTGTGCTTTATCCGACCTTGGTCTCAACAATTCTCTCTCATATAAACCCTCCTCATTCTCGCTAATTGGACTCCCAGAGATCCACCTGGGGCCTAGTCATGGATCTCTGCATCCAGATCCCTCAGTAGTTGGATGAGGTTTCTAGCACGACAATTAGGGTGTTTGGCCATCCCATCACCAGAGTAGGTCAATTCGGACTGTCTCTCGAACATTGCCAGCAGTCTGTTGTGGAGGTATCTTTGTGGATTTCTGTGGGCCTCTCTAGCACTTTGTTTCTTCCTATTCTCATGTGGTCTTCATTTACCATGGTTTCCTATTCCTTGTTCTCCCTCTCTGTTGTTGATCCAGCTGGGATCTCCCACTCACCCAAGCTCTCTTTCCCTCGACCCTCGCCCTTCACTACCCCCACTCATGTCCAGGCTGTTCATATAGATCTCATTCCATTTCTCTGTCATTGGGCGATCCCTGTGTCTTTCTTGGGGTCCTGTTTTCCAGGTAGCCTGCCTGGTGATGTGAGTAGCAGTCCAGTCATCCTTGTTCCACATCTAGTATCCTGTTATGAGTGAGTACATACCATGTTTGTCTTTCTGAGTCTGGGATACCTCACTCAGGATGATTTTTTCTAGGTCCATCCATTTGTCTGCAAACCTCATGATGTCATTGTTTTTCTCTGCTGAGTAGTATTCCATTGTGTATATGTACCACATTTTGTTTATCCATTCTTCAGTTAAAGGGCATCTAGGTTGTTTCCATGTTCTGGCTATTACAAACAATGCTGATATGAACATAGCTGAACAAGTACTCTTGTGGTGTGGTTGAGCATTCCTTGGGTATATGCCCAAAAGTGGTATAGCTGGATCTTGGGGGAGATGGATTCCCAATTTTCTAAGAAATCGCCATATTGATTTCCAAAGTGGTTGTACAAGCTTGCATTCCCACCAGCAGTGGAGGAGAGTTCCCCTAGCTCCACATCCTCTCCAGCATAAGGTGTCTTCAGTGTACACAAGGGCACCCACATATGTAAAAGAAACATTATTAAAGCTTAAATCACATATAAAACCCCACACATTAATAGTGGGAGACCTCAACACCCCACTTTCACCACTGGACAGATCCCCCAAATCGAAACTTAACAGAGAAATAAAGGACTTAACTGATGTCATGACTCAAATGGACTTAATCGACATCTACAGAACATTCCATCCTAACAAAAAAGAATATACCTTCTTCTCAGCACCCCATGGAACCTTCTCTAAAATCGACCACATACTTGGTCACAAAACAAATCTAAACAGATACAAAACAATTGGAATAACCTCCTGTGTTCTATCAGACCACCATGGTCTAAAGTTGGATTTCAACAACAACAAAAACTACAGAAAACCTACAATCTCATGGAAACTGAACAATACCCACCTGAATCACCAATGGGTTAAGGAAGAAATAAAGAAAGAAATTAAAGACTTCCTAGAGATCAACGAAAATGAAGACACCACATATCCAAACCTATGGGACACTATGAAAGCAGTACTAAGAGGGAAATTCATAGCACTAAACGCCCACATAAATAAGCTGGAGAAATCTCACACTAGTGACTTAACAGCACACCTGAAAGTTCTAGAACAAAAAGAAGCAAAGTCTCCCAGGAAAAATAGATGCCAGGAAATTATCAAAGTGAGAGCTGAAATCAATAAAATAGAAACAAAAAGAACAATACAAAAAATTAATGAAACAAAGAGTTGGTTCTTTGAGAAAATCAACAAGATAAACAAGCCCTTATCCAAACTAACCAAAAGACAGAGAGAGAGCATCCAAATCAACAAAATCAGAAATGAAAAGGGGGACATAACAACAGACATTGAGGAAATCCAGAGAATCATCAGGTCATACTTCAAAAACCTCTATTCCACAAAACTGGAAAACCTAAAAGAAATGGATAATTTTCTGGATAGGTACCACATACCTAAATTAAATCAAGACCAGATAAACTATTTAAATAGTCCAATAACCCCTAACGAAATAGAAACAGTCATTAAAAGTCTCCCAACCAAAAAAAGCCCAGGACCAGATGGTTTCAGTGCAGAATGCTACCAGATCTTCAAAGAAGAGTTAATACCAATACTCTCTAAATTGTTCCATACAATAGAAACAGAAGGAACATTACCAAACTCCTTCTATGAGGCTACAATTACCCTGATTCCCAAACCAAACAAGGATACAACAAAGAAAGAGAACTACAGACCGATCTCCCTCATGAACATTGATGCAAAAATACTCAATAAAATACTGGCAAACAGACTCCAAGAACACATCAAAACAATTATCCACCATGATCAAGTAGGATTCATTCCAGGGATGCAAGGATGGTTCAACATACGGAAGTCTGTCAATGTGATACACCATATAAACAAACTCAAAGAAAAAAACCACATGATCATCTCATAGATGCTGAAAAGGCATTTGACAAAATCCAACACCCCTTCATGATAAAGGTCTTGGAGCGATCAGGAATACAGGGAACATACCTAAACATAATAAAGGCAATTTACAGCAAGCCAACAGCCAACATCAAATTAAATGGAGAGAAACTCGAAGCAATTCCACTAAAATCAGGAACGAGGCAAGGCTGTCCGCTCTCCCCATACTTATTCAATATAGTACTTGAAGTTCTAGCCAGAGCAATAAGACAACATAAGGAGATTAAGGGGATACAAATTGGAAAGGAAGAAGTCAAGCTTTCCCTATTTGCAGATAACATGATAGTATACTTGAGCAACCCCAAAGATTCCACCAAGGAACTGATACAGCTTATAAACACCTTCAGCAACATAGCAGGATACAAGATCAACTCAAAAAAATCAGTAGCCCTCCTATATACAATGGACAAAAAAGCGGAGAAGGAAATCAGAGCTACATCACCCTTTACTATAGCCACAAATGACATAAAATACCTTGGGGTAACACTAACCAAGCAAGTGAAGGACCTATATGACAAGAACTTTAAGTCCCTGAAAAAAGAAATTGAAGAAGATGTCAGAAAATGGAAAGATCTCCCATGCTCATGGATAGGCAGAACTAACATAGTAAAAATGGCAATCTTACCAAAAGCAATCTACAGATTCAATGCAATCCCCATCAAAATACCAACACAATTCTTCACAGACCTGGAAAGAATAATACTCAACTTCATATGGAAAAACAAAAAACCCAGGATAGCCAAAAGAATCCTGTACAATAAAACAACCTCTGGAGGCATCACGATCCCTGACTTCAAGCTGTACTATAGAGCTACAGTAATAAAAACAGCTTGGTACTGGCATAAAAACCAACATGTGGACCAATGGAATCGAATTGAAGACCCTGACATTAATCCGCACACCTATGAACAAATAATTTTTGACAAAGAAGCCAAAAGTGCACAATGGAAAAAAGAAAGCATCTTCAACAAATGGTGCTGGCAAAACTGGATATCAACATGTAGAAGGCTGCAAATAGATCCATATCTATCACCGTGCACAAAACTTAAGTCCAAGTGGATCAAGGACCTCAACATAAATCCAGCTACTCTGAACCTGCTAGAAGAGAAAGTAGGAAGTAGTCTTGAACGCATTGGCATAGGAGACCACTTTCTAAATAGAACACCAGTAGCACAGACACTGAGAGAAACAATCAATCAATGGGACCTCTTGAAACTGAGAAGCTTTTGTAGGGCAAAGGATACGGTCAACAAAGCAAAGCGACAGCCTACAGAATGGGAAAAGATATTCACCAATCCCACATCTGACAGAGGACTGATATCCAGAATATATAAGGAACTCAAGAAATTAGACATCAAAATGCCCAACAGTCCAATTAAGAAATGGGCTATAGAACTAAACAGAGAATTCTCAACAGAGGAAACTCAAATGGCTGAAAGACATTTAAGGAATTGCTCAACATCCCTAATCATCAGGGAAATGCAAATCAAAACAACTCTGAGATACCACCTTACACCTGTCAGAATGGCTAAGATCAAAAACACTGAAGCTACGTGCTTCTAGCCTTGAGGACTGCACCCTTACACAGGTGTTGGTTGGGAGTAATTTGAGCTCACTGGCCTAGTGTGGAGGGCTTAAGCAATCCATCTTCTTACATTTGGGAACTATTACATGGCTATCCTGATCATTCTAGATCAAGACTGGAAGGTGTTATCTTTTTTCCTCTCTTTGCCTCACTATCTACTCCTGTTCTCTGTGTTACACTACCCTTTACTGCCAACTCATATTCTCTAACTTCCGTATTTTACCTGAGGAGAAAAAAATGTTAGTTGATGCTTAAAATTTAAATGTCTAAATGGTCATGTCATAATTTCCAGTTCAAAAATAATCTTTCCTGGCTGGTGAGATGGCTTAGCAGGTAAAAGTACTTGCCATCAAGCCTCAAAACCTGAGTTCAGTCCCATATATATACATAGATAACATAGGTAGATAGATAGATAGATAGATAGATAGATAGATAGATAGATAGATAATTAAAAAGAGAGAACTGATTCATGCAAGTTGCTTTCTGATTTCCACACACATGCTGTGGCATAAGTTCAGGTATGTGCACATATGTATGTGCATGCACAAATATTAAATAAATAAATAAATAAATAATGTAATTTTATTTTTAAATTAATTTATTTAAATCACCTTTTGGTCTCCAAAAATAATACATCCTAAACATAAATAGCATAGCTTTTACATCTTCTAAAAATATTTAAAAAGTTAATAAAGCTGGATGTGATGGTACATGGCTTTATTATCAGTGTTTGGGAGGCAGAGGCACGCAGATCTCAGGGAGTGTTCCAGGCCAGCTATAATATGGTCTACATAATGAGATAGTCAGGGCTACACAATGATCTCAAAAAACAAACAAGTAACAAAACAAAGCCATAATAAAATATTCTTTATGATCTCAGTGATAACTCATATTCTATCAGCAAAGAGAGGTTTGTAACTCCAGCCATAGCACTGAAGGAGTCAAATGCACCCAATGTCCTTTCACATGTTGGTATTCTCTAAGCATGAGGACTGGACTCAAACATCAGATAAATTCCACAGCATCAGCTTGGCTAGCCATGTCTGAAGCAATATTTAATAGCCCTTTGAGGTCTGATGTCCAAACACCATCCAGGTCAACTCAGGCTGATATACTGAAATTTCCCTTGTGTACCATCCTCCCTCAGTCTGCTCTTCCTGCAATATTCCTCTAGTTACTTATCTCTGAATCTCACTAGGCCTCCTTCTCCTCAGGCCCAGAGTAGAAGACTTTCATGGTTTCTTAAGAGTCCTTTCTAATTCTCAGTCTGCTCACAGAGGCTGATGGCGCTGTCAGTTTGTTATCAGTTCCTTAGTACAACATTTTACTACTGAACAGATATCTAATGGTCAATCGAGTTGACAATGAAGTCACTCGTGACATTTTATTATAAGAATTTTATGATGATATCCATCCTCATGGTCCTCCTGCCTCTGCCTCCTCAGCATATCCTACCAGCCTGCCCCACCACAACTGAAATACGTGGGGAGATAGGAGGGTGGAAAAGGGGACGATGTTGAAAGAGGAATACCTAATCCTAAAGATTTTGGAAAAGCCATATGAAAAGCTCCAGATTAAAAAAAGTTCAATTTGAGTTACCCTTCACATGGGATTATGCTCATCCCAGAAGCCATAGATTACCAAATTTTTTTTAAAAAAAGTGCTAGTATGAAATACCACCCCTCAAGTTGTTGATTAGACCACCAAACCAATATAGGCTATTGCTATTGCTCTTGGTTGCCCACCAGAACTTAATGGTAAGACTCTTTTGCCAAATACTTAATCAAAGGATATGCAGAAATAAATTCAGCATTGATCAGGAAGCTACTTCCCTGATAGCCACCTTTCACGGGTCTGGAAGATGCTATGGCTTCTGGGAGTGCGGGGCCATGAGCAGCAGTTTACCCAGCTGTAAACAGTGTGAACTGCAATAATGATAGCTATGACAAGATGGGTCCATGGGTACAGTAGTGGCACAGATGTTATGGGAGTAAACAACCACTTCCTGACAGGTTAAACTTTAAGGCCCATTCCATAGGAGGATACATATACCTGGGCTGATAGTCCATGACTGAGGAACTCACAGGCCCCAGGGATGAACCGACTACTATTATTCTGCCAAGCACACATAGTACAAACTGCCCTCTAAATTCTTACTCTTTCACCCATAGATGAGTTCAACTCTCAGACCTCATCAGAGAAGTTTCTTTGTGCAGAAATGGTGGTTAGTGCAGAAACTTACAAATCAAAGTGTAGAAAATAAGTGTCAGTGGAGTGCTTAACCACAAATGTGACATCTGTAACATACCCCTTTCCAAAGACTAGGGAACCATTGTGGAAGACAGGGTAGGAAGATTGTAAGACCAGACCTAAGGGAGGACCAGGAAGAAACTGTCTTCTGAGCATGATAGGGCTTCTGCACTCACGAACTCATGGTAGCTATGACTGCCTGCTCAGGACCTATGAAAGTTCAAGCCATGTCCAAGAGCGATTAGGGCAGCAAAGGATTTATTTGGCATCTATCCCTGCACAGGTGTGGGTCTAGTATTATTTAAAGCACAGTAACTGAAATTAACCTATGCCAGACTGTGCAGAAAAGACTGAATTACAAATTTTCTCCCTTCTTCTTCCTCCCACCAAATTTTCCCCTACACACTTCCTTGTTCTCCTTCAAATCCATGGCCTCCTTCTTCATCAATTGTTATTGCATGCATGTGTGTATGTTTACATACATATATATTCCTAGATATAACCTGTTCCTTCTGTATAATGTTACTTGTATGTCTTTAGAGCAGACTGTCTGCAGTGGACAAACAGTTGGTGTGCTCTTAATTTCAGAGATCTCAGTCCTCATTTATAATTTTCTTTCTTTTTTTCTCATTTATTAAAAAATAGATTTTTCTTACATTATATATCCTGATTATGGTTTCCTCTTCTTCTACTCTTCCCAACATCTCCCTACCTGCCCTCCTACCTGTATCCACCCCCATTACCAAACTTCTTCTATGAGGCTACAATTATCCTGATTCCCAAGTCAAACAAAGATGCAACAAAGAAAGAGAACTACTCTTGGTGAAATTATTAAGGACACTCCATGTAGTTAAAAGGGAGGTTTATTTTGTGGGGTAACTTACAAGTGAAGGGATAGGTTGCAGGCTCTGCAAAAGGTGCAGCGCAGTCCAGCAATGTTCTCTGGAGAACTCTGCCCGGTCTACCTTCAGTGTCCTAGGTCCAGGAACCAAGAAAGCCAGCCCATCCGGATCTCTGGTCTTCAGGGTCCTCTCTCGGCCCCATCTTGTAGGTTGGGGGTTGGAACTTCCAGATCAAAGCTGGCATGGCTACCCATTACAAACTACAGACCAACCTCCCTCGTGAACATTGATGAAAAAATACTCAATAAAATACTGGCAAACAGACTCCAAGAACACATCAAAACAATTATCCACCATGATCAAGTAGGCTTCATCCCAGGGATGCAAGGGTGGTTCAACATACGAAAGTCTGTCAATATAATACACCATATAAACAAACTGAAAGAAAAAAAAAACCAAATGATCACTAGATGCTGAAAAGGCATTTGACAAAATCCAACACCCCTTCATGATAAAGGTCTTGGAGAGATCAGGAGTTCAGGAGACATATCTAAACATAATAAAGGCAATTTACAGCAAGCCAACATCGAAGTAAATGGAGAGAAACTCAAAGTGATTCCACTAAAATCAGGAACAAGGCAAGCCTGTCCACTCTCCCCATACTTATTCAATATAGTACTTGAAGTTCTAGCCAGAGCAATAAGACAACATAAGGAGATCAAGGGGATACAAATTGGAAAGGAAGAAGTCAAGCTTTTGCTATTTGCAGATGATATGATAGTATACAAAAGTGACCCCAAAAACTCGACCAAGGAACTCATACAGCATATAAACACCTTCAGCACTGTAGCAGGATACAAGATTAACTCAAAAAAATCAGTAACCCTCCTATATACAATTGACAAACAGACTGAGAAGGAAATCAGAGATACATCACCCTTTACAATAGCCACAAACAATATAAAATACCTTGGGGTAACTCTAACTAAGCAAGTGAAGGACCTGTATGACAAGAACTTTAAGTCCCTGAAAAAAGAAATTGAAGAAGATGCCAGAAAATGGAAATATCTCCCATGCTCATGGATAGGCAGGATTAACATAGTAAAAATGGCAGTCTTACCAAAAGCAATCTACAGATTCAATACAATCCCCATCAAAATACCAACACAATTCTTCACAGACCTGGAAAGAACAATACTCAACTTCATTTGGAAAAACAAAAAACCCAGGATAGCCAAAGGAATCCTATACAATAAAACAACCTCTGGAGGCATCATGATCCCTGACTTAAAGCTCTACTATAGAGCTACAGTAACAAAAACAGCTTGGTACTGACATAAAAACAGACATGTGGACCAATGGAATCGAATTGAAGACCCTGACATTAATCTGCACACCTATGAACATATAATTTTTGATAAAGAAGCCAGAACTGTACAATGGAAAAAGAAAGCATCTTCAACAAATGGTGCTGGCATAACTGGATGTCAACATGTAGAAGGCTGCAAATAGATCCATATCTGTCACCATGCACAAAACTTAAGTCCAAGTGGATCAAAGTAACATAAATCCAGTTACTCTGAACCTACTAGAAAAGAAAGTAGGAAGTAGTCTTGAACGCATTGGCATAGGAGATCACTTCCTAAATAGAACACCAGTAGCACAGACACTGAGAGAAACAATTAATCAATGGGACCTCTTGAAACTGAGAAGCTTTTGTAGAGCAAAGGATATGGTCAACAAGGCAAAGTGACAGCCTACAGAATGGGAAAAGATCTGAACCAACCCCACATCTGACAGAGGGCTAATATCCAGAATATTTAAAGAATTCAAGAAATTAGACATCAAAATGCCCAACAGTCCAATTAAAAAATGGGCTATAGGGCTAAACAGAATTCTCAACAGAGGAAGCTCAAATGGCTGAAAGACATTTAAGGAATTGCTCAACATCCCTAATCATCAGGGAAATGCAAATCAAAACGACTCTGAGATATCACCTTACTTCTGTCAGAATGGCTAAGATCAAAAACACTAAATACAGCCTATGCTGGAGAGGATGTGGAGCAAGGGGAACTCTCCTCCACTGTTGGTGGGAATGCAAGCTTGTACAACCACTTTGGAAATCAATATGGCGCTTTCTTAGAAAATTGGGAATCAATCTCCCCCAAGATCCAGCTATACCACTCTTGGGCATATACCCAAGGAATGCTCAATCATACCACAAGGGCACATGCTCAGCTATGTTCATAGCAGCATTGTTTGTAATAGCCAGAACCTGGAAACAACCTAGATGCTCTTCAACTGAAGAATGGATAAATAAAAGGTGGTACATATACACAATGGAGTACTACTCAGCAGAGAAAAAAATGACATCACAAGGTTTGCAGGCAAATGGATGGATCTAGAAAAAATCATCCTGAGTGAGGTAATCCAGACTCAGAAAGACAAACATGGTATGTTCTCACTCATAAGTGGATACTAGATGTAAAGCAAAGGATGACTAGACTGCTACTCACAACTCCAGGGAGGCTACCTAGTAAATAGGACCCTAAGAAAGACACAGGGATTGCCCAATGACAGAGAAATGGATGAGATCTACATGAGCAAACTGGACATGAGAGAGGATAATGAAGGGCAAGGGTCAGGGGAAAGAGAGCTTAGGGGAGTGGGAGATTCCAGCTGGATCAAAAACAGAGAGGAAGAACAAGCAAAGAGATACCATGATAAATGAAGACCCATGGGAATAGGAAGAAGCAAAGTGCTAGAGAGGTCCCCAGAAATCCACAAAGATACCTCCACAATAGACTACTGGCAATGGTTGAGAGAAAGCCTGAACTGACCTACTCTGGTGATCGAATGGCCGAACACCCTAACTGTCGTCATCTAATGACTGGTGGAAGCAGATGCAGAGATCCATGGCCAGGCCCCAGGTGGAGCTCCAGGAGTCCAATTGGCGAGAGAGAGGAGGGATTATATGAGCAAGAGATATTGAGATCATGATTGGAAAAAGCACAGGGACAAATAGCCAAACTAGTGGAAACACATGAACTATGAACCAATAGCTGAGGAGTCCCCATGGAACTGGATCAGGACCTCTGGATAAGTGAGACAGTTGAGTAGCTTAAACTATTTAGGAGGCCCCCAGGAAGTGGAACTGGGACCTGTCCTAAGAGCATGAGCTAGCTTTTTGGAATCTAGGGCCTATGCTGGGACGCTTTGCTCAGCCTAGGTGAAGGGAGGAGGGTACTGGACCTGCCTCAACTTAATCTACCAGGTTGAGCTGAATCCCCAGGGGAGTCCTTGCCTTGGAGGAGGTGGGAATGAGGGGTGGATTGAGGGGAGGGAGGGTGGAGGAGGGAGGACGGGAATCCGTGGCTGATATGTAAAATTAAATTAATTATAAAATTAAAAAAAATGAGATCAATAAAAATGACAAGATGTCTTGGACAAAAAAAATGAAATTGGAATATAAAATTTGCAAGAACAAGATAAAAATAAATTTCATATTTTTATAACCAAAAAAAGATAAAAAAAAAAAACCAAGAACAGGAAGAGCCCTGAAATGACATGATGAGTCAAGGGACCTCTAAAGATGCCACTGAATTTGTTTGTTGTTGGCCATCTACTGCTAGGCATGTAGTCTCCTCTTGAGAGTAGTCTGCCTCCCCAATGAGATTCCCTTGGAGGGAAATACATTTTCATTTGCAAGTGGTTATCAATTGGAAATTGCTTTGGGGTTAAAGATGAGGGTATGTGTCTACTTCTCCTTTTGGCTCTAGGACCCCATCAAGTGAAGACCTATGTAGGACCTGTGCATGCTGCCTCAGTGTCTGTGAGCTCATATGTATGTCAGTCATGTTGATATAGGGGGCCTTGTTTTTTTGGTGTCCTTCATCTCCTCTGGCCTGTGGGCCTCTGTGTTTGTTCCCATCTGCGGCAGGGGCAAGGTTTTCTGAAGATATCTGAGTAAGGCCTGTTTTGCTTCTCTGGCCTGAGTGGGAGGTTGCTTTTTTATTTAAATTAAAATAAAATGCTGACAGCTTTTTAAAGTTGATTGCTCTTTTTAAAATACATTTTCATTTATTAAATACATTTTCATTTATTAATTTTTCATTTATTAAAGAGTGTGTGTGTGTGTGTGTGTGTGTGTGTGTGAGAGAGAGAGAGAGAGAGAGAGAGAGAGAGAGAGAGAGAGAGAGAGATCAAGCAGCTCAGCATTCTAGCATTGAGTGAGAAGGAGCTCATGGACTCCTACTTCTGAGGAGCAATTAACAGCTGATGCCTCTGGAGGAGAGTCAGTGTTTTTATTTATTTATTTATTTATTTATTTATTTATTTATTTATTTATTTATTTATTTATTTATTTTTGGTTTTCGAGACAGGGTTTCTCTGTGTAGCTTTGGTGCCTTTCCTGGAACTCACTCTGTAGCCCAGAGTGGCCTCAAACTCACAGAGATCCACATTCCTCTGCCTCCTGAGTGCTGGGATTAAAGGCATGCGCCATGACCGCCCAGATGAATCAGTGTTCTTTAAGACTGTGGCATCTAGTGGGTTGGGCCAACTCTAGTTGATGGCCTACACTCAATAGCATATTGACAGCACAAATCGGACTTGATAAGTTATGTTTGTTTGAAAAAGAGAGTATGAAGTCAGGGAGAGTGATAAGGATGTAGGGTGCATTGGAGAGAAGTTAGGGGAGGAGCAGTGGATGAATATGACCAAAAAAACCACATTATTTGAAGTTCTAAATAAATTTTTTTTAAAAAATGATGAAAATGAGATTAGAAACTTCCTAGCAACTGAATTTATACCAATAGTCAAGAAGGAAGGTGTAATTTTTGAAATAAAAAATAAAGAAGATATCTTCAGGGCTCTCATTTCTTTAATAAGCTCTTTGTTGACATGATGTCCTGAGATATGTTTAAACACCTGGGAAATTTAAGCAAAGAAATCAGAGCGGCAATTTTGGATATTTGTAACAATTTATGATATTAAAGATTAGAGGCATCAGAAAGTGGCAAGCATACTCTAAAAGTCAGGAAGGAACCAACATGTTTAAAATACAGCAAGAATTTAGCCAAGAGGGGAGAGCGAAGGATGCAGTGCCCAGGGGATCAGCCTAGAACACAGGCCATGGCTTACAGAACACTAGGACACTACTTCATTGCCTGTGTTAATAGAATAAACCTGCAGGCTGACTCTATGGCCATTTTAATAAATAAGTAGATAAGACACAATTGACTAAGTCCTTGGCAACAGCTGGTCAGATTATTACCTTTTTGACCATGAAGTGTAAATTGTGGAGCTATTACTATGGTCAAAGCCGTACTGCATACGTGGCTGACTTGAGATTTTAGATTCACAGACAACTAGAAAATATGCCTTTCTCTCACAGGAGAAGGCAAAGTATGCAAAACTGTAATATGGTACTTATGAGCTGTCCGTAAGAATAATTCAAGTGAGACCATTTCCTGAAGAACCATCCAAGGTGAGTCTCCTGGGTCGTCCACTCTATTGCTCATTGTGGATAGAAGAGTATATGGAATATATATGAGTAGATTAATTAGTGTTCTTCAGCTATCCAAGTGTCAGGAGGGAAGAGCAGGGTCCACTGCATATGAATGCAGGGTGGTTTTTGACACCAAAGACTAGAAGCAAAAGCAGAAGGGGGTGTGGAGGCACACAGATGTCCTGGGAGATGTGTTCTACTAATGTTAGCTTTAAGGTAAACACCACAGAAATTCTTTCTCACTTCAATCAATTCCCTTTCCTCCAAGAAGGCACAGATCTTTACTAACATGATCTGTATTTACCAGCTGCTCTATCCATTTTGCAAAATCCAGTGTTAAAATGCAACAGCAGGGAGAAAATACTGAGGAAAGAGCGGTCACTTAGTAGTCGGTGTTTTCTTATGACCACTATGAAATCCACCATCTGTAAATGCCAGAGGGTGGTGCAGAAATAATGCCACGTGACCATCCATAGACACTACTAGAGAGTTTGGTAATTTTTAAGATTAGGGACAGTGGAAGTAAATAATAATGTCAGAGCTGCAAACCACTCAGAAATAAGAGTATAATTTTCTGTCTTCTTAGCTATAAAATTTTTAGAATGAAGTGTTATCTGCTCTCTTTTCTTTCTCCTCTGTTTATGAGCCCAAGAGCCACTGTTCCCATGAGACTAGGCCAGTGGCAATTATATCTTTAATGTAATTTCCCATCTGTAATTTAAGTGGGAAATTAAAATATGAGTATGCAAAGAGCTTGCCTTTGGTAATTAAGGCCTCATTGCTCCAGTTCTGACTTTGACAGAAAGTGAGTGCTTTGCAGAGGAAAAACCTCTTTACTTCACTATTAGGTAGAATGAGAGAATTATCAATATTTGAGCACTTTACACATATAAGAAAAGAAACTTCCTGTAGTTCACATCAATGCAAAAGCTAAGAAAAAACATTTAAAAATTATGGTTTAAACAATTTTTTAAAAATCTGATATGAACATAATTACTCACTCTGAAAATTCCCAAATGCCTTCTTAAATACTTTCTGCAGCTCTTCCTATTTTCTTATCTGGTGATGGAAGTATCAACACGCTCAAGGAAGTACAGCTTGTGGATGTGAATGGCAGGCACATTCTTCCTCCTTACAGTGTTATGAATCCTACCACAAGTAGCCAGACTACCAAATCAAAGCCAAATGTGTGTTTGTCCTGTGTGCATTGAATTAACCTGAGATTAATTGTGTGCATCAGTTAACCAGGGACTTTAATATCAAACCTGATTTTCTAAGTCTGTATGAATGCAGAGGAGGGAAACAATGAATTGGTAAAAAGGAACAATTTAAATATATAATTCACATGTATTTCATAGTGTAATATTATTTCTATTAAATATAAACATAATAGTGCAACTAGAAGTCATGAGTTCTCTTCAGTACTTGTGAATAATTGAACATGGCAAAATATTCTTATGAAGTATAATCAGAGGCAATGACTAATAACTGTAATCTCTATGTATACACTCCTTATTTGATGGTAGTAGAAAACCGAGGTCTGCATAGTTATGAAAGGTTTACATGTTAAGTGTGTAGTTTTTTTTTAATTACTATTGAGGTATGACAAAACCAACAGACCAGGGGTAGATTTCCATTGAAAATATAATCTTTTTTCTATCATAGAACCAATCAATAAGAATAATCCAAGGATGGGGACTTCTGAGGGGGCAAGCCATGGAAGTCCCAAAGTCAGTCAGGAGGCATAGGGAGAAGAAGAGATGTGGAGAAGAAGAACCTTTATTATAGTTTTCAAGAACAAATGGGTGGAGAAAGGGTTCCATGGGTAAGATCAACAAATTTAAATAATTTAGTGGATATAAGGTCTGCCAGTATTTTGCTGGTACCCAGCCTTGAAGTGGTTGAAAAGAGTTTCCCAGGCATACAGAGGTAGCCTGATAAAAGGTCATTAAGAATTTAAATTCTGTATTGACCAGTTTGTAATTGAAAACAAGGCTGACAGAAGAGTACTTGACCAGACTCTCCCAAAGCACTGCTTTCTTGACTGGCAAGGATCCTTATGTCAAAGCATCAGAATGCAGAAAATAAGACATAATTAGCAGGCTAGGTTGTCTAGAGAACTTGTTAGGTGTCGAGGGCTGTGAGTTCCTATCATTGCTCTGAGTAATTATATGTGTAACTTTCAAAGGCACTTGTCCAGCTTTGAATTCCCCCACTGTTGAAGATATTTTATCTGACTAGGTGAATCCTTAATACATTTTAGTTATTGACAGTATTTTTGTCCATGATCACATGACAAAAGGTTACTTATTATATTTGATAAAGTAACAGGACAAGAAATTAGATCACAAATTCCTAGTAAGTTTAATCTGAGGTAAGAAAACAAGGTTGAAACATGGCTGGCTATTAAAAAAAATTACTTTGAGGTTACTATATAATTGCATAAATTTCTCCACCTGCTTCCTCTCTGCAAAGAATCCCATCTACCACTCCTTATTCTCATTCATAAGCATGGGCTCTCTGTTCATTAATTGTTGTTATAATATATATGTATACAAGCGTGTGTGTGTGTGTGTGTGTGTGTGTGTGTGTGTGTGTGTGTGTGTGTGTGTGTGTGTATTTCTAAATACCCAAGTATAACCTGCTTGGTCTGTATAATGTTATTTGTATGTATGTTCTCAGCAGTCAACATGAGGCTGAAACGTTCAGACCAATAAACTGCATCTTAAATTTGAATCAATTTCTACCTCACAGTTTCCTCTCACCCACTGCCTAGTCCAAGCCTCCCTCGGCAACTCTCTGTCTCTCTGTCTTTCTCTGTCTTTCTCTCTGTGTATCTCTCTGTGTCTCTCTGTGTCTCTGTTTCTCTCTCTGTCTCTCTGTCTCTCTGTCTCTCTGTCTCTCTCTGTCTCTGTCTCTCTCTGTCTCTCTCTCTCTCTCTCTCTCTCTCTCTCTCTCTCTTTGTCTCTCTTTCTCTCTCTCTAACTGATTCTTACCATATAAAGGAACCTTTGTATTCATTAACTGGTAACCAATACCCATGCATAACTGTCAGTAGCCAGAGAGGCAATGAAATATTTTCACATAAAATGTGAATGCGGAGTTTGAATTATAAGACAGAATTCAGGAATGTGATTTCTAACCATGTGGGAAACATCTTTGTGAAACATAGATACTTGTAATATTTCTAATGCTCTGGAAATAGCCCTTCACTACCTTTTTTGCTCCTAAACAGAACATCTCTAGCTGGACAGTATTCAGCATCTTTAAGTTCTAGATGTACATAAGCACATCTTGAACTGGAAGGTGAGGGAAGAGAGAGTGAGTTTTTGGGTGCAACTTAGGTCATGAAAAAGTAGTCCATGTAATATAACATGGTCATATTTTTATAATGAGAAATAAATATTTTTAATGTCTGGAGAAATATATACCCGAATGTGAGTAGAAATTATCTTTCCAAGATGAGACTATGGTGACTCTCATTCTGTTCCTCATAAACATGTCTTTAAAGTTATTTGCAATGATTGTGAATTCATTTTATAATGGAATAAATGAATTTATTCCTATTTTGCAAAACAAGTATTCTCATTTCCTCATGGAATCCTGTAGTGAAGATATCAAGCGTTATTAAACTGATACATAATGAACAAACATTTTCTTGTAAATATGCAAATCACTACACAGGTTCTTTTCCTTTACTTGGAGGCTCAGTCCTTAATCACTAAAATCTCTAGTATATGGATTATATTCAAGACAGTGAAACCAGCCAATAAAATATTGTAAGTGAAATTTGTTCTTGGTCATATCCCAGGAAAGTAGCTCTATACTCTGAGGTTATACGTATACTAAACGGTAAATCTTCCATGTTAAATGGGTTGTTAACTACCACCAAGGTCTTGGTTCAAACCATTTCATGAGTCTCGGCTCTTCAGGATTCATTCTGAATTAATTTGACGGTTGTGGATAAATGGTTCCCCTATTTTACTGCTGAGAACACCACACATTTTGATGACAAGACAAAGAGAAATCAAGCTAAAACTGAGCTGGATGCTTCCTCCCTCCTGGCTACCACTCATTGCCGAAAGATGCTGTGTAGACTGAGGGGGAGAGAAATTGTTAATTGTCTTACCCAGCTGTAGGCTTCATGGGCTGCAGTACTGACCTAGCAGGCAAGATGTGTCCTCTGGTGAAATGACTTGATATGCATGAAACTAACTGCTTTCTGACTGAATTTGAGGCCCATTCCACAGGAGGAAAGTTTATGTCTGGTCAAAAGCCTATAGCTGAGGGCTGAAGAGATGGATCAATTTGTGAAGTGCCTGCCATGAACCTGGAACACTAGAACCTACCTAAAAAAGATGGGCACAGGGCACATGCCTGTAATTCCAAAACAGAAGCAATAGGAAACACTAAAATGGGTATATATTCCTGAACCTCCCTGGCCAGTCAATACTGCCAAGTTAATGAACTTCAGGTTCACCAGATTCCCCTGTCTCAAAAACATATGAAGGTGGAGAGCAATTGAGAAATACACTGAACTTTAGTTTCTGACTCTCACACATATGAACACATGAGTGCAAGTCTACGGCATGTACCTGTACATACACTCACACAAAGAGCTTCATATGCCACATATTTATCAAACAACAGATACTAACAATATACATATACATAGAGCATGTGCTCTAAAGGTCAGAGACCCCCTTAGGAGCCTACTACTGTTGTTTTTACTAAATGGATATGTCAAATTATCTCCTGAATATTTATACTCATACCCATGAATTAATGTTACTCTGTGTCTTGGTCAGAGAAATTTCTTTTTGAAGTGGACAGTAGGTAATGCAGAGATTCATAACTGGAAGATACTGAGAATGTGTGACTATTGAGTGTTTAGCCCTAAATGGGACATCTGTATCACCCCCTACTCAGCTCTGAGAGCGTCTCAGAAGAAGGTGTGCAAAGAATATGAGACATCATTTCAATGCTGTGAAATGCTTTCTTCTGGACATGACATGGCTGGTGCTCTCCTAAACTTGGTGATTTTGTATAGATTACAAAAACCTATACAAGATTGAGCTTGTCAACATTTCATCATGGATGAAAGGGGCTCAAGAGGCCTGACCTGTCCTTGGAGAACTATTGACCATTAATGGTTGCTTAGGGCTGAGGAGTCATTTTTATATCAGTGGTATAGCCACTGGTAACTCACTCATGCTCCACATGCAAGTCATCCTATTTAAACTCAGTGGGTTATGGCAAAAATAAAGAAATAAATGACATGAAAGAAGAGGAACTGGTTGAGAAGAAGGTAATCATCTGTAGCAGAAATCTTAAAAGTTCTTATTAATAAAATCAAACCTGGAGCCAAGTATTGGGGTGAACACTGGAAGATCAGAGAGACAGAACAAGCCACAGCTAACCTCACTTGGCCAGTTCCTCAGCTGGTCATGTTTCCTCAGACTGGAAGCCTCTGTGTCCTCATATCTGAATGGCTCTCAGCTGAACTGTGCTGCTCGAAAGCCTGGAAGCTTAACTAGCCAAATGCTGCTAGTTTCTGGTCCTCATACCTTATATACCTTTCTGCTTTCTACCACCACTCCCTGGGATTAAAGGCTTGCTTTCTGGGATTAAAGGCATGATGAGTCACCATGCCTGTCTGTATCCTTGAACACATGGATTTTTGCCTCTGGAATGCTAGGATTAAAGGCGTGTGCTACCACTGCCTATCTTTTATGTTTAATATTGTGGCTGCTCTGTCTCTGACCCCAGATAAGTTTATTAGCATGCACAGTATTTGAGGGAATACAATACCACAATCATCAGGAATGAGATATGAATAAGAGAGGTTAATGGAAGTGAACACAATCAAAATAAATGTATACTATGTGAAACTGTCAAATAATAAATTTAAAACAGTTTTAAAAACAAATTAGAGACTCCCTTTTCTGATAAGAAAGAGTAAGACAATAATGAGGTCATAGCCTCCAGAATACTCCACAGGTTCAGGGAAAAAGAAAACCCACAGGGCCTTGCTCATATGTGGAGCACAGCCAGTAATATCTGTATATATGAGAACAAATGGGCTCAGCAGAACCTGCAGAAAAGAGAAGGAGCAAGGCTGCATAGTAAAGGATGAGGAAGGACTGAGCGCAGGTAATGGAAGCAGGTTGTGAAAGACAATATGAAGCTAATTGTTTTTCTACTTCTGTCATGGACTTTTCATTTTCTGTAGTGTTTAAGTGCATAAAAATGCATTTGACAGTGAAGGTGTAAAATCCAATGTGAAGCTCCATAGCTTCAGAATAACTGTTCTAACTGTGTAGCTGTTCACTGAGATGCATAGACTTTAGGTCTGGTTTATTTCCGTGTGTGATTTTTTTTATTTGCAATTTCTATAATAGAGTTTTTAAAAAAACAAATTAAAAATAGAGATTCCCTTTCCTAATATGAATGAGTCAATAATGAGGTCATAGCCTCTAGAATACTCCATTTCATGACTGATATTACATAGAGACTGATTCTTTTGCAGGAATAGACGGTGATAGTGTTTCTAGCTTGGTTTTCTGCAAATCTGAGTTTCTCAGAAAAGTCTGGAAACTAGGTTGTGACTATTACAGTACAAATCTATAACCACTACTTCTACAGTACCTTATGGTTTGCTCCTGTGATAAAGGACCAACAACAACTTTACATCAAACAATAGGATATATTAGGTGGCACTTGAGCATGAACGAGTTGCTCTGAGTCCCTGACTTCAGGAGATCATCGGAAGCAGTGGTTCTCAACATCTCTAACACTGCAACCCTTTATAGAACTCCCCATGTTGTGGTGACCCCCAACCATAAAGTTAATTTCATTGCTACTTCAAAACTCTAATTTTGCTACTATTATGAATTGTAATGCAAATACCTGTGTTTTCCAATGGTTGTTGCAAGCCTTGTTAAAGAGTTGTTTGACCCTCAGAGGGGTTGCAACCCACAGATTGAGGACCACTGCTCTAAACACTCTGCCCAAAGCAATAGGGCTGTTTATATTACCTATTAGCTTGACGCAGCTACATCAAAGAGGAAAAGCAAACTGACTCTGTGAACTTAAAGTTTTAGATGTTAATCTTAGCTTCAAAGCCAAGTGAGTTTTTGATAATGTAAAGTTGGAAAAGAAGAACAAAAGTGGAGAATGAGGTCCTGTATAAACTGTAGCTGGGGTTTTCCTGTGTCCCACCTGGCCCATGGTCCGGACACATCTCTCTCACCCGCCAGTCCTGCAGTTGCTTGGACCCAAGTAAACACACAGAAGCTTATATTAATTAAAACTGTATGGCCTAATGGCTCAGGCTTCTTTCTAGCTAGCTCTTACATCTTAAATTAACCCATTTCTATAAGTCTATACCTTGTCATGTGGCTCGTGACTTACCAGTACCTTTACATCTTACTTCTCATGGCTGCAGTGGCTGGCAGCATCTCCTGACTCAGCCTTCTACTTCCCAGAATTCTCCTCTCTGCTTATCCTGCCTATACTATACTTCCTGCCTGGCTACTGGCCAATAAGCATTTTATTTACAATCAATCATAGCAACACATTCACAGCATACAGAAAGACATCCCTAGCTATAAACAATTGAAGAGGTAGGTGGTCACTGCTTAATGTCTTAGCGCTCACTCTCACTGTTTATAGAAGACGTGTGCCTGTCTGTCTTTAATGTTCTCAGTTATGTCCATGACTTGTCATGAGAAAAAAGATAGGAGACAATCCTTTAATTTGGTATTGTTTTCTTTAGAAGCACTTATTGATATTTTTATTTTCATCGAGTCTAATGCAGAAAACTTTCAAACTCTACACCATTTCCTGTAATTCTCCATTAAATGAATGTTTTCAGCTTGTTCCCAAAGCAAGTCGTCAACATGACCATGAAAAAAATGCATTATGATGGGTGAGGGCAAGGCTGTGGCACAGGTAATGACTCAAAGACCATGATGTTGAGAGTTATCTCAGTATTTTTATAGTATCTAAGGTTAAAGGTCAAGAATCTTTCATTAGCTATGCCAATTATAGCATAAGTCTATGAGATGGAATAAGAAGTAATTGAGTGTGTTGATAATTAAGCTCAAAGTCTCTGCCAATGGACTCAATTTATGGTATGGCGTCAACCTTGAATAAGATCCTTATTTAGAAAGCAAAGATGTATATGCTTTAGAGAAAATTACTTGAATGATCAATAAGTGTCCAGAAGAAATATGACATCTCAAAACATTAATGCAGAACTCACAATAATGTAGTATTTGGTAAATTACTTAATAAGCAAAAGTGTGATATGTTATCTTTATTGTTAAGTTTAAATTTTTAGTATGAAATATTTCAAACAAAGAGTGAGATGAGTTCCCATGTTCTCACAATTCTCATTTAATAATCATCAGCCAGTTGCCAGTTCTCTCCTGAATCTACCCTTCTCTGCACTGGAAGCAAAACTCAGGTGTCATGTGACCTCATTTGGTAACGTTTTATGTGTATGACTGAAAATTTTTATTCATATAACCACAATATGTATATATTAAACATTTAGGGTGCTGGAGAGATGTCCCATTGGTTAAAAACATGTATCTAAGTTTGCTTCCTATTGGTCACGTTGGGTGGCTCACAACTGTCTAAAAATTCAGTTCCAGAAATTCAGTACCTTCTCCAGGCTTTTGTAGATACCTACACTAATATGCACATACACATACATCCATGAATACATATAATAAATTAAAAATAAATCTCTAAAACATCTAGGTTATAATATTGTGGCATTAAAATTATACCTAGACAATAAAGAATCAATCTTTCAGTATTATCAGACATGATATATCTTAGTTTTTACATTTTCAGTATGTAATAATTATAAAATATCTATTTTTCTAGTTGCTTCTTTGAGTCTGGATGCAATAGAATTCACCTTGCAATTACATTGCTTTATTTCTTGAATTTCAGTTAACTTGTAAGTACTTTACCCCTATGTTTTTTTTTTCATCCCAACTTAATTACTTAAAGAAACTAAGTTGTTTGCACTGTGGTCTGAACTTTGTCATTGAATCATCTGTGGTCATTTGGCATGCTCCAAGTCTGGATTAATAAGTAATCCACTTCTTTTAAATTGGCAGTTGAATCTAAAAGCCTGTGCCAAATCAGGGCTCTTCACCTCCTACCAGAGTACGCCACAGGTGTGGTTGTGTTATAGCATCAAAAGGCAGATGTTGTCTGATAGTTCCTCCTTTCTGTGGTATATCATCACTGATTAGTGTCTACATCCAGGAATCCATTAAGAGCTAAAGGATAACTCTTTACTTCTATTGTTTCTTGTTCACTTTATATTATGAACTTCCTATACAAGAATAAACATTTCTTCTGCCAATGAATTTAATAGGAAAGATGGAATAAATGATTCAATCTTTGCTTTATTTACTAATTTCCAACTGTTGCAAATTAAGAGGCTTTTAGTTTAAAACTACTATAAAGGTTCATATT
The DNA here is from genome assembly GCF_949786415.1 of Peromyscus eremicus. Lineage (NCBI taxonomy): Eukaryota > Metazoa > Chordata > Mammalia > Rodentia > Cricetidae > Peromyscus > Peromyscus eremicus. Next base: position 36,030,060 of record NC_081418.1, read on the forward strand.
CATATTACAAATCAGGAATTTTTTAAACAAATCTATGTAGAGTACAAAGTCGTTGCTTTACATACTGTCTCTTTTTAAGTTTATAAACTTAAAATTTATATGCTCTTCATTAACTGCATAGGGGATGTGCAGTTTTGTCAGTCTGTGAAATTACACACGAGTGACCTTTGCTCCTTTTTTTCAGTAGGGCTGTTTGTTTGTTGTGAATGACTTATTTTGTTTCTTAAATAATATTTTTAAAATTTTTGAGATTGATATATTATATATAAATAATATGATATGTATACTAATAATATATATACATACACACATTAGGTATCTATATCTAAATACGACATATAAGTACAACCTATTCAGTCCATACACTATATTACCTGTATGTGTATATAATCTCATGGCTGACTATGGAATAACCAATTGGGAGGCTCTTTCTTGAGGAAGACCATTTCTCCTGTTCTCTGCATTCTCTAGTTGCCCTTAGTTCTTTGTCCAGGGTTGAGGCACTATGAAATTTCCCTCCTTCATGTTAGTATGTATGTTGGCATCCTAATTGTTCAGGTATTGTTTAGAAAGCAATGTTGATGTGACTTCACAGGGATAACCTCTCTGGTTTTTCTACGAGACACAATATCACAGTAAACTTCTCTTAAAATCTTTCTGCTCATGATGATTCCTGAGCCTTAGGTGAAGGAAGCGTGTTATAGATGCATCAGTTGGGACTGGGCACAATAACAACACTCTCTCTTATTCTCCGAAGTTTTGAACCTATGGTTTCCTGTAATGGTCTCAGTCTGTTATAAAGGGAAGTTTTTTTGATGACAGGTAAGAGCAGTTTTATGGGAGTGTTAAACCTTTATTGTTAATTTCAGTGTTTATTGTGGTTAATAGCTGTTTGCTCATTGCTTTTACTTAGCTGATTTTTTTTAGTATTTTATAACACTTTCATAAAAATGTTCCTGTGTTTTCCTTTGACTTTTATTTTCATAGCATTGAAAATGCAAACTGAGAACTGAGTTATTTAAATTGGTGAGGAAATATTCATTTTAATTTTTTAAATTTTAATATAAATTTTATTATATTAGAATTATTTTTAGATTATTTCAGGTTCATGCATACTTGGTGTCCATCCATTGATATGTGATTTGCATTTTTAGTGTTCTACAAATAAAAAAAAGTAAGCAAAGATGAATACAGACAGTCCAGATGTTACAGACAGTACACTTTTTTGTATACTGTGTATTTTGTTTTGATTACTAGTTGGTCATTAAAATAAAAGTCTCCTTACAGGAAGTTAAAAATGAGAGAAATACTTCTTTTTTACCTGTAACAGAATATGTGGTGAGCTTTTTTAAACTTGTTTATCTTAAAGTTGAAACATGACAGGAGACTGTGACCCAGAGGAGGATTCCATGTACTCAGCACCAATGATAATGCGGGGACCATTCCTGCCCCTTCAATGGCTTCCATGTTCCAAACAAGGGCATGCTGTTCAGAATCCTCCGGCTTGGTATTGAGCCCGGGAAATGTCTGAACGTTTTTTAGTGAGTCACAGAGGCGAACATCTTTCCATCTATATCTTAGAGGAAAAGCTAATGTGCACCATAGCATCTTGCTGACCAGTACTCATGGAACTGACCTCAAGCCTGCTGTCATCTCACGTACTCCATCCTAACAAGAACCCACTCTGTTCCTCTCACCACCTTCCCAGGAGAACGGCTGTACCCTGGAAGAAAACCAGCCGAACTTTCTTCCCTTCTCATCATGCTTAAACTCCCCTTCCCAGATTCTCCTGTGCAGCTCTCTTCTTCTGCTTTCCTTCTCACCGAATGCTGCATCTGATTCCTTTACCTTTGTGACACAGCTAATGTCGTCCTATGGTTAGTATTCTCCTCCAAGGGAGAAGTGATCTCCAAAGATGCCCATATCCTCATTCCTGAAACTATTGCAAATGGTGCCAACACGTGGCAGAGAGGAATTAAGACTGAAGATGGAAATAATGTACCTAATCAGCTTACCTTAAAGTGAGAAGATTTTTTCTAGATTATCCAATTGAGCTAGGTAACATAAAAAGTGCCCCTAAAATGGAAAAAGGTGTGTAGGGGATAGAGAGATGGCTCTGTGGGTGGAGGTATTTGCTGCCAAGACTGCTAACCTGAGTACAATCCCTGGGACTCACACAGTAAAAGAACAGTGATTCTCTCAACTTGTCTTCTGACCCCCACATACTGCACACACACACACACACACACACACACACACACACAGAGAGAGAGAGAGAGAGAGAGAGAGAGAGAGAGAGAGAGAGAGAGAGAGAGAGAGGTAAATAAAATAAAATGTGAAAATAATGAACAGAAATGGAACAAGTAATCAGGAGAGCAAGTCAGAGTGGTGAGACATGACAAAAGATTCACACATCAGGAAGAAGACAGCCAGCTAATGAAATGGGACCCCACTCCCCAGTGGCAAAGGCAGATTCTTCCTCAGGGATCCCAGAAGAGACACAAACCTAACAGCTTTGTTTTAACTTAGTGAGGTCTGCTCTGGGCTTCCAAGGAACTATAAGGAAATACATTTGTGCCTGTTATGTTACTGACCTTGCAGACCATAGTGATTTGTTATTGAATCTATAGGAAATCCAATGCAGCAGCTTTCTCCTTTTTCCTCACGTGGTGCTTTGTGCCACTGCTGGATTTGTGTACTTGGAGGCAATTAAAGGAGTGAGTTGGATTGCACCTGGCTTCAAGGGTTCTGCTCTGTTGATTTGGCTTCATGACCTTGGGAAGTTAAAAAAAAACTTCTCAGACCTCCACTCCCCCTGGATCTTCCATTGCACATAGTGATCTCCTTTTGAAGATTTATCACAATTATAATTGCATAACCAGTTGAGTACTTAATTAAACCTATGTCTTTCATTTAAGTAATTGTTTCCCAGGGAGCAGGAGCTCTGCCAACCTTGCCAACTACTTGTCTCCCTAGTATTAAACCACATTAAAAACATTTGTCCGTCGACTGATTTGAGTAAATTCACCACTTTAGTTGTGAGATAGACAATAAAATACCAATGTATTCAGAGAATAACAAAGCGTTACTTCCTTAGTATCAGGGGCCTGGATACTCAAGAGATTTCTGAACCTCCTGTTCTCAACCCACATTCTCTTCTCTCTTGTTTTATTGTGTTGTTTCCTTGCCTTTCCTGATAAGGAGGCATTTTCCTACTGGCTGTATCTGGACTACAGGTACACTCTCCTAGGGCATCTGTATTTTGGTAGTGTCCCCAGAGGTCCAGAGTTGGACACTCACAGTAAAGAAAATACAAGTATAATGCAAAAAGCTCTATGGATTTGATGCTGGCTGGACAAAAGAGCACCTTTTAATTTATAGTAAGAATTATGTAAGTAATTCTTACATAATATAATATAATACACATATATAATACATATATAATATAATACATAAAGTAATACAGTAAGAAGCATGTTTTTTTTTCAATATGGATCACATTTTGTTGGGCAGGAAAATATTTTCTTTGGGTACAACACTTGGAGAACAAAGATTATATGATAATTTGCAATTATACAAAGCATGAAAAAGGTAGTTTCACAATCAATTAGCACTCAAACTAATGAGTCTATCTTTTTTTGATGCATCTAGAATTGATATTCTGTGTACAGTGATCTAGTACAAATAATATATATATCATATAAGTAATTACATCTAATCCCAAACTGAAGGTGATGGCACACCTATAATCTCAGCATTTAGGAGACCGAGGCAGGAGAGCTGCAGGTTTCAAGCCAGCCTGGGCTACATAGTTCCAGTCCAGCCTATGCTACAAACCCCAATACCCTCAAAGAACTTCTGTTTAAAAGAACTTGAGTGTCCAAAGTCAAGTTTCACCCTGCAGACCTTGTTTGCACATCTAAATCTTAAATCATTTTCTTCTCAATCAGCAAATACTTGCTTTGCAGGTACTCTCCAAGATGCTCTGTCCCAAACAGATCCCCATAGAGCTCTTGACATACACCCTGAGATCATAAGGATTTAAAAAAAGAATCTATAAAGCACACATTTGGCTTTTGAAATTCTGTCCTTAAAATTAGCTCAACCTTCAAGAAGCTGCAAATTTCCACCTGGGAACTCCAAGTTCCATAGAAGCGTTTTGTTTTCATTCTGCTTGGCCCTAACCTGTTAGAAAGGTTTGTAACAGTAATCAACTATGTAAGGATGTGTCAGCCTTCCTTGCTAAGAAAATTGGATGCACTGTTGCTTATGGAGCTTATTATCTTATCTCTGCAGTGCAAAGGCCTGAGTTATGAAATAATTATCTTCCTCATCCACAGATTTATAAAAGATCAACAAAGAATGCAAAACAATGATACTAGGAACATCTATATGCATAAGGCCCTAAACATCAGGTGCAATTTTCAAAAAATATTTTGTGTGCTTAGGTTCATTTCGTTTTGGTATTATACTATGTAATCAAATGTCAGTCAAACTATCACTGAGCAACCATTGAGTTTGGGATGTCTTTTAATTAAATGCCTCATTAATCACACAGACCTGTTCTGGTTATGTAGCTGAATCGAATTCTTTGCTCAAAGTACCAGAATAAAATCTTTAAATTTCAGATTACTTATAGCAATTAAAGTAGACAAAAGGTGCAGACCTTTTTGTAAGTATTGCTATAAGGCCTTTATCTGTCTCTTCAGTTTGCATACTACTTCAGGACAATCTTACCTCAGGCATCCTGGAGGAGGAAGGAGATTCATAACAGACCCATGGTTAAAGGTTTTCTTTCCGTTTCCTGTGTAGGGTCATTGAAGTAAATAAACTACTATACATATTCTTTTGGAAAAACCATTATGTTTATTTTTTTAACTTTTATTTTATTTTATTTTACAATACAATTCAGTTCTACATATCAGCCACGGATTCCCTTGTTCTCCCCCCTCCCGCCCCCCTCACCTTCCCCCCAACCTACCCCCCATTTCCACCTCCTCCAGAGCAAAACCTCCCCTGAGGACTGAGATCAACCTGGTAGACTCAGTCCAGGCAGGTCCAGTCCCCTCCTCCCAGGCCGAGCCAAACGACCCTGTATAAGCCCCAGGTTTCAAACAGCCAACTCATACAATGAGCACAGGACCTGGTCCCACTGCCTGGATGCCTCCCAAACAGATCAAGCCAATCAACTGTCTCACCCATTCAGAGGGCCTGATCCAGTTGGGGACCCCTCAGCCATTGGTTCATAGTTCATGTGTTTCCATTCGTTTGGCTATTTGTCCCTGTGCTTTATCCAACCTTGGTCTCAACAATTCTCACTCATATAAACCCTCCTCTTTCTCGCTAATTGGACTCCCGGAGCTCCACCTGGGGCCTAGCTGTGGATCTCTGCATCCAGTTCCCTCAGTCATTGGATGGGGTTACTAGCACGACAATTAGGGTGTTTGGCCATCCCATCACCAGAGTAGGTCAGTTCGGGCTGTCTCTCGACCATTGCCAGCAGTCTGTTGTGGGAGTATCTTTGTGGATTTCTGTGGGCCTCTCTAGCACTTTGCTTCTTCCTATTTTCATGTGGTCTTCATTTACCATGGTCTCCTACTCCTTGTTCTCCCTCTCTGTTCTTGATCCAGCTGGGACCTCCCACTCCCCCAAGCTCTCTTTCCCTTTATTTTTATTTTACTTTTATTTGAGACAGGGTCTTACTGTGTAACCCTGGATGGTCTTGAGCTCACAAAGATCTACCTGCCTGTGCCTCCCAAGGGCAGGGTTTGCGTGCCCAGTTGTGCTTACTTTTATCTAGAAAGGAGAATTCAATAACTCAATGTGTCTATTTCTTTCTTTGTCTTTATGTGCATATTCACTTCTACAAAATCATGATAAAATTGGTATATGATCTTTTGTATATAGATAATGAATATTTAACATATGCATGATTATATACATAAATTAGTAATCTTTTATACATGCAAACATATGTTTATATTAACATAAATAAATAAAATCATGATTATAAAATTAATCTATAATATTTTATACATGCATACATGACAATTTTCTAACATCACAATGAAATATCTGAAGTTGAATAACTTTTGAAAGAAAAGTTTTTTAAAATAATATTTTCTATTTATTATTTGAAAATTTCATACATTTACAATGCATTTTGATCATATAGATCTACTATTACCTACTTCCCTCCTATAACCCCTAGTACATACTAATCCATCTTCCTCCCAAATTCATGCCTTCCTTTTTTTAAATTAATAACCCCTGAGTAAAATTACTGCTACTCATATGCACAAAGACCTAGGACTTCATCTATTTGCCCTTCCCAGGGCGATCCATGCATCGCTCTTTGGGTCTTCCTTGTTAGCTAGCTTCTCTGGAGTTGTGGGTTGTTGTCTGGTTATTCTTTGCTTTACATCTAGTATCCACTTATGAGTGGGTACATACCATGTTTGTCCTTCTGAGTCTGGGTTACCTCACTAGGATGATATTTTCTAGTTCCATCCATTTGCCTGAAAATTTCATGATGTCATTGTTTTTCTCTGTGGAGTAGTACTCCATTGTGTATATGTATCACATTTTCTTAATCCATTCTTCAGTTGAGGGGCATCCAGGTTGTTTTTAGGTTCTGGCTATTATGAATAATGCTGCTATGAACATAGTTGAGCATGTGTCCTTGTGGTATGATTGAGCATTCCTTGGGTATATGCCCAAGAGTGGTATAGCTGGGTCTTGAGGAAGATTGCTTCCCAATTTTCTGAGAAATTGCCACACTAATTTCCAAAGTGGCTGTACAAGTTTGCACTCCCACCAAAAGTGGAGGAGTGTTCCCCTTGCTCCACATCCTCTCCAACATAAGCTGTCTGTAGTATTTTTTATCTTAGCCATTCTGATAGGTGTAAGATGGCATTTCAGAGTCATTTTTATTTGCATTTCCCTAATGACTAGGGATGTTGGGCAATTCCTTAAATGTCTTTCTGCCATTTGAGATTCTTCTATTAAGAATTCTCTGGTTAGCTCTGTAGCCCATTTTTAATTGGTTTGTTCAGTATTTTGATGTCTAGTTTCTTGAGTTCTTTATATATTTTGGAGATCAGCCCTCTGTCAGATGTGGGCTTGGTGAAAATCTTTTCCCACTCTGTGGGCCGTTGGTTTTGTCTTATTTACTGTGTCCTTTGCCTTACAGAAGCTTCTCAGTTTCAGGAGGTCCCATTTATTAATTGTTGCTCTCAGTGTCTGTGCTACTGGTGTTATATTTAGGAAGTGATCTCCTGTGCCAATGTGTTCAAGACTACTTCCTACTTTCTCTTCTATCAGGTCAGTGTAACTGGATTGATGTTGAGGTCTTTGATCCACTTGGACTTGAGTTTTGTGCATGGCCATAGATATGGATCTATTTGCAATCTTCTACATGTTGACATCCAGTTATTCCAGTACCTTTTGTTGAAGATGCTTTCTTTTTTCCATTGTACAGTTTTGGCTTCTTTGTCAAAAATCAGGTGTTAATAGGTGTGTGGGTTAATGTCAGGGTCTTTAATTCAATTCCATTGGTCCACATGTTGGTTTTTATGCCAATACCACGCTATTTTTATTACTATAGCTCTATAGTAGAGCTTGATGCCAGGGATGGTGATGCCTCCAGAGGTGGCTTTATTGTACAGGATTGTTTTAGCTATCCTGGGTTTTCTGTTTTTCCAAATGAAGTTGAGTATTGTTCTTTCCAGGTCTGTGAAGAACTGTGTTGGGATTTTGGTGGGGATTGCATTGAATCTGTAGATTGCTTTTGGCAAGATTGCCATTTTTACTATGTTAATCCTACCTGTCAGTGAGCATGGGAGACATTTCCATTTTCTGATATATTCTTTAATTTCCTTCTTCAGAGACTAAGGATGAGGGGTGGGCAATAGAGGGGAAGGGATAGGGGATGAGAACATAAGGGAATGGGATGGTCAAGCTCGAACAGGGATGGAGTGAGAAAACAATGAAAGAGATACCATGATAGAGGGAGATATCATAGGGATAGGGAGAAACCCAATGCATGGGGAGTTGCCAGGAATCCCCAAGGACGACCCCAGTTTGGAATACTAGAAATAGTGGAGAGGGTGCCTGAACTGGACTGGCTTACCCAGTGATCAGACTGGTGAATACTCTAACTGTCATCACAGAGCTTTTCTCCAATGACTGATGAAAGCAGATGCAGAGAACCACAGCCAAATACCAGGCAGAGCTCCAGGAGTCCAGTCAAAGAGAGAGAAGAGGGATTCTATGAGCAAGGGCATCAGGATGATGGGAAAACCTGCAGAGACTACCAAACCAAACAGGTGGGAACTCATGAAAGTTGGATCAATGACTGTGGAGCATGCATGGGACTGGACTAGGCCCTCTGCATGATGAGACAACTGTGGAGGTTGATCTGCTTGGAGGGCTCCCTGGCGGTAGGATCAGAATCCATCCCTTGTGCATGAGTGGGCTTTTTGGAGCCCTACTACCTACGATGAGACAACTCTGTGCAGTCTTGAGGCAGAGGGAAGGGCTTGGACTTGCCTCTATTGGATGTGCCTCCCCATGGGAAGCTTTGCCTTCTTGTGTGAGAGACTGGGGGTTGGGTTGGGAAGGGGAGGCTAGGGGGTAGGAGGAGGGAAGAAGGGAATCTTTGGCGTGTAAAAACGAGTGAAAAAATTTTCTTAATAAAAAAGATGTAGGACTATCCACCGAGGATGTGGAAGTGGGCAGCACACCAGTGGCCACATCATCAGAGCAGTGACTCTTCCTCCCTCAGCAGCCACCAATGACTATTTTTAGCACCTTTACTAAAGGTAAGGCCTGGAAAGTCCCTTCCCCATGGATGTTGTAATTTTCATTGGCTTAATCTTGTATAGATCTTTGCAGGTAACCACAGATATTGTGAGTTGATGAATGCAACAGTCTCATCATGTCTGGAAATCAGTATTTCCCAGCTTCCTTCACTGTGCCCTAGCAAACACATTTTTCTGCCTCCTCCTACATTATTTCCTGAGCCTTGGATGAGGGTAGGTTAATAGAGATGATTCACCTATAACTGAGCACTCAGTGTTATTTATGCTAGGTGCATCAACCAGCTGTAAGTCTCTGCAATAGCCAATACCCACTGAAAACAGAAGCTTTACTGACCAAAGTTAAAAGCAACACAAACCTATGTGTAGAAACATCAATATTTAGAGGCCAAATTGAAAGCCTGATGATTTAGCAAAGCAACAGTAGTACGTTTACCTCTAGGGCTCACAATCTCCCCAGTCAAGGGAATTTGAACAGGTTTACTATGGTACCAGGCATGAAGGCCCTCCTGTGGAACAGGAAATGTGAAAGTGCTTTTTAACCCCTTAAACATCACACCAGTATTCTACAGTCAGGAACTTTACCAGGCAGGTCAGTATTATAACATGCAGGGCCCAGTGCTGGCTAAGATCTTTGTTGTCTTTTTTCCTCCCTAGCTGGCTGTATAGCATCTTCTGGCACTGAGTAAGCCAGCCAGAGAGAGTGTTTCCTGATCCATCAAGGCTGATTTCTCTACACCCTACACTCAAAGTAGGTGGGGGTCTTCAGCAATACGTCCTTACCATCTAGTTTTGGTGGACAACAAAGAGAAGTGGCAATAGCCTATGTTGTTTGGGGAAGAAAGGAGGTTTGTTTTACTCACAATTCAGGAGAAAGGATCTAGAGCCATCAGAGACTTGATATGACTGAAGATGTCACGGCACATAGTATCTCAGTGGTGAGAGCGTGTACAGAGAGAGAGTGAGTGCATTGAAAGATAGAAGCCAAAGAGCCACCAGAGCCGGAGATCGAAAAAGACTTGTGTTAATCCCTTATGAAGTCACATCATATCACCACTGCATCTTACATGTCCACCACTACTCCACCGCATCAATTTGGGGACTACCCCATTCATTCATTCATGGGCCTTTTAAATAACTTCAAGGTCTAAATTGTAGGATCATGAGCATATACGTAGGCCAAACACAGTAAAATTGTGCAGTATTGATATTAAAGCCACTTTATAGATATTGTTACCCAACTTTTTAATTTAAAATCATTTTACCTTAAATTAGAAAGAGGAAACTAACCATAGTGCAAAACAAAAATATTTTCTTTTCTTCCTCAAAGTTTTTTTTCTCTTAAACTTACTCATATTTATTTGCCTTGAAAAATTGGGACGTTATCAATTTATCAGTTTTTTTTAAATAAATCTTAATTATGAAATTTTTCACTGTTTCCAACTTGTAGAGTTATTTACTTATTTCTTGTACATACATAATTTATTCATTTTATACTTTTATGGTTTCTGATCAATATAAGGAGCTATTCTTGTATAAAATGTGAAGAATCCAATTTTATTTTTTCTTATGAAAAAATGTTTATTTTATTTATTTGTATGAATATGTGAGCATGTGCTCTTGTGTGTGGGTGTCCACAGAACCCAAAAGATGGCCTGAGACCCTGTGGAGCTGAAGTTATTGGTGGTTGTAAGTCACCTGAAATGCATGCTGGCAATCAAACTCTGGTCTTCTAAAAGACAGCAAGCACTCTTAACAAACCCTCTGGCCCCGAGTTCTGTTTTTTCCAGTATCTTTCCCCAAGTAGTATTTAGGTCTAGTGGTCTCCTTTGGACTACCAGTATTTCTGTGCAATCCACAGTATTTAAACTTAAGTACATTATGTTTAGTTTTTATAGTCATGGATGACTTTGTGTAGAATTAATATTCTTATGATATTAATTTATCCTTTCTGAGAGCATTGAATGGTTTTCCATATGTTCAGATACCATGTATATTTTACATTTCAACGCCTGTTTCATACATGTTCAATTTGTTTTCCTTTCTTGATATTTCATGGTGTTATTTCTGATTGTTAGTGTACCGAACATTTAAATTCTAACCTCACTTTTGTTCTTGTCTTTGTTTTAGTCATAGATGTACAACTAAACACATGTATGACACTTTCCAGTGGTCATTTCACTAAAAGCGTGCCTTATTAGATAAAGACAGTCCTCTTAGAGACAACTTAAGCAGAACTTGTCAGTACAATATTCCAAAAGTGATAGAAGTTTGTTCTCTATAACTACGAAAACTGAAGGTCAGTATATAAAACCGTGGTTCATATGCTTTTTTAATTTCTCAGGAGTGTTTCCAACTTTATCTATCTTTTTAATGCAAGTAGTGACAGTTTTTGAACTTCAACATTTCTGATTTACAGCCTGCTTTAATATCTTGAATCCCTTGTTAACTATATTCGATTCGTGTTTCAGTATTGTGTTACAATTTTACTTTCCTTATGGCTTCTTCTTGGGGCCATACAATTATCATTGTCCTATAGAAGCCTTCCATTTTCTTTTCTCATCTTAAGGAATGGGAAAATACTGTTCACTGTCATCCAGTGCAAGACAAGAGGGGTTTCAATATGAAAGTAAGAATTGCCACAATCCCCTTTATTACTGTATGAGGCACTCTGTTCCTGTAACTTGATTTTCTCTCTCTAGGACTTATGTGTCTTGTTGCTATCAAACAAACCCTCTGGCTGATTGTCCATTACTTATTTTAAATTATTCTTTCTAGTGCTGTTTTTGGTATCAGAAATGATGAGAAATTGAGCCTTTTTCCCCTTGGAGGATATGAGTTGATCCTATCTTGCAAAATGAGCTCTGTATACCCCAAATCAATAACCTAAGTTTCTTCCCACATTCCCCAAGATTTAAAGAAAAATTAGAAAGCTGTAAATAAACGTGGTACCAGATGTACTCCAGCAAATGATAGCTCTTGGAATAGTATCTGAAATGACAATGTGTAGTCACTTGGAATTCAAAAATGAAAATGTCCCTGTGCCTTGCTTCATTACTGAAGGGAATCAGCCTTACGCTACAGCAATTGCCTGTTCCCACCAGCTGACAATGAAATGAATACACTGTAGGAGCCGAGATGATTGTGGCATTAAACTTAGCAGTCGCTCCATGATCCTGCAAGACTGCTACTGAATCTAAACTAAATCAGTTCTCAGAAGAGTCTGGATAGAACTTGTTCATCATTTAAAATCTGGAGGGTAAAAATGAGCAAAAGCAAATGAATGAAGAGAGGCATTATCAGCTCAGAGACAGCTTAGGGATCTGTTTTAGACCAGGCTGAGAAAATATCAGAAACAGCCAGACAGCTTGAGAAGTTCCTGCATCGTCTGTGAAATTCAAGACTGTTTTATTATTATCATCAGTCACAATCTCAATGATAACAGTCGTGATCTAGCGTTCTGTGAGCACAAAATACCACGCATTGGCCATAGAGAGAAAAAAACAATACAGGTTCCCTGGCTGGTAAGGTTGGTGTCTAAGTCACTCAGACTGCGACCACAACAGGAACATGGTAGACATTAAGAGGTGGTGTCTGACACAGGGAAAGCAGCTGAGCACATCACGCTTTAAGTTAATGGTTGTAATTCTTGGTGCCCTTATCTAATCTTTCCTTGGTAGTGATTAGTGAAACGTCAGTCTCAGCGAGTAGGAACAGAGTCAGATAAGGGGAATATTAACACACATGCACAGTGCTTTCTTTATGCGGTATGTCACTTAATATTCAAACCATGCAATCAGTGAGATACTATGATTTCTGCTCTATGTGTGAGGTAGTTTCAGTTTGGAGAAGTTAAGGAAAATGTTCAAATGCTAGGTGACCAGCAAGGAGGGTACACAGCTGAAGCCCAGCGAGGCAGAGGATGTGGACATCTTTGAACCACAGCTGGACAAGGTGAAGAAATGAAAACAGTTCAAGGATGTGTTCTCCTCACAGAATGACCTCATGTGTATGACTGAGGTGCCACTCTTCCATTAAAATAAAATTAGATAACAAGAATATTGGTCATCACATGTAATAGATAGTGAGAAATTCTGGTCCATAGTTTTTACTCCTGTGTACAAATGAATAGATCCAGAAATCTGTCAGTGATCTGATGCTGGAATGTGCATAAAAATTTGACTTGTTAAGACCAAGTTGGGCTCTAGCTGTTAGCCTTCACATCTAGAATATCAAACTGTTTGGGAAATATGAAGAAGCATATTGTCTTCATTGTACATGCCATGTCTATCATATTTAGCCTCTGTGTGCATTGATTTATTTATAAACCATGCTAAACTCCACTTAATTTTAAGAGAATTACATCTGAAATGTCAGTGTCTTGTCTATATCATTACTTTTTTTCCAGCACATATTTGCAAAGAGAAAGTCTTTATAGTTAGGTAAGTTTTCTGAAAGCAAAATAACACAGTGACACGCAAGCTCAGGACAATTAGCCTACATTTTAAATTAATGTGCATGTGACTAAATAAGTAAAGGCTAAATATTTTAAATGTGTTAACTGAAGTGATTTTTTTTGCTTGTTTTGGCAACTAGTGAAAAATTTAAATATCCCATTATGTTTTAGATTTCTCTATATTTTTAAAGATATAATAATTCTTGAGTGTTTTAGTTCTTGTGTATTTTGAAGTCTTATTTAATACATCTAAATTTAAAATAAAATATTTTAAAAATAGTATCTTGTTCATCTTCAATTCTATACTTTTTAGCTTAATTTTTTTCTCTGAATGACACTTATATAAATTTACTTGTATTTGGTTAGTGTGGTGGTTTGAAAGAAAATGGCCCCCAAAGGGAGTCGTACTATTAAGAGGTGTGGCCTTGTTGGAAGAAGTGTGTCACTTTGAGGATGGGCTTTGAGGTCTCTTTTGCTCAAGCTTCCCTTAGTGTGACTTTTAGTTGACTTCTTGTTGCCTCTGAGTCAAGATGTAAGGACTCTCAACTCTAGCACCACATCTGACTGCACACTGCCATGCTCCCCATCATGATGATAATGGATTGAACCTCTGAAACTGTAAACAAGCCAACCCAATTAAATGTTTCCTTTATAAGAGATTCTGTGGTCACGGAGTTTCTTCACAGCAATGAAAACCCTAAATAAGACAGTTAGTAACATATATGTTATCCTTTAACAGTTTTGCTATAGTCATGGTGTTTCTTCACAACAATGAAAACCCTAAGACACTTAGTAACATTTATTTTATCCTTTAACTTCTATGTTTTTTACATGACATTAATGTAAGCATTTCAGGTTTTGTTTGGTTAGGTACGTTGGGGGCTGTCTTAAAATAAGATTTCGTTATGCAGCCTAGGCTGGCCTTGAATTCAATGTAGGCTATTCTCAAATGTGCAACAATCTTCCTGCCTCAGCATTCTAGTACTGGGATTGTAGGTATGTGGCCATACTCAAATAGGCATATCCTTTCCTTCTTTTGGTTTTCAGAGGTACTGTAATTTAGATCTAGAATGTTCCCCAAATATCATGTGTAAAGAGTGAACCCCATCTTGGTGCTACTTGGAGGTAATGGAAACTTTAAGTGGCACCCTATGAAAGGTGCTCAGGCCATTTTGAGTGCTCTCAATGGACAGAGTGGGGCCACTGCCCCTTCTGCTGCCTCTCTTTTGCTCCCTAACTCATAATGAGGTGTGTTTGTTCTACCATGGACTCTTTCTGTGGTGTGATGCTACAAGCTCAAATCAATGGGAGACAGACAATGGACTAAGTCATCTTCACTTGTGAATCCAAACTGACTTTTTGCTTTTTGAATTGCCTCTGTAGGCATTTGTTACAATAACATAAAGCTGACCAACATGATGGATCTTTCTGTTTTTTATAAGTCTTGGTCCTATAATCAGGCTTTTCTCTGTGGATTCTTGACATTTTAGTAGGCAATGGTATTTTAAAAGGCAATGTATGAGGATTTTTTTAGGACACAGAATACATAGGATTTTTAGGACAGTGACACAGATCTGCATACTGCTATAATGATGAATACATCTCATTATACATTTATCCAAACTATTATTATGTACATAACCAAGGGTGAACTCTAACACAAACTTTGGTGATTATGAGACACCCATCTATCACTTGCACTGCTTATATGTGAGGCTATTCATGGGATGCTCAGGTGGTAAGTTGAAATGTCTGTAAAGATGGTCCTTAAACAATGATTTGATTATAGCTTTTCTATAGCATGAAAGTAATACACATTTTGGATGGTTCATTTTCATTGTCAGCTAGATGGAACTGGAAATCACCAAGAAGACATACCTCTGAGAGCATTGTTGAGAGTGTTTCCAGAGAATTTTAACTGAGAAGGAAAGACCCACCCTGAATTTGGGTGGCACCAGCTATGGGCAGGAGTTCTGGCCTAGAGAAAGTGGAGGCAGGGGGCGCAGCTGGAGGGGACAAAGAGAGAGCTGAGGACATTCATCTCTCTTTTATCCAGGCTACAGATACAATGTGACCAGCTACCTCACACACTTGACTCAGTGTCTTCCCTGCCATGGTGGATGGTACCCTCAAACTGTGAGTCCCGAGAAACACATCTGTCCTTAAGTAGCTTCTGTCAGATCTTTCATCACAGTGATGGGGAAAAAGCCGGTAAAAAACATTCAAAGCAAACCAAATTTAAAATTTTTCATGTTGATCTTCTGAGCTGGTGCTATATATGATAGAAGAATTTTTCATGACACTGGAGAAGGGCCGTGAGTCAAGCTCCCAGTTGGCCACATGATCATGAGTAGGAAGTCACAGTGTTCTCTGTGTGTTAGGCTGTGATGTTTATTAGCTTAAGTGTTCTAAAGTGATTTTTTGTGAAAAATTTTCATACACTATATTTTAATCACATTTTTCCTCCCTCAACTCCTCCCAGATCTTTCCCATCTCTCTACCCACATAACATCATGTTCTTTTTCTCAGGGCTCTTAGAACACACACAAAATGCAACAAAACCACAATCAACTTACAAATAGCTTCTCAGGAAGTCACTACGTTATAAGCTGAGGGTCTCCTGCACATTTTAGTCAACTTAGTCCAGAATCGACATGTTCTGTAAAAGTAAAATTTATTTTGAAAAAAAAAAAAAAACAGCATGTGCACATTAGGAGTGATCATTACAACTGGAATGTTATCACCCTTTCCAGACTCTCAGGAAACACAGCTGAGGAATTGCAAACCCTGGCACCTTTCCATCTTTCTATGTTCCCTGGCTCCATTTCTGCCAGGGCATTTTCTTATCTATTCTCTTATATATTCAGTCAGTAAGTGTCTTAATATTATATCGTGTTCTAACCATGGTGCTAGGAAATAATTACAAAATAGTACAGGACTATGGGTCCCTAAGAGCCTGTGTTCTAGATGTCTTACCCGTGATAAGTCTTGTTTGCTTTAGATTTGTTTCCACAGGGTTTCTCTGTGTAGCCCTGGCTGCCCTGGAACTTGTTCTCTAGACCAGGCTGGCTTTGAACTCAGAGATCTGCCTGCTTCACCTGAGGTGTGTGCCACCACTGCCCATCTGATGATTCTTTTAATATTATTGTAAGGTAATCTTTAGCAACTAATAGTTTCTATCGTCAAATCTACAAAAAATGTTCCTTAAAATAATGATTGTGTAACACTGAAATTCACCTGTTCAAATTAAGTTATTTGTTAATATGTAAGACTATTATATTTGTCTGAGTAAAATTTTTTTCTTAGTACATAAAAAAGAACAACTCAGATCTTAATTAAGAGTTGATTTTTTACGTTATGGTAAAACGTAACTCTAAAATATTTGGAAAATACAGTAATCTGTAAAGTAGAAAAATGTGTGTTTAATTAACAGTTGGAACAGAAATTTGAGGCATTTCTCTCTATATATTTCTACAAAGTTATTTAATTAAAAGTTAATATGGTATCTTAAAAGAATGATAGAGAATTCATAGTAACCCTTTTAGAAGACAAATATACTCACTAGGTCTCCATCTGGATGAAGGTGTGCAGAGAACTGGGAGGCCTGTGGCAATTCACATTAAAGACGTCATATTGTTTTGGTTTGATGTAATTTTTGTCCTCCATTTTTGTGTGTTTGAGATTATTTTCCAACAATTATAAAATTTAAGCTGAACGTTTGCTTAGTTATTTTCTATTTTAAAAATTAGATAAAGTGTTATTTTTAAAATTAAGTTCAGTTTGATCATTTCATTGGCCATTATATTCCACAGGGCTTCAGTTTATACATAGGTGAGGGTTTTTTGTTTGTTTGTTTGTTTGTTTTGAGATAACAGAGGTATCTTCATTCACTGGTAGGAGGTATCTGTCTTAGGGTCATTATTGCTGTGATGAAACACCATGACAAAAACAAGGTGCAGAGGAAAGCGTTTATTTGGCTTACACTTCTGCTTCACCACCCATTACTGAAGGAAGTCAGGACAGGAACTCAAGCAGGGCAAGAACTTGGAGGCAGGAGCTGATGCAGAGGCTGGGGGAGGAGTGCTGCTTATTGGCGAGTTCCACATGACTTGCTCAGTCTGCTTTCTTGTAGAATCCAGGACCACCAGCCTAGGTATGGCACCACTCACAATGGGTTAGGAATGCCCTACAGGTTTGCCTGCAGCCAGATCTAACAGACGTACTTTCTTTTTTTTTAATATAATTTTTGTTTGTTTGTTTGTTTGTTTTTGAGACAGGGTTTCTCTGTGTAGTTTTGGTGCCTGTCCTGGATCTCGCTCTGTAGACCAGGCTGGCTTCAAACTCATGGAGATCCGCCTGGCTCTATCTCCCGAGTGCTGGGATTAAAGGCATGTGCCACCATCGCCCAGCTAATATAATTTTTTAATCGATTCTTTGGGAATTTTGCATTATGCACCCAATCCCACTCATCTCTCAGTCCCTCCATATCTGTCCCTTACCCTTGTATTGTGCCCCCCATCAAAGGAACACTAAAAAAGATAACATAAGCTAAAAAAATAAAGAAATAATTAAACAATACAAATAAGAATATCAATTTAAAAACAAACAAAAACCCACATTGCTCCTATCTTTCCTGTCTCCTCATTGTCTCTTCATTTGTCTTAGTGGCCTTGAGATCTATGGTATATCACACAGTATACCCTTTTGTCCTAACAGCTTTACTTGCAGATGTTCATAGTATAATGTGTTGAAGGTCAGGTTCAAGGCCTCTGGCTTCTGGTACACCATCAACACCGGATCCTCATCAAAACTCTTCTTGGATATCCTGTTGTTGCCTCAAGTCATGGAGATCCAGCAGCTATGGTTCCATAGGACCAGTTGCTACATGAGCTCCAGCAAGTCATAGATGTTGGATTGTACCAACTCAAAGCCCTGGATATGTGCCTGGGTGGCAGCTAAGTTAGTTGGTCAGTCCAGTCTACTGGGACTATTCTCCTCAGGTAAGGGGTGGGGCCACCTTTCCCAAGTGCTGGGGCCAGATCTCCTATTACAGGAGGGGCCAGCTTCCCCATGCACGGGGTACTGGAGTCGGTTAAACCAGGGCCCGGGAGAGTCAGTGTCAGCTCTCCAGTGAGGGGCGGGTAGCTCAGCAAGGTCCTAGTACTTCAACACATGGTTTGCATGGTCCCCTGTGAAAACATGGGAATGGACATCAACACAGACACCAGCTGCGGCAGGCCCATGCATCAAGACATGGCCATCTTTTCTTGGGCAGCATTGGGCCTGGATGATACTATGGCCCTGGGTGGCAGTACAGGCCTCTCAGATCAGGATGGGCCCAGCAGCAGGTGGTCCCCAGCCTCTAACATGGCCCTAGGTCATGACCACACCACACACAGTCCCACAGCACCCAATAGTAATAGAAGCTGATGACCTCAATACAAACTCTGGCTGCCGCATGGCCCTGGACCCAGACATGGCCCCAAGCTGCATCTTGGGCCCTGGCATCTTCATGTCCCCAGGTGGCCGCGAAGTCCACTCCGATTTGTATGGCCCTGGTAACAGCATGACCCTGGAACTCCAACATGACCCTGATGTCAGCCCATACTATGGGAATTGGTTCAGCCTTTGGTGGTAACAAAAGCCAATTATATCAATGCAGACCCTGGTTAAGGTAGAGTCATAGACCCAAACAGGGCTACCAGGCAACAGCTCAGCCCAGTCGACACCATGGCTATGGGTGGTGGTGCAAGCCACTCAGATTGGGATCATACCAGCTGCAGGTTGGCCCTTGGACACCAACACAGCTCCAGGTGGGAGCACAGACGCCAGGCATCCATATGATCCACGATAACAACAGGCGCCACAGATATCAACACAGACCCTGGCCGCAGCAGGGCCACAGACCCAGACATGGTCCTAGGCAGTAGCTCAAGCACGGATGATCTCCATGGCTCCAGGTGGCAGCCCAGGCAATTCACATTAAGATATCCAGCATTATGGCTTTGCCCTCGGGCACCAATGTGGCCACATGTGGTGGCCCAGACCCCAGGGCATCCTCACGGCCTTTGGTAGTAGCAGGACCCACACACATCAACACAGACCATGGCTACATCAGAGCTATGGACCCCAAACATGGCCCTTAGCAGCAGCCCAGGACAGGATATCACCAAGGACCCGAGGTGGCATGCAGGCCTCTCACATCAACCCATTCCACACCACCTTCGCCTCTTCAGGTCTGCCCCTCCTCACAGGACCCGAACCACTCTGCCTCTCTCTCACACACACATACCCCACCAAACATTTGCTCACCATAATGGCACCAGGCCAGCCCATGGCTTCTCTCCCTACCCCAGGGCAAACTGCCCCAGGCAGGCTTATGTGTGTACATCTCTGCCTACTATGTCTTAATGATGCCAACTAAGCCTATGGCATAGATTACATTTTTATTGCTTCAGAAACATTGTGTTAATTGTTTTTTTGTTTGTTTGTTTGTTTGTTTGTTTGTTTATCTAGTCTCTTTTAATCTTCCTCGAATTGGTGGTCCAGCTGTCACTCTGGATTATTGTTGTTTGTCTTTGCTCTTTTTGGGGGCCCACCACCCAGCTCCCAAATAAATCACAAACTGAAGCTTCTTCTTAATAATGAATTCCTGGCCTTAGCTTGGCTTGTTTCTCCCCAGCTTTCCTTAACTTATCCTGTCTATCTTTGGCCTCTGGGCTTTTCCTGTTCTCTTACTTCTGTAAATCGTACTCTTACTCCATGGCTTGCTGTGTAGCTGGATGGATGGCTCCTGTGTCCTCCTCCTTCTCTGGCTACTTCTTCCTTTTTTTTCCTCCTCCCAGATTTCTCCTATATATTCTCTCTGCCTGCCAGCCCCTCCTATACTTTCCCCTACCTTGCCATTGGCCATTCAGCTCTTTATTAGACCATCAAGTGTTTTAGACAGGCACAGTAACACAGCTGCACAGAGTTAAACAAATGCCACATAAACAAAAGAAACACACCTTAAAATAATATTCTACGATATTGGATAATTTTTTAATCAGATACTTTCATTCTTTTGTATCTTTGTTTTCTTTGATCAGCATGTGTGTGTGTGTGTGTGTGTGTGTGTGTGTGTGTGTGTGTGTGTGATATGTGTGTGTGTGGGTATGTATGCCATGGTATGTATGTTGAGGCCAATGGACACTTTCATGGAGTTGGTTTTCTCTTTCACCTTTATGTGGGTTCTGGCAAACAAACTCAAGTCATCAGGCTTCCTCATAGGTAGTAAGCATCTTTGCCTGGTAAGCCATCTCATGACCATATTTGTACCTTATTTTATTTTTCATATTATGTAGGCTTATTGTTTTCTGTTATATAGACAAAACTCATATTTTGGTATAGGAGTGCACAAATAATTGATAATATTTGTTTATATATGTACTAATTCTCTTTAATCATCATTGATTTTCTCTATGTGTTTGTTTCAATTGGGGTTTTTCACAAATAGTAATGAGACAAAAACAATATACTCTATAGAGAAGAGCTACTTGGCTTCAGACATTGGACCTTTATGTGACCTTGGCCAAGTTACCCAGCCTTTCTAAGTGCTTCCACCACACATCTAAAATATGAGGATAATAACAGTATTTGCCTCCTAGGGTTTATGTGAGAATTAAATATTTAGGAGATACACTTAAGACACACATAAGACCAGCACTGTGCATGTGTTAGATGTTTTTGCTGTATTTGTTTGAACTCCACTTGAATGCTACCTTTTTTTGCTGTTTTCCTTATTCATTGATATTTTAGTTGTCTGTTTATTAATGCAATTGTTGCATTTAAGTATGGATTTGAATGCGATATATTATTCTTGATAAGTAGTTTAGACCTTTTCATTCACACAACTGATTGCTAGGCCAGTGCTGTCACTTGGTGATCTATATTTGTTTTATTTCTAGGTGAAAGCTTTTATGGAGGCCATCATCTGAGTGCATTTGTTACATAGATGTTTTGCTTCATTTTGTGACATTAGCGCTTTCATAATGCTTTTTTTGAAAACACATTTTTAAATCATATGAACTCTTTCCAAGTTAATCATTAATATCTTTTGTCTCACAAACTCTCAACAACTTTGATCTCTTTCACTGTAGAGGAAGCTATTGAGTTTTTGGTTTTCTTCCTTTTGTCTGATATAGTTTAATCTGTAGGCCATTTTAGCAGGTGATGGGAAGGATTTCAGTTGAATCTTGATTTTGGCTTGCTGATTATCTGTAATAATCAGCTACATCCCTCCCTTTTCTTAATCATTAATTTCTGATTGTCCCAGCATTATCTTCTTTGCCAGCTCCATGGTTTCCTTTTAGTTAAATTTTTTCAGTCGGAAAACAAAATGGTGCATTTAAAAAATGACAGGGTTTGTTTGCTTGTTTGTTTTGTTTTCATTACTGGGCTGTGTGGAATTTGTAGTTTTGTTTAGAACATGTGCTTATGTGCCTAGCTTGTGCAAGACACTTAGTTCAAATCCTAGCATCACAAAAAAAAAAAAATGAAAAAGAAAAATGAAGAGATGAGGAAATAAAACATGAGCATGCCAAAGTAAGACTTCTGAAAAGAGACTGAGAGTTGTGACTAAACCAAATGATGAACAGAACAGCAGGAAGGACAATTTTGTTCGTACTGACGGCTGCACAAAGATATGACTTACAACTAGAGGAGGCCTGTCTGTGTTCGTCATGCTCCTGTAAACATGCTGAAAGTTCTGGAAACTCACTTGACTCTGCAAGAATTGTGTCAATCTCCAACCCCACAAAATGGCACAGCACAAGAAGGGCAAGGGGTCTCTCTTATTCCCAGGAAAAGTAGCGTTATGACCAGAAGCAGAGTGGTCATGGTAGGCAGGCTAAGACTATGTTCTACAAAACAAAAAAATAAAAATAAATAGACAAAAGAAGAGGAGAAAGGAGAAAGAGGGAGAGGAGAAGGAGAGGATCTGAAGAAGGTGGTGGTGCTAAGGCTTGAGTGTGTTGAGCTCTGTTGCAGATCTAAGAGATGTTGACTATAAAGAGATGAGAGTATTTTGAATGGGGAGGTGACAAGAAGAGAAAGGGCCTGGCGATCCAGTTCTGGTTTTGTTATGAAGACAATAAATTATGGTTTTTTTTTAAAAGAAGAAATTAGAGAAGGTAAAAGGATCAAATGCTCTGATGGAAGAGCCTTAGCAGAAAGGTGATATCAAAGAAGGGAAGTGCTTGTAGGACCTGTGACTCCCCAAAACTCATGAGATTGGATATTTTTATGTAAGGACAGAGGTGTCAGTACTTAGCTCTGGCACCTACTAACCAATTTAAGGTTGTCTTTGTTGAGTTAAAATTTCTTGGAAGGTTCTGTCATGGCAAGTACTCACAGTAGCCTGGTAGGAGCCTGAGACCCCTAGAAGAAGGTGGAGCTCCTTGGAAGTTAACCTGTAGCTCCACAGGGTGGTAGAAGGGTGACGGGATACAGCTGGAGAACACTGAGCATGGATCCAGGAACAACAACAGAACTCTGGCTGTGTCCTCTGTCCTTACTAACACCATGGAAAACAGGATTGGATTCTTAGAATTCCTCATAACTGAGATGAAATAATAAAAGAAATTGTGACAGTAGAGAATATAAAAGCATAGTATGATTTGAGGCAGGATCGCTCACTGACCTGGCGTTTGCTGAGTAGGCTGGACAGTGAGCCCAGAGAGCTGCTGTCTCCATCTCTTCAGTGCTGAGATTGCAAGCGTGCATCATCATGTCCAGGCTTCTGTTGCGGTGGTTGTTAGTCTGGGTTTGGGTTTCTGTTGTTGTGGATTCCTAAGGATATTACTCACGTCTTCGTGGTGTTGAGGCAAGTACTTTACTAACTGAGCTATCACTCCAACTCCAAAATCAATTTATTATTTCTTTTAATTTTGAGTTTGTAATGTAATTATACCATTTCTTCCCTCCAAACCCTCCCATATATTTTTTTAGCTTTCAAATTCATAGCATCTTTTGTCACTAATTGTTCTTATATGCATATATATATATATATATATATATATATATATATATATATATATATATATATATATTTAGGAATATGCATATATGTTCATTTTCCTGAATATAACCTGATCAATCTGTTTATTGTTACTTGTATGTATGTTTTCAGGGCTGGTCTTTTGGTATTGAATAACCAATTGGAGGGTTCTTCTCTGGAGAAGACTATTTCTCCCATGCTCAGCATTTCTTAGTTGCCTGTAGTTCTTTGTGTGAGCTTGAGGCCTGAGGGGTCTTTCCTCTGTCAATCAGAATACACAATTGTGGAGCCCAGTATCAATGAATACATTTATAAAACAACCCCCACACCTAAGCTCAGGAAACATTGCAGAAGAGGGAGTGGAAAGATTGTAAGTACCAAAGGATAGGAGAACTTGCTATGAGACTGTGTCTCCTAGTAATGTCAGGAGCTACATCTGCAGTCTCACCAAAAGAAATAGTTTGTAACCCTAGATTACACTTAAGCTCTTAACAGACTTTCAGCTTGAGAGTTTTATTTTTAAAGGTAATCTTAAAAATTGTGGATGCCATCATCTACTGTAATTATGGTTTTTCTTTTGAGTCAAAGATCTCTTTGAGAATGACAAAGTTAAAGTCTTCCCTCCAGAGAAACAAGCTTGTTTCTCAGACAGAAAAATTTGTCTAAAGTTTAATCTTTGTTAAAAATTCAAAACCTTTTATTTCTTGTTAAAACTTTTTTTGTGTGTGTGTGTATGTGTGTGTGTGTGTGTGTGTGTGTGTGTGTGTGTGTGTAGTGCAGGTGTTCTTAGGAAGCCAGAAGCAGCAGATCCCCTAGAGTTGAAGTTACATGTCATTAAGAACCATTTAACATAAGTGATATGAACTGAATTCAGGTCTTCTGACAGAACAATATATACTCTTAACTGAACCATCTCTCCAGTCTCTGCTTTCAATATTTTATTTTATCATTTTTTATTTATGGGGTACATGTATGACTGAATACCAAGGAGCACAAAAAGAAGTCAGAAAATGAGTTTTCAGAGTTAGTGTCTTAGCTTCCATTGTAATAAGCTTTCTTGTTAGATTATCTTTGGATTGCCAACTCCCAAATAATGACACAGAGACTTATTATCAATTGTGAAAGTTTGACCATTAGCTTAGGCTTGTTTCAAACTAGCTCTTTTTAACTTAATTAACCCGTATTTTTTTTTTTATCTATGCTCTGCCACATAGCTCGATTACCTCTCCTCAGTACAGCACATCCGACTTCCTCTGAGTATGCTGGTTAAATCTGCATGCCTAGATTTCTCCTCCTCTCCCTCTCTCTCCCTGGAAATCCTGCCTATTCTCTTCTGCCTACCTATTGGCCATTCAGCTCTTTCTTACACCAATCACAGCAATACATTTTCACACAGTGTACAAATATTCCACACTCCACCTGGTGTGTTCCAGACATCCCATTCAGGTCATCAGGCTTAGGTGCAAGCATCTTTATTTGCTGAGGCCATCTCACCAGCCCTCTCCAGAAAATGTAATTGCATATTATAATTATTTTACAATATACTTTTATATATAACTTTTTCATATAACAATTTTGCTCTAAATTTTAATTTAAGTTGTACTCTTCAAGTATACCTTGGTAATTTACTCTGTTTCTCTTACTCTATTTTCAAGAAATTCTATCATTTATATTAATATCTTATGTGTCATTTTCTCTTATATTTTGCTTATTGACTGTGTTAATTAGATCTATTTGAGCTGTACAGAAACTCCACAACAGTAGGAAATTATATTCAGCTGCAGCATCTTCAACAGCAGCTACAGAGATGACAATAAATATTCTGTGATTGTGATTGAACTTTATTATTCCAATTCATTTCATATTTTTATTACATATTTTTCTTTTTACTGCCTCATTGATTATTAACATTATTCAATATACTTAGATTTAATCTGCTTACATCTGATAAAGAATGACTAATTGGTCTCTTATAAAATGTGTATGGATTCTTTGTAAATAAAATGACCATAAATTTGTCATCCAAACAAGGATATTGTGGAGAGTAGGGTATAGGCCTTTTAAGTTTATGATCAAATACCACAAGTAGAAATGCTCTATTCTAAGCAAGCCAGGACATGTAGTCAACTTATCTATGAAGAAAATTATTTGTGATTGTAAATAATGTCTATCACCAAAGATTCCATTGAAATCCTAATCCTCCCTCCCTCAGAATGAGATACACTTAAACATGAATAGTAAGAGCTTATGGATGGATCCTGATTCAGAATCACTGAAATCCATAAAAAAGTGATTAGTTGGACACAGATAGAAGGTCATATAGAAACAATCAAATAAGTCAGATGTCTACAAGCCTAAGAGAGAGGACTCCCAGTGAAAACAAGCCAGCCAATATCTTTATCTAGGACTTTCTCTCCTCCAGAACTGTGATCAAATAAATTGATATTTCATCTATTTTAACTAATGTAATTAAACATACATGTTGTATGTGTTCATGATGTGTCATTTAACTTTGGACACATGTATACCACATAGTTTTAAAACCAGATTCAACATAATGACCTAGTCTGCCTTCTATTGCTGTGATAAACACCATGACCAAAACAATGTATGGAGGGAGGGGGTTCTTACTCTTCCAGGTCACAGTCTGTTACTGAAGGAAGTTAGGCAGGAGCTCAAGTAGGAACCTAAAGTCAGGAACTGAGGCAGAGACCATGAAGGAACACTGCTTATTAGCTTGCATTCCATGGCTCAGGGGCGAGCCCTCCCACATCAATCAATCAAGAAAATGCCCACCCTCCACAGACTTGCGTACAGGCCAATCTGATGGAGACATTTTCTCAGCTGAGGTTCTCTCTTTCCAGTTGATTCTAGCTGTGTCAAGTTGACCAAAAAAAAAAAACAGTACATAGTTTTATCTCCTCAAACATATCATTTTTTTATTTTTAAAATTTATTTATTTATTTTTTGTGTCTTTCACATCAAGCATCTTGATCCCATTCCTTTTCTCATCCCTTTGTATCTGCCTTCTGCCCTTGCAACCTACCCACCTCCAAGATAAAATAAAATTTAAGAGAAAAAAAAAAGGATAAATCTTGTCATGGAAGCTGCAGTGTGACACAGTGAGTCACACAGTAAACCCTTTTATCCATATGTCTTTACTTGTGAGTGTTCATTGCAAAGAGTCATTGATCGGGTTCGAGGTCTCTGGTTTCTGCTACACTATGTATGCTGGGATTCCTCTTGAATATCCTGTTGTTCCCCTGTGTCATGGAGATCCTGAAGCTTTGTTTCTGCAGGGCAGGTCATTTCATGTGCTCCAGCAGATCACAGAGGGGGTGGAAGTTGGGGTGGGCCAACTCACAACCCTGGTTCTGGGCCTGGGTAGTTGCAGGCATGATCAGCCCAACATCTCTCCCTTGTCCTCACTGCCAGGGTGAGCTCTCCAGCATTGCCCTGGCAAGTTCACTCCTTCCAAGTGATGAGCAAGAGCCAGTGCCAGTTCTCCTGCTTTCATGCCCTCAGAGTTGGCTCTCCCACACCTGGACCATCAGGACCAGCTCTACTGTATTGCTTAGGTACAAGGGCCACTCCCCTAAGTGCTGCAGCTGGTGAGAGGCAGGGACAGCTCTCCTTCTCTTATGATCTCATGGCCGGCTCTCCTACCCATCACAAGTGATGAGGGACAGGGCAGAGGGCATCTCTCACCTGGTCACACCACCATATTTCAGATGAAAGGTAAGGCCAGATCTCCCATGCTCAAATTCTTGGGCCAGTTTACCTGTGCCCCTGTCAGCAGGGTCGGCTCTACTGTGCTGCCAGGTGAGGTGCAGGGCCCAGTTTCCCAAGTGAGTACTACAGCTGATAAGGGGAAGGGTCAGCTCCCTCACCCACCACAAGTTGCAGGTGTGGTGGTGTTGTGTTCCCCAAAATATTGTGCACCCTAATAAACTTATCTGGGGTCAGAATACAGAACAGCCACTAGATACAGAGGCTAGAAAAATGGTGGCACTCATGCTTTTAATCCTAGCATTCCAGAGGCAGAGATCTGCCTGGATCTCTGTGAGTTCAAGGCCACACTGGAAACAGCCAGGCATGGTAACAAGACCCTTTAATCCCAAGAAGTGAGCCTTTAATCCCAGGAAGTGATGGCCAGAAGCAGAAAGGTATATAAGGTGTGAGGACCAGGAACTAGAGGCTGGTTAGGCTTTTAGGCTTTTGAGCAGCAGTTCAGCTGAGATTCATTCTGGATGAGGACTTCCAGTCTGAGGAAACAGGATCAGCCGAGGAATTGGTGATGTGAGGTGGCTGTGGCTTGTTCTGCTTCTCTGATCTTCCAGTATTCACCCCAATACCTGGCTTCAGGTTTGTTTTTATTAATAAGACTCTGTAAGATCCATGCTACATGCAGGGGCAAGGTGGGGAGGGCATCTTTCCCTTGCCCTCACCACCACATGGCAGGTGGGGCGAGTGTGGCCAGCTATCCCACTTTCACACCCTCAGGGCCAACTTATTCATGCCTCTGCCAACAGGGTCAGCTCTACTGTGCTCCCCAGATAAGGAACAAGGCCTGCTTTCCTAAGTGGTGCAGTTGGTAAGAGGAGGGTTAGTTCTCTCGTCTGTCTCAGGTGGTGAGGGGTGAGGGACAAGGGGGGCATCTCTCCCCAACCCACACAGAGGAATGACAGATGAGTAGTAGGGACTGCTCACCCACACCTCTGCCAACAGCACTGGCTCTTCTGTGCTACCTAGGCATGGTGCTGGGCCTGCTCTCCCAAGTGCTGCAGCTGATGAGAGGCAGGGGAAGCTCTCCTGCTCTTATGACCTCAGGGTCAGCTCTCCCACCCGCTTCAGGGATAGAAGGGATGGGGGAGGGCATCTCTCCCTGACCCATACTGTCATATGGCAGATGAGGGGCAGGGTCAGATCTTCCACACTCATGTTCTCAGGCAGTTCACCTGTGCCCCATCACAGAGTCCACTCCACTATGCTGGCCAGAAAATGATAGGACCTGCTTTCTCAAGTGTTGCAGCTGGTAAAGTGAAGTGTCAGCTTCCAAACCAGATGGAGGTGGTAGTAGGGATGGGGGAAGGCAACTTTCCCTCGCCCCCACCACCACACCACAGACGAGGGAGGCAGTACCAACTATGTCCCTCTCATACCCTTAGGGCTGGCTCATCTGCACCCTGGTCTACAGGGTCAACTCTAGTGTGTTGCCCAGGTGAGGCACAGGGCCCATTCTCCTGAGTGTTGCAGCTGGTAAAGAGTTGGGTCATGTCTCCCACCTGCTGCAGATCACAGGGGGCAAGTGGAGAAGGCATCTTTCCCTCACCCAGGACACCACATGGCAGATGAGAGGAGCATGACCTGCTCTCCCATTCTCATGCCTCAGAGCCAGCTCACCCACGCCCCTGCAAACAGAACTGGCTCTCTTGTGCTGCCCAGGTGAAGTGTAGGACCCTCTCTACTGAGTGCTTAAGTCGATGAGGGGCAGAACCAGTTTTCCCTAGTGTTGCATCCAATAAGATGTAGGGCCAACACTGTGCAGCCCTATCCTCTCTGCCTTTGGTGGTATTGGGATCCGAGGACATCAACAGAGATCATGGCTGCATCAGAGCCATGAACCCAGACATGGGCCCCAGCAGCAGCCCAGGCCCAGACTTCACCATGGTCCTGGATGGCAATCAAGCCATTCATCTCAACCCACTCCTCACCACTTTCATCTCTTCAGACAGCCTCTGTCCACAGGACTTGAACTGTTCTGTCTCTCTCTCTTCCATACCACACCATACATTTGCCCACCATAATAGCAGCACCTGTCTGCTTGGCGCCATAAGGTACCGGGTGGACCTGTGTTTTCTCTTCAGAACCTGGGACAGACCACCTCAGGCCTGTGTGTGGGTTTCTTTGTCCACTCAATCTGTCATGGCTCTGGGAAGAACCATGCTTCCTCCCCATGTATCATATTTTTATGGTTAAAAGCTTCTAGGTGTTGAAAAAGTAACAGTACATCATTGTCCATAGTTATCATTCTGTACACTAGAATCAACATCTAATGTTTAAGCTATACAGCATGTAATATTTTGTTATGGAAACCCCAACAAATCAATATAGTTAATTTCTATAAAATTTAACATTTATTCCTTTAAAGTTACAAAATTGTGGATCATCAACCATTTGCCTTTTATAAGAATACATATGGGCCGGGCGGCGGTGGTGCATGCCTTTAATCCCAGCACTCAGGAGGCACAGTCTGGGGGATCTCTATGAGTTTGAGTCCAGCCTGGTCTATAGAGTGAGATTCAGGACAGGCACCAAAACTACATGGAGAAACCCTGTCTTGAAAAATGTATGTTTGATCTACATAATACTTTTTTAAAAATATTAAATTAGCTTCCAACAAATAACTTAAAAACCCAGATCCCTTTCTTTGAAATCTCAGAAAACCAGACAGCATTCTCCACAGAACAATTTTTTATCTGTTTCATCTCTTGAAGGTAGCTATGTGGAGTTCTGGCTTGCAAGCCATTTCTTTGGAGAAAGAAAATTGCTGAATTATTTTACTCAGTAACATTGCTACTATTTTGCCCCCTTGGGGTCTGTATTTTCTTGCCATTGGTAAATCTTTGGAAGATGGTTAGGAGAAAGGCTGATTTGACATCTGCTCTCTTATACATACTTAACTTCTGAGTCATGAGTATAGATTTGAGGATAGGGTATATGTCCTGGAACTGTTATCAAATCCAATTCTGATCAAATTCTGTGGCTTAGAAGTTATTTCCTCTTGATTCAGTGGCAGGCCTATCTATGTTGGAGTGCTCGGCCTGGCCCAAAAGCTTTCCTTTGTTATCTGGTTCTTGTGGACAAAGGGTAGAGGTATCTGTGGAGGTGGGACAGATTTCCTTTCTCTTCCCTGTGTCCGGTACTTGTTAACAGTCTACTTTTTTTGTCTTACAGTTTAGCGGCCATAGAATTTTGGGTGGATAACCCAGACTGAAGGTCATTCTGTTTTTATTATTACTATTAAGAAACTTTTTAACTCATTTTACATACTAACCACAGATCCCCCTCTCATCCCTCCTCTAGCTCCCATTCAGCCTTTCTTTCCCCCAGCCCATCCTCCAGTCTCTTCTCTGAAAAGGTAAGTCCTCCCATGAGGAGTCAGCAAAGCCTGGTTCATTCAGTTGAGGCAGGTCCAATCCCCTCCCCCTGCCACAAGGCTGTGCAAGATGTCCCACCATTGGTTTGTAACTCTGCTTTTCAACAGAAGGACAGCAGAGAGAATACTATACTAGCAAAAATAGTGGGACTAGGACCTACCCAGGCTTGGTGGAATTCTTATCATATGAATATAGCATCCCATCTCCTGGTTGCTAAATGAGTATTATCATGTATAAAGTATTATCCAAAAGGTTCACATGTGAATGCTCAGTCCTCAACTGGTCGTACTGTTTTGACAGATCTGAAAATCTTTAGAAGTGGAACCTAGCTAAAAGAAATAGATCATTGTATGCAAGTCATCTGAGGTACCTTGTCAGTGACCCTTTCCTGCTCTTTCTTTTCTGCCTGTCACCATGTGACAAAACCTCCTCTGCCACAAATTCCTGCCACCATAATGTTCTGCCCAACTGCATGAGGCCAGGAAATCACAGACTCCACCTTCTAAAGCTGAGTCAAAGAAAATTTTTACTCCATCAAGTGGATTGTGTCAGATTTTGTCCCAGTGATGAAAAAATGAACTAACACCAAGAGTAACCTCAAGTTTCCAATACAGAAAGTCTCTAGTGGAGCTTGTGTAGTAAATGAGTATTTGTAAAGACAAGAAGACCACGATGCCTGTAAGAGAACCTTCCCTCCCTACATCACTCAAGTAGAGGTCAGCTTCTATACCATTCTCTCACCATCCTCAACCTCCTCAAATTGCACCAGGATTAGAAAGGAGATGTCCTTGTCCATAGTCCTTATATCAGTACTGCACCAAAATGCACAGTGAACACTCTTGATTTAGAATACCTGGGCTTTCGCCGGGCGGTGGTGGTGCACACCTTTAATCCCAGCACTTGGGAGGCAGAGGCAGGTGGATCTCTGCGAATTCGAGGCCAACCTGGGCTACAGAGTGAGTTCCAGGAAAGACGCCAAAGCTACACAGAGAAACCCTGTCTCGGGAAAAAAAAATATCTGGGCTTTTACTTCAAGTAATGGAAAGAATAAAAACACTGGGCTCAAAAAAAGTAGAAAATAGAATTGTGGCTTCCAGAGGGTGGGTGGTTTGAGGTTGGAGATGGAGAGATATTGATCGAAAGTAGAAGGAATACATTTAAGAGCTCTTTTATTAAGATTCCCTAGAGGAACAGAACCAACAGTAGACACACACACACACACACACACACACACACACACACACACACACACGGGAAGGAGTTTGTATTTTGTGTCTATAATGTGGTATATGGGAATTTATTTGATTGGAGTATATACTGCATACTAAACTATTGGAAGATAGTTAGTACAACAATGGTTGTGTGAATTCTGGAAAGGTAGAGAGCCCAGCAGACACACAGTCCGAGAACTTAGAAGTGTCAGAGCAAGAGGAGGCCACCAATGCAGGCCCCAGATCATCTGATGGCTCGGGAGTTTCCAAGAGGGTCATTGGTATGAATCTGTCTTGAAAGACTAAAGAAGCTGGAATCTGGTGTGCACAGGTTACATTACCAGTAATACATACACTCAAGGAAGAGTGGAGCTTGTATATGTTAGCTGTCTTCCTCTTGTACTTTTATCCCATCTGAGCCCCAGAGGGCTGCTAGTTTCTGGGTTGAGTCTTTCCCCCTTACCTACCACATTCCACATGTCAGCTGTCTCTGGAAATATCTTTACAGACACACTGAGAACTGTGCTTTATCCTGGCATCTCTTCATCTACTCAAGATTAACCACTACAGATGTACTGCACCACAGTAACTACAGTTAGTGACAAGGTACAACCTAAAAAAAATGCTGAGAGCTTATTTCAAATGTTCTCATCACAAAGAACTACAAGGGTAACATGTGTGTTCATGGTTTACTTAGCCCTTCTGCTGTACCCACACATGTAAAAACAAGTCATGTAAGGAAAATGCATATGACATTTATTTACCCATTAAAATAATTGATTCTGAAAATTAGTCTAAATTTAATCCTCCAAAATTATCCTTTGTTAGAGACAAAGAACACAAGTCATAGGCTTTCTCACACGCTGGGGATTTTGTTGACATTTATAGAGGAAAACAGAGATCAGCTTCCAAGTTGCTTTCACCTTTATGTCTCTTCTGCTCTGTTGGTCTTTGCTTTTTTTCTAACAGAGACAAAATATTCAACAAACTGAGTAACAGACTTTGAGCAAGTGGTAACATTATAAACTTACATTAGTTAAAAATGGACATTGTACATAAATGCATATGCCGACATGATATGCAATACAGAGAAATTTGAATCTCCAATATCAAGCCACAAAACTCCTTATTGAATTTGAAGCCACTCAGTTTTCCTGCAAACCAAACCCATAGCTTTTGAATATATTCCCTTGGGCCTCCTTTTTATTTGTGCTAAGAAACTTCTTAGTTAGAAAAGTGATGTCTGAGTAACAGAACCTTCTAGAAAGATGTCTCTACTTTTGACATTGAATTTTCATCCCCAAGGAGCTTGTTCACTTGTGGATTATCTTCTAGCATATTTTTTTAGGCAGCAGAATCTGGCACCAAAGACTCTCAGGATCATGCTGCTAGCATTGTTCCTGAGCATCTCTGCCAAGTCCATGCATTCCAGGCTGGCCCTCAATGCTCATATCTTATATTAACTCAAATGAAGTTTCCCAAACGCCTCAAAAATACAAGATATAGTATGAAACACTAAGGATACAGATACAACAGTTTTACAGCCATATTTATTTAGGAAGCAGGGCTAACCTTTTCAGAGTTCTTATTCTAGATATCTCATGCCAATATCTCCCTTCTAGAAATTTATAATCTAACTAGGTAGCTAGACACACTGCATTACTGAGTGATGCAAGGATATAACAGTTTACCAGTTGAGTTATATGATTATTAAATGCTCAATAAATTCAGGAGAAATGGAAAGATCAGGGTTGAACATTTAAAAGACCATTTTCCAACATCATTCGCTAATTAATTTGAAGGAGCTTATCCACCTGAAGTAAATTACCTTTGTCATTTTTCCAACTGTGTCACAGAAACATGATCATTCCCCATTTTTGTACCCTTTTTATTTATGTACATATTGAATTTTTAAAGTTATACTAACAAATGTTGTTTAACCCAGTTACATGAGAAGAAACATCAGAGGGGATCTGCAGCAACCAAAATCATTCACTGTGCAAAGCAGCCAGAGTTTTTCATTGTCAAGCACTGTGGCTCGTCTTAATGAACAGTTGGGTTGGACTGAGAAGACCGTGGGAGATCATCAAAGAACACTTCTGGGTGTGTCTATGAGCATATATCCAAAAAGAATTAATTTGGGGTGTGCAGTGGAACCTGCCTGATTATGGGCAGCACCAGCCAAGAATGTGGAGGGCAATTAGAGTTAAAAATGAAGAAGGAAAGAGCCTATCAGCACAGGCCTTCCCTCCACTTTCTGACTGCTATGATGTGAGCAGCTATGTCCCACCATGCTTCCTGGAATGCTTGCTCCCTGATACCAGGAACCAAAGTAAATGTCTCCTCTCTAGTCAGCAACAAAGTACTAACAGTACCTCTGGGAAACATTGTTGTGTCGCAATCATTTCCAGTAGCTGGAGTGATCTTTGTGCAGGTATCTGGTAAAAAGTAACAGCCAAGATTCAAGCCAAATTATGACCATGAGGCTTAGGCCCAGCTGAATTTGGCAACAATAGGGAATTTCTTTCATTAGTAATGATTCTCAAGCATTCACATTTTCCAGTCATCTAAGAAGTTTGTACATAAGCAGATTCCTAAGTTCTAAGGGATCAACCCTGGCAGCTCAGAAACCATCCAGCTGAATCTGATGCAGGTGGCTCATAGAAGCATCCCTGACCTTCAAAAGGGAAAAGAAGTGTGAAAGCAGGCAAGAGTGAGGAGTAACTCAATTCAGCAAAGGCCAATGTAGCACATGTCTTTAATTTTAAAGACCCTTACAGACAAATTTCTCAAGATGAGAATATCAAGATCCATAAGTGTCTCTTTGCTCAGTTCTACAGAAGGATACAAGAGAAGGCATTGGCCATTTGGCTGGTAGTCCCTTGGCTGTTTGGACTCTCCTTTGCTTTAGTTTTCCAGTTGTCTACTTGAATCATGTTCACTTACACTTCTACATTAAATGAGTGATGTGAGGGTCATTGTTTTTTTTTCTAACACCTACTGTACTGGCTAGTCTTTATGTCAATTTGACAACCCTCTAGTCTCCCCTCCTTCCAGAGATAAGCTACTATTCTACTCTGTTGCTATATATGTCACATAAGTGGAATCCTAGTACTTGCTTTTTGTGTAATTGGTTTATTTCACTTAGTTCAATGCCTTGAAGTATTGTTCATATTATAGCACATCAGAATATCCTTCCTCCTTCAGACTAAATGATATCATATATATCATATATATATATATATATATATGATCATGTATCATATTTTGCTCAATAATTCATCCACAGATGAACACATACATTCATGGAGAGAAAATTTCATATTTATTTCACTGACATATCCTTAACACTTAGAAAAGTTCCTGGTATGTATTCGGTGTTGAGATTATCTGCTAAACGAATGAACTGCTATAAATATCATAACAGTTAAATAATGTTCTTGATTAAAATTATAGGAACATAATATTCCCTTCACAGTCTTAGGAGACAGTGGCTGTAGAGTCATTTAATCATAAGTGACCAATGATTTAATCAATCATGCCCACATAATGTAACCTCCACAAAACTTTTAAAGAAAAATCCCAAGCAAGGTGGTGGTCATAATGTCCATCTACTCTGGGTCACCTCTACCTTCACCATTTATCTTCCCTCACGTTATCTTTCTAGTTCTTTCTTTTACTATCCTTGAGTACCTATTCAATTGACTTTCCCATGCTTTTTCCTATTCTTGTCTCTCAGACAAAGATCAATAGCCCACTGAAACATTTATGCAGCCATGCTGGATCAAGGCAGGGTGGATTGATTCTCTTCATAGTTCCTGAGCAAGTATACTACGCAGGCAACTGTGGCCACATTCAGGGCTGTCATATTTCATTCTCATCATCTGTCAATCCTTATCTAAGACTTTACTTTCAGTGAAGGTTTTTAAATGCAGAGCATCACTCTAAGTGAAATCTGATGTAGTAAATATAGTATTTACTCAAAGTGCTTAATTCAAGCAGTACCCAGTAGTAGATCTATTCTGAAGATAATACCCTCTGTAAGCTGTGATGAAGCTTAATTTCTACACTTATCTAAATTAAAGTACCTTTAAAGAGTGTTTTAACCATACTTTTATAAACCAAAATGTGTCTGAAAGAAATCAACTTCCATCTCAGGTCAAACAAAGTTGGACACATTCAGGGTGGTTTGATGGCAGAGCAATTTGCAAAGCCTACAGTTAAAAGTGATTGAGGTACATTATTCAATTTTTTTTTTGAAATTGCTTGCTGCTAGATTCTAGTGTATTTTGTTCAGGTCTAACTGGATTTTATAAACACCCAAGGATGAGGATTTATAATGCCAACACTGACAGAACAATGGCTCTGTTGGGCACAACCATTCATTCTTCAAACTGAATTTCTTATTTTCCCTCTTACTTTCTGATGCTTTTTGACACTGTAACTTACAAAAAAAAAAAAAAAAAAAAAAAGCTCTTGTCTTCTTTTGTCTTCTTTTACTTCTAATACTATTTAATGTCTGGACTCCTTTCTCTAAAAGCAAAGCAAGATCCCCATGTTGACCATCTTTTTAGATGTACACCTTCCTTGCGCAAAGCCAAGGAAGTCATCTAAGCATGACCAACTAGGTCATCTGTACTCCTGGTTCCTCTGTCCTGACCTGGTGACCTTGAGACTGGTTATAGTAGATATAATGGGTTGACAACCCCTTGTCTGAAAGTACATCATACCTTTTGTGTGTTTTAAAACAAGAGAATGGTGTGAAATACAGAAAGTCTTAGAGAGTGGCTATTATATGCAAATCTCTTACTTAGTCTGACAGCCTTTTTGTATTATGCAATTAGTTATTTGCTTCAGAGCGCTACTGTCTAGTGCTGGACCCTGCCTGCTACAATATCAACCAGCCAAGCAAAATGTCCCACTAGTGTGATAGGGGCATGGTTATGTGTTGAGGGCGTAAGGTGTGCTCTACAGGAGAGAATTCCTGCCTGTGCTGTAAACATGGTCAAAACCCATGGCTACAGAAGTCATAGGTCCCAGGAGAGAGCCTATTGATGTCATGTTTCGAAATAGTCATGTTGTCAATGAATAAATAGAAATTAAGGTTTAAAAAATAGAACAATATATGTTAAAAAAAGATTTATCACATGACTAAAGGAGGTGGCAATAGTTCTCTTCATCCATAACTCATACCTTGGGCTACAAAATAACTGAGCTTTTATCTTCAATGCATCCCACATTCTCCTAAGACACAAGGAACCCAGGAATGCACAAAACCACATATGGAAGGTGAGTACATAATAAATCCAGTACCTGGGATGTCTAAAAACACTTTTAGCATTTTTTCTCTTCTAATCATTTTTTCTGCCCTTGTTTCCTGTGGTCTAACAAGTTTGTAACTGAAGAATTCTAGAGAAATTTTGCTTTAGATAAGCAGTTAGAATCACAAAAATTCACCAAAATTCAGTGAAATTAAAATTGAGCTGGTTTGAACCTGAGGCTTTCTCTGTGAGCAAATGTGTGTCTAGTTTTCCTCTAAGGGACATGCCATGAGGAATCCCAACTGAGATCCTGGATTCATCGTTAGATCTCTCCTCCCTGGTCATCTCAAATAGTATTTTTCTGAGCCACGCCTCCTAAAACAGACAACTCCTGGCAAGAATATTAAGTGTCTGGATGTTGACAAATGCTTTAAGGGGGAAAAAGTGCTGGGCAATAACACTCATTCATTTCTTTTCCTTCTTTCCATCAGTCTGGCCCTCAAGTATTTCCCACTCTGGCATCTATCTGATGTCCTCAAACAAAGACTGTGTAATTATAATGTACTTTCTGTAGTTTTAGTTTTTCTTGGAGGAATTGTCAGTGTGCTACAAAGTAGTTCACTATAGCTGTAAGTCATGGTGGTCATTTTCAAACTGAGCCAGCTCACTAAAATGCAAGCCATGGAAAAGGAAATGCAGAATAGACTCCATCTTTTTGTGGCTTGTGGTTTCCGTTTTGTTTCTTCTGTGGTATTTTCATTTACCACTTGTTTACATGATGTATCCCTACATGCTTCCTTATGATGCCACCAACTTGTACTTCCTTCTTATGGGCAGTCTTGTAGGACCATTATGGTTGCTCTGATGCCTCCTTTGCTGCATGAGTTATGGACGTCATCATCATAATAATCATTTACAAATTTGTCATTCATTTTGATTTGAGACCCTGACACTCTCATTGAAGAAAGACATGTGTTTCTACTGATTTTTAACAGTTGAACTTTTTTAAGTAGTTGTTCTTCCACAATCTTGAAAAAACACCCAACCCATGCAACTGGGAAAGAATATGCAGGTTGGTCTCTCACAGAGCTGACATCTTGATGATCAGTAAGTACCTACTTCCCATCCAGTGTCCTTTTCAAAACTCTTGCCTGTGGTACATCCATCAGTTCATGGGAGGCTTTGCATTATCTATCTATAATGTTCTTATTGTGACCAGCCAGTGACCTGTGCAAAGGAATTGAAGTCAAATTCCAGATTCAGCAGAACCAGGGAATGCTAGGTGATATACAGATCAAGAACCTTTACCAGGGAACTCTAAATGACACAGATTAAGAACTTTTACTGGGCTTCTCTGAAGCTTTTATTACAAGATAGCTCAGAGTTCAAAGCAGGGACAGGGAAGCAGTGATAAGCATATGAAGTCATTCTCAACACTTTCACCAGATGTACTCGGGGGCAGAAAGTCTCCTTGCCATATGAAGGCTGTTTGCATGATGTCCTTGAATGTGCCAAGCTGGAGAAAGGAAATATTTTGCCTGAGGCATTCCTTGGGCAGGTGGGAACATTCCTAGCATTCTTTTCAGGGGAATAAACAAAGATCTAAGGGAGCAGTGTCTGCTCAGCAGGATAGTATGGGAAAGTATTATATACAGGCTACATGTTCTCATTGAAAAGGATTTAAAAAAAGATTTTTGTGATCATTCTGCCCTGTAACATATATTTTTTTCCTTGAAATGCTTATCTAAGGAGTCAAAGGTGACTGGTTATCAAACTTATATATTAATGCTTCCCAAGAAGCAAATATTTGCATACAAAAATCTTATTAGAAAAATTTATGGGAGAGTATAGGTAATGGATTTGGGCAGAGGGAAGAGTTAAATTAAGAGAATTGTGAGAAAGTACTTTGAGGTTGAAAGCTGCCCCTTTCTTGAACAATGGGATTAGATGGTTATGCCCCTACCTGGATAACCTGTTGACACCAGAAGGGTGTGGCCGTAGACAGGATGACTCTCTTTGCTCAAGGTGTTTCCTGGAGAAGGACAAGGCTGAAAGTCATCAAATAATTTCCATGCCTCATTCTTGGAAGAGGAGTCTCAACAGCAAACTACAGTATTCACTGTAGGTACTAAATTAAGCCTGAATCTAAAACAAGAAAAATTAAAATGAAGTAAGTAAAAACAAAACCCAAGTAGCTGAAATTTATACTTTTTTTTCTTGTTACTTTTAAATAAGCAGCAGATGACAATAGTATGATAGTATGATACAGAACTGAAGTATCCTAAGGGCTTCATTCATGAAGATCTGCACTTGTTATTTAAATTAACAAGACCTTAAGAAGGCAAGCAAATTCACATTCACATTATTTCCTCTTAGAAAATGATGAAGGTTATCAAAGTTCAAGTAATCACTTTCTAAATAGTAACTTTATTGCTCTCATGGGTTTTTTTTGTTTTGTTTTGTTTGTACAAGTTTTACCAAGAGGCTTACTAAAATAACGATCTTTAAGTCAAAAGAATGAAAGAGCAGAGATTCCTATCTGGTAGGGCTCTTCACCATTCTGGAGTTGAATAAATTTCATTGGACTAGATACTGCAGTTAAAAAAGGGGGTGCTTGTGGTTGCCTTTGGTAATGACCACAGGTCCTTATTGCTATATCTAATGGACAGAATAATGTTCTTCATCTGAAGAGCTATCATTTTCAATATATTTATGGAGTTAGTTTAAGGAAAACAACCTAAGTTAATGTCTACAATTGTCAAATTTCAAATTTTTAAGACGCTATTTAAGTAGTAAAAAAGGCAAATTTCCTCAAATGATTTATGCGTATACATTTTATCTCTCAGTTGCAACCAAACTGAAAATGAAAGTGTTTATTGCTACCTTGAGATTCTAAAGTATACCTATTAGCCTTTAAATTACCTTTCAGTTAGGTGTGGGTGGAAGTGTTGCTATTCTTAGAAATCAGGATGAACAACTTATGTATTTGAGGGCATAATGTTCTTAAACAGAATGGAAAAGAAGTATTTCTGTGTAAAAGTGTCCACTAAAGAAAATAAGGATCAAATTGAGGGATACAAAGTATTTTTGATGTGTGACTCCTATTACTGCACAAGTATTGTTATTTTCCATGCACTGTATGATACAGAAATAAGCATTAATTATCTCCTTGATTTTTAAATTCAGATTCAAAAAGATACTACATAAAATTAGCATCTATATTCTGTATGGTGTGATTCAAGTGCTATCTCAAGTCCTTTCTCTAAAAAAGCTCCCCTAGTGTTGCCTGTTCAGTGTATACAGAACTCCCTTCTATTGGAGAAACGACTGGGAATGCTTGATCATTTCACGTGATCCTTGGGAGGAAGTCCAGGTTTTATGGAACTTTTCATGCACTTAGTACCCTGCATGTACTTGATGCTTAGACATTTTCTGCTGTTAGCTCACAACCATTTAGCAGATTATATGTTGGAGAGTTCCAAGGAGATTATGGAGTACTGGAAGAAAGAACTATAAAAGATCAGGAGTGAGGTGGAGGACAGTTGTGAGTCCTCAGTGGAAGAAACTCTAGTATGCATAGCCAGGAGTTGAAGGAAGATCCAAAGACAGCCTGTAGCTCTCTCAATCCTCTCTCCCATCAGTTGTATTAGCTTACTTTCTGTCAGCTAATATTCTCTCAAGTAGTAACTGGCTCTGATTGACAGTGTCTGATCCATGTACTGTCTCCTATTTCTGACTGAGAGTGACAATCTAACTCTATTTCCTTTTTCTTCTTAGCTCTGAAGACTTTTTTTTCTCCTTGGTCAAAACAAAGAATCATACTAAGAAAAATAAAGTTAAACACTACTTGTAAGCAAAATGTTGATTGTGTTTTACTATCAACAAAACATGAGACAATATCAAGAGTAAACAAATAATTCACTACTTTTATTTCTAACCAAATTCTATAACTTTTTATCATTCATTCTTAACACTAGGAACAAATTAATGTGATTTCCTATTATTGCCATTCTGTGGTATAATATTTCTCTGATGCATCCAATAATTATTCTTTTCATATAAGTTCCTTTAGTTCCAAGTATTTGATAACCCTGTATAAAACCTTTGAAGATTTTTGGTGAATAAGTAGAATGATATTTTTGTGATTAACCAGTCAGAAAGCTCAAAGATACATTCTAAAGTAATAATTGTTTTCATGAGTATTTTGGCAGCAGAGTCCATAAGTGTATCTCAGTATAGATGTAGGCAACTTCATGCTGGAATGGTAGCCATCTTATAGGAGAGCTGTTGACAGGTTAAACTGGTGATACAGAAGCTAATCTAAGCAGCTACACCTATCTATATTATTTAAGATATTTTATATGTAATATATATATGATAGAAACAAAATTAATAAGGAAAGCCTACCAACACATGTGTGTGTATATATATGTATATATATACATATATATATGTATATATATATATGTATTTGGCTGAAGGAAACTACTTAAGCAGATATTAAAAAAAATTTTGCCAAACATACTTAGATAATCTTTAAACTTTATCAGTAGCTAACAATAACATCTAAACATAAATTCATACCATGGCTCTCCAAAACACAATAGCACTTAAATCCTGAACCATAAATCCACTTGCTCATATATGTTTACACAGTGTTTCTGCTTTGGAGGCTCCATGTATTTGAGTAGAAAAGGCTACTATGTAAAGTTTTAAGCTAAACTTTAGAGGCTTACTAGAACTTTGATTCTTCTGAAGCTTAATGGGAGCAATTTCCTTGTTCTTTTGCTTGCCTGGTAAATGGTTTAGTCTAGCAGACAAAATTCTTCTAAAAAAAAAATCTTTTTGGAAAAAAAAAACTTGAGTTGGAAAAGGAGCTCTGTGTTCTTGCTCCAGAAACAAACCTTCTAAAATAGAAAATGTTTGGCTTTTCACATGTAAAGAACCACTAGGAAAATGAGTCCTGAGTAAAAAGGGGTAGTTTAAAAACCTTTCTAGTGGCTTAAAAAAGAAGCTACAAATTACTAGATGAACAAACTTTGAGCTTTGGTGGTGATGGAACAATACATGCATATGTGCTATTCTTAGACCTGGAAGGTTTTGTCCTGAAGTTAACTATCTACACACGTCCACCCCTATGTTACAGCCACGGGCAGCCCTGTTGGCATCAGACAGTCCTGAATCTTAGTTATAAGAATTTCAACAAAGCCCTGTATTTCCTGTGTAGAACAGGGAGGAGAAATGACTCTCAGGACTTAAATCAAAACCAAGAAAGAGACATTATACCAAAACTACAAATTATAATATAACTTGATACTTTCTTTTTCTTTCAAAAGAAGCTGAAGATTCAACCAAGAGCCTTGCTCAGGATAGGAAAATGCTCTACCATGGAGTTATAGCCCTAGCTCTCTTTGTACATTTTCTTTGAAGACATGATCACTAGGTCACTAATTTCCCTGTGTTGGCCTTGAAGTTTCAGTGTAGCAGACTTTAAATTTGTATTCTCCTGCTTCAGTCTTTCTAGTAGCTGAGATTACTGGCCTAGCTCCCTTTCCAGCCTTCATTTGTAGATCTTTCAGTAACTATGAATATCATGTGTCATAAGTTAACTAGACATAGAGAAAGAAAGGTCATGGAGTTGGGTGGGTGGAGAGGTGGGAAGGATCTGGGAGGAGCTGAAGAGGGGAGACCATGATCAGAATGTACTGTATGACAATAAGCATAGAAATACCTCAAACTCTTTTATGGTCATTCAGTATTCCAACCGATAGAAGTTATTTAATCAACAACCAATTTTAATTACTGTGAAGTATACTATAAATATATGTTTTTGTATTTGTATTGTTGCTTTTTGTTCTGTTTTGCATTAGAACAAGAAAATGGAGTCTCCATGCCAAGGAGGTGCACAATTTAAGAAACACACTACTTCCCTCTGCTTCGTGACTACCAGCTGCTTAAACCAACTCCTACTATAACTTTCCATTGTGATGAACTTTACCCAGAACCTGTAAGCCAAAATAAACCCTTTCCTTCCTTAGCTTACTTTCATCAGTATGTTTTGTTGCAACAAAACAAGTAAATAATATATGTACTTATGGAAAACACCTTACTCACAAAATATTTTCATTTCTAGTGCAGTAAGGAATATTTTAATACATAAAATAACATTTGTGATTCCCTGTGTCATTGGCAACAAGAACAGGGGGAAATAACCTTCAGGAATCCACATTAAAGTATGTGAAAGAAAAATAAAGAATAAACAAAAGAGATGCAGTATGAAAACTCATCATGCCAGGTATTAGAGCAAAATTCTCCTACTATTATTTACCAGACATAGATGAGAAATGTAAGCAGCAGTAGAAAACATCATTTTAGCAAATGCTTCAGTCATAAATAAGGCCACATCATTTACATGCACTTCAAACATCCATTTAAAACTACTGCTGCTGGCTCTGGATATATCCAGAATGATAATCGTGAAGTAAGTAGCAAGTAGATGTTTGGAAATAAAACTTTGCCCTGGGCCTCCAAGAGTCGAAGGACAAAGCTAACCACCCTTATAAACCATTAGCTTGAGAACAGAATTGTCAATACAGCGCAGTGTACCCATTTGCTGAGCAGCAATGAACATTAGCCATGGCACACAAATATGGATTAACTTAAGAGAGTAAATTATCTGTGATATGTGATCGTTTTTGCCCTTCTTTCGGTAGCTCCAACTCTACTCTTAATATCCTACCACAGCAATTCAGCCTCAGCTCACAAGAAAAGGGGAAGCAGGCTACATAAAACTGTATTATAAGCTCACAGCAAGAAATGTATACTTATAACGGGATTTATTCTTCCTTATTGCTATTGGAATGGACACTTCATTTTCTCCCCAAAATGAAACGAAGCTTTTAGAAAATTTACAGCTGCTGAGAGAGTAGTTTCTCACATGCCAAGTTACGTTAGCAAAGCTGGGAATAAATCATCGAAGATATCTGAGTAGTGCTACACTGCAGCTCGAGCAAGGTAATATTTAACTTCCTACCCACATGAAAGCATTGTAGGGACCACTGTTGATAATGGGCTCACAGAAATCCGAGAGATGGCATCCTTAAGTCACAGGAGGTCAGAATCCTTACTCCCTTCTCCTTGTAAGCTTGCTCTTCCTTTTTATACTTTTCCTCTTCGTCCTCCTTCAGTGGATACATTTCTGAAAATAGCTGTTTCTGCTCTGACAATGTAAGATGTATGTGAGGACTCCTCTGCTCCCAGATCTCCCCCTTTCTCATCTTCCCATTGTCACTGGCATTAATACTGCTTCTTTGGAAGCCCATCTAGATGACAATGACAAAACTCACAGGCTTGCCCTTCTGTGTTTTCAGAGTGTTGATATAAATTATTATTCATTTAGAAAGAGAAAATGATTGATAGTTTTCTCATAAGAGACGTCACTTTCTGCCATTCCTTAAAAAAAATTGTTTTTATTAATTCTTTGAGACTTTCATGTGTTGTATTTTTATACACTTGATTATACATTTTATACATTTTATTCACTTCTTTTCCCCAAGTCCTCTCAGATCTGTCCCCCACTTCCCTATACACCCCAATTTGTGTCTTCAATCTTTTTAACCCATTGAATCAAATCTGTGCTGCCCATACACTCTTGGGAATGTGACCATCCACTGGAGTTTGGGTAAGCTACCAAAGGCTACATAATTAAAATGAACCAACTCTCCCTGAGGAGCAATTACTAAGTGTTCCTCAGGTAGGAATCGGACTTCATGCCCACCTCCCTTCTCCATGCAGGCATTTGGTCTGTTTGGAGCTTGTGTAAGTCATATGCATGCTATCAAAACCACTGTTTTGTTGTGATGATCCGTCGTATCTGGCTTTTATAATCTTTTTGTCCCCTCTTCTACAATGATCCCTGAGCCTTTGGGGGAGGGGTGCAATATAGATGTCTTATTTAGGTTTGAGAACTTTACAGTTTCTTATTCTCTGCATGTTGGCCAGTTGTGAGTCTCTGTGCTAATCACTTTCTGCAAAGGAAGCTTTTCTGA
This sequence comes from Peromyscus eremicus, assembly GCF_949786415.1. NCBI lineage: Eukaryota > Metazoa > Chordata > Mammalia > Rodentia > Cricetidae > Peromyscus > Peromyscus eremicus. The sequence continues at coordinate 36,075,051 of NC_081418.1, forward strand.
TGAGAGTTAAGAGGCACACTAACTGATGGGTTTAACAATAAGTCATTAGGAATTGATTTTATATTACCTTCAGTTAGCAGAATAATCATAGTGGGTTTCCTCTAGGGGTGTATGACCCTCTTTCTACTATCTTTATCTGAATCCATTTTGAAATTTTGATTGAAATGAATTGAGGAATACTGGATTAAAAAAACTGAAATTTTAGGAAGTTTTTAAATGAAGGATTGTCTTTGTCATTTTGTGACTTCTAATAAACAATCCATCATTGATAGGAAGAAAATGCTAACTGGCAAATAGGAGTCAGATTTATATGAATATATATATATAGATATATATACATATAAATCTTTTCATCAATTAGAGTCTTAATATGATACAAGAATGAAAGGCAGTGTTTTGTGGGTGCCTACTCTGACAGTGACTTCTCATCTATTGTTTAACACACAGAGATCAAAAGCTGTCTCTTCTCTTGTCTCCACTATAGAAATGAGCACCCACAAACATAGAGAACTATGCCACCTATCCAAGTTCTGTTCTCTTGCTTGCCCTTTCACCCCCTCAAAATATGACGTCTAGTGCTGTGGGATGGTCTGTATGTCAAACTGCTCTGATTGGTCAATAAATAAAACACTGATTTGCCAGTGGCTAGGCAGGAAGTATAGGCTGGACTAACAGAGGAGAGTTGAGAGAACAGGAAGGCGGAAGGAGACACTGACAGCCACCACCATGACAAGTAGCATGTGAAGATGCCCATAAGCCACGAGCCATGTGGCAGAGTATAGATTAATAGAAATGGGCTAAATATAAGAGTAAGAGCTAGGCAATGATAGGCCTGAGCTAATGGCCAAGCACTTTAAGTAATGTAAGAGTCTGTGTGTTTATTTTATAAGTGGGCTCCGGGACTGGCAGGACTTGGCAGGACCCATAGAGAAAACTCTCCACCTACAGTCTATCTTATTTGATCCCCAGAACTTGATAATATTTTACTGATGTGAAGGGCATAATTTTGTTTTGCTAGAATATAGCCCTTTAAACATCGAATATTTTCAAAAGATGTTTTACTGCTCTCATTTTTCACTTTCTAATTCTATTTCAATTTTATTGTTTTATTTATTCTTCTCTCATACATTACATCCTGAACACAGTTTCCCCTCTCTGTACTCCCAGTTCTCCCCTCTAACTCTCCTCTCCCCCAGATCCATTCCTCCTCCTTTCCCTTCAGAAAAGAGCAGGTCTCCCAGGGATAGCAACCAAACACAGCATATCAAGTTACAATAACACTAGGCACAAACCCTCATATCAAGGCTGTATGCAGCAACACAGTGGGAAGAAAAGGGTCCGAAGAGCAGGCAAAAGACTCAGAGACACCCCCAACTCCCACTGTTAGAAGTCCCATAAAAATGCCAAGCTACACAATCATAACATATACAGAGGACCTAGGTCAAACTCAGGCCAGTCTCTGTGAGCCCCTATGAGCCCAGTTAGTTGATTCTGTAGGCTGTGCTCACCCGATGTCCTCTACCCCTCTGGCCCCCACAATGATATTCGATAATCATAAGATATGAACTGACAATTTATATGTTTAACCTTTGAGCTGGTTAAATACATCTTTTTGGATCTTATATACTTGGGGAAGGCTGAACTCGCCTTAAAAGCAGGTTCTGACAAACACATTTTGCTAATGCATATTCAAGTAAAGCCAGGAACAGACAAATAGGAAGACATTGTACCAGTCATAACAGTTTTGGTTTTGACTGAGAGGAATGCTGCTCAGAAAAAGAAAATATAGCTAAGAACATAATACTTTAACCTGCTTTTGAGTTCGTTATTTGGGGGTTTCTTTGTGTGGGGGGGTTGTTATTTGTTTGTTTTCAGAGATTCCATTTGTCACAAGACAGTCATGTGAAAATGAAAGCTAGTTAATTATCTCTTTCTGTGAAAATGTACTTCTGGACATACTCGTTAAACATTAGGACTTACTAAAATTAGTTTTCTAAACTTCATAGGTCGAAGAATTATTTTAAAGGAGGGAAGTGGATTGAAAGCATGTAGAAGTAAAGTTGTGTGTGGAAAATCAGGGCCCACATGCTCACACGAAATGTGTACTTTTTTACTTGACTCCTGCATGTGTTGTCTACACTGATAAGAGATGTGAAGGTATTATTTTCCTCAGAAGAATCCCAAACCTTTAACACTCAAACCCTTAACACTACATACCTTGCCTTATAAATCTTAGCATTGCCAAAGTCCTGCACAGAATCAAATTAAAAACAAGCTTTAAACATAAATTTATATTGTGTGTACAGCATATTGAGTACCTAATGCTTATTATGGCTTTATATGTGTTTAATAATTTAAACTTTATAACTAAAATACATACTATTTTATCCATTTTATAAATGGAAAAACTAAATCATTTCTGAGTTTGTAAGTGATTGTTCTCAAATAACTAGTAATGGACTTACCTGAGCTTTGAACCCTGAATTTCCTTGTCCAAAGTCCATGTGCCAAAGCACTGTGCTAACCCAGCCTCAGAGTTTCACAGGAAAATATTTTTCCTAAGGCATTGTACTTGCTCATGCATGTAGCTGTCATTGCTCCTAATTAGGCTGTGAACTGTAAACTGTTGAACTCTTTCAGGAAGAATCTGGAGGTTATTCACCTTTGAGTCTACCTCAGCAAATACCTGAACATTCTTGATTACTTACAGATGAATAAATGCAAACCAAATCCTTGTGGGAAGGAGGGACATCATAGTGGGACTCTTCCCAGAGAGTTAGAAACCTGTATGAAAAATCACACTTCAATTCTGAATTCTCAGAAACAAAGCTGCTCATTTATTCAAACATTTCATGGCTGATACCTACTGCGAATGAAGAAATAGCAACAATGTGATTAACTCTAGTTGTCAATTTGACACATCCTAAAAGAGGATACCTGGGAAGAGAATCTCATTGATTGTCTACACTATGTTGATCTGTGGTTGTGTATGTGCAGGGGATTGTCCTAATTCAGTTAATTGATTTGGGACCACACAGCCCATGGCAGAGGGTTCTCCAGTCAGGGAGTTCTGAACTGTAGATGAGTGCAGAGATCAAGTGATCATGCATTCATTCTTCTTTGATCTTGACTAGATGTAATATGATAGATAGGCTGCTTCAAGTTACTGCAGCCTTGACTTCCTCATAATAATGGGGCATAACCTTGAATTGCAAGCTAAAAGGCTTTTTGCCAAGGCCTTTTATCTTATCAGTGGATATGAAATTAGATCAGTGTAGTCCAACAAGGACCTAGACCAGCTCAAGAAATCCTGAGATCTTTAAGGAGGGTATCTTGTGACAAGACACAGTTTTCCAGGGCAACATTCCAAAAAGCTTTTTTTGGGAAAATAAGTCTCTTGATTAGGAGCAGCAATAATTCATCAAACAGCATGGCCATTCAGTCTAAACTAATGTATAAGACTAACAAATGCCTTTCATTTGATCAGATATAACCTGCCAAAAAAGGAACTCCCCAAAGTTAGGGTTGGGCCAGGGTTTTGTTTTTGTCTTTCCAGGAGAATAAAAGTATCCAACTAAGGAATCCAGATATTACTGGACAAATGAGACATCTGAAGAAAAAGTATGAATCATCCAGAGATAATGTCCCAAGAAAAAGAGTAAATTGGCCTAATATTAAAGCACATTTCCAACAGGATAAAATTTCATAAATCTTCCCAAATGTTGTTTTCTATTGTTATCTACAGACATATAAGGCAAATGGTCTTTTTGATGTCCCAGTTAAATTAAAAATTAAAGCTGGCTTTGGAGTTGGAGTGTGGCTCTCTCCTTCTCTAAACCCAAGCATGCTTGTTAAAGGAGGATCCAAAATCTATGACTCATGTCAGAAGAGCCATCTGATATGGAACAGAAGAAAAACCAAACTTAAGGGAATATTCTGTTGCCACTAATCTCATAATCCTTTGGTTATATTTTGACTCTGTAAAACTTTTCTTAAGGTATTAATATCTCAAAATTTATATTATATATATACATATATATATATAAACTTATATATAAATATATATATAAACTTTCTGTCATGATATTAATAGTCATATAAATCACTAATTAATTCTAGAAATAGGCTCCATCTAGCTTTCTGTATATGATTTCAGGTTTGAGTCTGAAGCAGATAACTTGGAATTAAGTTTATGTACCCTGGATGTAATTAACAAATTGCGGTCCTTTACCCTCTTTGAGATCTGCTACATATGACATTTAAAATGTTTAAATTTTCTGCAGTGACCCATGACCATTCATGGCAGTGAACTTTGAGGTCTCTAAGAAGATAGTGGGGCCCCATAATGATGATTCCACCTGAATTATGGTAATGCCACTAAACCTAGCAAACACAACCCAAAGATCAGCTTTGGATTACAAACTGCTAATGAGAACTTCAAAGCAGTTAGCTAAGATGGTTCAGCCTCATAGACTACTACAGTTGGGACTTCAGATAAGCCCTGCACTTTCCCATCACACCAAGACTGGACAACAACTAGTTTTCCAAGGACTTGACCATTATCTCGATGCTGTGGAACAATCCTTTTCTACACTATGAATATGTATTACTCTCAGTGGTTAATATAAAGCTGACAGGCTGGTAGCTGGGTAGGAAGTTAGGTAGGAAAGTCAGACTAGGAGAATTCTGGGAAGAGGAAGGGTGGAGTCATGGAGCCAGACAGACAGAAAGGAAGTAAGATGAGAGTGTCATACTGAGAAAAGGTACTAAGCCATGTGGCTAAATATAGATAAGAATTATGGGTTAATTTAAGTGTAAGAGCTAGTTAGTAATAAGCCTAAGCTACTGGCCGAGCATATATAAGTAATATTAAGGCTCTGAGTCAATTATTTGGAAGCAGCTGCTGGGTATTTGGGAATTGCTTGTGTGACAGAAACCTGCAATTACATCTTCATTTTCTCAGGGTCCCCTAAAGATACCATTGCCCCCAGAGAGCAGGAAATAATTTTAAGAAAACAATGCCCACCTTCCCAAGAGATGAGGTGGGTGGTTTTTGGTCATTCAGTGGGTTACAAATGTTTGTCATCATTTAGGGGGAATTGGTTGCAAATTGTTATTGGTCAGTGTAAGGGAGAAAACTAAGCAAGGGAGGTTAGATTCAAAGATCTCTTTCTGAAAAGAAAAAGGGGAATATAGGGATGATATGATAAAAGGGTAGATTATTGAATCTCCTTGAAACTAAAAGGCAACTATTAATCTCAAATGTTTTACATTGGTGTGTATTTTTCTATATTGATACAAATTAAGGTTATATTGTATATATGTTTCTACTCTTGTTTAAAGTATTATGCCTAGGCAATTCATTTAACAATATAATATAAATGTCCAGTCCTTGAAAATTATTTTTACAAACTATTGAGGATAATTAAGAAATACAGGTTAGTAAATAATCGTCTATAATAATCAAACTTATAGTCATGTTAGGTATGTTTTCAAGGTCAAACATATATCTATTTTAGATATATTTTATATTCTGTTCTTCAAACACTTCAGAGAACTATAGAATATGACATTTAAGACATTTTAGTACCTAAGGCTTTTCATGATGGTAAGATATGTCTGCTTCTGGCTGCACCAATTTACTGAAAAAAAGAATGATGGGCATTGAAGAAGCTCCATATGGAATTTGCTTTCATTGTGGCAAAGTTACTCACTGGGCAAAGAAACTGCCCTTGCCTCAACTGATGATAGTATGCTGTCCAAATTGGACAAGCAGGACACAAAAGAAAGCAACTATCAGCCTTTGCCAAGACAAGGTGGGAGAGTCCTTCAAAATTTCTGCTTCACAGAAAAGTCTGTCAGATATTATAGGCCTGTAGCCTGAAGATGGATACCCCAATGTTGCAGAGAAACTCTGGGTGACTGTCCAGGCAGTCAGCTATTTTTGTCATTTCTATAGTTTTGGAAGTTATTTGCTCTGCACTTCCTGTTTGCCCAAACAATATTATATGCTTCTTAGATCTTTGATGAGTTGAAGATTAATACTTATAGTTACAGTTTTCCTTATTACCAAATTCAGAATAGAAACTCACAAAAAGAGATGTAAAGTGTGTAAGGGTGAGAGACATAAAAGCTTAAGTTGTTTAGCTAAGAAAATGTTTTTAGGTCTAAAAATTTATTTTTAGGTTGGTAATACAAGTTATGATAGAAAATGGTTTAGGTAAACATGATAACCACTGTGGTGATATTTTATTTATATGTTAATAAATAAAGTTTGCCTGGAGATCAGAGGTCATAGCGACCCATAAGCAGAAGTCAGGTGGTGGTAGCACACGCTCTTAATCTAATCACATGGCAGGCAGAGTCTCAGTGTGTTCAACGACACAGCCAACTGTAGTGACACATGCCTTTAATCCCAGTACCAACCATAGAGACCTGGAGGTCTCTATAGACAGGCTGTGATGAGGAAGTGATGTGGCTGGGCTTATAGCCAATGAGAAGGCAGAATAGAAAGGCAATAAAGGTGCAGGTTAGACAGAAAGAGGTTCTCCTGGGAAGCTACAGTGAGGTGTTAAGCTAAGGTTAGTTGGCGGCTATTGCTCTGATCTCTATGGCTTGCACCTCTGTATTTGCTCTGTGTTCCTTATTTAATAAGACCATTTAGAAATTCATCTACAAACCACTACACTATGGAAAAAACTTTTAAAAAATAAATTTAAAAATATATAACTAAAAAAAGGCAAACCAAAGACAACGAGAAGCTTTTAAAAATTGAGGGAAAAAAGTGGTTTAGGTATAAAACTTTGGATTCATCAAGATAGGATAGATAATAGAGTATTTTCTCCAAATATGCCGAATACAAATGGACTGAACATTGTGAATGTAATCTTACCTGATAATTGTTCTTACTATATATATAGTTTTACTATGTTCAAGTTAAAACCTTTCCTTTTTATTTAGACAAAAAAAGGGAAATGTTGAAGAGTATTTGTGTACACTGTGTGAAGATGTGTTGCTGTGATTGGTTTAATAAAGAGCTGAATGCGCAATAGCTAGGCAGGAGAGAATAGGCAGGATTTCTGGGGAAAGAGAAAATGCTGGAAAGAAGAAAAGCAGAAATGTCAGGAAGGCGTGAAAAAAGTTGGACGTATATTACAGAGGAGAGGTAACTGAGCCACGTGATAAAAGGTAGATTAATAGACGGTTAGTTTGAGTTATAAGAGCTAATTGAGACAAGCCTAAGCTAAAGGCCAAGCTTTCATAATTAATGTCTCTGTGAGCTTACTACAAATGGTGCCCAATGTGGGGCACCATATGTAATAAGCTTTCTTGTTGGACTATCTTTGCATCACCAGCCCCTAATAACTACACAGAGACTTATTATTAATTATGAAAGCTTGGCCTTAGCTTCAGCTTTTTCTCAACTAGCTCTTATAACTCAAATTAACCTGCTTCTATTTATCTGCCTTGTACCACGTGGCTCAGTTACCTCTCCTCTAAACTGTTTGTCTGACTTGCTTCACATCTTCCTGGCATCTCCACCTTTCTTCTTCTCAGCATTCTCTCTTTACCTGGAAAACCTTCCTACTCTCTCCTGCCTAGCTATTGGCCATTCCGCTCTTTATCAAATAAATCACAGTGACACATCTTCACACACTGCACACAAGTATTCTGCAACAGCTGCCAGCTCTGAACTTCTGCCAGAAGTAAGGTGATGGGGAGTCTTTTTCTGTTTGAGTCTTCCATCTTCTCCCATCGGCATATTGATTATTAATTATTGGTTAATTAAATTAGTCAGTTGGCATTTGGGAAATAAGATACAAGATGGAAGGATTGATGTTAAGAGAATATAAAAGGTGTAAGAGTAGCAGGTTTCAGATATCTATGAACTTGACAGATGGAGGGATGTGAGCTGCAGCTCTCGGTCTCTCATAGGGACATGAACAACACTTTTGGTAACATATATGGTGAATAAAATATTCTATTAAGTATGCAATGGCCCATCTCTCTATAATTTTTCACAATGAACAAGTGGCTGCACTTCTTTGTACCTCTGCTTCTTCACCTGAGAAGTAGACAAGGGTTGGACCAGAAGGCTCCCAAAGATCCTCCTAGCTCTGACTTTGGAGGGAGGATCAACAACAAGGATATGAAGGCGTAAATTATCTTGAATCATTCAGAAGATGAAAGCCCAAGGAAGAGGAGGAGGAAGAGGAGAAGGAGATGACTATACTTTGAGCTAGCAGTGCCTGAGAAAGCAGAAGGTAAAAATCCAGCTCTCCTAGCATTCATCGCTTCTTGGGCCCTTCATCGGTCATGATGGTACCTCATAATAGGTCCACAAGCTACCAATACAAATGAAGGCAGGGAGGAAGAGAGGGATGGAGAATTTAAAATGTTACTGGAAATTTCTTCTAAAAGGAGGAACTAAACAGAATTAAAGAATCACAAACCACAATTGCTTTAATGGTTCCTTCAGCTACTAAAAACAAAACATCACAAAGCAAAATAACAATAGCTGTCAGGTGCTCATTACCTTGTTTTCCGGTGGTAAATGTACACCAACAGGCAAACAGTGAAGAATTGTCTTACAGATTCTTCAAAGGCGCCAAGTTTCCTAAATTCAAGCCCATCTTCTTTTCTAAAACAGTGATAAATCTGAGATGAAAACAAGTAAGTCATGGACACAGAAGGAATCTAGACTCTTGTCTATTTATTTACAAATATGTGCTGTTCCTGCACCATATGGTTTGAACAAAGACATCAAAACTGAAAACAACAGCAGGTCTCAGGCATAGCTGCCACAGAGAGGGCTCTGTTTCCAGGTCTGGACTGTTCTCAGAAACATCCACTCACATTCTGTTCAGTCACCAGCACTTCTGTTTTCCCAATGCATCTATAGAACTCCACTCCCCCCTTTTCCTTGTGGGAGAATTACATTAATGCTTAGACTATCCAGTCCTAAAAGTTAACCTTCCCTATACAAGTGATCTTTACATTTGAGACTATTTACACTGGTGATTCAGCTATTGTTTCAGTAACACTACAGAAGCAAACCAGATCTGAGCAGCACCATGAGCAGTCGCCTGCACCTGCATGGCCTCCAGCACTTCTGATGCCTCTGTGCTTCCTCATCAGCTTCTCTGATGACCTCATCTTCCACTCAGCTGTCTCAGGATCTCTTCTTATCCCACCCATTCCCCACTGCTGTTGATACCCAGTCTGCTGCTACCAATATCCTGAAGGTTCCTTTGTTCAATTCAGATAGAAATAGGGTGCTGACAAAGTATCAGGACCCTTAATCTTAGTATTACCTCCCTTTCCCCCTCCGTAAAACTGAAGCTAGTTACCCTGGGCTGCTTCCTGGAACTTTTTGGGAGGCTGGGACTCAGAGCCTTTTAGGAACCTCAGCTCTTCTCAGTTTCTTCACTGTCTTCAACTTCAGCTCTCTGCTATCTCTTGGCTTCTCAAAACTCCCCACGCAACCAAATATATTTTTTATGTTTATATTTTCATTATATACAAACAAATACACAGACACAGACACACAGACACGGACACAGACACAGACACAGACACAGACACACACACACACACACACACACACACACATATAAATCAAAACAATTGTAACAGCATAGATAGGAAACCACTGAAGAGAACTCTAAAAGTGTAGAGGAATTGCTGAAGAGTCGCACTCCACAATTGATGGCTTGTAGTTGAGGTGTGGGAGGGGAAGGACTCAGATCTATTTAGGGGCAGGCCACTGAGAGTTGGATCATGCTCTGACAAGTATATAGAAAATGCAAAATGGACATTTTTTTTCCTTTTTTTTTTTGTTTTTTGTTTTGTTTTTTGTTTTTCGAGACAGGGTTTCTCTGTGTAGCTTTGTGCCTTTCCTGGAACTCACTTGGTAGCCCAGGCTGGCCTCGAACTCACAGAGATCCGCCTGGCTCTGCCTCCCGAGTGCTGGGATTAAAGGCTAAAAAATGTTCACTTTTTATCTTTTTTTGTAGGGCAAGTCCCAAGGTAGGGGGTGGAAATGGAAGGACTGGGAAGGGATTGTGATAGGGTGTATGATGTGAAACTCCCAGAGAATCAATAAACATGTTATGTGGGAAAACAAACAAACAAACAAAAACCCTTCTGTCTGTTAGAATGCAGCCCTTTCCTTTTTCCTGGACACACTGTAGAATTCTTCAGCCATCTTCTAGCTGCTGATTTTGGGTACACCTAGAGGTTGGTCTCCTCTGGAGTTATTTGACCTTTGTGTTACCAGCTCAGCCAATTCTACTCATAATAAAGATTTCAGGTAGATCACAAAAGCTTCAAAGCTGCCCTGAAGATAGAAGGAATATAGAGCAGAAGCACGGAAAGTCGGTTGTTTAGACTGCTCTGAGAATAGGAGGACAGTTGCTTAAATAGCTGGTCAGGTTTGTACACAGGCTCCTATCTGACAAGCATAAACCCTTTGCATAGTCCTACGATCTGTGTAAGCATGCTAGGCCTGTTTGCCCAAGAGAAGAGGAGGTACTCCCTAGACAGACTGGGGACAGCTTCAGGAGATCTCTGGAAGATATGGATGGAGTCACCAGGCATGGTTTTAAGTGAGATCATCTGAAGCTGACTTGGCTCAAGTCAAGGCTTCCAGAGTCTGTTGCATGGTATCTGGAGCAACTGCGGCTAATACAAATTCTCCCAAAGCAGAAGCCATGAGATTTGCAGTCAGGAGAGTTGCAGTCACTCATGTGACTGGAACCAATGTCTTTTCAGAGTCTGGAGAGATTGCCTAAGACATTTAAACAACTATAACCTCCATGATGACAGCTACAGGAATCTGAAGAAATGCAGCTTTGTCAGAAGTTCCTGTGGTTTCCATAAGAAGAGCAGGGCTACAAACGGCTTATTGCTGTCCTCTGTTCATCTCCAGCAGTGACAGCAGTGCTCTTTGCAGCTCCACTGGACTTCAGAGCTGCTCGATATATGAAAAGAAGCTCCCAATCAGGCCTCATCCTCTGCCCAACATGGAACAGTTGCTGGATTCTGATTCCTGCCAGACACAGAGAAGGGTTCTGAGAGCTGTCAGTCAAACTGTCATAGCTGACAGATTCAGTAACTTAAAAAGAAAGAAAGAAAGAAAGAAAAAGCTGAAGTGGTGCTTACAGCAAAGATCTGTCATGAGAAGTCAACATTCTTCTGCAGTGAGATTATCTAATAATAGTGCTTAACCCTTGGCCCCAAACCCTTAGAAAGTATTACATCCTCTTAACATGTCTCGTCTTTCTCCCCAACATATTCTGGACCACACTTACTTTGAAAACATTCCTATTGCATCTTAAATCTTGAAACTATCATTGTGAATTAATACGGTCTAAAACTGTATAAAAAGTACATACTAGAGAGATAGCGTAAACTAGTGTATAAGAACTGATTTCTGAGACCAAACAATCGTATTTTAATTCCCTGAATTATAATATAGCAACTTTTCATTCTTCTGTGGGGAATTTGAGACAGGGTTTCTCTGAACTTTTCTTCCACTGGCTCTTAACTTTATTCTTCTCTTTTAAAGAAACAGTGATTGTTTCATGTTTGTTGAGCATATATTATATTATATATTTGGCAAAACACTTTGTGACTGTGAATTTTTATTGTCATCTGAATTGCATTTGGAATCATCTGTGAAACATACTTCTAGGCATGTCTCTGAAAGTGTTTCTAGAGAGGTTTTAGTGAATGTGGATCATAACTTCCCAGAGCCTGGCTCATTGGACAGAATAAAAATGAAAAGTGAAGGGAGTTAACCAAGCTCCAGCATTCATCTCTCTTCTTGACTTTGGACACATTGTGACCATCCACCTTATGGGACTAGCGTCAGAACTGAAGGTGCTCTAACCACCATACCTTCCCCTGCCATGATGGATTGGACCTTCAGACTCAGAAGTAAAACAAACCCTCTACACATGGAGTTGCCTTAATCATCGACTTCATCACAATAATGAGGAAACTAACTGATAGACACATATGTGATCTATCTGCCAGTCTTCATAACTTCTCTGTGAGTTATGCCAGATTCATGCTTGATTTATTTTTCAAACTATTAATTTGTTAATGTTTATTTAATTTTTATGTCTATGAGTGTTTTTATATATATATATATATATATATATATATATATATATATCAATATATACACCTCATCCCTGGCATCTATAGAAGCCAAAAGAGGGTATTGGGTCCTCTGGAACTGGTAGTATTGACAGTTGTGAGCCACATGGATGCTGGGAACCAAACCAGATCATCTGCAAGAGCAACAACTGCTCTTAACTGCTGAGCCATCTCTCCAGTCCCTCAAACTCACTTGAAAATTAGACAATTGCAGACACTTAGAGAGATTGAGACAGCTGTAAAGGTTTAAATGAGAAATGTCTCTCATAGTATATTTGAACCCTTGGTCCCCACATGGCTGCACCCTTTGGAGAGATTATGGAACTTTGAGATTGTGGAGGCTTGCTATAAGAAGTACAATTCTGGGGAGGACTTTGAGAGTTTACAGCCCTGTCCCACTTCAGTTCACTCTCTTTTGCTTTCCCCTTGAGGTGGAATATGTGATCGCTCACACTTTTGGTCCAGCCACTTGCTCCCAAGTTTTTCCTTGCCATTATGGATTCTCCTTATGGAAACTTAAGCCAAAATAAATGCTTTCTTCTTTGGGTTACTTCTGGTCATGATTATTTAATCACAAAAAAAACTACTGAAAACTTGACTAGATTTATGTTTTTATCTCTGTTGATGTAAGTTCAGCATCAGCCTAACATTGCACGGTTTTCATAAAGTTGGCCACTTAAGGACATGGCATAGGTCATGAAGTACAATTTAAGTTTAAGTCACTGTTCCAATCAGGACTAAAGAAACTAGAAAGCTTGGGCTTACAGCAGGCTATGGTAGAAAAATTTTAAGCATCACTATTGCTAGAGAACAAAATACTGTATGAGAAATAAGTGAGCACAAAAGCACTATATGGATTAGAGAGGAGTGCAGTTTTTTGGAGAAAAGATCCTTAGGAGTAGCTGAAGGGACTATCTTAGCTTTTCGTTGATGTGAAGAATGTGTCAGAGAGATATCTTCAAATAAAGAGGCTTTTCATTTGACTCACATCTTCAGATATTTTGGTCTAAGCTCTTACCGTCCTTGATCTGGCTTTATGGTAACAGAGAACTTCATGATGGTTCAGCATGTGATGGATATTACTTGCTGTAGGGTGAGTACATAGAAAAGAGGTTTGAGCAAGACACCCCTTCAAGGATACGCCTCCCAGTGCTCTGCTTCTCCAGCTATTCCCCACCTACTACGTTTCTAAAACTTCCCAAATAACATCACCAGGTAGGATCAGGCACTTACCAAATGAAACTCTAGGGTACATTTTATAATCAAACCATACCAGGTAGGATAATAAAAAACTCAATTTAAGAGCTAATTGTTTTCCTTTGGTTTTCTGTTCCACTGTCATTAATTCTTCCCAAACTTTCCAATAGAATGATTTATGCCTCACTATGCTTTTTTTTCAAGCTATCAAAGAAAAGTTGCACAGAAGTAAAAAAGGCAAAAAAGAAAATTTAACAAACTATTTTAACAGTGGGAATCTCCTCCTCTAATGCAAAAACAGTAGAGATTTTTAAGCCCTGGAGTCAGTCAGTCAACTGATACTGTCAGTCAAGTCTGGTGGTCTGAAAAACAATGGCTCCCAAAGGAAATGGCACTATTAGGAGGTGTGGCCTTGTTGGAGTAGGTGTCATCTTGTTGGAGGAAGTGTGTCACTGTGGAATGGACTTTGAAGTCTCTTTTCTCAAGCTTCCCTTAGTGTGAAAGTCAGTTGACTTCCTGTTGCCTGTAAGATATAATGCTCTCAGCTCCAGGACCATGCCTGCCTGCACACTACCATGCTTCCTGCTGTGATGATAATGCACTGAATCTCTGAAACTGTATACAACCCCCCTCAATTAGATGGTTTCTTTTAAGAGTTGTCATGGTCATGATGTCTCTTCACAGCAATGAAAACTCTAAGACAAGTATGGTAGAGGAAGATAAGAAGATTGGTCTGTGCAGTTAAATCATCTGTGTTTGCCAATTGGTACTTAAAGGTCAGGCTCCTTCTCTTACTCAGAGACTGGGAGAGAGGAACTTTAAGCTTTCTTGATGGGTACATTTCAAAGGGATAGCTCCTTTTAAGAAGACATTTTTGGGTTGTAACACTCTAGAAGAAGATTTACATTTCAAAGGGGTCAGAGAAAGAACCTACAGCAGCAAGCTTTCTAAAATGTATGATCTAAGGAAGGGGAGCTGAGAAGTCTATAGGTTTAGTCATGCTAAGACAATGTTACAGTTGACTTGGCCACTACCTTCAAGCATATAAGACCCTTTTTTCCTATTACACCCTTTTTTCCTAAATCATCCAATTTTCTCTCTTCTTTTTTCAGTCTGGATAGGATACTCTCTATTTGAATTCTAAATGATTCTCTTAGTCTTCTATAACAAATGCAATAAGCTGGATGTGTTAAAAACAAGAGAAATTTATTTTTCATGAGTTAGAGGCGAGGAAAACCAATATCAGATTGTTACCAGAGTTACTAGGGGGTCTTAGTCTGGACTCTGACAATCCCAATAAATTGGGTACCACCATCATTCCATCCTTAATTAGCCAATTAAAAACTAATAGAAAACAGTGGGAAAAGAAGATTGATTCAATGTAACTACATTGGAAAGAAGGACAGAGATCCAGAGACTATAATTAGGTCCATCTTCAGAGTCTTAATATAAGGATAGTGTTTAAATAGAAGGCAAGATATACAGATAACTAAGCAGTCCTGGTCCAGGGGTGGTCTTGCTCATCATTGACCCATCACTGTCTGCTCCAGTCTTTCCTACAAGGTGGGCTGACAGCCAACTCCTTGCCCCTAGTGTGATCTTCCACATTCGTGCCAGGACAGACCATTAAGCCTTTGACACAAAAGGGATTCTTTAACCACAGCCCCAAACTCTTACAAATTCCTTCCCCCAAACCAATCCCAACTCTAGAACCCAACTGGTGAGGCAGTCACAGCAGTAGCTCTACTTCCTGTACCAATTTTCTTTATGAATTACTTTTCTTTTTACTGTGACCAAATACCTGACAAGATACACCTTAAAGAACAACTTACTTTAGCTCATGGTTTGAGGGTGAAGATCATCACAGTGTGTAACACAATGGCAGAAATTCGAGATAATTTGTCACACTGTGTTGTAGACAAATTTCTAAGCAGTCTTACTAAATAAAATACATGGGACCGAATATAGGGGTGAAAGCCTTAGAGATCAAAGAAACAGAACAAGCCACAGCCAACCTCACCTTGCCAATTCCTCAGCTGATCTTGTTTCCTCAAACTGGAAGCCTCTGTGTCCTCATCTGAATGGATCTCAGCTGAGCTGCTGCTAAAAGCTTAAAAGCCTTAAAAAGCTCACCTTATATACCTTTCTGCTTCCTGCCATCACTTCCTGGGATTAAAGGTGAGTGTCACCATGCCTGGCAGTTTCCAGTGTGGCCTTGAACTCACAGAGATACGGATGGATCTCTGCCTCCCAAGTGAAAGGATTAAAGGTGTATATGTGCCACCATTTTCTGGTCTCTATGTCTGTCTGGTGGCTGTTCTGTTCTCTGACCCCAGATAAGTTTATTAGGGTGCACAATATATTGGGGACACAATATCACCACACTATGTCAACAGTCAGAAAGCAGGAAGAGATAAATGCTGGTGTTCCACAGGCTTTGTCCTCACTTTTAATTCATTTCACAGTCCCAGACCATGGGGTGGTATTGCCTATAATCAGGATGTACCTTCTCTGTTTAGTTAAGGCAGCAGTTCTCAACCTGTTGGTCACAATCCTCACAGGGGTTGCATATCAGAGGTCCTGCATATAATATATTTACATTACAATTCATAACAGTAGCAAAATTATAATTACAAAGCAGCAATGAAAATAATTTCATGGTTGGGAGCCATCACAATATGAGGAACTGAATTAAAGGGTCTCAGTATTAAGAAGGTTGAATTAAGCACTGATTTAAGCACTTTACAAATTCCATTCTTTGCTAGAATGTCACATACCGAAAGGTGTATCTCCTAGGCAATTCCAAACCCAGTAAAGTTGAGAATGAAGACTGACCACCACAAATAGCATGACTAGCTGTCCCTTGTTTATTTATTCAGATGATATAAACAGCTCCTCTGAAAGTATTGTGAACCATCAATGATGAATGGGTGACAACTGGTCTTTTTGTCAGAATGCTTCAGTTTCTATAGGAAGAATCTTCTAATCACTTTCCAGGAAATGGGAAAGTCATATGTTTGACTATATATTACTTCAAGCTACTAAGGTTTGAATATAAAAGGTTATCAACGGGTCATGTCTTAAATTCTTGGTCCCCACAAGGAAATGCTACTGAGAGGTAATTGAATCATGAGGGAATGAACTTTATCAATGGACTAATGTACTGATAAGTTCATAGTTGAGAAAGTTCTTAATACATAGGCATACATGGAGGAAGTAGGTTACTGGAGACATGACTTTGAAAGGTAAATTGTGTTCCCAGAGCCTCTTCCTCCATTTTCAGTTTCCCATCTGCCGTGAAGTTTAGAGTTCTACTCCACAAGTTCTTATTCAGTATAACTTGCTACTACGGTACAAGCCCAGAGCAATGGAGCTAAGTGACCATTGATTGAAACTGTAAGCTGAATCCATCTTCTCTCCTTTAAGGTGATTTCTGGGAGGTATTTTGTCACTGTGACAGACAGTTGATCATTAGATGAGGCAGTGATCAATAGGGTGGACCTACAAGTTTCCTACATCATCTGTATCATTATGTTATCATTGTCTTATTGCAGAATCACCACTCTGTTATAATCCTTTGTAATCAGGGATTTTCTCTTCAGAAAGTAAATTTCCTATTGCTTAGTTTCATTTGGATACAGGTAATGGAGAAATGATCCCCAGGTCTAGTTGCCTCTCAGTGCAACTTCTAACCAAGTGTTTTGTTTCAGCCCTCTGTTTCATCCAAATTCTGCAATATGGGGACCCCTAAGTCCTAAATCAACCTGCTGCTTTCTGACAAGTCTCTCCCATATTTATTCATGAAAGCGCTTGCTTTACCAGATGTACTTATTTCTTACTTCTCCATTTTTGCTTCATTTTATCATCTCTAGTGTGCTCTCATATATCTTATAGTTCTTACAGATCCTTGTATGAGACCATTTTCATGCATCCTTTCCATCTTACTGGTATGTTAGGGGAAATTATAGTAGATAATGAATGAATAAATTTTTATTTCATGATAAACTGTAGTTCACCCCCATTACCTTTTAACAAGTGTAGATTATGGCACTGAATATGTCCATTCTTGCTGAAGGAAGAGTCAGCAGTGATGAAAGCCTGGAGTTGAGCAAAGTTACTCTGCACAGAAGAAAGAGAAGATCTGAGAGAAGGAAACTAGAGCAGACAGAACAATGGAGAGGTTACAGAGGAGCTGTTACAGAGTCTATAGAGTGTCCTGTGATATGCAAGTGGTGACTCATGTTTTCTCCATAGGTAGGTTCTAAGAGATAAGTGATTAATTATGCTTTGAATTAATCTCATAAATGGGGGGGGAGCAGTGTTTGTGTTCTGTGAATTCTTGCTTTTCTCTACTTCTCTTTCTGCACATTCTTACATGCAACCAATATTAAACACAGTCTGTCAAGGTTTATACTAGATCTATATGAGCCCATGCCCATGTCAGAGGAGCAGCAGGTGGCAACTGAGCTTTGGGAGACAGGCCCACCAGGAAGCAAAGGACTGATGGGTGAATCCTGGATAGGCAAGAACCTGAGGGCTTTGGCTTCAAAATGCCTCTTACTACTGCTATGACTTTCTTTATTTCTTTTTTGTTTTTGTTTTTGTTTTTGTTTTTTGTTTTGTTTTTCGAGACAGGATTTCTCTGTGTAGCTTTTGCGCCTTTCCTGGAACTCACTTTGTAGCCCAGGCTGGCCTTGAACTCACAGAGATCCACCTGCCTCTGCCTCCCAAGTGCTGGGATTAAAGGCGTGTGCCACCACCGCCCGGCTTGCTGTGACTTTCTTTACATGTTTGCCACTGCCATTTTTCTCTGGTATCTAGCATGGTATGAATGGGTGTGGGGAGATCACCACTGCCTTTAATGTAGTGTGATTATCTCATGGAAATAGCCCATTGTACTGGGCATTTTTACCTATGGATTATTATGAAGATGATTTCCTCTTAAGCTATACTGTTTAACTAAAGCAATGATTTTATATAATAATAGTGTTATTTTAAATAGAATTTTGATGATTGAGGGTTTTTTTAACAAATATAGTAAGGAATTATTGATAGAGGTTAGTTCAGTGAGAGAATTAATATAGGTAAAGGCAGGATATAGTGTTGCCCCTGCCCCTGATAAAACAAGGGCTACAGAGGATAGAAAATAGGACCAAGGAAGTGTCACGCAGCTAGGACTTATGAGTTTCTCTTGAGGAGCCATATAGCTTGTGGCTTAGTTAATGGTTAAGAAAAACTGTATCCCAGAAGCTAGGCTAGCTCAAGTTCTTTTAATCTTAATGTTAGGAGATGTGCTTATAGTTTTCGGTGTGCATCATAGCCGAAACAAAGCTTTAAATAATGACTTAAGGTTAGATTAAGATGTTTTTGTTAACGGCTTTGAGGTAGAAAATCTGGGGGAACAACTTAAAGTTTAGAAAGACACACTTTTAATAGTTGAGTAAGGAACTCATTGAGGTCAGGGAACAAAAACAATGGCAGCCTGGCTATTGCTGGCTGATGTACCTTTCTTGCTAGGATGGGTTGATGATTAACTCCTTGTACCCATTTCTAACCTCAGCTTCCTGACATAAAAAAACTGTTGATGAATGGGTGTGCACCCTGAGGATTTAAGTAGAGCTGACTGATTGTTTTTTATATATAAAAATTTAGATTTGTGATTTTTTAAAGAGTTTTTGTAAGATTAACTTTTGAGATAAATAATAAAATGATTGATCCTTTCTTTGTAACAGCAAAATGCAGCCTGTCATTAAAAGAACTGGCTGAGAAAAATACCTTGCTTGCTTACATTCTGTTAATCTATAACAAGTTGTTTGGATATGAACGTATGTGGGTTCTTGGGAATGATTTGTTTTTCACCTGTAATATGTAAAATGTTTAATCATGTAAGGAAAATGAGAAACATGTTGCTTTCATCTGCATTCATTATAATTTTTATATTGCTTGAAAGATTTTGTTGGGATATATAAGCTGTAAAGGAAAAATAAAGAGAGATGAGAGCGAGATCCTGAAGGTGTGTGTGTTTTCCCCTTTTCGCCAGCCTCAGAGAATTAAGTTTTTATTCCCTCAGATAAAAAAGTCAATTGAGTGATTAGTCTACCCACCCCATGGTTCCCTCTCAACTCCGGAGCTGCTGAAGGCTGCTCCTCACCGCAGCATATATGAATTATAAACATATGATCTCAATAAACTTACTGGACAGTTGGTAATACTGGGATACGAATTACCACAATGAAAAATGTATGCAAGTATTATAGCAATGAATAGACTTAAGGATGTGGTATCTGAACTTCTGTGGCCTTAAAGATCCTGCATTTTACTGAAGGGAAGTGAGAGTATAAGACCATCCATAGAATTAATAGTAATCAACTGTTTACTCAAATACTTCTAAAATAACAGATTATAAATGTTCTCAACACATGCATATGGATTAATGTAAGAGTTGACATGTCAATAAACTTGGTTATAGTAATCATTTTACAATTTATATGCTTGTGAAGTCACAGCATTGTATGTCTTTAATATATACAATTTTTATTTCATAATTTAACCACAACAAAGTTAAAAGGGTAGAAGCCCGTGGGCAGTGGAGCCGGAACTGTCCTTGGTGCATGGGCTGGCTTTTTGGAGCCTGGGTCCTATGCTGGGACACTTTGCTCAGCCTTAGTGTAGGGAATAGGGGACTGGACCTGCCTTGGCTGGGTCTATCAGGCTGGGCTGGCTCCCCAGAGGAGACCTTGCCTTGGAGGAAGTGGGAATGGGGGGTGGATTGGGGAGGAGGGCTGGAGGTGGGAGGAGGGAGGACGGGGGAATCCGTGGCTGATATGTGAAATCAAGTTAATTATAAAATAAAAACATATTTAAAAAAAAGAAAAAGAAAAAATGCTAGGGGTCTATTTGACCATGGCAATAAGAAAACCATTTGTATATTGGAGTCCATAGATCTTTAAAATCTCTTTAGTTGTTCTCTAACAATTCACTTTTTATATTACCTATCTACACTTATTCTTCCCAATTATTTTCCCTACATCTAAATTATTCCTCAATGAAAGACTATTGTAATATACTAGCTAAAATAAACCCTTTCTTTCCCTTTAAAAAAAAAAAGGAAATCCTACTAAGGGAATGCCTATTTTATGTTATTAACATTTTCAATGTTTGTGTATATGTGTTTGTGTGAGTACGCTGGATGCATGTAGTATAACACTATTATTCCTTTGAGATAGGGTTTTTCAGTGAACCTGGAGCTAGTCTGGTGGTCATAAAGCCCTAATATCCTCCTGTCTCTGCTATCCCCACAATTCTGGGGCTACAAGAATATGTAGCCACACCTAGATTTTTATTTGGGCACTGGGAGACTTAAACTCAGATTCTCATATTTGTACAGTGAACACTTTTGCCAACTGAGCCATCTCCCCAGACCCAACATCTTATTAATTAATTAAATAAATATGTACAGAATACCATAGTACTGGTTAATTTTCAACAACCTGACGCAAACCTAAACATATCTGAAAAGAGGGACTCTTAATTGAGACAATGCCTCCATAAAATGTGCCTGTAGGCAAATCTTTGAGGTATTGTCTTTATTAATGATAGATGCATAGCCCACTGTGGGTGTTGCTACTCCTAGGCCTGGATGGTAAAAATAAAGTAGTAGACTGAGTAAGCCGGGACAAGCAAGCCAATAAGCAGTACTCTTCCATGGTTTGTGCTTCAGTTCCTACCTCCAGGTTCCTGCCCTGACTTCCCTCAGTGATGGAGCATAGCCTGAAAGCTGTAACCTGAAGTAAACCTTTTCTTCCTCTCTCTCCCTTTCCTTACCTTCTTTCTTTTCTTCCTCTCTTCCCTCCCATGTTTGTATGTGTGTGTGTGTGTGTGTGTGTGTGTGTGTGTGTGTATGTGTGTGAGAGAGGGAGAGAGACAGAGACAGATAGAAAGAGTGCCCTTGATCCTATTTATCATACTCAATCATCTATAGTTTCCCTTATGTTTAGAGAAAACTCATTACCTAAGGGTCAAAACAGGAGAAACAGGAAGAAAAGAATCATTCCAACCAGCCCAGATGAAATGTTTCTGCAGCAAATAAGCTGGCAGCTCTTTTCTTTAGGACACAGAAATTAAATTAAAAATTAAACATCACACACCTTTGGCTAGAAATGACTATGAAATGAGAAATCAGTAAGATACATGGTTTACCACTACCAGCTAACAATTTTGGAAAAGTCAATAGAAAGACAAGCCTTTGTTTCTACAAGTCTAAATAGAAGATGGTGTGAATTAATGTCATGCAGCACATAGTGTCTAGCCACATCAGGTGATGCGTTCGGTGGCCAATCACTCCTTTCGTCACTAGGACAGAGAAGGTCTAACACTCTGCGGTATTTTGTTTGTTGGTTTGTTTCATTGTTTTCTTCCTCTCCCTCCAAAATTCTTTAAAAATATGAGTTGGTTCACTTAAATGAAGGTGCCAAAAGCTAACATTATTTAAAATCCTGAAATATCTTCTAAAAAGAAAAGGATAGATCATATTTTAAATTTTTTTCCTGTGAGTCACAAAAGTACAAATTAGAGGAACATTCCAGAAGCTCAGTGATTTCCTATCACTTGGACCTAATAAGGTAGCTGATAGGTCTACCTGGCTCTCTCACCACCACAGCCATCCCAGTCATGTGTAGTCGGCATATCATTTGCATCTTAGCAAGACAATTACTTGAATATGCAGTGAAAATAAATACAGAACCCAAACAGAAAATAGACACCCTTTTAATAACTGGTGCATTAAATGGGAAACCATTTTCTTTCATGAGAATATATTACTTGACCTTCTGCAGAGACAAGTTCATTGGATTTAATTTTGAGGAAATTATTTTTTTTTCAGCTAGAGATGGTTTGATTTGACTGTGGGTTAGGATGCAAACAGGCTATTAGAATGATATGTTAGCATTTTTTTCTTTAAGAATGGCCCATTAGTTGATTGGGAATATTCATCCCTCAAACCTCCTATTCCATCATGTTCAAAACAGAGTTCTAATATTACGATGTTTTCATTGATGTAATTAATAACAAACATTACTCGTTAACATGGTTATCGCCAAATTGAGCACTTGACAAATGTACTCAGGACCCTGCTCTTATAAATTTAATTTAGATAGGAGGAAAGTTATTCACCCTACAACATGGAATCAGGAGTATTACCGTAGAAATAAATTTTGAAAGTTGAGAACAAATTTTACTGAGTTTAGAAAAGAAAGAAAAAAAAATTTTAAAATAAATTAATTTTTTTTTTTTTGTGTGTGTGTGTGTGTGAGAGAGAGAGAGAGAGAGAGAGAGAGAGAGAGAGAGAGAGAGAGAGAGAGTATGGGTTCCCGTGGAGGTCAGGAAAGGGAATCCCCTGAAGCCGATGTTATGGAAGCTGATTGTGTGGATGCTCAGAACTGAACTCAGGTTCTCTGGAAGGAAGGAAAGTGTTCTTAACCCTGAGCCATCTCTTTAGCCTCTAATATTTAAATCAATTCTTTTTCAGTTTCTCACATTCAAATAGTTTAATGTAGCTTTTCAATATATCACACCAAATAAAATATTAAAAGATCATTTAAAATAATAGAAACAATACAAATGCTGCAAAAAGCAATGATATGCAACACAAGGGAACTAAACTACCAAAAAATAATAATCCATGTCTCTGTTCCACTTTTTAATCCTGTAACCAAGAAAATCTACTTCTTGTCTAATCTTGTATAATCAGAAAAGTTAAAGAGTAGAACACTTGAAAACCCACCCTATTACAAGTTGTTACATATTGTAACCATTGCAACCATTAAAGCATGTGCTTAGGTGAGTGTCAGCTGACCTCAAAATGTCCCAGGGAACTGGGTAATTACTATTGAAGGACAGAGAATAGGATTTTAAGCCACACTTCACTAATCTGAAATTTGTTTAAAGGCTAGATTTGTGTTTGTATTCATGTTGTTTGAAAGAAAAATCAGGATGTAACAATAAGCTTTCTTTCCTCCACTATTCTGGTCCTTGACCCCCATGATCAGGTGGAGTTGGCATGGTGGGGATGCGAGGTGCTAAAAAACAGGTGGACACTGGCATGAACTTGACCAGACATAATTAGTAGGTAGCTACAGAGGAAATTGGGTTCCAAGAGGCCAAGACAGATTTCTGTTTTCTCCATTGTGTAGGTCAGGAAGTGAAGCTGAGAGGTTGCTTCATGAACAAAGTCCCACAGCTGGTTAATTATAGTACTGGGAATCAATTCTATGCTTTCTGCTTCTACCGCCCCCATTTCTCCCACAAGGCTGTCTCCTGAAGAACAACAAAAGGACCTCCTATGGCATCTGATCAACAAAACACCTTTACAATTAGCCCTCCTTTAATAAGAAAATCAAGAGCAAACAAGTATGGCTCAAAGTTCCCTAACCTTTGCTCATTTTACTTAACCTCCACCAAAATTTTCTTTTCTCATCCTGCGGTCCCCTCAGATATACCTTCAAGAGCTGAGGTCTTAACATCTAGAAATGAAGGCAGCTCTTGTCTTTTACATCTCAAGCTTGCCTGGCATACATCCACATCACTATGATATGTGCTCTGTGGAGACTCAAGGAAATAGAATGCTCTTCTAGGCTGATGAGAACATGAGAGCTGACGAAAAGGGTCTTCTAGGCTAATGAAAAAAAAAAATCAAAATAAAATACAATGAGAATTCCAGGCAACTGTAGGGTAGAGTTGGGAGAGACAGTTGGACAATAGCACTTTCAGAGGTCCTATACATTAAACTACAAAAATAGGAGTCAATTTCACAAAAAAAATGTAAAGGCGTACGTGTCTATGTGGGCATAACAATGGCTCTGTTCCCTGTCCTGGGATCCCTTACTTTTACTCTTTATGTCCCATTTCCTGTCTAAGGTCACCAGGTGCCGAGACCTACCCTGAATATGCACAACAAACTTATGCTCAACATCTTTGGTTCTCTTCCTCTCAAAACTTACCAGTCCAATTTTCCCCTTCTTAGCACTCTGCTCTCACTTGGAAAAAAAATCAAACTTAAAATCATACTCTTTCAGATTAAAAAACATATGTATATTAACCTTACATGGAATTACTATTGAAAGCAGTATTAGACATCCATGTAGGTTAAACTAATGTTACTTTTTAAAATCACACAATTTCCAAAAGATTGCTTATTGTACTTGTTATCATTCAGACTGTACCACAGAGCAACGGTTCCTAAACCTAAGTGATGGAGGAAATGTTTTATTTTATCTTAAAATATGATGAACATAATTAATGTTTCCAACCAAGCAACTAACTTGACCTTTCTTAAACATTTTAAAGTAAATAACAAATAGCAGCACACTGCCTATAACTTAGTCCTCCTACTTTAAAAGGAACTAACCTTAGCTTCCTCTTCAAATGTTCACTGAATTTTTCAATTGCTGGCTGTGTTAGTAAGACTCTTGAAACTATGACAAAATACCTAGAGAAACATTTTTAAATGAAGAAAGCTTATCTGGATTCAGTCTCAGAGGCTTCATTCTACGGTTGGCCATTGTTTTTAGACCTGTGGCAAAACAGAAGTTCCATGGGGAAAAAAGATAGAGAAGGTTGTTTACCTCATGACATCCAGGAAGCAAAGAGGGGAAAGAGGCAAGAAATGACTGAGGAAAATGTATACCCTTCCAGAGTGTGTCCCTAGTGACCTACATCCTCCTAAAATTCTGAGGAAATGTTTAAGGCACTGTATATCTGTTAAGCAATTTGTCTGTATATCCAACCTCAGTTTATCTCCATGAACTCATACAAGGGCTTCAGATCAAAGTAATTATAAGCTTTGAAATTATAAATACTAGTAAGAGACAAAAGCCAGTTATAGTCAACAAACATGAGTGGATTCACAGATTAAGAACGGTTTGTAAGTAGTTTCCTGATACAATTGTCTTTCCTAGATCTAAACAAACAACTTCTGAAGTATTGTAAAATAAGTAAAACTTATTGGTGTGTACTTAATAGAGAAAACAATGATCTTGGAAAACACAGCATCTTTAAAGAGAAAATAGAGTAGCACAGGTAAGTTTATAGGGACTGATGAGTCATTCTAAATGTAAAAATTCAGTAATAAAAATTCTCCAAAGTGTCTCCATCCCTGTCTCAGGGACTTGCTAATTAGAAATAAAAGCTTAGAGTGGAGACAAGTGATAATATTGTCTTCCCTGTGACAAAACCCTGAGAGAAATCATTCAGTCTGTAAGCTGCCAAAGTGAGTACAGAACCCACTTAAATGGAGGAAAGATTAATTTTTACTCTTGGTATCAGGTCCCTGGTACTTGACTCCATTGTTCTCAGACTGTGTGAAGGCAAAAGGCACATGGCAGAGCCCAGCTGCTTACCTCACAGCAGACAGGAAGCAGGGAGAGACAAAGAAGCCCCAGGGCACATCCTGGTGATTTTCTTCCCTCAACTAGGCCCACCATAACAAAACTGCCATGAAATTGTAAATCAATCAACGTATTGATCCACTTGTTAGATTAAAGACCTCAAGATAGTTTTGACCTTTTGATAATTGAATTCAATAGCTAAAGAAAAAACTTTTTGTGAATGGAGAACAGAACAGAACATGGAAAGAGTTACCAAGATTAGTATATGAAAGAAGTTAGTTGGTAGAAAGATTCAAAACAATTCCCCTATCCAGAGCTCCTTGCGACAGACAGAGAATGTGGAAGAAAAGTCCTCACCATACCCAAGGGGGAGGAGGCCATGCTAAGTGGAAACAATGCTCAAAAAGGCTGGTGGTGATGCACACCTGACTTTAATCCCAGCACTCGGGAGACAGAGCCAGGCGGATCTCTAAGAGTTTGAGGCCAGCCTGGTCTACAGAGCGAAGATCCAGGACAGGCACCAAAACTACATAGAGAAACCCTGTCTCGAAAAACCAAAAAAAGGTAGGGGGGCACGATAGCATGATTTCCAGGCTTTGAACATAAACTTGGTTCCAGTTCTGGCCCATTTCCATCCTGGATGTGTTTCTCTCTTTAATAAGTGGTCTCGTTGTCTGTCTAAACCATTGTTCAGAGACTTAGGAAGCCAGACATTTCCATAGATGACTTCTGAACTCGGATCTGTACCACATCTTTAAAACGTGAGCCTTTTGGGAGGGCACTTCACATCCAAACTATAATACTCTCCAATTCTGACTCATCAAGTGGCCTTGCAATATTGATTTGTCTTTGTAAAAACAGTTTCCTGTGCTGTACATGATTTACTTGCCAATTAACATGGACTTCTAATTGACTTCTTCGCTATCTTTGTTAGAAATCAACAATTCTTAACTATAAAATCTTTAGTATTTGGACAAACTGAGAAAATAAGATTTTTTGAATGTGTAAAAGAAAAGATGTAGTGATCTCTTTGAGACTCAGATTCCAAAATGTTCTATCTCTCTCTCCCTCTCTCTCTCTCTCCCTCCCTCTCTTTTCCCCTCTCCCTCTAATTCTCTCTGTTTCCCTCCTTGCCTCTCTCTGTGTGTCTCTCTCCCTCTAGCTCTCCCTCTTTCCCTCCCTCTCTCTCCTCTTCCCCCTCTCAACCCCAAGCCTCCTTTCCCCCTCACCTCTCTGCCTTTGGGGGGCTCTCTTCCCTACTTCTAGACACTTCCCAGTTACTTCAGCCTGTTAATTTTCAAAATTAAACATGTTGACTTCTGTCTCTTCCACGTGCACATTTAGAATTAATTTATGCTTTCTTGGATTCACATTGGAAAGGATAAATAACTCACATATTTACATAGACGTTATAAGAGAGTAAGTTTGTAGTCCACTTGAATCAATGTGCTGCATTCTAGAGAAGAGAGCACACATACATCAATCAGTAAGGAAGAAAGTACTTCCAAAAACCCCAGAGTCTGGAATAACAAAAGAGACACCAGCTTCCACAACACAAACAGGGGTTATACTTAGGGCACAAAGCCAGATTCTTTCCGGGTAGACAGAACATGCTTAATTTGTAACCTCTTTACACATAACTCCTAAAACTTATGGCCTCTCATCTTTTTAAAAATTGAAGGAATTTTAAGCCAGATGATGTTTTAATGGTTAGCTAAGCCAACTGCTTAAATTTCTGAGGAGAAAAGGCCTTGTCAGAAGCTCCGGGATCTGCCTTGGTCAAAAAAACAAAATGACAACACAGTGAGTTTCAAGGTCTTACTTAGCTTTGATTGGCAGTTCTAGAGTCAGGCTGCCCTCTCACCCAGAAGAGTTCAAAGAACTCTAAGCAGCAACGTGGGGAGGCAGTATTTACTGTTAGAAAATGGAAATGAGGCGAAGACAGGAGGTGAGCTTAATTGGTTACTGTTCAGCCTTGCCTTACTTGGGTCAGTTGGCTGCCTGTAAGTTAAAAGAGCTCACTAGCTGTAATCGTAGAGATGCAGCTGTTTGCTGCAAAAGTAGGTATCTGCATTAAAGTGTTTGCAGTTGCTGTACATGCTAAGCCAGGCAACAGTCCTTAGGGAAGGGCTCCTTTTCCCAAATTCAAATTAATTTAACACCTTCTATCGCTGTCTCCTTGGAGTAATCCGGAACTTCACAACTGTCTGTCAAGAGCTTTCTATAGACCCACCCTCCTTCGCTCTAATTTTCACAGAGCGATGAAACTCTTCCCATTCATACTCACGGATTCATCTCTTAGAAGTACTTTATTAATCTCAGTTAAGCAACTGTTTTAAATAGGTATGATTGGCCTCAAATTAGCTACTGTTGTCCTCAGATTGTCATTATTCTCTCCAACTTCTCTAATAAGTGAATGCATTGAGTTCACCTGTTGTTTGTGGGTTCATGCATCTAGTTTTTAGGGGTAGAGAGAAAGGTATCACTGTACTGTTGAGCAACAAATTCCAACAGCTGGAAAACATTGTGGAAATGCACTAAGCCATCCCAACTGACAAGATAAAGAAATCTTCCTCAGGAAAGAGCTGGAACCAAGCTGACAAGGACCCTTTCTTTACTTTTAGGGTTGTTTTTTGTTTTGTTTTGTTTTGTTGGTTGGTTTTTTGTTTGTTTAGATTAAAGAAACATTTCTGGAGAATTGCTATCTTGAGGTAAATTTGAATACATGTTTTTTCATTTTTAAATAGTCCTAATCTTACCCAAAGAATCTTTTCCACAACAAGTAGACATTTAACAAAGATTAACTCCTCTATGTGTGCAAATAGAATTGAATAGCAGTCTTCAAAATATGTCTTCTGATACCTTTAGAATAAATGAAGTCAAGGTTATCTTTTAAATGGTATCATAGATTCTAATTTTATTTGGGAAATGGGTTTGTTTATTACACTCTGCCTCTACAAAACCAACGTAATTAACCCACTCCATTCATTTAAAAAAAAAAAAAAGCAAACAGTAGGAGCATGGGAGTGCAAGCAGATGGCTGAGGGCAATTTGTTTTCTGGGACAACTCAACGCACAGGTTCTATGAAGGGTGTCTGTAAAATCACTTATTTTAAAGAACAACACTTCTGTGCGAGGGTAAACTAATGTCTGAGGCAAAATGGCGTCAAGCAGTCCTGAAGTGACCAAGGGTTTGACTATCTCCTCAGGAATAAAGGAGTAATTTCCTGGTATCAAATTCATTCATTCACAAAATATTTATTGGTCAACTATATGCCACCTTAGCATCTCCAGATGCTGCGAATGCATGGTCCAGGGCATAGACGGCCTTCCCTTAATAACTTGGTGAGGTGAAAGAACTCTCATCCCCATTACAGCAGTGCTGTCACGAGCCGGCTCCTTTCTGCCTGGTTGGTACCTGTGTCTTGGGGGTTTGAAAATGTTTTGAATATCCTCTTCCTCCTCCATGGTTGCAATTGGAAATTTTAGCAACAGGGAAGAAGTTCACAAACGACACTGAGTGAATGACAATGTAATAGACACATGGCCCCATGAGAGAATCCATCAGGGACTGCTGTGGGGGCTTTGTGGGGAGGATGATAGTGGAACGGGGTTTGCCTGTCAAGAAAGGAATGGAGGAAGGGACTCGAAGGAATAGCAGATGTCTGGGCACAGTTGGAATCACCAGGGGACACTTTTAATGATAATATGTGGTGGCAGCTCAAGACCGTGCCACTAAAGACAGTATTTTAATTCACATCAGTATTAAAAACATTTTCATTACCTTTCAGAGATATCTGGAAGCATTGTTGAAAATAAACAAATAAAAAATAAATAAAATGAGGAACAAAGGAGAAAATAAGCAACCAACAGGAATTCACCGGGCTCCAGAAATGTGTGTGGAGCGTTTTGGATGAGCTTTCTGCCGAGTTCCTGGGCGATGGCCACCACAGTCCCTGAACCCTGGACTGCAATGCTCCGTAGGAGCTGTGGGAAGGTCTTTCGGCTGCCTGCCATCCTCTGAACTACAGCTGATAAACCACTAAAGTGCAATAATAACGGGAAATTATTCTGTCTTGTTCTAAATGATTTCAATATTATTTGGAGAGTTTTCAAATGCTTTTGAATTAAGAGAGTGATTGCAACCTTAAATTTTAGGAACATTCAGAAAATTTAAAATAACTCTATTATTTTAAAGTTGAAGTATTTAAAAATCTTCAGGCACATTATTTTATAAATTCTTGCATATATCAAAGTCTAAGTATGTGTTTAAATGGCTTTAGATCCTCAATTTCTTCATTTTAAAAGGAATCTATATGGACTAAGTATATAAATAATATATAAGTTTAATGTCTAATAGCAGTGAATTATTGTTGCCTATTAGCTTGTTAGCAGGATTAAATCTTATGGGGAAAAAATCCTTACATCTTATGAATGTCACCATATGGAGAACCAAAATTCTCAGTATTGATGGTATTGTAGCTGGCGAGGTAGTGAACCCGGAAGCTTAGCTATACACGGTGACTCAATCCTGACCTCTAGAGGTTGTTGTAAGAATGGCAGAAAGGTCGAAACAGTTGACTGGATTGTATTAAAGGTTTCAAATTTGTATGTACACTAACCTGTCCCAGATCAAGACAAGCTCATGAAGGAATTATTTTATTGTAAATAAGATCTTATTCTAGGAAAGATAATTTCAAGTGTTTTTGTTTACAATTCAATCCTTAATTCCAGCTGACTGGAATTTCTAACCTACTCACACGCTACAGCTAATACTTCATTTACTCTAGGCTCTAGAAAGAATGATAATTCATCCACATTTTCTTATTTTTATCCCTGATGATGACTGGGAAGACATTAAATTTTCTTAGTCTAGAATTCAGGACTCATATCCTAATTTCTGCTTACTTTTATGTGTCTAATACAAGGTTAACTTTAAAGATTATGTAGCACTGATAGGGATGAATTGATTTATGGTATTTCATGAAATTTTTCACATGTTTAGATCCCTAAGATGGCAAAACACAAGCCTATAAATTGCATCTAATTAAGTCAATTTGTTCACAAACTAATTACTGAGATTTAATTAACATGAAGAAATGTTACTCAGAGCTCACCAATAGTTCTTACAATGCTGAAGTGTTGTTCTGATAGAGACATATAAATAGGATGGTGTCAGCAGCCACATGGGAATCTGTTCTCCAGGAACTGACTACTCAGGCACCTTCTGGGCCCATTGCACTAGGCACTCATATTTAAGATCAGAAAATTTACAACGCCTAGAACCAACAATTCCCTGAAAGACTTGAAAAAAAACTCCAGGAGCAAGAAAACCCACCCACCACACCTCCACCGTTCACTACCAAGGTCCATTTTTCCATTCCTAAGATAGGAAGAATACAAATCCCACAGTGTCACCAGATTTGTGGGTTGCCTTGCTTGAAGGTTACTGCCTTGGGCTGAAGCAAAGAGGTAGAGCTCAGAATAATCTGTTAGTGTCTTCCAGAGGCTTGGTACCTGGCACCTGGGAGAGTGTAAACAGCCTGTGGTGACTAGGTGCTAAGTGAGATGGAGATTTGCCACAAGTCCATGGGGAATCTATGTTAAAATGGAGCAGTAGTCACAGATAGGAAGGAGAAAACAGTGATGCTTGATGAAACCAAAATGTCACATTACAACTCTCTTCTCCTTCTCCATCATAGAAAGTGTGGGGTGGGGGTGGGGTAACAAGGATGAAGTATTTTTACTTTCTCTACATGGGTCTTTCCCCCTCTGTATCTCTTTTTAATGTTTTTTTCACCTTGATATTTGGGGGGTGCGTGAGTATCACAATATGTGTGTAGAAGTCAGAGGATAACTTTCAACATGGTTGTCTTCTTCCACCCTGTGGGTCACAGAGATTGAAAAGCTGTTAGTCTTGGCAAGAGCCTTCACCCCCTAAGCCACCTTGCCAGCCTTGTCTGTACCTGATTTTATCTCTATTTCCCTCTGTCTTGTTTCTTCTCTTCTCTCTCTCCTCTTTCTTCCTTCTGTTTCTCTCTCTCTCTCTCTCTCTCTCTCTCTCTCTCTCTCTCTCTCTCTCTCTCTCTCTCTCCTCTCTCTCTGTGTGTGTGTGTGTGTGTGTGTGTGCATGGCTATATGAATGGAATGATCTGTTTGGCACCTGGATTTTATCTCTGTTTTGGATTTGCCATCCAGTTCCCCCATTTATTCACCATGTTGGACAGGATCAAAACCCTCCAGCTTAACTTCTAACTGCAACAATCTGTCTGGACAGACCTTCATAAGGAGGTATAGTATCCCACATGAAAAAAATTAACTCCTTAAGTTCCACAGATGTGCCCAATTCATGAAGTTGTCTCACCCTTGGGGATGACAGAGACTAAGGATCATTGCCATCATAGGACGGACCTGGGCCCTCTGCATCTGGGTGACGGTTGTGTAGCTCGGTCCTTTTGTGGAGGCTTGTTCAGCTTTGATGCAGGGGGGAAGAGCTTGGTCCTGCCTCAACTTGATATGCCGTGCTTGTGGATTCCCAAGGGAGACCGACCTTACCCTATCTGAACAGAGAGGGAGGAAGAGTGATAGGAGGTAGAAGGGAGGTAGGGAGGAGGGGGAGGGAGGAAAGGAGAGAGGGGAAACTGTGGTTGGAATATAAAATAAAGAAAAAAATTAAAAAAAAAATAAGTGCTAAAAGCATTTAAGAGTACAGGAAATGTATGATGGAAAAGGCTGACTTAAGGCTCCATCACAGCTACTGAGTCCACTGGTGTTTGTTTGAGCCAGTGGCTCTGAGCCATAGGATGTTCTGAAATGCTATGGAAAAAATGCCGCTGTCAGATAAAAAGGCAGTATTGAAATTTATTGAATGCAAACTAAAAATTTGTCTCACATCCCATGCTACTCTTGCAAGTTGTAGCCAACATTAATACCTGTGGAAATTTCATATGTAGTTAACCCCAGAACTAATTTCCTGATGATAAAACACTTGAAACATAGTTCATATAATTTTACTCATGTCAGATTGTATAAGGGTGTTACCAGGCAAATTAAGAGAATGATTTTGCTTGGTTTATTTGAGATCCTAATAGAGTTTTATTCAATACTTCACATGAATGGCTTTTAAACAGAACTCTTTCTCTATGGTAGCTAAATCACTACAACAAAATGTATGTCCATTTATATTTGTAGCTATTCTCTCTGTGATGATTCTATGTAAGCACCTTTATTCTCGTTGAATACCCCTTATCAGAAATGCTTGGGACCAGGATTTTTTCTGAATGAAATGAGGACATGACCACTCCAAGATGTGGTTGAAGAGAAGGACTTTTTATTGTGGATATAAGGGAAAGTACAGCCAGAGCCATCTGGAAGGGTCCAGACTGAACTAAGGGGAAGAAGAGGGTGAGAGGAGAAGAGGAGAGAAAGGGAAGAGGAGAGAGGCCAAGAGAACCAAGAGAGCTAAGGGGCCAAGAGAAGGTGTGGTGGAAATGGCAGGGTTACACAGGAAAGAGAAGCTGGGGGAAGCAAAGCCCAGCCCCTGGGCTGGAGAGGTTTAAGGTAGTGAGTGGTGGAGTGAGAAGTCCTGAGAGGAGCCACAGGTACTGAGGGAGCCTAGAGGCCAGCACGTGCTTTCCTATGCTAATATGCACCACCAGTTAGCTTTTTGTCCTGGGTTTCTCTAGGACTTGACGCTTTCCAATTTGGAATTTTCAGCTTTGGGAAATCTTCGGATGCATAATGGGCTGTATTCTTACTGTGAGACCCAAGTCTGAATATGAAACTCAGTTTTGTCTCATGAACACTTGTGCACATAGGCTGAGGATAATTTGTATGCAACACTTGCAGTACACACACTTTGTGACTGGGATCCATCCTATGTTGCTAGAGTTTTCCTGCCTGGCCCACGGTCAGGGCAAATCTCTCTCACCTGCCAGTTCCACAGCCACTCAGACCCAACCAAGTAAACACAGAGACTTATATTGGTTACAAACTGTATGGCCATGGCAGGCTTCTTGCTAACTGTTCTTACAGCTTAAATTAATCCATTTTTATAAATTTATACCTTGCCACATGGCTCGTGGCTTACCGGCATCTTCACAAGCTGTTTGTCATCGTGGCGGCTGGCAGTGTCTCTCTGACTCAGCCTTCCACTTCCCAGCTTTATTCTCCTCCTTGTCCCGCCTACACTTCCTGCCTAGCCAATGGCCAATCAGTGTTTTACTTATTGACTAATTAGCAACACATTTGCCATACAGAACATCCCATAGCATCCTATAAGGTCAGGCTGCACATGTTCCAACTCTGTCTCTTCAGCATCCAGCGCACTTCAGATTTTGGAGTATTTCAGGTTTCAAATGGAAGATGATCAGCCTGCATTACTTACATGTTTTCTTTTTTAACACAGCTTGATCATTGACATACTAACATAGATAGATATTTATTATAAATCACTTTCCTTTTATCATTTATAAAATATTTATTGATTTATTTGTAAAAGTATGGCTACTGTAGTTTCATCTTTTTAAACTTGATAATAAAATTACAAAAACTGTAAAAAGAATTGTTGTGAAATATTTTTATAAAAAGACTATGATAGCTGACATTAATTATTAGGAATAGAGAGATGATAAGCAGGTAAAGCCTCAGCCATGCCTGATAGTCTGAGTTTAATCCTGGGATCCACATAATAGGAGAGAACCAACCCTCTCCCCATGTCTACTGACCTCCACAAGTGTACTGACATGTATGCACCACCCCCAACAACAAATAAATATCAAATAAATAAATAAATAAATAAAATAATGAACAAACAAACAAATGAATAAATAAATAAATGTGAATTTTAAAGTCTTCACTACTTAAAAAGTTGTCAACCTGCCACACTCCATCATCAGCTAGGAGACAAGTCTCTGAGCACATCTGGATTATTTAGCATAGATTAACATCTGGGCACATCTAGATTACTTAGACTAGATTAGCCTCTGGGCATGCTAATGAGAGTTTATCTTAATTAGGTTCTAGAATCCATAAACAGAAGAAAGTTGAGTGAACAGCAACATCTAATGTTCTCTGCTTCCAGACTGCAGATTTGACATGACCAGCCACGTCAAGCTCCTGCCGCGAGGACGTATGTCCCTATGATAACAGACTGGCTCCAGAGCTGTTTGCCCAAATAGATGCTTCCCTCAGTTTCTTTTGTCAAGGTATTTTTGTCACAGCAACAGAAAGAGAACTAAGACAGGAGGCTTGGGGCTTCACAGCTGAGACTCATGAGTCTGGACTTATCTGAGAGTTTCAAAGTCAGTTACACTTTGTAAGAGCTTAATGTTTACCTATTTAGGGAAATAAAATCAAATACATTTACTCAGAATGTTCATTATTTGCCAAGGATGGCAAGGACTCTTCTAAATAGGGAAAAAAATTTTACTGAATGATATTTTAAATGATCTAAAACTTTTTTTTTTCCAAAATACTGTTAAATCCAAGTATTTTGTGTGTGTTTTGCATTGGAAACACACACAAAAACCGTGAGAAAGCACAGCATTCATTAAGACGTCTATTCCTAAGAGATATATAACTGAACAAAAAGTATTCTTAAAGTCACTTCAGATGTCACGTTTGATGGTGATTATTCCATGTGTCCTGGCAAGTGTGTTCTCACAGTATCTACAATGCTCACAACAGTATGCAGTAGGTATCAACAACCCACACGAACTGGCTCCCAGCTCAAGCTCGTTCCACAGGCCCAGATGAGCACAGAACAAGCTAGAGAAGAATTTCACTTGTCATAATTACATCTTGTGTTTACTGAGAAGAAAAGACCGCACCTAGGACAAAAACAGAGACTGACAAAGCATACTGTGAGGCACATTTATAAACGTGTTTCTTATATTAGTGAAGATATGACCTGAAGTCTAGTTAAAATTTTTCATCATCTCATAAAGCTTTCTCATAAGTAAGAACTAGGAAAACAGAGGTTTATTAATCTCTTTCTTTCTAAACCACTGAAAGGGTCCTCTTCCCATAAAAGACAGCAGTATGGGGATGGTGCGATTGATCTTAACAAGTGTCTTAGTGTTTCTATTGCTGTGATAAAACTCCATAATCAAACACAACTTAGGGAGGAGTTTATTTCATCTTACTGCATCATGATGGTCCATCCTCAAAGGAAGTGAAGACAGGAACCTGGAGGCAGGAACTGATACAGAAGCCAGGTGGCGAGTGCTGTGTCCTGGCTTTCTTCCCATGCCTTGTTCCTTATGGCTTCCTTAGCTTGATTTCTTATAGCACCAGGACCACCAGCCCAGAGGTAGCACTGCCCACAGTGAGCGGGACCCTCCCATATCAATCATCAATCAAGAAAATGCACCAGAGGCCAATCAGTTGGGGGCATTTTCTCAACTGAAGTTTCCTAAAATTACTCTAGTTTGTGTCAAGTTGACATAAAACTAGCCAGCACACCAAGCCACTGAACTAAAAGTCCATCTTTTCTGTTTTTTACAGCTGTTTTGTGCATTGACAGAAATACTTCAGTTTTGAAGAGTGTTTTGGGAATCAGTTCAATACTTCTTATTTTGCCAAGTTTGTATAGGTTATTAAATTAAAATTTAATATAATCATTATCTGCAAGTGGCTGTTCAAGTAATTATTAATTAAATTAGTCATTTTATTTTAATGAAGTGAAGAAAAACATCTTTCAAGAGAATATTTTTAATTAATGTATTTATTCTCTCCAACTTGTAAGACATTAGTATTCATGCCTTGCATCTGCTGTGTAGCTACATATCACTTGTGTCATTAAGAGAAGGAAATTATGACCAACAGTGAACAATAGAAATACTGCCTAGAAAAATGAGTGTTTATCTCACTAAAGCTTTCAAAAATGACTTCTGAGATGATGATGTATTATTTTACATCCCATGAATAAGAAGAGACAGCTGTAACTATAGTTACCAAGTACATCAGGACCTCTACTTTCCAGAATAGCCCCCAAACTAAGTATTTATTCAAGAAATTTGTTGTGTGAACACAGTCAGGGGCAGGAGGTTAGAAAGAAAACTTAAATGCACCTGTCACAAACAATTTATTACATACTTTCATTATCAACCACTTTCATGAAACACATCTACTTCAAAAATACACTTTTAGAGACATCCCTCTATAAGTTGTCCATGAGACGTATAAAAGTAACAGTACATAATCTTTGTCAGTATAAATGCCAGTATAAAAGGCATTTACTTTCTTCACATTACATGCCAAGAATGCTTTCTCTGGGATGGGCTAAACTTCGATGTTTTTAACAAGAAAGAAGAACGTTCTGTTGCTTAACTGAAAATTAGAATGCCCAGCTCACCTTCTCTCAGAAAACAAACGCTGCCTCCACTTATTTCATGGAGATGACAATTCATGTGATAGCTAACTCTAAAAATGATGTTGGACATCTCCGGGGCTGGACTAAGCTGCTCTTCTATTTATTCTGTACTGGTACTGGATGACTTTGGTTTATTCAGTGTGTAAGGATGTAGGATCTAATGAATTTCAATATTGGATCCTTTATTTATTACATCTTAGAGTGTAACTTAGTTACACAATGCCCCTTAAACTGTATTTCCCTGTCATTAAAATGGAGAAGAGAGCTGCAGCTTCCTCGTGGTTTAGTTATGAGGTTTAAATGAAGTCATTCAAGCAGAGGACAAAATAATAGCAAGTGAGTCTAGAGATGCTAAGCACTCAGTAAATGCTATTATTGTTGCTGAAACAGTGGCACTTGCTCATCACAGCATTCAAAGGTTAAGATTAAGTTAAGAAGGTATTCAAGAGGGACAGAGAAGGGATAAATAATACTAAAGATGTTTGAAGAAGCCTTAGGGGATCATATTAGTTCATATATACCTCAATATATATTTAATATATATATGAACATATTAAATGAAGTTATGTCACTTGGACTGACAATACCCCTCACCAAGAACCATAGACCATCTAACAAAAACCCTAACACCAGGCATGAGAATCTTCTTTTCAAGTTGATGATCAGGGGAATCCAATAGACTTCCAAAGCAATATAAGCTATTCCTTTTGCCCTTGGTTACCTCCCAAAAAGTGAAGGTACGTCCCTATTGCAGAAAACACTGTGTACTTTGGACACATCAAAAGATGAGACTCAGAAAACTCAGAGGGATAGGACCTTCAAGCTTCCTCCCTGAGGACTAGTTGTCATAATACTAGAAGGTACTATATAAGCTGCCAAAGCAGGGAATCAATCAATAATTCTACTTAGCTATTGTATGTATGAACCACAATAACAATCAGCCCTGCAAGATACTCCTAAATGAGCAATAGTGGCACTCATATCTAAGTAGTAAACAACTGTCTCATTGGGCTTGAGTTCTGCTCAACAGGAGGGCATTATGCCGGGTGCTATCAACCTAGCCAACAACCCATTACTGGTGAAGTCATAGATCTTAGAAGGGAACCTACTACTACTATTTTACTAAAACAGAATAATCCCTAACTACATTCTAAATGCTCTTCCTTATAGTTATAGACAAGTGTAGCTCTCATCAAGGAAGCTTCTCTTTGCAGCCA
The DNA here is from genome assembly GCF_949786415.1 of Peromyscus eremicus. Lineage (NCBI taxonomy): Eukaryota > Metazoa > Chordata > Mammalia > Rodentia > Cricetidae > Peromyscus > Peromyscus eremicus. The sequence goes on from NC_081418.1 coordinate 36,113,387, forward strand.
TGGAGACCATCACAGAAAGCCACAACTGGTCAAAACACAAAGAACAACTGATCGTGGGGGACCCAGACACAGTGAATACATTTACAACACAGCTCCTGTACTTAAGGCTCACAGAAGAGGGTGCCAGAAGATTCTGAGAGCCAAGGGACTACGAAGTCTGCTGTGAAAGTGTGTCTTCTAGAAATGACAGGGAAGCAACACTCATAACAACCCACTATAGCTACCTAAGCAAGCCCTAAACAATGACATCACCAATAGACATGCTAATATGGAAAGGAGAGATCTCATCAGGCCCCACCCCTACACTAAGAACTACAAGTAACTAAAATATGCTGAGAAAGGGAAACCTTGTCTTCCTGGGGAGAGACCCCTAATTAGTTACTGAATACCAAGTGGTCAGCCTTTAAATCATATACATACAAGCAACACTAAACAGATCAGTTGATTGTATTTACGAGTTTATGCACATATAGGTATATTACACACACACACACACACACACACACACACACGCACACGCACACATGAAATAAATGTCAAACCTAAATTTTTCTGACCCCCAAGACTTGTGTTTCCACATACCCTGTAGAAGAAGTCCAGCCTTCAAATGGGTCCAGAGACAACAGATATAAGAACCAAGACATGCCCATGACAGACATTCATCAGAAATTATACAGGCTCATTTTAAATCAGTACTAGACAGCCTGAGTCCAAATAGGAAAGTGATTAAGGACATAAAGCAGGATTAGGGTTTAATTGTTATGATTGTTAATAATGGTGATGATAAGATAAATGAAGAGCTGCAGGTAATTCTCGATGCTGAGTGGAAACCTGTACTGTAGGTTGACTGATTCTGAAAGGAGGAAGACATATCCATGACTGCTGTGGCAACACGAAGCCTGAGTAGAAAACCACTAATACATGACTGTTCCTTCCTTGTGTGCAGGTTGGCTGATATTTGGGTGATCTAGATTAAGTCCTGGTGTGTACAGCTCTGTCAGGCAGCTTCCTGGTCTCCTAACGTATTCTCCAGTATAACATCTACAGGGGTGTTTATTCTTCCTGTGGAGTCCAAGAATGCAGAAGGTCAACCTTCAACAAGGACAGCTGAAGTGTGTAAACACATCTCGAGGTCTGACTCAGGTCACACTTACGGATGACAACCCACTAGCAAAGAAGTGAAATGACCAAGCCTAAAGTCAAGATTTGGGATGCCCTATCTTTTTTGTGAGGTGTCAATATGTGGTGTTAATTCAGGGTACTGGAGAACTCAGACAATAATTCAATCTATTATTAGTAAGAACAAAAGTCTTTGTAACTTAATTTAAATGCACAACTCAATATTATGTCAGAGTTAAAGTTACAGGAAATATAACATTATGGTTCATGAGACTGAGGAATGGTTTCTTTTCCCATTTTGTTAGACATTATTTGTTTGTTTATTTGTTTGTTTGTTTACTGGGAATGAGAAATGAGGGTGGGGAGACTGGACATGCAGAAGGTAAAATTTGAACTTTGTAGAATTTGAGTTTTCTCAACAGCCTAGGATTAACTTAGCTCACAGGAAATCGTAGCATGGAAGAAGGAAAGATGTGAAGGCAGCCATTTCATTTTATTTCTTTATTTGGAAACTAGAGGCAAATTTCTACAAAAGATAAATGAGTTTTGGTTATTTAGATTTAACTGCCAAAAAGAGCTGGAAATTGCATGCAAATCTTAGCTGTCTCACATTTATTTATTTGAGTGAATCATTCAACTAATATTTAACAAATGATTGTTTTGTATTATTACAGATTCTGCTCTGAGAATAGGACATTAGTAGTGAATGAGTCTAAAAGACTTGGCCATCGTGGCACTCAACCGCTTCTACAATCATGCTCACATGATCTAAATGACTGAGTTAGGTTTTTCATCCGTGGGTAAGGTGTTTTCCGAGTCATTTCTCTTTGCAATTTCTTTTTCAGTTTATTTGGCTTTATTATTTGTCTTAGGTTTCTATTGTTGTCATAAAACACTGGCCAAAAGCTACTCTGAGGATAAAAGGGTTTATTTGGCTAACACATTCTGATCACAGTCCATCGTGAAGACCAAAGCAGGAACCTGGAAGCAGGAACTGAAGCAGGAGCCATAGAGAACGCCCACCATTTACTAGGTGGCTCCCCCCCCGCTTGCTGCGTTTGCGTTTTTATACATGCCAAGAACACCAGCCCAAGGGTGGTACAGCCGTAGTGGTCTTGGGCCTCCCACACTAGTCATTAAGAAGAAAATGACCTGCCCCCTAATTTGCCTACAGGCCAATCTGATGGCAATAATTCCTCAACTGAGATTCATCCCAGATATGTCTAGGTTTGTGTCAAGTGGACAAAAACAACCAAAACATTATTGAATGTAATAGTTTTCTGACTAAAGAACATTAAATTTGATTTATGCATAATAATTAAATATCCATATATAGGTTCAAGCATGTATAATATACTTAAAATTTGTAACACTGGGAATTCATTCTAAAGAACAATTCCAGTAATAGCAACAGAGTAAAACAGTCACCACTAGAAGCTAGGGGTGGAGGAATTGAGGAAAACTGATCAAAGTACACAACGTTTCAGACAGGAATTATTTCAAGAGATCAATTGTATCTTGGGGTGAATATAGTTGCTAACAGCCTGTTTTATGTTTGGAATTTTTGCTAAGATAGTAAATTTTAATTGTTCTCACCAAACATACAACAAATATGTGTGGTGGTTTGAATATGAATCTTCCCCAAATGTTTTTGGCTCAGTCTTCCATCTGATGAGGCTGAGGTAAAACTTTTAGCAACAACAACAAAACCCAATTATACATTGTAAGCATGTGTCAATCAAAAAATAAAGGGAAGAAAAGAAAGAATTCAAATTGGTAAGTTATTTCACTAAAGAGATGTCACATATAGTTTGACTAGAGGATTTGTTTTTCATTTTGTTTTGTTTATCTGCATATTTAATATTTTAAATACTTGTTTTGCAATGCTTTTGTCAGTGAAAAAATACTATTTTAAATTTTTTAATGTAATTCTTTATATTGTCTATAGAGAATCAAGTCAGGAAAAATAAATCAATGTAAATTTTGCTTCAAAAATATTTTCTTGAATTCAGAAATCCACAGGTAGGTCTATAATTTAAGCAAATTACACAATTGGTTTAGGCTTCATTTCACTGAAAAATCAGAACATTCCTTAAAGCAGGAAACTGGAAAACAACCTTCCCGTGAAATAGTCCTTGGGTAATCAGGCTTCAACATACTTCTTTCTGATGCATTTACAATATATTTTATGTGAAATGAAAATAATCAGTGGAAAGCTAAACTTTCCATGTCAGTGCCCACACTCTAAGCTTAAGAATTTCCTTGGATGAACATTCAAATCATTCATGGACGGCATTCAAGAGGTGCTAAAGCAAAAGCCTGAACTTGGGTAAGAACAAAGATGGGTGGCACCCAGCCTGTCTGAATGCAGAGGTGTGACGGTCTTGAAAGTCAGCACTGGAAAACATTGGCTGTCAGCAGATACACATCTCTCTTTCAGGAAAACGGAGGTGGACGGACTCAGCCGCTGAAACCTGTCAATGGAACAACACGGGCTCTCTCTCTCTCTTAACGTTTTTATGAATGACTATTCTGGAGGTCAACATGCATGTAGCGTGAGATCATCAGCTATAAGGGACTCACACAATACACTGTGACTATATGCGCCGAGGAGCTGGAACATAGGTATCAAAAAACAGGAGTCACATTTGTATACTTTTTTGAAAGTTGAATTTTGAAAGGAATTTCCCAAAATTTAATTTTAGCTTAGAGTTTTCATTTCTGATTGCTAATACCTGGATTTACTTCCTTTTTTTTTTTTTTTTTTTTTTTGGTTTTTCAAGACAGGGTTTCTCTGTGTAGCTTTGTGCCTTTCCTGGAACTCACTTGGTAGCCCAGGCTGGCCTCGAACTCACAGAGATCCGCCTGGCTCTGCCTCTCGAGTGCTGGGATTAAAGGCGTGTGCCACCACCACCCGGCCCTATTTTTTTTTTTTTAAAAAAAAAGAGAACTTTAGGAAACTCCACTTCTTTTGAAAGGGAAATTGAGCTCTAATTATTGGCACAGTCACTGATTTCATTAACACAAACAATTGCCAATGTAATTAAAATTTTGATTATCAGGAAATGTGTCTCTAGGATATGATTCTGTATGCCTAGTGTACCTTAGAAAGTATTTATCTATGAAATTCTATACTCCAACGTATTTCCTGGGCACTATGATAGCCACTTGGAGTTTGAAAGGAAGTAAAACAGACAGGCTACCTTTGGCAGACAGAATAAATTTTAGTACAGGGTAATTTAAGTACAGATGTTGATAAGGAAGCATATAAAGCTGAGAGGAAGACAATATTCAGAAAGGAGGTAATCTACTTTAAGTGAAGAATGCAAAAGAGAAGTACTTTAAGGTATGAGGTCTGAGAAGCCCATGGAAGTGGAAAAATCCAGAAAGAAATGAAATTCCAGGTGGAAGAAAAGTCTATGTGGAGCCTTTGGTGAAATAAACTCTATAGCATTCACTTAACTCCAAGATTAGAAAGATATCAAAGTCAAAAATGTAGGAGTCAACAGGAGTCACATTATGTAGTCTTTTTTAAATTAAGAAATGTTTTATTCATTTTACATACCAATCACAGATCCCCCTCTCTTCCCTCCTCCCACCCCTCCAGCCTTCTCCCCTATCCCACCCCCCATTCCTTCCTCCAACAAGGTAAAGTCTCCCATGGGGAGTCAGCAGAACCTGGTACATTCAGTAGAGGCAGGTCCAAGCCCCTCCTCTCCCTCCCCCTGCATCAAGGCTGTGCAAGGTGTCCCACCATACGTAGTGGGCTCTAAAAAGCCAGGGCTCTCATGCACCAGGGATAGATCCTGATCCTACTGCCAGGGTCCCCTTAAGTAGATCAAGCTACACAATTATTTCACTTAGGAAGAGGGCCTAGATCCAGTAGTCTAGTCAAAGAGAGAGAAGAGGGATTCTATGAGCAAGGGCATCAAGATCATGATGGGGAAACATGCAACCAAACCAAACTAGTGGGAACTCATGAACTTTAGACCAACATCTGTGGAGCCTCCATGGAACTGCACATCATATACTCTTATAAATTACATATTTTTATCCTTTCTATCAGTTGAAAATTGTGAACTTTAATCTCAAAAAAAAACACGCACATAAAAAATTATGTGAAATATTACATAAAATTTTACAAGTCTCACAGAGCAATCTATACATCTGATTTATCCTTAGTATTGGAGAGTCAATCTATTTCATTTGAATGAAACACTTTCCTTAGCTCAATCTTCCCTCAATACAAGTAAGGCAATCTCTCCATCAAGTATCCAGCAAGTTATTCTTAGATTCTAATATATGTGGGCATGACACCATATACAGAAAAGGTAAATTATAACTCATGTTTCTTCATCAGGCAAATGATAGTTTGTCAAATAGCTCTGCAGGGTCTGACCAAGCTGTGGTGGGTCCTCATTGAGTACCATTGTTCTCCTTCCTCAGTGGATTGTTTAAAGGGTATAAACTAAGTTTTACTTTATTGTCATAACATTGAACTCAATAGAGTCCTCCTACCCTGTTCTAGTTTTTGTGTTTCCAAAAGATAAGTCTTAATGTGCAGATCTCCATACTCCCCAGCTACCCCAGGTCTGAAGATATCACGTTGTGACTGACCCTGCCCAAGAGTGAAGCTGCCCTGTACTCTCAGTGCCAAATCTCAATTTCCTTTCTAGTTTTCTCTCCATGCCCTTAGGGACCCTCCTCAGTTTCCTTAAGCAAACATGGGGACTGGAATAAATGTATGAGTTCAGAATCCTTCCTCTGGCCACACATACATCCCGACTTATTCTCTTAACATCTATCCATACCTCTAAAACACCAGCTTTTAAATACTATATAAACATCTATAATAAGAGATCACAATACGATGTATGAAATTGTTATGTGCCAATCTGCTGCTGAACCATTTCAAGTCAATATTCTAGATAAAATAAAATGTTTTAATAGTCCTTTAAGATGCTTGATTATGAAACTGATGATATAGTAGACCTCACTGACTTCTCACTCAATCATTAACTCTATAGGACTTTTCTTCTAGTCATATTGAGTATGAGTACAAAGTGAATTATGTTATCCCAGAAGACTTGTTGATATCCTATCCCCATGTCTTTGTTAGGTCTCTATTGCCATGATGAAACACCATGATTAAAAGCATCTTGGGAAAGAAGGGGTGTATTTCACTTACACTTCCTGGTACAGTCCATCACTGAAGGAAATCAGGACATTAAATCATGAAAGGCAGGATCCTGGACTCACAGGGAAGGAACCTGGAGTTGGGAACTGAAACAAAGGCCATGGAGGGATGCTGCTTATCAGCTTGTTCCTTGTGGCTTGCTCAGCCCACTTTCTTATAGAACTCAGAACCACCATCCCAGGGATGGCACATCCCATAATGAACTATACCCTACCACATCAATCATCAGTCAAAAAATGCAACACAAACTTGTCCACAGGCCGATCCGCTGGGGACATTTTTTCAATTGAGTTTCCTTTTCCCAAATGACTCTAGCTTATTTCAGTTTTACATAAAACTAGACAGCACACCCCAGCCTCTGGGAATAAGGCCTTTACAGGGGTGATAAAATTAAAGTGAGATATTGTGTGACTCTTCTTGGGGATACATGAGCAAACAGCATCTATTCACACAATAAAGGGCATTGATATTAACAAAAAGATGAAAGAAATTATTTCGCTCAAGTCTGGTTTGGTGACCCATTAAATTTATTGGGGTCATCTATAGGAGCATGTGTGATTCAAAGAAAGCTGCGTCACCAAATAGCCCAACCCATGAGTGATGACTCACAAAAGGTGCAGTCTGGAACTCTCAGCCCCACTTACAGGCAGCCCTACAGGAACATCTCCTCTCTCCAACAACTGACTCTCTTTCTATAAAGTTGGGGAGGAGCCTCAGGAATATTAAAATTTTCATGAGCTTCCTAATTCATAGGGGCTTCTCTCCCCCCTCCAGGAAATTCAGAGGAGATAGCTATGCACTGTAAAGTCACACCGAGTGAGAGTGGGCTATAACGTAATCACCACTGCTCTTGGAAGAGAGAAACTTGAGCAAATACAGATTCAGAAGAGAAACCTATCAGTATGGAGGCAGAGATCTCAGTGATCCAAGGGGCACTGAGGGTTAACTGGAAAATACCAGGGGCAAGTAGAGAGGATGGACAAGAAACTAAATCAGTAGATGTTGGTGTTGAACTTCGGGAGAGAATGAGAATATATTTTATGTCTTGAGTCCACCTTGCTTGCAGCACTGTGTTCTAAAGGCCCTGGGAAAGTAAAAGAAAAAGATTCAGACAAATACACACGTATGTAACAACTATTCATGGAAAAAAAAAGGCCATGAATTTGAAAGAAAGCAAAAAAAGGTATATAAGAGCATGTGGAGGAAGAAGGAGGAAAGAGAAAATGATGTAATTATATTATAATCTCAAAAAAAGGATAATCACACAAGATGCATTCTCTTTTGTAAATGCAGAATGCCACAGAGAAAGGTCTCCATGGTGCTTGCAGTTCTTTGACCTTAGACCAAGAAAGTGACACAGTCAGGAAGCTAACCACACAATTAGTTGTTACAATCCTTGTAACAACTAATGCAGGAATGTGGAGAGGAGCCTTGGAGAATGAGCTAGAAAGCTTGTACCTGTGCTCCTTTGTAAAATATTATATTGACATTTCTTTTCACCAAAGTAGACTGTGGGCCTGAATTATCTGTTATTCCTATGAAAACTCAGTTCAATAAAAATAGCTAAAACAAAGTACATGAACATGGTTTCATTGATCTTCAAACTATTTCATTTTTCAGAAGTTAAATACTTAAGTTCCTTTAAAATACAGAAATAAATTTCTATCCTGGAATACATATATATCTAATATGATTTTTTAAACAAAAAAGAACTACATAAATCATTTTGACAATTGTATTTTAACCTTGAAACAATGAAGGTATTTCAATATTTCTTGGAAATGCATACTAGTAGAAAATGGGAAAAATATTCTAAAACAAAGGGCATAATAGTAAGTCAAATGAAAACAAAGCAAAACAGAAAAGGTCTTACCTACAGCCAAACACCACAGAAAATATCAACATACCAGAAAATGTCAAAGAAGATTTTTAACCTTTTTTAAAATTCATTCATTTCCCACTGGCTTTAAGAAACTTTCCTTTTTAAACAAATGTTTTCTTCTTTTCTCTTCATTGTAGGAAAGAATATGAACCAATGTTGCATTGTTCCATAAAAGCCAAACTTGTAATATATTATCTCTACTCATATGAAATATCTCTTCCCCAATGTTGCCTTCCTTTAAGGGCCTTAGAGCATGAACAAGAGCAAATATGTAGATGCTAAAATGTCAAAAGAGACTAAAATGAGTGGGAAGTTGAAGGTATATTGCTGTGGGATAATGCTGTTGTACACTGGTTTAATAAAATGCTGATTGGCCAGTAGCCAGGCAGGAAGTATAGGCACAGCAAGTGGACTAAAAGAATTCTGGGAAGAGGAAGGCTGAGTCAGGAGTCACCAGCCAGACACAGAGGAAGCAACATGACTAGACATAACTGAGAAAAGGTACCAAGCTACTGGCTAAACATAGATAAGAATTATGGGTTAATTTAAATGCAAGAGCTAGTCAGTAATAAGCCTGAGCTAATGGCCAAGCAGTTATAATTAATATAAGCCTTTGTGTGTTTACTTGGGGGATGCTAATGGGAGAGATCTGTCCTGACCACAGCCCAGGCAGGACACAGGAAATCTTCCAACATTAGTGTGTCTTTCCCTTTGCCCAGAGCAACAGAGCAGAGTAGAAGGGTTGCCATTTGCACAGGCGCCATGCTGTCTCATCATATAATCTGTTTGCTCTGCCTTTCAGAACCCAGGTCTGGAGCAAATGGATGAGGCCATTAAGACTTCATTACTTGCTAGCCATTCACCTTGGTTCCTAAGCTTTGGTTTCCTTACGTACTGAATAGGAAAATAATGATAATGCTACCTTGTTCGTGGGTTTATTAACAGGGGGTTGGGGAGGGTGGTCAAGTAACAGGAAAAACTCAGCAAATCATACACAATATATCTTTACATATGCAGATGTACAAATGTATGTGTACAGACACTCATACTGGTTTAGGATATAGAAAGTAGGGTAAAGTTTGAGACTGGCTTAAGGTGATTTTTGAATCTCTCTTACAGTTGAACTCTACTCCACTTCTTGATGTATTTGTCTGTTCTATTCTCATCACATTTACACAGCTAAAGCTCCAGTAATGAAGTGATACTCCTGTTTTTAGATAAGAGCTATTATCTCAGCCACTGAAGCCGATAGAATTTTAATCTACAATTCCAACAAGCATGAGAGACATTCATTCAGATGTCTGCATTAATGCTACATGAGTAGTCTGGAGGAATCGTTGACATGAGTGGGGAAGACTGAGCCAGAGACACAGTAAGGTGGTATGAGGCCTTTTGTGTCTGCTCACAAGTAGATCGGCATCTGAGGTGTTAGTGGCCAGATTAGTGTCCTTGCCAAGACAACAATGGACAAAGTACCAAGTGTCTCAGCAATCTTCTGGTCCTCCAACAACTCCAAAGGAGCCTCACTAAATGTTTAAACATAAACTAACCCAGGAAAAACTTTGATTCTGGGTCCTTTCATTAAGTGAGTCAGTGACCTTGAATCAAAGGTTTTTGAGCCAGTATCAGTTTTTCTTAGTAGATAGTTCTCAGAGTGTGTGATTCATTACATTATTTCAAGGATTCAACTATACAAAAGTTCCCTATATTAAGTCACAGTCAGTATTTCAACTTTCAGAATTAACTTTTTTTTTTTTTGTCTTTCAATCATTTACCCAAAAAGGAAGACTACTTCTGCTTAAGGCAAGGCTTAAGATTAGATCCAAGCTTTTGTAGAATTGCAGTGAACTCATGAATATTTGGGATGATGCCCCTTTGGGAAAGATTCGATAGATCCTTTTTATAATGTATGTTATGTAACATAATAAATATCGCAGAAGTTCAATTCAGACAGAATTTCAAATATAAATTTTACATTTGTTAGTGAAAAATAATTTTTACAGTTCAACTCTAAAATTATCTTCAAATCCACTAAAATATGACATAATGAGAAGTAAGTGCTTAAAATTGTACATGCTGGTCCGGCAGTGGTGGCACACTCCTTTAATCCCAGCACTCAGGAGGCAGAGCCAGGCAAATCTCTGTGAGTTCAAGGCCAGCCTGGTCTATAGAGCAAGATCCAGGACAGGCACCAAAACTACACAGAGAAACCCTGCCTCAAAAAACAAAAACAAACAAACAAAAATTGTACATGCTGTCACAGGAAATCTCATGGATTTCCTGCATGAACTGCATGGTTCCAATCATTAATCAGAATAGTCTCCTAACCTACAAAAAAAGTTAAAAAAAAATCGTATGTCAATGACAATGTACTATAATTCTGCATTCAGGCTAATTAGGGGATTATACCACTGTCATATGTGAATAACACAAGGAAATACTGGAATTCTATATTCAGGGTGGTGACAGAGACACATTCCACTACCATGTGAGAACTAAGAACATGACGGAAATCTGCATTCAAACTGGCTACACAGGCATATCCTACTCATTCCTTGGTGTGTGCCCTTTGCAAAATGAAGACTAATGTTCCTATAATGAACTACAAACAAACTAGCAATTTGCTCATTTAATTATTCCCAAAGTAAAGAATTTAGTGTGATAGGCAATAAAACACTAAAAGTTAATAGTATATCATGACTTTTAAAAATGAAGGTATCTGCAGAGACATTATAATTAGCCAAACTACTTTTATGAAAACAGCTAGTAAAAGAAATATGTACGACAGTGAAGTGTTGGTAATTTCGAAATACATTTCAATTTACTTTTAATGCCTCCTCTTTATGCAAGGGTCTTTGAACTTTCGGAAAAACACTTTAAATTTTATGAAAAATTTATTCATGGACAGAATGATTTTTAAATGTCACTAAACAAACTGCAGAGATTTGTCATACTGCGTTGGCCATCCTTTACTAAGCAGTAGAGAGAAGATTTAAAACTAGGTTGCTCCCATGCAGTTTTCCTTTTAAAAACTTTGAGAAATCAAATATTTACTCTGAAACCCCCTAAATGGTGCTCTGAAATAGAAATATGGCATTGTGATTGACACTGGATGCTCTCAAGGCACTGAGCACAATGTCAAGCTTCTTATCCAGCATTTTGACATCTCCATTTTGAAGTTGGGAAAAACAGCATGCAAAAAAACTATCATTAACTTTTCTGGCACCTAATTAGGTCAGTAGCTCAATGTGGTTTAAATCTAGAGTTCTGAGAACCTAGGTAAGCTCTTAGCCACTAAGAACTCTGGTTTCCCAGATGTCCAGGGTGGACAAGGGAACAATGTTGGTCATAGCAGTATTTCTGGTTATTCATCATGAGCTGAAAAATGATCTTTTTATAAATAGCAATCAAAATTCAAAGCTGCTGTGAGGGAGGTAGGAATGTTTGATCTTATTGTTTTTCATATAAATAAACTATACAGTGGTTACGTTTCAGATTTCTTCTGTTTCTAATTGTATCTGACCTTCACGTTTTTATTACATTTCTCAGGATTCTGCAATTATTCCTCCTTTTGTCAAAACTCCATTAGAAGCTCATCGTTTTCTCTCCACAAACCCACTCCCTACTCTACTCCTTCCCTATTCTTCCTTTCTCTCCTTTTTCATTCATCACAACAGAAATACTCTTGGGTTTTTGTTTTTTGTTTTTTGTTTTTCTCATTGCTTTTTTAAAGGCAAGAAATGCACAATCAAGGTATTGATTTTGTGGGATCTAGTGCACGGTTTCTTCCTTCCTTGCAGATAGCTGCCTTTTTGTTGCCTATTCACCTGGGAGGGAGAGGGAGGCTAGGGAGAAGAGAGGTGGGGTCAAAGAAGAGATTAGAAGAGGAGAGAGGGAGGGGGAGGAGAGAGGAGAAGAGGGTATTCTCAGATCTCTTTCTTTCTTCCCAAGAAACTACACTCAAGAACTCATGTAAATTTAATTATTTCCCAAAGGTCCCTCCCATCTCTAGTGCCATCAGATAGCAGTTAGGATTTCAATACACTTAAATTTGGTAGCAAAAAATTTAGGCCATAGCATATAGGTTCCCCTTGTATGAAATATTTCTGAGTCATGTTCCAGTTCTGTTTTGATGGAAACTTTGTTGCAAAGGCTAAATTATCATGAAAAACCCTTCCCTGTTGTCTTTAGCTCTAGGGTCCCTCCCCCATACTAGGCATTGTATGTTGTACACAATATAGCAATACACACTTTCTCTTGTATTATAGTTGAATCTAATCAACCAAGATACTGGCAAATTTACCAGAAGAACTGATATTAGTATAACTGAGTTTTGGAAACAATCTTTTTAGTCAAATCACTAGAAAATTATATCCAAATGCTACATGCATTCTCACTAGTTTGGTTTGGTTGCCTCTGGGAACTCATGAAATTTAGACCAACACCTATGAAGCCTCCATGGGACTAGACTAGGCCCTCTGCATAAACAAGACAGTTGTGTAACTTGATCTGCTTAAGGGGTCCCCGGCAGTAGGATCAGGATACATCCCTGGTTCATGAGATGGCTTTTTGGAGCCCATTACCTATGGTGGGACACCTCATACATCCTTGAGGCAAGCAGAGGGGCTTGAACCTGTCTCAATTGAATGTACCAGGCTCTGCTGACTCCTCATGGGAGGCCTTACCTTCTTGTAGGAGGGAATGGGGGATGCATTGTGGTGGGAAGGCTGGAGGGGTGGGAGAAGGGAAGGGGGGGGATCTGTGATTGGTATGTAAAATGAATAAAAAGTTTCTTAATTAAAAAAATAAAAGCAAAGCAAAACAAAGAAAAAATGCTACATGCATCCAAAGGACTAGTGAGGCAATGAGCAGTTTTGAGAATTGGATGAGTATATGTTAAGAGGTCTGGAAAGCAAAGCAGTGAATCCATAAAACAGCTGGACAAAGTAAAGAGCATGAAGACACAAGCATGTTACCCTGTGTCTCTGGCTTGTCTCTTCTTGTTCTTTAGGTCTTGAGCAGAAGTTAGCTCATGCATTTGCCAGCTTGACCAAATACCTAGAAGCTCTCGCCTCTCAACTGGTCATGTGATTCCAGAGAATACCTAATACAATGGACGATCATTTTCAACTTAACTGGATTTACGATCGTCATGGAAGTACATTTGTAGGTGACTCTATGAATGTGTTCCTTATTGGGTTAATTAAGAAGGGACTCATCTTAAATGTGGATGGCATCACCCTGTGGGCTGGCATTCCAAACTAAATAATAAGGAGGAAGTAAACTGAGCATGAGCATTCATCTCTTTCTGCACTCTAACTGAAGATGTTATGATATCACTGGGCACCTCACACTCCTGTGGGCATGATGGACTTTATTCTCAAACTATGAACCACAATAGACACTTCCTCCGGTAAGTTGTGTTGTCGGGTGACTATCACAGCAATGAGAAGAACAACTGATGTGCCTAAGAACATCAGCTTGAGGCCTTTTTTTCTTGTTGTTTTTTGTTTGTTTGTTTGTTTGTTTGATTTGTTTTGTTTTTTTGAGACAGGGTTTCTCTGTGTAGCTTTGGAGCCCTTCCTGGAACTCACTCTGTAGCCCAGGCTGGCCTCGAACTCACCGAGATCTGCCTGCCTCTGCCTCCCGAGTGCTGGGATTAAAGGCGTGTGCCACCACCGCTTCGCTCTAGCTTGAAGCCTTTGGTCAGAAAGAAAATTTCAACGAGCCTGGTATATATATATGTGTGTATATGTGTGTGTGTGTGTGTGTGTGTGTGTGTGTGTGTGTGTGTGTGTAGCTGTAAATCAAAGACTGTACCGTAGTAAAACCCCTCCATGTTTAACTGCAGAAGTAATTGTTAACACTGGCTAATAATCTTCACTCTGTATAGATTAAAGGGCATTCTGTCTTTAACAACTTTTGCAGAAAACCAAACCTCCATATTTATGTAACGATTATTTAGGAGAAGGCAGAAGAAAGGCTGGCTGACCTGGTAATGATAAAACTGAAGATACTTCAGAATTTCTTGGCAGTATTCGGCTGTGTCTTTGCAACTAGAAAGATCCACAAGAATCAATCTCTTTGTTGTGGTCAGTTTTCATCACTAACAAAATACCTAAGAGAAATTAACTTAAAAGAGAAAATATACATTGTCTCATGGTATTGGAACAGTCAAAAGAATGACCATGGTGAACAATGTCATGGGTAACTGTGAGAGAGGCTCCAGGAAAAAACAGCAGTGGGCCTTTTACCTCAGGTGCATTTTGTTCCCTGGATTGTTCTTGGATGTGATTTTGTGTTTCCTGCAACAAGCATTTACATTCAATTCATAAGACTTGTTTATTCTTGTTGGCTGTTAGAACATAGCTATAGAACCCAATCTGGTGAAAGGATGTGCTGAGTGCTGTCCTCAGTGGACCCTGAATCTGCATATGGCCCTCTGCCTTGCTTTCATGCTTTCTTAGATATAATCTACAGTATGTGCCAGGCAATTATGTTTAAATTGGTCTGTCCTGAGAATGTTCTGGGAAAGGGCTGCTCTGTTCATATTTAGTATGTGTTTACTGGCGTTTATTTACATGTTTTTCTGAACTCAAACAACCTTCCTTGGATCATTGCTTTCTTTGTTATATTCATGTATAAAAGTACATTGTCTTTTTTTTTTTTTTTTTTTTTTTTTTTTTTTGCCGGGCGGTGGTGGCGCATGCCTTTAATCCCAGCACTCGGGAGGCAGAGCCAGGCGGATCTCTGTGAGTTCGAGGCCAGCCTGGGCTACCAAGTGAGTTCCAGGAAAGGCGCAAAACTACACAGAGAAACCCTGTCTCGAAAAAAACAAAACAAAACAAACAAAAAAAAAGTACATTGAAGCTGAAACAAAGTTGTCTGAAGCATTAGATTGTAACCCACCCTGTTCTTTAAGGTCCTCAAATTCCAGGTGAAATTATTAAGGCCACTCCACGTAGTTAAAAGGAGATTTATTTATGGCGTAACTTACAAATTAAGGGATAGGTAGGTCGCGGGGTCTGGGGAAGGTGTACGCAGTCCAGCGGTGTTCTCTGGAGCTCTGCTTGGTCCACCTCCACCGTCCAGCATCCTGGAACCCATCGCCCATCCAGCTCTCGGGTCTCCAGGCGCCTCCCTTGGCCCCGCCTTGTAGGCGTGACAGTTGCTGAAGTCTCAATGGGGGTTGGAACTTCCAGATCAAAGCTGGAATGGCTACCCACTACATCCAGGTGTTGCAGACAGATCTGTGTAGATCAACAAAAGTTGACATCATGGCTTCAGAGTTTTCAGTTCATAGCTTGCTGGTTACATTGATTCTGGTTGACACACACCATGGGGAAAGTGCATAAAAAACAAAGCTGTTCACCTCGCAGCAGGCAATAAGGAAGAGAGAAAGAGGAAGAGAGGGGAAAAGGAAAGAGGAGAGGCAAAGAGAGAGAACACAGAGGTAGTGAGGACAAGACATACACCCAAAGCATTTCCCTGTTGACTGCTTTGCCCAGCCCCGCCTCCAAGTAGCCATTTCAGCTATGAATGCAGCAATGGAGTAAGTCTGATGAAGTTTGTGCCTTTGTGATCCAATCACCTCTGAATATCGCCACCTGGGGGAGTCTAAGCCTACAATACAACAGCTGTGGGGCCATTTTATGTCCGTCCAGAACTTGGCTCATTTTAATTGAGATCAATGAAAATACCTCAGAACAAAGACGTTCGAAGGACTCAGAGATCTGACTTCTTCTCATTATAGAATCACATTATTCTTTCTTTTGGTCTCTTAAATTAGAGTCCCAATAAAATGGATGCCCTTTCACCATGGGGATAGCAAACAAAATACAAGCAATTTTCCATAACCACTGTACCTTAGTTTTCTGACTAGCAAACCTCTGCTCAATACAGAGAACAAACAAATGACCATCACAACATTTAGAGGTAGTAAGAGTCATTACTCCAAAACTCATTTTTATATTATTGAAATAAAATGCATTTGGAGATTTGTTTAAGCTTTGAACAGCTGAACACAGCCAGACAGGGGACTCAATGGAGAAGCTGTGAAAAGCAGCTCTATGATCTCTCAGGAACAATTATCAATGGCATCACTCTCCATGGGGTCTCCAAATTTTAAAGCATCAGGCTTCTTTCTCCAACCAAACCTTTCAATTCTATAAATATTATCAAATCTTATGCATTCTGCTTCCCAAGGGGCGTATGCACTCACCATTTTCTCATACTTCAGCATCTCTTCACAGGATTGTTGAGATAAAATCCTAGGTGATTCTAGTTATCTGAGGGGTCTATAAATAGTAAGTACAGTAACTTAAAGGGAACTATTCGGGACACTCTGGTCCACATATTTTCTAAAACCCTCTACTAGCCAACTTCCTGTACAAATGTGCTATGTCTTCTCAGTTTGGCTCCAACGTATTTTTCCTTACAGTCTCATTTCTTGCCTGTACCACTTAAATCATGCATTCTAGCCATATTGCTGCCACCAAACCAGACCTAATTACACACACACACACACACACACACACACACACACACACACACACAATACTTCGTTCGCCTTTCCTTAGTCTATAATGTTCTTACCTGTCCCGATCTGAAAAGTTTTCATGCTTTCTTAAAATGACACCACATTTTTGGGGCCATCACATGCCTCCTGTGTAATGTGTGTGTTAATCTCTGTCTCCCAAAGTCCCTTGCACCTGCCAGCTTATAGCTTTAACTGTACTTCATCTCAGTTGTTTCCCAGGGTCTAATTCTGTTCACCGAGAGTCACTGAAAAGCAATGCCTGTGTTTGAATTACCTTTGCACTTAAACGAATCTGTGTCAAATGTATGTGCTAAGAGACTAAGTCTTAACAAACGTCACAATATCAATTTTTTTAGAAAAATAAACTTTATTCAAACTAATTATATTTTTAAAGAGATTTTCTTCCCCAATTTTACCTTGGTTTCTGAAAATTTCATAAGTAATTGCATTTCAAGGTTATGTATATTCCATGTATGCTCTAAAAAAATCAACAGACTCAAATAGACAACTTTTAAAATAGTTTCTATTGACAGAACACAACCAAAATCAAAATAAGTTGCAGTAAAATGTTTCTCTTTATATGTGACTCCTTATTGACTGTAGTTTGAATTTAATGTTGTTGTAGATTATGGATATATGATTCAATTTATTAAGACCACATGTGCACATATATACCTGCAATTATTTTAAATGCTTATAAGATAAAAACAAGAGAATAGACTGAGCATTGAAAACAAATTGTCCATATTTGGTTAAAATCTCTGCAAAAGAAAAAAATTAACAAAGGTATCAGATTTTCTATCATCAAAATATTGTCATGCTCAGCAATGATAGCTGAAAAAAGACATGATTCGTGTTAATGATTACTGTACTAGAATTTTAGGAAATCAGGAGATGCTTATTGCAGACCATTACCATGGTGATTCTAAGTCCTCAAGGTACACAGATGCATTTGCTCTGGAGTGGTCTGATGAAAAACATCTCTGAACCAGGAAATTGCAATCCTCCTCAACAATTCTTCCCTAAAACCATGGAGATTTCAGAGCTCCTTGGTAGTCTTTTGATTCTGCCCCTCTCCCTGGAAGACAAAACTGAAAAAATACTTTTCTTTAGAATTCTTAGACTCCTTGGGTAGTGCCATGTTTGTGTTCTCTGACTCGGAAGTATTGGTTTACAATGCCTACTTTCATCTCTAACTCAGGCTTAAACAGTTTAGTGTTAAAATGATTCTGGGAAACTGAGTATGCACAGAATATTGAAACCTCACCCTTGTCTATCACTCTATACAAAAATGAACTCAGAATGGATAATAGCTGAAGCCACAAGAGAAAAATCAGGCTCTTCACGGCATTGGCACAGGTAACAATTTCCTCAATAGTACTCTAAAAGCACAAGAAACAAAAGCAAAAATTAAAAAATTAGTTCAAATCAAATTTTCAAACTGACATGAACTGAAGAGTTAACATTTGGAATATGTAAATAATTTAAAAAACAAGCAATACAATAAAAATGAACACATGATATACATGGACAATTCTCAAAAGAAGAAATACAAATGCCCAATAAATAAGTGAAAATTATTTCATATAGTTACCAGAAAAGCAAAAATTAACAAATGCTGTCATAGATGTAGTCAAAAAACGCTTATGGTGTGGAGATTCTTCAAACAACTGAAAATAGTACTACTGTGTGATCCAACTACTGCTTGGCATATTCCTAAAGGAAATGAAGTCAGAACACAGAAGTCATACCTGCCTGCTTGTATTTGTCACTGCACTGTTGGTTAATTCAGGAACCAATAACAGATGAACGGAGTATTATTTAGCCACAAAGCAGGATGAAATGTTGTAGCAAAATGAAAAGAACCAGAGATCATTGTTAGATAAAATAAGCCAGACATAGAAAGACAAATACCTTGTGCTCTTTCTTATGTGTGGAATTTTTAAAACATCTTAAATAATCAACCTGAAGAGGAGGAATTAGTAGATAGTAGGAAGAGTGCTGGAATGGGCGCAAAGGTAAAAAGGAGCATGGACATGATCAATGCGATGTCTGCATCTACTGCAACATTGCTGCAGAACCTGTTAAATTGTGTAATTAATATGCATAAGAAGAAGAAGAAGTTTTAATACATGGTGAGGGCATGTGAAGAATTCTTAATGTAAATCACTAGATTTGGGAAAGACCAGTGTTGTAAAACAGTTTCCTCCTAAATCGCAACATTCCATTCAGAAGGGAAGTTCCTTAAGTAGGAAGGTAAACAACTCAATCAGAAAGTCCCTTAGTGATGCTATTCACTAAGTCCCTCCCTCCCTGCCAGAGTAAACAAACTAAACTGCAAAGACTCTCAGACAAAGAAAGACAGGGAAGATGCCTGGGAAAAATACAACACCTCACCCCCCCACCCTCCCAATCCCCCACTTCCCCACCCCCCACCCCTGCCAGCTCCCTGGAAGAGGTTTAGATCAACTGAGCGGCGCGGAAGGGATACCGCAGGGTGAGCTGCTTGTGCAGTGCACTCCAGGTTCCTAGCTTCTGGGAGTTGTCACCTACACTGGGGTGGGCTTTGGTGATGCAGCCATCTTTGAGTCATTTCTGTTCCTGTTGTTGTGCCCAGATCGCGACCCCCCAGAGAGCCCACAAAAGACAAGCATGCCAGAATGCAAAAGCAGGGTTTAATTCTGGATATCCAAAAGCAATACAAGCCTAGGCAGGGACTTCGTCCAATACATCCAACGCAGTGGAGGCTGGAGGAAGTGCCCACCTATCTGCAAGCTCAGTTTCTAAAGGGAGAAATCACAAGGTTACATCGTTTAGGGGTGCTAGTACGGGTACCATTCTGATTGGCTCGCTTCTAGAGACTTCTAGAAATTACTTCTAAGGGAGTGGTTGCCCACCACCATTTCTCATTGGCTGCCCTCAGGTGGGGGCATTTTTATGGTCAGTTACCCTGGAAACCAGGGAAAGGACATTCCATAGTCTGGCAGGCATTACCTTGTGACTATCTTGTGACTCTGTACTTTTACACTTCCTGGTTTCTGGAATCTGGACTGACTTGTTTCAGTAACTATTGGCCTATTCCTAGAAGGAGAAATCTTAGGCCTTAGTTTTTGGATGAAGGCATTTTGGTCTTATTTCTAAGATGGCTCATTTTGGTCTCACACCTGTAAGTGACCTCTCACCCATACTCTGTAAGTAACCCCAATAAAACTCATTGGTTCACCAAATTGAACTTTGATAGTGTCTGTACTGTGGTCAGTTACGGTCTCCCAATCTGGGGACAGTGGTTCCCAACCTTCCTAATGCTGTGACCCTTTAATGCAGTTCCTCATGTTGTGATGACCCCCCAGCCATAAAATTATTTTCACTGCTACTTTGTAACTGTGAATCATGATGTAAGTATCTGTGTTCTCTGGTGGTTTCGGGGTCGCAACCCACAGATTGAGAACCACTGGGTTAGTGGCTGTGTGTGTGTTGCATTTATTTCTCTGAGAAGAGTTTTGTCACACAACAACCAGCTGAAGTGGGGCAGAGAAATGGAGGGTAGAGAGAGAGGAAGAACAAGAAAAGAACAGTGTGGAACTATGTAGAAAGCATGACTTCATGTGCTACCTTAAAACATGTTGAAAAACCATAAAAGGGGACTTTAAGAAGCTCAAACTTTATAAAATCCCGACTCCTTTAAAAATAGTAATTCAATTTCCTTGAAGGGGCTCTATCAGGCTCAAGCATGACAAACAAGGCTCTACCTGGTCTTCCTCTTCTCCCATTTCCTCTTTCTTGCTGAAAACCATTAGATTACATTCCTAAAGCTAGCCACCAAAGTTTGTTCCCTTGTTTGGCCACTTTCCTTCTCCTGAGACTGACAACCAAGGTCGAGCTACGGAAGCATTGAAGCACGGCAATCAAAAACTCTCTCTTGGCTACCCTAATTAACCTGTCCAATCAAAATTAAACACCCCATCCTTGTTAGGATCCTGGAGAAGTCCCATAAAAACCATCATGCAATCAGCAAGAGCATTTATTATATTGCTAAAGATTCCAGTATAATGGGACCAACCATCCCACACAAAGGCAAAATGGGACTGACCCCAAGAGGGATGTGTAGGTTCCTTTTAAGCACAGCTAAGGGGAGATCTTAGAGCAGTTAGGTCATTTTGGATATGATTGGCTTAAGCAAGTAACAATCATATTGGTATGTTCTAATTGGCTAGGACTAGTCAGGGGCTGGTCAGGGCTATAGTTTTCCATTTTTGGATAGGCCTGGACAAGTCAGGATTTGTCCTTGAGTGGCTGTGGAGATTGGCTGGCCTAGTATACACTGACTGTGAGGCTGGCTCAGTGGCCCAGGCTTGATGTGTTCCATCTCCCTTGTCCCTGTGATCAGGGGCACCAGTGATTAATTGTTCTTTGTTTGTGGCTCTTTCAGAAACTGCTTGTTCAGTCTCAGGAAACTGAAATTGAAGCCTGATCTCTGAGAGAAGACTGAGTAGTCTGTTATGGTGTCTGCTCGGTCCTCTCAATCCTAACATGGGGTTTCCCCTTTTATCTTTATAAACTGCCATTTGCCTATGGGCCACATCTGTCCCCTCTGGGGTAGATATCCCTTCCTCCCTCTCCCTCATTCCCTTCCCCTTCTCCCTTGTCCTCTATCTCCTGTCTCTGCCTCTTATTCCCTGCCCACTGTCCCTTTGGGGCAAGTAAATCTCCTTTGTGCTGAGAGCTTGGTCTTGGGGTATCTTGTGCCTATACGGACCTTTCACTCTTTTCACATCTAAAAGATAAAGGCTATAATGTCTTAAAATATAGATTAAGGTGTACTTCACGAACCCACTCTCTTTAGCTCAAAAGAGGAGAAAATAACTTTTAGCAAAAGACTCCATATTTTCATTTATTTTTGAATTTATTTATTCCAAGGACAGTACATAAACATACTCTGAGCCCCAAGCATTTTATCAGGCACACAGATAACAAAAAAATCAATTTAGAAATGAATAAAATGCAGTGTCTCGCCCTTGAAATGGCTGAGGAAATGCGCAGTTGAGGCAATTAGATTGGAATATGAGCGAGAACACAGGTGGTGTGGGAGCCCTGTGGAATGACCCCTGGGTTAGGGAAGGTGTGAGGAGGGGAAGCAGCTCAAGGAAAGCTTCACATAGCGAATGATCTCAAGCTCAGATGAGTTGGATTAGTCAAAACAGGTGACAAGAGCCACTCCATTTAAAAAAAAAAAAAAAAAAAAAAAAAAAAAAAAACTCCAGGAAAATGAGGCTGTTCTTAGGAGTGAACCAGCATCAGTGTAGGAGGACAACGGACAGAAGGGCCCAGCAAGAGTGGCCAGAGGGTGGTAAAAGAGAAACTGAGTCCCGACAGTTTCTGAACCTGTTTGTCTTAATGTTTCGGGTGGTTATGTTAGAATTACCAAGCCTGGGCATTTGGTAACAAGCTGAAATCTGTTGGATCACAGTCCTAGGGGTTGGGGAGGCAAAGGAACAAAGGAAAGCAGTGAGCGGGGAGAGAATTGGACTATCAGAATAGAAGTCAGGCAGAAGCCAAGCACTTAACCGTAGAATTTCATTCCTAGTCCAACAAACTCAGGTCACTCTTTTATACAAAATGTGTTCATTCTATCCCAATAGCACCCATGACTTTATTCCAGTATCAGCACCAATATTCAGGGTCCAACATTCCCTCTAATGAGAGAGTTTAAGACTCAAACACTGACTATCCTGAGAAAATTCTCTAGCTCTGGGGCTGTGAAATCAAAACAGGTTATCTACTCCCTAACTACCATTGTTTGAAAGGCACATAACAGACACTGTCATTTCAAATGGACGAGTTGGCAAAAGAGGAGTAATTGGTCCTATGTGAGGGAGTAATATCAGATCTTAAGTAAGACTCTAGAATGACTCTCTGCACCTTCACATAGGATGCAGATAGGATACAGGGTACAAAGATTGGCCTTCAAATCATTCCTCTAGATTCAGCCAACACAGCTGCTCTCGGGAGTTAAAATCTCATGCATGCCACTCCCCTTGGGTGGTGTTATACAATGGTAGATCTATAGTTCTGGCATATTAGTTGGGACTCTACCCCTGTGGCTCTGCCAGGTATTACTCTAGTGAGGATTATGTGCAATGGACCATTCCCTGTTTATTTTCATGGGGCTGGCCTCAGCTGCCTGCCAAATTCAGATGAAGGCCATCATGACTCTGAAAATAGTACACTTGCATATAGACTGTCTAATCTAACCACTTGTCTCCTCTAGGGAAGTAGTTCAGATAGCATCTGGGACCCTTCCCTGTGACAGCCAAGACATGATTTCCTAAAGCAAAGGGAGCTGAGTCTGG
Source organism: Peromyscus eremicus (assembly GCF_949786415.1). Classification (NCBI taxonomy): domain Eukaryota; kingdom Metazoa; phylum Chordata; class Mammalia; order Rodentia; family Cricetidae; genus Peromyscus; species Peromyscus eremicus. The sequence continues at coordinate 36,136,474 of NC_081418.1, forward strand.
ATGCAGTCATGGGTGGAGGCCCCATTTCAACCCCTGAAGCCATTCTGTTCTCCCAGAGCTCTCGACCCATGATGGGAAGAACAGCATCAAAGAGCTCCTAAGTGTCTTGTGCGTCATTTGGGCCATGTCTTGATGATCCTGCTTGGCTTCCTTGTATGCATAACAAGCCTTTTAATCAAATGGTCACTTGGCTACACTCTTCAATATTTACTTATTTTTTAAATGGTGAGGCTTCAAGTTTTCCAAATGTTTGTGTTCTGCTTCACTAAAGCTACAGGTTTCATCTTTAAGTCCCTTCTTTTTGAATTTTTTTTTCTTGCACATCTTATTTTGATGAGGACTCATTACAGAGGGGCATATGGTATTGTTCTTGCCTTTTTTTTTTCAAATTAAGTCTCTTCTTACTTCTCTCATTTGACTATGTGCAATTCAAGAAAAATGTGCAGTGCCCAGAATGCTTTGTTACTGGATAGTTCTATAATACATCTTAGTTTGTTACTCCCAATTTCTCCCTTCCACAGCACTGTAGAATTTGAGCCAAATTCAGGCAAGTTCTTTGACAAATTTTACAAAATATTACTACTACTTCATTTCTTATACTTTGTTTCTCATTTCTTCTCAAACCCTCCTCAGAATGATCTTTATTACCATGTTTCTGCAAATTCTGGTAATGGTCATTTAAGTATCTATAAGAAGTTTTAAGCTTTTTATGTACCTCTCCTCAGCCATCATTGGAACTATTTGTCATGGTTCTTTCATGCAAATGGGGGCTTCATTTACAAATTGCCTCAACCTCTGCCCACTCCTGGATTCTAAAGGCAGCCACTTACACATACATATGCTTTGTTATCCTCTGCTACTCTGGAACCAATTTTCTGTTTTAGTCTGTATTATTACTAAAACACAATTTATAATGAGCAGATTTGCATTTGAACTATGTATTTTGGACATTGTCCCATAGTTCTGGACGCTGAATGATCTAATGCAAAGGTGCCTACATTTCATGAGAGCCTTCTTATGGCATTTGAATCACAGGACTACTATGAAATCCTCTTACCTTTTCCTAAAAGAGAAATCTCAAACTCATTTTTTATTAGTTCTTTAAGAATTTCATACAGCCGGCGGTGGTGGTGCATGCCTTTAATCCCAGCACTCGGGAGTAGCGGATCTTTGTGAGTTCGTGGCCAGCCTGGTCTACAGAGTGAGATAGATCCAGGAAAGGCGCAAAGCTACACAGAGAAACCCTGTCTCGAAAAACCAAAAAAAAAAAAAAAAAAGAAAAAAAAAAAGAATTTCATACAATGTGTTTTATCATATCTAGCCTCCTCCTCCAAATCTTTCCAGATCTACCCCTCCTTCCCTACACAACTTTGTGTCCTTCTTTTTTAAACCCCACTGAGCCTAATTTTCACTGTCCACATTTTCTTGGAACCTTTTACTAGACTGTGGTAGATCTGTTAATAGAACTGAGAAAGAAAACATAGGCAAGCATGGCTATTCTAATGCTGGACAAAATAGACTTCAAACCAAAACTAGTCAGAAAAGATAAGAAAGGACACTTCAAACTCATCAAAGAAAAAATCCACTGGCAAGATATTACAATCTTAAACATATATGTTCCAAACACAAGAGCATTCAGTTTCATAAAAGAAATGCAGTTGGATCTAAAACCACAGATTGGTCACAACACAGTGATAGTTGATCATTTCAATACTGTGCTCTTTTTAATCAGGTAGTAAAAGGGCATAAGTCATCTAGTAGATGGGTTTTTTTTTTTTAGATTTTGTGGAATATTGGCTATAATTATTTTCATAAGTATCCGCATAGTCACACTACTTACAAATTTATTATACTTCCTTAATTGTCTTAATTTCATTGTCTTAATTGTCTTAATTTCATTTCCTATTTCTGTGATGAATTATCCTGATAAAAATAGCTTACATTCCATCATGTGGAAAAGTCAAAGTGCCAGGAACTTGAAGCAGCTAGTCACATCATAGCCACAGTCAAAAACAAAGAGGAATGAATTAATGCAGGCATGCTACTACTCCACTCACTTTCTCCATTCTGACACAATCCAGGACTGACTGCACAGAGAATGATGCCACTCACAGTGGATGTGTCTTGTCACCTTAATAAACATAATCAAGAAAACCCTAAAACCAATCATTGCACAGCTATAGTGGCACAGATAAATTTTCTCATATTTTCTTCTCACAGAGGACCAATGTGGTAAAGTTAAAAAAATCACAGGGAATTTTTGAGCATATCCTAAGAAATAATATACAGCTGAGCTGAAATTTAAGCTGAGACAACAGAAAAGCATAGCCAAGAAGACTATGCAGGACAGCAAACAGATTATACGACCAGTGAATTCTGGGACCTGACAGGAGCAAAGCATTGCTTGAATAAGACAATTAAAGTCACTAAGCTTTTAGTAGGAGTAGGTGGTGGTATTTTCAAAAAGAGATATTTGAAGTTGGGGTTGGAGATTGCTACATTTCAGTATAGTCTGGTGTTGCACTGTGTCTGCCCTCCTGGGATGGGAAGTAATCTCTGTAACTGCCCTTTGTACTATAACTCACTCCTTATCTGTGTCAGTACTTCCATGGAGTGTCCTTCCTTTCTCTTTTGGAAAGGGCTGATTCTTTTCTGGCCTTCCTGATGTAAAAGATGTGCTACCCTAGACCTGCATTGAGAATAGAAGAGAAGGGAGTCTTCTAGGGAAAGGGTCAGTACATCTGCCTGATATCTGAGTTCAAAATTGGCCATCCAGTGGTTTATAACTCTATGATTTCCTGTGAGAGTTGGGGAAAGGAATTGCTGCTGAGAACTTGAAAGCTGACCTATTCTATAATATGTGCTTCTGAAAGGTTGTAGAATCATCATCTAAAACGCTTTTTATTAGGAAGAATGTGGCAGAAGATATGTGTGTTAAGCTCAGGCCACATAAGGGATCTTCTCTAAGGAGCCAAAGGAAAGAGCTAGAGAATGTTGTTCTGACACTCAGAAGTAGAAGTAGGAGGTACTGTCAAAAATTCCTAAGCTCATCAGCTGGGTGTTAATGAGTTCAGAGCAAAGCAACAACTCCTGATCTATTTTACACACACACACACACACACACACACACACACACACACACGCATGCACATGCAATTTAAATCTAGGCTCTACGTATTTTGTTATAAACTTATAAAAATCCCATTTTTTCTATCTATAAAATGAGGGACTAATATCCCATTTGCCAAGATATCAAGAAGGTTGAAGTTTTATCCCCTTTATTAAAAATAGATTCCTTTCTCATACAACATATCCTGATTACAGTTTCCCCTCCCTCTACTCCTCCAAGTTTCTCCCTAACTCACCTCAAGTCTGGATCCATTCTCTTTCTGTCTCTCATTAGAAAAGAACAGGCTTAAAAGGGACAACAACAAAACATAACAAAATAAAATATAAGATAAAGCAAAAATCATCACATCGAGGTTTGACAAGTCAAATCAACAGAAGGAAATGATCATTAAGACAAGGCACAAGAAACAGAGATTTGCTCATTCATACAATCAGAAGTCCCATAAAAATACTAATCCAGAAACTATACTGTATGTGCAGAGGACCTAGTGTACAGGAGTGTAGGTCTTGTGCTTACTGCTTCAGTCTCTGTGAATTCATATGAGCCTAGCTTAGTTGATTCAGCGGGTCTTACTCTCCTGGTGTCCTCCATCCTCTCTGGCTCTTATACTCTTTCTTTCTCCTCTTCTGCAGGGTTCCCTGAGCCCTGATGGGAGGGATTTGGTGGTGAAATCTTATTTAGAACTCTGTGTTTCAAGAACTCTCTCTCTCTCTCTCTCTCTCTCCCAATTGTCTGGCTGTGGGTTTCTGCATTTGTTCCCATCTTCACAGGAGAAAACTTCTCTTATGATGGTTAAATAAGGCACTGACTTAAGAGTATAGCATTAGGAGTCATTTTATTTTGTTCCTTTTTTTGTTTTTTTTTTTTTAGACCAGTATTATTTGGTTTTACCCTAGGTCTCTGGGCTATCTAGTCTCAGGTTTTTGATCACCCAAGCAATGTCAGGTTTGGGTCCCATCTCATTGAGTGGACCTTAAGTCAAATGAGACATTGGTTGGTTATTCCCACAAGCTTTGTGTCACCATTGCCCTAGCATATTTTGCAGGCAGGACAGATTGTAGACTAACAGTTTTGTGGCTGGGTTGGTGTTTACATTTCTCTTTTGGTAGCCTGCAGAGTATGTTCCCATACCAAAGATACTAGAATGTAGGGTTATGTAGGCACCAGCTTGACCTCACCGTGTTCAATGAGTTATATGGGTGTTGTCTTCAGCAGTGGAACATTGCTGTTAGTTTGTAGAAACCAACCTCTTGCCTTGGCAACAGCCTGGATAGTTTGGGGATTTTCATGGGACCCCTTTAGCCAACAACTCAATTGTATGTAACCCAGTCCTGGTACTGGAAGCTCCATGTGGTGATAAGAAATGGTCAGCTGGGACTCTGTCTCCCTCATTATTTGGAGACTTCATTAGGATTGCTCTTATATAATTATGAAGTTTCCACTGCATTAGGTTTCCATAACATCTCTCAAATGCCCCTCAATTCTAGCCATCTCTCCCTGCATTCTCTCCCTGAACCCTATCTCCACCCCCTCTCTGTTGGGAGGCCCTGCTAGTTAAAGGTTGCAGTCTACCATATTAAGACAGCTCTCTCCAAGCTCAGCAAAAGATAGAGGACTCCCTTCCCCATCACGGGGGCTTCCTGCTCTCTGTCTGACCTTATTTGGGAGATTGCCCCTGAGTCTGGATGCCTGACTTATCTTAAGTGTGACCTTTGACATAGTTCCCTGGAAACGTTTTCCCCATGCTGTCACATACGGTAATTAGACATTGTGCTAGGAGCTTTATGGTAGCACTGTGCTGCCAAATGCAGATTAGGTGATGCCCTAGCTGCTGTTCCTACCCTATATATCTCCCTTACCCTGGAATAAAGCTGAGCTGTAACACTGAAATCGTCTCCTGGAAGGCTGTTTCTATTGAGCTCACAGGTCATACAAAACCCTGCTGGCCACCTCTGCTCTTTTTGTCTTCGTGGTCTGGTGGCCAATAGACTATGAAGAAAAAGAGACCCCACACCTTTCCACCTGATCCTTCCATCCCCAGTCCACCCATAAAATCTGTTCTATTGTCCCCTCCCAGGGAGATCCATGTGTCCCCACTAATACCTACATCTGGGCCTAACCTCTCCGGCTCTACTGTTTGTGGTTTGGGTATCATTTATTTAATGGCTAATGTTCACATATAAGTGAATATATATCTTATTTATCTTTCTGGGTCTGGATTATGTCACTGTGGATGATTTTTTTCTACTTCCTTCCATTTGCCTGTAAATCTCATGATGTCATTAGCTGAGTAATACTCCATTCTGTAAATGTACCATATTTTCTTTATCCATTCTTTTTTTTTAATTTCTATAATCATTGATGTTTTTTCTGCATGTATCTATGTGTGAAGATGTCAGAAGCCCTGGAACTGGAGTTACAGACAGTTGTGAGCTGCCATATCGGTGCTGAGAATTGAATCTGAGTCTTCTGGAAGAGAAGCCAGTGCTCTTAACTGCTGAGCTATCTCTCCAGCCCCATCCTTTATCCATTCTTCTGTTGAGTGACATCTAGGTTGCTTCCAATTTCTGGCTGTTACGAATAAGACTACAATGAACAAGGTTGAGTGAGTGTCCTTGTGGTAGGATGAAGCATCCTTTGGGTATATGCCCAGCAGTGACATATCTGGTTCTGAGGTAGATCAATTCTCATCTTTCTGAGGAACACCCACACTGATTTCCAGAGTGGCTATATAAGTTTGCACTCCCACCAGCAATGGATGAGTGTTTTTGACACATAAATTCACACAGACATAAATTCTAACACGTTCTCACCAACATGAGCTGTCACTTGTATTATTGATCCTAGCTATTCCAACAGGTGTTAGATGAAATCTCAAAGTAATTTTTATTTGTATTTCCCTGATGAACATTTCTTAAAGTATTTTTCATCCATTTGAGTTTCCTCTATTGAGAATTATCTGTTTAGATCTATATCACATTTTTTTTCTATATCACGTTTTTAAGCAGATTATTTGTTTTTTTGATATTTAGTTTCTTGAGTTCTTTATGTATTTTGGATATTAGTCCTCTATCAGATGTGGAGTTGGTAAAAATCTTTTCCCATTATGTAGGCTGCCACTTTGTCCAAATGACATTGTCCTTTGCCTTGAAGAAGCTTCTCAGTTTCATGAGATCCCATTTATTTATTGTTAGTTATAGTGTCTGTGATAATGGTGGTCTGTTCAGAAAATCTTCTCCTAGGCCAGTAAGTTCAAGGCTATTTCCCACTTTCTCTTCTCTCAGGTCCAGTGTATCTGTTTCTATGTTGAGGTCTTTGATCCATTTGGAGTTGAGTTTTGTGCAGAATGATAAGCATGGATATATTTACATTATTGTACATACAGCCATCCAGCTTGACCAGCACCATTTGTTGAAGATGTTGTCTTTTTTCTAAGGTGTGTTTCTGGCTTCTTTATAAAAAAATCAGGTGTCCACATGTGTGTGAATGTTATGTCTGAGTCTTTAATCTGATTCCATTGATCAACATGTCTGTTTTTTATGCCAATATCATGTTGTTTTTATTACTATAGCTTTGAAGTGCTATTTGAAATCAAGAATGGTAAGACCTCCAGCAGTTCTGTTATTATTCAAAATTGTTTTAGCTGTCCTTTTTTTTTTTTTTCAGATGAAACTGAGAATTGTTCTTTCCAGATCTATAAAGAATTGTGTTGGGCCGGGCGGTGGTGGCGCACGCCTTTAATCCCAGCACTCGGGAGGCAGAGCCAGGCGGATCTCTGTGAGTTCGAGGCCAGCCTGGGCTACCAAGTGAGTCTCAGGAAAGGCGCAAAGCTACACAGAGAAACCCTGTCTCAAAAAACCAAAAAAAAAAAAAAAAAAAAAAAAAAAAAGAATTGTGTTGGGATTTTTATGAGGATTGCATTGAATCTGGAGCTTGCTTTTGGTAGGATGGCCATTTTTACTATGTTAAGCACACTGATCAATGAGCATGGGAGATCTTCCCATCGTCTGATAACTTTTTCAATTTTTTTCAGAGACTTCAGGTTTTTATCATACAAGTCTTTCATTAACTTGCTTAGCGTTACCTCAAGATATTTTATATTATTTGAGGCATTGTGAAAAATGTTTCCCTGATTTCTTCCTTAGTTTGTCATTTGTATATAGGAAAGCAACTGATTTTTATGAGTTAATTTTGTATCCAACTACTTTGACTAAAGTATTTATAAGCTGCAGGAGTTCCCCAGTAGAAATTTTAGGGTCACCTGTGTATATTATCATATCATCTGCAAATAAAGACTTCTTCCTTTCCAAATTGTATCCCCCTTGATCTCCTTCGGTTGTCTCACGGTTCTATTTAAGACTTCAAGTACTAAATTAAATAGGTGTGGAGAAAGTGGACAACCATTGTCTTGTTTCTGATTTTAGTAGAATTGCTTTGAGTTTCTTTCCATTTAAATTGATGTAAGCTATGGGCTTGCTATAAACTGCCTTATTGTTTAGGTATGTCCTTTGTATCCCTAATCTCTCAAGGACTTTTGCCATGAAGGGGTGTTGGATTTTGGCCTTTTCTGTTTCTAATAAGATGATCATATGTTTTTATTCTTTCAGTTTGTTTATATGGTAGATTATATTTATTGATTTTTCATATATTGAACCTATCTGCATCTCTGGGGTGAAGTCAACTTGATGATGGTGCCCGATCTTTTTGATGTGTTCTTGGATTTGGTTTGCAAGTACTTTATTGGATATTTTTGCATCAATGTTCATAAGGAAATTGGTCTGTAATTCTCTTTCTTTGTTGGGTATTTATGTGGTTTGAGTATCAGGGTGACTATGGCCTCATAAAGTGAATTGGGCAATGTTTCTTCTGTTTCTGTTTTGTGGAATTATTTGAGGATTATTAGTGTTAACTCTTCTTTGAAAGTCTGATAGAATTCTGCACTAAAGTCATCTGGCCCTGGGCTTTTGTGCAGAGACTTTTAATGACGGCTTCTATCTCCTCAGTGGGTATAGATCTGTTTAAATTGTTTATCTGGTCTTGATTTAACTTTAGTAGTGGCATCTATTGAGAAAATTATCCATTTCTTTTAGTTTTTCCAATTTGGTGGAGTACAGGTCTTTATATCCTTATGGTTCTCTGGATTTCCTCTGTGTTTGTTGTTACATCCTTTTCATTTCTGATTTTGTTAATTTGGAGATTCTCTCTCTCTGCCTTTTAGTTAATTTGGATGAAGGTTTGTCTATCTTGTTGATTTTCTCAAAGAATCAACTCTTCGTTTCATTGATTCTTTGTATTGTGCTCTTTGTTTCTATTTTATTGATTTCAGCCCTAAGTTTGATTATTTCCTGTCATCTACTTCTTTGAGTATGATTTTTTATTTTTGTTCTAGAGCTTTCAGGTGTGCTGTTAAGTTGCTAGTATGAGATCACTCCAATTTTTTAGTGTTATGAACTTGTCTTTTAGAACCCTTTTCATTGTATCTCATTAATTTGAGTATGTTGTACATTCATTTTCATTGAATTTTAGAAAGTCTCTAATTTCTTTATTTTTTTCCATCTTGACCCACTTTTTATTCAGTATAGAGCTGTTCAGTTTCCATGAGTTTGTAAGACTTCTGTTTTTTTCTGTTGTTATTGAAATTCAGCTTTAATCCATGGTGGTCTAATAGGAAGCAGAGAGTTACTTCAATTTTCTTGTATCTGTTAAGAGCTGCTTTGTGTCCTAGTATATGGTCATTTTTGGAGAAAGTCCACAGAAGTGCTGAGAAGAAAGTGCATTCTTTTGTGTTTGGGTAAAATGTTCTGTAAGTATCTGTTAGGCAGAGAAATAAGGGATCTAACAGAAGTTATGACTCAATTGGACTTAATAGATATCTACAGAACATTCTACCCTAACAAAAAAGAATATACCTTCTTCTCAGCACCCCATGGAACCTTCTCTAAAATCGACCACATACTCAGTCACAAAGCAAATCTCAACAGATACAGAAAAATTGGAATAACCTCCTGTATTTTATCGGACCACCATGGCTTAAAGTTAGATTTCAACAACAACAAAAATTACAGAAAGCCTATAATCTCATGGAAACTGAATAATGCTCAACTGAATCACCAATGGGTCAAGGAAGAAATAAAGAAAGAAATTAAAGACTTCATAGAATTCAATGAAAATGAATGTACTACATACCCAAACTTATGAGACACTATGAAAGCAGTGCTAAGAGGAAAATTCATAGCACTAAATGCCCACATAAAAAAGTTGCAGAAATCTCACACTAGTGACTTAACAGCACACCTAACAGCTCCAGAATAAAAAGAAGCAAACTCACCCAGGAAAAATAGATGCCAAGAAATAATCAAATTGACAGTTGAAATCAATAAAAATAGAAACAAAGAGAACAATACAAAGAATCAATGAAACAAAGAGTTGGTTTTTTGAGAAAACCAACAATATAGACAAGCCCTTATCCAAACTACCCAAAAGGCAGAGAGAGAACATTCAAATTAACAAAATCAGAAACAAAAAAGGAGACATAACAACAGACAATGAGGAAATCCACAGAGTCACCAGATCATACTTCAAAAACCTGTACTCCACAAAATTGGAAAATCTAAAAGAAATGGACAATTTTCTGGATAGATACCACATACCAAAGGTAAATCCATAACAGATAAACAATTTAAATAGACCTATAACCCCAAAGAAATAGAAACAGTCACTGAAAGTCTCCCAAAAATTGAAGGTTATTCCAATTTTTTTGTATCTGTTGAGATTTGCTTTGTGACTGAGTATGTGGTCAATTTTAGAGAAGGTTCCCTGGGGTGCTGAGGAGAAGGTATATTCTTTTTTGTTAGAGTAGAATGTTCTGTAGATATCTATTAAGTCCAATTGAGTCATAACTTGTTAGATCTCTTATTTCTGTGCCTAACAGATACTTACAGAACATTTTACCCAAGCACCAGATGGTTTCAGTGTAGAATTCTACCAGAATTTCAAACAAGAGCTAATACCAATGCTCTTCAAATTGTTCCTCACAATAGAAATAGAAGGAACATTATCAAACTGTTTTTCTGAGGCTACAGTTACCCTGATATACAAACCACACAAAGATGCAACAAAGAAACAGAATTACAGAACAATCTCCCTCATGAACATTGATGCAAAAATACTCAATACTTGCAAACCAAATCCAAGAATGCATCAAAAAAATTATCCACCATGACCAAGTAGGCTTCATCCCAGAGACATAAGGATACTTCAACTTATGAAAATCTGTCAATGTAATACACCATATAAACAAACTGAAAGAAAAAAAAACACATGATCATCTCATTAGATGCTGAAAAAGCCTTTGAAAAAATCTAGCACACCTTCACAATAAAGATCTTGGAGAGATCAGGAATAAAAGAAACATACCTAAACATAATAAAGGCAATTTACAGCAAGCTGATAGCCAACATCAAATTAAACAGAAAGAAACTCAAAGTGATTCCACTAAAATCAGGAACAAGACAATGCTGTCCATACTCCCTGTAGCTATTCAATATAATACTTAAAGTCCTAGCTACAGTAATAAGACAACAAAAAGAGAACAAGGAGATACAAATTGGAAAGGAAGAAGTCAAACTTCCACTATTTGCAGATGATATGATAGTCTACACAAGTGACTCCAAAAATTCTACCAGGGAACCCCTACAACTAAATACCTTCAGTAATGTGGCAGAATAAAAGACTAAATAAAAAAAGTAGTAGCTCTCCTATATACAAATGATAAATGGGTTGAGAAAGAAATCAGAAAAACATCAGGCTTTACAATAGCCATAAATAATATAAACTACCTTGGGGTAACTCTAACTAAGCAAGTGAAAACCTGTATGACAAGAACTTTAAGTCTCTGAAGAAATTGAAGAAGATATCAGCTAATGGAAAGATTTCCCATGCTCATTGATAGGTAGGATTAACATAGTAAAAATGGAAATCTTACCAAAAGCAATCTACAGATTCAATGCAATCCCCATCAAAATACCAACACAATTCTTCACAGACCTGGAAAGAACAATACTCAACTTCATGTGGAAAAACAAAAAACCCAGGGTAGCTAAAACAATCCTATACAATAAAGCAACATCTAGATGCATCACAATCCCTGAACTCAAGCTCTACTATACTGCTATAGTAACAAAATAAGCTTAGTATTGGCATAAAACTGGAATCAAATTGAAGACCCTGACATTAACCCACACACCTATGAACACCTGAATTTTGACAAAGAAGCCAAAACTGTGCGATGGAAAAAAGAAAGCATCTTCAACAAATGGTGCTGGCATAACTGGATTTCAACATGTAGAAGATTGCAAATAGATCCATATTTATCACCATGGACAAAACTCAAGTCCAAGTGGATCAAAGACCTCAATATAAAACCAGTTACACTGAACCTGATAGAAGAGAAAGTAGGAACTAGTCTTGAACACATTGGCACAGGAGACCACTTCCTAACTATAACACCAGTAGCACAGACACTGAGAGAAACAATTAATAAATGGGACCTCTTGAAACTGAGAAGCTTCTGTAAGGCAAAGGACACAGCAAATAAGACAAAACCAATAGCCTACAGAATGAGAAAAAAATTTCACCAAGCCCACATCTGACAGAGGGCTGATCTCCAAAATATATAAAGAACTCAAGAAACTAGACATCAAAATACTGAACAATCCAATTTAAAAAGGGGCTATAGAGCTAAACAGAGAATTCCCAAAGAAAGAATTTCAGATGGCTGAAAGACATTTAAGGAACTGCTCAGCATCCTTAGTCATCAAGGAAATGCAAATCAAAACAACTCTGAGATACCATCTTATACCTGTCAGAATGGCTAAGATCAAAAGCACTGCACATAGCTTATGTTGGAGAGAATGTGGAGCAAGGGGAATGCTCCTCCACTGTTGGTGAGAGTGCAAACTTGTACAGCCACTTTGAAAATTAGTGTGGTGGTTTCTCAGAAAATTGGGAAATATTCTTCCTCAAGGCCCAGCTATATCACTCTTGGGCATATATCCAAGGAATGCTCAATCATACTACAAGGACACATGCTCAACTATGTTCATAGCAGCATTATTCGCAATAGCCAGAACCCAGAAACAACCTAGATGCCCCTCAACTGAAGAATGGATTAAGAAAATGTGGTGCATATACACAGTGGAGTACTACTCAGCAGTAAAAACAAAGACCTCATGAAATTTGCAGGCAAATGGATGGAACTAGAAAATATCATCCTGAATGAGGTAACCCAGACTCAGAAGAACAAACATGGTATGTACCCATTTGTAAGTAGATACTAGATATAAAGCAAAGGATAACCAGACTACAAGCCATAACTTCAGAGAAGCTAGCTAACAAGGAAAACCCAAACAGGGATGCATGGACTGCCCTGGGAAGGAGAAATAGATGAGATCTCCATGAGTAAACTAGGGATGAGGGGTGGGCAATGGAGGATAGGGGATAGGAGATGAGAACATAAGGGAACAGGATGGTTGAGCTGGAATAGGGATGGAATGGGAGAGATGAAAGAGACACCATGATAGAGGGAGATATCATGGTGATAGAGAGAAACCTGGTGCTGGGGAAGCTGCCAGGAATCCCCAAGGATGATCCCATCTTGCACTACTAGAAATAGTGGAGAGGGTGCCTGATCTGAACTGGCTTACCCCAGTGACCAGATTGGTGAATGCCCTGTCATCACAGAGCTTTTCTCCAATCACTGGTGGAAGCAGATGAAGAGATCCACAGCCAAACACCAAGCAAAGTTCCAGGAGTCTAGTCAAAGAGAGAGAATAGGGATTCTATGAGCAAGTGCATCAGGATCATGATGGGGAAACCTGCAGAGACGACCAAATCAAACTAGTGGGAATTCATGAAAGGTGGACCAATGACTGTGGAGCCGGCATCGGACTGGACTAGGCCCTCTGCATGATGAGACAATTGTTTAGCTTGATCTGCTTGTGGGGTCCCCTAGCAATAGAATCAGAATCCATTTGGTGCATGAGCAGGCTTTTTGGAGCCCACTACCTATGATGGGACACCTCTTGCATCCTTGAGGCATGAGAAGGGCTTGGACTTGCCTCTACTGGATGTGCCTCTCCATGCAAGACCTTGCCATCTTGTGGGAGGGATTGGGGGAGTGGGTTGTGGGGAAGGTTGAGGAGAGCAGGAGGAGGGATCTTTGATTGGTGTGTAAAATGAATGAAAAATATTTATATACCAATCATAGATTCCTCTCTTTCCTCCTACTGTCCCTCCAGCCTCCCCCCAACCCATCCCCCAGTCCCTCCTACAAGAAGATAAGGCCTACCATTTTGAGTCAGCAGAGCCTGGTACATTCAGTAGGGCAGGTCCAAGCCCCGCCCCCTGCATCAAGGCTGTACAAGGTGTCCCATTATAGGTAATGAACTCCAAAAAGCCATCTCATGCACCAGAGATGTATCCTGATCCTACTGCCAGGGGGCCCCTTAAGTAGATCAAACTATACAACTGTCTCCCCTATGCAGAGGGCCTAGTCCCGTACCATGCAGGCTCCATAGCTGTTGGTCATGAGTTCCCACTAGTTTGGTTTGAATGTTTCTGTAGGTTTCCCCATCATGATCTCAGTGCCCTTTGCTGATAGAACCTCTTCCCTCTCTCCAACTGGACTCCTGGAGCTCTGCCTGGTGTTTGGCTGTGGATCTCTACATCTACTTCCATCAGTTACTGGGTGAAGGCTCTATGATGACAGTTAAGGTATTCACCAATCTGATTACCGGGGTAAGCAAGTTCAGGTACCCCCTCCACTAATGCCAGTAGTCTAAACTGGTGTCATCCTTGTGAATTCCTGGCATCTTCTCTAGCACCAGGTTTCTCCCTATTCCCATCATGTCTCCCTCTATCATGGCATCTCTTTTATTGCTCTCCCACTCCATCCCTGTTCCATCTCAACCATCCTGTTCCCTTATGTTCTTAAAATGCTTAGTTGAGATTACTTTTTATTTTGATGTGAATATTATGATGACTTATAACTTTCTCTTTGAAGTATCCATTGATCTAGTTGTTTCCCAGTAAAGCATCCATTAGAATCACCAAAGGGACTTTAAAAACTATAGAGTCTGACCTCATTTTTAGCTTTACTGACTGCCTGTCTGATTAGGGGTAGAATCCTGGCGTATTTAAAGTTACAAGAACAACACTCATTTTGGTGTGTATGAATACCCCCACATAAGTAACTTCAAGGTCCAGAAAACTGTAAACTCAGTGTGGAGACACTACAGGAGGTTGACAGGGAAAGGGGGAAACCAGAAATTTCTAGGACTTAACAAATGAATAAATAATGACAGATTAGCTTTTCCAAAGCCTATTTAAGAAAAGAACCAAGAAGAGACCCATGGCTTGCAGATCTCCTTTTATCTGTGAGTTTCGAAGGATAGAAATGAGGGGCACTTAAACAGGTGTGTCAGAGGGCTCAGGGACAAGATGACCAGTAAATAGGTCTCAGAGGTGGAGATGGGGAGGCTGGCAAGGAGGGTTAGGACCTCAGTCAGAAGGCAGAAAGAGCGAGGAGATTGGAAGGCGTACTGTGTTGCCAGCACACCATGTCTCCTAAACATTTCTAGAGCTACACCTCCTAGTACATTCTGCCTCTCCTCTCTTCCAACTTTGATCCAGGAGGAGCAGCGCACCTGGGTCCATCCCTGCTCTCATCCCATCCAAGCTGCCATCCCCGGGGCCTTTCTCTCGTCTGCGCATTGCTCCTGATAGCACAGCTCTCTCCTCATTATTCACTGTTACCTTTCTCGTGTGGTGCTTTCCCCTCATTTCTATAGATGCGATCATGATTCATTTTGAACTTTCTTGACGTTGGGTAGGACACAGCACAGGGTTCTTGTTCCCCACCCCCAGTCCAGCTTTATCACCTTAAAGATGCCACAGGGCTGTGCGGCATCTCAAGGGGGCAAAACAGGCTGTTGGGACATTTACTGCCTTGTGCCTCCGCTCTTCTGGGAGTACCGAGTCAGAGTCGGCTCCATGGGAAATCTCCTTCTCAGAGGCTGATTGTTCAGAAAGAATATCTAACATGACACAAGGCAAAATCTTTCCAGCAGAAGTAATTTCTCAAACCTCCATTTGCCTATTCTTCATTCCAGCTATTAGAATTCACAGCGATGACTCTGTGGACGCTGCATCTATGTGGACTGGAGGTAAATTTAGGCCTTAATGGAGGCTGTCACTCACAAGGCGAGATAATTTAAGGATGGTCTCTTTGCATTTGAATCTTAAAACTGAAGCAGGAAGAAAGAAATGTTGCAGTGCAAATTTATGTACCAGTATGGCTTTTGAGAAATATCTTTAGAATCAACATATGGATCACAGAGCGCCTATAATAAACTTGGATAATGGAAGATTTGCTTATTTTTATTTCAGTTTATTTGTGAAGATGAATTTATAAATTTTAATTCCTTAAGGAGCCAAAATTGTATTTCCATGAAAGGAGGACATGTGTGATAAAACAAAGCTAGAAGCCAATTTTATTTTATTTTTTGTTACCAAGCTTAAAGTTACAGGAGAGTCTCGTTTGACCTTTTGGAAAAACAAAATTGAACAAAGAAATTCTGAACAATGGCTACAATCTGGAAAAGTAATTGTTTCACTCTAATTGTGTGTTGTCTCCTAGGTAGGCTGACAATAATAATACAGAGTTAATCTTGGCACATACAGGCACTGAAATAGCTTAGCAAGTGTGGGAAATGTTAAGATTATCTCCAAGTGATGCAGCCAAAAGTTATTTTTCTCCCTTTCTTTATATAGTTAAGATTCTTTGTCATCATACCTCTCTCCTTTATAAACATGCTGTAGGCTGCACCCAAGGAATTTTCAATAACTTGTCATTGAATGATGATATCATATTATTCAAATTAATATTACTTGAAACACAACTAGAATAAACAGTCATAGTTAGACTCAGCTACAATTAAACAAAAACTTAAGTAAAATGAAATACAGTGTCTTCGATAAGGAATACACCTTTTTTCATCTAAAGGTTTAGAAATAGTAGATGATCAGAATGGTAGATTGGCTCTAAGACATTGAGGCAGTTTGAAAAAAAATGGCCCCCTTAGGCTCACAGGGAGTAGCATTATTTGGAGGTGTGGCCTTGTTGGAGTAGTTGTGGGGTTGTTGAAGGGAATGTGTTTCTGGGGGTGGACTTTGAGGTCTCAGATGCTCATGCTAGACCTACTGTGGCTCTTCAGCTCCTTGTGCTGCCTGTGGATCCAGCTGTAGAACTCAGTTACCCCTCCAGTACCATATCGCCTGCATACCATCACACTTCCTACCATGACAACAGTGGACTAAACCACTGAAGCCAGCCACAATTAAATGTTTTCCTTTATAAGAGTTATTGTGGTCATGGTGTCTCTTCATAGCAATAGAAACCCTAACTAAGACAGACGTCCTTTGTAACATGGGCTCTGGACAGTGTGACTTGCCTCAGTGGCCCATCATGACAACTAGAGAGGCAACAGCTGTATCATGTCAAAGATTCAGCTAGGGTGATAGAGGGAGAGAGGAAGAAGGTATAGTTGCTACCTTGTAAGTAAGATCTGTTTATGTCGTCAGACATTACTTCTACTTTCTCTCTTGGAGTAGAGCTTAACAACATGGAGAAGCCCAGATTCAAGGCAACATAAAAAGTACAAACTTCATTCTGAAGGATGGAGTCTCCCACTAAAGTTGGCAGTTCTCTACCATAGGAGAGGGGACAAAGTCTATTAGATGATAGTTGATACTGTTTGCCATAGGTGATATACAATTTTTCTTGCTTTGTAGTCTAATTTCTGTACTTACTGCTTTCCAAGTGTTTCTGTTCTGCAGAACAACACATAGTAAGGATCAGTGGTAAATGACATCAGAAGGGAACTTGGGGGATGATGACTATTCATCCTCAGAGGGATGGAACAGTGGCATTCAGTAGATGGCAGTGTAAAAATTCATACAGCTATATTACCAAGATAGAATTTACTGCATGTTAGCAGAAAACTAACCAAGACGTGAAGGAGTCTCACGAGGAGTGGTAGACTGACATGTGAGAACTTATATCATCTCAACTGCTTAATAATATGGTAAAAAAAAAAAGATTTCCATATAAAAATGCTAAGCAGAACAAAGTTCTCAACATTCCTTTAGGTGGTATTTGAGCATAAACATTTGAAATCTCTTCGCTTAAAGGATTTGTTGCAAAAGTCTCTACCTCTCCAACCCCATGATTTCTTTATTCAGTTGCATTTTTTATTTATGTGGCTTGGAGTTGCAGTTGGAGACTTTTTGCAGGGTAAGTGTAATTCTAAACCACATGGGGACTGCACCATTGTACCAGGCAGATGAAGTATAAAAATAGCAACAGTGCATGAGCATTGATCAATGTGAACAAACTCACCTTAGGCACCAGGAAACAGTGGAACCAGCTTGAAATTCAGGCAGCAACTGCTATTGATAGCTTGGTAGTGGTGGGGCAAACTTCCAATTTGTCCAGAGTAGCCAAAACGGCATATGTTTATTTACATTCTTTCAGGTTTAAATGTAGAAAACCATCACCTGTAAAATGCCATGTATGCCAAACAAATCCCACATGCTTGAATTTGACCTTGTTATTTTTTATTTGTATTCTTTTCCATTGTCAACTTTCCTTCTTAATTAAAATTCTTTTTCATAAATATATTTTGATGATATGCTTTTCCCTCCCCCAACTCCTCCCAAATTCTTCCCACCTCCCATCCCACTCAACTTCATATTCTCAATCTCTCAACAAAAACAAAGACAAAAACAAAACAAACGTGAAAGTCAAAAATAAATCAACCAACAAACAACACACACACACACACACACACACACATGTATGCACGTACAAACACCCACACAAAACAAAACCAGATAATACCCTCCCCAACAAAAACCTACAATAAAACGTGGAGTCTATTTTGTGTTGGTCAGCTACTTCTGGGCATGAGGCCTGCCTTGGAGTGTGGTTGATATACTCAGTGACATGCATGCCATGGGAGAAAGTTGATTTTCCCGTTTTCAGTAGATATCAATTGCAAATAGCATTTTCGTTAGGGATGAGAGTTAGTGTGCACCTCCCCTTCCCAGTGATAGGACTTCTTCTGGTTTGAATCTGTGAAGGTCTTATGTGTGCTGTCACAGTCTCTGTGAGTTCGTATGTGTATCAGTCATGTGTTGTGTGTGGGAAATGTTATTTGCTTGGAGTTATTCATCACCTCTAGTTCTTAAAACCTTTCTGCCTCTTCTTCCATATAGACCTGTGAGCCTTGAGATGGGGCCATGATAAAGACATCCCATGTAGGGGTGAGTGCGCCAAAGTTTCTCACTCCAGACAAGTTGTCCGGTTGTGACTTCTGTGTTAAATACCATCACTGAAAGAAGAGCTTCTCTGGTGAAGGTCGAGTACAAGGCTAGTGGAGTGTAGCCACTGGGGGTCACTGCTGGTAGTGAGTCGTTCTGCTGGCAGGCAGGAGTCACAAAAAAAAAAAAAAGGAAATAGGCTAGAAGAAAAAGCTGAAAGGGTGGCAGGAATGAACAATAGGGACTCTGGGTCCTCACTAAGAGGTTGAGTCCCTAAGGGATGGAGGCGTGCTGGGAGGAGGGATACTATTGATTTTCTTTACCTGTGCCCTCTTAGGTAACCAATGTATACCTCTTAGGTATAGATATTTTTGTTATTTGTGTGATATTTATATATGCAACTCATTCTTAAAGTTAAAAACAACAAAGCAAAACCAGTGAAATTTGGTTGTATTATATTTGTAAATAATTTAATAGTTTCAGTGTTGATTTAAAAAAATTGGCATCTTTGGTTTTATTTTATTTTACTTTATTCTTCTCTCACATATTACATCCTGACTGCTATTCCTCCCTGCCCCTCCCCCTCCCCCATCTCTCCCCTCAACCTTTCCTCTCTCCCAGATTCACCCACCTTCTGCCTTCCCTCAGAAAAGAGCAGGCCTGCTGGGCGGTGGTGGCGCACGCCTTTAATCCCAGCACTCGGGAGGCAGAGCCAGGTGGATCTCTGTGAGTTCGAGGCCAACCTGGGCTACCAAGTGAGTCCCAGGAAAGGCGCAAAGCTACACAGAGAAACCCTGTCTCGAAAAACCAAAAAAAAAAAAAAAAAAAAAAAAAAAAAGAAAAGAGCAGGCCTCCCAGAGACATCAACCAAACACAGCATAACAAGCTGCAATAAGACTATATACATGCCATCACATCAAGGCTGGACAAGGCAACCCAGTAGGAGGAAAAGGGTCTCACAAGCAGGCAAAATAGTCAGAGACAGTCCCCCCTAACACTGTTAGGAATCCCACAAGAACACCAAGCTACTCAGCCATAACAAATACGCAGAGGACCTAGGTCTGACCCATACAGTCTCCCATCTCTGAAATCACCCATGAATCCCAAGTCATTTGATTCTGTGGGCTGTGTTCTCCTGGTGTCCTGAACCTTCTGGTTCCTCAGATCCTTCCTACCCCTCCTCCCCAGGACTCCATAGCTCTACCTAATGTTTGACTGTGGGACTCTACATTTGCTCTCATCAGTTGCTGGATGAAGTCTCTCTGGTCTCTCCTAGGCTCTGGTCCCAGAACACCCTGCAGGCAGGACAAACTGTAGGTCGAAGGTTTTGTGGCTGGGTTGGTGTCCCAATCCCTCCACTTTAGGCCTTGCTTGGTTACAAAAGGTGACTGGTTCAGGCTCCATGGCCCCCATTACTAGGAGTCTTTGCTAGGGTTACTCTCATAGATTCCATAGAGTTTCCATTGCACTAGTTTTCCATCTCACCCCAAAATGCTTCCAAATTCCAGGTGTTTTTCCCACTATTTTCCTCTATCCCTCCCCCGACACTTGATACCCCTGTTCCCAACCACACCTACACTCACTCCACCCAAGAACTCTATTTCTCCTTCCCAGAGAGATTATTATGTTCCCCCTAAGCCCTCCTTGTTACTTAATCTCTCTGGGTCTGTGGATTGTAGCATGACTATTTTTTACTTTATAGCTAATATCCACTTATAAGTGAATACATACTATGTTTGTTTTTCTAGGTCTGGGTTACCTCACTCAGAATGATTTTTTTTTCTAGTTCTATCCATTTGCCTGTAAACTTCATGATGTCATTGTTTTTAACAGCTGAATAATACTCCATTGTGTAAATGTAGCACATTTTCTTTATCCATTCTTTGGTTCAGGGACATCTAGGTTGTCTCCAGTTTCTGGCTATTATAAACAAGGCTGCTATGAACATAGTTGAGCAAGTATACTTGTGGTAGGATGGAACATTCTTTGGATATATGCCCAGGAGTGGTATAGCTGGGCCTTGAAGTAGATTGATTCCCAATTTTGTGAGAAACTGCCATATTGATTTACAAAATGGCTGTACAAGTTTGCACTCCCACCAGCAATGGAGAAGTGTTCCCCTTGCTGCACGTCCTCTCCAGCATGAACTGTCACTTGTGTTTTTTATCTTAGCCATTCTGACAGGTGTAAGATAGAATCTCAAAGTCTCTTTGATTTGCATTTCCCTGATAGCAAAGGATGTTAAACATCTCTTTAAAGTGTTTCTCAGTCATTTGATATTCCTTTATTAAGAATTCTGTGTTTAGATCTGTACCCCACTTTTAAATTGGATTATTTGATTTGTTGATGTCTAGTTTCTTGAGTTCTTTATTTTGGATATCAGCCCTCTTCAGATGTTGAGTTGGTAAAAATCTTTTCCCATTCTGTGAGCTGCCGTTTTCTTCTATTTACTGTGTCCTTTGCCTTACAGAAGATTTTCACTTTCATGAGGTCCCATTTATTAATTGTCAGTCTTAGTGCCTGTTCTGCTCTGGAAATTGACTCCTGTGCCAATTCGTTTGAGGCTATTCCCTAATTTCTCTTTTACCAGGTTCACGGTATCTGGTTTCACATTGAAATCTTTGATCCTCTTGGACTTGAGTTTTGTGCAGGGTGATAGATATGGATTAATTGGCATTTTTATACATTCTAACATTCAAGATGCTTTCTTTTTTTCCACTGTATAATTTTGGCTTCTTTGTAAAAATCAAGGGTCCATAGGTGTATGGACTTCCGTCTGGGTCTTAGATTCAATTCCATTTATCCACCTGTCTGTTTTTATGCCAGTACCATATTATATTTATTACTACAGGTCTGTAGTAGATCTTGAGATTAGGAATGATGATACCTCCAGAAGTTCTTTCATTGTTCAGGATTGTTTTTAGCTATCTTGGGTTTTTTGTTTTCAATATGAAGTTGAATACTCTTCTCTCAAGCTCTGTAAAGAATTGTGTTGGGATTTTGATGGGGATTATGGTGAATCTGCAGATTGCTTTTGGTAGGACAGCCATTTTTATTATTTTAATCCAACCCATTGATGAGGACAGGAGATCTTTCTGCCTTCTGATATCTTCTTAAATTTCCTTCTTCAAAAATTTGAAGTTTTTGTCGTACAGGTCTTTCATTTGCTTGGTTAGAGTTATCCCAAGATATTTTATATTATTTGTGGCTATTGTGACAGGTGTTTTCCTGTTTCTTTCTCAGCCTGTTTGTCAATTGTATATGGGAGAGCTACTGATTTATTTTAGTGAATCATGTATCCAGCCACTTTACTGAAGGTGTTTATCAGCTGTAGGAGTTCTCTGGGAGAACTTTTGGGGTCACTTATGTATACTGTCATAGTATCTGCAAATAAAGATACTTTGACTTCGTCCTTTCCAATTTACATCCCTTTGATCTCTTTACTTGTCTTATTGCTCTAGTTAGAACTTCAAGTACTATATTGAATAGATATGGAGAGAGTGGACAGCCTTGTCTTGTTCCTGATTTTAGTGCTTTGAGTTTCTCTCCATTCAAAATCTGAGTTTCTATCGATTTGATATTGGCTTTTGGCTTACAGTAAATTGCCTTTATATTATATTTAGGTATGTTCCTTGTATCCCTAATCTCTCCATGGCTTCTATCATGAAAGGGTATTGGATTTTGTCAAAGGCTTTTTCATCGTCTAATGAGATTATCATGTGTTTTTTTTCCTTTGTGATAGATTACATTGACATATTTTCATATGTTGGAACAGCCCTGTGTAGCTGAAGTTTTCCTGTGTCCCAGCCTGCTACTCGCATCCCCCAAGTAAACACACAGACTTATATTACTTATTATCTGTTCTTATATCTTAAATTAACCCATTTCTATAAATCTATACCTTGCCATGTGGTTTGTGGCTTACCGGTATCTTACATCACGCTTCTCCTTGTGGTGGCTGGCCATGTCTCCTGACTCAGCCTTCCTTTCCCTAGCATTCTCCTCTTTCTTGTCCTGCCTACACTATACTTCTTGCCTGGCTACTGGCCAATCAGCATTTTATTTATCAATCAATCATAGCAACATATATTCACAGCATACAGGACATCCCACAGCACTTCCCCTTTTCTGTTTTTTCAAAAAGGAAGATTTTAACTTTAACATAGTAAAATTACATATAACAAAACAATTATCAAGCATGAATTACAGTTGCACCATCTAGTCTATCTAGTCTATTTACAATATATAGTCTATTTGTATTTGCCAAAATTAAAGAAGATATTCTATCTATCCTATATTTGTGAGTCTAAGGTTTTATATCTAACTTATCTTTTATCATAACTAAGGAAATTATAACTATCTAGTCTTCAACTACACCAAAGACCTCAGAAGGATATAACATTACCTGAGAAACAGGAGAAGGACACAAGCAACTTTCAGGAGTCTTGTGAAAGTAGACAGAGACAGCTGGCAGTCTGGACAGTCATCCAAAGTTCTTTTGTAAAATTGGGGCATCTGTCTTCAGCCCACAGGCTTAGAGTCTCTCAGTCACTTCTCTCTGTGTCCTGTAAAATGTCTGGCAGTTTCTTCTGTGAAGCAGGAACCTGCAGGATCATTTTGCCAAGCAAAGTTCTGTGGTTACCTTCCTATGGGTCCTGTATGTCTAGTCAATCAAGCAGTCCAGGCAAGAACAGTTTCTTGCCCAAATGGCTATTTTTGCCAAGAAGAAGATAAACTCCATATAGAGTGCCTTTGATGCCTATCCTCCTCTCTGAAGTAAATTGGTGCTGTCAGGAGCAGACATGTCTCACTGTCCAGAAAGTCTAAATTTTTAAAAATATTTTAAATGCCATATTCTGTAGGTCTTTGAAGTGTTTGAAGATTAACTACCTAACTGAATTATATCTATGTATACCTAGAAAACTTAACATGACTATAAGTTTGACTATCATAGAAGACTAATTATTAATCTGTATTTCTTAATTATCCATTACAATCTAAATGAGTTACATAAACATAATACCTTAAAAAGAGTAGAAATATATATATATATATATATATATATATATTAGAACAAAATCAACTCTAAATTTGTATCAATAAACTAAAATCTATACCAATGTAAAACATTTTAAACAAGTTGCTCTTTAAAAGTAGGTTCAATAATCTACCCTTTCATCCTATCATTATCTATACTGTCCCCTTTTCTTCTTTAGAAAGAGATTGCATTTATAATAGACCTGATTTAAATAAAAATATTGGTTTTTCTCTGTCCCATACCAGAGGGCTCTTTTGATATGGGACACAAGAATCTCTCAATCTTTTCTTTTAGGAATATGCTTGGGTTTAGAGAAGGAGTGAGCCAATTCCATCTCCAAAGCCAGCTTGGTGTATTTGGGAATTTGGGTGTAGTTTCTCATACTACTTCCTGCTGGATGAGGGTGCTGTATTCTTATGGGGACATAAAGAAATTTTTAGGATTATGGAGTAGTCCTTGAGGGTGTATTGTCTGAGCCAGTTGCCTTGAAACCATTTTGGATGTTGGATCAACGGTGCCATGGTGTTATCAGCGACCTTTCAGGGGGTCTTGACTGGTCAAACCTGATGTATCTTAATCTGGAACAAGTCTATAGACTCTTGTTTTCTGTAGAAATAAAAGGAGAGCCTCCTTTCCAAAGTAACATATCCTTAGATCCAAATTTTGAAGTCAAGGTATCTTTAAAATATATGTATTGGCTTAACTCAACAGCTTTTAAAATTATATGTCTTTCTACAGTTAAAAATCCCAAAGACAACACAATCCAGATTCTCTGTGTAATATCTATCTTTACATGGCTTATTTTTATACTATCTTTACTGTCTCTTTAAAGATTTTATTTTTAAAAACTATCTATTTTTTATATAACTGTACATATATATATATGTATTTTTTTTCTCCTTAAGTCTATGTACATGTTTACACACATTGTAAACTGTTTAGAGGTTTATACCATCTGAATCTGTCTTATTGTGAATCTATTGCTTTAAACTGCAGCATTCTAAGACTGAAATGGCAGCTATGGCTGCTGGCTCCACCTGCCTCAGCTTTTTAACATGGTGGTGGTACATTTACCTGCAGCTCTGGGGACCATGCTCCCACTGACTCTGGGAAGCAGTGGGTCCATCCAGCAGCGTGTAGCCCAGAAACCTCTTTTCAAAAAAATTTTTATTATTTATTTATTTTATTTTATTTTATTTTATTTTATCTATCTATCTATCTATCTATCTATCTATCTATCATCTATCTATTTATTTAACTAGCAAAAAACTATATCTAACACACAGCATAGTGCGCAGTTTGGAGACACCTCTGTGTAACATAGCACAGGTCAAGCCTGCATGCCATGAACCCTCCATAGAGTAGCTCAAACCTGCAGGCTGCCGCTAACATGAAAGAGACAACTAGGAAGCTGTTTTTAGCTCCGTTTTAGAACCTTTTTTCTAGGTTTTAGGTGGAAACTCTTGCCAACCCGTTGGGTGCCATTTGTAGCTGAAGTTTTCCTATGTCCTGGCCTGCTGGCAGTTGGGACAAATCTCTCACACTTGTGTCCCCCAAGTAAACACACAGACTCACATTACTTATAAACTGTATGGCCATTGCAGGCTTCTTGTTACCTGTTCTTATATCTTAAATTAACCCATTTCTATAAATTTATACCTTACCACGTGGCTCATGGCTTACTGGAATCTTACATCATGCTTCTCCCTGTGGTGGCTGGCTGCGTCTCCTGACTCAACCTTCTTCTCCCCAACATTCTCCTCTCTCTTGTCCCACCTACACTATACTTCTTGCCTGGCTACTGGTCAATCAGCCTCTTATTTATCAATCAATCATAGCAACATATATTCACAGCATACAGGACATCCCACAGCAGCCCTGCATCTCTGGGATATAGCCTAATTAATCATGCTGGATGATCATTTTGACCTGTTCTTGAATTTGGTTTATGAGTATTTTATTAAGTATTTTTGCATCAATGTTCATGAAGGAAACTGGGCTGTAACTGTCTTTCTCAGTTGAGTCTTAGTGTGGTTTAGGTATTAGGGTGACTGGCCTCATAGCATGAATTTGGCAATTTTCTTTCTGTTTCTATTTTGTGGAATAATTTGAGGAGTACTGGCATTAGCTCTTCTTTGAAATTATGGTAGAATTCTTCCCTAAAACCATCTGGTCCTGTGCATTTTTGATTGAGAAACTTTTAATGACTGCTTCTACTTCCTCGGGGGTTATAGGTCTTTTAAAGCTGTTTATCTGATCTTGATTTAACTTTGGTAGTGGTATCTATTGAGAAAACTGTCCACTTCTTTTAGATTTTCCAATCTTGTGGAATACCAGGTTTTGTGCTATGCTCTAATCATTTTTTGGACTCCCCAGTGTCTGTTGTTATGTTCCCCTTTTCATTTCTGATTTTGTTAACTTGGATATTCTCTCTCTGCCTTTTAGTTAGTTTGGGTAAGAGTTTGTCTCTTCTGTTGATTTTCTCAACGAACAAATTCTTTGTTTCATTCTTTGCATTGTTTTCTTTTTTTATATATTTTATTGATTTCAGCCCTCAGTTTGATTATTTCCTGCCATCTTCTCCTCTTGGGTGTGTGTGCTTCTTCTTCTTCCTTTTTTCCTAGAGCTTTCAGGGGGGCTGTTAAGTTACTGGTACGAGAATTCTCTAATTTTTTTTATATAGGCACGTAGTGCTATGAATTTTCCTTTTAGCACTGCTCTCATTGTGTCCCATAAGTTTGAGCATGTTGTGCATTCATTTTCATTTAATCCTCTGAAGTCTTTAGTTTATTTCTTCCTTGACCCAGTGGCTGTTCAGATGAAAGTTGTTCAGTTTCCGTGAGTTGTAAGTTTTCTGTTGTTTTTGTTTTTGTTGAAATTCAGCTTTAATCCATGGTTGTTTGATAAAATGCAAGGGATATTTCAATTTTCTTGTATCTGTAGAGACTTGCTTTGTGACTGAATATATGGTCAACTTTAGAGAATGTTCCATGAGGTACCTAGAAGAAGGTATAATCTTTGTTTGGGTGAAATGTTCTGTAGATATCTGTTTGATCTATTTGATTCATAACATGTTAGCTCCATTATTTCTGTGTTCAGTTTTTATCTGTATGGGTATTGAATCTCATAATAATTATCACATAATAATTAGGTTTGGTCTTTTCATAGTGTCCCAGATTTCCTAGATATTTTGTGTCAGGAATTTTTTAGATTTAATACAACCTCACTATTAATTTGTGAGCTTGGATACGTGATTTAAGCTTTAGTAATGTTTCTTTTACAAATACGATGCCCTTGTGTTTGGGGCATGAATGTTAAGAATTGAAATGTCATCTTGGTGGATATTTCCTTTGATGAGTATGAAATGTCCTTCTCTAGCTCTTTTGATTAATTTCCGTTTGAAGTTTAGTTTGGTAGATATTAGAATAACTACACCATCTTGCTTCTTGGGTCCATTTTCTTGGAAAATATTTTTCCAACCCTTTACTCTGAGGTAATGTCTATCTTTGATGTTGAGGTATATTTCTTTTATCAGTAGAAGGATCAACAGAATGGATCCTGTTTTAGTATATATTCTCTTAGCATGTATCTTTTTATTGGGGTATTGAGTCCATTGATATTGAGGATTAATAACCAATGATTGTTAATTAATGTCATTTTTGTTATTGGTGCTAGTAGTATGTGTGTGTGTGTATGTGTGTGTGTGTTTGTGTGTGTGTGTGTATTTGTGTGTGTTTTCCTTCTTTGGGTTTTGCTGGTGTGAGATTATCTATTTCCTGTCTTTTTTAGGGTGTAGTTAACTTCCTTGGGCTGGAATTTTCCTTCTATTACTTTATGTAGGGCAGGATTTGTGGATAGATATTGCTCAAATTTGACTTTGTCTTGAAATATTTTGTTTTCTCCATTTATAGTGATTGAAAGTTTGGTGGGTATAGTAGTCTGGGCTGGCATCTATGGTCTCTTAGAGTCTGCAGCAGTCTGTCCAGATCATTCTGGTTTTTAGAGTATACATTGAGAAGTTGGGTATAATTCTAATAGGTAGGTATACCTTTATACATTATTTGACTTTTCTCCCTTGTAGCTTTTAATATTCTTTCTTTGTTCTGTAGGTTTAGTGTTTTGATTATTATGTGCTAAGGGGACTTTCTTTTATGGTCCAAACTAAGTTTTCTGTACATGTCTTGTACCTTTATAGGCATGACCTTTTTTGGGTGAGGAAAATTTTATTCTATGATTTTGTTAAATATATTTTCTGGGTTTTTGAGCTGGTATTCTCCTTCTATTCCTATTATTCTTAGGTTTGGTCTTTTCACAGTGTCCCAGGTTTCCTGGATGTTTTGTGTCGGGAATTTTTTAGATTTAACATTTCCTTTTACTGACGGATCTGTTTCTTCTACAGAATCTTCAATGCCTGAGTCTCTTTTCCATCTGTTGTACACTGCTAGTGATGCTTGTGTCTATAGTTTCTGTTTAAGTACCTAGATTTTTCATTTCCAGAACTCCCTCATTTTTTGTTTTCTTTATTTCTTCTATTCCCATTTTCAGGTCTTGAACAGTTTCCTTCACCTGCCTACCTCCTTGGCTTTCTTGGCATGCTTTAAGAAATTTATTATCGATTTCCTCCAATTTTTTGCTTGTTTTTTCCTCGATTTCTTTAAGGGAATTTTTCATTTCCTCATTAAGGACCTCTATCATCTCTATGAAGTTGGTTTTAAGGTTCTTTTCTCGTGCTTCAGCTGTGTTGGAATATTCAGGTCTTGATGTACTAGGATAGCTGGACTCTGGTGGTGACATATTGTCCTGGCTGTTGTTGATTGTGTTCTTACACTGGCATTTAGGCATCTGGGTTTGGAGGATTATAGTTCTAGGTGCTGATTTCTGAGTTTGTCTTTGTTGGTTGTGTGTTTCATTCCTTGGTTTCTGTTTCCTCTTCGGTTTTCTAGTCTTTGTGACCTGGATTTCTGGTGACCAGAGTGAACTGTGATCTAGTAGGAAGTCTCTGTCCAAGTTGGGTTCTGGACTTTTGGTAGCTAACTTGGCCTTGGGTGAAGCATTGCAGCTCTGCCAGGTTGAGAGTTACTTACAGTGATGAGGAGGGCAATGGGGATTGAGGGTACTCAGTGAGTGAAGAAGGGCCACCTATCTGTAGTTTGGGCACTGATGTGGTCTCTGGTCCAGCAGAGAGTCTCTGCTTGAATTCGCCTATTTTTCTGGATTGCTTGGCCTGGACCAGTTCTTCCTACTGGCGTGGTCTACAGCTGGGCAGGTGTTCTTCTGATTGGTGTGGCATGCTCCTGGACAGCAGAAGTTCACCTGAGTTAGGGCCAGAGGTACAGCAGCAGAAGGGGACAGAACTGGGGCAGGGAAAGTAGTGGACTGGATTTTTCAGGACTGAATCTAGGGAGTGGGACCATTCCACAGGCAGGAGGGCTACTGTTTTTTTGACTGGTGTGGCCTGCACCTGAGCAGTGGATAACATCTTTTAAATAATAGTAACATTTTCTATATGGGAAACACCATTATGTTCCATATTAAATAAAAGGAATTATTTGATTACCAAAACAATTACATGGAGTGTGTGCTACTGCTAGCTGATTCTACAAAGAAACAGGCTTTAAAAAGGTTGCATTACTTACTAAGATTACAAAGTTATTTTTTCTTTAAAGTCATGTTCCTCATTATGACATTAAATGTAAGTGTCTATAGTGCTGCAGGCCACAGGAATATATCATAAAAACTCAGCTGGTTATGGCAAAGTCACTACCTGGAGGGATCAAGGATTTCCTCCAGAGGAAGCCAAATTCCAAGGAGATTTTGGTGTTATTTGCCTTGTTATATATCAGCTGTATTCTGTTATGAAAATCATGTATGCCTTCATAGTTTTCCCAGTTGACTTTTCCCTAGAAGGTCTAACAGTGTGGACTGATCACTCTCTGGACATACACATTCCAGGAATTTGGAGAACAGCCTTAGGAAGGCTTTCTCTGGAATCAGATATCTCCCTTAGCCACTTTCAAGGGCTAACAGGAGATAACGCCTAGGTTGATGCCCAACTTTCAAGGACTAACAGTGATAACAGCCCACATACAAGTCTCCTGACTTAAGGTAAATTCCACAAGGAGACACCACCTAGATGAGGTGGATGTTAAATAATAGCTTTACACAATTTGGCTCGGACCCTCCCTTTATATACCAGGACTTCCAGGGCACGGGAGGGAGAAGAGAAAAGAGAATGGAAGAACTAGATGGGTAAGAACTTGAGAGGAACAAACTGAGATGGGGAAGAACTAGATTGAAGGGCTAGAAGAGAGGACTAGAGGAACGAGATGGGAGATGAGGAAGAGCCAGATGGGGAAGAACAAGATGAGGAAGAGCCAGATGAGAGAAGGAAATGGGAGAGGAGCTGATAGGGGAAAGAACTAGATGGATGAGAACCTAGAACGGACAGAACTAGATGAAGGAATTAAGATAGAACCTAGAGGGGACAGTAGATAAATATAGAGAGAAATCAGGCAAGAAAGGAGCTAGGCATGAGAGCAGAAGAGAAGCTATGTAGAGAGAGAACTATCACAGAATAATAAAGTATATGAACTAAGGAGTTTCATGTACATAGATTCATTTCTTTTCATCAAAGATTAATTATCAGCTGGTTGTACATTCTTCCCGGACCCTGAGAGGGGACTATCCAGGGGCTGGACCCCCATAGTCCCTGATACTATAGGACAGAGTTGTATACACACACACACACACACACACACACA
Source organism: Peromyscus eremicus (assembly GCF_949786415.1). NCBI lineage: Eukaryota > Metazoa > Chordata > Mammalia > Rodentia > Cricetidae > Peromyscus > Peromyscus eremicus. The sequence continues at coordinate 36,166,784 of NC_081418.1, forward strand.
CACACACACACACACACACAAAATGCCCAGTTATATTTGTGCATGTTTAAATATTTGTATTTGTATTTATATGTTGTACTTTTTATCTGTCAAACTCGGCAACTGCTCTACAGAACTTGACTTGTCCGATTTATCTGGCCATGGGTAGAGAATTGACGAGAACTTTTACTAGACTTGAACCAGAAAGACTATTCAGATTATTATGTTCTAATACACGTTCCCTCCTCCACCACATGCCTTTCATTCCAAAAAGCTTTAGAGCACAGTCGAACAAAGACCAGGCAGGACATGGTGAAATTCATTAACGCTGTTTTAATTTCGCTGTTGTCTGTGCTTATCCACATTAATAATTTATGCCACTGTTGTGATTGTGGCAAGACAAGCTGCCTGTCTTATGCTTCAACCAACTGGCAAAGCCTTGCTAGAGCAGTAGCAGAAGGCGTACTGTTTCCTGATCTAATGGCCTCAGTTAAGTGTACTAAATTTTAATACATTGACGACATCTAGATGCTGATAGTGTTAAGTAAGCATTCAGGAAAGCCAGCTGCTCAAGTGGGTTCATTCTCAAGGAGGATGTTGCATTTGTGTGCCCTGTTAACGTTTATGTTAATCTGCATTTTTGTTGGTAAGGTGCCAAGGAAATCAAGCCCAGGTCAAGAATGCAGGGGATGGGAGTGGAAGAGTATGGGCTGATGGGTGGGAGGAATAGTGGAAAATTGCAGGTGGCCATCTGGAAGTTCTCTGGAAAGGAAAAGGGCTGTGCCTGCCTTCTCCAATCTCTCACCCAGCCAAGGAACAGCTGTTGCTGCCTCTGCTAGTTATGTACACTTAGATTCCCAGCTCTTTTCTCTTTCTGATGATAATTTTACTTGCCATGTCATCATTCTTATTTTTATCTCCCTCCCCTCCTTTCCCACCCCCTGTTTGGAACTGACACCCTGATCACCACACATGTCTCCAGGAGATTTCCCTGCAGTTACTGTGGGTGACTGTGATTGGAAAGGGGAACTGGCTAGGGGATTTCACAAGTCAGTCATTCAGCCAGAGTTCTGGGATATATTTATCTTTAGCATAATTTATTCTGGCCATGGTATTTAGAAGAAAGTGGATGCCTCCATTTTTTTTTCCTTTTAGCTCAAATTTGATTGATCCTATGTCAAATTTCCTCCTTGCAAATCTCATGGGCATACCAAAAGTGTTTCTTATTGAACATAAAAGCCAGTCATTTGCCAGAAGGCTAGTTCCAGGCAAAATTCACAACCTTTTCCTTTTGCCTTCATCTTCTGTGTTGGAACTTGTGTATTCAAACATCAGAGCCTGATATCCTAATGTTACTGTCTCTTTTCCTATAAGGGCTTCTGATTTTGCTTTCGTCTCCCTATTCCCCGCTGGACAGGACTGCCATCCCACCTGGGCCTCTGGCAATCTCCATCTAGTCTGTGGAAAGCCTTTCTGAACAGCATCTTTGACACTCCTGAGCACCTTCCTCTACTCCTCCATTTCCTTGTTCAATCACTTATTAGTTTGTTTTGCAAGTACCTCTTGAATTAGCAGATTGAGTGTGAAATGTCCCATGTGGAATAAAGTGGAGGAAGTCTTGTTCCGACGCCAGGAAGCTTCCCAGTTTCCCAGCAAAGCTGCTTCGGTGCCAAATGAACACCAGGCTGTCCAGTATGAGGCAGTGAGGACAGCTCCTTCTCAGTGAGTGGAGAGTCTAGGCCCCTAGCTCTGCTTAGCAGTGGTGGCCATTCTCGGTTCCCTGGGAATCTTTTCTTTAGCATCCTTTATAATACATCCATTGCCAACCCCCCAGACTGAGTTGGTTTCTTAGTAATATCTAGAGTAGTTTACAGTTTCTCCATTTCATGCTGACAGATGAGGCATGGAGTAGATCATGTTTCTGGATTGACAAATCTTCGCCAAAACCTAGCTTAAAGTCACATTCTTCTACCATTTGTTTCTAAATTATGCACTATGTATACTGCCATTCAAGTTATACAACATCCTGCTGATTGCAGAGTTGCTAGATGTGTTGAGTTATAACAGGTTCAACAGTGAAAGGAACTATAAACTAAACACTAGTAACGTAAGTGAATGACCTGAAGTATGTCCTTACAGCCTACATAAAAAATAAAAATAAAAATGAAAGGCCTAAAAAATATAGGAGGTAATTGTGACTGTCTTTGCTTCAGAGCTATCTGGTATCTGGGGATGAAAGTGAAATGTTGTGTAAGTTTTCCTTCTCTCCTTCATGTAGATGTTGGACATCAGTAGATAAGGGACTACTTAACTAGCTTCGTGGCTAGGGAGTCTGACTGAGTACAGTTCTGATGACAGAATTATTTGTAGGTGAATAGCAGGTGGATGATCAAAGGTGGGAGTTACAGTGTGGAGAAAAGTGGGTCAGCTTCCTTGGAGATGCATACATGCTTATTACCTTATTACTGGGAAACAATGAATCAGGAATTAGTGAAGCTAGCACACTTCCCAGCTAACACTGGATATGCAGCTGAGAGGGAGTTTACATATATTAATCCTTGATTCTTCCCACTTGGTATTTCCTTCTTTTTCTCCTTTTTCTTTCTCCTTTCTTCTTATAATCAATAATCCAAATACATAGTATGTATCTACCAGGAAAGATACATAACAGAAGTTGAGGGATTTAATGTAAATTTAAAAAGCCTATTCACAAGCCTTCTCAAATGGAAACCCCTTTAGGAGTAGTTGGGGAGAAGAATGATAACATTCTGCCAATATTTTCAAGTCAAAAGAGACAAGTTAGTATGTCCAATTTCCTTTGCTTTTCTCTGTCTTTGTCTCTGTCTGTCTCTGTGTGTATGCATACTGTGCAGTTTGCAAAAAAAAGCAGTTAATATGGTAACTTTTCTTATAACTTCAGCTAGAGCCAACTTAACAGACACTTGAAGAAATGAAAAGGGCTGCATGATCAGAATGCGGTTTGCAGAGTGCTAAAAAGAGGTCTAGATGTGAGGCACAGAATAAGCTAATAAGATAAAAGAATTCTAGATAAAAGAATAAGAAAGTCAGGTCAATCTGTGTTATAGAGGTGGTGGGGAAGAGCCAAAGATGAGCTTCAAGCCAGGTGCCTGCATTTATTAAAATAGGGAGGATGTACAGAACAGCAACGTTGTAGGAAGAGGACCTAGGGTGTCTTAAATGCCTGCGGTTTCAGGAGTTTCTAATGAATTTCAACAATTCTCTTCACTAATAATGGAAAAATCTGCTACTGAATTGGTTAGCTATGATTTCCTGTACCATACGCAAACTCATCCATCTTCACTCCCTCTCAAGAGCCCATTGCACAAACTTTCAAGGAGGCTTCTCACCTGCAAAGGCTTGAAGCAAGGACAATAGACTTCGTGAAATTCAGGAAGGCATAATAAAGACGATTTACTTCAAAAGCATCTCGAAGTCTGTAGCCATGCCGAGGGATTTTCTCCTACTGTGGGAATTGTCTGTAACTGCTAATTTCCAGGTTTAGCAATTCTAATGCTCACAAATTACAGTTCTAAGTAGGAAGAAGGCGGGAGGCTTGTATCAGAATGGAAAATTTGCCTGCAAGATGAGGGTATTATGAGTAATGATGGGATGAGCATTGGAACATTTAAGCATGAATCTTTTTGAGGTTTGTGTGGAAAATTATTCAAAATACCAACAAGCAAACCAATGTCTGCTTTTTGTATCTTTCTGAGGATTATATTCTGTGTAGACTCAGTTATTGTAGATCTGTGGGAAAGGATGTCTCATTTCTTTCACATTTTTTGGCTAGTTCCAAAGATTGAGATCATGGCAGGATTTCATTTGAATTTCTTATCCCCTGAAAGCTCCTTTAGAACACAGGCCAATGACTGTCTCTAACATGTTTGAATTAATTTGAGGCTTTGTTTAAGCCATAGAGAAGTGATTATTAAAACTCAAGATTTATAGCTTGCTACAGTAGTACGTTTTTATAATTCTATAACTGGGGAAGCTGAGGCAGAAAGTTCTCAAGTTCAAAACCCAACCTATGGTACACAGTTTATCCCAAAACATAAAAACAGACAAGAAGATGTAATTTACTTTGAGCAGTACAAAAATTTGTAAAGTATCAATGATCATGTTTCTTAGCTTTAACTGTGAACTTGATTCAACCTAGAGTCATCTGAGAGTTAATTGTCCTGTCAACACATCTATAAGGTATTGTCATGTTAGTTCACATAGCAGGGCCCTGCCCACAGTGGGCAGCACCACCCCTACCGGGCGGTCCTGAGTAGCATAAAAGGGGTTGTTGAGTATAAGCCAGAACTAGCCACAATTAGCACAGGGACTAAGATCAACAATTAGTAAATTGGACCTCATGAAGAACTTTTGCACAGCAAAGGACATAGTCATTCAGACAGCGACAGCCTGCAGACTAGGAAAAACAATTTTACCAACTACACATCTGATAGAAGGCTAATATCTAAAATATACTAAGAACGCAAAAAACTACATATCAAGAAAACAAATAACCCAATTAAAAGTAGGATACAGATCCAACTAGACAATTTTCAAAAGAGGAAACTCAAATTCTCAGAAAGTGAGAAACACTTAAAGAAATGTACAACATCCTTAGTCATCAGGGAAATGCAAATCAAAACTACTTTGAGATTTCATCTTACACCTGTCAGAATGACTAAGATAAAAAACACAAGTTCATGCTAGCTGGGATGTGGAGTAAGGGAAACACTTATCTATTGCTGGTGGGAGTGCAAACTTGTACAACTACTATGCTTCAAATTTTTTCATTGGTAATGGTTTATGAATTATATCATATAATCAAATTGTTATAAAGATGTGACAGTTGATAAACTTTAATGTTTTATTTTATTTGCTTGACTAATTTATTCATCAAATCAGTTGCTAGTGAAATCTGCAAACAGACATAGATTTGTACAATAGATATACATTGTACCTTAGAATTGCTGTTCATGCTTAGCCATTTGCATGTTACCATGGTATAATGTAAATAATGGATTCAATATTATATAGTACATGTACATAAGAATTGCTGTTCATACTTAGATATATGACCTATTTCCCTTTATCCTGGTATAGTATGAATGATGGATTCAGTATTTATTTCTTCTTAGTAATTCAGTTGCTGTATACTTACTAAAACTCATCTTTGCTTTGATTTCAGGTAATGTCCTACCCAGGTACAAGAGTTCATATCTGTTGAGCCATAGCAGGTACTAACTCGATCTATTTATCTGTAGATACCACTGAGTTCTTTGCAGATTTATTTTATTTTATTTTATTTTTCTTTATTAAGAAATTTTCTACTCACTCCTCATGCTATCCACAGACCCCCTCTCCTCCCTTCTCCCACCCCCTAGCCCTCTTTCCCAAGCCACCCCACATCCCCACATCCCCCAAATCGAGGTCTCCCAGGGGGAGTCAGCAGAGCCCAGCTCACTGAGCCTAGGCAGGTCCAAGCTCCTTCCCACTGCACCAAGGCTGCTTTGCAGATATTTTTAACATGTTTTGAATTCAGTCTGCTTATCCTTTTTCCTATTTTTTGTAATTTTTTTCCTTTCTTATTTTTTACATTGTGTGTGTGTGTGTGTGTGTGTGTGTGTGTGTGTGTACAGTGCGCACATAGAAGGCATATGTATAAAAGTCAGAAACAACTGCAATAGTTGGTTCTCTTGGTTCTGTCTTTCTTGCATGTGGGTTCTGGGGATTGAATTTAGATCATCAGACTTGGTGGCAAGCACTCTTCTCAGCTGAACCATTCCACCAACCCTTTATTTCTTTTTGATGTAAGACTTTCCTGTCCATGTAAAGAAGTCACATGTGAATTCTAGGCTCAGTGTAAGCCTGTTTATAGTTCAAACATTTCTAAAACTGTTAGTATCACACTCTCTTGAACCATAATAAATCTTTGTTTTTTGTTTTTATTATTCATTTATTTATCTATCTATCTATTTATTTATTTATTTATTTATTTATTTATTTATTTATTTATTTATTTATCCTTGTGAGGTTTTGTTTCATGTAGGCAGATTTTCTTTCAGCCTGAAGGGCCCTTCTGTGGAGTCTGAATCCTTTCCCTTTCTTTTCACTTTGTAGAAATCCAAGGCCCAAATCACTGGCTCACACACAGAGCAAGTTAAAATCTCTAACTCCAGGCTCTCATAAATTCTCATTTGGCTGTATTTAGACTTCAGTGGCCTGAAGTGAAATCCTTCTCCTCATAGAGAAATTACTTTTTATCCTGCCATGTACTGGAGGAGCAGCCAAGCTGATTTTCAACTGGGGAAATCGTGGCCTCACACAAAAGTGGACTCCAGCCACCAGTCACTAGTAACTGCTTCCCAGATGTGTTGGCTGTGCACTCTTAGGAGGAAGTCCTTTTCCTCTGTGTGAGCCTTCTGCAAGATACATTTTCCCAGACTCTGTTATTGCCCTTGCTTGGTTATTACTGTTATCTCTACAAGATGCTGACTTCCGACATACCATGTCTACCTGGAGCTTTGATCAAACCTTCCAATCCTGAGACTTCCTGGTTTTCTGTCTGCTTCATTAAACCAAAGCATCCAAGGATAGATTGATCTAAGTCCCATGAAAAAATTGCTAGTTTCAGAACAGACTTAACCCTCTAGATTTTTAGGGTTTTATACTATACAGGTTTTAGATTTCCTCTGATTTCCATTTTCTCATGGGTGAGGCTTTGCAGTAAAACAGTATTTTCTAGGCTACTCTGAGTTGATTTGAACTAGAGGGTAAAGAAGGCTGTTGCTGCTGCTGCTTCTCCTTTCTCTCCTCCTCCTTCTTGTTCATCAGTCTTCCTTACTAGGGAGAAAAAAATGTCTTAATTTTAGCTACTCTGAGCCATGCCATTATTTTAAAAAAATAAAGCAACAAAGGAAGTACATTTTGTAAGATATGATAGGCATTTGAAAATGTTCTGGCATGAATACCATCTCTGTTACTAGAAAATCTGTGTCTGGTCAGCTATGCCAAAGGACATTCAAGGATAAAAGTTTTGGCCTTCATCCAAGACAATAGTTATGCAGATGTATTTTGGAAGGAGAAAAAAAGAATACTTTTTTTTTTTTTGAGATGCTGTGAGTCTTCAGGGCTTCCTACCCTGCCATTTATGATCCTATTATGCTGATATTGGAGAGTGGAGAAAGGTAAGTGCCAGATCAGAAGAGAGTTGATTAATAAAGACAACCATTCCTTCCGATGATAAACCTATATCTCATAAAGATATCCAGCCCTCCTTCCTCGGTGTCTTAACAACATGGTAGGCTCCATGTTTTGAAATAAAAATGATTAAGGTGAAGGGGTTTATGAGAGCTAATTGCACATAAATCGTGGTGGCGTCAGGATAGAGATGCTGGTATGTGCTTATGATGAGTGCTTTGTGCTGTGCTGTGCGGTGCTGTTCTCTTTTATGTTTAGACACAGATATGGCAGCAGTTGGGGAGAGTCTACTTTAAGAGTTCTGTGTTTCCTCTGTTTTGCAAACTTCCATGCTCCTATGACTCCATCCCAGGGGAACTCTGGGTTAACTGATGAGAACTGATCTTGGCTCTGTTCTGTCTTCTCTTCGCCAATGATATTCTGCTGCTCACTGCTCTACCCATATGTCTCAGCAAATGTTGCAAAAGGATTGATGGGCGATGTGTGTGTGAGATCTTGCCGAAAACGAAAGTCTAAAATACATTGTGAGAAAAGCAACAGTAACCACATTTTGGGCATAAGCAAAGGTGACAGATGTTAGGAGGGAGACTATATTTTTCATGCCTACAGAGCACCCTTCTCTGGGGCCAACATTATGTTCCTTCCTAACACACCATGTGTCAATGACTCCAAATTCCCTTTCTGTGACACAATAACAAAAGCACTGATCCTCAGGGCTGTGACTGCCCTGGCTGTAACTGCTCTTGCTAAACACTCTGCTCCTTTTGAATTGCTTGCCTTGCTGGTTGGTCTGCACTTCCACGGTCATGTAAAGGCTCTGCTCTGTGCTGTTTCCAGGGTCTTATGCTTACATGCCAAGTTGCTCCTCTCCCATTCTGAGATGGCTGGATCAAGAAAGATCTGTGAGATGTTGGTACTGGCTTGGCCTCAACACAAAACTCTCTATATGGGGTCAATACCCAGCCCAAATAAAATACTCTTCAGATTGAGTCAACTTAATTATTGTTGCCTTTCTTTAAGGAAGAGAAGATATGCTAAATTATTTTTTTTAACTCTCACTGATTTTCTTGAAAGTTTTAAAATTCTTCCTGATATTTTTTTTCTATTCATTTCCCATATACTTTTTTTTAAATGAAATCTGACCCATATTGTTTTTAGAAGCTCGGTCTGGTAACATTCATCAAATTTCTCTTTGAAATATGTTCTGGAGAGATCTACTCACCAGGCAAGGTCTGCTGCCTTTAAAATCTGCTCCCTCTTTTCTTGCTGGCAGAGCAGAAGCTGGGTTTATCAAGAGAGGGGAGTGTTCTCAGGTCTTGCAGAGAAACACAATCAATTGTGTTTACAGAACTTGCATAATAGAGCCTTCTAGTTACTGCTCCATTGTGCCTTTAATCCCCTCCAACTCTCTGCTAGTGCAGATCTTGTGTCTATGTTCTCTTACTAGGAGCTAACACTTCCCCATGTTCCTATAAGACTTCTCAGAGGGGCATTCTGGTTCTTGCCAGGGCATGTGATTCTGTCTCACAGGAACATGCCCCTGTGGTGATACATTGCCTCACACAGCTCTGCATTCTGCAACCAGCTCCAAGACTCTAGCTCACTTCCAGGTACCAGAAACTTATCCTTGACGCTATCGCATATATTATAGCTGGTGTCACTTCATAGAAAAATCTAATTGAGGAAGACAGTAGAGAAAAGAGAATGAGAAGTTGTAATAGAACGTGGTGTTTGAACAGTCTAAAGCTAGCATGATGCAATGAGAAATGAGGATTGCTTCACAGGCACTTCCTGACCCCGAGAAAAAGGAAGGGGCTTCTGGACCCATTCAATTAATGACTGGCCGTTGTTAGTGAGGCAACTGAGGGCAAGAAAGCTGCAATCATCAACGTCCATGATACTCTTCAAGAGGATGGTTACTTTAACTGTTGGCCAATACACTAAAAGCTTCTAGGGCACATCAACAAAACATAAGAAATGGAGTGGCAGAGGTCAGGGCAAGCCAGCCAAATTGTCTGTCATATCATTTGTCTAGTGTTTCTACTGCTAGGCTAAAGATCAGTCAAAAGCACAGTTCCTGGGCTGTCACTAATACTTCAATCAGAGTGCATAATTCATTCCATGTTTACAAGATGACAGTTATACCTCTATTTAAAACTGATTTACAATTTTAGAGTTCTAGTTGTCTCTTATGTAGCTCTAGCTTATTCTGATGCTAAACTCTCTGGTAGCAGTCAGTCATTCTCTATAGGACCTTGCAGGGGAAACATGTATTCTTAAATAGTTTTAAAAAGGTGTTTGGTGACATGCAATATAATTGGCAGGACACATCTTATAGCAATCCTTTTAATTTTTATAAAGAAAAATATCTTTTAGACAAATCTAAACTTCTATATGTCATATTTGCATAGTGACTATATGTCAGCAAAAGACTTCAACAAAAGATGGTTATGTATGTGTAACCTCAGCAAACTTGAAACTGTGTCGTGTTCCTGAGAGACAGCCAATAATTCTACCCTTATCAAAAGCTAAGGTCATATTCTCAATGAAATCCTTAAGAAGAATTAATTAAATGATCATGAAGGTCAAGTTTACTTAGGTAAAATCTATAGATGCCTAGAGAGAAATTAAATGTACCTAGGGAATTGTCCACTCTAGAATGGAATCTGCCCCCAAATAAGAGAAGAACAATAGGAAAGAAATAAGGAAGAACAATGCAATAAAAATATTAAAAAAACTGGAAGAAGTTTTTTCAGTCATTAGGAGACAGATGGGATAACAAATGAATCAAATATTGTCTTGATGCTATAAATCCTTTTTAAAGAGTAAAGAAACACAACACCTTCATTAGTTAATTTTTTTAATGATTGATTAATTTTTCAACTTGATTTAAAATTTTCTTCACATAGTTTTCCTAGTTTTGCTGTTCAATCTGTTTACCTTTCAGACAAAACCACTGAGGTCCATGGTTAGTAGGTAACTCACCAAACAATTGGAAAAATGGCCCTAGCTTCTGGGACTTACACCGTACAGAGAGGCCCATTCTTGGACAGATTTTGTAGGCTCTCTCATCTTCAATAAGACTCAATAAATAGCCACAATTGTCTAATCATGTTTGAGTCTTGAGGAAATTTGGTTTTTAAGTTAAATCTTAACCTTCACTTTCAAAGAAAAATTAAAGGGAATGCTTGAGTGCAGTATTTCCTGTGCCAAAACTATGTTCTTACTAGGCATTCCAGAAACTGTCACTGAATGGACAAATAAAAGTGCTTTCAGGTGATAGTAACTTTATACATAACTATGTTGATAAATACTTTATACTACTATGTGTTGTGTGACCTTATTCTCCAGGCGACAAGAAAATATATTTATTCACTCCAGATAAGGAACTGATGAAAGACCAAAGTCAAGAGACTTTAAAAGTCCGACTTGGAGATCCAATATGTTAATTGGCATTACTTACAGGAATATGGATGAGGGATTACTTACAGGAGCAGATGATTTAAAGGCAGCTTATGTCACCAAGGGTCCCACTCTGACATGAGAGGGCTCATGAAAGCTGGAAAACTTGAGCTCACTGCACTATATGCAGCAGGTTGGAGAATTTCTCTTTTAGGCATGTCAGTTGGTCTGAGTCTCTTTCCTACAGCTCAGCTGGTCTCTGTCTTTCCAGGTGGCTTGGATGGTTTTAGCCTCTTCTAAGCAGCTTGTCTTATATGAGAGTATTTCTCAGCAGTTACTGCTGTTTATATTAAGTGTGGTAGTCTGAAAGAAAATGGCCCCCATAGACTCATAGGGACTGCCACTATTAGGAGGTATGTTCTTGTTGGAGTAGGTGTGGACTTGTTGGAGGAAGTTTGTCACTGGGGGTGGGCTTTGAGGTTTCAAATGCTCAAGTCAACCCAATGCCACTCTCTTTCTGCTGCCCAATGATCCAGATATAGAACTCTCACCTACCTTTCCAGAACACCAGCTATTTCTACCATGTCTGCCTGCATACTGCTGTGCTTCCTGCTATGATGATAATGAACTAAACCTCTAAACCTGTAAGCTAGTCCCAATTAAATGTTTTCCTTTATAAGAGTTGCCATGATAATAGTGTCTCTTCACAGCAATAAAATCCATACTAATACATTAAGCATGGGAGGGAGGAGCCCAGTGAATCTAGTCAGTTTCAGGGATGTCCAGAAGCTTCTGAGCTGTTTACTTCCTGATTGTTAATGAGCTTCCCTGAAGGGTGGGATGTTTCTCCTCTCTTTAGACCATCTTGCTTATTAAGCAGCTTCCAAGATGGAAGGTTTTATCTCAGAGGAAATTATACTCAACTCCATGTTATTTAAAATATTCTTCTCTTCCTCCTTCTCATCTTCTTCCTTGTTCTCCTCTTCCTTCTCCTTCATAAATTTTGGGATAGGGTCTCACTCAGTTGCCTAGGTTGATCTAGAATTCACTCTGTAGAAAGGAACTCCTGACAGTCTTTCTGCACCAGCCTCCTTAATGCTGTGGTTATAGACACAGGCCACACCTCCAGCATAAATTTCTAATTTAAATTACTTAAAATGAACAAATATTAGGACATGGAGATTATTATATTTTGGAAGAGATGATTAAATATACATTTATTTAACTGAACATATTTGAAAAGGACTTTAAAGCTCATGAATATTTTTTCAATGAAGACTAAATTAGGGCTACCTGTTAATAAGTATTGGGCAAACAAAAAACTGAATTTTTTGCCAACAGTCATTGTTTCTCATACTTTGGTCTTCTGTTGAAGGTAGGTATATTCAAACCTGCTGTCAATCTTTCAAAGCTCCTTGATTGCTATCTCCCTAGTGTGGCAAACACTTCACTTTCCCACTTCCCCACTTATATACTAAATTATAGAACTCTGACAAACTTACATGTGCTGTGAGTAGCTGTAGGAAACAAATCATACGTAAGTGAGGCAAATTTCCCACATGTCTCTTTTTCTTGGCATAGGATTAAATAACAACATAATCATTTTAATATCACTCTGTCCTCACTTTAACTTTCTAAGACAGCATTGTCTTCCAACTTCCACTGGAAGCTATCTGTGGGTTAGCAATTACCCTGTTAATATAAAGTGCAGCAATACAAATCCAAAACCAAAACCCAAACTAAAAACCAATAGCAACAAAAACAAACAACAAAACAAAACAACTGACATTAGCTGAGCAGGTCAGGGGAACAGATAAGTTAACTGAAGATCTTCAAGACTCCCCTCTCTCCTCCAAAGCCGATTCCCCAGTCTCATCCCTAGCTCTACAAGAGAATACTTGTTGCAGCCTTCCTTCTCTTCCCTCCCCCACCCACATCTCCTGTAGATCCCATAGACCTTCTCCTCTTAACCCCCCTCCTCCCACTCATTGCTTTATCCCAGCCCCCAACTCTAGCAGACACCCTCTGCTAACCCACAGGCCACTCTGGCCAGGGAAGTAGGTAGGCTGACTGTAGATCTTCCCCTCTCCTTCTGTTCCTCCATATTCAATTCCCCAGCCTCATACCCAGCTCTATAGCAGACCTTCTGGGGTGACCTCTCTTCATCTACCCCCATTCCAAGGAGACTAAATAAGCAGATACTGGTGGAAGACACTGCTCTCCTCCCTCCTGTGATCTTCTTCAGATCCCAAGTCTATCTGCATTCCTAAGTGTTGCTCCCAATACTCAGAAACACATTTATTTGGAACCGCCAGTGACCACACCTATCAGGTCCATGAAAAACTTCCCTCCCTGTGGGAGCCCGCAATAATTCCATCTCATGGTTTGACTCAAGGTCAGAGAGTCAGAGTTTATGTGGCTCTCCAAGGCTGCATAATAGGGTACAAAGGCATGGTTACCAGGTGTCTTATACTTCAAGGCCTAATCACAAGATGCTTTGCCATGGGGTGCGGTTACCAGGTGCTTTGAAGGTCTACACTTGTTGGTACTTTGTACTTTGGTCTTGAAAGAGGGAGGGCTTTTGCCTTTTCCCATACTAGTGTATAAAAATCCCATTAGAAATAAACTCAAGGCTGCTGGATATTGACCAAGGGTCCTCCCAAAGCTATCCTGTGTCTCTATCTTTTTTCTTTGTCTACTTCATATTTCCAATCTAATTCTCAATTCCTCACTCCCATTTCAAGGAACCCTTTGATAGGTCAGGGCTGAACTCCAACACTGATCCCTGACACCTTCCAGGCAACATACAGCCATCACAGTCTGAAAATCCAGAGAGGAAACAGAAACCAAGCAAAAAAACAACCACCCAACAAAGCCAAAACCAGATATCTGCACCTTGACCCATAATCACCTCAATCCCAGATGCCCAGAAGCCAATATAAAAACAGCTGGGACAATATGTCTCCACTAGAGCTCAGCAACCCTACCATAGCAGGCCCTTAATATTCCAACATAGCTGAAGCACAAGAAAAAGACCTTAAAACAGCTTCTATCTATGAAGATGATAGAGGTCCTTAAAGAGGACATGAATAAATCCCTTAAATAAATTCAGGAAAACACAGTGTAAGAAAATGAATAAAATTATTCAATATCTGAAAATGGAAATAGAATCAATAGAGAAAGTCCAAAGTGAGGGAATTCTGGAAATAAAAAAGTTTAGGAATTCTAAAAGAAACTACAGAGGCAAGCTTCACCAACAGAATATAAGATATGGAAGAAAGAACCTCAGGCATTGAAGACATGATTGAAAAAATGCATATATCAGTCAAAGAAAATATTAAAACTAAAACCTCTGACACAAAACATCCAGGAAATCTAGGACACCATGAAAAGACCAAATCTAAGACTAATAGGAAAAGAAGAAGGAGAAGAAACCAGGTCAAAGGACCAGAAAAATTTCAACAAATTTAGAAGAAAAATTTTCTAACCCAAGAAGGAGATGCTTATAAAGGTAAAAGAAGCATAGAAAACATCAAATAAATTGGACCAGAAAAGAAAGTCTCTTCAACACAAATAATCAAAACACTAAATTTACAGAATAAAGAAAGAATATTAAAGTGACAAGAGAAAAGGACCAAGTAACATATAAAGGCAGACTTATTAAAATTGCACCTGAATTCTCAGTGTAGACTCTAAGAGCCAGATGGGCCTGCACATATGTACTGCAGACTCTAAGAGACCACAGATGCCAGTCCAGACTATTATACTCAGCAAAACTTCTAATCACCATAGATGGACAAAATAAGACATTCCAAATTCAAACAATATCTAGCTACAAATCCAGCCCTACAAAAAGAGCTAGAAGGAAAACTCCAACCTAAGGAGATTAATTACATCCAAGAAAACAAAGTGAATAAATAATCTTAGATCAGCAAAATCAAAAGAAGGGAAGCACACACACCACCACCACCACCACCACCACCACCACCACCACTACCACCATCACTACCACCACCATCACCACCACCACCAACAACCATCACTACCACTACCACCAATATCAGGAACAATAATCATTGGTCATTGATATCTCCCAATATCAATGATCTCAATTCTCCAATAAAAGGGCACAAACTAACAGAATGAATGTGAAAACAGGATCCATCCTTCTGAATCCAGGAAACACACTTCAACATCAAAGACAGATATTACCTCAAGGTAAAGGGTTGGAAAAAGATATTCTAAGCAAATGGACCAAAGAATCAAGCTGGTGTAGCTATCATAATACAAAATAGACTTCAAACCAAAATTAATCAAAAGAGATAGGGAAGGACACTTCATAGTCATCAAAGGAAAAATCTACCAAGAGCATATTTAAATTTGAAAAAGAAACACTACTATAGCCTAAATCACATTTTGGCCCTCACATACTGATAGTGGGAGACTTTGATGCCCCACTCTCACCAAGAGACAGGTGATGTAGACAAAAACTAGACAGAATTGCTGGATATTATAAACCAAATGGACCTAACAGATACTTTTTTCTTTTTTTATTAAGGAATTTTTAATTCATTTTTACATACCAACTACAGATCCCCCTCTCTTACCTCCTCCCACCCCTCCAGCCTTCCCACACAACCCACCCCACATTCCCTCCTCCAACAAGATAAGGCCTCCCATGGGGAGTCATCAGAGTCTGGTACATTCAGTTGAGATAGGTCCAAACCACTCCTCCTGCATCAAGGCTGTGCAAGGTGTCCCACCATTGGTAGTAGGCTCCCAAAAAGCCAGTTCATGCACCAGGGATAGATCCTGATCCTACTACCAGGGGGTCACTTAAGCAGATCAAGCTACACAACTGTCTCTCTTATGTAGAGGGCCTAGTCCAGTCCCAAGGAGGCTCCACAGCTGTTGGTCTAAAGTTCATGAGTTCCCACTAGTTTGGTTTGGTTTGGTTGTCTCTGTAGGTTTCCCCATCATGATCTTGATGCCCCTTGCTCATAGAATCCCTCTTCTCTCTCTTTGACTGGACTCCTGGAGCTTGGCCTGGTACTTCGCTGTGCATGTCTGCATCTGCTTCCATTAGTTACTGGATGAAGACTCTATGATGACAGTTAGGGTATTTCCAATCTGATTACTGGGGTAAGCCAGTTCAGGTACCCTCTCCACTATTGCTAGTAGTCTAAGCTGGGGTCTTCCTTGTGGATTCCTGAGAACCTCCCTAGCACTTGGTTTTTCCCTATCACTATGATGTCTCCTTTTATCATGCCATCTCTTTCCTTGCTCTCCCATCCTGTGCCTGTTCCAGCTTGACTATCCTGTTCCCTTATGTTCTCATCCCCCATTCCCTACCCCACTCCCCCCACATCCGCAGTTTACTCATGGAGATCTCATCAATTTCCCCTTCCCAGGGCAATCTATGCATCCCTCTTAGGGTCCTCCTTGTTAGCTAGCTTCTATGGAGTTATGGGTTGTAGTCTGGTTACATTTTGCTTTATATCTAGTATCCACTTATGAGTAAGTACATACCATGTTTGTCCTTCTGAGTCTGGGTTCCCTCACTCCGGAAGATATTTTCTAGTTCCATCCATTTGCCTGCAAATTTCATGATGTCATTGTTTTGTACTGCTGATTAGTATTCCACTGTGTATATGTACCACATTTTCTTAATCCATTCTTCAGTTGAGGGGCATCTAGGTTGTTTCCAGGTTCTGGCTATTGCGAATAATGCTGCTATGAACATAGTTGAGCATGTGTCCCTGTAGTATGATTGAGCATTCCATGGGTATATGCCCAAGAGTGATATAGCTGGGTCTTGAGGAAGATTGATTCCCAATTTTCCTAGAACCACGATACTAATTTCCAAAGTAGCTGTACAAGTTTGCACTCCCACCAGTAGTGGAGGAGTGTTCCCCTTGCTCTACCTCCTCTCCAACATCAGCTGTTATCACTGTTTTTGAATTTAGCCATTCTGACAGGTGTAAGATGGTATCTCAGAGTCATTTTGATTTGCATTTCCTTGATTACTAAGGATGTTGAGCAAATTCCTTAAATGTCTTTCAGCCATTTGAGATTCTTCTGTTGAGATTCTCTGTTTAGCTTTGCAGCCAATTTTTTAATCAGATTATTTGGTATTTTGATGTCTAGTTTCTTAAATTCTTTATACATTTTGGAGATCAGCCCTCTGTCAGATGTGGGCTTGGTGAAAATCTTTTCCCACTCTGTAGGCTGTTGGTTTTTGTCTTATTTACTGTGTCCTTTGCCTTACAGAAGCTTCTCAGTTTCAGGAGGTCCCATTTATTAATTGTTGCTCTCAGTCTGTGCTACTGGTGTTATAGTTAGGAAGTGGTCTCCTGTGCCAATGTGTTCAAGACTAGTTCCTACTTTCTCTTCTATCAGGTTCAGTGTAACTGGTTTTATATTGAGGTCTTTGATCCACTTGGACTTGAGTTTTGTCCATGGTGATAGATATGAATCTGTTTGCAATCTTCTACATGTTGACATCCAGTTATGCCAGCACCATTTGTTGAAGATGCTTTCTTTTTTCCATTGTACAGTTTTGGCTTCTTTGTCAAAAATCAGGTGTTGATAGGTGTGTGGGTTAATGTCAGGTCTTCAATTCGATTCCATTGGTCCACATGTTGGTTTTTATGCCAATACAAAGCTGTTTTTATTACTATAGCTCTATAGTAGAGTTTGATGTCAAGGATGATGATGCCTCCAGAGGTGGCTTTGTTGTACAGGATTCTTTTAGCTATCCTGGGTTTTCTGTTTTTCCAAATGAAGTTGAATATTGTTCTTTCCAGGTCTGAGATGAATTGTGTTGGTATTTTGATGGGGATTGCATTGAATCTGTAGATTGCTTTTGGTAAGATTGCCATTTTTACTATGTTAGTCCTGCCTATCCATGAGCATGGGAGATCTTTCCATTTTTGAACATATGAAAATTTGTCAATGTAATACACCATATAAACAAACTGAAAGAAAGAAAACCACATGATCATTTCATTAAATGCTGAAAAGGCCTTTGAAAAATCCAACACCCCTTCATGATAAAGGTCCTAGAGAGACCAGAAATACAAGGAACACACCTAAACATAATAAAAGCAATTTACAGCAAGCCAAGAGCCAACATCAAATTAAATGGAGAAAAACTCAAAGTGATTCCCCTAAAATCAGGAAAAAGACAAGGCTGTCCGCTCTCCCCATATTTATTCAATATTGTACTTGAAGTTCCAGCTAGAGCAATAAGACAAAAAAGGAGATCAAAGGGATACAAAATGGAAAGGAAGAAGTCAAACTTTCACTATTTGCAGATAATATAATAGTCTACATAAATGACCCCCAAAATTCTACCAGGGAACTCCTACAACTAAACACCTTCAGTAATGTGGCGGGATACAAGATTAACTCAAAAAAATTAGTAGCCCTCCTATATGCAATTGATCAGAGAAACATTACCCTTCACAATATCCACAAATAATATAAAATACCTTGGGGTAACTCGAAGCAAGTGAAAGACCTGTATGACAAGAACTTTAAGTCTCTGAATAAAGAAATTGAAGAAGATATCAGAAAACAGGGAGACTTTGGAGAGATGTAGGAAGCTGGTGGTTTAAAATGATTTCTCATACATTCTTGAAGTACTCTTGTATTTTTTCCTACCATAAAGTGAATCTATTTCTTTCTTTTGTTGTGACATTCCCTATTCTAAGATACCTTTAGCCATTGGGAATCGCACAGTAGGACATTTCTCCAAGAGTAACAACTTCCACATTATTAAAACAATACATAGATAAATAAATATTTTTAAACTGCCTAAAGGTAAATTAGAAACATTGTTATCAGCGAAGTCCCTCTGAAGAGTAATAAAAGCAGTTTCATGTCACTGTAAATAACATTGTTTTCCTCTATCTTATGTGGACATGCACCAAGAATGGTAAAAGTGGGTATTTCTCTAGCTTATTACAGTGGTCTAACATTATATATATATATATTGTAGATTATTGCTTTTCTCTTCATAGCTTAATCCTAATACCCTTATGCTATCAGCAAATAATTGTTCAGGGAAGTGAATTACATTGATGTTTTTCCTCCAGTCATGTTTGATTCTATCCTAGGTTTCTGGGCCATCTCACCTCTGGGTCCTGGCCCTCCAGGCAGTGTCAAGGGTAAGCACACTCTCATGGCATGGGTCTGAGGCTGGACTAGTCATTGGTTAGCCACTCCCATAATCTCTTAGCCACCTTTACCCCAGCACGTTCCATAGGCAGGACAGACTGTAGATCAAAGGTTATGAGGCTGGGTTCGTGTCCCAATCCCTCTACTGTAAGCCTTGCCTGGTCACAGGAGATGGCCAGTTCAGGCTATGTATTCCCTATTGTTAGGAGTGTAAGCTGGGGTCATCCTTGTAGATTTCTGGGAGTTTTCCTTGCACCAGGTTTCTACCTCACCTCAAACTTCCCCCCTTTCCAGTTGTCTCTTTCAGTACTCTCCTCCTCCATCCCTCCCCAACCTGATCCCATTCCACCTATGAAATCTCTTCTATTTCCCCTTCCCAGAGAGAACCTTGCATCCCCCTTTGAGCCTTCCTTCTTGCCTAGCCTCTCTGGGTCTGTAGATTGTACCATGGTTATCCTTTACTTTACAGCTAATATCCACTTATAAGTGAATAGATACCATGTTTGTCTTTCTGGGTTTGAGTTACCTTACTCAGGGTAATTTTTTTCTTATTTCCATTCATTTGCCTACAAATTTTATGATGTCATTATTAACAGCTGAGTGACACTCCATTGTGTAAATGCACCATATTTTCCTTATCCATTCTTCGGCTGAGGGACATCTGCTATACTCATAGATTGGTGCCTAGCCCAATTGTCATCAGAGAGACTTCATCCAGCAACTGATGGAAATAGATGTAGAGACCCACAGTAAAATATTAGGAGAAGCTCGGGGAATTTTGCTGAAGAGAAGGAGAGAGGATTGTAGGAGCCAGTGGAGTCAAGAAAAATCACAAGAAAACCCACAGAATCAACTAACTTGGACTTTTAGGAGTTCAAAGAGACTGTACTAACAACCAGGAAGCATGCATGGGACTGACCTAGGCTCTCTGTATATGTGTGACAGTTGGGTAATTTGGTCTTTTTGTGGGACTCCTAACAGTGCTATCAGGGGCTGTCTTTGACTCTTTTGCTGACTTTTGGGACCCTATTCCTCTTATTGGGTTACTTTGCCCAGCCTTAATATAAGGGGAGGTGCTTAGTCTTACTGCAACTTGATATGCCATGCTTTGATGATATCCATGGGAGGCCTGCCCTTTTCTGGACAGAATCAAAGAAGGAGTAAATGGGGGGGGGGGGGTGCGCACAGAGAGGAGGTGGAGGGGAAGGACTGGGTGGAGAGGAGGGAGGAGAAATTGTGGTCAGAATGTAAAATTATTTAATTAATTAATTTTAAAAATAAACTTTTAAAAGTAATGTATTTCTCTTCCATTTTTGTCAGTATTCATCTTCAGAAAGCTCATTAGCCAGAATGGGAAGAACCTCCAAATAGTGAAGGAGGGAGATACATGTCCATCATTCTAATCACACCAAAAAACTTGCAGGTGCAAAAGTAACATGAAAATACAAACTTGATAAAATTAAAACACATTAATACAATTAACTTTTTATTAGAAAAAACTACCTAGTAAAATATATATCAACATCATATATGTAATATTTATGTATCAAACTCATTATTCCAAATATAGTCATTCTTATTTCATCTTATAAAGTATTTACTCTCTACCATGCTCTAGTAACAATACATAAAAATGCTAGTAGCTGCTGAATGAACATTTTAGAGTGCATACTTTTTTGCCTTTGAATATGTAGAGAAGTTAATTATAACATCTTCTGAAGTTAATGCACTTCTTTCGACTTTTCATACATAATTCTTTTTAATTATTCCCTAAAGCTGAACATCACCCTGATATATGCAAGTGCACTAATTTAGTTGAGAGAGAGCATGCCTTTTATCATGATCTTTGCTTTGTAAATAAATGATTATTTTAATTACTTATACAATGCATTATTGAAAGTTAGGTAATGAATAGTAAAATATATATTTATCAGTGTTATTTTCATAATAATAGTCTCCTCAAAACATGAATTATGACAGGTGACAGAAGTGCTGATTTCCATTAGTTCCTGTATCATATAAATTGTATTTGCTATTTTTACATTATCTTATGAAATATAGCCCAAAATTTATCTTAGATGTTTTTACTACATTGCAAAAGTCTTATTAACAATTTTATGTAAAATGTTGAGCTACACTTTTCTGAAAGATATAAATTCCAATTTGCCTGATTAAGTTGAATATGAGGATTGGCTTTTAAAAACCATGTTATACAAACATACATTTTACAGCAACTAATTAAGAAAAAAGAGGCCATGAACTTGAAAGAGATAAAGAAAGGACTATGTAGGAAGGTTTAGAGGGAGGGAAGAGTAGGGGAAGATTATATAATCTCAAAAAAAGAGAAATTAAAAATATTCTTAAAAATCATATTAGACAGTGGGAATATGCAAAAATTTGTGTTAGTTAGGGTTCTCCAATGAACACCTGACAAGACTAGACGTGTAAGAGATTGACTGGGGGAAAACTCCTATGGAGATTAATGAGAAAGGGTCAGGCGATGTCAGCACAGCCGGTATACCACAACACAACTCTGACACATGTAGAAGAACAGGAGAAAGAGACTGAATGAGCAGTCTCCAACAGCGACTCAGCAGGGAGAAAGTCTGGGTAGAGCACTTCACATATATTGCTTGGGGTCAGCATTACTAATCTTGCCATTGATTGAGAGCAACGCAGGGTAGGGCAGCCAAAGTGTAAACTTTGCGGCAGGTGACTGGAACATTCCACTACTACCTCCTTGAGGTTTGTTCCATAACTGTCTTAAACTAAGTTAAATCTATACTTTTAAATTTTGAAAAGAATATTTTACAACATGCCTATATGACATTTTACATATTACAACATGTACATACAACATGTCTATTGTTGGTGTCTTTGTTTGGATACTGTTTGAGCAGACACAGTTTTTTGAGAATTCGTGGCCATAGCTTCCCTGACAGTTCCAGGGGACACAATCTCACAGTAGATTCCCTGTTCCTCTGGCTCTTAGAATCTTTCCACATCCTCTTCTGAGATGTTCCTTGAGCCTCACATGCAATAATTGTGTTGCAGATCCAGCTCTGAGGACTGAGTACCATACAATACGATCACTTGTTCTCTGCATTTTGATTGGTTGTGGTTTTCTGTAATGGTCTCCATCTGCTACAGAAACAAGTTTCCTTGATAAAGCACAAGAGCTGTTTATCCCAAATGAGATAAACAGGAGAGAGGGGATGAGTAAAATGTCACAAGGAAGTCCAAAGCCCCAGAGTTACTAGAAGGGTACCAGACAAGAAGCCAAGGAAGAGGGCACTCACCACCCACCCCAATCAAACTATCTTCTCCTTGACTTGTTCTAAGACTTCTTTTCCTGTCTAAACAAAAAGGAAAGTTTTCATTTCCTGGATCTTTGAAATCACTACCAGCCACAAAAATCACAAATTTGTGGAGTTCCTCAGATTCCTACCAGATGACAAATACATGGCTTTCCATTGGTGGCGTTTGATCTCACTGGACATGGCACCAGATGTCAATTACCAGAACCCATGATTTTGGTTAATGTAACCTTGATACAATCTTAAGACCTAATTTATATTGAAGAAAGAGGTAGTCAAATAACTCTACCAGAATACTACTCAATGAACCTTCATAACTCATGACATATTCATCTCTACTTTCCATAGTACTGTCCCATCCCTATGTCATCAGTCACTCAAGGTCACTGTCACGGCTCTCCAGTGTACATACATTTGCTTCCTCTTCTAAGTAAAATATTTGTTGGCCAGCTGGGACAATCTATAAATTCCATTACTGATGAGACTAAGAACCTGAACAGACTTCCTCAGGCACACTTCCTCTATTAGTCAGGGTTTTCTCTCTCTCTCTCTCTCTCTCTCTCTCTCTCTCTCTCTCTCTCTCTCTCTCTCTCTCTCTTTCACGATCTCACTCTCGCTCTTGCTCTAGCTCTCTCTCCATATATAAAGGGATTTATTAGAATGACTGCAGTCCAGCTAGTCCAACAATGCCTGGCTATGAACAGAAAGTCCAAGAATCTAGTAGTTGTTCTTCCACAAGGCTGGATGTCTCAGCTGCTCTTCAGTCTACACTGGTGTCCCAAAGAGTTAGACTCTAATGCCTATGACAGAATGGACTTGCTAAGAAGGCAAGAGCAAGCAGGCAAAGAATAAAAGCTTCATTCTTCCACATCTTTATGTAGGCTTCCAGCAAAAGGTATGTCCCAGATTTGAGGTGAGTTTTTCCTAGCTCAAATGATCTGGATTAAAGGCCAGTCTTCCTCCTCAAAGATTCAGATTAGAAGTGAATCTTCCTTCATTACCCCCACTCATGTCCAGGCTGCTCATGTAGATCTCATCCATTTCTCCGTCATTGGGAGATCCCCGTGTCTTTCTTGGGGTCCTGTTTTCCAGGTAGCCTCCCTGGTGATGTGAGTAGCTGTCCAGTCATCCTTGTTCCACATCTAGTATCCTCCTATGAGTGAGTACATACCATGTTTGTCTTTCTGGGTCTGGGTTACCTCACTCAGGATGATTTTTTCTAGATTCATCCATTTGCCTGCAAACCTCACGATGTCATTGTTTTTTTCTGCTGAGTAGTATTCCATTGTGTATATGTACCACATTTTATTTATCCATTCTTCAGTTGAAGGGCATCTAGGTTGTTTCCAGGTTCTGGCTATTACAAACAATGCTGATATGAACATAGCTGAGCAAGTGCTCTTGTGGTATGATTGAGCATCCCTTGGGTATATGCCCGAGTGGTATACCTGGATCTTAGGGGAGATTGATTCCCAATTTTCTAAGAAAGCACCATATTGATTTCCAAAGTGGTTGTACAAGCTTGCATTCCCACCAGCAGTGGAGGAGAGTTCCCCTAGCTCCACATCCTCTCCAGCATAAGTCTTCAGTGTTTTTAATCTTAGCCATTCTGACATTTGTAAGGTGGTATCTCAGAGTTGTTTTGATTTGCATTTCCCTGATAATTAGGGATGTTGAACAATTCCTTAAATGTCTTTCAGCCATTTAGAGCTTGGGGGAGCGGGAGATCCCAGCTGGATCACCAACAGAGAGGGAGAACAAGGAATAGGAGACCATGGTAAATGAAGACCACATGAGAATAGGAAGAAGCAAAGTGCTAGAGAGGCCCACAGAAATCCACAAAGATACCCCCACAACAGACTGCTGGCAATGGTCGAGAGACAGCCCGAACTGACCTACTCTGGTGATGGGATGGCCAAACACCCTAATTGTCATGCTAGAAACCCCATCCAATGACTGAGGGATCTGGATGCAGAGATCCACGGCTAGGCCCTGGGTGGAGCTCCGGGAATCCAACTAGCGAGAAAGAGGAGGGTTTATATGAGCGAGAACTGTTGAGACCAAGGTTGGATAAAGCACAGGGACAAATAGCCAAACGAATGGAAACACATGAACTATGAACCAATGGCTGAGGGGCCCCCAACTGGATCAGGCCCTCTGAATGGGTGAGACAGTTGATTGGCTTGATCTGTTGGGGAAGCATCCAGGCAGTGGGACCGGGTCCTTTGCTCATTGCATGAGTAGGCTGTTTGAAACCTGGGGCTTATACAGGGTCACTTGGCTCGGCCTGGGAGGAGGGGACTGGACCTGCCTGGACTGAGTCTACCAGGTTGATCTCAGTCCTAGGGGGAGGCTTTGCCCTGGAGGAGGTGGGAATGGGGGGTGTGCTGGGGGGAAGATGAGGGGGGCGGGAGGGGGGAGAACAAGGGAATCCGTGGCTGATATGTAGAACTGAATTGTAATGTAAAATAAAATAAAATAAAATAAAACTATAAAAAAAGAAAAAAAAGAAGTGAATCTTTCTACTTCAAATTAAGCAAAAATCCCTCACAGATGTGCCCTCCATATTGGGGTTTTAGTTAATTCCCGATGTAGTTAAGCTGACAACC
Organism: Peromyscus eremicus; assembly: GCF_949786415.1. Classification (NCBI taxonomy): domain Eukaryota; kingdom Metazoa; phylum Chordata; class Mammalia; order Rodentia; family Cricetidae; genus Peromyscus; species Peromyscus eremicus. Next base: position 36,191,487 of record NC_081418.1, read on the forward strand.
AAGAATATCCATTACACTTCCCTACAAGAAACCTAGGAAGGCAAACCTGTTCATCTTACAAGTAATAATACTGTTGGTTCAATGTCCCACTTCCTTAACTCACTAAGTTCCTATTCCTGCTAAGAGCTTCTTCATGCCTATGTATCTCAAAACCCTTCCAGGCTTTACCCATCAGCCAGTTCCACACCTCTATTTGTCATAATAGATTTCCCATTCTTGGTATTAGACTCTATATTAGTCAAAGTTTTTCCAGAGAAATAAAACCAAAATATATCCCCCTATATAACTATATCTGTATGTTAGGAGAGAGGGAGAGAGAGAGAGAGAGAGAGAGAGAGAGAGAGAGAGAGAGAGAGAGAGAGAGAATGTCAAACAGAAGCAATAGTTAAAACAAGTATTCCCAAATAACAAATCTCCAAGAGTTCACAATCACATGTGGAGATAAAAACCATTAACACCAAAGATGATAACCAGTGGCCCTTCTCAGGGTGGGTGAGATGGGGCTACATTTGCTTTCCTGAGGAATACTAGAAAATAGAAATCCAGACCTCTCACAGGTTATGGCTTTGTTTCTGACTGGAATTGCCTTCCCAGGGATATAACTGATCTTTCCAATAGGTCTGAACTTTATTGAGGTGTGTTTAGCCTCTCCCACAATGCAATATAAGAACAGAAGAGAACAGGGAGTGAGAAAGGAAATGACAGTGGTCTGGAACATATTGATATGATTTCAAAACATTTCTCATCTAGATTTATAGTTGATTAAACTTCTAAAATAAATCTACTTTGAGTTAACATTTTTATTTGAGTAGTTTTAAAATCTAATAAATCCAGTCAATGATATTCTTATAAATTATTTCAGAGGAAGTCATTTTATGCCAAAAATTAAATTATGCATTACACATGTAATTGCATATGAGTAAAACTCTGCCTCAAATTATCCTTCCCAGAAATATGCCTTTAATTCATACGTGAATCTGAGGACCATAATGTGCACAGAGCGAATCTGAGGACTCAACTCAAGCAATTAAAGATGTTTAATTAATCATTTTTTATTTTTGAGTTACCATACCATTCACCCTGGAATTTTCACAGATTTATGTCACTACACATTGATCCTTTATCCTAGCTCCCTCTGCCGTCACCTTTGCCCCCCTCTTGATGGTCTGCTTCTTCCTACCGGAGTTACCACGTCTGCCCTAGTCACATATAAGTCATATATATTCATAACCCCTTTCTCTTTCCTTTAAGATCTCCTCCTCCTCTTATTGATTCACACACTCACGTATGCATACACACACATACACTCATAGATATACAATCACATACACACATTTGTACACACTCATTCACACACATACACATACTTACACATACATACTCACATACACACGCTAAAGCATACACTCACATACAAACAAGCATATACATAGATATACACACTCATAGATACAAACATTTGCACACATTTATTCATACACATACACACACATGTACACACTCACATTCACACATACATTCACATGGACACTCACACATACACACATTCATACACATACACATATTCACACACACTAAAACATACTCACGCATACTCACATGCACAAAATACACTCACACATACTCAAACACACACATACATACACGCACATTCTCACACACATACTCACACACATTTGCACACTCACAAATAGACGCACTCACATACACTCACACAAACACACTCATACATATACACATTTACACACACACATATACACAGAAATACACACACTCACATGTATACACACACACATACACACACACACACATACACACACACACACACACACACACACACACACATCAAGTCTGCTTTGTTTCACGTAACTTAATGATCTCCGAGTGGCATTCTTTCCCTTCTAGTTGACATGATTTCACATGTATTACTCGTAGTATACACACTGCATTAATATTATTTAAACAAAGTGGTTTTATGATGTGTCAGATACTTAGAGCTACTTTCTCCATCTCCATCCTCAGGTACCTGCTGGAGAAAGCTGGCCAGCCTGACATTTTAGCTTACTTAATGAATTTTTTTTCATAAGAATCACTCAAGACTAAAATATAAAGAATGGTTAGAAAGGCAAATCAAAGGTGCTGGGAAGGTGGCTCAGAGGGTAAGGGTGCTTGTTCTGTAATAATTAGTGCCTGGGTTCCAATCCCCAGCACCCACAGGAAAAAACAACAACATAAATCATCATAGCTGATGGTGACTATACAGCAGCATTACAGGGTGGAGGCAGTCAGATCCCAAGAGCTTACCCAGGCAGGCAGCTAGCTTCAGGTTCAGTAGGAGCTCTGTATCAAGGCAACACTAGAGGCAGAAAAACGTGGGCATATGCACCCATATACTCATATACAGGCACCCCATGAGAGCAAATGTACACACATGTACCCCACACACAAAAGGCAGATCTAAATGAGTCAAGTGACATAACATAAAAGATGGAAACAAATTTCAGACATCAGATTTATTGGAGAGATTGCTAATATCTCTAGAATTTTCTTCATTAAAGATAACTGCAAAAAGTGTATTGTTAATATAAAATGGATGAGATTTTCTTTAGCAGGCAGATATTCTATATTCTTTATTCTAAGATCAATGAAAAGGGCTTTTTTCAATTTTACGAACCTATTTCTTGGTATTTGTGGTGCATAATAGAAAGTAAACAGTTTCATTCAATAATGAGGCAGCCCTGATGGGTGGATTCTGTTCAACTCAGACACAGCCACAAATGGAACTGTATATAATGTTTATTCTGATCATTGATTTTTTTTTAAAGATTTATTTATTTATTATGTACACAGAAGAGGGTGCCAGATCTCATTACAGATGGTTGTGAGCCACCACGTGGGTGCTGGGAATTGAACTCAGGACCTCTGGAAGAGCAGTCAGTGCTCTTAACCTCTGAGCCATCTCTCCAGCCTGATCATTGATATTTTTAATATATATACATTGTTACAGAATATTTTGTAAAATAGTAAAGTCTAAGAAAGTTTAAGACTACAGTTCTTTGTTTTGAAAGGAAATCAGTCTTCTGAAGTTTGAAAGAATTACTGGCTTTGCAAATTAGCAAAGAGATTAGTGAGTTGTTGTCTCCAAAAATTGCCCAGCTGCCTCTAATTAGGGAAAGATAAATACAGGTTAGGGAGACCACTGGAGGCTGCCAAACAGAAGCATTAGCAGGGAGCCAAGCTGAGGGGGAGGAGAGACCCAACAATCCATTTGCAGATAAAGTTCTTGAGAAGCTAAGGAAGTTTTTGCTGAGGAAGTGCTGTAGAGAGTTCATAAAAACCATTAGTCTGTGTAACTACCTTAACTGTGGACGATGGGCAGCTCCCTTGTAGCTAGTTCACCTGGAAACTTCAATTCTCTTTGAAACTTACTGTCTCTTTTCAGTAGTTTTTGTATATTTTGAAAAGACAAGGGAGGACCCTTAGGTGAAGTAGGACACAGATTCTTTGGGGGAAATTTCCAGGATGTCATGGTATTAGTCTGCAGTAGGCAGCCACACACATCACTGAGTAGGTCACCAACCACTGGAAGGTGAACCCAACATTTCACTTGAGTCTATTATACACATGCTGTATATCAAACAATGAAAATTATGCCCGGCAGTAGTGGCTTATGCCTTTAATCCCTACACTCAGGAGGCAGAGACGGGCAGATTTCTGAGAGTTTGAGGCTAGCTTTGTCTACAGGGTGTGTTCCAGAGCAGTTGCATAGAGAAACCCTGTATCAAAACAAACAAACAAACAAACAAAAACAAAGAAACAAAACAAAACAATAAAAATTATTCTGACAAGCATGTAGTCATTCATTTAACAAATATAATACATGACCTGTGTTCCATATATATATGGATATACACACACGGAGATATATATATATATATATATATATATATATATATATATATATATGTATGTATGTTCTCTAACTTTTTTATAATCTTGATGTTAAAGTATAACTAACCTCACATCATAGATAAGAAAGTATGGAAAGAATGCAATTTTTTTGCATGAAATAGTCTACCTGGTTTTCTTTATCATATGACTAATATATTACTAGACATCACAGTCAAGACATAATTGCTATTCCAACTTACGTACATAGTATATACGTGCTGTGTAGTTGGACTATCCTTGGCAGACCCATAGGACTAGAATGAGCAGAAGGAGAGGAACAGTGATCCCAGAATGCTGGATTCATCTTACTGTGCTGTGTTATTCTATGTTCAGTTTATATGCCTGAGAGACCTGCTCTTTTCTAAGGGGAAACAGGATGAGTGGAACTAGAGGAAAGGAGAAGTGGGGGAGTGGTAGGAGAGGAGGGGAGATAAGGAAGGGAGGGGAGACTGTGGTCAGGATGTATTATATGAGAGAAGAATAAATTTTAAAAATAAATAAATAAACAAAAAATAACAACAGCAACAAAAGGCAATCCCAGAATACCTATGATAACAAGACTACTTTTTCTTTGTTTTTTGTTTGTTTGTTTTTTGAGACAGGGTTCCTCTGTGTAACAGTCCTGGCTGTCCTGGAACTCTCTTTGTAGACCAGGCTGGCCTCATATTCACAGAGATCTGCCTGACTCTGCCTCCCAAGGGCTGGGATTAAAGGCGTGCGCCACCACCGCCAGGTGATAGCAAGACTATTAATAGCAGCCTCAAACCCCGAGTCTCCTTTCAATAGTTGGGATTGTGTCTAAATCAATTCACAAGTCTAATATTGACATGGAATACCAAACTCCAACAAACTGTTCCATGCGGAGCCTGAAACATAGAAACTGCTAAGTTGTACAAGACTTTAATGCAGCACTTGTCCGATGTTTCCACATCCCTCATATTCTGATTCACACCAAGTCAGTCAAGTCACCAACGACTAAACGTTTCTGAATTCAGCTTTGATACACTGTTGATTTGTTTTGATACCATATAGACATGTCAGCTCTCTGGAATTTTAGAACAATTGGTGTTGCTGTGTGCATGTTGGGGTTGTATTTTTTAGTTCCACTCTGTACATGGGAGTGAGAAAACTCAAATTCAGTCTTTTGTTTCATAAACATCCTAAAACAGCTATCTTCATGATGCCATGGAAGACGTTGATTCTGTCAATGTCATGAACTGTTCGTATCTGAAAGATTTGGCTCACAGTTGAGTATGTGTTTTCTTTTCCTGACTACAAAAATGCATTTTTCCTTCTGAGTCATTAAGACTAAAACTTCAGTATCCAAATATAATGTCATTAATTGATAACATTTTAGTATCTTACTTATATGCACATAATATAACCAATTACTTTTTGTATCTTCAGTGAATAACATTAAGTTGGTAAAGAAAAATGTTGTCAAAATTTTCTCTAAGCCAAGATCATTCCATATACTATTTCCTTGACTGAACTCTTTTTTTAACATCTACTACTGAAACAGTGCAAACTGTAATATTTTAAAGTCTAAAATGATGGTTTAGTATGCCTATGACATACTGATGCATTATTTCCCCTATATGCTTCTCTTGGAACCAGTAAAAGTGACATATTGTGCTGCCCTAACAGGATACCATAGCACATCATGTGAGATATCATTTTGCTTTCCCATAGACTGTGACTTATAAAATGATGAGAATAAAATAAGCTATAGCAAGAAAAAAATGAAAATGTGTTATTTTTCAATCAGATATTAGAAAGTATCAACCTGTGGGAAATGGAAATTATAATCTGCTCTTGGAAAACAGTTACTTAACCAGGTCTCTAAAGAATTATGTTGAAGTCCCAAATCCTAATTCAATGGAAATATTGCTGTGTTATGTTGAGGAATTTCTTCCCTGAACATTAATACTCTCTGGAGCAACTGGTCCCAAGGTTGATGGGCTGGGAAATGGTAATTCTTCACGTGGGATATGTAGCATAACAGAAGGTTCTTAGTCCAAGTCATAATGGTTCATCTCCATTCAGAGACGGGCCTCTGGGCTCACCTGATAGGGGTTATCTTGATTGAGTTGCGATGTGAAGACCTATACGTTATGAGTAGCACCATTCCCTGGGCTGAGATACTTGACTGAGAGAGGGGGAGAGAGAGGGGCAGGGGAAAAGGAGAGAGAGAGAGAGAGGTTGAAAGAGAGCTACAGGCATTTACCTCTGCCTCTTGACAGTGGACACAAAGTGACCAAAGGTCTTAAGCTCCTTGCTGCTTTGGCTTCCCAACAATAATAGAAGTTCAAACTGTGAACTAAAATAAATCCCTTTCCCTAAAGTGGTGGTTTGAAAGAAAATGATGGCCTCCAAAGGCGGCAGCATGAATGGGAGATATGGCCTTGTTGGAGTAGACTTGATGTGGTTGGAGGAAGTATGCCACTGTGGAGGCAGGCTTTGAGATCTCATATGTGTTCAAGCCACGCCCAGTGAGTCAGGCCACTTCCTATAGTCTGCAAGTCAAAATGTGTTAACTCTCAGTTCCTGCTCCAGCACGTTGCCATGGTGATAATGGACTAAACCTCTGAAGTGTAATCGAGCCACCCCAATTAATTGTTTTCCTTTATAAGAGTTGCCATGGTCATGATGTCTCTTCACAGCAATAGAAACCCTAACTAAGACATCTTATCTTTGTCAGGGTATTTTTATCACAGCAACAGAAAAAGTAACCGAGACATAGGTCTGTGTTCTGAAGACAGGCTAGAAAACAACATGAAGTGGAGAGCTTTGCCCATTGTGCACTATGTATTGAGCCATGGTTTCAGCCATACACAGCCTCCTGTAAGACAGAACTCTAATTCTGGGGTGTTGACAACTAGGTGGTGCAAAATTGGTTCTTAAGTGGACTGTTTTACTTCCTCTTGTCAGGACACATACTTCTGAGATACACAAGCAGAGTAAGATTAGTAATTGTGTGCAAGAAGCCTACTGTCTCACTTCCTTCTCTGTAGTATGAGTCCTTTGTCAAAGGCAATGCAACATGAGACACAATCATAATGAACAAGGCTTTCTGTAAATTATTACGTAAACAGAGATACTGTAAGCTGATAAGATAAATCAGTGAATATTAAATATTTCATGAATACAAATTTCTATCCAAGCTATAATGGAAAAGATTTAATAAAATCAGCCACCAGATTACATGCTAGTTTCCATGGGAAGCAGTATCATTATATGGGTTATTACTGCCCTGTGTTGTGGGTAGAGGGCTACCCATCTGTGACTGGAGCAAAGTCAATCTTTGTGAAGAAAAACCCAAATCTCTGTTCAGCCCATGAACAAGTTTCATCTATACCAGCAGATTGACTTTGCAAATGGGCCAGAGAACAAACACTAGTGAACAACACTGCTTTATATCACAACACAGCTCCTCTGCAGTAATGGCCTCTGAAATACATTTACATAGGGCATGTCTAGTGCCTGTTCCTCAACTCCTTACCCCCAGTTTTCTGGTTTTCTTTCCACAATTGTAGCCAGTTGGTCCACTGTCAATCACTGTCACAGATCCCTATGGATCTATACCAACAACCACTTTCTATTCCACAAAAATATAGGAACTAGATATAGAAATTGGCATTCTGTCTCGTGAAAAGATTCTCCTAAAGTCGTTGTCTCTGTCTTCCATGGTCACCTCACGTGTAGATGAAGATAATAGCCAGCAGATGTGCAGACCCAACCGTAAACTAGACCTTCTCTTGACAGAGTATGCAAATCTTCTGCAAAGCAGTTCATTTTCACATTTTCATTAAGGGGCTATAGGAAACCATAGCTACTATTTGAGAAACAAATGAAAACTGAGGGAAAAAAAGCATAGTATGCAGTAAGATTCTGAACTACTTGCTTTTTGCAATTTACCTATAACATTCAGACCTAACAAAGCATCAATGCCATCTAAGGTATCATCTATCTGTTTATCTACCATATACCTGCCAATACACAATTTCTAGATTATATGCAATGAAACTATGCATAGTCAGCATAATGATTAAATAATCTGACAGCATACAGTCTCTTATGGGCATTATGAGTAGTGCAGTCACTCAGTGAATCATAACTAGGTATTCAGTTTCTATCATGACCCAAAAGAAGGCCAGAGGAATGAAAATGTTTGTGGGCAGCAGAAAGCAGGGCTTCCTCCCACACTCTTGTATCCTATTGTCCTTACTGGAATTTGTCAGAAGCTCCGCTCAGCATCTCCCTCTTCTACAGATTATGGACAAAACTATTTCATCTGCTCAGCCACGTGTCCCAAGTGGTAAGAAAGCTGGTGTGGCTACGACACCTTTTCTTTGCTTGAGTGCCAGTCTTAGCTGAGTATGGTAGCATATGCCTAGCTAATATCTATAATGTCCCCTTTCCACAAACTGTTCCATATTTTCTTTGTCCCCAGCCATCCACAACAGTCAGAATCCTCTACCTGCTAGTGGAAATAAAAATCTTCATTTCTGAATAATTGGGTTCCCAATGATCTTGTTTTATATTTGGTCGCTGTAGTTTTCAATTTACCTTTGCTTTGGGGGAAAGGTTTTTACTCTGCTTGCCATACCACAGTGTGAAACATCTGCATGATTTCTACCTAAAACTTGTTTTTAATCACTCCAGCCTGTGAACTGAGCTACTGAACTCCTATGATATTTATCTTCCACTTTTTAGCATCCAGACATCTTACTAAGACTCGAAGGGTGCTTGCTGTTTCAGGATTACTAAAACCAATATAGCATGTAATGTAATGGACCAGCAGGGCATTCTGTGGGATATAAAGTCAATCAAAATCCCTCTGGATTATCAGAAGAAACGGGGAAATTGAAAGAGACCTGAGATAATGTAATAAGAACTGGTTGGTATATCTGCCTCATGGAGGCTAAATATTTGTGATACATTTTAAACATTGAAAACATTCATTATCAGCAGGTATATGTCAAGTACTAGAGATACTGTTGACTTGTTTTAATAAAGATGCCCCATCTGTAAGTGTAACTGCAGTTAGCACCATAATCTGAGTGCCCCTTCATACTCTAACTTCCCTTTGAGACCTGAGTAGGATTTATATCAACATAAAATATAGGTTGCAACGAGTCTTTCTCTGTCCCACTAGCCAGCTTCCAAATAATGACATGGAGACTTATGATTAATTATGAAAGCTTGGCCTTAGCTTAAGCTGTCCCACCAGCTCCTATAACTTAAATTAACCCATTTGTTTTAATCTACATTCTGTCACGTGGATCATACCTCATCTCTCTGTACTGCTCATGCTGCTTCCTCCGCTCTGGCTGGCCACTCCACCTTCTTCCCAGAATATTCTCTCTGCCCAGAAGTCCCACCTACACCTGCTGCCTAGCTATTGGCTGGTCAGCTTTTTACTACACCAATCACAGCAAAACGTTTTCACACAGTGTACAAATATTCCACAATAATAGGTAGAAGGAAATATGGTCAGAATCATCCATCACCTATCCTGCCACTGATGGCATCAGTTATGCCATGGATGTGGTGCTGTTTCAGCTCTTTCTACAGAAGCAGATGCAGGGGTACTCCCTAGAGATTTCACTGGCCTTTCCTACTTTAACAATAGGAATGTTCACCACAGGAGAGAGAAAATACATACGGGCATATTGCCAGTAACTGTAAGTATTTCTGCTTTGTATTCTAGGAATGGGAAAATGAAAATAGAATGAGTCTACCATTTCATTAATGAAGGCATTAGGGCAGTCAATGCTTTCAACTATCTATCAAAGGCTGATACTCTGACCAGTGGACCCCAATACTTCAAATCTAGGGATCAGAGTCATTTGAAAGCCAGTTTCTAAGAATCCCCAGCAGTTCTGGACATTTACATTTTCCCAAAGGATTCCCGCCTGGTAAAGAACATAGCTGCTGCTGGAGACCTGGATGAGCATTCACAGCAAACATCCTTCAATGCCTCTCCATCTGTCTGTGAAGAGGCTTCCACCCGAGGATGTTGTAAATGATTGTAATTCTCCACTCCAGTATCTTGAACACATTATTTGACCCTTCAGGATGAAAATATTTTCTGCTCAGGTACATTAAGCAGAACTATAGCAGGTTGTAATATAATAGGTTGAATGGTAGCTTCTACAAAGATATATTTACATGTTTTAGCACTCAGACATCATGAATGCAACCTTATTTTGGATAAAGGATCTTTATAAGTAAAACTAAGTTGGATATCAAGATAGGCTATCAGGACTCAACAGTTAAGAGCATTTGCTGCTCTTGCAGAGGACCGGGCTTCCCAGAACCCACATAGCAGCTCACTACTGCCTGTGACTTCAGTTTCAGGGGATCTGATGACTTTCCCTAGCTTCCTCGGACACCAGGTACGTAGTGCTGTGTATACATACATGCTTGGAAACATTTATTCATGTAAAATAGAAGTAATAAATCTTTAGATGTGAAATCATTCTAGATTAGGTAGGTAGGCCCCAAATCAAATGAGAAGTGTAGGCATAAACATGTGGAAAGTAGGGTGCACTTTGAACACAGAAAAAGGCCATCAAGGAAATACAGCAAGTAAACAAAGTGGTGTTGAAAGCCACCAGAGAGTGCCAAGAGGTAAAGTTTGATGTCCCATATGCATTCCACAGGAGGCCTGAGGTTGAGAGAAGTGTGGACAGCTCACTTAGATCCACAACTCCCCGAACTTGATTCCTAACAACTCAAAAGTAAAATAAGATTCCAGAGAGAATGCAATTCTGCAGACACCTTAAGACCTCTGGATTCTTAAAATGAAAAAAAAAAGTTTCTGTTGTTTTAAGCTGCCAAATATATGTCAGTTTACTGTGATATCCCTGGGAAACCAATACAGCTACTCATTTAATTTGTGTGGTCCTGATTATCAGTCTTATAAGTAATCCATTGTCATTGTTACAAGTCTCAACAAAGCCAAATCACTCTGCCTCTGGGGCCTCTCTTTTCATTTTATCTTGGTAATTAGATCTTAATGTAATTTTAGCTATATAATATTACATTGGTAATTATAGGGTCAATGTAGTATAGCTGATACCTAGAAATTATTTATCTTTCATCAATGAAGTTCTATACTCATTGATTACCAGATTTAGTTTTCCACCCCCTCCTCCAGCCCATGACAACAACAGTTCTGTAATTTGCTTGAATTGCATAATTTTTGTCTTTTATGAATGACTTTTTTCACTTAACAAAATGTCATCAGGTTTCATTAATATAGTTGAACATTGCAGAACATTTTTAAAGGCTGAGTAATTGTCCATTGAAATTGTTCCCTAATTTTAACTATTGTGGATAGTGTTTCACTGAATTGGGAAGAACCAATATTTCTTTGAGATCCTAATTATCCAGAAATAGAATGACTGGATCAATCTTCTTTCAATTTCTGAGAAAATGTCTCACTCTATAGTCTAGACTGCCCTGGACCTCACTGAGCAGCCCAGGCTGACCTCAAATTCATTGTAATCCCTTCGGCCTCAGACTGATTGCTGGGATTGCAGATGTGAGCCACCATACCTGGCTACTTCCAATTTCTGAGGAAGTTTTATATTATTTTCTGTAGAAGTTGAACCATTTTTCATTCTCACTACAAGAGTTCAAGGCTCCAATTTCTATATAACTTTCATCAATTCTGGCTTTGTATTTATTTGCTTTTTTTACTTTTATGCTTCAGGTGTCTCATAGCTCCTAAGACTCTCTCTGATATTTAAGTTTAGCCTCCCTGTATTCTAGCATAAAGCATTCCCCATCAAACTAGATTATCAGATTCTCTTCCTATTATCACCTCAAAAATATAGGGACCAGCAATCCCAGAGATTTTCTATAATGCTAAAGATCTACTAATCAAACCTCTCTTCTTCCCTTCCATCTTTCTTCCCTTCCCTCCTTTCTTCCTTTCTTTTTTCTTGACAAGGATTCATTAAGAAGTCCACCTACATTGGAACTTGTTATATAGCCCACACTGACATCAAGCTTGCCATCCCCCAGCCTCTGTACCTTGAGTGTAAATTGTCTTAAGAAACCACTTGAGGCAGTATCTAAAGTTTATACATTGTGGTATTTGAATGTAATTGTCCTGCATATGCTCATAGGGAATGGCACTATTAGGAGGGGTGGCTTTGTTGGAGTAGGTATGGCCTTGTTGGAGGAAATGTGTCACTGTGGGAGTGGGCTTTGAGGTCTCATATGCTCAAGCCACATCCAGTATCTCAGTTCACTTCCTGTTGCCTTTGGATCAAGATGTAGGACTCTCTGCTCCAACACCTTGTATGCCTGCATGCCGCCATATTCCTAGCTGCCTTGCTTCCCACCATGATGATAATGGACTAAACTTCTAAAAATGTAAGCCACTCAAATTAAATGTTGTCCTTTGTGAATTGCTGTGGTGGTCATGGTGTCTCTTCACAGCAATAGAAACCCTAAGACACACATATAGAGCCATTCCAATTCACACATCATTGGTAGAGGCCATATTTGGTATAAGATTAGTTAAATATATCTGGTAATGTTCACAGCCTCAATACAACACATCAAATCCTGAATACTAGACAAGAACATAGCTTGAGCTTTATTTATCTTTAACTTTATATTTTGCAGTTATGAAATCCTTATAAAATATACTGTTATACATACTCCTCTCATACTTAATTTTTAAAAAAAAGTCATGATTCTGCAACTCCTCCAGTGTACAGGCTAATTCATAACAGATCACACATTGATTTTCCTACCCAAGATCCTAATCTTAGTATCAGCTCTAACATGTGTATTCATTTAATTAACGTGCTGCCTTGTAAATTTTACAGTAACACTGCAGGTTTAAACTTTAGTCACATCTTTCCTATATAGACAGAAGATAGGGAATTTCTCTATAGCTGCCTTCTAAATCTTTGACAGGGCATTAATCTGGCCATTAAACACATCCAAGTTATCATTTTTCTATGAATCTTCTCTAACATAAAAGATACTCATGCTATGCAAGTCTTTGTCATCAAAGCAACTAATATCGTTTAATTGAAATGCCTTTGTAACTAGTTGATGGACATATGGGTAGTGACTGAATTGTGTGTGCTCTAACAATCAGGGCAGTGATCCATTGGTGAAGTCACCATGTGATGGCACTATCAGCAGGAATCTAGGAAGTGGGAGCTGGCTGGAGAAAGTAGTTCTCTGTCTGTCTCTCTGTCTCTCTGTCTCTCTGTCTCTCTCTCTCTCTCTCTCTCTCTCTCTCTCTCTCTCTCTCTCTCTCTCTCTCTCATGCTGGACTAAGGTAAGCAGCAACATCAATAATACATTTCCACCTCCATGATGTTCTGCTCTCTACAGGACTATAGTAACAGCACCAACCAAACATGTGATGACACTTCTGAAAACATGATCTAAATACATATCTCCTGATACGATGTGTCTTTCTGAAGTATTTTGTCACAATGATGGGAAACTAACTAACATAGTTACTAATCGCTCCATCTCTTGTATCTCTGTTTATTCCTCATCCACACTTCATACTGTGCCAGCTGGTGATAGTCTGAACAATTGTTAACGTTACCCTATGCTGCATATTACCTTAGTCCTGTTCCTCCCTAGACAGGAAGTCAAACACATGAACAACTCAAGCTTAAGGCTACATTTTCAGTTTAACTTCTCGAGACTACTCATAGGGCTCAATGATTGCTTGTGGTCAGGGCCCAGCAAGAACATTGGTACACAGTTGTGATTTGAATACAAATGTCCCCCAATTGACTCATGTTTCCACATTTGGTTCCCAGCTGCTGGTTTTGTTTGAGAAAGTTCCAGGACCTTTAAGAGGAAGAACCTTGCTAGAGGTGGTATCACTGGGAGCACTTTGAAGTTCTATAGCCTGGCCTCACATCCTATTCTCTTTCTCTGGTTTCTATGTGGAAGTGAAATGTGACCATCCAGCTTCTTGACTACTAGGCTGGCTTTAGACTCTTGCTGCCAGGCTGGCCCCACTGTGATCAACTGAACCCCCTTAGAACTGGAAACTAAAATACCTCTTTCTTCCCTAACTTGCTTTGAATCCTGTATTTTATTGCAGCAACAGAAAAGTAACTAATACACATACTCAAACTGTTTGATTTGAGAAGCATTTAATAAAAGGATTGTCTGAAAAGAGAGGACACTAAGAAAATCAACAGAAGCAAAACATCCTAAAGTTTCTTACAAAAAAAAATGGAAACAGACTTTCAAGTGAAAGACGGAAAATCAGGAAGGAAAATGAAGGAGAGTTGCACCATGCTGGAGGTAGACCCAATCAAAGCCATGATCTTAGAGAAACACAGCCACTACCAACATACCAAGAAAGAAACAGAATGATCGGGAGAAATAAATATCCTAACTTCTAGTTATCAGGCTTTGGATGCCTATTTCTTCTGTTTACTCCTTGTCTTCCATTCCTAGGAGCCAATGTTTTAGCCAACTGCTTCACCACTGAGTCAAGAGGGCCCATAAAATCCTTCACTCGACCCTATCTGGCTATTTCTCTCTCACCGCCTTCTCAGTTCTTCTCAGAGATGACAAATTCTCTTGAACTATGTTGCAAAAATCTGGTTATTCCCATTCCTGTGTAAACCTGCATGTGTCCATGATAAATTGTTCCCATGATATCAAAGATCAGTCTAGTTCTATTCTAGTCTTAACTGGAATCTTTTTGTTATGGAAGTTCTCAAGCTGTCTGGACTATTAATCAACAGGGAAATAGTACTATAGAATTCTCTTCTAAATGTTTGGTTTCTTAATGACAATTGACAAGTGCCATGTTCTTACTATTCAAGGAAAATTGTAGATATGCTAGATATAGGTTGCTAAAATATCAAATGTTTATGTGGAACAAATATTTATAATGAATTTATTAATCTCTAAACTTAAAAGGACAACATAATTTACAAAAGATTAGAATAAAATACATGCTTTTTATGATTCTGTGATGTAAGTGAAACACTACTATCTGATTCTACCCCCACTTTCGGTTGTTTTCTTCTCCAGTGTTTTCCATTTAGTCCTCCATATCTGGTTACCCACTATCTACCCCGTCCTTTACTCTAAAGCCATGTGAACTTTGAGTCTCTGTTTCTTTCCTTTTCAGATTTTTCCCATTAGAGAAGGCAACTGGAACAAAGCAGAAGTGTGAAATTGAGGGTTTATTTTCTGATTCTTGAGATCATCTTGAGTTGGTTGATCCTCTCAGTGGTCTTCTTATCTCCTTTCTACTCTGTCTGGGTTCCCTGGCTTCTCCCTCCCCAAGTACACTGGGGACTGTGGGATAGATTCAGTATGTCTGGATTTGGCCCTGGACTCCGGTACTGTTCCTTCTGTTTCCCTGCATCATGTATGTCTTAGAACAGGTCCTTTTGCAAATAAACTCTTTTTGAATCATGCTGTTTTGGGTGTGCCGTCTCTGGATGCATCGGCACTCATCACATATTCCAGACAGATATAGAGCCAAGGTTATTGTTGAGTTTATTGAGAAGTAGGCTGACAGTTGATTTGATCAAGTTCATACTTCTTACTGAATTTCAATATTGCCCCACAGGAAGGCTCCTCCATAAATAACATTTCCACTGTTTGCCTTGTTTCATGGCATGTAATGCAGATTTTTTTGTTTGTTACACTTTCTTTTCTTGGATTATGCAATTAAAAGGTAAAAGTAGACAATAAAAGTAAAAAATTCCAAATACTTATATCAAAATACAGGTATGTATAGAGAATAATTACACTCATAAAATATATGGTAAATGAACTATTTTCATTGAAACTTAAGCCAAGGTTTGGTTTAGCTGTTGTATTTTGACTGTAAATACTAATCACCCAACAATGGTTCATGTATACAGATTTTTTTCTAGTCATATAGCTTAAAATAATGTGAATAAAACAAATACAAATGGAAATATAAAAGCGGTTCCCATATTACATGACCTCTACCTCTACCTCTTGGTAGAGAACAAAAATGCTCATCATCAGGCTGGTATTCCTGAACCTCCTAAGGTCGAGTCCCATGGGGTTCTATAATTTTAGGTGGTTTATCTGTGCAGTATTTACTTCTGATATCGTCTACTTCCCCATCTTGAAGCATAAGTGAAGCAAGCATTGGAATCTGTGAAAAATAGTTTTTAGCCAGGATATGCTTGTGCTTGATCTTGTGAATAAAAAGGCGTCCATACCCCTGCAAATAAAAGAAAATAAAATTCTATGGAAATCCATACATACATATTTTGCCAGATGAAACATGACCATGTCTTAGTACCTTGGCTTTATTATTTATTGAGTATCAGTTTATTTAACCTAGGATACATTTTTTCTCACTGTGTCTCTTATCTTTCAGAGATTAGTTCTTGTGGTGCTTTAATGTAAAATCTACCAAGAGTCTCTCTCTCTCTCTCTCTCTCTCTCTCTCTCTCTCTCTCTCTCTCTCTCTCTCAAGTCCAAACTACTGTTATTAATTCTATACTCTTTCTCCCCTCCGTCTGTATATATAGTAGTTACCTCATGTGGGGTAGAATGTACCAGGTTTCTGTGTTTTATTCCAGTGACATATAACAAGTGACAAACTTACATATACATACATTTGAACAAAGCTTACAGGAAAGCCTTTTATAGTGATATCTCAGAAAGACTCACAGATTAAGCAACTTGACACTTTTGCCACACCTGGGCAGTAGATACAACACTGATGAAGTGACCATCTTTCACTGTGAATCCATATGCATGAGGGGGAAAGCCAGAAGTTAGAGGAAGCTGAGGGAAAGGCTGGAGGACCTGAGTTTCTGAAAACACTGTGGAGACACCATCCTAGCTGGGCACTGCCACCCCAGCCTTCTTGTTACATAAGGAAAACCCTGATTTGATTAAGTGATGGCACATTTGCTCACTCTCTTATTATAGTTGATAAGAGAGTTATCAACCCAAACAATGAAAAATTATGTTCATTTCATTTCTTTGTTGTTGTTTTTTTTCTTCTAGCCACTTTACACAGTATTTAGCACATCCAAAGTAAGTTCTGGCTAAATTAATAAATATCAGTTATTCTGTTCAATGTTCGCAATCACATGTCTGTTCACCCAATCACAATGCTACCTATGTCTCCTTTAAATTTTGTGTTCTGAGAGTAAGACATTCTGCACTGCAGAACCTTTATAAGGGAAACCAGGAAAATCAAAGAAAGCCCTGAGAACAAGAAAGTGTGTAGTAGAAATAGCCTGGCTCACAGTGCTTTCATAGACACAGTTATTACCCAAAGTAACCAAGGCCAGACACTAAGTGGAGATCGTTTAGTGGCCTATTCATTTCCAAAACTTCACTAGGGTGAGACAGCCTCATCTCCTTGCTATAGATGAGAAAATGAGAGCACTAAAGCACTAACAAATGTGGCCAATCCTATTTCATGAGGTCAGCGCAACTCCTGCTCTTTTTGCTAACTCTACATCTTTAGCCAATCTCAAATTTCATAATGCAAAGAGAGTAAGTCTTCGTGTGCACAGCTTGACAGTGACGAAGACTGGAAAGAAACATAGTAGATGATTTTTAGTGAGTCACTGGCCCGACTTGAGCCAGTTTGCATGCTATGAGAGAGAGCTTAGTCCTCCTCACTCTGCCCTCTCAGAACAGAGTCCTTCTCCTCTGCCTCACTGCAAGGAACAGAGATAACTTTATACTTAGTGGTGCTGGTGGTGGTGGCAGCACCCGGGGTGGGGGCTGCTATGGTGTTAGGTTGTTATGGTGGTGGTGGTGGTAACTGTTTTGTGGTTGTGTTTGTTTCTTTGCTCTGTTTCTTATCGCTTCGGGGAAAACAGGTGTCTATATCTTTAAGAGGATTCTGGAAATGCTTTGATTTGCTGCAAAAACTTGAACTGTTCAAGATGGAATGAACAGTAACACTTGCAGGATGGTGCAAACTGGGGGGGGGGGGGGCGGCTTAGAGAGAGACAAAGGTTTGGTGTTAGAGCAAGAGCCTCTGCTCCACTTGCAGAATTCAGAATGACTGGTGTCCTGAGACTAGAAATGCTCCTGAATGGAACATTTAATTTGAGACTTTGGTGATTTGATTAGGTACACAAAGGAGTTGTGTGGATTAATTGAAGAAGAACTGGAATATCAGCTTTGGGAATGAATTTCAGTTTCATCGTGGGTCCTAGATGAAATGATATTGCTAGTATTGGCTGTACTTCCAGCGATTAAATATTTATGAAGCAGCTTAGTTTACTAAATATAACATTTAACACAGCTTCAATTTCTTTCTGCCCTTTCTTTCAATCCCTAGAGTGAATTTTTTCATAGCCTGGCTTCTTAGAACTCAAAAATTATTGGAAAAGGCTGAAATTGTAACGAGTTTCCTCTCCTTATATAATTCCCTGAACCTTCCGTTAAAAAACAAACGACAAGCAGCAGCGGCATCTTGGGAAAGCACCGTTCAGAACAGCTGCACTGGATGTCACTGCTCTGTCCTCCTTTAGCTGCACCTTGCGTGTCGAGTTAAAGGTACAGCGGTATAACAAACTGGGAGAGAAGTGAGCCAGCTCCTGGGTTTGCACTTGCTGAGTGTAAATGGAGCCCTCTGGGAATGCTCCAAGAGCCCCTCGAGTTGATTCATCAGAACGCATTACAGATTTCATCCTGTAAGGCACTGAAATTAAGTAGCAGTTAAGTTTTGCAATGCTTTTTCCACTCCGAGTTAGGTGGAAGCAAATGGGAGGACAGAATCTCGTCGGTATGATTGTTGTAGATCACAAAGTTGTGAATGGAACTGATTTGGCAGTTGAGTACTTTTTCAGGCAGACTCCTGCTGATAAATCAAAGGACAAACTCTGGGTTCCATAATATGTATATATTGATAATAGGCATTATTCATTATACAGATAGTTATTTTGGGCCTTGTGTTTTTAACTTAACATGCAAAATAATAAATTTCATCATGACATCTTCAGACAAGAATATCATATACTTGACTAATGTTCATCCCATCTCTGTTCTTCTCCTCTTCTCTAGCTACTACTGCCTCCTCCCCTCCCCCCAAATAGTCCCTCTTCTACTTTTATGTGGTTTTTACTTTCAAATTTTAGATTTCATATGTAGAAGAAAACATGTGCTATTTTTCTTTCCTTTAACACTATGTTCTGAATAAAACTAAAACACACAACACAAACGTATGTATATCCGTTCATCAGTCGATTGGACCAATGTTAATTCCATATCTTGTCTGTGGTGAATAGTGCCATAGAAAAATTGTATACAGGTCTCTCTGTGGTAGTCAGACTTAGATTCATAGCTGCATCATATAGTAGTTCTATTTCTAGGATGTGAGGATTTCCATAGTGGACGCACCCAGTTGACATTCCACCAGCTGTGCCCCCTACACCTTGGTCAAGAGTTATTCAACAAATACTTATTAAACTCCTGGTCTTCAACAGGTATTATTATAAGCACTAAAGGAATAGAAAGACATAAGTCAAAGTCCTTCACAAAACTTGCTGTGAAATGAATGTGCTTGAACTTGTTAGAAGAGAGTAAGATGATGTTAGATGCTTGTATATTCAAGTCTCTCATCCTTACCCCAACATACCTTAACTTTCTTTGAATTTTCACACCTGCAGCACACACCATCCACATGTTTTGCTATTGTCACCTTATATATGGGTCTCTTGATTCAACAGAAACTCTTCAGACAGTCATTGGGTATATTAGAGGGCATTCAAAATGCCTGTTATAACCAATTGGCTGAACTAAAATTTCAGAGTCCAGCATCTTACCTGCTCAATACTCTGTAGCTTGAGATGAGCTACCCCTTCATCCTTGGTGAGAAGAATGCAGTTCCAGGGAGACCATTCCACGTTCTTATCCCACCTGACCATGACCAGGTCATTGAGATCATCCCAGGCACTGAGGATGGACTGGGATGCCCAGATGTTCTCTGTCAAGTACTTAATATCTTGGAGCTACACGCCAAAATAAGTGTGAATAGTAATGTTATTGTCTTCTAAATAAATGGTTTAAATATCGTCATATTAATTGGGAAAACAATTAAATTATGTTGAATGAATGTTTAAAGGGGAACATCATTCAAAAGACTTTCCTTTCTTGTGCCACAGCCCAAACTTTGTCGTCTTTCAACATCACCCACATGAAATACGCTATCAGACATCTCATTCTCTGGCTGAGTGCCAGTCTCCTGTAGCTGGCATACTCTGCCATCCTTGCTGTCGTTCCTTTTAAACATCTGCCTTCTTTTCTAGGACGTGATGTCTGATTTACCAGTGAATTTTCAGAACGTAGCATAGAACTTAAATATCAAGAGCACATCTGTGCATGAAACTCAGGAATGCAATGGCTGTCTGCTTTAGGAAATCCTAAGTAATGTTTCCCAGACAAAACCATGTTCAAATGTGTTGAACTTCATGTCAAGACAGCCCCTGAGAAGACAACCTCTCTGCCTGGTACGTTTCACGATTGGCATCCTCTACAGGTCATACCTGCATGAGGAAAGCGATCTGAGAGTCATCCCCATAATCAGCTTCTGAGTAGTAGAGCCGCTGAAGTAAACACTTGTACTTCAAAAACGACTCCCGTTTTTGAGTCTCATTCTCCAGGTTCACACAGTGTCGGCAGCGGTACACACGATGTGAGGTGGGTGACACAGAAAATTCCACGGAAGGCAAATACAACTGGCAACTGTGGCAAAAATAAATCTTATCGTAAAACTTCAGTGGGTCTTGAGGGACCTAAATAGAGAAAAAAAAAAAAAGATGATGAAAATCTAAGCCACATACTAAACAGAAACACTGAGGACTACTTAGAATTACATTCTAAAATTGGTTACTTAAAAAGTCTATTTTCCTTTTACCTGCCTATTCTGTATAAGACTTAAATTCCAAGCAAGAGCCGGGCAGTGGTGGAGCACACCTTTAATCCCAGCACTCAGGAGGCAGAGCCAGGCGGATCTCTGTGAGTTCGAGGCCAGCCTGGGCTACCAAGTGAGTTCCAGGAAAGATGCAAAGCTACACAAAGAAACCCTGTCTCGAAGAAAAAAAAAAAAAAAAAAACTCCAAGCAAGAATCATTTTCCTGACTAAAGTATTAAAAATCTGTGTTACTCCCCCACCCCTGGATAGACGATGGCAGAGTATTTAGAAAATCAAAGTACTGGCGGGAGGTGGTGGCGCACACCTTTAATCCCAGCACCTGGGAGGCTTGTCTATTACTAGGAACAAGGAATGGCTATCTGCACTCAGTGATCTCATTGGATATTGTATTGAAAGTTGTTTCCTGCATGATGAGGAAGGGAAATAAATCGATTCAAGTGGAAGAGGCAGTGGGTAACGGTGATCTCCTTGCTGTTGACCCAAGAGCTTTGCAAAGGCTGTCTGACTGTCTTTTCGTCTGCAATGTTCCAGTGAGAAGTCTACTGCCATCCTTATTTTTGTCCTACTGTATACAAGTTGCTGTTTCTCCCTGGCCACTGGTGTGGTTGGTGTCCTTTTCTCTGTTCCTTGCACTTCATGCAGGGAATATATTACAAATTCTCAAAATTTGACACAGAAAATACATAATCCAATCAAAACAAGGGGGTGGTAAAAGGTAGATGAAGGAATTTCACCAAATGCATGTGCATGACAAATGAGTATATGAGAAGAGGTGTAAAATTACTGGTTATTAGGAAAATATACATTAAAATATGAGATACCACTATACATCCGGTTAGAATTTCCTAAATGAAAAACTACTAACACCAAGCACTGACGAGGATGCCAAGTAGCTGTGAATATCTGTTGTTACTGTTTTTTTACTCTATACTCTTTTGGGGGCCCACCACCCAGCTCCCAAATAAATCCTACATGAAGGCTTATTCTTAATTATAAATGCTTGACCTTAGGTTGGCTTGTTTCTTGTCAGTTTTTCTTAAATTATTCCATCTATCTTTTGCCTCTGTACTTTTCCTTTCTATTCCTGTATAGCTTTGTTTCTTACTCCATGGCTAGCTGGTCCCTGAAGTCCTCCTCCTTCTCTAGTTACTTCTTCCTCCTCTCCCAGATTTCTCCTTCTATTTATTCTCTCTGCCTGCCAGCCCTGCCTATCCTTTCTCCTGCCTTGCTATTGGCAGTTCAGCTCTTTATTAGACCATCAGGTGTTTTAGACAGGCACAGTAACACAGCTTCACAAAGTTAAACAAACACAACATAGACAAAAGTAACACATCTTAAAATAATATTCTACAACAAATCTCTACTACAACAAGTGCTTCCTGGTACTGATCATATAGGTAAAAAGTTTAATAATCTCTCTTAAGGGCAAAAATGCATTTAACCATGTGGCTGAACATCACCACCTGGTATTTAACCCTAAACCAATCAATTTATATCAGAATTATAATTGAGAATGTAGAGTGACTTTATTCATAAAATCCCTATGCTAACGAACTCAGACTTCCTATAACTGTGAAAGGATAAGAATAAAACTCCTGCATCTCTTAACTATATATTAGGTTTTTGAACTGTAACAACAAACTACTGATACATCAAAGCATGGGTGAATCTCAAATGCAATGAGTGGAATGAAGTCCATATCATAAGATTTCATGTGATTCATGATAGAATTATTCCATTTATATGACATTCTGGAATAAATTAAACTATCAAAATACAACACAGGTCAGCATTTACCAAAATTTGTTTAAGAGCTGATACCAGGGCAGTCTATGAGGAGTAAGTTTTATCTGGACTGGACTGTTAGCTACATGACTTTATGTATTGCCAAAACTTACCTGAGTGAACTTTTATCAATTCAAAAGTAGTGATATTGCTGTGGAATCATCCTTTCATACACTGTGAAGATTTGTCACTGTGACTGGTTTAATAAACAAGCTGACTAGCCAATAGCTGAACAGGATAAAGTTAGGGGATAAATCCAAACTGAGAATGATGGGGAGAAGAAGGGTGGAGTCAAGGGAGTTACCACCCAAACACAGAGGGAACAGGAAATGAATGTGCCATGCTAGTAAAGGTACCGCCACATGACAGAGCATGCAAGAGGAATATGGGTTAACTTAAAATGTAAGCACTAGTTAGTACTAAGTCTGAGCTATTGGCCAAGTATATAATTAATATAAGCTTTTGTGTGTTTATTTGGGACCGGACAGTCAGGACAGAAAACTCTGCCTCTGTTTACATGATATAGAATTATGTAATGGTACAGAGTATCAAATTCTCTTACTATAGTGCTACAAACCTATAAAAACAAAAGGAAGTTAGCTTAGACAAATTAAAAACGAACTGAAGTAATACAATGGGAAACTTTTCCTCTAGTCTTTTGAATAGCATAATAATTTTCTAATTAATTAAATAGAATATGAACAGTAAGCACGTTTTGTTTTTCTAGATTTTTGTCTACATTTTGATAATTCTAAAAAAAAAAAATCCTACAACTATGACTCATTAGTGAAACTTCCCAATTTCCTGAAGTGTGTTAAGTAACTTTGTAAGGAAATAATGAGGTATACATATCCTCCAGAAACATCATGATACTCAAGTGGGAAGACATGATTTAACTCAGCTATAAGATCCACTTGGAGTTCTTCAGGCTGTTTTCATGGATCTAGTCACTGATACTTATGTTTGCATGCTAAGTGCTTAAGGAAGACAGGCAAGACTCAAAGGGAGGATTTTAGTGGAAAGGCCAACTCTCTCTGAGGCCTCATGAGAGAGAGAAGGAGCCAGGGTTTAGTTTTTGAAAATGAATAGGAGTTGGCTGGAGCAAACAGAACACAGCATTGCAGGTGGGAGCCAAAGGAAGGGGTGTGAGAGATCACAGTGTCTACAACACTACGTGACAAATGGAAATTCAATTCAGCTCTTAGAAAGGAATTCAAGGTTGAAAATTCATATGCAGAAGAGGTTAATGGGGAAGTTTAGTCTATCAATGTTAATAAATCCAGAGGTCTCACCGAGTGGATGGTCTTGCTTAGATTTGTAGTAAAGCATAGAAGCAAACTTTGAATATCTTTCAATTGACAATATTACATCTTGGGATTTTGAAAATAAATACAGTAAGGAGAGTACCTTAAGGTATCTTGCAACTTCAGGATTAAACAGAGGTGTTTTGATATAGTGAAAAAAGAGTGTCGTAATTCTTTTTCTGAGTCCTTCAAGATTATGAGGTTTGACTCCTCTCATCATGAGGTCAACTTCTCTGTCAATCAATTCTAAGATTTCTTGGGTCAGTTTACATTCATGTTCCTACACAAAACACAGAAGTATTCAGTATAATTATTTTTAAATCACTATTTTTGAAATTACCACCCAAAACAAACTAGAATCCATGTTCCAAAACATTTTAAAAGGTGACAGGAGTAAAATTTGGTACAGCCAAGTAGAGACCAAATTAGCATTAAATAGTTGGCTTGATAATGTATAACTTATAACCCAGCAATTCTTTAAGTAGATGCTTTAGAGAAATGTATCTAAAAAGTTATTGTTCACAGTACCCAATAGTTAGAAACAACTAAATATTCACAAGCAAATTGAATAGATAAATAAATCATAGTTTACCAATACAATGGACTTTATGGAAATGAGTAAACAATACGATAGCTGTAAATCTTAATGCTTAAATCCTATGAAGTCAGCAAAGTGAACCAGATACAAACTGTTACATGCAGTGTAATTTCACTAAAGGTCAAAAGTAAAAACATTGAAACAAATTATTAATAGGCTTGTACAGAGGAAGCAAAATCATTAAGAAAAAAACAAAGAAAAGATGCCCAACAAAGATATTGCCCATTGGTGATTACTTTAAGGACACAAAAGGATGTCTAAGAAGTGGAAAGAAATGGGCACAGAGGGGTGCAGAAGGATGCAAAGGGGTGTAAAATACATAGGTTAGCAACGTTGGAATGCCAAGATAACATTGCTAAACTATTTATCTGTTTTCCACATGCCATTTTATCATCCAACGCTTTTTAGTAAAGTACTGAAACTGAGTAGTTTGAACAAGAAAACTTCAGGTAAGAGTTAAGGGCTTAGGACTCTAGCTATAAGCAGTGACACAGAGGTAAGTCCATCTCACTATCCGGGGGAAGCCGGATGGTACACAGTTTCTGTGGGGAAGACCAAGGGTGAACAGAGTAACTGTAAAACAACACTTTGCATACTTTCTCTAGATACTCAGTAAAATTGGTAAATTGGAGAGTTGAAAGCAGTGGTGCCTCACCCTAGCAGCATTTTAGAAGGGCCTTGGAGAAAACCGAACAGATTTCACTAATATGGCTTTCGTGTCTGAGGATCTAATTTAGCTTCTCTGAAATGGTGCCTCGACCTTATTCTTACTCATATAGTCACAGACTTATGATCAATCTCTCTGTCTCTCTTTGTTTCTCTCTGTGTCTGTCTGTCTGTCTGTCTGTCTGTCTGTCTCTCTCTCTGTCTCACTTACTCCCTTCCCTCCCTCCTCGTGTGTGTGTGTGTGTGTGTGTGTGTGTGTGTGTGTCTGTCTGTCTGTCTGTCTTTCTGTTTATCTCTGAAACTCTAAGTGATTACAGTGTATACTCAGGTTTAAAATTTATTGGTCTTTATACATTTAGTACATATTTGAGTAAACAGATGTACATATACAAGTAGTTTATTTAAGGTTGTATTAAGTTAATAGAGTCAGAATTTGAGTTATGTTTACACCTTTATCTTTCTTCAAAATATTGTTAAATAAATTTCATCCAAATAGTTTAGTTTAAACAAATTCAGGCACATGCATCATCTTTGGAATTCATTTCTGGCCTCTTTTATTGACTAGGAACTGGTCCTACTTAGCAGGTAGGAGGATTCCCTGCAAATGGCCTCTCTTTCTCTCTTTGCCAATCTGGTCTTTTCATGACCCTCTAGAAACATCCTTATTTCTTGCCTCTCACCTTTGCTTCTCTTTTGCTATCTATGGAGGTTTCCACCAAGGCTGTTTATAACACGAGCATCTTTGCAAAGGTAGCCCAGAGAAAAGGTAGCCCATGCCTCTGCTCTCCCAAAAGGCAGAGATACACAAAACCTGTGAGCCAGTTACCTACCTCCGTAGTGTGTCGTAAGACCCTTGTGTGTTGGGGTTCTGATTTTTCTCAACTGAAGAGCTCTTTGTAGTTAAGGGATAAAGAACCTAAATGGGGTATCTACAAGTTACGATTGCAAAATTCTCAGGCTTATCATTGGTGGTTTGATTAGATGGAGTTAAATACAGCCAGTATTTTTCCAGTTGCTATTTTTAGTGAAACAGTGATTTTTATTGAGATGTCTATATGTACTTGCTTGAAACTGTGAGCCACATTGATGGCAAAACTGACTGACCACACAGTTATTCAATCCATCACTTACGTCCAAACTTTAATTCATTCATATAAATGATCACTCACAAACTGATGGCACATTATGTCACAAAGGAAGAAGCTGCCATGAACTTACCTTCAAGAACTCAAAACACAACTTAGAAACCAAACATTGTAGCTGAAATCCCTCATTTAATTTCCCAGCAATTCCAATGATTTATGCCCAAGATTACTTTCATTCTAAGCTGTCAAATGCAAGAGTACTACTGGTTCTAGTGATACTGGAATGCCTCCCTTTAGGAATATGGAAAGCATATACCTTGTGGCAAAGGGAGTGCGCGCTTCCCAGAACAACCCCCGCCCCCCAGGCCCCCCACATAGGGACTAAAGCACTGCTAGTTGTAGCATGTGGCAGATAGCAATTCTTCACTAATCTCTCTCTCTCCCCTCTCTCCTCTCTCCTCTCTCTCCCACTCCTCCCTCTCCTCCCTCTCCTCCCTCTCCCTCACCCTCTCCCCTCTCCCTCTCCCTTCCCCCTCTCCTCTCCTCTCCTCCTCCTCCTTCTCTTCCTCTTCTTCTTCTTTCTTCTTCTTCTTCTTCTTCTTCTTCTTCCTCTCTCTCTCTCTCTCTCTCTCTCTCTCTCTCTCTCTCTCTCTCTCTCTCTCTCTCTCTCTCTCTCTCCCCTCCCTCCCCCACATCCCCCCTCTCTCTCCCTCTCTCTCTCCCCTCCCTCTCCTACATCTCCCCCACCTCCTTGGATTGCCCACTTCTGAAGCACCGCCATCTTGGCTGAAGATAACTACTATATTAACCCAAAATCCAGCCTTGCCCAAAGGCCTGGTGTCAAGTGTCATCTCAGGGACATTCTGAATCAAATAACCAATCAATTAGAGAGGGGAGAAAGCCCCAGGATTTCCACGTGAATCAGGAGTAAATGGGAATAAAAAACACATGGATTTCTGGCCTAGGTCGTGCTCACAAAAGAGATACAGCAGGATCAGAGAGAGTCAGAGTTTATTAATCTGTTCTGTGATTATTATGTACTTGGAATGGAATATGCTGGAGTTGGCAGGGCCTCCTTTGCTCGTATTACCTTGAGCTGTGAGGTTGTGTAACCAGGAAGACAACCTGGAAGCCGCTGAAACTGCCCTTGGGGGTTGGGGGAGGAGCATGGGCATGGACAGGGAGGGGACAGCCTCGCTTACTTCTCGGAGATACTTGCATCCTGTGCCTTAAACTTTGGGCAATTCAAGTTTAGAGGTCCTAATTCCGAAGTGAAAAAATGCTTCCAGTAGAGGATACACTACTCCTTTGAGCTGTGACTAATCCTCGTCAAATCAGGAAATCTGGAGAGAACAGTGCCCATCATATCCTTAGAGAGGTAACTGACTCTGATTTTCAAAAGACATGGAAGGTGTTATTACCCCCTGGGGAGAAGGACTCACGTGTTTGGCACTCAGGTCTAGGCATCTCCTGGTAAACACTTAGATGATTTGAGAAAAGAGCACATTGCCCTGTAGTCTAGAGCTCTTAAGCCCCACGCGGACAGGAAGGTTGTGAAACCTTCAGTGCTAATCCAGGGTGAGGAAACATTAAAAGGAATAGCAGAGGGGAAACAGGGAATTCTGTTGTGGCCTTGATGCCTATA
Organism: Peromyscus eremicus; assembly: GCF_949786415.1. Classification (NCBI taxonomy): domain Eukaryota; kingdom Metazoa; phylum Chordata; class Mammalia; order Rodentia; family Cricetidae; genus Peromyscus; species Peromyscus eremicus. Next base: position 36,219,439 of record NC_081418.1, read on the forward strand.
AATACAAGAGGGTCTGTACTTTGCTCACTAACCTCACTACTATAATTCTATTCAGAAAAAATAAAAATTTAAAAAAAAATCTATCCAAGTCAGAGGAACTGATCGCCAAGCAAGTAGATCCAAGCAGCAGCTGCCAGTGTTCCGTAGTCGGACTGGAAGCTCTCACTCGCCCCCTCCTGGTGAGTCATGGGAAGACACCCCTCAACTCAGTCAATTGGTGAGTGCGGCTTCCAGAGACATCCTTAGTTTGTCAGGGCAAACTCACACCCTTAACTCAGGGAACAGTCCTGCCCCTTCCTCTGACACGGGGCAAATCCTCACGGCAGCCCCAGCTTCAAAGTCCTGGTGAAGCTGACGCGATTGCGCGGACTTGTAGTGTCCGAATGTTCCTGGAGCTTTCCTCTTGTGAGCACGAACATTTTTCCTATCTACTTTCTGTATTCCAGCATGCCCGGGGAAACTTCTGAACTCAAACCCTTCTCGGAGTCTATTTCTGGAGGAAACCTGACCCGTGACATCCACTATCTAATTTTCACTTAAAAGCAGGAAATTAATCATTTGTGAGGGGGGAAAGGCAAACATCGATATGGCTTTACAACGGCAAAAAACAGGGCATCTAGATGGCTCAGTGGATAAGAGCATTTGGAATGCAACCCTGATGGCCTGACTTCCATCTATCCAACTCAGAGGAAGGAGAAAACCAGTCCTGAAAATTATCTTGTGACACACATGCACACACACACAAATAATAAAAATAGATAAAATAAAACTTGTAATGATTATGAACAGCTTTTCATTGAAAACTGTCCCAAATGTAGATAACAATTGCTGTTTTTTAATTCCATTTTTAAAATAGTGGCTTACATGGCTTCTATTATTTTTAAAATCATATGCTTACGTGGCTGTATAAAGACGAATTTGCATTTGAATATACTATATTTACACTTTACTATGTCATCAGAAAACATGTATGTAATGTTTGCAAGACTGCGAGTCAGACCCACAGCTTTGTGCATGATTTTCATCAACAAACTTTGAGAGTTTTTAGTTAAGTATTAATTCATAAGCCATATCTATTGCCAAATTTACCAAAATAACTTAGTTGTTTATACAGTTTTACATATGCAAGCATATATTAATCACTTTATAATTACTTAAAGAAACAGAACATGGGAACTCCAGTATCCAGCTGATCTTTTTATTGACAGTGACCTTGACTACAAACCTAAGAGAGACAGTCGACATACCTTCACGGTGTGCTTGAGCGTCAGGAGGATGTCCAGCCTTTCATCCTGAGAGAGGTCTCTCAGCATGACACACTTGTAGATGCTTTGCAGCTCTCTGGCTCTTAGAGTGAACTGTGTGTCCATTTCAATGATTTTGCCATCAGGGTTTCTCCAGGTCTTTGGAGCTGAACACTTGAAAATAATATTATTGTTGCAAATATAGTTAATTAGAGACTGAAGATAATAATTTTGTCCCATCCACTAGAAATCTGTCTTAAGGCCTAACTAAATGCATTACTAAAATTCAAGGAAGATAATTGAAGACTTTCTAGACTGTGGAAAAGTAAAATATTTATTTTTCCATTTATTCATCTTTGATGAACTGTAGATTGAACTTAGGGCTTCTTAGATGCTAGGTAAGGACTCTACCATTGAGGTCTAAACTCACAGAGCTCTCGATTAAGACATTTTACTATGGGCTGAAGAGAGTGTGTACTGCTCTTACAGAGCCTGCTCTGTTCCTAGCACCCTTGTCAGGGAGGAGAAAAAAAGACAGAGTAAGACATTGTTGGACTCCACTGAACATATCATGTAAGCAAGTGATGATTCCTTGGGGATGGTGAATCCAAGTCTGATGATTCCTGGAAAGATGGCTCACTGGTTAGGCATGCTCACAACTATTACAGAGGTCCCAGATCATATAAGTCCCTGTTCACACATGGTACACATAGACTCGAGCATATAAACATATTGAAAAATTAAATCTTTTAAAGGCATTTAAAGATACCTCTGCAACACAGGTGGCCACATCTGTCAGCCTTATAAAAACAAAGGGTGGGAGAGTAGACATTTGTTCAGTCTGCAGAAGGGAAAACATATCTCCAAGATTGAGAGTTAGAGACTGATTTATATTACTTGGAATGGTGAGTGGCTATATTTATATTAAGAATTATTCATTGACTCCATAGGGAGAACAGCATACATTTAGCATGTGTTTTATTATTATCTGCCTAGCTCTATATTGACTATGTATTCATGTGTCTTGGTTATGTGCCTTGCTGATTAAAGACAAATTTCATAGAGCAGCTATGGTTGGTAATCCTCAATATTTGAAGACCTACAGATATCTCAGAAAGGGGCTGTGTGAGTTATGTCTTAGTATCTTACATAAAATAAATCTGCATCAAGTTCAAAGTTCTTCACAAAGCAGGTTTCCACAGTGAAACAGTTCTACAGTTGACCCTCTACATCTGTATGTTCTGCCTCCTCAAATTCAACTAACCCAGGTCAAAAAATACTTCTAAGAGAATTGTGTCCAGCTGAACATGATGCCACATGTCACAATCCCAGCACTTGGGAGGTGGAGGCCAGAGGAACAAGAGCTCAAGACCAGCTTCTTTCTACACAGTGAGCTGGACAAAAATTCAGTCTCTATATAGAACATATGTTGACCTTTTCATTTCTTGTCATTGCTCCCTGAACAAGTCAGCACAACAAAAAATATTTACATAGTATTTACATTATATTAGGTGTTAAAAATCATCTGGAACTGGGGCTGTAGCTCAGTGGTAGAGTGCTTACCCAGTAAGCATATAGCCCTAATTTCAGTCTTCAGGACTTAAAAAAAAAAAAAAAAAAAAAGGAATCCGGCGATGACTTAAACTACACAGAGATGTACATATATTACAAGCAAATACAGCGTCCTTTCATACAGGACTGGAGTAACTGTGGATTTTGGTATCCACGGGCTCTGGGAACCAATCTTTTGCACACACGAGGGACAACTGTCTTAGCAGTCCTATGATCACTACTACCCAAGTGTTGCCAAGATGTCTCACTTTCTATTGACAAATATGGCATAGAGCACCCCAGCCTAGTGTACCTCTTGAACTGAGGGATGGGAGATCTGGTCCACTTGCCCTAACATTCAGCTAAGGATTCCCAGGTGAAGAAGTCAGAGACAGCACGGGGTCTGAACTGTCTACTGAATGTACGTACCACCAGGATGGCTTTGAAGGATGCCCCACTGTGCTTAGCACTGATCTGTTTCCTCCTACCAAGAGTGTAAAAGCAGAGGACTCAGCTACATATCCCTTGGGAATCATTTGCTATTTGTTTTCTCTTTTACTTTAGAGTAAAAAGCTGCTCTATCTTTTTGCCTGATTATAGTCCTTCAGAAGCAAGCCTGTGTTGATCACAATTGCTGGCTTTTCAGATACTGGATGTTTTTGTAGGCTAATTAGTCATTGCTTTGGGGTCCTTGTATCCTGATTTATGACATAATTGCAATCATTTAAATCTTAGATGTGGTTTAATTTTCAGTTTAAGAGGAGTTCTCTGTGTGTTGGAGCAAATCGTTAGAAACTCCTAGTGATACTAGACTGCACTTAGAATGACAGTTTACAATGAAGTTTTTAGTTACAGCTTCAATTTACCTCCATTGTTTGCATGTTAGATTGAGAAATACAAAGTTATCCCTTACAATTATATTTGATATGTTTTCAAAACAACAGTATCCTTATAGTTATAGCAAAATAAAAGTTGCTTAGAGCTAATAACCTCCAGTAGAAACTTCAGATTCTCAGCTGAAGTTTTGATCTGGGGATGGCAAGCCACAGCACTATAACTGGTTTATAATGTCACATCAGAAATAGAATAATAGGTAATATTAACTAGACAGCTGATAGGCTAAAGCTGAGCTGGCTGAAGAGTTACAGAAGTAAAATGGGTTAATAATAAGACACTTTAATTAATGCTGGGCAGTGGTGGCGCATGCCTTTAATCCCAGCACTCAGGAGGCAGAGGCAGGCGGATCTCTGTGAGTTCAAGGCCAGCCTGGGCTACAGAGTGAGTTCCAGGAAAGGCGCAAAGCTGCACAGAGAAACCCTGCCTCAAAAAACCAAAAAACAAAAAAGACACTTCAATTGTTATCACTTAGAAATAATGCAATTCTACAACTGAAAGAACCTTACACTGAGTATTTTGCTCAAGTACAATGATTCTTTCAAAGCTCATTTTAAAAGTTTTAAAGAATACTTACTCTAAATTTCATCTATAATATCCTCAAGTCTAACTAATATCTTAATCTTCATATGCTAATTTCCTCAGCATGACTCTATAAAATGTAATTTCTTTTCTACCATTAGTAAGGACAATATCTTTTACTCTGCAGGCTGGTAATTTATTTCATTTGTAATAATCCTTCTAACAACATGTTTCTGAAATGTCTACTTTATCTAATTTATTGTATGTTGGCAGTTGCTACACTATTTAATTCTACTTGCAAATGAGTGTTGATCACAATTGCTGGCTTTTTATGTCTCTGGTGAATGCAAGATACTACAACAAGGTCTTGGGCTTTTTCAAATGTAGATCCAAATGCTTCTCACCTTTTAACTCCAAAGTCGAGCCTTTCATTTTCCAAGAAATGCTCTCTAGTACTGGATGCTGGAATCCATAGCACTGTTTACATTGGAAATTCTTTTGCAATTATAAACACACACACACACACACACACACACACACACACTCACACATACACACGCACGCGCGCACGTATATAGTGTCTCTATTTCAGTAGCGCATGGCAAAGGAAACTGGATCTTAATTGTTCAATAAGTTTTTATGATTTTAAATTCTGTTTTCCTAAAAGGTTATAAAAAGTAAATTTCCCAGGTAATTCTGTATATTTCACAGGGTTTATAGTGCCCAATAATTCATTCAACAAATACTTATGGTGTCTACACTAGTTAGTGCCCTGGACACTGAGTAATAAAGTGCTGTCCTGATTTCAAAAGCTCTCAGATCTCATGGGATATAAAGGTAAGAAAATAACTAATTAAAGTAGAGAATGAGCATGTTGACAGCTGCAGGTAAACAGGCAAGGATGCACTGTCTATAAAGCACTTGACTCCTAAGAAAAAAGCCATACCTACAATGAAACCAAGAGAATAAACAGGAGTTAGCCAGATTAAAGAGAACTGAATGATATAATCAGAGAATCCTGTGTATGAAGTCCCAGTTCCCAAGAGTTGGCACCAACAAGATCTTTATATATATGTATATATATACATATACATATATATAAAGATCTGTTCAGCAAAGCTGTTTTTATCTTTGGCTGTCCTTCTGCCAACACTGATAACTTCATCTTCAAGTACAAGCTTCTTTGATTTCAAGCCTTACGGTATTTTTTTTTTCTTAACTCTGATGAAGGAAAATGTCAACTTTGCTTATTTCTCTTTCCTAGTTCCTTTTTTCTTTGAATGCTTCGGCTATAATAAGAGATGTACAACAATCATGTTCTTAAATTGCTTCAGAAATAGAAGCGTAATAAATTCCACTTAGCTGCCAACAAATGAGACAGCAGAGGCTGTGGAACAGAGCAACAGAAGAACAGCAGGACGGAAGGGGAGAGGACAAAAGCCTGGAGAGCAGCAGGCCTCCCTGCGAGGAGAAAAAAATGGCTGCTCTGGGAGAATAGGCCCTTTCTTCCTCCGGAATTAATTCTCAGGTCCCCAAGGGTACAAATTAAGCATAAAGTTAAGCCCCCCAAAGCCGCTGGGTAGTGATCAACCTTTCTTTTATACAGCAAAGGGGTTTTATTCACCCACAGTGACCCCCTGTTAAACGCACAGCTCAGAGAGAGGTAGATGCATTTTCCTATCCCATTAGCTGTAGGCCACCTGAGCATGGAGAAAAAGCATTTACATGGCACAGCTACAAAAATTGCAGGTTTTTTTAGGCCTGTGACTGTGAGAAATGATGTATGAATCAAGGAAATAAATGGCCTCAACTTTAGGGATCATCTCTTACAGAAATGCAAATGATCTTTTCACATAGCTTGGTAAAATGCACCCAAAACATTCAAACTGCAAACCAACTAGTGGTCTTCCATTTGGACGTCACAACCTGAATTCCTTGACTTCAGTCATCCTGTCAGTTCTTAACGTCTGATAACCTGCAGAAGTCAGGGCTCAAAGTGGTAAATTACAAATTAATTAATGCTTTTAAAAATCTTTAGAGTAGGGGCTGGAGAGACGGCTCAGCAGTGAAGAGCACTGACTGCTCTTCCATAGGACCTGTGTTCAATCCCCAGCACCTACATAGCAGCTCACAACTGTGTGTAATAGCAGCTCCAGGAGTTGAGACACCTTCACACAGACACACAGACAGGCAAAAATATTAATGTACATAAAATAAAATAACATTAAATTAAATTTTAAAAAACTTTAGAGTGAAATTTTTTTACTAAGAATGAGAACCTTTAAAGGTAAGGACCTTTTAGTTCAGTTTCTTGATTAGACCAATGAAATTATGCCAGTCATTCATTATTCAGAGAAATAGTATGTTCTGTATAACATAAAATATTATTTTCAATAGATCCCACAGTCATTGGACTAAGTGAATTTCAACTGAAACTAAATATAAATGTTTATCCTCCGTAGTTATTTCTAAGTGATAAGAAAGTAAAATTTTGCTTTAAATATCTACTTTATGGAGCTTTTGATGATAAATGTTGCATTGCCACTCTGCTTGCTGGTTACTTTTAATGTCTAAAATAACTATGACCTTGACTGACATCTGGGATAACCATAAACTGTTTTATCAGCAATCAAAAAGTCCTGTATGATATAAGTTGCTTGAGCATTTATGAAATGAATACTGACTCCTCCTTGATGTTAGAGACAATGGCAGGATGGACATAGGGAATGGACAGACATGGAGAAGAACAGACCTTGCATAACTACTTCCTGCTAATGTCTGCATCATTTACCTTCTTTTCTAGATATTTGGTACAGCTTCATATACAAAAACATACTTTTTGATGATCTTGGATTACAGTGGTGTCAAGGTCGTCAGCTTGATTGGTTCTGGACACAAAGCCAGTTATTACTCTGCTTTTCTCTGCCCTTACAACTTTTCACACACACACACACACACACATACACACACACACACACACACACACACACACACACACTTTGATTTAATGTTTTATTTACATAATAATAAGGTTAAATAATCCCCTCACTGCCTTCCCACTGTCTCTTCAGTCTACTTCCCAGGACAACATTCAAAATCCAACTCCACCTCCTCAGCCTTCCCACCACATCCCTGTCACATGGTAGAACTTCCTATATTTAGAGTCCTTCAAGACTTTGAACTCTACTCTTTACAAAGTATTTAGAAATCAAAACCAAATCTTCCTCATAAAAATTCTTCTGAATAATAGTTCTCCATTTTATCTTTATTTTGGATGAGATTCATATAAAAATCTTCTTAGCATGCTATATTTACTTCATGAGAAAGGATGATGGTAATCAATTGACTCTACAATCAATTTCATATTGTGCTTTGACCCACTGATTATATAAGTGGGTCAAAGTTATATATAACCCACATATATATATATAATTTGATCCACACATATAATTTCAAAAACTGCTTAGAGGCAATGCTAGATATGGGGCCCAAAGATATGGTAGCAAAGTATTTAACGCATAAGCAAGAAGTTATATTGTATAAGGGTTTACGGTAGAATTTAGACTACCTTGCAGGAAATAGGAAGAAGCCAGAGTAACATAAAGGGAAAGTCCTGAAGAAGACAAATTTCAAATAAGGATGCATGAGAGCTACCTGTCTTTCTTGTCCATTGGTACCTAGAAGCCTCCAACTCTTGCAAATATTCAGGCTGCACTAGATCCATGCCATCACCTCTAGTAAGGTTAAAAGGCATGTGAAATCACAGTTCCTAGTCATAAAGCAGGTTCAAGATAAAATTGTTCAAACAATAAATTTAGTCTGAAATACGATGGCGAAAAATACTGTCCTAGTCATTGTTCTATTGCTGTGAAAAGACACCATGACCAAGGCAACTCTTTAAAAAGCAAGCATTTAATTGTGGGCTTGTTTACGGTTTCAGAGGGTTAGTCCAACATCATCATGGTAGGCAGCATAGCGGCAGACATGGAAGGCATGATGTTGGAAAAGTAGCTGAGAGCTACGTCCTGATCCTCAGGCAGAGAAGCAGAGAGACTGAGCCTAGCAGGGGCTTTTTGAAAGCTCAATTCCCACTCCCCTCCCCCGTGACATGCTTTCTCCAACAAGGCCACATTTCACATTTCTAATTCTATCAAAGAGTTCTACTTCCTGGTGACTAAGCCTTCAAATATATGAGTCTATGAGGTCCATCCTTATCCAAACCTCCAAAAATATGGATATTAATGTTTCTGACAATTGTCTTTCCTGGAATGAAGATATTTGAGAATTTTAACAATGGTAGTGTCTACATGACTTGTTCTTTATTTGGAATATGAAACTCAGACCATTATTTTCTGCTTATAGTTTACTGCCTTCCTCCATAAACATGTATTGATAATCTATATAAGGAATGTATAAAGGTATGAGAACATAGAGCTAAGAGGTATCTCTTACCATAAGAATATAATAATAAGCCAGTTGAGTGCAGTAGCACATACACTTCATCCTAGCACTCCACAAGCAGAGGCACTTGGATCTCTGAGGTCAGCCTGGTCTACATAATGAGATGCAGGCCAGCCAAGGCTATGTAGTAAGACCCTGTCTCAAAAGAAAAAATCTTGAAAGCCTATCATAACCTAGAAAGGGTTAAGACATTAGATACAATAAAAATAACTATCATATATAAAGTCAGAGATGAGAATGAGTCTCATGAGAACAAGGAGCACAGTCTAAAGGCAGAGGGGTATTAACCCTTCCCTCTCTGAGTAAGGGGAGCATTCAGGCTTGTTTGAAAGAGAAAGTAACTGACAACTAAGAAAACTGGGAAAGAAAACCACACAGAGGCAAGTTAGATGCAAAAGCATCAGGAGTATATGGTCTTTCTGGAGACATGCAAACACCTGAGCATGGCTGGAGCCATTTAGATGTAGTGCGTGCGCATGCGTGTGTACACACACACACACACACACACACACACACACACACAAGATGATGGTAAGGCAACAATAGGATAAGGGATGTGCAGACAAGAGGTGATTAAAATCATTGCTCCCACAAAGAAGTACAGAAGGACAGGCTCTAGGTGTGCCTGGTAAGGTCTTCCCAGTTGTCAGTTGAATGATAGAACAGAGCACTGAGAATTTAGACTGGAGATAATGGCCCCATGTGAAAACAAAATAATCCAGGTGAGAAGGATACCCATATTCACTTAAATGAGTATCCATTATAACATACAAGAGACAAGAAAGGGAACCCCCCTCATAATGATTTCCCTGGAGAGACAGGGAGGGAGAAGTCAGGAGCTGCTATGACCACCCACCCTCCTAGGATAAGGTGGATTACAAAGCATTCCAATCAGACTCAAACATCTGTAGTTCATGTCTTTGCCTACATGATCTGTTTGACACAGGCAACATCATCAAGATGCGGAACCGAGCCGTTTTCCTACAGTCAATGAAAGCAAGTCTGGAAATGAACACATAAATAATTAAAGGAAAATAAAGCAACAGTAAAAAGCAGGTTGGTAGGCAGGTAGAGAAGTCAATAATAACATCCACGTTTCTGTCTAGAGTAGTGGTTCTCAACCCTCCTAATGCTGCGACCCTTTAATACAGTTCCTCATGTTGCGGTGACCCCCAACCATAAAATAATTTTCGTTGCCATTTTATAACTATAATTATGCAACTGTTACGAATTGTAATGTAAATATCTGTGTTTTCCAGTGGTCCAAGGTGACCCTGGGAAAGGGTTGTCTGGCTTCCAAAGGGGTCGTGACCCACAGGCTGAGAACTGCTGAGCAAGTGAGTAGATGAGACACGCACAGAGAGAGATAGGTTAGATGAACTCTACAGAACAGGACTCATATGGAGGTGAGGGTGGCAAAAGGCAGTGAGGTGATGTGACTTAGGGTTAGGATACTCTTGGGATCTCTAAAGGGCAGAAGATGGTGGGAATTGGACAATTGGACACGTGGTTTAGAAGTTCCTAAGGATCTTGTCTGGGACCAGAACTAAAATTAAAGCCAATGATAGTCTGAAGTCAGGTAGAAGGGTGTGCAAATGAGGTGATAGGAGGGCGTTTAAAGTAATAAAAAACGTGATTTTTTTTAAGGAAAAAATGTTCTCAAATAACAGGAACCACAGAAGTAGAATCACAACAAACAAGTATCTTAGAAAACTGTATCCTTTTCCTCTTCTGGATGGATTAGCTTTTAATTGTCTGGAATAATCAGGTTTATAAAAGGAAATTTGTTACTATGGAAACAGGCTTTCAATATCAAACAGGCAGTTTGACCACAAAAAGGTAATTACTTTAGTTTTCCCCTTAATTGCATGATTTCTTGCTTTTCAGTAAGTGTACATATACCCTGTTGGACAGAGCTGTCCAGTCAACCAGGGCTGTGGTGAGCCAAAGCATAAACATAGGTCTCCAGCCAACCTCCTGAGCCGGTGACCACTGGGTACCCCAGACCCAGACATTCTGGGGCTTTACTACTTTGTACACTATCAGCGTGTGAAACTCTCCAAATTCAAATAACCATCCCACTTTTTCTCCCATGAGCAAATCCCCTTAGCCAGGCATCTCACGGTCCCTGTTAGTCTATTCGAGGGTAGAGTTCGAGTATTCAGCTCCATTAAAAGAGTAACTATACAGGATTTCAAGAAATATCAAAATGTTAAAACTTTATGAAAGTTCTTATGGTATCGGTCTCTCCTTTGGATCATAATTCCACGTTGTTAAACTCAGGACACACTCATGTTTAAATAAGTTCACTAACCTTTTCCAGAAAACGTTGTATAGCTGCTTCCTGGCGCTCCATATTAGCAATATATCTATGTCTCCCGATGGAAGAAATGATCTGTGTCTCTTTTTCCAAAAGCTCACACAGGGCAGCTTTCCTCTCGGCTTGACTCGAATATTGGTCAATTTGTGTAATTTCTTCTTGCCGCCAAACTAGAGGATGGGCGTAAAAGGCTCATGAGTTGTCAAAATCCATGGCTTTTTTAAAAACAGATTTCTTTTATTTTTTAATTATATTAATTTATCTAATTATATTAATATTTTAATTTTTAATTATGGCTGTGGGGAGGTGTGCACATGAGTATAGATGCTCTTGGAGGGCAGAGGTGTCGGATCTCTCTGGAGCTGGAGCTACAGGTGATTGTGAGATTGTGAGCCACCTTCTGTGATTGCTGGAAATCAAACTCAGGCCCCAGCTCTCCAACACTCAAGATAAAACAATTTTGTAAAACTCGTAATTCAAAAGCACTAAGTGTTCTTAACAGTTTTGGGTCCTCCACAACCGATCCTCTTTCGTTTACTCTTTCAGCTTCTACGAGTCTGAAGACTTTCTTCGATTTTCTCTGTTCTTTTTCCCCTTTCTCTATCACTTCTTACTCCATCTTAGGGTCTGCTTCTCTAAGAACCCAAAATAGTAGTTTTGTACACAGTAGTTTACATTAGTTATCACATTCATCGAATCACAAATTTTAGATTAACTGCATTATGCTATAATAATCCTTAATGTATTTTAAAGCACTGATCACTATAAATAAAGATGATGTTGCATAAATGTATTCTAAGACCATATCATAAAGCTCCAAAGAGCAGTGATTTAGTAAGCCCATTCTGTCTAAATATAGACCTACATCATCACATATGAATTTATATGGCATATGTCAAACTTAAATCAAAGTTTCTAGACTCACATATGTTTTTAATAAAGGTTCTATTCAAATCCTTATGCAAATGGAATTTGGGGAAGAAAATTCTTTTTCACTTCACATTTCAAAACTGTCAAGCTTATACTGACAGAAGCACAGGATAGGAAATGACCTTAGGAATTAAATTGCTCAGTCCTGCATCTGAGCACGTACCCTCCTTTCAGTCGCTCGGACAGGAACAATTTGCCTGACACAGAACCAATTTCTTGAGCTACATGCCATCCCTTTGGGCAGCTGAAGGTAGTGTCTCATGTCTCTCTTACATTTTCCCTTCTCAAGACATAAACACTTCCATTTTTAAATTGTGCATTATATGACACAATTTCCTCTCACATCCAGGTCAACCTTTTCCTGTTTCCTTACACACCACTCAAAGTGTGCTATCAAATTCTGTCAAAATGGAGGCTTCCACACAATACGCCCCACACTCTCCTGATTGAAGTGACAAAAATACAGAGGAGGGAGAGGGAGAGAGATAGGAGGCAGCAATGGAAATAAGAAAAGAATTTGATATGCCAATAGCATGCAGAACTCCCAGGAAACATAATGAAGATTTGGGTGAATAAATTTGTGGACAAATTTCTAAACAGTCTTAGTAAATAAGAAACACAGAGCCAAATACAGAAGTAATAGCCAAAGAGACCAGAGAAATAGCGAATAGCCACAACTAGCCTTAGCTTACCACCACACAGTAGCTTCCACAGAGAGAGCTTCTTCCTGCCTAACCTGTACTTTTATTGCCTTCCTGTTCTGCCTTCTCATTGGCTCTAAGCCCAGCCACATGACTTCCTCGTCACTGCCTGTCTATACAGACCTCCAGGTCTCTATGGTTGGTACTGGGATTAAAGGCTCATGTCACCATGCTTGGCTGTGTCCTTGACCACAGAGAGACTCTGCCTGCCATGTGATCAGATTAAGGGCATGCATGGGCTACCACCACCTGACTATTGTTTATGGCTCACTGACCTCTAATCTCCAGGCAAACTTTATTTATTAACATACAAATAAAATATCACATTTGAGCACAAATAAAGTATCACCACATAAATTAAAAATAAATCATCCCCCAAATATGCAAACACCGTTTCCCCAAACTACTTCAGTGTCACCTCAGAAAGTGGGTCTCATGGAAGAAGGTGGTAAATCTCAATTCGCTTGATTGGGAGCTAGAAAAGGGTAGACTTTGAAGCCAGTTGATTACCATGCCTTGAGAAAGTCTCTGAAATGTCTAAAGAGAATGTCTAACGTTTTAAATCACAGCTGAAAACAGTGGTTAACTGTGCTGGTTTGTAGAGAAAAAGAATTCTTGAAACAAAGTATAAAGAAAGGGGATAAAGCAATGGGTAATAAGCTATGTTTAAAATATGGGATGATTATGCTTACATATTAGTGTGTGATTATATTACATATTAATAATTTACATATTAATGTTGTAGTTTAAATAGAATAACTTCGAAGATTTCCAATAATTATTTTTACTTATGTGCATGTATGTCTGTCTTGCGTGTATGCTGCAAGTGTCCATAGAGGCCAGAAGAGGGCGACAGATCCCTACAGCTGGAGTGACAGATGGTTGTGGGCCAACCAGTAAGTGCTGAGAGCCAAACATGAGTCCTCTGGGAAAGCGGCAACACCCCTCACCACTGAGCCATCTTTCCAACACCCAAAATAGAGGGATTTTGTATGATTACAAGGGCATGATATTCTCAAGAGGCATGTTTGAAACAGAGTGACACCCAAAATTGAAATGGCAAGTTAGCCAAGATGAGCAAAATGAAAACAGACTCTGTATCATTCCTATAAGAAATGTGATGGAAGAACTCAAAACTCAGTGCCTGATGTGAAAGATCAGTTAATGACCTGACTGTGATGGATGGTGACACCAGATATCATGTGATCATGTTCCATCCATCCATCCACATGCGAACACAGCTACAGTAAGTCTACGTTACATTGCAGAAAGCAGGTCAAAGTACAAATGGGTTTATTTATAAGTACCCGGCACATAGGAGCCTGCTGAATCTCCCGGCAAGCCAATGAAGCAGAAGCTGTCATCTCTTGTGAAAAGGGAACTGAGGGAAAGAGTGCTGGGAACCCGCCCAAGGACACACTGCTAGGGAGTGGTGGTGTTGGGACCCAAGCTCAGGCAGTCCAGCTGTGTGGAATACACTCTTCCATCAAAAGCAGAAACTACGCTATCCTTTATTTTGAACATGGGACTTACCAGTTGCCCCATTACTGCTGTGGGATGGTCTATATGTCAAATGTGTTGCTGATTGGTCAATAAATAAATCACTGATTGGCCAGTGGCCAGGCAGGAAGTATAGGCGGGACTAACAGAAAGGAGAATTGAGAGAACAAGAAGCTGGGTGAGAGAGACACTGCCAGCTGCCACCATGACAAGCCGCATGTGAAGATCCCGGTAAGCCACGAGCCACGTGGCAAGGTATAGATTTATAGAAATGGATTAATTTAAGATATAAGAACAGTTAGCAAGAAGCCTGCCATGGACATACAGTTTGTAAGCAATATAAGTCTCTGTGTTTATTTGGTTGGGTCTGAGTGGCTGTGGGACTGGTGGGTGAGAGAGATTTGTCCTGACTGTGGGCCAGGCAGGAAAACTCTAGCTACAAATGGCACCCAATGTGTTGGCAAGAGTTTCCACCTAAAACCTGAGTGAAAAGATTCTAAAATGGAGCTAAAAACAGCTCCTAGTTGTCTCTTTTAAGCTAGCGGCAGCCTGCGTGTTTGAGCTACTGGCGGGTTCCTGGCATGTGCGCTCGACCTGCAGTATGGCGGGAATGAGGCCTCTGTAAGTGGCACATTAAGCTGTGTGGTGGATTTAGCCTTTGCTAGTACAAAAAAAAAAAAAAGGTTTCTGGGCTACACGCTGCTTTGATAGAAGCATAGACCCACTATTTCTGAGAGTTGATGGCTCCCAGAGCTGGCGGAAAATGTACCACCGCCATGTTGGGAAGCTGAAGTGGGCGGAGCCAGCAGCCATAGCGCCAGCACCGTTTCAGGCTTAGAAGGCTGCAGTTTAAAGCAATAGGCTAAAGCTAATATAAAAAAATAAGCCACGTAAAGATGGCTACCACACAGAAAATCTGGATTATGTTCTCTTTGATATTCGTAACTGAAGAAAAACATTTGATTACAAAAGCTGTTGAGTTATGCCAAAATGTATATTTTAAAGGTACCTTGATTTCAAAATTTGGATGTAAGGATATGTTGCTTTGGAAAGGAGACTCTGCTTTTATTTCCACAGAAAGCCAGAGGCTATGGATTTGTTCCAGATTAAGATACATCAGGTTTGACCAGCCAAGACCCCCTGAAAGGTCTCCGATGACACCATGGCCCAGATGATCCAACATCCAGAATGGTTTCAAGGCAACTGGCTCAGACGATACATCCTCATGGACTACTCCATAATCCTAAGATAGTCTTTGTGTTTCCATAAAATACAGCGCCCCCCTCCAACAGGAAGTAGTAAGAGAAGCTACGCCCAAATTCCCAAATATACCAAGCTGACTTTGGAGATGTGTAAAGGTTAAAACCTTTTTAAGAAAAGAAAAGGGGAAGTGCTGTGGGATGGTCTGTATGTCAAATGTGTTGCTGATTGGTCAATAAATAAATCACTGATTGGCCAGTGGCCAGGCAGGAAGTATAGGCGGGACTAACAGAAAGGAGAATTGAGAGAACAGGAAGCTGGGTGAGAGAGACACTGCCAGCCGCCACCATGACAAGCCGCATGTGAAGATCCCGGTAAGCCACGAGCCACGTGGCAAGGTATAGATTTATAGAAATGGATTAATTTAAGATATAAGAACAGTTAGCAAGAAGCCTGCCATGGACATACAGTTTGTAAGCAATAGAAGTCTCTGTGTTTATTTGGTTGGGTCTGAGTGGCTGTGGGACTGGTGGGTGAGAGAGATTTGTCCTGACTGTGGGCCAGGCAGGAAAACTCTAGCTACACATTACAAAGGCAATTATCCAGTGGTCATTTAAGTCTTTCCCTCTACATACAAATAGCATTTAAGTACAGTGTCAGGATGGTAGTTTAAGGAAGCTCCCAGAATGTATTCTGCTCACACAATCAAACTTATCTTTACTCTGGACTTTAAAAAGCCTTCTCTCTTGTATGGTTATTGCACCTGCCAATGTCCTGTCACTTCTTTATTCATTCAAAACACTCACCAATGTTATAATGAAAAAGGGGCTCTGTGAGATGCCAGGATGTACAAAGTGAGACAGCCTAACTTTCTTCTTCAAGGGATTAACACATTTCCTAGCCTTTCTCTAATTAGATAAGTGATAAGGAAAAAAGTCAAAAAAAAAAAAAAAACAGTTTCTGCTTCTCTTTCCATTTGCCATCATTCAATGCCCACCACTTTCCACCACTGGGTTTTAAGAGTTTGTTTGAATAGATGCATCTCTGTCTTGTTCTATAGACATGATTCAAGCAAATGTACTCCCCTACTGTGGTGCTATGGGCATGGTTACTTTCTTACCAGGCTGCAGGAATATTTCAAAATGTATTTCATTTATATGAACTTATATAGTTAGAAAGTGTTTGCTTTCTATTAAAACTTCAGATTTACTTTAATAGTCACTAGGAATTATAAAATGAATATCTAAAGCCTGAGTGTGGGTTTGGACCTTCCATTTATAGCCACTACCTTTTATAATATTGTGTTTTGCAATTTTATCAGGCTATTTCTTTGTCCTCTCATATTTTAAGTTGAAACCATCCAGATCAGGTCAAGGATTGCTAGTCCTGTTCTTTGTTAGAACCCACTCTGTCCTTTATCAGGAATACATTATTCAAACACTGTCCAGTTTGATCTATCCAGCAAGAGGATTCTGAAACACAAAAGCTAAATTATCTTCAGCAAAAATTGTAAAATTTTTATATTATATTATGGAAATCCAGGAAATCTATGATTGATGAGTGTGTTATTTAAAAGTAGCTTTACCAACCAGAATAAGAAATATGACAAACCCCATATACCAAAAGGCAGTTGATGAATAAAGGGAAATTGTTTGCTTGTAGAAATAATAACTGAGAAGATTTATCTCACAGGATTACAAAGTTGCTCCCAAAAAGCAAATAAAAGCTGATTGGTATTAGTGGGCTTATTTTATTTCCCAGCTTTATATCAGAAACATCCAGAGCCTAAAGTAAGTTTAGGCTATGAGGTTATTATCCAAACTAGTCTGGAAATTCCAAAGAGGGGTGTATTATTCTCCTATATCAACAATTAAGACTTGTTGAAATCTGGAAATACACATGAATATTCAAACACACATGTAGACTCAAGTTTCACATTTTTGTTAGCTACTTGCTATGACATTTGAAAAGAAAGTAACTTATAGAGCTAATTAAAAACAAAAACCAATGAATCTTAATTTTAATTTTAAAAAAACCTCTCCATTAGATGAAGATAGCAAATCTGTATTAAGGGATAAAATACATCAGTATATTGTCCCAACTACCAAAGAGGAGTAGAAAGTCACAGGGCGGAGACATCTGAACTATTCAAGGAGGTATGATGTATGGAAACCAGGAGGGAGTCTTCCCCTTTTGTGTGACATGTGTCCCTGGAGATGACAATGAAAACAATCAGGAGCACTGAGATGTGCTAGTTTTCTGGGGTTGCTGTGATGAAGCACATGCAGAGCTTGCTGCATTCAGCAACAAAATCTCATTTCCTGACAGTTCTGGAGGCCCCAAGTCCAAGAGTAAAACACTGTTGGGTTGTTTGTTCCTGTGCCTCTCTTCTCATGGTCATTTCCCCCTAGTGCTCTGCCCAATACTCCACCTATGTACAATCAAATGTGTTTATAGGGACACCAGTCCTTACTATGTTAAGGCATGCTCACATGCCTACTGATTTTTTTTTATTACCTCTTTAAAAAATATATTACCAAATATGGCCACACTTGAGGTACAAAGAATTCAAATGTCAATGTAAGAATTTTGGGGGAACGCAATTTTAATCAATGAAGAAGCCAGTAACTACAAATAATTTTGAGGCAAAATATATCAAAAAAATGGTTAATTGGAGATAATAAAGTTAATTTGTCCCCTAAAGTTATATTCTTAGACAAATTAGGGCTGCTGTCTATATTCCATATTCACTCTGAAACATCTTATTTGAACTTGTTATCTCTAAGCAAGAAATCTCGGGAGCTACAGTAGTTTGTCTGCCATGGCAGTTTACATGCATCCACACTATAAAATTCTCATCATAAACTGGAAGGCCGAATGACCTGAAAAGGGACAACACACACCAAACAAGACTGTCAAAATGAGAAGCTAGAAAGAGAAAGGGATAAAAGTAGCAGGAAAAGGTTGGCAGATTTAAACACACAACAGTAAACAGGTGAACACCTAAATTAAATGGACCTTTTAAAACAGAAAAATACAGAGCAAATAGTTTTCTAAAAAAGTATTTATACTTGATTGTCTCAATAAGCACATTAAATGTAAATTATTATCTAAACATTCCAATGAAAAGGCACAGGTCATCTGATTAGGTTTTAAGGATAACATAAATTATATATTCGCCAGGCAGTGGTGGTGCACGCCTTTAATCCCAGCATTCGGGAGGCAGAGGCAGGCAGGTCTCTGTGAGGCCAGCTTGATCTACAGACCGAGATCCAGGACAGGCACCAAAATACACAGAGGAACCCTGTCTCAGAATATATACATATACATATATATCCTGAATATGAAAACAGAAAGAACAAAAAGTCACAGAATAGTGAGAGGTGTGTCACACTAACAGTGATCTAAAGAAAGCTGGGGCTGGGTATTGAGATGTACACTTGAAATCTCAACAGGGGCAGGAGGATTGCAGGTTCTAGGCTAGCTTAGGTTACCAAGTGAGACTTTATCTGAATAGAAGAAAGCAGGAAGAAGAGAGAGTGAGGGATGAGGAGGGAGGGAGGAAGAGAAGCAGAGAGGGACGGAGACAGCAGGGAGACAAGGAGGAAGGGAAAAGAATAGATTGGTGGTGGTCCAAGTTTATCATAGTCAAGAATGATACAAGAAATAAGGAAACTCATAATGACAAAGGTTTCATTCCATTATTCGTGTATGTATTAGGACATAATTCTAAATATTTCTTCACCTAACAAGAGAGGTTCCAACTGAATCAAGCAGTACCTAATTGAATTGCAAAGAAAAACTGAAGAAACCATAATGATAGCTTGGAATCCCAGTGCCTCTCTCTTAACACCTAATAAACACATAAGTGGAAAATTAGTAAATACACATATTTGCATAATACTCTCAACCAAGTTGACATAACTGATATTTGCCAGCTATCACTTCCAACTACAACAGAACACAAACATTTCTCAGATACAACAGAACATTTTCCAAAATGACCTGTTTTATTACTAAAACAAGTCGTGAGAAATTTAGAAGGACTCAAGTCATGTAGAAGTATATTCCATAACAAAATTAGAAATCAGTAACAAAGATCTATGAAAAAATCTTTAAACAACATACTTCAAAATAATCTGTCAAAGACAAATTATAAAGGTAATCAGAAAGTATTTTGAAAAGAAAGAAAATAAAACTCAACTTAACATAAAGTTGGGGAACAGCTAATGCAGCAGTACCTGAATCCAGATCTCAGAACAATGATCTTTGCTTTTACCATATGATGAGAAAAAGAGCAGTAAACTGCACTAACAGTAAGCAGAACAGAGGAAATGATAATAAAAGAAGCAACAGACAATAATAAAAACAAAAGAACTCATCTGGGACCTGTCCTCTGGTGCATGAGCGGCTTTTTGGAGCTTAGTGCCTATGGTGGGACACTTTGCACAGCCTTGGTGCAGGGAGGAGGGGCTTGGACCTGCCTCAGCTGAATACGCCAGGCTCTGCTGACTCCCCATGAGAGACCTTGCCTTGGAGGAGGTGAGGGGGGGGTGTTGGGGGGGGAAGGCTAGGGGGTGGGGGGAAGGAGGACAGAGGAATCTGTGGTTGATATGTGGAATGAATAGAAATCTCTAAATAAAAAAATATTTTAAAAAAATAGAGAAATCAATAAAAGAGTAATGAGATTGTGAATCCATAGACCAATTGATCGGGGGAAAAAAGAATAAAGACAGAATTACCAGTATTAGGAGTTTGGGGGGATATTATTACAGATCCTACAGATAACAAAAGGATAATATAGAATAGCGTTAATATCTTTATGTTAGCATGTTCACGATTATACATGGAATAAACAAGTCATATAAATGATGCAAACTAACAAAGATAAGTACAAGAAAATTTATACTATAAATAGATATATCTATCAAAGACATTACATTTAGAATCTCGAGCTTTCCCACAAAGAAAACTCAAGGCCTTGGTGACCTTACTGGTAAATTAGAAACATTTTAAGAACAAAATACTAATTCTATACAAAACTGAAAAAAAATGAAGAAAAAAAGAGTACAGCATTATCTAGACATCAAAACTAAACAGTAGGATAACAAGGAAAAAAATAAAAATCTACAGACCAAGATCCCTTAGGAATCTATACAGAAGTCCTAACCAAATTTTGGCAATATAAAAAAGGTAATACAATGATTCTCAACCTGTGAGTCATGACCCCTTTGAGGGGTTGAATGATCCTTTCACAGGGGTTGCATATCAGATATACTGTATATCAGATATTTACAATTCAAACAGTATCAAAATTACAACAAAAAAAATTTATGGTTGGGGGTCACCATAACATGAGGAACTATATTAAAGGGCTGCAGCATTAGGAAAGCTGAGAACCACTGAGGTAATACATCATAAATAAATGGAGTTTATCAAAGAATGCTGGATTGGCTTAACAAATGAAAAATAATTGATATAAATCTCTGTATCATGGACTACAAAAAAAAGCTATCTAATTCTTTGAATATTGAAAAGGCAGGTGACAAAATGCAACATTCATCTCTCCCCCTGAGAGAAAAACTTCTCAGATGTTTATGCATAATAAGGAGTGTCTTCAGTCAAATAAAGGACATTACTAAACACCTAAGCTATGATTAAATAACACTCACTGTAAAAAACTGGATGTCTTCTCTCTAACATCACACTGGTCCATTCGATGCAGATAAGAAGTGAGTCATCACTAAAGTCAAACTCATAGCAGACTCTTTCATAAAAAATTTACAAACTTGTTTTAAACATTACTTAGAAAAGCAAATGATTTAAAAAAAGCTAATGAATTAAAATAGTCAAACCTACTTTGAAAAAAAAACTGAACCAAACAAAAACACTCAGAGGACTAATAGCCCCTCATTTCAAGATTCATGCAACTAACAGTAATCAAGAATGTGTGATATTGGTAAAAAGTTTAACAAATAATTCAATGGAACAGTATAAAGGTTCTAGTAGTTATAGACAGAGCCACGAGTAGACAGTTAACTGATTTCTGATAAAGATGAAAAAGCAATTCAGTGGAGAAAAAGCTATTCAGTAAAAAAATAGTAATAATAATAGGTTAAAACAAATTTATTTCCACACATACATCAGGTAAATCAACTTTATAGGATTAGAAAATAAAATGTTCTCTTGTCATTCTTGTTCATATCAAAAGTCCTAGCTAGTTCAGCAGGAAAACTTTGAAGTCATACTTCCTAAGGGAAATAACTGCCTTTATTTCACAGTTAGCACAGGCCCTAATTGTCTATATAAAATCTAAGAAAGAATCCAAAGTTAACAAGTGAGCTCAGTGAGGTCTGAGGATAGAAAATTGATGTATATAGGTCAATTGTGTTCCTATATACTAGAAACAAGCACCTGGGGTTTTTCTTTAAAATTTCCTTTTCCAGTGCTGGAAACTTAACCCAGGCAAGCACTCTACCACCAAACTGCATCCTTACTCCTGTTTAAATAATACCAAAACAATTAGGTAGAGGGGAAAAATTAATAAAACATGTGAAGGGATTTACATGTCAAAAGACAAAACACTGATAAAAGAATCAAAAAGATTGAAACAAATGGAAAAGATATACATATGTTCATAGGCTAAATATTGTTAAGATACTGAAAGATATATAATATCCGTAGGTTCAATATTGTTAAGATGTCAGTTATCACAATTTATCTAGAGATTAAACACAATTCCATTTATACTCCCAGCAAAGGTTTTTGTTGTTGATACTGTTGTCTCAAGACAGGGTTTCACTGTGTATCCCTGGCTGTCCTGAAACTCACTCTGTAAACCAGACTGGCCTTGAACTCACAGAAACGTGCCTGCCTCTGCTCCTCGGTGCTGGAATTAAAGGCATGTGCCACCACCACTTGGTCCAAAGATTTTGTGTATGGGTGTTTTTGCCTACTTCTATGTCTGCAGCACCTGTGTGCCTGGAGCCCTGGAGAGCTGAAGAAGGCATAGTATTTAGGCAGTTGTAAACTGCCACATGGGTGCTGGGAATCAAACCCAGGTCCTCTGCAAGAAAGGCCAATGCTCTTAACCACTGAGCCATCTCTCTAGCCTCTAGCAAAAGTTTTTCGAACAGAATAATGTTAATTGTAAAACCTGAATGTAAAGACAGGAGCCAGAACAGACAGAAGAACAATGGGAAGACTTGTATTACTCAGTTTCAAGACCAACTATAAAGACACAGAGCCAACACATTGCAGTGCTAGTGGAAGAGACAGAGAGAGAGAAGAGTAATCAGCCAAGAAATTGATCTATACATGTACAGTCACGTGACTGATTATTGCTGTGGCCTGAATGTGTGTGTGCCCCCAAATTCACATGTGACCTTTTATCCTCAAGGCAATGATCTTAGCTTGTGTTTCCTGGAAATGAGTAGGTCCTGGCAGTGAAATTCTCATTAATTAGATTAAGCCCTTATGAAACAGGCCTAAGCAAGCATTGCACCCTTGAATGTGCATTGTTTATAAGCTACACAACCTACAGTACCTTGTTATAGGAGCCTATAAAGAATAAGGAATTGATAAAGATATGAGGACAATTCAGTGGAGATGAGGCTATGTCTTCAACAAACAGAGACACAACAATTGGATGCTCAAAACAAAAGCATTTAAAAATTAACTTCAACTTACATTTCATACCTCATAAAATTTTCTTCAAATTGAATGATATATCTAAATGTAAAATATAAAGCCACAAAATTCCAAAAGAAAATACAGGAAAAAAATCTATGTGAGCCTATGTTTAAAGAATTTTTAGATGGAACACTAAGTATATGGCCTATATAAAAACAAATTGATAAATTGAACTTTATCAAAGGTAAAGACACTCACTACAGAAAACACAAGAGTGAGAAGGTAAGTTCTTACTATCAGAGAGTAGAGCTCCTCTTCTCTGGCCTGACAGGTGATTCATGCTTACTATGCCGGGGTACTTGAGCTGACCTCCCATTCTCCAAATTTCCTGGCCCTGAGAGAGTTGTCTAAACTCTGGGTAGCTGCTTATAAGGGTTCCAGCTGTTCACTTTGAGCCTCTTACTGACAAAATGCCATCATTTCTCTCAGTTGACTGGCTGAACAAGACAACGGAGGGCCTGGCCTTGTTTATTCATTCTCTCCGGTGTAGACTCGGTTTGATAGACAACTGTGTGTTTCTGCTCAAAATATCCTGGGAGTAGTATATACCTCAATGTTGTCTTCCAGATCTCCAGCACCCTGGGTTGTAGTCAGACACTGACCTACCAGGACAAGGGTGACTACCAGTCCTCTGTGTACTTCAAACTAAAGGAACTTATTTCAAAGACCACAAGAGAACTCCTTGAAATACCTCTTACAATCCTCTTGGAAACTACTCCAAAGTAATGGCTCACTTTAAAAAACAACAACAGCCGGGCGGTGGTGGCACACGCCTTTAATCCCAGCACTTGGGAGGCAGAGGCAGGTGGATCTTTGTGAGTTCGAGGCCAGCCTGATCTACAGAGTGAGATCCAGGAAAGGCGCAAAGCTACACAGAGAAACCCTGTCTTGGAAAAAAGAAAAAAAAAAAACAACAACAACAAAACACTTTTACTAGCTGCTTCATAACTTTCCTTCTTTTTTTAATTTCTTTGATCTTACTGAGTGGCCCATGGGCCAAAGCAAGTTCTCGATTTACTTCTTCTTATAGAGCCTTTATGAGGGGGACAAAAATGTCTTAACTGACTCTGATATCCTGATATCTAACCTCTTGGGTTTCTCAGTCAAATGAATTGGGGTGATGGGACTGTACATCTCCAGAAAGAGCAAAATGAAGACAGGAGTGCCTGAGATTAGATAGGATGATGAAGTAATTAAAACTTATACTTTCCTCAAGAGGTACAAACTGGTTTTCTCTCTGAAAGGCTGGCTGTCAGGCCACTAAAGCTGAAAAACGCACACTCGTCCAACTAGAATCTGCACCCCCAAGTCTAACACCCTAGAGAAATGCACACTTCCGTTCTCCCTCAAAGGGACAGCCTGGGTACAAATCCACAGTTAAAATGGATAAAATAACTGTAATCCTTTTCTGCTGTGGCTTAGTGTATAGAAATGAGACCAAACAAGCTGAAATATGTGTGATAACACAGACAGAACTCACAGTATAATATTCAAGTTTAAAAGACAGACGTAAAAAATTCATTCCGAATAATTCTACTTACATAAAAATTGAAAACAAGAAAGACAAGCCCAATTACTCCTTAGAATACGGGTACTCAAACCAACATTCTTCCCCTAATGGCGTTCAGGGAAATTCTGGTTAGTGAAAATCTGCCCTATCATACTGCAATAAAAAGAGCGACACAACATCAAGTATCAGCTGGAGACAGTCTTGCCTGATGTATCTTGGATAATAATGTTTATCTTCTTAAATAAGTAGCATTCTGTTTTTATTACTATGGAAAGAACGTCTTAAAAAAAACAATTTTTGGATTATGAATTGTACTTCAAGCCACACAATTGTCATTCTGAGCCACAAGAGGGCAGTAACTACAAGGCTCACTTGGGAAGAAGGAATGAAAAAAATAGAATTAAATACAAGAGTGGCATAAAACACTGATCTGTAAACAGATGAGTACCTCCCCCAAAAAATAAAGGATTTTTAAGTTATTCTAAATCTTTTAATTCATAATTTTAAGATGGAGAAAACTGAAATAAATTTTCCTGTGTAAGAAATGTCTATTTGTTTTCATTTTATAAAGCACATGTTCTACTTTGACACAGAAATACTGTTAAGATTAGTCACTGCAGACAGGACAACTCACACATGTATTTCCATAAATGTTATATTTTGTGTTTTTCACTTGATTGAGCTTTCTGAATAAGATGTAACTGGAACTGTGGAATCTTTTTCAGAGTTGAGGAAACTGGGGTTTACAAGAAGAGAGCAATTGGTACTACCTAATACTGTCAAGTAGAGAAATCAGAATTTGTTGTTTTCTGATGCTTTTCATAATTGCCCATCATCATGATGAAATTAACAGGGACATCATTGGCTACTTCATACATGACTTAAAA
This sequence comes from Peromyscus eremicus, assembly GCF_949786415.1. Lineage (NCBI taxonomy): Eukaryota > Metazoa > Chordata > Mammalia > Rodentia > Cricetidae > Peromyscus > Peromyscus eremicus. The sequence goes on from NC_081418.1 coordinate 36,244,851, forward strand.
TATTATTCTCATAGTTTCCTGCTATAACAGAATGTTAGTTTTACGATTATAGGATTTTTTCAGGAAACATGGCTAACAATGCTCTCTATTGAACCATCAATTTAAAAACTGATCTTTTGTTTGTTTGTTTGTTTGTTTTGGTTTTTCGAGACAGGGTTTCTCTGTAGCTTTGGAGCCTGTCCTGGACTAGCTCTGTAGACCAGGCTGGCCTGGAACTCACAGAGATCCGCCTGCCTCTGCCTCTGCCTCCCAAGTGCTGGGATTACAGGCGTGCGTCACCACTGCCCGGTAAAATTGATCTTTATACCACATGGAGTAACCACAAAAACAGATAACAATGCTTAATGTTATAAACAACTGGAGAAGTCAAAGTCTCATTCTCTTGGCTTAAAGAACGCTGTTCAACTACAATGAAATTGGGGTTATATTAAATTTTAAAAAATTTGTATCCTCACAAGAACCCAATCTCTGCACTCTCAGATATGCAGTATAAGAAAAGACTCCTGTCTTCGGACTATTATAGTCATCTGTTTCTGATTTTCTTCCTTCCCTCCTTCATTAATTCATTTCAGTGGTTATTGTTAGGCGTATAAGCTAAGCACGGAAAAATAGGCATTGTCCAATTATAAATAAATCATTCCTTCATGGAGTTTGCACTCCACTGGTAAAAATAAATGCTAAACACAAGGTGCCGATGACAGTGAAAAGTATGGGGTGCAGTGAGGACCATCATATGACAATAGCAGTGTGATACAGCTGATTTTCACTAATCTGAGTTTCCATGAATATCAATAGCTGAAGAACATTGGTTTGAGTACCCATATTCTAAGGAGGGCTTAGAGTAGTCGGACTTGTCTGTTGGGTTTGTCTTCCTTGTTTGCGATTTTTGATGTACATCATTACTTGAAAAGGCCATGAACTCTTTTCTCAGGGCAGTAGATACAACAGTCCCCTCCTTGAAGCCCCTTCTTTATTTCCATCATGCTGTCTGTCACAGAAGCCTTTGAGTAGGCGACACTGACCCTAACACTGGAAGTAATGGAATCTTTGCCTTTATCTATAAGTAACACACATCCTATACAGGATATAAGGTAAAGTTGTTGCTGGTGTTGTTCTTGGGGGCTAAAGGGGAATTGCTAAAGAGCATAATCAGACAAGATGTGGGATTTAAGAATTTAACAGCTCCGCTCTGAATTCACAAGCTGCTCAAAGCATCCCACAATCCGATGAGGGAGCATTTTCAGTTATGTGGCTGAAGTACTGGCGCAACAATATACTAACGTGTGTGTGTGTGTGTGTGTGTGTGTGTGTGTGTGTGTGTGTGTGTGTGTGTTTCCTAACCTAGATTCCTAAGACAGTCCCTACATCAACGGTGTCTCTCTTTTCTCCTCATCAAGCCTGTCTGTCCTGCAAAGCTCTTACAGCACTTACGTTCTAGAGCATTGTAAAGGAGCTCAAAGTCCTCGCTTGTCTTAGGGTTGTGCCTCCGGTAGTAGTCCATCTGCAGCCACTCTTCCTTTTCCCTGATCTTCTTGAGCTCTTGCTCTTCTTCCCAGTCCAGCCTCTTTCTCTTCTGTTCTCTTAAACTGTCTACATACCGCTTAGCATGCCATTGCCTGTAGCGAGTCTGTATCACTATCACCTGGGTTCGAATCAACAGGAAACCAAGTGTCACGGACTGGTTCATCAGAACATGCAGAGAGGCAACAATGATTGTTCCTACTCAAATTCTACAACAAAACAATACTAGCTGTCTGGTTTTAATTCTTTCTGAGACATTACTATGCACAACAATGTAAAAACTATAAATAATGTGCCATTATTTATGGTGCTATTTTATTTGTGCTGAAATGTGATTTCATTTGTATGTTAATAAATAAAGTTACCTGGGGGTCAGAGCTAATAACAAGCCATAGCAGAAGTCTGGCAGTGGTAGCACACGCCCTTAATCCCGATCACATGACAGGCAGATCTCTGTGTATTCAAGGACACCACCAGCATGGAGACACACACCTTTAATCTCAATACCAACCATAGAGACCTGGACATCTGTATATACAGGCAGTGACGAGGAGGTCATGTGGTTGGGTTTACAACCAATGAGAAGGCAGAACAGAAAGTCAATAAAATGACAGACACACAGGAAGTAGGTCTCTTTCTCAGGGGAAGGATGGCAGTGGCAGCGAAGGGTAAGAAGGCCGTTTTAAGTCTCAGCTCTTAGCTACTCCTCTGACCTCTTGGGCTTTTAACTCTGCATTTGTCTCTGTGTTTCTTATTTAATAAGACCCTTACATCTACAATTATTTATATATGTGCCACTTTGGCTTTGAAATCTAGGAATACATTCCTATAAGAGGCCATTTGTATGTGCTTACCTCCTCCCCAGTATGTCCACCCCAAGCCTTCCTCAGGCCAATGGCATCCCAGCTTGTCCCTGGCCCTTCTGCTGCTTGGCCCCCACCTCCAATCCCAGGGGACTTCTACCACTGATGCACGGAACACACCTGTCAGATGGGTGAATGACCCACCTACCAGTGGATCTACACTCCCACCTGGATTCTGCCTCCTGTGACCATTTCCCAAGCCTAGGCATTCCCAGATCATCCCCAGCCCCAGGCTGGGCCCTCCCCACTACCCTAGAAGACTTCCCACAAGCAGACCCAGGCCACACAAACCAGAATGGCTGTGTGACCTGCCTAGCAGCAGAACTGTCCCCCTCCCTGGATTCTGTTCGCTGCGACCCTTCCTCAGGCCAATGCCATCCCAGCTCATCGCTGGTTCTGCGGCTGCTGCTGCCTCCAACCTCGGTGGACTTCTGTCACTGAGGCGCAGACCACACCAGACACAACTGCCCTCACCGGTTGACAAGCGGCCCTTCCCTAAAACTCCAGCAGATTCCATACGCCCAGACACAGTCCACACCTAATAGAAGAACAGATGCCATAGGCCCACATGCAGTCCACACCATTCAAAAGAACAGCCCTAGAAACTCTACTGGGGGCCAGGCTGGCCCTAGGTACCACAGAAGAAGACTCAGGCTTTACTGGAGGCCAGGCTGGATCTAGAGACCCAAGAAAACTTTGGCTTTACGAGAGGCCAAACCAGATCAAGGAACCCAAGGCCCCCCAAACCCCAGCAGAGACATCCTACTGGACCTGAAGACTCATCAGTCACCATAACATTTGGCCACTTAGTCCAGAAGACCAGAGAGGAAACAGAAACCAAGGAACAAAACACCCATCCAACAAAGACAAACACAGGAATCAGCACCTAGACTGATAATCACCCCAAATCCAGATGCCTAAACACCAGTTTAAGAACACAATCAGGCCGGGCAGTGGTGGCGCATGCCTTTAATCCCAGCACTCAGGAGGCAAGAGGCAGGCAGTTCTTTGTGAGTTCAAGGCCAGCCTGGTTTACAGAGTGAGATCCAGGAAAGGCGCAAAGCTACACAGAGAAACCTTGTCTCAAAAAACAAAACAAAACAAAAAAACACAAAAACAAACAAACAAACAAAAAGAACACAATCAGTAACAGAAAAGACAATGTGTCACTACCAGAACCCAGGTCTCTTGTGACAGGAAGACCTGAACATTTCAATGCAGCTAAAGCACAAGAAAACAGCCTTAAATATAACTTTATGAAAATGATAGAGGTCCTTAAACAGGAAATGAAAAAAATCCTTTAAAGAAATGGAGGAAAAGACAATCAAAAATTTGGAGGAAATCAATAAATCTCTTAATGTCAAGAAAAAAAAACAGTTGACAGAAACAAATAAAACCATTTAAGGCCTGAAAATGGAAATAGAATCAATTAAACACACACACACACACACACACACACACACACACACGCACGCACGCACGCACGCACGCACGCGCGCGCGCGCACACACACACACACACAGGGAATTCTGGAAATGGAAAACCTGGGTAAGCAAACAGGAACTACAGATGCAAGCATCACCAACAGAATACAAGATATGGAAGAGAGAATCTCAGGCATTGAAGATAGGATAGAAGAAATAGATTCATCCGTCTAAGAAAATGTTCAATCGAGGGCGTGGAGCGTGATGTCTGGTTTGGGGCAGGAACTGAAACCTCCACGCCTGCTCCAGCTCCAGAACTCTCCAGCTCTAAACTGAGGGAGGGCACCATGGTGCGCCCTACCAGAAATAAAAAACAAAACAAAACAGTCAATTACTCACAGTTTGAGGACTCTGGTGGTGACTCTGATGGTGATTTTATTTCTGCAACCATGCCTATAAACAAAAAGCCCAAAACCGTGCCAAAGGAGTTAAAGCAGGACAGACCAAAACCTAACTTGAAGAATCTCCAAAAAGAAGACATCCTGCCAGTGAAAGCCCCTAAAAAGGGGATGGCTTTTAGATGACAGGTTTTCCAGTTGCCCTGGCTTTATCTATGAAGGAACTTCCAACAGTCACCAACCAAGTGCAGGTGTCTCAAGAGAAAAGCACTGATGAACACGGCGATAGGAAAAGAGAGATAACGGAGAAGTCTCCTCCTGCCTCCACCTGCAGTGGAACCATTGATAATTCCGATTTGGACAAGATCATGGAGGAGGGGGACCCAGGCCGGGAGTGTTGAAGGGGAGAACAAAACAGCATCTGAAGCCGAGGCTCAGCCCAGGAGGGCGCTCTCCAGAGGAAGGCAGCGACTGCAGCAGCGCCAACGACACTGGACAGTGCAACTGGTGAGGATTCAGGAAATGATTCTAACTGTGATGGGAGTCAAGGAAGTGATGAAGACTTTGCAGTGAGAAAAAGTAAAGTTAAAGAAACGAAGAAGAAGGCAGGGCAGAGAAAACCCGCAGTGGAAAAAGAAAGGAAATCGAAACACAAATATGAGGCGTCAGATGAGGCTCCAGCTGCCATCGAGTCAGGATCTCCATCCTTACCCGAGGCAGTTGTCTTCCTTCTGAGGCCACTAGGAATCCAACAAAAATGTGCAGCCCTTCAGCTGAAGACAAGAGACCAAGTGGGTCCCACCAGCCACCTCCAGAAGCAGAAGCTCCAGCAGCAACCCACTGGCAGGAGCACCCACCAAGTCCCCAAGTCATTGCCCCCTCCTGGGCCTCTCACGACTAGCACCAGTTAAGCGTTTGCACGCAAATGCCCCAAGTAGCCAAGTACAGTAGCAGGAAAGGACCAGTGGAACCCTCGGTCCTCCAAGCTGGTTGTTGTGTTCAACTTACACGTGGAGGAACCCTTCAGAGTCACATGAAGGATCTCTGCCTGTTTTGTGATTCTGGTCTCATCAAAGCTTTTCTGTCCTTCAGCAGAGGGTTCTTGGGGAGCTCTCCTCGTGCCACTCCTGAAGAATGTGTTGTGTCTTCTTATGGTTCATAAGTCACTGTCACTTGGGGCTCTGGCACTTCTGTAGTCACATGATATGTCTCCCAACTCGGTCTGGTGTACAGCACCCTAATGAACTCTTCAGAATGTCTGGCAAGGGGCCACCTGGGTCACTTCAGAAGGTGTTTCTGAAATCTTTCCCACTACTGTGTTTCTTTAGGTTATTAGCTTGCTATTTATCCAGGTCATCCTGCTTTGTACATATTAAAATGATTTTGTACATATTAAAATGATTACTGCAGCATGTGTTCCCTACATGAGAACAGATAGTTACTGTACAGCAGATAGAATTTAATAATACCTTACGAACTTTTCATTGTCAAAACTTTAATGAAAGTAAAAATGTTTAAAAATGTGTTCTTTGATACCACGTATCCACCTGTCTGTCTACATTTTGGTAAATGAGTCTTCCGTGGTCAACATAAGCAAGGGGAAGGAGTGTCTTCACCACTTTAGATTAAGCCAGAGCTTGGAAGACTGGCTGTCAACTTGTCACCCCTGTATTAGCCAATGCAGCTTTTCAGGAATCTTAGATTCATTGTTGATAAAAGTAATTATTTTATGGTGAGAATATCAACTTGTTCCTGATCACATTTTAATAAAAAAAAATTAATGTCTACCATAAAAAAAGAAAATGTTAAATCAAAAAAATTCCTAATGTAAAACATCCAGGAAATCTGGGATACTATGAAAAGACGAAAACTGAGAAAAATAGGAATAGAAAAAGGAGAAGAATCCCAGCTCAAAGGCCCAAAAAATACATTCAACAAAATCAGAGAAGAAATTTTCCCAACCTGAAGAAGGACATACCTATAAAGGTACAAGAAACTTGCAAAACACCAGACAGACTGGACCAGAAAAAAAAAAAAAAAAAACCTCTCTACATAACAATCAAAATACTAAACATAACAAACAAAGAAAGACTATTAAAATCTGCAAAGGAAAAAGGCCAAGTAACATATAAAGGCAGACCTATCAAAATTACACCTGACTTCTCAATGGAGACTCTAAAAGACAGATGGTCCTGGACAGACCTCTTGCAGACTCTAAGATACCATGGATGCCAGCCCAGACTACTATACCCAGCGAAACCTTCAATCACCATAGATGTGGAAAACAAGGTATTCCATGACAAAGTCAAATTTAATCAATACCTATCCACAAACTCAGCTCTACAGAAGATACTAGAGGGAAAACTCCAACTCAAAGAAGTTAGCTGCATCCACAAAAACACAGGCAATAGATAATCCCACACAAGAGGGAAACACACACACACACACACACACACAACAACAACAACAACAACAACAACAAAGATAACAGGAATTAGCAATCACCAGTCATTAATATCTCTCAATATCAATTAATTCAACTAGCCAATAAAAAGACACAGGCTAACAGAATGGAAATGAAAACAGGATCCATCCTTCTACTGCATATAAGAAACATACCTCAACATCAAAGACAGACATTACCTCAGAGTAAAGGGTTGGAAAAAGATATTCTAATCAAACATACCTAAGAAGCAAGAGCTGCTGTAGCTGTTTTAGTATCTAACAAAATTGACTTCAAGCCAAAATTAAAAGAGATGAAGGACATTTCATATTCATCAAAGGAAAAATCCACCAAGATGATGTCTCAATTCTGAACATCTAGGCTCCTAATACAAGGGCACCCACGTTTGTAAAGAAAATATTACTAAAGCTTAAATCACACATCAAACCCCATACACTAACAGTGGGAGAATTCAACAACCCACTCTCACCAATGGTCAGGTCTGCCAGATAGAAACTTAACAGAGAAATAAGGGAACTAACAGATGTTATGACTCAAATGGACCTAACAGACAGCTATAGAACATTTCACCCAAACACAAAAGAATATACCTTCTTCTCAGCATCTCATGGAACCTTCTCCAAAATTGACCACATGCTCAATCACAAAGCAAATCTTAACAGATAAAAAAAAAAAAAAAGTGAAACAATCCCCTGTGTCTTATCAGATCACCAAGGATTAAAGTTGGAGTTCAACAACAATACAAACTACAGAAAGTCTACAAACTCATGGAAACCAAACAACTCTAGTTCAAGGAAGAAATAAAGAAATTAAAGACTTCCTGGAATTTAATGAAAATGAATGCGCAATATACCCAAACTTATGGGATATAATGAAAGCAGTGCTAAGAGGAAATTTCACAGCACTAAGTGTCTTCATAAAGAATTTGGAGACTTTTTACTAGTGACTTAACAGAACACTGAAAAGTTCTAGAACAAAAAGGTGCAAACACACCCAAGAGGAGCAGACAGCAGAAAATAATCAAACTGCAGGTTAAAATGAATAAAATAGAAGCAAGTATAACAATACAAAGAACTGCTTCTTTGAGAAAAATCAACATGATAGACAAACCCTAATCCAAACTAACTAAAAGACACAGAGAGAATATTCAAATTAACAAAATCAGAAACTAAAAAGGGAGACATAACAACAGACACTAAGGAAATCCAGACAATCATTATTATACCATACTTCAAAAACCTGTACTCAACAAGACTGGAAAATCTAAAAGGAATGAACAAATTTCTTGATAGATACCACATAACAAAGTTAAACCAAGATCAGATAAACAATTAAAATAGACCTATAATCCCTAAGGAAACAGAAGCAGTCATTAAAAATCTCCCAACCAAAAATGGGCCCAGGGCCAGCTTAGAATTCTACTGGACTTCCAAAGAATAGCTAATACCTCCAATTATTCCTCAAATTAGTCCAAAATACTCATCAAATTATTCCACAAAATAGAAACAGAAGAAACATTGCCAAATTCATTTTATGAGGCCACAGTTACCCTGACACCCAAACCACACAAAGATGCAAAAAAGAAAGAGAATTACAGAACAATCTCCCTCATGAACATTGATGCAAAAATACTCAATAAAATACTGGCAAATCACTCCAAGAACACATGAAAAAGATCATCCACCATGATCGAGTTGGCTTCATCCCAGAGATACAGGGATGGTTCAACATATGAAAATTTGTCGATGTAGTCCACCATATAAACAAACTGAAAGAAAAAGAAAACCACATGATCATCTCATTAGATGCTGAAAAAGCCTTTGACATGATAAAGGTCTTGGAGAGATCAGGGTTCTGAAGAACATACTTAAATATAATAAAGACAATATACAGCAAGCCAACAGCCAACATCTAATTAAATAGGGAGACAATCAATTCCACTAACATCAGGAACAAGACAAGGCTTTCCACTCTCTCCATATCTATTCAATATAGTACTCAAAGTCGTAGCTAGAGCGATAAGACAACAAAAGGAGATCAAAGAGATACGAATTGAAAAAGAGCAAAGTATCGCTTTTTGCAAATGACTTGATAGTATGCAAAAGCAACCCCAAAAACTCTATCAAGAAACTCGTATAGCTGATAAACACCTTTACTGAAGTTGCTGGATACATTAACTCAAAAAAAAAAAAGCAGTAGCCCTCTTATATACAAATCATAAAAGGGCTGAGAAAGAAATGAGAGAAACAACACCCTTCACAATAGCCACAACAATAATATAAAATATCTTAGGGTAACTTTAACCAAGCAAGTGAGAGACTGTAAGACAAAAACTTCAAGTCATTGAAGAAAGAAATTGAGGAACATATCAGAAGATAGAAAGATCTCCCATACACATGGATTGGTATGACTAACAGTAAAAATGGCCATCTTACCAAAGTAATCTATAGATTCAATGCAATCCCTATCAAAATTCCAACACAATTCTTTATAGATATTAAAAAAACAATACTCAACTTCATATGGAAAAACAAAAATCCAGGATAGCTAAAATAATCCTGTACAATAAAAGAACTGCCAGAGGTATCACCATCCCTGATTTCAAGATCTACTACAGAACAGCCTATAATAAAAATAGCATAATATTGGCATAAAAACAGATACATTGATCAACAAAATCAAATCAAAGATCCAAGCATAAGTCCATACTCCTGTGGACACTTGATTTTCCACAGGGAAAAAAAAAACCTATACAATGGGGGGAAAAAGTATCTTCAACAAATGGTGCTGGCATAATTGGATGTACGCATGTAGAAGAATGCAAATAGATCCATATCTATCACCCTGCAAAAAACTCAAGTCCAAGTGGATCAAAGACCTCGACATAAATCCAGTTACATTGAACCGAGTAGAAGAGAAATCAGGTGATAACCTTGAATATATTGGCACAGGAGACAACTTTCACCAATAGTATAGACACTAAGATTGAAAACTAATAAATGGGACCTCATGAAACTGAAATGCTTCTGTAAAGCCAAACACACCATAAATAGGACAAAACAGCAGCCTATAGAATAGGAAAATGTCTTTACCAACCCAAAATATATAAAGAACTCAAGAAACTGTACATAAAAAAAACTCAAATAATCCAAATTAAAAATGGAGTACTGACCTAAGCAAAATTCTCAACAGAAGAATGTCAAATGGCAGAGAAACAGTTAAAGAAATGTTCATCATCCTTAGCCATCAGGGAAATGCAAATCAGAAAGACCCTGAGATTCCATATTACACTTGTCAGAATAAGATCAAAAACACAAGTGACAGCTCATGCTGGAGACAATGTGGAGCAAGGGGACCACTTCTCCATTGCTAGTGGGAGTGCAAACTTGTACAGCCATTTTGGAAAGCAAAATGACAGCTTCACATGAAATTGAGAATTGATCTACCTCAAGACCCAGGTATACCACTCCTGGGCATATTACTCAAAGAATTCTCAATCATACCGTAAGGACAGTTGCTCGACTATGTTCATAGCAGCTTGGTTTGTAATAGCCAGAACCTGGAAATAAACTAGATGTCCCTCAACCAAGGAATGGATAAAGAAAATGTGGTACATTTATACAATGGAGTACTGCTCAGCTGTTAAAACAATGACATCAAGAAATTTGAAGGCAAATGGATGGAACTAGAAAAAAAATCATCCTGAGTGAGGTAATCCAGACCCAGAAAGATGAACATGGTATGTACTCACTCACAGGTGGATATTAACTGTAAAGTAAACGGCACCATGGAACAATCCACAGACCCAGAGAGGCTAGGTAACAAGGAGGGCCCAAGGAGAGAATGTATGAATTGCCCAAGGAAGAGGAAATAGAGGAGATCATCTGGTTGGATTCGGGGAGGGTGGGCATGGGAACTTGAGGGACCAGATTACAGGGTAGGTGGAGCGGGAGAGTACTGAGAAAAGTGATTGGAAAGTGGGGCTTTCTTTTTGGAGTCAGGTAGAAGCCTGATACAAGGGAAACTCCTACAAGTCTACAATGATGGCCCCCCCTAAGACTCCGGGCAGCAGTGGATGCATAGCCTGAACTGGCCATCCCCTGTGATTGGTGACTCTCCCAGTTTGTCAGCAGAGAGCCTTCATCCAATGACTGATGGAGGCAGATCCAGAGACCCACTCAGCCACACACTGGGCTGAGCTCAGGGAGTCCTGCTGAGGAGAGGAAGGAGGGATTGTAGGAGCCTGGAGGATCAGGGACATCAGAGGAAAATCCACAGAAATGGCTAGCCTCACTCATGCCAACTCACAAAGTCTGAATCAACAACCAGAGAGCCTGCCTGGGACTGCCCTCTTCATACAGTTGTGTAGCTTGGTCTATTTGTGGAACTCCTGACAGTGGGAGCAGGGCTGGCCCTGGTGGTTTGGCTGGCCCTTGGCAACCTATTCCTCATGCTGCATTGCCTTGTCCAGCATGAATACAGGGGGAGGTGCTTGGTCTTTTGGCAGCTTGATCTGCCATGCTTTGCTGGTGCCCATGGGAGACCTGCCCTTTTCTGAGCAAATAAGGAGAGGTGGATTGGGGGTGCAGAGGGCAGGTGGAGGAGGGAGAGGGAAGAGAGGAGGGAGGTGAGGCTGGAGTCGTGATGTAAACAAATTAATTAATTAATAATAAAAAGAGCAAAGACTCTGCTATTTCCTTGCTGTCTGGCTTTAAGTGACTAACCATTCTCTACACAATAGCAGTAGGCATAGAAAGTGCTTAGGTGAAGACTAGTTCAATAAACATTACAGCAGTTAAAAACCCTAACTGTCCCTCGCTTGTAGAGTGGCTACAAGATTAAACACATATTTATGACAAAATTGTATTTTCTAAACATGTAGCAAGAGAGTTCAACACATGCTTATAACGAAAAACAGGATAGAGCCAGCGGTTCTCAACCTGTGGGCTGCAACCTCTTGGGTTACATACCGGATATTTTCATTATGATTCATAACAGTAGCAAAATTACAGTTATGGATAAGCAACAAAGTAATTTATGGTTGAGGGGTCACCACAACATGAGGAACTGCATTAAAAGGTCGCAGCATTAAGAAGGTTGAGAAGCACTGTGTTAGATCATTATTATATTCAGAAGCATGGAGGAAATTTTTTTCTCTCTGTAGACCTTCACCTGTGTAGACCTGCACTAGACAAAGTCTACCCAATGGAGTCTCCATGGCCTCCTTGAACATGAGAACGGGTGACACCCCACAGTTACAGGACATTGTGAAATTAATTGTCCCCTGGGATAATTAACCTTGGAGGGTAAGGAAGAAAATAGTCTTTTATTCTCTGTTTTAATCCCTCTGGCCACATCAGAATTTCCTTTGAGCATACACCAAAGAATAACTGACCATTTTGAAAAAGCCAACAAAATAAAAGGCCCCTCATGGAAAGACAAGAGCAGTGTACTTTTGTGGAGAGAATCACTTGTAAAAACAGTTAACAGAGCAGTGCTCACACTAACAGCATTTGTGGTATCTGGAAATTTCCACCAGTGTGCATGCCCAGGTGCCACCCCTGAACTGGTGAGGAACATGGGTCCAGCACAGAAGCACACCCTTCACTGGATTCTAAAGGTGAAGTTTCTGAACCTTTTCACTAATGTGAAGAACTACAACAAGAAGAAGACTACTAGATTTGGTTAATGTCTTTAGAGTAAAGGGAAAGATGCCAGTATAAAACAGTCAAAATTCAAAGAAAGTACATTTTGAAATTAAAACTAAGTAAATAAATAGGATGTATTTTAGTAAGGGGTGTTTTTGAACATGTTAAACTCATTAAGGCTCCAAAAGAAGCCTTTTTAAATAATATAAAAACTTTCCCGATCTTACATAAGACACCAGGGCAACATCAATAGGCTGCATGTTTTGAGAATCTCCTGGACAGCCTTGGCCAACAACTCAAAAGGGGGCTTCTCAAGTCTGTTATTGGGGGTTTTGTTCAGTGGTCTTTGGCTCTTAGAGGGAGTACCATCAGTCCAGATGAGAAAAATTGATTAAAGCTATATGAATTATAGTTTTTCAAAGGTATGTATTATAGTTTTTTAAAGGCAAATGGTTAATAAGATGATTCCTTGTGGCTTTTTCAGACATTCATATTGTCATTTTAGCCATTTCCCTCCTCCTGTATTACCTTGGAGGGCAAGAAAGAAAATAGTCTTTTATTCTCTGTTTTAATCCCTCTGGCCACATCAGAATTTCCTTTGAGCATACACCAAAGAATAACTGACCATTTTGCAACCTCTTGGGTTACATATCAGATATCCCTTTCCTAGGGAGCCTCCTCTTTTCTCTCTTCCCCTATCATTCCACTTGTATCTGTGTATTCCTCTTTAGCCTCCTTCAGTGTTTCCCTCCCATGCCCTCCTAAAGAGTCCCCCCTTTCCTATTTCCCTGATCAGATCAACTGTACCCTGATATTCTCCACTCCGTTGTTTTCCATTCCCACTGTACTGACAACAGTCCCATCTTACTCTCTTCATTTCTGTAGTTACTACAGGCTACGTATGTATTCACACCTGAAGACTTGGAGCTAGGAGCCTCCAATGAGAGGGAACATACATTTGTCTTTCTGGGTCTGAGTTACCTAACTCAATATGACCTTTTCTAGTTGCTGTTGCCTTTGGTTGCCACCCAGAGGTGGACAGTAAGTCCCTGCTGCTGAAGACACTATACACTGCAGAAACAAGATCCAAAGACCCCTGCACTGGAACTGACCTGGATGCCCTCTTCCCAAGGCCTAGCTTTCATGGTACCAGAAGGTACCACACAAGCTTCCAAAGGAGGGAAGCAACCAACAGCCGTACCCAGATATGATGCCTATGAATCACATCAATAACAAACATGATATGATAACCCCAAGAGTGCAGTAATGACACACATAAATTGGTGGTAACCAATAGCCTTCTAATTGGACTTAAGACCTGCTTAACAAGGGGGAGACCATGCCTTGTTCTGGAAACCTAGCCAGCTACTCAGTGCTACTGAAATCGTGGTTATTGGGAGGAGAATTTCCAACCACTAAGTTACTAAACCAGCACAATCCCTAACAACAATCCATAAATATTTGTCCTTGTATAACAAGAGCTATTGGAGTCTAGCCCTGAATAATTCTTTCCCAGGTTCTGGGCAAGAATCTACAGCCAGTTGGGAATCCAATCTTAGGAATATCAAAAGAATCTATGCACACCGTGCTCTTTCAGTCCACTCATTTTATTGTTCTAAGTCAGTTCTTTCTCCTAAATCTACAGCTTCTTACAGCTCTCATTCTTCACTGCTCTCTTGCCTGACTCCTCAATATTTCTAACTGGTGACTCCTTGCAATCCTGAGAAAAGTTTCAAAACTCTCAGGGTCATAGCACATTCCTAGAATAGACGATAAGGAGCAGAACCATTGCTGTAGTAATGCAAGGTTCCAAGGTCTTAGGACCAGAGGGAGGGGGCTCAGTGCCCAGTGCCACAAACTCCGAGACACCGATTTTTATCACAGACTTGGCAAGCGAAGAATTGGCAGGCTTTTTTTAGGGTGTTTTGTGTTAGTACTTTTGGTAGACATCTGCAACTTTGACCTTGTGCATAACTGTAAAGTTTTAAAGTTATGATCGATATACAAAGGCCTTTAGTCTAGTTAGAACTTGCTCTGAGGTAAAAATGAGCTAAGTGTGTGCAGTTTGTGTTGGACTGAGGAGAGAAAGGAAGAAAGCAGTCTTTAAGTGTCTACAGTCTCATGGGACAATGGATCTGACTATGAAGTATATCCTAGCATATTTTCTATATATCAAAATTATATAGCTAAATGAAAAGTCATCTTCCTGATCACCCACAGATATATGTGCCCATAAGACTGAGATGTAATCATGAGATTACATATATATATATATATATATATATATATATATATATATATATATATATATATATTACATGAAGATGCATGGTAATGGGAAGATATCATAGCTGTTACTGCACAAGCAGTTTACAAGAAACAGCCAATTCATTCAAAAGGCCATAACTCCAACATACCTTGAGTGATGGCTTAGTCCTCTACCAGAACCCTTGGTTCTGATAGGTTGACCTTTTGAACACTACTTGTCACCTACTGTATACTCCTATGACCTTTTGCTACCAGCAGCTCTCAATATCTCCCTTTTTTTTTTTTCTACCAGCAGCTCTCAATACTTGTACCAACAGATACGTGTAGTCTTCACCCCTCATCAAGGAAACTTCTCTTTGCAACGGAGACCACTACAGAAAATCACAACCCATCAAAATGCAGTTATTGAGCCCAGTCCCAATGGCTACATCTACATCTACATCTACAAAACATCCCTTCACCTAAGGCTTAGGGAATGTTGCAGAAAATGGGACAGAGATCACAGAGCCAGAGGATCAGGGAGCTTGATGTGAGATTGTGTCTCCTAGTAGGGTCAGAACTGCACCATAAAGTCTCACCAATATGACTGCCCAAATGTAAGCTGAACAAGGATGACACCAATGGACATTCAAAGAGGATGATATCAGAGGCAAAAGGAACTCCATTTCCCCAAATTCTGGTGGTTAGACAAAAGCCAGCATTTCTCAAGAATTTGTGAAGCCAGTTCCCCTCTATTAAAAGGAGCCTTTTCCCTTATCATTGGCAAAAGGGACAAACGGCTCTCTGTGGTGCCTATTAGCATACCAAAGCACACACCAGCCTCCAGGCTCCTCAGTGTCCCAAGTGCCTACTACATATTTCAGAGTCCATGCTGGCACCCTGGCTCTTCTCAGCTCTTTTCACCACTTCCCTTCCCTGAATTTCTCCAGCTCATGGGCTTCCCTCCCTACAGCTACCCATTCTTGTAACACCAGTGTTTTGGCCATAAGCTCTTTTGGTCCTCTCTTTGTCTTCCTTTCTCACTTTCCCTGCTCTCTCTCTCTCTCTCTTTCCTCTGCTCCTGGCCAGGCCCAGTCTGCTAGACATGTTCAGACTACTACTGTCTCTCTCTGCTCTGAACTCTTCCAGATGCCTCTGTTGTTTCCCCCCTAATTCTACAATAAAAACATTTCCCATAACCATACCATGGAGTGGTCATGTAGTCAGTTTATACAGCTGGAGGAAAGTCCAAAAGGCCCCAAGCCTACATAACTTTAGGCAGCTGAGGAAAGCTGGGAGCAGGAGAGGTGGTCTTCCCCAGGAGAGAGCACACCAATTGGTTGTGTGGTGCTAAATGGTCAGCCTTGAAAATATACATACAAGTAACATTATATGCAATACATCTATGATGTGTGTGTGTGTGTGTGTGTGTGTGTGTGTGTGTGTAGTGTGTGTGTGTGTGTGTGTGTGTATTGCAATAACAATTAGTGAAAAAAAGAGGCCATGAATTTGAAGGAGAGGTAGGAGAGGTATATGGGAAGGTTTGAAGGGATGAAAAGGAAGGAAGAAATGTAATTATATTGTAATCTCAAAAATAAAATTTAAAAAAAGAAACAAGGGCTAGCTAACAACGCTAATGAAGTCAGCTACAGAATAAAAAGAAACTATTTCTTCTGAGGACTCTCTGCAACTTTAAGATGTCATAGCAATCCCTTTCTTTGGACAACTACTGTTCTCTTACTCACTGAGAAACTTTGTTCTCTAAAATCATAAACCATCAGGAACTTTGCTGTTTGAAAGGAGATCAGTGAGAATGAAAGACATCACGCCTGCCTAAACAATCTAAGTCCCTTTGACAAAGAAACACGGTCTTGATTTACAACCGAGACGCTAATCTTCAGAGAACTTCAGAGAACAGACACATTGACAACACTATCCACTTTGTTCCCCAGGAAGCTGTGCCCTTGTCCATGACACAGTTGATGGTGAACCATTTACATATAGCCTTGTTATGCACTCACTATGCCAAGAGAACTTGACTCAAGTTTCTCAATGTTCTGTGTAATTGTATCTTTTCCCTCGTTTCATCTACAAAGCGGAAAAACTCATCAGGTTGACATAGCTGGGCACTGACACGGCCCTGGTAGAGTTTCCGTAGGGGCAAAGAGTTAATAGGCTTGAACTGTTTTGTATTCCATGTTCATTTCTCAAGATCTTGGTCAGGTTAGGCTAGAAAAAGACTCTGGCTTCAGAATATATAAATATTTCATATATTTATATATATGGAATATATATATCAGGCTATAGGATATATATATATGACCTGATATACATATATATATACACACACATATGTGTGTGTGTTTTACTCACATCCAAATGATGACAGATAACAGATACTATTGTAAGCTATCTATAAGAGATCAATTAGGTTGGACGTAAAATGGGTGAAAAAAAGAGAAATCATCCAAACACTAAAATAATGGAGAGATTCCATAAGTATTAGAGAAGTCAAACTGCCATATCGAGTTTGACTTCAATTGGTCAGGGAAGTCCCCATTTGACTATACTGGCATAAGGGTTATGAGGAAGGGACAGAAGTATTGAGAAGTCTAATAATGGCCAAGGGCTACACAGAAACACCTTAGGAGATTTCTTGGGGAATAGGGAGAATTAGCGACATTTTTAATTCTGGTTATTTATATGGAGTCTGGTTATTTATATGGAGAGATATTCAGGATGATTGCCTTTAGTAGCAATAGAATGCTATCCATGTTGCTCTTCCTCAAGCTGCCATGGCTTAGGGAAATGCACAGAGAAGAATAGGCACATACATCTAATTTCAGTGTTCGCCCCCAGTGAATGCTGTCTTACCGCCTTCAGTCTCCGAGCGTGGAACTCTGCTGCTGTGAAGTACCTCCCTGGCTTGAGCAGTTTATCAGTCAAGTTTGATACATACACACCAATTTTAGTCATCTGAGTGGATGTTGTATTTGCAGTTTGTTGTACCTTTTTCCTCTGAAAAACTGTCTAAAATAAAAATATTAAAAATAAGCACCAACTGCATCATTTCCATTGTGAAGAAAATCTTATAAACATCTCCAAGTAGAGAGTGTGTTTCTACATGTTTACATTCATCTTTCTTTTGTCATACAATTAATTATGTCCGGAGTGGATGAAATCCTGAGTGAGTATGTATTATGGACATGAGCACAGCCATGTCAAGGACCCAGTGCCTCAGACCCATGGAAATGACAAATCTCTCCCCAGGGCAGACTCAGGGCAATAGCAAGGCCTTCCCTTGGTCAAAGTAATGATGCTGATAGTGTGTGTAGAAAACATCAACCACAGCTTCCTCCTCCCAGATGACTACAGCCTGACACTGCTCCCCAAGAGACGCCTATGAGATTAGCTGACTCCCTATTCTGCTGTATGTAATAAACAAACCTCTGCCCTCTGCAGTAGATTTCATATTCAGTGGTATATCATAAATGCACCAAGTTTCTGGGCAGCTGGTGAATCTCCATCAGAGCATATGACTCACCACTGGATCGCCATTTTTCTGTCATTTCATTACCTGTCACCCCAATAAGGTCAATCCCAAAGCCGTTCAGGTTGTGACAAAATTAGAAAATTTTGAGGGAACAATTGCTGATTCTATAACATCACACACATAAATGGGACAATAAAAACATTACCTGGGTGTCCCTACAAAACCGATTGGGTTTTTCAGGAATCTTCCTAGGTATGGTTTGTGTTCCAGCATTGTGATATTCTACTCCTGTTGTTTTATGTCTAAATCCACCGAGAAATGGCTTGTGGAAGTCAGATTTTACTATCTCAACAGCGACCTCCTCATAGCGATCAGTGCCTAAGGAGATGAAAACCAAGACTGAAGGAAAGTTCAACACAAGGGCACTCTGAAACACCATCTAAAAGACGTCAGAGGACTCACCAGTCTGTATGGTGACTGTTATGATATGGGAGCCCTCACTCAGGCCTTCTACTCTCCTGATTGGATATTGATCGGGATGTGTGGAAAATATCTCCACTTGGACAATTTCTTGTGGTTTAACTCCGTATTGGATTAGACTCTCACTATTCCCAACAATTATTCCTGAGAAAAATGAAAGTGTTAAGATGTTTTATGGCAAAGAAAGGGCTGTTTCTGTTCATCCTTACTTTAAATTGAGAAAATTGTATATGTTTAAGTTGTACTAAATGATGCTTCCATCAACATGTGCCCAGGTTGCAAAATGGTCAAGTCAAGTTAACAAATCCAATACCTCACACACTTACTTTCTACGGTGAGAACACTCAAATTTTACTGTCTTAGTCATTTTCAAGTATGTAATACATGCTGTTAACTATAGTCACAGTTATATGCAGTGATCAACCAGGCATTCCTTTTTAAAGGAAATGGAAAATATCAAAAATCCTTGTAGGAACACAGGTCAGTAAATTACTAGATGCAGTATTACTGATATCTACCTCATGCTATAATGTTAGTACAGAAAATCCCACAAGACAGTAACTATAGTTCAAAACAATTTAATATATTGCATAGATAATTAGAAAAGAGATAAAGAGATGAAAATTTTGTTTGTCTTGCTTTAATTGGTTCATATTTTAAATTTCGTTGAAGCATCATGCCATACCTCAAATATGCATGTAATTACATATCAATAAAAGATAAATCCAGTCATGGTGGATCATGGCTGTAATCCTAGCAAGGGAGAGGCTGAGGCAGAAGGTTTACCAACCCAAGAGTTTAAGTACAACCTAAGCTATATAGTGACTTCTAGGCTGGATTACAGTGTGAGACTCTGTCTAAGGAGATGGATGAAAATGCTAATTATGTGATTAACTCTGCATGGTGTAGATGCATCATGTAATCATCTTGTGTCCCATAAATAGGTCTAAATAAAATGATAAGTAAAACTCCATAATAGGAATAGTTACTGGATTTATTATTAAGCAATGTAGCATTATAAATAAAGCTACTAGCCAATCCTTCAGAAATGTAAATATCTAATAACCACAAAACTCTATAAACACTTGAAAATAAAACCATCATATAGTATGAGCAGAATCATGTACTAAATGTTTACTCTACGCAAAACAAAAGACAAAAACAGGCCATGTCCAAATGGGTGAGGCATGATCTGCCACTCTAGAAGCTGGAATAATAAGCAAGCAGATCTCCCTACTAGCCATTCCATTCTCCAGCATAGAAGAGCATTGACTTAGAATTCCAAGGAATCATTCATTCCCTTTCTCTTCCAAAAGAGTCATACACAATGAATGTCAGATGAAGACAAACTTCACAATACATCACTTCATATTTCTGTTGTGTTGCTTCAACTTCTACTCATTCCCTCCTGGTCTGCACTGCCACTGCTGTATTCAATTAAGCAACTAATACTTTCCTGGTTTATGGAATATAAAAATACAATAAAGGGCTAAGAACGGCCCAATTGTTAATGTGCATGCTGCACAAACATGGGGACTTGAATTCAGATCCCCAGAATACACATCTGTAAGCCCAGCAGTGGAGAGGAGGATTCTGGGTCTTGCTCCCTAGCTGGTCTAGTCAAATCAGGAAGCCCCTGGTTGAGTGAATCTACTTGTGACAGGCTGTACAGTGGCACTAAGAGTAACCCATGTCCTGATCTTTAGGACCTAACCTTACAGAGCAACAGTGACTGCAGATTTGATTGAGGACTTGAAATGGGGAGCTAATCCTCACTATCTAGCTGTGCCCTGCATCACATACGCCATCGTTAGAGAAGGGAAAAGAAAGACTTAACTCAGGGGAAAAGGCAGTGTGACACAAGCAAAGTGAGATCTGTTGAAATAGGTGTCTTTGGGGATGGATGAAGGGCCAAGGAAGCACTGAATGCCAGACCTAAAACTCTAGGAGCAGGAATGGCAAGCAAGTGGATTTCCCTCTAGATACCCCAGGTAGAAAGCAGCCCCACAGACACCTTAACTTGATCCCACTGGAAATGACATAGGACCTCCACCCTCCAGAACTATAAAGGAAGTTTACTTTGTTCCTCTAAGTTATATTAATCATTACAGCCGTCATAGAAAACTAACACACATTCCCTGAGCCCTCTTCATTCCTCTGTTCTTTTCTAGAGTAAGCACAGACCCATCAAGCTTGAGCTACAGTTCTTATGCTGGAAGAAGGCACCTGTTCTGCAGGATGATTGGTTAGCATAGACTCACATTTCTCTATTTGGTGCTGACATGAACTTGCTACCCAGAGGTTGTACTGGTAACTATAAAAAGAATGACCAGTCATAAAACACCAATGACAGAGCTCCCTTGACCTGATCTCTATAGCCTCCAATTTTAAACTTCACATTTGAGTTCATATCCTGGAGTTTAAACTTCCCTCATGGATGTCATACATTTCAAACTCAGCCACTTATTAGCACATTGACTTTATAGGAGTTCCCTGAGTTTACTTTCCAAATAGTAATAATATATATCTCCCTCAAAGGGTTGTTGTGTAAATTAAATGATGGAATAAGCAGAATATTTTGTAGACATATTAATGCATGCTAAGGACTCAACCATTGTGATTATCATTATCATTTTTGTTGATAATCAATCACTCTATACTTCAGTTCGGTCTGCCCAATCAACCTTTAATTGGTTATTTCAATACATCTTAACATTTGGCATTCATTCACTCTTGTATGATTAAAAACTTATTGCATTTTATTCACTTATTCACTGTGTGTGTGTTTGCATGCATGTATATGTGTGCATGTCATGGCACAGGAGTGAAGTCAGAGGACAACTTGAAGGAGTCAGTTCTCTCCTTCCACCATTTGGTCGGTCCCAGGGCTAGAACTTAGGTTTTTAAGGCTTAGCATCAAGTACTTTGACCTGCTGTGCTATCATACTACCCTAGGCTTTTAAATTTTAATTTAGAACTAAATTCATTCTCTGGAAACTATTTGTAACATTGTTGTAAGTCAATACAAAAAAAACCACTTTAATGGAAACATTAGGATTTGTTCTTATGTGCCAAGTATAAACATGGCAGTTATGCTAACCTGGTAGACTACCACAGTTACAAAGAATTTATCTAATTGCCACAGAGGCTGAATAACTTAAGCAGAGACTTTCAACAACATCCACAAAATGTAAGTAAATTTTACATTGTGAAATTTATCTTAATGTATAGGAAATTCAGAAACTATATTTGTGCTTTATTTCTTCTTCTTCTTCTTCTTCTTCTTCTTCTTCTTCTTCTTCTTCTTCTTCTTCTTCTTCTTCACCTATTTTTGTTCATCTCCCCTCCACTCACTCAAAATTTCACCAAGTTTCCCCACCCCTTTGGAACTTATCCCAAGAATTTTCATTTTTATTGACTGAAACGTCCTATAGCCACCCAGGTTCCTTCCTCTGTAATATTCAAGTGTGAGTGTTGATTGCCATGGAAGCATCTCCACAGTGTGTGAAAACTACCCCCATGTAGTGCTTCCCTGCTTGACTTAAGGACAGGAATAGTGCTTCATGATTCTGAGAATGTTCAGTTATATCCAAAGACTCTAGACTAAAATGTGTACATATAGAAATGCTTTAAATGAACTAATATATAACCACATTGTAATGATGAAATAATAAATACTAAGATAGTTTCAAAATCAAAGATGTTGGTAATTTAAGTGTTAAAACCAGAACAGTCTTGATAAATTTATTAGCCTTCAAACTTACCTGCATGTGTTATTTGCAGTACATAATGTGGGATACGTAATATGCGTGCAAAGTGCTCCTTGAGATATCTAAATGGAATATCAACTCTAACAGGCATTATGATTTCCTGGGCTACAGGAACAAGTACAAATTTTACTGTAAACAAAAAGAGAGAAAAATTATCATCATCAAGTACAGGAAGGATTAACAACCTATGTCTAGAGAAGGGGAAAGTAGGAAATATGTTTGTTGTGTGACACTTTGTGTTCTGACAAATAAAGCTTCCCTAGAGATCAGAGGCCAGGCAGTGGTGACACACACCTTTAATCCCAGCACTTGGGAGGAGGAAGCAGGAAGATCAGGAGTTCAAGGCCACCCTGGGCTGCAGGAGATTGAAACAGTCTAAAAGAGAACAGAGCTGCGTGGTGGTGGTGGTGGTGGTGGTGGTGGTGGTGCACACCTTTAATCCCAGCACTAGGGAGGTAGAGACAGGAATATAAGATGGATGGAGGGAGATAGGATCTCACCCCCCCATTTATTCTGAGGATGCATAGAGGTAAAAAGTCTAGTGGCTACACACTCCAGAGCTGCATGCAAGGGCTCCCATCAGAGTCACCACCTGCCTGCCAAGTAGGTTTTCCTTTCTTTTTTCCCCAAGCTTCTGAGCAAGTTTGGGATTTTTCTGTTGCAGCCTCTCTGCAGCAAACTCCACAGGCACTTGGGCTCCAAACACCACTGGAGTTAGCTGCTTTTGCACATTTCCCTGTGCAGTCAGCTGGCTCTTTGACTAATTCCCTCTCCCAGTGGGTTGAGGGCTTTCCTTGGACCCCCTCCTCAGGCTGCTGCCACACTAGGTAGTTGCCTTACCACCTGCTCCAGCTTCTACTGCTGCTACTATGCAGCAGCAGTCAGCCTCACAATTCACTGCCATCATCTGCAGATTCAGTAAGACAATCGTGAATTCCTAAAGGGGGGGGGGAATTAGTTACAGAGAGAGAGAGAGAGAGAGAGAGAGAGAGAGAGAGAGAGAGAGAGAGAGACAGAGAGAGACAGAGACAGAGACAGAGACAGAGAAAGGGTTTTTTCCCATGTTAAAAAATAGGAAACACTATTATGATGGAGGGAGTCAGATCTCTGTATACATATGCAATGCATCGTTTAAAAATGGAACAGTTAAATGAGGGGAAAATCAATTTAACCAGGATTGACATAATGTTAATTATCATTTTGATAATCTCTATTGTGAGTTGGATAATTCTTGGTTTATCTCTAAAAATGTTGGTTGTTATGAGTGCCAAGATGCAGGCCTTAGAAAAACTTATTAAAATGGATCATAGAGATATTCAGACCCAGACAGAGGAATTTAAAGGAGAACCTCTCACCATCACATTATAAAATTTGAGAGGAACAGCCCAAGGTTTTCAAACAACCAACCTTAATTTATCCAGTCAATTTACAGAAACTGCCAAATGACAGATGTTGAATCTCACAACCATGATGATGCTTAGATATGAGAAGTGATTTTCAGAGGCTTGAAGAAAAATCAAAACACCAAGTGTTTTAACTATGGCTAACAAGGTCACCAAGGGATTGTAGACAGAACACTCCTAGAAACAATGCTTTATCTAGGAATAATCCAAACAAAAGGCCCCTCCCTTTTGGATTATGCAGTAGGTATGGCAAAGGCAGACATTGGTCCAGTGAATGTAGATCAGCAAGGGACAGACAAGATAGCCCTTTGCCATTGGAAAACACCTGGGGGAGGGCCTCTCACAGACCCCCATGTCAAATTTGGTTAAGTCTTTTCCTGTCACTATGGGGGAAACTCCTTCCCAGAACAATGAAAGGACTTAATGCCTATTGTAAAAAACCATACTGCTCTGGATGATAGAATAGCTTCAGAAAATAAAACAAAAATTTCAGGAGAAACCATAAATCAAAATTGATAAAGATTAGATTTAAACAAGAGAGTCCTCTTGATTAGAAGAGGTGATAGTTCATCAAACAGTGTGACCACTCAATCTAAACTAATTTATAAGGCTATCAAATGCTTTTCTTTTTTTTTTTTTTTTTTTTGGTTTTTCGAGACAGAGTTTCTCTGTGTAGCGCCTTTCCTGGGACTCACTTGGTAGCCCAGGCTGGCCTCGAACTCACAGAGATCCGCCTGGCTCTGCCTCCCGAGTGCTGGGATTAAAGGCGTGCGCCACCACCGCCCGGCTTATCAAATGCTTTTCATTTGATCAGATATAACTTGCCAAAAGTGAAACTCCTCAAAGTTAGGGTTGGGGAGGGTTTTGTTTTTGTCTTTCCAGGAAAATAAATACAACCATTTTGAGGAATTTAAAGATCTCTAGACAAGTAAGCATCCAAAGAAGAAGGTAGAACTACTCAGAAAAAATTACCAAGAAAAGTAATAATCTGACCTAAAGCAATCTCTGAAGTCTCCAAAAAGATGACGGGACCTCACCAGCATGATTCTACTCGGGACTATGGTAATGCCGCTAAGCTGAAAAACACCACCTGAAGATCAGCTTTGGACTACAAATGCTCAGAACAATTTCAAGGTGGCTGGCTAAGGTGATCCAGCCTCACAGACTAGTCAGGACTTTAGACAAGCCCTGCACTTTCCCATTACACAGAGACTGAACAACAAATTATACAGCTAGCTTTCACAGGACTTGACAATTATCCCAATTTTTTTTTCAGGGTCCCCTAAAGACACCATTGCCCCTAGACAGCAGGAAGTAATTTTAAGAACATGATGCCAACATTTCCAGAAGGTCAGGTGGTAGGTTTTTGGTTGTTTGGTGGGTTATGGATATTTATCATCATTTAGGGTGATTGGTTACAAGTTGTTATTGGTAATGATCAGGAAAAATCTGAGCAAAGAAGATTAGATTCAGGGATCATGTTCTAAAAATAAAAAGGGGATATAGAAATAGAATTTTTAAAAAGGTAGGTTATTGAATCTACTTTTTAAAAGCAACTGCTAGTTTTAAATATTTTACATTGGCTCGGATTTTTGTATATTGATACAAATTTGAGATTATTTTTTGTTATACTGTATATAAGTTATAGAAATGATAGGATAATAGATTATTGAATCTACTTTTAAACCAAAAATGCAACTACTATTTTTAAATATTTTTTCTTTTTTCTTTTTTTTTTTTTTTTAAAGATTTATTTATGTACACAGTGTTCTGTCTGCACATATCCCTGCAGGCCAGAAGAGGGCACCAGATCTCATTACAGATGGTTGTGAGCCACCATATGGTTGCTGGGAATTGAACTCAGGACCTCTGGAAGAACAGCCAGTGCTCTTAACCGCTGAGCCATCTCTCCAGCCCCTATTTTTAAATATTTTTACACTGATATAGATTTTTGTATATTGATATAAATTTAAGGTTATTTTGGTTAGAACATACTGTACATGTGTTTCTATTCTTGTACCTATATAGCTCATCTAACAATGTATATATATACTAGAAATATAAATTTCTAGTCCTTAAAAGTTATTATTACAAGCTATTTAGGATAAAAGGAAATGTGGGTTAGTAGTCACCTATTAGAATCAAACTTGTAGTCATGTTAGGTATGTTTTCAAGGTCAAAAAGAGATATCTTTTAGATAGACAGGTGGTCTTCAAACACTTCAGAAATCTACAGAATATGGCATTTAAGATGTTTTAATAACGTAAGTTTTTTCTTGTTTTTTTTTTAAATGACAATTAGACATGTCTGCTCCTGGCAGCACCAATCTATTTCAGAGAAGGTGATGGTCATCAAAGAAAACTCCATATGGAGTTTACTTTCTTTGTGGCAAAAGTTAGCCACCAAGCAAGAAATTGCCATTGCCTTGACTGCTAACAGTATGCTGTCCAAACTGGACAGGCAGGACAGAAAAGAAAGTGACTGCAGAACTTTGCCAACACAAGATGTGATGGTCCTTCAAAAATCCTGCTTCATAGTAAAGTCTGTCAGATATTCTAGGTCGAAGATGGATGCCCCAGCATTGCAGAGAAACCTTGGGTGACTGTCCAGGCAGCCAGTTGTTTCTGTCATTTCTTATTTTTGGAAACTGTTTGCTCTATTACTTCCTGTTTATTCCTGTTTATTCCTGTTTATTTATGAAGTTCAAGACCAGATAGTTATAGTTGTAGTTTTCCTTGTTACCAGACTCAGAAAAGAAACACACTAAAAAGATATAAAGTGCATAAGATTGAGAAACATAAAAAGATAGTTTTCGGTTGGTGATGCAAGTTAAGAAAGAAAGTGAATTAGGTACAACACTTTGGACTCACCAAACTAGTTTAGATAATGGAGTATTGTCTCTGAATTTGTCAAATGCTAATGGATTAGACATTGTTAGTGTAATTATTGCCTGTATATATTTGTATATTGTTATTATACTTATTGTATATAGTTTTTCTGTGTTAGTTAAAACCTTTGCTTTTTGTTTAGGCAAAAAGGAGGAAATGTTGTATGATATTTTGTCTGTGTTCTGACAAAGCTTGCCAGGAGATCAGAGGGTGGAGCCAGCCACTAGTTAACCATAGAGGCCAGGCAGTGGTAGCACACATCTTTAATCCCAGCACTTGGAAGGTAGAAGCAGGAAGATCAGGAGTTCAAGGCCACCCTGGGCTGCAGGAGATTGAACCAATCTAAAAAGAAACAGAGCTGGGTGGTGGAAGTTCATAGCTTTAATCCCAGCACTTGGGAGTTTTATCCCTTTAATCCCAGCATTTGAGAGGCTCACACTTTTGATCCCAGTACTTGGGAGGCTCAAGCCTTTGATCTTATCACATGAGGGGCTCATGCCTTTACCCCAGCACTAGAGAGGTGGAGAGAGGATCTCCCTCCCCATTCAGTCTCAGGATTTGTAGAGACAAGATCTCCCCCATTCAATCTGAAGATCCAAAGAGGTAAGAAGTTTCTAGTGACTACTGCCCTGCTTCTCTGATCTTTCAGCTTTCACCCTTGATATCTGACTCCAGGTTTTTATTGTTAAGACTATTTACGATTGAGTTTCGTGGGGGTTTTTGTTTGTTTTTAATCACTATGCTTGTGGTATAAACTACAGTGTCAGGAATTACTGGAATATCCAAAATGGCACTAAAAATTCACATGGAGTAACTAATTTGAGAGCTCTTGGGTTCTGTCTGGCGAGTCTGGCTCATTTTATCTTCCCAGCCTGCTCCTTGCCATTTGTGACTTGTGCAGGCACAGTATACAGCATCATCTGAACGGCCACCTCTGTGTTCTAGAGCTACATTTCACCAAGGTCAGTTGCTGTGGTTGAGATACGATAGAAAGACAGGGAACTATAGGGACATGAAAAGGAAAAGGAGTCCCTGACCTATCAGACTGCTTTTCAGTGGGTGAGAAGAAGGATTCCAGTACAATTGAAACTGCTTACAGCCTTTCTCCCACCCCAGCTCTAAGCCTGCAGTCCTCTAGGAATCTCACCAGAAAACCCATACATAGAGAAAAGACACATACTGAATCAACCCCTTTATGCAATCCTGTTGGCTCCTGGTTCTACTTTATCAGACTATAACTCCACCCAATGTATCTCTGAAGCCATCCTATAATGTCACTTAAAATGAAAGAGAAAAGGAAATAAATGTTTCTTAGCAACCTTTTGAAGTATAACTTGAAAGCCACAAAAATGGTATATACGGCAAATGGTAAGACAATTAATTAGGACTCTGCGCCAAGAGTCCATCCCACACTCTCTGGTATAGCTTACTTTCCCCCATGAGAGCCTCTCTTTCTTCTAACCTTCATGCTTAAAGCCTGTAGTGAAATATCTTTAATACATTCTCTAACTCTGAACCATTTTTGGCTTGTTCTGAAGTTCCCTTCTGTGTTGAAGTTACAAATCCTGGTTTGGCTTAAGTTGAATGAGGCCCTTAAAAGATTACAGGATGGGCCAGCACTCTCTGTTGGTTCCAGGACCCTGGATGGTGGAGGTGGGCCAAGCAGAGCTCCAGAGAACACTGCTGGACTGCGATACACCTTCCCCAGACCCCGCGGCCTACCTATCCCTTAATTTGTAAGTTACACCATTAAATAAATCTCCTTTTAACTAAAAAAAAAAAAAAAAAAAGATTACAGGAGCTCTTTAGATGCTGAGGATGACCCTGTGAGCTGTCGCTGTGTCCTCATCGCTGATGCTATTACTGTTGGTAAGTAAGTCAGATCCCATGTTCTTTTTGCTATGGGTGGAAAATCTCGAAATTCACTGGCCAAGAAGAATCAGAGCAGTCAGCATGGATGTAGTCACTGTGTTGCTGCCCCCTGCTCTGTGACCAGTACTGGCAGCACCTACATGACATCCACATGTTCTATGTATGTCATTAAAACTGACCTACAGTGAAGGCCAATATGTGTTTTCCTGAGCTATATATATGGTTTGTACCAACCAGACAAAGACAAACCAACAAAATGTAAACACATCATGATATATAAGGGAATATCCAATGCAAATGAGGACCTGGATTCCACTTCCATGCTGTATCTTGCTAGCTATGTACAATAATTAATGCCAAATCTCCAAGCCAAAAAAAATAAAATAAATTTACTCAGAACCTGTTCCCATTTTTCAAGGTTCCTAGATACATTTAATTCCTATTCTATTTGAAACACACACACACACACACACACACACACACACACACACACACACACACTTTAAACTGAACTTTTAAACCTCACAATTGAATTTTAAATTAAACAAAAATTACCCTTTGAAACAAAGAAATAAAATGTCTGGTCTCCTACAACTAATACCTGTTGCTGAAGCCTCACTTATTGATTTCTGCAAAGTCTCCTTTGAAGCTTTTATTTTACTCAGCAACTTCATCTCGTCATCTTCTGGGCTCTGATAATCCGGATGTGTCTGTTCTTCCTGAGAATATGCAGTATTTTCAGGGGACACAATCTCTTCCCTGGGTTTGGCTTCATAGGACTTTGCAGTTGAAATGGTGCGTTCACTCTGCCCCTCTGTTGTTTCCTCGCTCTCGGTGGTGAATTCCTCGATTTCAGATTCCTCCTCTACAGTAAAATCTGACTCCTCTGCATCTTCTAAAGGACGAGGTATACTGATAACATCAGCAGTAGCTTCGCTGTCTGCTGTGGACTCGGCTTTTTTCTCAGGATCAACATGCTCCTCTGTGTCAGACATTTTCCTAAATTAACACAAATAGTTAAAGTTACTCCACAGAGAAGAGTTTCCTCACTGGAACTGGACAGATGGGGGCTCTGTGGTGAAGAGCACTTGCTGATCATGCAGAGGACCTGGGCTTGGTTCCCCAGCACCACAGAGTGAATGCTCACAAGGGTCTGAAACTTCAGTTCCAGGGGATCTGATGCCTTCTTCTGACATCCATGAATACCATTCACACATGTGGTACACATCCATATATGCAGACAAAGCTCTCAGACACCTGAAATACTGATCCTTTTTTTTTTAAGGTTTATTTTCTTACTAGTGACGAGCATCAGGTTAAAGCACAAATGGGGTTTTAATTTAAAAATTACTGAAAAGTAAAAATAACAGAGAACCTTAAAATAGAATTTGGAATATGATATTCTCTGAGAATATTTAGGGAAAAATCTTCTTTCATATTCAATGAAGTATACATCTTTAAGAAAGGACCTAGTTGTTTGGGGTTTGGAGCTTTTTTTTTTTTTTCCAGAATATAAAACTAATGTGGTATTAACGATTCTGGCAATAGAAAGGATTAAAATTTTCAAACAACCAATCAGATAAAAAAAAAAAAAACACTTTGCATTAGCTCTACTCTCACAAGAAGCAGAGAACTCAATGACCTCTGACCCCAAAATAGAGATCTTATCAAATATAGGACATGCTGCAAGGTAAATGGAGTCAAAGTTACAGTAACCAAGAGCTGGACTTGTAATTCCAGGGGTTCTTGTGCTGCATGGTTGGCCTTCCATGATTCAAGGAGGTGGTGACCAACACTTAAATGATGAAGCCTACTGGAAGGCCGTCAGGGTCTCCCTTCAGAAGGCATTGAGATAGTTATCCTAGGATCCTGAGATAAATGTTCTTGGAAAGAAAAGTGGTTTATTTAACTCACAGTCCTGAAGAGTGAAAGTCTAAGCAACTTGATGCCAAACTGGCAAGTGCACTTCTGGCTGTACCACCTCATGTCAGACAGAACCATGGTAGAAGAAACGGTCTTAGGACTGCCAAGATTGGGGAATGCCCCACTATAAGCTACTGGTCAACTCTAGGTGTTAAACAGTAACTTCACAATCAGAGACTGTCTTGTATTTGCAAGTCAAAACCTGGCAATGAGTTAAAATGGAGTACAGTGAACATAGAGAAGGATTTCATCTTCACTCAGCTAAGATAAGCTGCTAATTAATATCTGTTCCTAACACTCCCCATATGTCTATTAACACATTCTACTTGCATACATGAATATGTATAAACACTCACTGCAGCATGTTTTACTTGTAAATGACCAAGCATGCACATTACAGGATGAGCTGGAAAGTGCTGTGATGCTCCAGGCTACATAGGTCCCAACAGCATCCCAGCTACAATTTGAAAGATTTTAAAATTAATTTTTAACTCTCTAAATTTTACTATAATTTTATAACATTAGCTATGAAAGAGAATATAAAGATAACTGTCTTCTAATTCTAATTTTTGTCTAGAATATTTTATGTTTGGTAGTGAATAAGTACATAAAATGTACTAGATATTTGAAGTGTAAAATTGAATGTAAAGTTCCATATCTTTCATTTCAAATGCCTACTCCAACTGTATGAAAGTACGTTGAGTTGTATCGACTTTGAGTCTGGTTAAATTTGGGTTTGTGGTGTTTTCATTTATTTGTAAGTTTTTAAATTAATGTTATAAAATTATTATTAAGTTAATATAGTTTTTAAGAGACCACAATATCTTTAAAAGAAAAAAATAAAGCTACCAGAACAGAAAAGGATAAAATAAACAGTAAAAGAAACCTTTTATTGTTAATACTCTAGTTTTATTTCTCAGTGTCAAGCAATATAGTTATGCAAATTTTTCATGGATGAATTTACAATTGGAACCATATATCTTTAAATATAAACTTTTCTGCATATTTTAAACATTGATGCAGTTTTGTTTTTCACTTAATATATTCTTAACATTTATTTATTTATTTATTTATTTATTTATTTATTTATTTATTTATTTATTTTTTAGAAACCAGATTTCTCTGTGTAACAGCCCTGGCTGTCCTAGAACCCTCATTGTAGACAAGGCTGGCCTTGAACTCACAGAGATCTGCCTGCCTCTGCCTCCTGAGGTCTGGGATTAAAGGCATGCACCACCACTGCCCAGCTTATGCTTAACATTTTTAAATGTTTATTTCTACCTCATTTTTCTCAACAATTGTGTAGTAACTTCATTGCAGAGCTAAGAAAACCACATTACATTCTGTTCTTGCTGTACTGAAGAACATTTCAACTGTGTTCAATTTCATACAAGTAAAAAGTAGGGCTGCAACAAATGTACATCATCTTTATTTACAAGTTTAAACACACTAAAAAAAGAATTTCCTATAATCAGGTGAAAATGTCAAAATGCATGTAGATCTACATCAAATTCCATCAAATGGTTTTCTTAAAATTCAACACGATATTGCTGCTCCTTGATATTTCTTTTCATCTTTGTATTGGGACATTAAGTGTCTTCATTTAAATATCCCTTTGTTGTATGTTATAATTGTATTAACAATTGTGATGTTTTATTGTCTTTTACTAGACTGAAGTTTTTGGATTCTTTGGTAGTGAAATTTATTAATCTTTTTGCTTATGAGTTTCCAAGTTTCACCACGTGCTGAAAAACACTGCCTCACATGTAGCATCACTACCTATATGCATCCACACAAATGTATGAAAAATAAGGCAGAGCAGGAAATACCTATAGGAAGCTGTTCTGGGATATACAGTATTAACACAGAACAGTGTGCACTCCCGTCAGCGACACGACACATACACTTTGAACACCTCTGGAAGATGAATGGTGGAGAGGAGGGAAATGGGCAGGTGAAAGATGTTTGCTATTCAAGTTTTCGTTGTTAGAGCATGTGGTGATTTGAATAGAAATGGCCTCTATAGACTCATATTTGAATGCTTAGTAGAGTAGAACTCTTTGATTGGATTAGAAGGATTTGAAGGTGTGGCCTTGTCAGAGGAATTGTGTCACTGGAGGTGAGCTTTGAGGTTTCCAAAGCCCATGCCAGGCCCAGCCCCTCTCTCCTCTCTCTCTCTCTCTCTCTCTCTCTCTCTCTCTCTCTCTCTCTCTCTCTCTCTCTCTCTCCTCTCTCTCTCTCTCCCTGCTTGTGGATCAGGATGTAGCTCTCAGCTACTGCTCCAGCACCTGCCTGTATGCCACCATGCTCCCCACCATGATGATAATGGACTAATCTCTGAAACTGTAAGAGAGCCCCCAATTAAATGCTTTCTTTTATAAGAGTTGCCTTGGTCATGGTGTCTCTTCACAGCAATAGAACAGTGAATAAGACAGACTGTCTGTCATGCTGTTTACTGTGATAAAGCATATCACTATTTAATGAAGGCTGGCCTTAACTCTCCAGTGCTAAGAGGCATGCATCTCCAAGAGTGAAGAATTTCCCTCGTTTTTATATATTATCTATTCAAAAAGGTTTTAGTCTTATGATTTAAAAATAAAACACAATAGCTATTAAGATTGAATATAAAAAAAAAACCTGCCATTTTCAACTCTAGTGCATGATTTCATTTCTTCCCATTTAAAGCCTGCTGCATCTGGAATACCAGTGAGGCAGAGAGTCTGTCTTGCCTTCTACGAAAAAGGCTTACTGAAGGATTTATTAGGAGGTGAGATGAGGAGTGGAGGGAAGCAGTATGCCTGCTGAGGAAAGTCCAAAGGCCCTGAATTCCTTGCAGACTGGAAACGGTCTCCATAGAAGGCCAGATCCAGGCACCTTCTCTCCTTCTCTAGCATTACCATGATCAGCACCCAGGAGGCAGAGTGAGGTACACCTCCCATCTTGACCCTGTGTTGATTGACGATATCATAATCGAGGGTGGGGCGGGGGAGGAAGTAGCTAGAGAAGCGGCAAAAAGAGGTGTGGTGCTTTGTAAGGTTTTTGTTCAGCATTATCTCCTGACCAGATTGTCCCAACCGAAATTGGCACCCTTGTAAGGTCCATAAACCAGAGTCACCCTCATTTAGAACCAGCAGTCATCTACAGGAGGGACGCCAAATGTGTCCCCTTACCTGCTCAAGAAACACAGCTGTTACATACAGACCAAAAGGTTTCTCCAGTCCTCAGAAGCCGCTTCCTCCTGCTTAGATGTTCTGTTGCTGGCCGTATCCTAGCAACTGGCAGCTTCCTCCGCCAGGGCACCGCCCCTGCGCAGTTGCAAAGGAATCCGTCAGCAAGAGCAAATGGGGAGAAGACAAAAGTGAAGATCGTTAGCTGCCAGGAACCTAGACCTTAAGATGATTCGAAGTTAACCTCTCTCCTCCGGGAGCCTTTACACTTTTGAAAAAGCAGTCTGTAACAGTCTAAACTCACAGGTGATTTTCTTTAAAAATGCAAATATGAACACTGAGAGACAGAGATGATAAAAGAATACAAGATTACAACAGTGACTGTCTACTTACTTTTGTCCAATTTCGACCCTTGCTGTAGCTTCCTGGCAGCCAGAGAGAACAAGAAAAGGAGAACTATTAAATACTCCTCTTTATAAGTCAGGAAAAGCAAAGCTTTTGTTTTGCTTTGTTTTGTTTTTCTATCATCAAATTCTTTAAAGTTTTAAAATCACAGTTTTGGAGAAAAGATCAAATATGTTCCCTGCACAAATTTCATGTGGTTATCTTATAATAGCAGCTAATGTTTAGTAAGTAGTGCCATTAAGGACCGTATCTGTATTTCGAATCATCAGTGCAATGATTCTATTGAGGGACTGCTATTAGCACTAGTGTACTACTGAGCAAATACACAAAGATTTGATGAGAGCCAGGATTAAACCCAGCCCAGATTTTAAATCCCTACGATGTGCTGCTGTGTTCAACATCCTCTGGTGTTTAAAGAGATTAATACAACTAAAAACTTGTTCAACAGTCCACTCCCTCATTCACACTAGTCACTGTCTTCATCTGCATACCTTGTTGCTACAATTCCATTCATCTCTCCACTAACACTCACTTTCCCACCCCTTCACTTCAAAGGTTTATCATTCCTTGTCCTCCTGTTGGGGCAGTAATGAAAGCACTACGGTTAGGAATAGAGGTGAGAAATGGGGCAAAAAGCAGGCAGCAGATAGGTTCATGTCCTTACCACTCCTAAGTGTAGCCTGACATCCACAACCTGTCCTAATAACGTATTGAGAATGTACTATGAACTTAACTTTATATGCTAAATTGTACAACAGGCTTTCTTAGAGTGTACTTTTCTTAGACGGTCTATGTAGCTTGAATCACTTACTAATACATCAAGAGAACACACTTTCTCTCTCACAAACACATAAAAGTGTATGGCTATGTGTCAATGTCCCCTGAATGAAAATGGTGATAGAAAAATAGCACAAATTACAAAATGAAAACAGTGCCATAATAAAGCTTTTGATTTACTTTTCATGCTAAATCTGTGCACTTGCTTAGGTCTTGTTCAAAATGACTTATCTACCTTCAGTCACCTTGGCATTTATGTATAAGCTTTCTTTTAATGTGCTCCCACTTTTACAAAGATGCCATCTAGTGGCCTTATGAAATCAAGCATTTCAAAGTAACTCCATATGGAAATGCATGTTGATAAAAATGGCTAAGTAGGAAAAAAAATATTAGAATAATTATTTACAACACTAAGGGCCTGAAAATTGTTTTGGAAATTATCTCTGGATTAAATTTGCATCATTTGTGAACTTGTGAAGGCCCATCATCACTTTCCTGAAATTTTTGAAGTACGTTAGATATGTTTGAGATTCAACATTTCACTGAATTTTGGAAGGTGAATGTGGGTACATAGTATTAAGCAATACCTCTTCAGCCCCAAATCAAATACATCGACACTTCTGTGACAAAGATGCTTATTCATATTAAAATGGGATATAGACCAGAAACAGCCTTGTATCGACTTAGGTTTGTTTTATTTACAAACGAGCTATGGGAAAACTTCCTATTCCATTGATTTTTAAAACTTAAAAGATTTGTGGTCCTGTTGTACCCTGAAGAAAAGGAACCCATGCTCAGACAGTAAAATGTGACATTCTGTAACAAGGTAGTATGCTTACCTCTAAGAAACGTGCAAGACCCACACATACACACACAAAAAAACCCTGAGAATCATGAAATCCAGTAATGTATCTTACAATTTAGTCATCAAAAAACAGAAATTAATGTATCATCAATTACATTTAGATATGCCACCAAAAGATTATATGCTACTGTGAAACTACAAAGACTGCTTTGAAAATTAACTAGCAGTGTGGCGAACACAATGTGTGAGTTTTATGGCATTTTCCAAACATACTTTGTCTTTATTCATGTGATTTGCTATGTTTCAGTTCCTCACAGCCACGTTCATGGAGGAATGTTCTGGTAGCATCAGCCTAGTTCTGTGTCCCTCCCAGGTAGAACTCTTAGGAGCACTTTTGTTGAGTCTCCTTGCACATGTACCATGAATAAACAAGGACTTCACACTAGGTACCTGGGAGAAGAGCAGTCTGTAGAGTGCTTGATTTGTGAGACCTTAAATTTGACTCCCAGAACCCATGTTTACAAAACAAATGAAGCCAAGCTTGATGGCACATGCTTGTAATTCCAATGCTGGGAAACCTTTCCAGGTCAGTGAGATATTCTGTCCAAAAAAAGCAGTAAAATGAAAAAAATTTTTTAAAAGAATAAGGTGAACGGCACCTAGGGAACAACACACCCCAAGTTGTCATATGGCTCCCAAGCACACATATGTATGAACACAAGAGACAGACTGTGCTAAGTCAGTTCTTTGCACGACTTCATTTCACTAACCAGTTTTAGTTGATGCCCTCCAAAGCGACTTTCAAATACATTATCAATCTGAATGTACAATTTAGGACCTCACTGAACAAGTTTGTATGGAAAATTGAAGCTACTGAACATAAACGAAAATGTGATACTTAGCAATTGGGCATTTATCACTATGGCCCACCACATGCTTCTATAGGGACATAACTTGTATAACTAGAGACTCCAGCTGATACCAGCTTTCATATGAGAATTGCCCCACAGATTTTTACTTTCGTCATTTTGAAGACACTCAGACTCACTCTACTGTTTAAGAAAGGGAGAAAGCAAAAGACAAGCTTTTTCTTCTAACCTGCAAATCTGAAAGGTGAGGGGAGAATGCGGCTAAAAGGGAACAATGAAAACTGCCTCTTGGTGGCATCACACTCAACAGACTGTGGCCTCCAGTAAGTGGCAGCCCCCAGAGCTTACTCTACTAGGGTGCCATATGCTGTTTGTCCAGGATAGCCCTCAAATATACCTGTCATCCTTATCAAATCATTATACACCCATTCACAATCATTCCAAGCTTAATACATCTTTGGTTATGTTAGGTAGAAGCCATTTTCATTCAAAAACAAAGACTGCCCAGTAACTGAAATATTCGGCATTAAGTCCAGATGTGCAAAGCAAGGGCAGGGGATACCCAACTTGAAGATCAGTTTCTTGTCTGCACAGCTAAATCTGATTGGCTTCTCTTTGGAAGCACCTGGAATATGGTAAGAATGTAAATATGAGTAATCGGAAGGCTACTGAGAAAACTGAAACAAGCCATTGTGAAAACTACTCAAATTAGTCCAGAAGACATTCAGCAATGGTAAAAGTCTAAGACAAACAGAACCATCTGTGAAATCAGGACACTTAATCTGGATGTTTGTAAAATAAATGAGAAAAGAATTGAAGGACTGAAAACAAGTGTAAGGTTGTGTGGGCTATTAGAATGGTAACAAGTGCAAAGGGTAGATTAAGACACAGAATCTTGCAGACAGCTACTCCTATTATAATTGTCTATGCCCAATATAAAGACCTTGGCACACAATTTCCAGTGACTGCTTCAGCTCAGGTACTTGGACAGACAAGTGATGGAAAGAGGATCTTGGTATGTTTGGAACATACCAAGGTTGGTTGACTATCGCATCCAAGTGTGTTAGTAAAGAGCAACATAACTGAGCCCGCTAGGAGTATGAGTTCTAGAGACACGCTGCTTATGTTACCCTAGGGGTTAGTATCCTCATGGCCTGTCCCTCCAGCACATCTTATTTTACAGGGTCACATCACTCGGGTGGCTTCTGGTTTTCTTACCAGCAGTAGAGATAAACTACAGCACTCTGCAGAGTGGAGCGATTTCGTTAAGTACTGAGAAGAGTGACTGGTATTCATGTTCAAGGTTCAGAGACGATTACTGTCACATTTACACATTAGCTACCAGCAATTCCTATGCAAACACCAATAAAGTCCCCTCCACTAAACAAAGCTATAGTAGCACTGTTGGTGAAATGTCAAAGATGCTCAAAAACGACAGGAGAAATTCAGTGAGGAACGACAAAGGCACAGCAAGCTCATTGTGTAACCTCAGAAAGGAGAAACAGAAAGCCAGTGTGAAAGGATTCCCAGGCCGTTACCATACAGTGTTGTCTCCTAAGCATGTCTCGGTAGTAGGACACACACACTACTTTTCTTAATTATAAGATGTCAATAACACGGACACGGTTTAGCATAACAGAGCATTTAATTGCACATTTACTTCGCATCAACCATCAGACACAGTGATCATATTGGCCACTTCCACTGGTTGGCAGGAGGCTCTTCCAACAGTGGCTCCCATGGCTTCCACTGCAGCATTTTCCTTGCCAGACTCAGCTCATTTTCAGCCTATTAGTAAAAGGAAATTTGAAAATAAGATTATTTGATTGATTATTCAAGAGGTATTATCAGAGTAATACCTGGAAGTTAACTACTAGAACTCAGATTTTCACAATCAGGATTCTAAATCATGAGGTATTCTACCATCAAAGGTTGAGTATTACAAAATTCAAGCTTCAGAGCCACACAGTCACCACCAAGAAAGGTCAGCTCTGACTTCCGAGAACGAAATCTGCAGGAGTTAGTGTTCACAAGCTCTTAGAGACATAAAGCCCATCCTCCATCGCTAACAGCGGCTTTCAAACTCCACCCACGTTCTCACTTAGCCATCAGCCGCAAGTCAGTGATGCCCAAACCAGCAAGAGATGCCCAAACACTAAATGTTCAACGTTTCTTTACCTGAAGAATCACCTCTTCTACTTTACCACCCTGAAGCAAGTTTTCTAATTTTTCAACATCTGGTTCCTACAGTTTTAAGGAGAAAGGAAAAAGAAAATTATACATAGAAGCATATCTGAATATTTTAATATCCTACACATTAAAAAGCCATATAGAAAAGCTCTTCAAACAAGCAGTTCTTCTCTCACCATGCTCTTATTTTTTTCAACCAAAAATTTGATTTTTGGAAATCCATTTCATTCTCTATTTGATTACTTCTTAATATTAAAAATTATTAAATATTGACATACTTAACAAAGGTAAGACATGATACATTACTTAGTCTTTCTAAAACAGATTTTCAAATATTTTATTTTTGTAAATATTTTCTATACCACCAGTAAAAGAATTAAACAATAAAATGCTATGAGAAAAAAAACTCCTCTTCTGGGTCTATATCAAACAATGCATAATAAATAAATTATATATTCAAAAATGTCACAAATATCATAAATTATAGCCCCACACGAGAAATGACCTAAATGACCACCACCAATGGAACTGATCCATCAATTATGGTTCTGAGATATAACAGAATACTATATGGCAATGGTACTGGACAAATTATAATTATATGTAGCAACCCAGATGATTCCCTCAAATATACTAAGTATGAAAAAACAGACATGAATGGGTGTATGAAAATCATTCCATTCCTACAGAGTTTAGAAACAGGCAAAATGAATCTATTATGTTAAAAATCAAAATAGTAGCTATCAATTGGAGGGTAAGTAACTTGGAGTAAATGATTTGGTGACATAGAAGGTCACTTTTTTGTATGATATTAATTAGAATGTGTTAATTCTGAAGATCCATCAGGCCCTACACTTACGATTTCTATATATTTTTCATGTACATTATTTTTAAGAAAATTGCTAATATGGTACCTAGACTATCTAAAAAAACTCTTTTCTAATAGACTAAACTGTTTAGTCATTATCCCGGTGGGTTTTGTCCCATAAATTGAAATGAAAAGAGTGTTAATGATAGCAACTTTGTACTTTTGATGGTATGGGAAAGCAGAACCAGGCCCTCGCACATGTGAGGCAATGTTCAACTCTGAGCTACATGCCCAGGAACACCTAGATCTTGGGGCAGACATATTCAAACCAGTTGGACAAGGTAAGGGGCATTCAAGAAAGAAAAGAAAGTGACCCCCAAAATAAAGCTGCATGGACTCAACAGAACTGCCAGCAGCCTGAAACTGCTGAAGTGTAAGACCTAACAGGAAATGACAGGGTGGATTAAGATAAAAAAGCTAGACCTCAGCAGACCTTACAGACCAAGCCAAAATCAACCCACAACCAGGACTCTCCCTCTAAATCCATCAGTTAAAGCTAGGCTTCATATACCCAGCTCATGAAGAAGCTCCCGAAGTTCAGCCTTTCAGAAACACAACACAGAAAAGCACAGGATGATTTTTCAAGAGGAAAAAAATGTTAGATTTACATACTGAGAACACATTCTTTATAAGCAATATGAGACACAAAGTAAGTAAGATGGGACTACAAATAAATAATTGGTTTGGAGGCAGCTGAAATAGCAGAGCAAAGGTTTCAGGTCCCTAAGTGAAGAGGTGACAGCAGCGAACTCTGACATTGACTGTGAAATGATATAAAGACATAGTAAGTGAAAAAAAAAAATACTGAGATACATTTTTTCTTGTAAGATGGGAACCAACTAAGTAGCTCAGACTACTGAAAGTAGTGACAAAATGGAAGAGGGGAACAAGAAAACAGACAGGATAAACAGACAAAGGTCACTGAGAGGGAAAGCTGAGGAAGAATCAAAGGCACAGTGGAACAATTCACCTCTGAGAAGCAGGGACATTCTCATTCTGTGAGGGAAAAAGACATCAGTTCATGTGCCTCAAACAAATCAAGCTACCATTAACCTCCTTTAAAGACTGAGTTTGTAAGTTACTTCCAGACTTGGCAAGCTAAGGATCAGTTAAAACTCAGATGCTGTTTAACTATAAGAACGAGGTCTCAGCCAGACGGTGGTGGCGCACGCCTTTAATCCCAGCACTCGGGAGGCAGAGGCAGGTGGATCTTTGAGAGTTCGAGGCCAGCCTGGTCTCCAAAGCGAGTTCCAGGAAAGGCACAAAGCTACACAAAAAAACCCTGTCTCGAAAAGCCAAAAAAAAAAAAAAAAGAAAGAGGTCTCATTGACTGGCATTTTGATAACCTAATAATACATATGCTGTTATCACTTGTGCCCAGATGAAGAGTTTTTGAATTCTACAAAGTCTGTGAAGTAACCATGGGGGTGAAAACTCAGCCACAGTTTGACGGTTCTAGGAAAGTGGCAGTTCTCTCATGGTCTCCCGCCCAGCACTGTGATTTAAAGCTGTGGAAGGCTCCACTTGGTTGGCCACTATAACAAAATACATAGACCAACTGAATTAAACATTAGAAATTTCCGCTGAGCCTCATGATAAAGATGTGTGACCTCGCCTATTCTGGGTACTGAGGCAGAAGGACTGCAAATTCTAGGCATGCCTGAGTCATATATAGAGTTCAGTTCAAGTCCATCCTTGGCAGTTTAGTGAAAGCCTGTGTCAACACACAAAGTAAAAGGGATACATACGGTATGCTTGCCTTACTTGTGTGAGGACCTAGGTTCAATCCCTAGCACCATCAAGCACACAAAAACCCAGACTTCTTGCAGTTGTAGAGAGCAGACGTCCAAAGTCAAGGTGACAATATAACTGGGTCTAGTGAGGGTTTGTTTTTCCCTGAAGTCACAGACAGCTGGCACCTTGCTATGCACTCCTACATCCTTCCCTCGCTGGGCTCATGGGAAAGGGGCAAGCCCTGACTGTTGGTGTCTATTTCTATATGTATACTAGTCCTTACAGGATCAGGGTCCCAGCCTTGTGAGTTTATTTAACTTCAATTATTTCCAGTGATGATTTATGTCTAAATAAAGCAATACTACATATTATAGCTGTGACATACAGATTTCTGGGAACAAAGTATTCAGTTCCAGGATTAACACTCTTCAGTGGAGCTTCTGAGTAGGTAAGAAAACCAAGTGTGGCCCTCTTCTTGTACAGCAAAGCCATTGAATCTAGGGCTCATACATGCTAAGAGCTCTACCCCTAAGCCATACTTCCAGCTTTTTATTTTGAAACAAAGTCTCATAAAGTTACCCAGGTTGGCTCTAAGCTTCCTCTGTAGCCCAAGGTGACATGAATTTGTGATCTTCCTGCCTCAGCTTCCCTAGAAGCTGAGGCTTACAGGCCTGCATGACCAAGGACCAAGTACTTTCTAAAATAATTACTTTGACAGCTTTCTGTCACCTCACCATGACACAATTCTCTTGTGCTTCTGTTCTTCTCTACGGTGACTGGAAATCAAGATGGATGCTTCTACAGTAAGAGGTAAAAGGTCACTGACAACTAGACAAGGAGAAGAGGTACAAAAGACACCTGCAACGTCACCTCAGGCCATGGATCCAGTTTTATTCCTGTCCTGTAACAGTGCTTCACACACAGAAATCAGTCAAAATACGGGTGTTTGCTGAATGCAAAGGAGAAAAGATGGCAGAATAGCACTGAAGGAAGGAGAGTACACATTAAGAGCCAAGTAAGTAACTGAAAATATTCCTTAAATGTCTTCCTGGATGTATAAACCCAACCCAAACAAACTGACTTAGCTACTTACCGCTTTGACCATATCCAGCTTCTCAATGGTGATCTGTTCTGTGTATTTTCTGTAGGCTACATGTTTAGGGAACTGCTTCATAATATCAAGAATCTTTGTATACAATATTGTTAGCCTCTGAAAAGACAAACCATACACATTTCAGTAAGTTAAAATACCACCAGATTACACAGAACATACGTTAAGTATCTCACAGGAAAAACTAAAAGAGGATTCACAATTATAAACTGTGCTTTACTAAAATTCATATCTATGCTCAATCTCACTCTGTACAACCTGAGGAAAAGTGGAATACAAACATGGAAATTCTTCCTAGCTGTGATACATATAAAAATTGTGTGCACATATATCAAAAGTATAATAATAAGCTAAATTAAAACTAACTTGTATCTAATGGCCTTCTTTGGAAATCTAATCTTTATTAAGGCAGAATTCCTCATCTTGAGGTAATGGGTACTACAAATGGTACAGAGCACATCAGAGATGCCAGGTCTATGGCAAGACCACCAAGGACAGCAGCAGACTTGGAAGGAGCCGCCTGAGCCTCCCAGACAAGCTGTTTGTACTGTGGATGGCAGAGCCTGAGGAGTGGGTCTACTCCAAGCTCTCTGGCACCCAGAAGATCCTAAGTACATTCCAGATGTCAGACCCTACGCTATTTACACTGTTGGGTTTTAGTTTTGCTTTGATGTGGTTCTAACTGTGCTCTGTTCTTTCCTCTTGGAATAAGGAAGTATGGAACTTGTTTGTGATCTTACAGGAACCTACAATTCGGAGACTTTGGATAACATGTGTATGCAGTATACATGCATCTGTATGCATGTTTGCATGTGTAAGCATATAGGTGTTTATGAACGTATAGGTGTACCCTGTGTGTGCGGAGAACTCAGTTTGATGTTGGGAATCTACTTCCATCTCTTTCCACTTTATTTATTGAGGTGGGGTTTCCTGATTGAACCCAGGGCTCATGAACAGGACTGAACTAGCTGGAGCTTCCTCAGGGGATCCTTCCTCTGTCTTCCGAATGCTGCCACACCCACACAGCATTTAAGTGGTTGCTAGGGATCTAAACTCAGTACACTGAATTTTTTTAAGAAATTTGAAAGGTTGTGATCTGATTTAACTCTTAATTTTGGCATTCTTTTAATTCTTATCCTCTCAAATTTATGAATATAGTGCATATATTCATTTTTAGACAGTATTTTAATAAGTTTCAATCTGATTCAAATTTTGAGGGTTTAAAAAAAGATTGGGGTGGGGGCAGTGATGAGATGGCTCAGTGTCTAAGAGCACTGGCTGCCCTTCTAGAGGACATGGGTTCTATTCCCAGCATCCACACAGCAGTTTACAACCATCTGTGACCCTAGTCCTAGGGGATGTGACACCCTTTTCACCGGTACCCAGCACACAAGTGTACACAGACATACATGCAACCAAAACACTCATACACTTGAGTATCAAATAAACTAAAAACAAATATTTTCATCTTTTGGGATAAAAGAGAATGCATCTAGTCTTACAGAAAGTCAGATGAGAATAAGAATGATCAACATAGGACAATGCAAAGAAAAAAGTGTCTATCTAATTTACTATCCAAACTGGGACACTTCGCACAGTGAAAGCAGACTCTGACATCATTATGTCAAAATACAGATGTAAACCAGAGCAGTCCTCTCAAACAAGATCCATGCAGACCCTCCACCTAAGCATTTCCGTAATCACAAGCAATCAACACTTCTTAACAACAGTTTTCTTTTCTCAGTAAGAATGGATTTTTCCAGTGCTGCCATGTAAAGTACTATGTGCTGTTTGGATATACAGACAGACTGGACATGGATCAAATGCTTTCTATATAGAAGAGACTGGAAAAAAAAAACAAGAGGAGAACATGATAAACAACATAAAACACAAAATCCATTTAAGGTAGGCTGGGGTAAGATACAGAGCAGAGAGGTAGTACTAAACAACACTAAACTGATTACCTGCATTCACAGAGCTTCGCTGCCTAGAGAATGTATAGGATGTTAGATCAGAACAATACCAGCCACAGAGTGTCTCCACCTCAATATTAGCATCCTAGAAAGGAAGAATCACTTTAGCAGAAAGCAGAGGGGTTCATAAAAAAAAGATGCATCTGAGCCACCTTAGAGGGAGAAAGGGAATTGAAAGCTCAAAGGTGTTGGA
The DNA here is from genome assembly GCF_949786415.1 of Peromyscus eremicus. Taxonomy (NCBI): domain Eukaryota; kingdom Metazoa; phylum Chordata; class Mammalia; order Rodentia; family Cricetidae; genus Peromyscus; species Peromyscus eremicus. The sequence continues at coordinate 36,289,337 of NC_081418.1, forward strand.
AGAAGCAATTTACATGCAAAGGAACATAGGACTAGATGGCAAAAACCACCAAATCTACAAAGGAAGTGGATAGAACTCACAGCTGTGCCGTGCAGTAAGCAGCTGCTCATCCAATACAGCTGTAGAGTACGTGAAATGCACCTCACTCAGACTGAGATATGGTGTAAGAAGAACAGACTGGAAAAGAGGCTGCAGACCAGCATTATTTTCATATTGATTCTATACTAAAATGATAGTATACCAGATGTTACGTTAAATCATAAAAAATAATTTAAACAAACAAAAAAACCTTCTTTTCCCATTGAAACAACGTCTTCTATATAGCTCGGGCTGCCCTCAAACTGAAGATCCTCTTGTCTTAGTGTCCCAAGTGCTGGGATGACAATCATATACCACTTTTAGTTTTTTATATTAAAAAAAAAAATTTCTAATGTAATTTCTAGAAAACTTAAAATTACATTAAGATAGCTTACACGTTTGGTGCTCACATTTATTTGGGTAGCATCTGACTAGAAATGAGTATACCAAAGAAACACCGAGGAGATAAGGTAGGAGGAAGAGTTAGACTGCATGTAGTTCTACATACCAAGTTAAAGAACTTGGGCCTCTTTGTGTGGGGAACTAAAAGACATAAGAAAAAGGTGCGGTTAAGTCAGGTTTTAGAAAAATTAACCTGGCAGTCATGAGTTAAAGAAAGAAACAAATCAAGGCCAGTAATAAAGCTGTTGCAATTGTTTAAACAAGAACAAGGGCTTAAGCTGTACTGATAACTAAAGGAGGATGGAGGAGGTCAAATGAGACTGTTAGAGAAAAAACTCAGCACAATTCATTATTGGAATAAATATGAACGTAAAAGATTCTAATATCAACGACAACATTCGAACTCTGAGCTGGGGCCCATCAAGAGACATACAATCCATAGAGGAAGAATACTATAAACAGAAAACCAAGACTTCTGTCCCCACAGTAAGTCTGAAGTACAAATGCATAAAGAATGCAAGGGAGTCATTCACTATGCACTGACTACACACCATGTACTAGTCAGAGTTCTAGCAGTGAACACACTATAAAATCTTATCTTTGTGAAGCCTGGGACAGACAAGATACATCAGCAGACTGTGGTCTGTTACACAGTGATCTGGAGAATCCCTAAAAGGACCCTAAAATTGAGAAGGTTTTAAAGAAAGAAGTGGCATAACCCGATACATTTTAGCACTTGCAAATCAGCTGGAAAAAAAAAAGTCAGGAATAGTAGTTACGAAAGTAATGAAATTATCACAGGAGTGAGGAGAGCGACAGAAAAGTGGTTCTAGCCAAGGAGGTGGAGAGGCGCATACAAACTCTGGATATATTCTGAGAGTCGAATCCAGACGATTTACTGAAGTAGCGAGATGTGAGATAATGAAAGCAATCCAGTATCATTTCCAATGGGAAATCTTAGCTGGATATGTTAAGTATGGGTTACCTGCCTGACATATAAGTGAAGATGCTCACTGACAGCATGTGTGTGTGTATACATGCATACATACATGACTTGATAAGAGGAGAGGTCAGGACTTGGTATAGAAACAGAAGAATTAACTATTTATAGGTAATGCTTGAAATCTCCACTCAATGAGAACAGAGCAAACCTAAAAACTGTCTAAGAACTGGGTCATGAATACCACAACAAAGTATAAAAGTGGGGAGGAAACAACTGGAAAGGGCAAAGGATTAGGGAAAAAACAATAAACAATAACAAACCCCAAAAAACAAAAAACAGGATACTTCGAAGCCCTGACACCCGGTAAACAAAGTACTTAGTGTAGAGCATCAAAAATGTCAAACATGCTGCTCTTGGGTCAGGAGACTCAAAGGTGCTGGCCTGAGTTAAATTCCCAGGACCTACACGGGGAAAAGAGAACCAACTTCAGAGAGCTGTTTTCTGATCTACGCACACTGGCACATGCACAAATAAATAAATGTAATAAAAACATTTTCAATGCTACTCTTGGTACAATTAAGAGAAATGTGAACTGACTAGATTTAGCATCACTGGTATCGTGGGTAACACTGGAAAGAACAGTTCTGCCCAGGTCTGGCTGAGGTATTCTCAAGAGGTAACGAGAAGGTGCAGATAGTAAATATCGATAACTCGAGTTGTTTATGCATACAGGGAAGGAGAGAAATGGTGTAATTGCTGAAGACGGGGAAATGACGGGATTTTCTGTTGAGGTTTGTTTGGCTTTGGTTTTTTCCCAATGGATACTGAAGGAGGCAACTGTTATGGTGGTGGGTGGGGTAGACTTGTGTGTGAAATCCAAAGCAGAAATGTTTAAGGCAGGGAAAGGGTGGAAAAGGAAAATGCCGACATGGAGGGCGCTGAGAACAGCTCATACAACTGAAGCTACGAAAATGCCAAGAAAAGGGTCAAGAAGAAAAGTGTCTTAATGCAGAGGCCACGGCAAAGGCAATGTAAAAAATCTGCCGCGCGCGCGCGCGCACACACACACACGAACACACACACCGTACTTAACACACACACACAACCTGCAAGACCAAGGTCACACACACACACACACACACACACCGTACTTAACACACACAACCTGCAAGACCAAGGTCTCACACACGCACACACACACACACACACACACAGGAACACACACACCGTACTTCACACACACACACACACACACACAACCTTGCAAGACCAAGGTCTCACACACACACACACACACACACAACCTGCAAGACCAAGGTCTCACACACACACACACACACAACCTTGCAAGACCAAGGTCTCACACACGCACACACACCGTACTTACCTCGTGTGGAGTGTCGCACACAGCCAATCCCACCAGGCCAGTGGTCTGTGCAGAAACAAAACACAGCCGTGCTATTTACCGTAATCCCACGCGTCACCGCGCGCGGAAAAGCCGGCCCGCCGCTCCCGCGACCGCCCCGCCGCCGAGGGCCCGCCCGCCGATCGGCCGCCCCTCCGGACGGAACCACGAACCCGCTCGCCCCCTCCCAGGACAGCGGAACACTCCCCAACCCCGTCGGCTTGGCGTCTCCACCCACGCGGCTGCCCACTGCCCCGTCCACGGCACCACGGTGACCTCCACTCGCTCACCTTCCTCAACAAACCCGCCATGACGGCACCCCCGGCCCCGAGCGCACGGCCCTCTGGGAACCCCTCCCAGGCCTGCTCAATCGAGCGTCGATGCCGCCGCTGCTGGGTCACCTAGGAAACGACTTGGTTCCAAAGGCGGGGTGAGTGTTATTCCCGCCCACCTGGAAGGGATTTGCGCGTGTGCAGCTCATGCACAAGGCTCAGCGGGGGCTTGTGCGCTGCAGAGACTGATTCCGCCGTTGGGGAAAACGCTACACTACGAAAAACCTCAAATGTAGTCTCTGCAGGAGCTTTAGTTTTGCTTAGCCTTTGATTGATGTCTTCACCGCATTTCCCCAGCTTACTGAAATGAGGGTGAGAGCCGGCCTGAGCATCACGAAAAAATGCTCTCCTCCGCATGTGTGAATACGTCCTCATAAGTGGAAACTATAAAGTGGAATTAACCATCTGATGCATCCGTTTGCTCTTGAGGAAACTGATAAATGGAAGGTTATGAAGTCATAGTCTTTGTTCCAGTGGGAGTTTATGAGGTCATAGTCTCTGTTCCCTCTGCCGCCAGATGCTAAGAATGTCTGCCGTTGTTGAGTGTGTTCTAGAATGTAGAATCATGGCTTTATAAAGGATGCATGTGTTCTTTGTAACTTTGGATTCAGGCATCTGCTGTGCGGTATTTGCTAAAGACACCGAGGGTAGACAGACCTGGCTGATCCTGGTTAAGGTACTACAAAACTGATCGTTTCCATGTGGTACAATAAGTAGTTTTCTGAACCAACCCTTTGTAGAGGGGCATACTGTGAATGAAGAATTGCTAATGGTATTCTAAGCTAGGGACAGTAGAATTCGCTATAAAGGGCACATCTCATAGCATCTGTGATATCAGAAGGGGATCTAGAAATGTCTTAACAAACATTGTAAGAGGATAGAATGTTCTGGGTTCTTAAGTGGTAGAAGTGCACTGTGTTACCCAGAGGAGTAAATATTCCAATCCTGGGGAAAAGGGATCTTATGAAATTCTGTAAATGCTAGAGAGAGATTAGAGCCGGGAGAGCCAGAGCCAAACTTTTGACCCTGCATCTTACAGAACTTAATACTCTTTGGGCCCTCTAGCCTGTCCAAAGAGAGCTGGAGCCTCCAGTTCTGCTTCTCGGTGATGGAAGCTTTTTATTTTTGTGAGAGGCTCGATTTTATCAAAATTGGGTGATCAAAGCGTCTCCTTGAAATCCAGGCCTCTAGCTCGACAGAGGGAAATACTAGGAAAACACCTGAAAGAGAGAGTCTTGGTTCCTATACCGGTGAGGTCGTTCCTGAAAACCTGCCCAAGGGCACAGCTCCTTCCTTTGACATCTGTCTCTTGTCATTCATAAGCAGACAGCAAAGGTGAAAATGATGCCTAGCCAGGGAGCTTGCGTCCCCTCAAAAAGCGAGAGGGAAAAAAAAAGGCCCGTTTAAGTGAGTTATTAAAGTCGAATAACAACCAAACCCCAGACATTCGGAGATCATCTACCTCTTGTGCCATTTGTCTGGAAACAGGCATGTTTCCAATTATTTATGCCATTCCCAGGGTTTTCAATCCTATTATGGACAGTTCTAGAAACTGTGAAGATGGTGACATCTAATCCTCCAACCTGGATTGAATTTAAGTTAAATATTGAGATTAAACTTATAAATAAAAAGATAAAAGTAGGCTTAAGAATAAAGTTTAAATATGGCAAAAAAAAAAATTTTTTCCTAAGTGTTAATACTTTGTTTGACTAATCTCATCCAACATAAAATGACAAGTGAAATAAGACTAGAGGGATACAGAATAACTAATATAGAGAAGGGACTTCACAAATGAGTCGAAATGTGATCACACACTACAAGTCTGAACTAATCATTCACTAAGCTGTTGTACTGATTGCTTATTCTGTGACAAAGGTGTAGGGACAAGAAAGCTCTGATGGGACTGAGGGAGTTGGGTCTCAGTCCCCAGCGAGCTTTGTTGTGGGAGACACAGAAAAAAATTCAAAATTAATAAGTAAATTCATACACTGTGACCATCTCCAAAGGAAATGAAGAGTGCACAGCGTGCACTTAGGAGGGCACGGAAGCCTCTCTGAGAAGGTGGCATTTGTGTGGAGACATGAAGGTAAGGAATTCTTGTCACACAGAACTAGCTAAAGGATGCTGCAGCTGGAGGGAGCAGTCGGAGCAGAAGTATTGAGTACAGAAAGTCCTGTTGCCCCAGGCAGCTTCAAGGTCAACATCATTGAACCAAGGCACCCTCTGATGAATGCAAAACCTTCAGCTCTAACTAACTGGACTCCCCCACCTTTCACTTTAGCAAAGCCTACTTCTTTGGAAAAATTCCAGTAGAAAGAAGCAAATAATAGCAAAAATGTCATGTTTCCTAGTAGGACTGGTCAAAACATTTAAAGAGCGGTACAAGGGGGTGAAAAAGGGAATAAATTTAAAGTGCAATGCCTGCCTTAGGAGCTGACAGGGAAGTGGACAACAGCATCTGCATTAACAACTGCGGAGAAGAAAACTTTGAGGACCTCCCAAATCCTGGCTAAAATTATGAAAGCTTTCACAAAGGTACAGGGTGGAATTTTCATACTAATCTGCATGGTTTGAAAGCCTGCATAAATATTTTCATCATGTGTCTACACACACACACACACACACACACACACCTTAAAATTTCATAGTCAACATGGCTTTGGGGCCTAAGCGCTTCCTTGTTTGTAATATAAAATATTACCTAATACAGAATGTATAACTCAGAATGCAGTAAGAAACAGTCTTTGGAGTCTTTATGTTTAAACAACCCACCCTTTCTGGGCTACCAGGTAATTTTGTAATGCAAAAATAGTTGAAGCCTCCCAAATGCCTCTTCCTTTTCCAGTTAACTCATGAGACATGCAGCTTTCTGACCAGCAGGTGGTGGCAGAAGTTAATGACAAGCTTACATCCCTTAGATGACGGAGGATTTTTTGCTGTTTGGTTTTTGTTTGTTTGTTTGGTGTGTGTGTGTGTGTGTGTGTGTGTGTGTGTGTGTGTGTGTGTGTGTTCTTTTACATATTCTGGAAGATTTGTTTGAGTTGAAATATAATCAGTAAAGCATTAAAAAAAATCTGGGCTAAAATATCTCAGCATCATGTAGATAGTAGGGAAAAGAATCTATTCCAAAGTAGCAGGAACTCAAACAGAATCCCGTTCCATTCAGACAGTCATAGATAGTAGCAGTAAATAACTTAACGAAGCCTCAGTCATGTGGCCTTATATGATGTTTAAGTGTGTTACATCACCTGCATTTTTAATAGAGGATTGTGAGACTGACTTAAGGGGCTGGGGAAATAAAGGAGTCAGTATGTTGTCAGTGCCTAGAAGAAGACTGGGATGATGAAAAGTGTCTATGGTTACAATGAAATCCAGCTGAGCAAGAGGTGGGACAGGAATGCTCACAACAGCTCAACACCAAAGAACAAGGTGGAGGAAGAAAATGAAGTGGAATTTACATAATACCTTAAGAGCACAGCTGTGATGGATGTCAGGAGCTACTGAAGAGACTCCAGGAAACTCTGGGAGGAAAGCGAACCAAACACAACTGGTTGCCTGGGAAGTTACAAGAAAGGAAGTACAGTCTGATGAAAACGACTTCAGTGAGTGAATTAGACAATTAGAAATATGAAGGAAACAGTGATTGCTCTGATTACTTCTGTTAAAGGAAAATGAGTTATGATGGGATATGGTCAAATCCTTGCCAATCATGCTTAAAGCTTACACTTGCCAGCTCTTAGGTACAGAAGGGGTTTTCCTCTTTCACAATGTGTTATCCCTTCTGGTGGTTCTCAAGCTGCCCTTTCACAGAAGGCTGCTGGGGCCGCTCTTATTACTGGACCCATAGGAGCCCTCCTGGCTTGCCTGTTTCGGGGAGTCTTGTCCTTTCTAATGGGCTGTTTGAGATATAACCAGGGAAAGCTGAATATAATAGGAGCCCGCCTCCCAATCTCCTCATTTAGTCTGGCAGGTATGCTTGCTCACCTCTCCCTCTCCCCCTAAGTTCGAAATTATTTTTAGCATGGTTACTCCTTACTGATTTAACAAAACAGCAGAAAAACTGTCATTGCTTTGTTTGGGCGGGTGTGGGTAAAGGGGAAGGGGATTGCAAACTTAGCCATAGTATTTTGACTTAATTTCATTCGATAATCACTTTTATAAATCTTCGATGATAACAAATGGAAGTGATATTTTGAAATTTCATGGAAAAGGAAACACGTCTGTTTCCAGCGATTCTTAGTTCAGTATTCATTCTCTTCTTTTATGTAAAATTGGCTACCAGATCTTCCCCTCCCCTTTTTTTTTTTAACTTGCCTGAGTACTTCTAGCCACACTGTTCTAGTTTCTCAACACTTTAAAACGGCTTCTGAGTAACTCACAAACCCAGATAATTTCTAAAACATTGCTTCTCCAGCCTTGGAGGGTGCTGGCATCATCTAAAGGTTTATCAAAACTGAGAATGTTGGACCTCAACCAACACTTGCCCCAAACTGCCCGCAAATCCTAGTTTCTGATGCTTAGTAGAGTTTTGAAGTCTAGAGTAAGAACTAAATCTGAATTTCTAACGAATTCCCAGATGATGTTTGTGGGGTGTGGGATGTGGCCCACACTCCAGAAGGACAATTTCACCTTGTACTTACATCCAGGCACTGTCCTATTCAGTGTACTCAGCTGTAGACTCCCATGGCCAGTAGCATCATGCCTACCTGCCCGTGTCTGAGGACTTCCCACATGGTGTCTCGTCCTACCTACCAATTTCATTGCTCTTGTCTCTCCCACAGTCTGACAGTTCTACACTTCTCCCCTCAATCCTTTGTGCTTTGCATAAAGGATTTTATATCATATAATGTATTTTTGAGAAATTCACTCCTGACCCAGCAGCAAACAGTTCACAAAACATGGGAGTGGTTCCTGTCTCATTTTCCCTGATGCATTCTTATTTTTTCTCTACTTTTCTCTCTCAGTCTTTAATTCTTCATTGGATTTGTATTGATCCTGTTAATTCCTAGGCCCTTGGCTTCTAAGACACAAAAGAGAAAAAATATGGAGAGAGGTAAAAATCCAATGTGCATGTGTTAATCTTTTTCTTAGTCAATGAGACTCATTTACATTTTGGTATGATAAATATGGCTGCACTCCGTTATTTAAAAAATATTTTCCTATACACTCAGTTTTTATTTGCAGTTCATTAAGTATTTAGGAAGACTGAATTTTTTTAATTTAGTGGGTAACTCTAATATATAACTGCATTGATTTTCAGCTATGTCATATAGTACCTATTAGTACCCTGATAGGCAAATATATATATATATATATATATATATATATATATATATATATAAAATATCCTTTCTCCTGTGTCCTCTGCACCTCCTTTTCTACTGACTTTAATAAAAGCTTGTGTTTCTTAGCATTTGCTTTCTTGTAAATATGCTTGAACTTCCAGCATTTGCTACATCATTCAGGATATTTCCTTTCACCTTCACTACTCCAACTGAGACATCCGATACCACTTGACTTCTCCCTTGTCTCTAAAGTATATTAATAGACTCATTTCTAATTTCAGAGCATAGGACATCAGCATTCTACTTAGTAATCCTAGGCCCTGCGTTTGTTTAATCATTTGTCCTATAGTGGAATGTTTCCAATGGTCTCCACAAATCCATTTCTCATACTTATTTCTCTCTTTATTATCTGATTCAAGTCAGTCTCTAGCAATTTTCTAAGAAGGCCTTGTGGGACTCTTCCTGTCATTGGTTGAAAAACAGACCCAAGTGTTGCAAGTCTGAGTACTTGGAAGCCATAACTTTGGAGACATGTCACATGGAGCTGTGTGTTCCCTTTTATAAATGATTAGATTTTTTAAAAATTTTCATATTTTCTTGTTTCTTCAAAATCCACTGGTTCACATCTCCACACTGACAGCTGCTGGGACTTTTCCCTGACATTTGTAGCTTGTCTTTTGTTTACATTAAAATCTTTTACTCAGGAACATTTCCTTGATGTATGGTTCAATTCTTGCTTGCTATTTTCAAATCTTCCTCCCTTAGGGTCTCCAGCTGTACCTTCTGAAGGCCTTTTTCAACATTTAGACATGATATAAACATACAGATAAACAAAAATACAGTGTGCCAGCTTCTTAAATGTCTTCTTGACTTGCATTTTGTTTTGCCTTAGCTCTTTCAAAATTCAATTGGGTATATCTTAGATAAATATTTCCTTCATTATGATTTTTATTAAAATAGCATTCATCAAATCTCTGTATTGCTGCATACTCGCTTATAGTGGTCACATATTCGTTTCCAAATTCTTTGCCATTACCAATTTACTCTTAGGCAAAATAAACTAAATACTCTTAGAAATGCCTGAATAGTTTTTCTACTTTCCCCCTTTACTTTATCTCTGCCTGACTCTTGTTTGATAACTTTGAAGATAATGTAGCCAGAATGAAAGTTAAAAATTAACTGAGAGTAAATTTGAAGTCTACCTGATACTATGGGATTCACAAGTCTATATTAAAGTCCTTTAACTTCCGAGAACTCAGTTAATTATGAAAAATCACATAAGTCAATTATTCACTAGGTTCTTATTTTAAAACAAGTTGATTATGAATTTGGCTTAATACTCCAATTTATCTTTTCCTACATTATAAAAGTCCTATTTAGATACTGGTTGAAGTAAAACACATAAAGCACATGGTAAAGTTGGAGGTTCCTCCTGCCATTGTTCAGCCCCTGGCCTTCAGTTAATTCATATTTGTCAAATGTCCACACTGTGAAAAACCCAGTGACACTCTGCCAGTCGTCAATAAAACCTGATATAATATAGGGACATAAATAATTACTCTTGAAGACAAGTTAAACATGGTACAAAAATGAAGGAAGAAGGAGATGGGTTCTGGAAAGATTGGGAGAAGTTCATGAGAAAGGTGGAAGAAGGCTTATGCTGAGTCTTTGTGGTGGTTTGTATGAGAATGACCCCCATAGCTCATATATCTGAATGTCTAGTCGTAAAAAAGGGATGCATACTATTTGAGAAGGATTAGGAGATGTGGCCTTATTGGAGTAGGTGTGGCCTTGTTGGAGGAAGTGAGTCACTAGGGATTTCAAATACCCACACCAGGCCAATTATGCCTTGCTCTGCCTCTCTGTCTATGGATCAGGATGTATCTCTTAGCTATTGCTCTAGCACCATGTGTGCTGCCATGCTCCGCACCATGATGATGACAGACTAACTTCTAAAACTAAGCAAGCCCTCAGTTAAATGCTTTGTCTTATACTAGTTGCCTTGGTCATGGTTTCTCATCCCAGCAATAGAACAGTGACTAAGACAGTCTTAAAGGGGCAAAAAGGTTTGTAGAGACAGGAGTGGTAAAGTGGCAAGAACGGCCTGTGACCCAAGTGACAGATGAGCAAGTACTGAGAGTGGGTGTCAGAAGCAGCAAGAGGTCCAGGCTGAGGCAGTGAGTTGCAGCATGAGGAGAACCCTTTCTTGTGGACTTAGATGAGATGAGTATCTTGACTTGCTCTGAAGATAAGAATTTCAGGGTGCCTTAGCTCCTTTTCTATTGCTGTGAAGAGACACCATGACCAATGCAACTTCGAGAAGAAAGAATTTGCTCAAGGCTTACAGTTTCAGAAGCAAGTCTATCTATGACTATTATGGCAGGGAACATGGCAGCAGGCAGGCAGGCATGGAGCTGGAGTAGTAGCTGGCATCTCATCCATCATAAGTATGAGGCAAAGAGACTGAGAGCCCAAAGGACATGGGCTTTTGAAACCTCAAAGTCCTCCCCAAGTGACACACCTCTTCCAACATGACCATGCCTCCGAGTCTCTCCCAAACAGTTTCATCAACTGAGACCAAATATTCAGGTATGTGAACCTATGAGGGCCATTCTCATTAAAAAGGGCCACACAGGGTGAGTCAATGTGACACAAAGTTTCTCTGTTTGTTGAAGAAAGTGATAGCACATAATTTAGATTTAATCACTGTCCACCATTAAGCAAGAGGTAGACCTATCTTAAAACCTATAATCAAGAGCCGGGCATGGTGGCGTACCCCTTTGATCCCAGTTCTCAGGAGGCAGAGGCAGGCAGATCTCTGTGAGTTCGAGGCCAACTTGGTCTACAGGAATGGGGACAGCTCTGAGTGTGCCTCTGCCCCCAGTCACTTGGGCAACCACTCATCCGGGTGGGAAGACACAGCATGTCTGTCTCTACTGGGAGCAGAATGGCTGTGGTTATGCCAAGTAAGTGTCTGTTCCCAAACACATTCACACTTCTGAGAACATAGCATAATGCTTAACTCTGTCTGGGTTAAAATCCTAGCTGGTCTTCTTATTAGTTAAATGACTGTGCAAGAGTTTAATTAACCCTTTCATTTTTTTCTTCCTCCCTGGTAAATGGTCACAGTGTTAGGCCATGTCACCTACCTTTCAGGAAGGCTGTGGTGATTAAACATTCATAGGGGACAAGAATTGCTTTGTCCAGGTCAGAAATTCTAAAACTGCTCTCTTGGTGGAAGCAACATAGGGGCCTGGTGATGGAAGTGAATTTAATCTTTTTTGCTCCTTCGTCCAAGTATCTTTGTACAGGGCACACGCTGCATACCTTCACAGAAGCCCCCAAGCAAAGGACTTGTCATAATGCTTAGTTATAACAAAACTCACTAAATACTACCCAACATTATGATTATTAAAGGACAAGCCACTCCAAAAGCAACAGTGCTGAAGTATTATAGGAGACCACATGGTTATGTCTGTTATGAAAAGACCAGTATTTATAATACATATCTCCATCCTGGAAGAATTCAAAATAGATAATTGGGAAGCAAGCTGAACAGAAATCTATGCTCATATGCTGATCTCCCATTAGATAGTGTTGGCTGTATTGTGGGTACAGCATCAGCTGTAGTGAACTGTAATTCACTTTCAATTCCCTTTAAAATCATTTTCTACTTCTGATAACTCAATAGCCACATGATATCTATGTCGCCAAGGCTTCCATCAGCTCTTCGTTGTGGTGAATGTGTCATGTCTCTCACAGAGACTGAATGTTGCACAATATTCTTAAACTCAACCAGTGGAAGGTTTTGCATCTGTAGCTCTACATAGAAACTCTCTAACATCCCAACACTTAGAATTTGATAACAAAATATCACCAATAATCCATTTGTGAAATAACACTTTCATTTTCCTATTGTGTTCATTGGTAATTGAGTAGAGGAGAGGTGAGATATAACCATTTAATAATACAATTATAAAAAAATGAGATGAATTTCCAGATGCCTAGATTCAGGCTGCAGAAAGGAATCCTGCCCAGCAAAAGTCCTAAGGGTATATTTTTGTATCTTCATCTGACTCTTGATGGTCTGGCTTCTAAAATGTTTGTGAGATTCACTACATGATAGATAAGTTTCTAAATGTCCTTTTTAAAAATTGTGTGTTGAGGAGTGGACAAAGGTCAATATTGGGTGCCTTCTTCTATTGATGGCTACCTTTTTTTTTTTAATTATAAATTCTCGGCCAATAGCTCAGGCTTGTTACTAACTAGCACTTACAACTTAACCCATTCCTACTAATCTATGTGCTGCCCCAAGGCTCATGGCTTTTACTTCTATCTCATTTTGTGTGTCTGACTAGTTCTCCATCTGGCTGGTGACTCCTCTGACTCCATCCTTCCTCATCCCATCATCCTCAGTTTGGCTTTCCCACCTAAGTTTATCCTATTCAGCTATTGGCCAGCCAGATTCTTTATTAAACCAATCACAGTGACAAATCTTCACAGTGTACAAAAGGATTATTCCACAGCAGCCCAGTGCCAGGAATGGGTTACCACCTTTGGAGTGTTGCCCAAAGAGGTCACATAGACTATTAACCGTTACAGTTTGTTATCAATGATGTTGATTGCCTCCCATAACTTGACAATAAAAACCTATTGCTGAGACGTAACATACTTGAGCCATAGACCGTGGAGAAACCCAGCTGGTTTTATTTAACTTCAAATCTTTAATAACTAGTTGATCACCTCAACTGAACATAATAGCCTTCCTCACTGGATTGCCTATGTCTATATGTCCACATAGACCCATAAGATGAAAGAGAAACACATGTTTTCAAATGGCATATTTCAATGCCTAAATTTTATCAATGAAATGCTTATAAATAGCAAGAATTTTGTACTTTCTCCCTTATTTATACTGTCTTGGTTAGGGTTACTATTGTTCTGATGAAACATCATAACCAAAGGTAACTTGAAGAGGAAAGAGTTTATTTCACTCACAGTTTCATATAACAGTTGGTCATAAAAAGCAGTGAGGGCAGGCACTCACACAGGGCAGGGAACTGGAGGCCAGAGGTGATGCAGAGGCCATGGAGGGGTGACGATTACTGGCTTGCTCCTCATGGCTTGCTCAGCCTGATCTCTTAGAGAAGATTCCTTTTTTTTAAAAAAAAAGATTTATTTGTTATATATATATATATATATATATATATATATATATATATATAACATACTATATATATATATATATAGTATTCTGCCCGTATGTATGCCTGCATGCCAGAAGAGGGCACCAGATCTCATTGTAGATGGTTGTGAGTCACCATGTGGTTGCTGGGAATTGAACTCAGGACCTCTGGAAGAGCAGCCAGTGCTCTTAACCTCTTGAGCCATCTCTCCAGCCCTGCTACCTTATTTTTTTAAGACAGTATTTCTCACTGATCCTGAAGCTCATTGACTGACTAGCAAGATCCAAGAATATGCCTGTCTCCACACCCTGCCTCCTCCCTCACAACACCAGGATTGCAGATATATATCACCGTGCTAATTTTTGTATAGGTGCTGGAGCTCAGAGCTCAGGCCTCCATGCTTCATGGTAAGCACTGGACCGACTAAGCCATCTCTGCAACCCTTAGTGTTCTTTGATTTGAACTTGTACAAATCAAATTATGAGAACTTGCTACCATCTTTGTGTCCCACACATGGTAATTAATCAACACATGCTTAGTAGATAAATGGACACCTTGTATACACATGGGGGTCACATCTTATTTAGGCGTCCAGAGGTAATGAGAGAGCTGTGAAAGAAACCATAGGAAATCTTGCTTAAGAAATTATTAGCCTCTGATTCAAAAGTATAATTCATAAAAGGGATAAGACAAGGTGAAGACCACAGAAATATTTTTAGCAAAATCCCAAACTGTAAAATAGGGGGTGCTTAGAAGATAGATCTCCAAACAACAGCATTCTAGATCTTAAAATTAAAGATAAATCAAAGCTCATCAAACTGCAAGCCCAACAAAAGCCCAAGCATTTCATGTAAAAGGGAGACTCCAGCCCAGGAAGACATGCCTAGGCACTTTGTTCTGATGATCTTAGGAGCTGATGTTAGGAGGTGGAGACCCTTCTTCTTCTCTGAGCACCCAGGTTTAGCCCTACAGTACTCACTTTATGACCTTTTCAGAGGGCATACTGGCATTGCATACTAATTTCTTGTTCAAAATTTTTAGTAGAATCTGTCCTCCTCCCCATCCCAGCATATATTTATGTACACACACACACACACACCCCTCCAACTTTCCAGCATCCATAATGCTGAAACACTAGACACACAGAGAAGTTAAGAAAATCAACCCGAGATCACTAGACCAGATAAGAGCTGTGAAAAGCAACTGAGTCAAAATTAGCACACATAGATTAGCTTCCAAAATATCGAAGCCTATGGTTCAAGTAGGTTACAGAAAGACAATTCTACTCACAAAGTAATAAAAATTGCAAAATACTAATGAATAAATGTTTAAGGACTGTTCACTATTTCACTAAGAATCTTTGAAACTTTATCAACTCAAAATAAAAATTTAAATAAATTGAGATATATAATTTTCCTGGGGAGAAGAGTCAATATTTTGCACAAGTCAATTTTTCCCAGATGAATCTATTCTTGGTGTACTTTCAGTTGCAATTTCATTTTTATTACTGGAAGTGATTCTGAAAATCATGTGTAAGAAACTGCATGTGACATAAAGAATTCTGAAATAAAAATAAAGGCTTGCTCTCCCCAAATGTCACATCATTCTGTGCTGCTGCAATAATTAAAATACTGTGGTACAAGTAAAGGGAATAGACAGGCAAATGAATGTGTTAGCATTCCCTTAACAGTTCTTCAGGGGAGTATAATTAACTGAACAAAGAAATCAAATAACCCTGCGCTTGAGTTGTATGCCCTCCTCTTACAAATTCACTGTTTCAAACTAGTAGTTATGAAAAACAAACTGTTTATTCTTGCTAACTGTTGAGGAAACAAATTTATTCACACAAGAGAGAAAACTCCTTCCCCTTTGCCCTAAAGAACAATTTAGGAATCACTAGTATAAACTTATTACAGGTAAGAATTAATATATAACACAGCTAGATTAACATTTGTCCTGACTGACCTGGGTTTCAACCTTATTATTATTTTTTTTTTTATTTTTAAAAGATTGCCAGCTTGATGACCTCACTGGGCTTCAGTGGATAGTTCTAACCCAGTGGTCACCCTGACGTCCCTGGTCAAACTAAATACATCACAAAACTAAATCCAAAGTCATGAAACTAGAAAAGGGGTAAGTAGTGGTGCCAGGGGCTGGGGGGATCTATAGGAGGGAGATAAAAGTGAAGAGAGTGATCAGAAAACATTGTATACATGTATGAAATTGTCAAATAACAGCATGGAGAATGGGAAATGGGCACAAAGTCCCACCCCTAACCAAGAAGCTATTTGCAAGGGATAGCTGAAGGGAGAGAGAAAATGCAATGTCTTTAATGGGCCTATCAACTACACTTTAGGGTAGACCTCATGCTCAAAAGTAGTTGACCAATACAGAGTGGACTCCACAGTATTTTGTAGTTATTATTGTTGTGGTGATGGTTGCAGTGTGTGTTTATTTTGTTTTTTTACGAGAGGGAAAGTATATGTAGTTGTCTGGGTAGGGAGGTGAGGAGGATCTGGGAAGAGATGGAGGAGAAAAAAAGAACGTGGTCAAAATACATTGTATGAGTATTTTTAAAATTAAATTTTAAAAAGAAAAAACTTTAGTTGTATTAAGGTCCCATTGACAATTGGAAATTTGTGTCAACTTAAAGTATATAATGTGGTGATTTGATATACATAGATAAGTAAAATTATTACCACAACCAAATTAATTAATATAGCTATCATCTGGGATAATTACCATTGTATACAATGAGAACATTTACAGTCTACTATTTTAACAAGCTATGATTATATAACATATTATCATGTTATGCATTAGAACTCTCAAACTTACTCTCTTATAACTGAAATTATGTACTTTTTGGGCTCACCCGCCTGACCCTGGAAAACAGTATTGTACTCTGTTTCTGTGAATTCTGTTCTTTAGTTTCCACATACAAGTGATATCATGCAGTGTCTGTCTGTCTGTATCCTAGTTATTTCTCACGGGTCCTCCTAGGTTCCTCCATCTCGCTGCAAATGGCAGGATTCTTTCTTTTGTAAGGCTGGATAACACTCTATGGTAATATTTACTGGACATCTACTGCTAGATATTTGGCTTGGTTGCATATCTTGGCTACTCTGAATCATGCTACAATGAACACAAGTGGGCACATTATCTCTTTAAGATGTTGGCTTTTAATTCCAGTGGTCATATGCTCAGAAATAGGATGCTGGATGTCGACTTTTCAGCTGACCTGAGCAGATCTTGTCCGCTGGACCTGTGATCTGAGGACCCGAAAGAATGGGGCGGACTATAGTCCAATGCTGTAGACAACCTTACTTTGGTCTCTGTTCTTTCGTACACAAATGAAACAAAGAAGCAATGATCTAAGGAAGGTTGTTTGAGTTCAGAAAAACATGTAAATAAATATCAGCAAGCACATACTAAATATTAACAGAGCAGCCCTTTCCCAGAACTTTCTCAGGACTGATGAATATAAACACAATTGCCTGGTACGTACTATGGATTATATCTGGAAAAGCATGAAAGCAAGGCAGAAGGCCATATCCAGATTTAAGGTACATTGACCAGATTGGATTCTACAGCTACTTTCTGACATCCAACAAGAATAAACACGTCTCATGAACGTAATGTAAATATTTGTCCTGGGAGGCATGAAATCACATCCAAGAACAACCCAGGGAACAAAATACACCTGAGGTAAAAGGCCCTCTGCCTTGTTTCCTGGAGCCTCTCCCACAGTTCCCCAAGGCATTGATCACCATGAGTCATTCTTTTGACTTCAGTGTTCCGACCCTAAATCATATGGATTTTTATTTTCAAGTTTTTGAAAAATTTCATTAAAACTTACTCTCTTGCACTTGAGTTTGTGATGCTGCCTGTCAGTGAAATGACCAGAGTAATGTCAGCAGTTTGGGTTCTTCCACAGATATATGATGTCAGCCCCCCTGGAGGAGTTCGGTGCTCAAACATTCAACTCCGTGTCAGTTCTTTGGTTTTCGGTCTGGAAAAACAAGGCCGTTATCCAAGCACTTGGAAGCAAACTGGAAATAGACAACTTCCTTTCTTGCATTTCTACTTTGTTCTGAATGGGATACACAGGGATTGCTTACTGTCAGCACAATGCTAGATAACATAGAGTAGGACTCCCTCACAGTTTTTTCGCAAGACAGAGCTTAGTGTGCACTTATTATAGGGCTTTATAAAAATGAACTGGTCTAGTGGGAGCCTGATAAATGGCTCTGAGAGACAGTGCATGGATTATGTGTAATGATTGCAAGAGATGTATTTCATTTCATGATGACAAGCCTGCAGACCTCACACTTGTTTTCAGGAACACAGAGTACTGGTGGTAAAGTGAGGCATTCAGGGCCAGCAGGTGCCTTAAACATGAACACAGGGATGCTCCACCATTCCACAGGAATTCCCATCCAATACCACCCAAACCCCCTTATTCCCTAAATAGAAATGGGTGAGTCCAAGGGCAGTCTCTACCAGTACATCTCAGCCATTCTAACCTTAGATTCTCCATGTCCTTTGCTATAATTATCGTCTTGAACCAGGACAGGCATGTGTTCCTAAATATAGAGAGAAGGGAGGTGACTCTGGGTGTCATTCCCATTACATGCACCTTCATCAGAATGGTGCCATTAAATAATCCTTTGCTGTTCAGTCATAACTCTCCTGAAACTCACCCCACCACTAGCAAAGCAAAGGCACATTTAAAAAATTTATTTACTATTTTACAGTTTCACAGGTACATTGTTTGAAATCTGAGACTCATTTCATTTCCTCTTTGAAAAAATGCCCAGAAAATGCCACTTTAAAACAAGACAAATGTAATTTGAAGGTAATTATTAATGCCATGAGAAGATCACTC
Source organism: Peromyscus eremicus (assembly GCF_949786415.1). Taxonomy (NCBI): domain Eukaryota; kingdom Metazoa; phylum Chordata; class Mammalia; order Rodentia; family Cricetidae; genus Peromyscus; species Peromyscus eremicus. Next base: position 36,307,856 of record NC_081418.1, read on the forward strand.
TTTACTCAAAGGGTGTTAATATGCATGTGTATGGATGGTTGACTACTTGAGGGATGGGCCTTATAAAGGTGGTGGCTAACATGGTCACATTATTATCATTGTTTCCATAATACAGGTGAGCACATTGAGTATCAGTATTTTTTGTCCCTTGAGAAAGGGTCTTAGTCTGTAGCCTCAGCTGGCCTTGATCAAATGATCCCTCTGCCCTAGCCTCCCCAGGCATCTGCCATTACATGTCTCAACACTTGAAAGCAAATCCCAGGTGTCAGAGGCCGTGAGGGAAAACAATATTTATTTGTAAGTCTACTATTCTGTAGCTTGTATCAATTCATCTAACCACAAAGTCTCTCATTTTTGTCCTTTTTATGAGCCACTTTAAACACTATGTTAAGCATGATTTGAAACAAGAATCAATAGTAACTATTCTACACATGTGACAACACAAAATGATTGAAGAGCAAATACATCACAGCAATGCACTGAACAATATTTGAAAATGTTGAGCTCACGTACTTCCATAAATTCTATTAAACTCCGAAGATTTATGTGAATTTTTAGTATGGGCACAAAAGCAATGTTGTATGAATTGAAATATTGAGAATCTCTTGGGTCTTTTACAACATTTTTATGGAAAAGTTCCATCAGGTTAATAATTTAGAAAATGTGCATAACTCTTTAATCCCCACCCTTTACTCTTCTAGTATTCAGGTAACAGTTACATAAATGTGAATTGTTTTTCAAAGTTTTGCTCCAAAGATGATAGAAGCATGCCTTGTTTATCACAGCTAAAGAGGAGGCAGGAGGACCTCTCCTTTCATACCTGTGTTTTTCTGGAGTGTAAGAGCAATGGCAGATCGGCTACTCATTGACCCCAAAGACAAAGAGGTGGAAAAAAAAATCAAGTCTAGCCTGCTTCTGTTCCCTGAATCCTACAATAGAAAGTGCAGGAAGATCAACGCCAGTGAATCCAACCTGGAGCTGTGAGATGAGGAATGAGGAGTGTCACTCAGCCCCAGAAGCCAGGAGGCCGGAGATCCTTGGGCAGGCTTGTGTCAGTGGGGGAAGGGAGAGGGACAGGCAGAAGCCAGATTGCTTTGTGGATTTTGACAGTGGCCTGGGTAACACAAAGACAGACCTGTCAAAAAAAAAAAAAAAAAAGACAGGTTGGTTGTTCCCATCAGGAAACCGGTAAGAGGGCAGATTTTATTGGATGTAATTTTTTTTCTTCTGATTTTGTGGTCCTTTAAGGAAATGGCACCTTAAACTAAAAGACTTTTTTTTTTTTGCTTGCTTTACATCAACTAAAATTTGTTTGTTTGTTTGTTTGTTTGTTTGTTTGTTTTACTATTCCATATTCTTGCCTGTTGACCTGTGCATTTTGGGTCAGAATGGATGCGGCTGAGAGCTCTGTCTGTATCTTTGGGTCACAGTGGCAGTTACTAAGAGCAAATCGCAGTGAAGGCAGTAAATTGCTATAAGATGATCTTGCCCAACGTCGTTTGATTTGGGTCTAAAAGTTGAAGAATGAAAAAGTAGTGAGCACTGGAACTTGCCCAGAGGATGGGGATCTGCTGAAACACCATTTACCTCTTGAATTCATACTACAGTGTGCTTCGGCTCATGTGGGCGGAATGTCTTGTTCCTTCATCAAGAAGCCTCCCTAGGGAGCCGGCATGGGACTGACCTAGGCCCTCTGCGTGTGGGTGACAGTTGCGTAGCTTGGTCTGTTTGTGGGGCCCCTAGCAGTGGGACCAAGCCCTGTCCCTGGTGCATGATCTGGCTTTTTGGAACCTATTCCCTATGGTGGGATGCCTCTCTCAGCCTTGATACAGGGGGGAAGGAGCTTGGTCCTGCCTCAACTTGATATGCCATGCTTTGTTGACTCCCATGGGAGGCCTTAACCTTTTTGAGGAGTTGATTGGGGCAGGCGGGGAGGGGGTAGAAATGAGGTGGGGGAAAGGGACAGGAGGAGAGGAGGGAGGAGAAACTGGTCGGTATGTAAAATAAATTTTAAAAAAATTTAAAAATAAAGAAGCCTCCCTGCTGCTAATTTGCCAGCTTATGTTTTCTATAAAGTCTTTGAACCAATCAGAACACAGTGAGTCTTATTCCTCCATGGGCTTGTGTTTCTTTTGATGAGAGTCATCAGAAGTCACGGGTAATTCTTTCCCGTGTGCCAGGGAACACTTGTGTTTCTGCTGCACAAGGTCAGATCTTAATTTAAACACCGACTGGATACTTAATTTTAGATACACTGAGGAACACGTTAGCTCCAAGGCACTTCCCCTGGTTTAGGAAGGCAAGGCCCTGGATAAGAATAACAAGACGATCATTCCCAAAGGTGAGATTATGAAATGTTTGATCTGTACCTTGCCAGCTCGCCTATGGAGTGTCAGCATTGGAAATCCTCGGAGCAGATGGACACACAGGGTGTGGTAGAAACTGGTCCTTTGAAATCTGACTGATCACCTATGGACTCACCTATCTAATTATAGCGTAAAACAAGGATTGATTCATTGATTCATAGAACGTCAACTCAGTAATTATTATTCATTACAGAACTATATCATGAGAAAAACAGATAAAGTAGGAATGTACTAACGAGGAATACCCATGTGAATAACATAGAACACCTATCTGTTGTCATGGTTTCTGAGATGGTGGAAATGACTTTTGTGAGTCATTAACATAAATTTCTATGAAGGCTTATTTTTATCACTAATTGCAAAAAGAGATGTTTGTGTTCAGATTAAAGAAAATGATCTTTTAAGACAGAAAAGAAAAAAACAGCATAACTCTGTAGATCTGGAAATTCACTCCTGCAGATGATACCAGAGAACGGTGAGGTTGTCAGTCCTTAAAATGTGGTAGCTGCCAATGCTCATTGGTTCTTAACTGAAGAATTTCTGGGGACTTGTCTATGTAGAAAATGGTTTTATTTCCATAAAATGACTATTACTGCTTCATAGTGGGAGCATTAAGAACATCATCATTTTATACTTTGTTTTTTATAAGACTATCTAATAATTGTTAATGAAAATGTGCCTAATTTGTTTTTAACCTTGAGTTTGTGTAAATTGCAAATTGTGAGAAAATTCTTTTACAAAGCTTTTCCCAATGCTTATGAGTTTTTAGGTAATGAAATGTGACCTGTACTTCATGAATCCCTCCAGCTGTAGTGAACCAGCTAAACCTGTGTGGTCTGTTAGAGATAATTCATGTCTCCAGCACCCCGTTGGTGTGTAAGCATGTGCAGACTGTCTGACCAACTCGACTTTGGTTTCACCTGTAAAACTGGAGAAGTGTGCTGTGAACACTGAGTGTTCAGTTCATTCATACACACAGTACAGGAGGCTCCAGTAGACAGTTACTATGGTGATTACTAAATTCATTAAATACATACTTCCTGAGGAGCTACTGTGTGTTTGCCTCAGAGCTAACTCTGAAAGAGAGGAAAGAGAATGGGCAGGGTGTCTACCATGCATTGTTTTCTAAAGGTTTTATTTGTTTATTTTGATAAGTTTCCATTGCATTTATTCACGTGTGTGTGTGTGTGTGTGTGTGTGTGTGTGTGTGTGTGTTGTGTGTGTACATGTGGAACCAAGGATTGATCTCAGATCATTTGGACTTGGCAGTGAGCAACTTTACCAATAACTTATTTTGATAGCCCAAGTTCATTATTTTTTATTTGTGCATGCACATGTGTGTATGTGTATACATGTGTACATGTACCTCTGGAGGCCTGAGGTCAGCACTGGGTATCTCCCACTGTCTCTCTCCACCTTATATTTTGAGACAGGGTCTTTAGCAGAACCTGGAGAATGAGCCCTAGCACTCCACCTGTCTCTACTTCCCTAGTGCTAGGGTTACAGACATAGGCGACTGTGGCTTTTTTGTTTGTTTGTGTTTGGTTTTGGGTTTATGTAGGTTCTGAGGACTCTCACTCAGGTCTTCATCCTTGTATGCATTAGGCACTTTACTGATGGAACCATCCCCCAACACCTAAACACAGTATTGAAAAGCAGGAAATGCTAACCATGTTGGTACTGTATGGGTGGGTAGCGCCTAGAGGGCCCTGAGCCTGGAAAACAGCCAACATTGAATATGTATTTTTGAATGATGGATAGAATAGCCTGAATCCCCCAGGAAGATTACTGCTGGGAACTCCTGGGCCTTGGTGCCTTTGCCCATCAGTAGAGGAATGTCGTCCATATTCTGTGTCTGTCTTTCAGCAAAGTATTGGACATGAGTATCATCAAAAAAGAGGCATGAGTACTGGATGATGGTGTCTTTAAGAGGATTTGTAACTGGATAAACAGCTCTTCTCAAGGGTGCTAAGTAGCAGACCCATGCCAGCCTGGAGGCCTCTCTTCTATGCTAACTTCTGTTCCACATTTGTCCTTGTCAACAGAGCACAAGAACATATAAGACGTGCTTATTAAGTCTGCAAGTCGAAGAACAGTCAAGAGGGTAGAGATGCATTCAGTCTTAGCAGATGGAAACAAAGGTGAAACTTAAACAAGATGAAAGACAGCGAGGATAAACAAAGAGTAGTGTGGAGAATGGCTCAGCAAATGGTGTGAAAAATATAGCCAGTAGAACTTGGGGCAGGAGAGGTTCAAATCCATTGTGTAACACGATAGCCTCCAAGCTTATTGGGCCTGGCCTAAGTTAATAGATGTGTAATGTACAAGAAGAGAGAGGTGAAGTGTGCCCACTTGACAGTGTGCTGCTCTGCACAGCTATTGGGCTGCACTCAGAGCCTACAGTTCAGAGCCTTTTTTAGAAAGCAATGGGTAAGTGAGTGTGTTCACAGAAAAGCTGTGGAGACAGCAAGGGAAGTTCAGTCGTGTCACAGTGAGAGAACCTGTGCAGCCTTGGAGAGAGAAGGCTCAGTGGAGGCCTGACAGCCTTGAAGGAGATATTTGAAAGGCTCCAGAGGAGCCACATTTTCTCAGTAAAGTTCTGAAGAGCAGAGAACAGAGCCTATTGAGTTTCGACTTCAAGGTAGGCATAGGAGTTTGATGCTTCTCCCAACCCATAAGCCTAGATAAGGCATCGAGGGGTCATGTGGAGATAAAGACACTTCCTGGCACTGTACTTAAGCTGAAGTTAGCTAGACATGCATTGGGCATGTTGGAAATGTGGCTTTTGGTGGGCTACTTGGGGACTTTCAATTCTGCATGTGGCTGGTCCCATGGAAATGGAAGGAAAATAAAATATCAAAGATACTAGAGGGCCTGTCCATGGATGAATCAAAATTGCTCAACTATGATAGGCTCCTACTTCCTCATTCCAGAGAAGTCCAGCCATCTCATAATGACAGGCAGTGTTTACTGACTGCCAGGCAGCTGATGTGGGCAGGCCAAGACTGGAGCAGAGGCTCAGCCTCCAGCAAGAGGAAATTAATGAGTTGTGCATGGTTTTAACACAAGATATTAAGTTATATAACAGCTTAGTACTGCTTGAGTGAGTCTGGAATAGACGTGAGTACTGCATTGGAATTTTTATGTCCAGCAAAATGAGCCATGTGTAGGAACAAATATTTTAAGATGTATATATACCCAGATAGATAGATAGATAGATAGATAGATAGATAGATAGATAGATAGATGTAAATATGTGTGTATGTTTATATGTATAAGAAAACAAGAGATTTGGAAATGGCTCAGTGTATACAGTCCTTGCCACACAATCATGAGGACTAGAGTTCAGATTCCCAGCACCCATGTAAGATCAAGGTGGCCATGGAGGCCACCTATTATCCTAGCCTTCTAGAGGCAGAGCAAGGTATTCCCAGAGCAAGCTAGCCAGCTAAACTAGCAGAAGTATACAATTCCAGGTTCAGAAAGATACTCTGCCTCAGTAAATAAAGTAGAAGACTATCAAAGAAACACTCTAGCCTCCACAGGCGTGCACACTCCTAAAAACAAACAAACACACACACACACACACACACACACACACACACACACACACACGCGCATGCATGAGCACAGGCTCACAAGCATACCCATGATACTCTTTAAGAAGTGTTTACTGTAATTATAACTCATTTATGCACTCACCTTCCCTAACTATGTAAGCCAAAGGTGCTTTTTAAGTTATTTAACATTGGATCATCTCCCTCGGGAGCTACCTCTTAACTAATTATCAAAACATAAAAATTTTCTCTTCATGCAGACAGATATAATATTTTAGGTAATGACATCTTTGCTTAGGTGAGACAGGTAAGGGATTAACCTGTCAGATTTCTGTTGCTTCCCAAGCCAAGAAATACCTGCACTGGGCTTCACCTGCTTTACTGAAATGCAGGTAGATCATTCCTCTGAGGGTATGGGCAGACAACTTCCCAGGAGGGCTTGAAATCTTTGGTTCCAAAACGTTCAACTCAGTTCCCTTTACTGTTGATGGTAAGAACACTCGAGACCTCTCTTGGCACATTTCAAGTGTAGGATATTGGGTTGTTAGCTGTATACTCATTGCCATATAATAGCTCCTCAAATGTGTTCATTTTGCATAACTGAAACTCTATGCCCTTTGTAAGACATCTCCCTCAATGCCCACTTCAAAGCCCCTGACTATTATCATCCAGTTAGGTTTCTGTGAGTCCAACACTTTTGGATTTCATGTTTTGAGATCCTGCAATATCTTTCCTCTGGTGTTTTATTTGTTTTATGTAGTATAATGCTCTACGGCTTCATCCTACTTGTCACAAATAACACCATTCCCTTCTTTTTAGGACAGTATAACGTTCAACAGTAAATATACATCATATTTACTTTGTCCATTCACCTGGATACTTAGCTTGATTCCACCTTTGGTTATTGTGAATAATGCCACAGTGGACCTGAGAGTGTGGACCTCAGTTCCTCCTGAAATTCCTAGAAATAGACCAGATCATTTTTCTGTATTTTAAAATTTGTTGTGGAACTCCCATACTGTTTGTGTGATGGTTGTTCCAAAAATAAATAAGTAGCTATGTAAGATGGCATTTTCAGATTAACTACATTGTGGTGACTGTTTCACAATACATATACATATTGAACTCTCAAGTTATGTACCTGTGGTGGTTTGATGAGATGCCTCCCATATTCTCAGGCATTTGAATACTTGGTCCAGACTTTGTGGCATTGTTTGGGTAGGATCAGGAGGTGTAGCCTTGCTGGAGGAGGTGTGTCACTGGGGACTGGCTTTGAAAATTAAAAACCTAACACCATTTCAAGTATGTCCTGACTTACTGTTTGAGGTTTGAGATAGGAATTCTCAGATGTTCTTGCTGCCGTGTCTAATGCCCGCTGCCACACTTCCCTGCCATGATGGTAATGGACTCTTACGGCTCTGGAACCATAAGCACAAAATAAACCGCTTTCCTTTTATAAGTTAACTTGGCCATAGTGTTTTGTCACAACAGTAGAAAAGGAGTACAGCAGCCTAAGGATAAGCATTTTTAAAGCCAAGTCTTGTTTCCCTTTTTCTCAGTAAAACTGAGGGACTAAAAGTCAATTTCATTTCCTTGAAAGCATCTGCTTGCATTTGGTTAAATGATTATCATTCTTGAGTGTGACACTAAAGATTCGTCTCATCTATTAATTTTGATGACTATATTGAATTCCATTGATTGTGTGTACATACTCACACAATTATTATTATAATGTTATTGGCCATTTGAGTTGTTTCAAAGGTTTTGGCTGTTTAAATTTAGATAAACATTCTCACATACAAATCTTTTCCTACATTCTGATCATTTTTATAATATAGGTGTCTAGATGGAGAGTTATAGAGAAAAAAAAGATTTTTTTTTTTAACTGTTATCACTTTCGCTTGTAACAGGAGCTCATCCACTGTTCAGTTGCTCTTAGTGCAGGGCTCTTCCCTTTCCAGTATCCTTGTTTTCCTCCGGAAGTCCTTGTGTGTAGGAATGTAAAGCTCCTTCCTACACTCTGACTCATTTCCTAAAGCTAGCATGCTTCCTCCTACCTTTCTGTCATAAAAGAATTTGACTCAGAAATTAATAGTGGAGAGGAAAATGTCAGCATTTGCAATGTGAAACTGGAGATGAAGAAAGCTGATCTAACAGGTCCTATTGATAGATAATTTACACAGAAATAAAATATTAATCGGCGCGGTCCCAAAACTAGAAGTGAAGTGGCCAAAAAAAAAAAGTGTGTATGATGTAAAGAAAAACAAGATAAACCCACTTCTAATCTCATCTTAAGAGCAATGTATATCAGTTTAAGTATTCATTCATCCAGCCAATTCTTATTAAATTCTCACCACGTATCAGCTGTCACATTAGGATTCATTGTCTCATCTGTCTTTTCATTTATTTTCCAAAATATCAAGTTATGTATCTTTGAAGCAACATGAAAATGATAGTTGTTTTCTGGAGTAAGGGTTGTGAGTGTGTGTGTGTGTGTGTGTGTGTGTGTGTGTGTGTGTGTATGTGTATCAAATGTGCCAGAAGGACATCTTGTGCCGTTAAGAAAGACACTATTTGAATCTATCTAGTTCTTACCATCATTCATCGGTTTTCTTTTATAGAAAAAGGGAATGCCATAAAGAAAGAATTGTTATACTATGTTAGTTGTAAACAAGGATCACGTGACTATGAGGTGGAGCCCGACTCTGACAGGTATACCTTTCTCTGGAAACTCTTCAGGGCTAGTGAACTCTGTTGCTGAAGTCAGCAATTAAAACCATGTATCAGGTTTGCTGCTTAGTGCTAAAGGACACCGAGTGAAGGAGCTCTAGCCAGCCCAAGATGGCAAACATGGTTCTGGCAGGCCTTCCCCTTCTCCCCAGTTCCCTTTGCCTTGCTAAAACCATTAGATCATACTCATGAAGCTAGTCACCAAGGTCTATTCCCTTATTTGGCCATTTCCTCCTCCTGAGGCTGACGACCATAGTCCAGCTATCAAAGTACTGAAGTCCAGAAATCAGAAGCCCCTTTGGCTTACATAATTAACATGCCCAATAAAAATTAAACACCTCATCCTAACACGGGTTTCCCATTTTAGCCCCATTTGCCAATGGGCCACATCTGTCTCCAGAGGCAGTCCTTTGTCCCTCTGGAACAAATATCTCTGTCCCCTCTCTCTTGTTCCCTTCCTTTTTCCCCTCATTCTCTATCTTCTGTCTTTGTGTCTTATTCCCTGCCCTCTGTCCCTCTGGGACAAATAAATCTCCTTTGTGCTGAGAACTTGGTCTTGGGGGTCCTGAGCCAATACTGATCCTTTCACTGAAATAAGAAGTGTATATGACCACCAATAAGCATGAAAGTCATAAAATATTCTATTTACAAAAAAATTGGCTATGTTTTAAAAATTATAAATACAAATGGCATAATGCAGATAAATAAAAGCAAACATCATTTAATATAATATAATAACTGTCTTCATAACAAAACCAAAACTTGGGAATATTCCTTCTTAACTCTTACTTTTCATCTGGTAAGATAAATGCCCATGTTCCTCTCTGGGATGCTGGGAGGCCAGCTCACCAATCAGGAATCACAACACTTTCAAGGTAAAAGAGAAATCCCTCTGTGAACCAGGCTCAGCATTCCACACAGCAGGCACCGGCACTTCTTTTGGAAACCCAGGGTCTGCGCATGGGGTATGCTTGCATGCAGAGAAAAGAAACGCTAATCTTGCAGGGTTGTCCTTGTCTTGGTCCGTTTTCCCTTCCCACCGTGTGTCAGCCTGTGACCTTCTGCCATCTTGCCACACATGCCATTCCTGAGACTCTTTCTAGAAACCCTGGCTCTGCAGTGGGGACCAGCATGGTGCCATAGGCATTTCACTTTTTGATTTCTTTGTGTTTGTTTTGAAATGATCTCTCTTATGTAGTTAGTTCAACTGACCTCAGGCCCTCCTGCCTCTCAGTCACTCATATGCTGCCTAGGAGTAGAGGAGTGCACCACAATGCCCAGCTGCTTCTTGCATTTGAAAAAGGATACTGGAAGAAAGCACAATGTGCCCTAAAGGACATAGTCTCACTAATGTGACAGAATGATACCGACAGGTGCTGAGGGCAGTATGATATTTATGGACACAGCCTTTCCTTACACCGTGGAAACAACTGTCCACTCAGCTGATTCCCACACCACCCTTGTTATTGACTGATAGAGAGGGTTTTTGTTTTGTTATGCACAAGACAAGAGTCATGGCAGGTGGGGCAACCGTCTTGGACGTCATCAGGAGTGAGTCTACAAAATAATTCATGAAAAAATGTGATCATGTTTATCCTTGTTATGGGAAAAGGAAGAAGCAGTGATTTCGTGACACGGGACGGAGCACAATCCAAGGAGTGCTCTGAGGGATGTCTCAAACCTACCAACCACTTTGACAACAAGGCATCAGCGCAGATGCGGGATGGGAGCATCCACGCTCTCTACCACATCGTGCCTTGCAACGCCATCCGAACCTCCTGACCACTTCAGTCAGGCGCCAACTGGCATGCTGATCCTTTGGTTTTGTTTTTTTGTTTTGTTGTTGTTGTTGTTGTTGTTGTTTTGGATAGTGATGTTTAGACCCCCAAAACAAAAAGTACAAAATGAAAACAAGCTTAGGAAATCTCAGACCACCCTAGGCAGCACAACATCCTTCCTGCCCCCACCCCCACCCCCGCACAGAGCCAAAGGAAAAGATTTATGTGCCTTTGGGAGCTAGTATTTATTTTTGGAAGTTATTGTCACCAAGCGCTGACTGTCAAGAACAGGATCAAAGTGTTTTCTGTCAAAGACAAGAGACTGCAGCTTCTGAAGCCTTGGAGAGCGTGTTCTCCTTCTCCACCCAGGCTATGCTATCAGCTGGGAGAGTTGAAACGGATAAGGCTCAGCTTCCATTCTCTCAATGATTCATAATCACTAACAACATACGTGCTGGTGACCTTGGCTGACCGCAGTTGCAGGCAGGAATCCAGATGGCGGGGAGCCGGAGTCAGACTAGAATAAGGACTGGGAAACAGGCATGCATGCAAAGTGCTTTGCAAGGTTCTCTTTTTTCTTTTTCGTAATTTATTTATTTTTATTTTATGTGTTCGGATCCCCTGGAACTGGAGTTACAGACAGCTGTTCAGCCAGTGTTCTTAATTGCTGAATCATCTCTCCAGCCTCATGCAAGCTTCTTGAGACAAAGCCAGCCCTCTGTGATTTATCTCACCATCCTTATCATTTCCAAGCATGTTCTACAATTTTCATAGTCACCAGACTTTCCTTTTCTCCACGTCTAAACTTGGGAATTAACTCAGTCCATCTGTAAAACAAATTAATAATCATTTAAATATTAACTAAACATTTGGGACCTAGCATTGAAACCTGGAATTGAGGTGTTTTTTTTTTTTTTTTTTTTTTTGGTTTTTCAAGACAGGGTTTCTCTGTAGCTTTGCGCCTTTCCTGGGACTCACTTGGTAGCCCAGGCTGGCCTCGAACTCACAGAGATCCGCCTGGCTCTGCCTCCCGAGTGCTGGGATTAAAGGCGTGCGCCACCACCGCCCGGCGAGGTGTTTTTTTTGTTTGTTTGTTTTTTTGTTTTTTAACTATCTAAAACATAAAGGAGCTTCAAAGTGTTCATGAGTTAACTTTTTCAAAGTTGGCATATTCCTTCAGAGAGAGAATCCATAATTTGCCTCTAAATGCATTTCTACCCTTAGTAAGGCTAACCAGTGCTGTAAATGAAATCAATTTACATACAATTTCCTTAATATTGGGGCTGGGAAGTTGATCAGTAGGTTAAGCACCTGCTGAGCAAGTGTAAGGACCTGAATTCAGACCCCAGCACCCATATAAAACACCAAGCGTGGTGGTGAACATCTGTAATCTCAGTGCTGAGAAGGAAGGAGACATCTGGATCTTGAGAGCTCACTGGCCGGCCAGTCTGTGTGAAAATGTGAGCTCCAGATTCAATGAGACGGTCTGCGTGAGAACCATAGAGGAAGATACCCAACTTTGATTGCTGGCCTACCTACACACACACATACATACACACACACTCACAACACACACATTCACACATATACACACTCATATACACTCACACATTCACACATACACACACACACACACACACACACACACACACACACACACACACACACACGAGGGGGAGGGGTTCCTTCGATCGTTTTCTAAGTCAGCAACTAGTGAAGAGCAGATGCTCTCACTGTTGGGCTTCTCCAGAATATTATTAAGTGCTCTATGGCACGTTGTCCTTGAGAGGGTCAAGTAATTTCTCCAGACTAGACTGAGAAGTGAGACACTTAATGCCAAAATGCTATCTGGCTTTTCTTCATACCCTTGGGCAGCTCTTTCTTTAAGAATTTCCAATTGATCTGTCATCCTCATCATTTCAAATTTTCAATACTGATCAGTCACTCTCTACCTGCCTTTCTCATTGTGTCTTAATACCTCCAGGCTGCCTCAGTGCACCCCTTGATGGCTGTTCTGGCACCTGACTGCACCTATACAGAACTAACCCTCACCTAAACTGCCAGTACTCCTGGAGACAGCGTGTAGGTCGTAGCCATTCTGTCATGGTTTTCCTATAATCTCACCAGGTTTTTATTATGGCTATAAGATAGCTAAGAATACCATAACACCCCCACCCTCTCTTTTTCCATTTTGGTTTTTCAAGACAGGGTTTCTCTGGGTACCCCTGGCTGTCCTAGAACTCCCTCTATAGACCAGGCTGGCCTCAAACTCACAAAGATTGCCTCTGCCTCCAGAGTGCTGGGTCTGGCTGATAACATCCTTCAAGATGATAGTTAAAAGACTGTTGAAAAATGTTGGGAAGCCATTTCACAGACCAAGTCCAGCCTCTAAGGAGCATACAGTGCTTCATGTACTAGTTGCCCACATTTCAGTCAGGCTTAGACTTAAACTGGGTACTTGAACAGGTGAGAGGTATCCATCCCATATTAATGTCGTAACCATGCAAACCCGGTCTCTGACCAGTTACATCAGCAAGAAAGGCAGCAGTGCCCAAGGATTAACTGCGTCATCTAATGGTGTTATCTGAGAACTCAGTGCACACTTGTTTGAAATGAGTCAAAGACTTTTCCTGTCCCCACTGAGAAGTCATCTGCCACTCTGGAGAGCAGATAAATTAGGGGTGGGAATATCGAAGAAAACTCTATAAAAGAGAAAGGATGGCCTAGGGTGTGGTTCAGTGCTAGCTTAGTGTGTGTGAGACACCCTGGGTCCCTAGCACTTAGAGAAAGAAATGAGTTTGTCCCCCCCACTCCTGTCCAGGATAGCAATAGTCCAATGAGAACAAAAACACAAATATGTGAAGAATTTGCAAAGCAGATATGGAATGCATGTAAATTCAAATGCTTGGGAAGTGTTACATAAGAAGAAATAGTCACAGAAAGAGGGCGAGGGAGGAAGCAGAGAATTCCAGCAAGGGCTGCTGGAGGAGGAAGCCTTCTGTGCCAGGCTTGAGGCAGTGGGGACCAGGGTAAAAAGCAGCTGGGACAGCCTTGTGAAGAAAGAAACAGATGTAAAAACACAAACCAGAGGAAAAGGAAGCCAGATACGGAGTCAGCAGTTGGTTGGTTCAGTTGGAAGAAAAACTGCATTCCTGAGAGAAATGGTCAGTTGTAAGAAGAAGGAAGAGCTCAGTGACTCCTCGTTCATTTATTAGCCCCAGATATGCACACGGACCTACGAGGAGACAATTATGCCAGTGTTAGGTAGTGTGCATAGTTTCACATTCAGTCTCTCAGCATCACTGTTTATCCCTCCGTTCTAAAACAGTTGTAAGGCTACTTATATAGAACAATGTTTTTGTTGTTGTTGTTTTTATTTGACGTTTTGAGACAAGGTCTCATTACTGCAGCTTAGGCTGGCCTGAAACCTTCCCTTAGGCTGGCCTGAAACTTTCGATCCTTCTCTGTCAGCCTCCCGAGTGCTGGGTCCACAGAGGGGATGCCACCAGGCAAGGCTCTAAACAGAAAAATGAGGAAAAGAATCCTCACAATGTTGTAGAGTTTCTGTGCAGTCTGTCCAGAGGTTGGGGACCTTGACTATCAGTACATTTAAAGCCGTCTTTCAAGATTATCTGACCTTGAAAACTGAGAGGACACAGTATATGTCAACTGGGTCTGCAAACTGCTTGCAGACTTCATTTCTGTTTCTCCCCTTTAAAAGGCAGAGTACTGTGTCAAATGTCAGAGGAATGCACTGGGCTTGGAAATACTGCCAACTAATGATAATTTCATATCGCTTAGTCATAGCACTGGAGGACTGTTTTCAGCTTCTATACTTACTAAGCTTCCTGCCTATAACCAAAGGAGCTGATTTAACATTAAAGACAGGCTTTTACTCTTGTAATTTGATGTTTAAAAAAGAAACCAGTGAGCCTTCTGGTTTTTTTTTTTTTTTTCATTTTTACATATTATCCTCAGGGGAGACAGACTAGTCAAAAGCAGTGGCATGTGATAAGTGGACAGAAATTATCAGGGGAATTAATGGGTACTCAGCCCTGGTCAATAACTGGCGTTAAGACGACCCTCATCTCAAGTGATCAGAGAGCAGCAGAGCTGACATCTGAGGACTGTAGAGAGTCTGAAAGGATCACTGCTGACTGACCCCCTTCTCCTGCAGTTGAGTTCTAGTGTTCTAATGTGCATGTAAAATGATGGGCCTGAGTTAGTATCTGTTAGAAGCTTGATAAAAGACAAGGAGCCCTTCTGTAGATAGTGCTGGAAAGTCAAAGTTCAAAGACACAGACATTCAAGGGGCAGGCAATTAAAGGTTTCAAGAGAACATCTGAAGTTAATAAGATGGAGTTTCCATATACATGGATTAAGTTCTTAGTTATTTGTATGTTGTACCAAGGAGAATCAAATATACTCTGCTTTTCATTTTGCATTTGTTACGTTAATTATACCAATTATTCTGAATCCCTTGTTGAGAATAAGAAGTCATCTATTTCAAAATTACTTGCAGATATGGATATTAATGATGACCCTAATGAAGACCATCTTGCAAGTTATGACATTCAGCTTTGTATTCAGGAATCCATTGAAGCAAGCCAGGCTATATTCCATCTCGAAAGGTAGTATTCTAACCAACTGCTCTCAACAGATTTCTGTATGACAGTCATTTTGTGTGAGGCTCACTCCTCCTCTATAAAAATACTTACTTCCCCCCACAATACACATACTCTTTTTCTGGTATGAAGTCTAACAACCTTAAAATGTCAATTATGCACATATTTTAATAATATAATCTACAAATATGCATCTGATGTAGAAAATGAAAATTTTCCAAGTGGTGAATTCCTAGCTGAATTTGTTTGAAAATTGCTTATATTCTAAATTAATGTGGAGTTAAGAAGGACAATGTGTAGAGTTAGAACAAATTTGTAAGAACAGCATAAAATAAACAAAGGTTTGTATATAGCACATCCTGCCACCTTGTCAACTAACCTTTGTGAGCAGACACATTAAAAGAGTCATGAAATTGATGTTACAAAATTGTAACTACACAATCTTAAACTGCAAAAATAAATACCTGTTATACATGATACATAATGAAAAAAAATAGACCTTAGCTTCCCTTTACATTCTATTTTCATGCTTAGAATTTTATAGTCTGGAACTTAGTAGTGCTTGTGAGTATACTCACTCTATGAAACTATTGCTTTTGAGCTGTGTGTGCAATGCACTTGTATGTGTGTATGTGTATGTGTGTGTGTGTGTGTGTGTGTGTGTGTGTGTGTGTGTTCTTACTCTGATATGAGGTGCACACAACTCCAGGGAGGCTAGAGGTCAATACAGAATGGTTTTCTCTTGCCTTTCTGTTTAAAAGAGGATCTCTCAGTGAACCTGGAATTCAGCTAGACTGCCTTGCTGGGAAAGCCCCAAGCATCCTCTTATCTACATCCCCAGTGCTGGGATTGCAGATGTGTGCTGAGGATCCAAACTCAGGTCCTTATGCCTATGCAAGAAGCACTTGACCAACTAACTAGTTCTCCAACTCTTCTGCTCTTGAATTTTTGAAAGTGAACACATAATACTCTGGTTTCTCTTCAGATTGTATAGACCTTTTAATTTTTTTTTTTTTTTTTTTTTGTTTTTTGTTTTTTGTTTTTTGTTTTTCGAGACAGGGCTTCTCTATGGAGCTTTGCGCCTTTCCTGGAACTCGCTTTGGAGACCAGGCTGGCCTCGAACTCACAGAGATCCGCCTGCCTGCTGGGATTAAAGGCGTGCGCCACCACCGCCTGGCTCTCACCTTTTAAATTTTAAAAGTATGCATGTTACATAAAATTTCTGGTGTTTAACTTTTTCATAGTACTGAAACTTCCAACAGAATTTAGAACCTCAGAGCTCCTCACACGGCATTCAGAACCCTACAATGTTAGCAGATGTTTCTGTTTAGCAGAGCTAATACCTTTGTTCTGAAGGTCCTGTTTTCATTTAAGAAGCACAAGTGTCAGAGAATTGCCATGTGAGCATAACTCTTGATCTGCTGGGCCACTGACTGGGAATATATTCAGTAAATGTTCTACCTACTAATCAGTTGATTAATACTTCTAACATGCATGTGGGCCATAAGCTCCCAAGTGTCTCTCAGCAATTACTAAGAGCCAAGTAACACTTATTGAGCACATCGTTTTGAAAGGTGGAAGAGTCTTAACGATCTTCCTACCCCATCCAGATGAGTAAACCAACATCCAGAAAGGCTAATGGACTTTCCCAGGGCCATGAAGTCAGATCTGCACCCAAGCCCTTGACTCTGACTCCAGTCATTTACTCCATTTCTATTGTTTAGAGAGACCCCCTTCTGCCCTCTCTATTGTATTTTGCTCTCTTCACTAGTATAATCTCTGTCTGACTCCTGGGAAATTTAAAGTGGAGAAAATCAGCTATATGATTTTCTTGCAAATTTTGATTATTACAGATATTTACTAAAACTCACTTTTATTGTTCAGATCTTTAAAATACATCACTAGTACAAATATGGCTTGATTGTTTTGTTTTGTTTTGTTTTTCCTCTGCTAGACTGGTACCACTAAGTGAACAAAACAGAAAGCTTGTAGAGGCCATAAGGAAAGGTGAGTGGGCATATGATCTACGATGAGGTGGAACTGACAATTCACCTTTTGGGGCCAGTATGTAATGAGTCCATACATTTCATGTAGGTCACATTTTTGAGCTCCAGGAGTATGTGCAACATAAACATGCTCTGGATGAAGCTGATGAGAAAGGATGGTTCCCGTTGCATGAAGCTGTTGTTCAACCCATTCAACAGATACTTGAGACTGTTCTGGATGGTAAGAAAACATAACAACCTTTGTACAAAACTAGAGAAAAAAATGTATTCATTGTAGGAGTTCCAAACGAACATAACAAGCAAAAATAAAAAAGCAGAACCAAAGACTAACACAACTTGTGGCATGTGCCATTCAGCCTTTGCATCCATTCACCCAAGAATGAGGTACAGGATGGCAGGAAGGTGGTGTTACCACCTGTGATTGATAGAAGTGTTTCAAAGGTCATAAATTAGTTGATTGAAATAGAACAGCAGTTAGGAGTACTTGCTACTCTTTCAGATGACACGAGTTTGGTTGCCAGCATCCACCTTAGGCAACTCACAACCACCTGTAACTCCAGATCTAGGGGATCTAAAACCTTCTTCTGGCCTGAGCAGGCACCTGCACACACGTGGCATACACTCACATACACACACACACACACATACACATTAATAGAGAAATAAAAAAATAAAAGATTTCTAAGAGTTAATTTAATATTTTTCACATTCAACTATTCTCGATCTAGCTTCCAAAAGGATATATATTGTTGTATACATTATATATCATAATAAATAATATAATTGTCCTTATATTACATTATTCTTTTTATGATGTAAACATTGCTGTGATAAATCAACACATTGTTTTAAGTGTTTTTGCACATCTCAGCATTTTATAGAACACATAAGAATGTCTTACCTTTTAAACTTTAGTGTTGCTTCCTAGTTTTGTACTTTGAGAGATGAAAAATAGTTGATAATTAGCTAGCCAAGTAGAGAAATAGATGACCGGACAAACAGATAGAGATGACATTGATGATATTTCTTCTGCAACACAATGAGACATCCATTCAAATATGTTTCTCATTTACATTCTTCATTTGACAAAATCAATCTCATATACAATTTACATATTTAAAAGGCTTGGAGAATTGATTTACAATGTATTCAGAAATGAGAATTAGTAACCTACTTTAAGGGAAAACTTGTTGAAGCCTAGGTGTTGGTTTCCTAGCTGTCAACTAGATTAGCAAGTCTATGTGTGTCTGCTGATCCTCGCTGTCCTTTGGTAATCTTTCTATCATATGTTCTCTTATCCTTCCATTTATCATTAATTACTTTGCTCAATATTATGTATATAATATTAGGTAATTCTGATTTACATAAAATCACATAAACAGATATGTTTAACTTCTCAACAAAATGCTTTCACATCTCAGCTTCCTATAAGACAATCTGGGAATTCAAGACCTATGATGGAGAAACACCCTTGACTCTGGCAGTCAAAGCTGGTCTGGTGGAAAATGTCAAGACATTGCTAGAAAAAGGGGTCTGGCCCAACACCAAAAATGACAAAGGAGAGACGCCTCTTCTAATTGGTAAATTCCTTTTTCTAGAATTTTTGTAATTTGAAACAAATATTTATCAAGTGTTTATTAGAAACCACTGTACACTGGCTATACCTGGCTGCCTGAATGCCTTCCCTTGTCCAATGTTTCCATGCTCCCAGCCCTATTTCACCAGTCCACCAATTTCATTATGCTGTCCTGCAAAGAGTATCATGAAAGAATGCCACATAGTGTAACTCTCAAATATAGAGTACAGATAACAAGGAGGAACCTAATGTTCCGTGACAAGGTGTCAAGTCTAAAGGAATGCCCTCCAGGTAGGGTCAAACTGAAAGGGATGGTTGTGTGTGTGCAAGATGCTCACAGAGGAAGGGGGTATAAAGGTGATGACAAACAGCGGAATATCAGTTCCACATCAGAGCAGTCAAACAAGACTGAAGGAAAGAGGACATTCTGTGAGAGACACTGAGCTGCCCCCTGACATTGCGCAGGAAGGATGGCAATCACAATTTGCCATGTGTCAGCTTCTGAGGTTCATGTCCTCTATTAGTTGCTAAGTAAGAATTTCTTGATTGAAGAGAAAGAGGTTAGACTGACTATGTGTGTGTGTGTGTGTGTGTGTGTGTGTGTGTGTGTGTGTGTGTGTGTGTGTGTAGGTGTATATGTATATTATAACCCAAGATAGCATTGCATTTTCTGGAGGACACAGGGATGGAATAAGAATTTGGAGTTTGGTACTTGAGATCTGTGGACTTATATCTTGGCAGGAGACTATAATAATGGGTTTCACATTCTCACGTATGATGGTTGCCCAGGAAAAGAGAAGTCATATTAAAGCCAGATGCTTTGCTGGGCATTCTTGATATAAAGATACTGATTAATCTTTTGCTTAAAATGTGTAAGAGAGTTAGATAAGTGTAAGAGGACAGTTAACCTAAATGCTACAATGAAGGTGAATACTTAAATTAAGGGAATCAAAGAGTCATTGCATCTGACTTAATTCCCTGAACTTGTTTTTAGCAATATGGAGACATCAATACGACTTTTAAGTTTTATAAGAAAATGGATCATCCATGTCAGCTTCACAGTTTTGCTTTGGGGCTACTTAGAAAGTTCCTACTCATGGTTCATTAACTTGCAAAGGAGAGATAAGAGGGGGAATGTTCCTTGTTCCATGTAACTCCATTTTTGATGTTTTTTAACTTAATTCTTCATCTTTGTATCTATTCATGAAGTATGCTCAGATGGCAAAAATAAAATAACCTTAGATTTCCCCATCAGCCATCTGACTCTGACTGGCAATGCTTTATGCATCACAGTCATCTTACCATTCCTTGATGAGTGGTAGGTATCCGACTTGTGATCTGACACTTACTAGGGTTTTCCTGCTCTTGGATGGACTCTCTGCTCATCCAAGGGATGTGGTGTCACCTTTCTTCTGCTGGGTAGTCATGCTTACTCTGACGGGGGTAGGGGGGAAGAAGAAGCTCTGGGGACTGTTTCCTGGGGTCTCAGATCTACTGGCCTCTATTCTCTATGACTTTCCACATTCACACAGCACTTCGTGTCACTTCTTTCTCAATTGGTAAGTTCATTTCTCTCAAATCAAAGCACACCCTCTTTGTCTGTTTCCTCTATTACTTTTTCAGTCCATACCCTTATGTCTCAGAGCTCCCTTCTCTGTGTGTCTTATGAGTCAGAAAATCACTCAGAGCAGTAAATTACATGAATGAAACTCGTGTATTCAGAAAAAGGAAGAAAACAACAAATTAGAAATAAAAATGGAATGCCAGAAAACCATAAATTTCCAAGGAAATCTTAAATAATACGAAGCAATTATAAAGTGGTGGTTTGCAGATTCTATAGAACTTATATGTAAAGCATACATAAAAGACAAGAATAAAACTGTATATATAAGTTCATATTTTATTTTTTAAGTTCATGTTTTATTACCAACTATATTAAACTAATAACGTGCCTTATAGATTTAATTACTTCAACTGGTTATTATTTTAGACCAGTGGTTCTCAACCTTCTTAATGCTGTGACCCTTTAATACAGTTCCTCATGTTGTGGTGACCCCCAAGCATGAAATTATTTCGTTGCTACTTCATAACTATAATTTTGCAACTGTTATAAGTTGTAATGAAAATATCTGATTTGCAGGATATCTGATATGTGATCCCTAGAGGAGTCATGGCCCACAGGTTGAGAACCATCATTTAGATGGTCTTTCTGAATTATCTCTGAAAGATGACTCCCCACCACTGGCATCATTATTTCTATGGAAAATACATTCTTCCAAAGCCTTAAGTAAGAAGTGAAAACATTAATTTAAAGAAATAAGTTGAAGTTGAAGATTCCCTACATACACTGTTGTTTTTCCATAAAGAAGCTAATCTCGCTACAAGTACGTTTCACAAGTGAAGCAGGACAGGATCCGAAAGGGAAGAGCCTCATTACTGTGAGATTATTTTTTCCCAAGAATTAAAAAACGTGAAACAATAGCACTAAGATAAAATTGGGCTCACCCCTCTCTGCATTGACAGCAGCTAGGATAGGGTAAGGCACCACAAAGAGAGCCACAGTGGCAAATGGACAGTTATCAACATGTGGTACCGGAGGAGGAGATGAATTTCAACTCCCTCATCTGGGGCAGGAAGTACAATCTGTTGACAAATACTATCTTTTGTGGGGAAAATAATACTTGTTTCTATGGGGGACAAATCTGATAGATATTTATATATGGAACACCAGAGTCCCAGAAATGATACTGATGCTAAGAATAACTTATTGTGTTCATAATTTATACTGGGTAATATACTAAATGGTTAACATGCATTATTTAATTTGTACAACCCTATAGTATGTTGTTCCTATTTTTTGGAAAAAAAGGTTGAAGTTTGGAATGAGTACACGAAAAATTTTATCTTGATGATAAACATTTTTCATGAAATTCTTACCCCACTCTGAGTCTTGAAGACTTAATCTTCACAAATAGAAATTTGGGCATGAGAAAAAGAAAGCATATCAGAAATACAATATCCTTTTATAGAAGAAATGGAATAGCTTATACTTATTTTGATATTAGCTTAACTCCATATAAAGTGCTAATGTTGATACAGCAACTTCATGTTAATATTCCCGTTCTTTTTAAAAAATTATTTCAAGCTATAAAAAAAGGTTCCTATGACATGGTATCTGCACTGATTAAATACAACACCAGCCTTGACCAACCCTGCGTCAAGCGATGGTCAGCAATGCATGAAGCAGCTAAGCAAGGCCGAAAAGATATTATAGCCCTACTGCTGAGCCATGGAGGCAACGTCCACCTGAGAGATGGATTCGGAGTCACACCTTTAGGAGTTGCTGCTGAGTATGGCCACTATGATGTGTTAGAACATCTGATCCACAAAGGTATGTGAAGTGTTTTATTCTGTCCTGCTCTCGGACTCTCCTTTTCGTTGCTCATGGTCTCCTCTTTCTCTTGAATTTAAATGAGTGAGACTTTAAGTTCTAGCCCCCCATCAAACCCCTAAGCCACCACCAAAGCCCTGTTAACTGTGACCTGTAGAGATCTGTGAGACCCGGTCCTAATTGCTAATTCCAGACAGCCTAGTTTCCATATAGATTTGGTGGGAAGGGTTTAACTGTCATCTTTGCTCAATTCCTCCTTTTTCCATTTGTTGATGTCACAATCCCTCTCCAGTGGGACTGAGAGGTTTGATCTACCTCTAAATCTTCTATCACTTCTTTTCCCAAACCAAAATACCAAAATTTTTCTGGTCTTCATGTTGCCATCTGTCTTGTCATCTTGGTCAGGTCCTTCCCATCTTCCCTAGACCACGTGAGCATTTGCTAACTATTCTCCAGGTTTCCATTCTGCCTGTCAGAGAATCCATACTACATACTGCAATTTAATTCCTCTCCCTCAAGTACACCCTCATTGATGTCTTCTACTCAAGACACCACTTCAACTGCATTATTTAGAATTGGTTTTTTCAGGCTTACACTTCACTATTCCAATCCTGTGTGTCCCACTCCAGGAAAATAGAATGTGGGTATTCTCTGTGCCTCAATTTAGATCTGATCCTTGCTCTCGGTTGGTATAATAGTCCGCAAAATTCAAAGTCAGTCTCTTGAGACATTCTCATAAAGTCTTTCCTAAGTCTCTCCAACAGATGGTGTCATTCTCTAACCCTGAGACCTCAAAATGCTTCAGCTGTACAACCAGGGATGGAGAAGTTCAACTACTAGCTCCTGGCTTCACCTACTCTTTACGAGACCCTTGTCTAGTTAAGCGCCCAGGCCCCAGATTCCTCATCTATAAGTGAACTACAGGATCGCCAAAGGATCTTGTATGGGTGAAAATGAGCATTTTTAATGCTTCCCAAAGTAACTTAATGAATTATCACATAACTTCTAGAAATATGCTACACTAGTTTACAGATGAAGAAATAGAGGCACTTAAAAACCTTATCCCAGTTCATGGAGTAAGCAGCAGATCCATAATCAAAGAGGGCTCTCTTCCCTTCCAGTATGACCCTACTAAAGCTGTCACTCCAGTGTCATATACTGTATGTCCTCTAGTTACATCTTCATTTGCTCTTTAAGCTCCTTTAGTCGGGCTAATTGAGCTTAGGGTCACACACAATGCTCACACCTCATAGGTATCCATAAACATTTGTTGGATTGAAAGAGTGCTACCTGCTATCATCAAATTAAAGTCTCATGATCATATTACTGGAAGTGTGCATCCAATGTGGCAACCTACTTGTTTTCAATCATGTTTTTGTGACTCCCTATCCCTGAAAGTTTAATAAAATGAAACATGTTGCCTAGCTGTTATTGAAACTATTAAAAAAAAACAAAAACAAACAAACAAAAAACAAAATTGTTAAGCTTTAAACAGAAAGGAAGCTAACAGATGACTTTAACAGACTAACTTAACACTGCTCAGCCATCTAAGCCACGTGCTTTACACCACCAGGTGGTGACGTGTTTGCTTTGGCGGATGATGGGGCATCTGTGTTATTTGAGGCAGCAGGAAGTGGAAACCCTGACTGCATTTCCCTCTTGCTGGAATATGGTGGAAGCGGCAACGTGCCTAACAGAGCAGGACATCTTCCAATACATCGAGCTGCCTATGAGGGACATTATCTGTGAGTAAGACATTGAGGTGATCACTTTAAGTTGTGTGTACAATACAATCTTACAATATATGATGCTTCCCAAACCTCAAAGGGAAATATTCACACATTTTGTATTTCAACGCTTTTTCTTCTTTCATTCTGTAGTTTTGATTTTCACAGAATGAATTTATACTCTTCTTTTAATAAAAAGTATTCCTTGTAGAGGAATAAAGTTGTAACTGAGAAATCTTCACCAACTGGCAAGAATGTCTTTCTGTGCTAAAAAAAAAAAAAAAATGGTTCAACAAATGGCTATAAAGTTTCTAAACAATTTGCCATTGACTGAGGATTAGAATTTGTAACAATACTGTGCTTTATTCCAGTTATTTCCTAGCATTGCCAGGATGTACATAATACCATAAAGGCAAATAGCAAATATATTATTGAATAGAGAAGATTCATTATAAATTTAGATCTCCTGTTCCCACACAAACAGTAGAGTGGACTTTTCAACCATAAAATATGTTATAATCAACATAGTAATAGAAGTCTAGAATCACAATATTAAACTATCCACCAAGAAACAATGGCTTTAAGAAATTAACAATATCTTATGAGTTCAAAAACTCTGAAGTAGCTAGGTTGTATTATATCTGCTGGCCACACTGGCAAAGTTAAGGGACGAATGACGCATAATTAATGCGAAGTGACATGTTGTTAAAGTTTACCTGGATTTACTCCCAGCGTTCATAAATTCACACATGATAGCTCTGAATTAGGCACAGGAGATCAAGTTATCCTTGCTTGTGGCTCTCACAAATGTCTAAATGGCTAGTGAAGTGTGAAATTCACAAGTATTCATCACATGTACTTTGAAACATGAGCGAGGGACAGTTATTTCATCTGGATGGATGCAAGTTTGATCGAAAACTAAAGATTCTCATTTTCACTAGAATTCACTTGTGAGCTGTATAGAAGACAAGAAGTACATAGGCAATATTAATAGATGGCTTAGGAATCAATGAAAAAGAAAGAATAAGAATCAAAAGATTAAAACTCTATCCCTTCCTTTCATATGGAGCTTATGACCTTGGACAAGTCATGTTCTATCTTAAGCCTTTATATATTGTTCATCTTTAAATGAAAGGGTTGGATTTATGCTGTCCGAGGTCATTTTCCAAGACTGCATGGATTCTGGTGGTCAGGATTATGCAGTGTGTTTCTATGCCATCAGGGGAGTTTACTCTCTTTGGCATTTTTGCAATCACATCTATTGATTACACAAACGTAAAGTGGGGAGAGTCCTGAGGACTCAAACCTAGAACCAAACATGTAAGATCCAGGATGTTCCTTGGGAATTTTCAGAATAGAAAACTAAATTAAAACTCATCTAAGTTAAACAATAGTATCTGACTTAGAGGTTAAGAGTACTGGATGCTCTTCCAGAGGTCCTGAGTTTAATTCCCAGCAACCACATGGTGGCTCACAACCATCTGTAATGAGATCTGGTGCCCTCTTCTGGCCTGCAGAGGTACATACAGGCAGAACACTGTATAATAAATAAATAAATAAATAAATAAATAAATAAATAAATCTTTAAAATAATAAAATAAACAGGAGTATCTTGATTTGAAAAGGCTAAAAAAGCACATACAGAGTTACATAGAGGAAATATGGAAAATAAGTGAATTCACTTATCTGATGAGAAAGTTGTATTTAATTATTTGGTTTTCTTTATGCAATGGGGTATTTAAGGAGTTGTTTCTTTGCTGCAGTGCTCTGAAATATCTCATCCCAGTAACATCCAAACATGCAATCCGGAAGAGTGGCCTAACTCCAATTCACTCAGCAGCAGATGGACAAAATGCCCAGTGCCTCGAACTGCTCATTGATAATGGTTTTGACGTCAACGCCCTGCTTGCTGACCACATTTCCCAGAGCTACGACGACGAGAGAAAGACCGCGCTTTATTTTGCTGTCTCTAATAATGATATCCACTGCACAGAAGTCCTTCTGGCTGCAGGTGCAGACCCCAACTTAGATCCCCTCAACTGTCTACTTGTGGCGGTGAGGGCCAATAGACATGAAATAGTCCGGCTGCTTCTCTCCTACGGAGCTAACGTCAACTGTTATTTGTATGTAAACGACACTCGTTTCCCCAGCGCCATCCAGTACGCCCTAAATGATGAGGTTATGCTGAGGCTCCTGCTGAATAATGGTTACCAAGTAGAGCTGTGCTTTGACTGCATGCACGGAGACATCTTTGGAAATTCATTCGTGTGGTCAGAGATAGAGGAGGAGGGACTGCCAGGATGGACATCTTGTATAATAAAAGATATCCCGGTAAGTTGCATCCTTTCCTTCATTTTGGCTTGGTATCCTAACTCATATTTGTCTCAAGAATCTTCAAGTTTTGATTATTTAACTCTTTTGATTTACTTATTGACCTCCCCAAAATTGATCAAGAGTATGTTGCTTAACTTTTATTTATTGATGAAACTTCCACATTTCTTCCTATTACTTATTCCTAGACATATACCACTGTGGTATTAAATATCATTGAAATGACTTTGGTATTGAAAGTATTAAGTCTTGTTTTATAGCCCAATGTATATATAATCTATTCTGGAGGTTGTTCCATGCTCTAAGTAAAACATATAATCTACAATTTAATTCATAAAATTTCACTCATTTAAGGATGTTACAAGCAAAGAAAATTCAAATTTAATTTATATGCTTCTTATTTTTGACTTCTTATCACTATAGACAGATAAGCATAAAATGGGCCAGGAAACAAGGCTATTTCTTTTCTTGGATTGGAAACAGAATGTCAAACAATTTTAAAATGTATTTGCAATTATTCACTTGCATCCAATTGGTGAGATATTGGGGCTAGAGGTGAAAAAAGAATGGATCTTCCATGCCATGTTTACTCTGATCCCAAGATAACCATGAATATGCATGTAGTATTATTAGTTCAAAGAAATAATCGTGGCAGCTCTTTTTCATTTTTGTTCGTCATAGGCAGGAATATTTTCTTTCCTGTAAAAAGACAAAGAGTAACTTTTCATAGCAATGCTGATCATGTGTATAATATATTAAAAGTACCACTAAATTAACTAGTATCAATTTTCTCAGTTCTGTGAGTTCATTACAGTTCCATGGATGAAGCACCTGGTGGGCAGCACTGTCCGTATACTTACAGATTATATGGATTATGTCCCTCTGTGTTCTAAACTGAAGTCTGTGCTAGAACTACAGAGAGAATGGCCAGAAATCCGCCAAATAATAGGTAAAAGCAAATATTTCCTTTACTTTACATTGTTATTTATTTGTTTATTGTGTGTATATGTAGTTGTGAATGTGAATGTGATTGTGAGTGTGTGTTTATCCTTAGAAAAGCTTACAATTAGCAATGACTATAGTAGTTCTGAGCATCCCTCCCACACAGAATTTGGTGTGGAAATGCCACTTCCTGCAAAAAGAAATAATAAATGATGGTTACCGATCTGAGGAAGGAAATGCATAAGAATGAACCTGGAGCATCTGCTCACACCAGGCAGCCAAGAAACTCAGTGACTACCTTAACAAGGTCAGAAGAGTCCATGAGCCAACTTGAAGAGACTCAGTGGCCATTCAAGTTTCAAACACAGTTGTTTCAATAAGTAATATAAATATGTCCAAAACTTCCAAATTCATGAAACCTTAAAACCTGAAAATGTTCATTTCAAAGGGGTTATAGAAAACCGATTACCTTGAAATTTGTTAAAAAACACTTAAGCCATTTTTTCTTCCTGTTTGTATCATACATGCCACAGGTAACCAAAATAGATGAGCAAAACCTATTCATGAAAATGATATAAAAATGGATAGAAAAAGAACTTGAAGATCAAAAGATATTTAAAGGATATTGGATAACTTTTTAATCCTCCAACTATAGGAAAGCCCCAGAGGAATGACATCTGATGTTGACTTCTGGCCTACATACGCACATACACATTTGCTTGCACTTCCACACGCATGTGGGCATACACACACAAACACAATAAAAAGAAACGTGAAGAGTTATTCACTTCAATGATGAAATGATCCCTTTTTTGTTATATTTGATTATTAACTTTCAAATTACATTCTTTTAGTAGTAAAAGAAAGTTAACCTTGGTGGCATATACCTGTAATCCCAGTATTTGGAGGCCAAGGCAGGAAGGTCACAGTTTTTGATCCATTCTATAATTAGTGTAGGGACAGATCATTTAGATGATGAAACTTCAAAGGGGTGATTGCTGTACAAGTCAGAATTGTGGCGGTTGGTGGGAGAAGGAAGAATGGAGGTTGTCAAGGCTATGCAAGCATCCTCTATGGCTGACAGAGTTCCATTTCATAACCTGAGAGGTAGTCAAAGATACTCTACTCGATACTTGTAATTTATGAAACTGTGCATGTAAGTAGGTAGTCTCATGTTTAAAATTTTCAAATCTCAAAAGCTTAAATGATTTGGCTATTTTAAAATGAAAACACCACTAAAGTGTAAATTAATTTCCCTAAGTTTTGGGCCCAGGGAACAACAAAGCCAGGATTTGAGCCTTGTTTATCTTACTTGGTAACATTGGCTTTTCCTGTAATGGTCACTGTTATTTCTGTCATAAGGAGCACAATTGTTGCTAGGAAATGGGAATTAATGGTCCACGTGTTTCTATTGCAAATGAATTCCTAGTTGTGATGATTTTAGAAAGATGCTCCAGGTAAGAATGATGTCAGGATGCTTTTCTGCTATTTCAGTGGTTTATTTCTGCAACCAGCTTGTCGGCTGCTTGCTGTGAGCCTGCTAAACCACTGGATGTCAGGGTTCCTTCAGCTATAGAAAGGCAGTGGACTTGTTAAGGAACAAAATAAAATTGCTATTTTATTAAAACATGGGAGGGTGCCTATTTTGATCATAATATTGTCCCTCAAGTTTGTAGAAAATAAATGTCCGAATTTATTTTTGAGATGGGTTTTGCTCTGCATCCCACTGTAGTGTGAAACTCCCTATACATATCCTAGGCTACCTCAAACCTGTGACCTTCCTGCCTTGGCCTCCGAATGCTGAGATTGCAGGCATCTGCCACCAAGGCTAACTTTGTTTTAATATTGAAAGAATGTAATTTGAAATTTTATAATCAAATATAACAAAAATGGGATCATTTTCATCATTGAAGTCAATAATACCTAATGTTTCTTTGGTTGTTTGTGTATATGTGTGTACCCACATGAGTGTGGAAGTGCAAGTGAGTGTGCATGTGCGTATGTAGGCCAGAAGCCTGCATCAGAGGCCATTCCTCTGAGTTTTTCTGACTAGATTGGCTGGCTGGCCAGTGAGCTTCAAGGATCAACCTGTTTCTGCCTCGCCAGCACTGGGATTGCAAGCATGCACCGCCATGTCTGAATTTTTCCATTGCTTTCAGGGATACAACTCACGTCTCTATGCTCACACAGCAAACATATTACCTACTGAGCTGTCTCCCCTCCCCCCTAACATTTATGGAGTGTTATGGTCCAGTGTATCCAGGATTTTTCTAGTCACTTATGTGAACTATTTAGCCTCAGACAATCCTGTGAAGGAGGTACTATTGTTATCTACCTTACATACATGAGAATACTAATTATGTGGGTTAAGCTACTTGTACGAGGTCACACACAGTAACACAGGCAGGATCTTAGTCCCAGCTGACTGAGTCTAGGGCCAAACATTTACTTGGGTGCTTGTACTATGCTGCCCGTTGATTGGCTCTTTTTGTCAGTATAAAACATCAGTGTTTAATTCTACTATAAAGTAAGAAATTGAAAAAATGTATTTGCATATCATCAGATATGTAAATGTTAATATCTGGTGTGTGGCACAGCAGACACTGAAATCAAGCCTCAGACTGAATCGTGAATGATTAATGAAATCATCTAGTGATGATAATTATTTACTGATAACTAGTCATCAGAAAGACTAGTAGAAAAGAGAGGAAGTAAATAAACATGTCTGTATAATATTTAGTTATTAAAAAGGAGAAATATGTGCCCATTTGCTGTTTAAAATCAAATCCACTTGTTAACATACTTTAGTTGGACACCCATCAGGAACCAGACTTGGCTCCTGGCACAGATGCAGACAGAACTCCCATCCTCTTGGAGCTCAAATCATGAGGAAAGGGCTAGAGTACTTAATTGAAATGTAAATTGAGATCAAAATCATCAGCTACTAATGTGTGTATTTTCAAAAAACATTGCTCACATTACCCTGAAACAATCTGCATCATAATTGTGAAGCCAGTACAACTTCTTGATTTTCTGATTGTTTTCCACTTTTTTTTTTTTTTTTTTTCCTAGAGAATCCTTGCTCACTAAGGCACCTGTGCCGGCTCAAAATTCGCAGACTTATGGGACTCCAGCGACTCTGTCAGCCAGCCTCCATGGAGAAACTTCCTCTCCCAGCAGCGATTCGAAGATACTTATTATTTAAAGAATATGATCTCTATGGGCAACAGCTAAAGTTAATATAACTTTTAAATGATATTTTAAAATGTGATTCTTAAAGTATTTTAAAATGTGATTCCCCTAGAGAAGTCATTGGAATCATTTTATATTCTTAAGTGTATTTAAATCCATGGAGAATTTTGTAGTTGTACCACATCCCTATGGAAAGAACATGTACACTCCTAAAGTCATTTAGGTTTCGAAGACAAGCAATATCCTGTATTTGAATTTCCATTGATTGTCTTCAGTTGTTACAAGTCTTCAAATTCTCCCTATCAACTGAGTGTCAATGACTGAGAGACTAGACTTAAAAAGCAAATAACCACTTTTTCAAATCCCCACACATACCTGCCGGCTGCTAACCTGTTCTATTGTCAGACACTGTTCTAGAAAAGCCTGTGTGAACCTGCAGATTCACCCTGTAACCTGGCTTCCCCTGTGCCTTCTACTCCTCAGCTACAGTCCCTCATGACTTCCTTGTTGCTAAATTTGGTAAACAACTTTCACTCCCTCTTCCTGTTGATTCTTGAGCATCTGACTCCATTTCCTGTTCCTTCCTTGGTTTTCGTCATAGGTCTGTCTCGCTGTGTTCCCTCTCAGCCCTCCTCCCTGGCCTCTGTGTCTCTGCTTCTCTATGCTGTTCCTCTTCCTCCAGCCCTCTAGAGACATGTCCTCTGTCCTTTTCTGTCATGCTGTGTTCTCTGGGAAACTCCATTCACTTTCCCAGCTATGATCGTTTTGCTGGGGACTATACCATTCACAGATGAAGTTCAACTTTTTGTCTCCCGTGCTTCAGACCTGACAGACACTGATGTAATGGACATCTAAACATGAAGATAGCTTCGGTTCAGCGCGTCCTCAAATCCTTCCTTCACCATACACTTTTCTCTTAACATTCTGCTGTTCAATAGTGGCTCAATCAATTCAGTTTCCAGATAAAAAAGTCTTGGCATCAGTCTTGACCCACCCCTCCCTCTTCTTCTCACCCGGCATGCCGATTCACCAAATGCTATTGAGTTTCTCTCGTAAAGCCACCGTTTCCTGCTCTGTCCCTCAGATTCCACTCTACACTTGACTGTAATCTTCCTTTTCCTGAGACAACACAGTGCTGCTTATCTGGCTGGCCTGCCTCTGTCTGCCACAGAGTCTACACACAACATTCCAGAATGATCTTCCAGAGACGTAAACACAGCTCTTTCCCTTGCAGAAAATCACTCCCATGATTGTGGGGTAAAAACCCTGAGTTCTCCCAAGGCCTCCATGCTTTAACTCTCTCCGACCTCTTTAGCCTGTCTGCACCTCCCCACCCCGCTTAGCAGTACCACTGTTAGAGTCTTCTATGGCGACTCCCACGCTCTATGGTTTTATAAGACCAGGGTTTGTTTTATTAATAAAAAATGAGGTCCTCTGTTTTTTTTTAAACAGGACGCCATCTATTATCACCATTTCATTTTTAAAAGGGGTTATTTCTTAGAATGCTAGAAAACAAGATGGTGGTCAGCTCAGTTGTTACAATGGATTGACCTTAGCTTTGGACAGACTGACCGTACTGTTCTCATCTCCTCACTGACAAGCAACACTTCACTGTGGGCCACAAGTCTCTGGATCCCTTTGACGGGAGCCACTGTAACCTCAGGACCTTTATGTTTCCGTCACCCTCTACCTGAAGCTCTCCTTTTCACCCTTTGCCCCTCTCCCACTGGTTAACTGACCCCTACACTGCAGATCTTGGCTCAGCCGTTGCTTCCTCTGGAATGGAGGCCACTGCCCAGTGCTGCTCCTGTGGTTTTGTGGTCGTCTATGTCACACTAGACTGGAAGCTCCCTGAGGGCAGGATCATGTCCGCTTTGTTTCCCAGTGTGTGCTCAGAGCCACACACATTCCCTAGAATCTGAACGCTGTACAAGGACTAGACATAAATAATCAGTGACTTCATGGTGAAGCGATACGTTTTCATTTCTGACTTGGATGTGTAAGCTTAGTAATGTAATTATTTAAATTGATTGTTCTTACATTTTAATAGTGTGTTTTTTCACATTTATTTTATCCTAAGAGTGAATATTCTCTTGGTAGTAATATCCCACTAGTTTGTAAAGTTTTCTGAATTGCATTTACTTTCAGTTATCTTTGAAAGATAAATCACTCTGGAAAGAAGCCTGTATAATTAGTATAGTGGTTTTAATGTATTGTATTTCCTTGAGTATTTTTAATATAAATTACACCATAATGTACTTACTTAGGACTGTGATGTTCCATGTACAAGATTTCATAATTCTTGTTTGCTTTCTTCCTTGTGCTTAAAATTTATTCCTTTTATAAATACTGCTTTAAATAAATGGAAAAAAGAACTAAAGTTATAAGTCTGCTGTTTGATATTTCAGATATTAAATGTACTTGGGGTAAATAAATGCAAGAACTACTTGGATATAAAGATACGAACTGGATGCACATGGTAAAGGCTTTTAAAGTTATTGCCTTAATTTGTTGAAAAGACAAAATTTATCTTAAGAATTAGAAATGACACTGTATCCAAAACTCATTACAATTTAGACCTTTCCAAGAGTGTTTTTGTTTTTGAGAGAGCTAGATGAAAAGAGGGGTGAATTCCTATCTGACTAGGACTGTTATATCCTCCTGTGTCACTTCATCAGGAAGAGGGCAACAGCTGGCCCCACGGTCAGGCTAAGAAGCCAGGCATTCTACAGTGGTGCCAATGTCCCCACTGTGCACTGACAGGATGGGGCATGGATGCCATCTCCCCATGCCACCAAGCTGCTCGTGGCTGTTTTAGTCACTGTAGCTCTTGTTTAGTGTCATTCAGAGAACCCGGGTTGGAAAGAGTGGAAATAATCGCTCAGTCGAGTGGATGTTGGGTTACTTTTCCTATAGGCTGTACTCAAATCTTACTTTCATCTCTGGTTGAACGTATTCAACAGTCACATTGAAACCTTTTTCTTCTTGAAGAATATGGTTTAGTCATTTTAACTGATTACGTATATCCAGGCAAAAGAAAGACAACACAGAAGATGAGGAAACAATTATTTAAATGTGCAACACACCTTTCAGTGCAGGCTTTTACAAAACCAATATCCACATCAGACAGCATGAAACATACAAGAGAGTCATGAGACAGAGAAAATACTTAATCTTTTTAATAGTACCTTTTACTAGATATTCCTAAGTTCGGGTTTTAAGTCCCTTTACTCTGTGTAGGCACCTACCTTCCAAAACATAAATTATTTAGGATATATAAAAATGATACCTGCTTCAACTTATTCTTTAAAAAATTAACATTACACATGTATACACACATATATACACTACAGTACATGTGCATGATATATGAGCACTTAATGTCACACTTCTGTACTTATATATATTCTAATATATCTTACTACTGCAATGCCATATTGTCTTAGTTAAGGTTTAATTGCTGTGATAAAACATCATAACCAATAGCAACTTCAGGAGGAAATGGTTTATTTTCTTATAGCTTGTAGCCCATCATCCAGGGAAGTCAGGCAGGAACTGATGCAGAAGCCATAGAGGAGTGCTGCTTACTAGCTTGCTCTCCATGGATTGCTCAGCCTGCATTCTATGTCAACCAGGATCACCTACCCAAGGGTGGCACCACTCAAATTGATCTATAATCCAGAACAATCTATAATCAAGAAAATGACTGACAGACTTAACTATAGGCTAATCACATGGAGATATTTTCTCAATTGAGAGTTTCTCTTCCCCAGTGACTCTAATTTATGCCAAGTTTACAAAAACTAGCCAGTACATGTATATAATACAAGAACATGCACTTTGTATTAAACAGCCATTACCTTAAGTGGAACAAGCCAGGTACAGAAAGATAGAAATCACATGATCTCACTTATACGCAGAACATGAAAAGGCAAAACAGAAGCAGAAAGCAGTAGTGACTAGAAATTGTTAGGTAAGGGAGGGCATTGGGGAATATCTCAATCAAATGATGTCAAATATCAGTTAGACACAAATAATTTTTAAATGCTTATTATACAACATGGTGGATGTCATTAAAAGCAATGCAATGTATATTTGTGTGTGAATTATTTTTCTCCTTTCTATAATTTGAAAGTTGGCAACGTAAGGAGTGAAGACTTATTTTGGCTCATGACTTGAGAGCGTCCCATTCATTGTGATGGAAGAGGCATAGCCATAAGGGCACGAGGCTGTTTTCTCATAACTGGCTAAATAAAGACATACAGAATGTTGACGGTTGCTTGGTACTCATCTAGCTTTCTTTTGGCTTATTCACTGAGTCTGGATCCCTATCCCATGGGGTAGTACCACAATTTTTAGGGTCGGCCTTCCCCTCCTACGTTAATCCTCTCTAGAAATGCCCTCACAGACATGTCCAGAGGTGTGTCTTCTAATTGATTCTAAGTTCAGACGAAATGACAGTGAAGATTAGCCATCACAATGTAAAAACTACCAAAAGAGTTCTGCCAAGGTATGAGAAGAGCTGTCCTACCCACACACTCATCCTCCATGCAGTCATCCACTGCCATGCCTTCTCCACTATGATGGACTGTAGAAGAGTCCCAGCCACATGACTGTCTTCCATGAAGCAAGCTGCCACCATGCCTTCTCCACTTTGATGGGGTGTTTCTCTTCAAATATGAGCCAAATGAACTCTGCATCCCTCAGATTTCTTCTTGTTTGGCATTTAGTCACACCGATTAGAAAAACAACCAGTACAGAACATTGGTACCAGGTAGTGGAATCATTACTTTGCTAAAGCTGATGAGGTGGGTCATAAACTTTCTGAATTGGTTTGTAGGAGAAGTGAGTAAGTTTGGAACTACAGGCTAAACAGTCCAAGAATGCTCAAGAATGTTGATCCTAATGACAGCTTGGAAGCTGGAATGCCAATAAAAAGACAGACAACGCAAATTTGCTCATGAGCTTTCACAGGAAAATGAAGGACTACATCTGGACCTGGGATAGAGATCATTGATGGGTTATGGCAAAGAACCTGACTGCGTTTCTGCCCCATGTCTTAAAATGATGAGCAAAGCTAAATTAAAAAGCAACTAAGTATTTTGGAAAAAGAAATTTTAAGACAGCATAATATCCAGGCTGTGGCATAGTTTGTACTCACCTCTTTTAGCCAGATTATGGTGAGCAAAAAGAGCAGAAATAGAGGAAAAATGTGACAGTTGACAAGGAAAGATATATGGACCTAAGTTAAGAACAGTGTAGCAGATGCAGTTGTTACAAATTTTAACCACTGTAGCTATAATCTAAGAGGCCCAGGTCCATCTTGAGCTGGCACAAAACTTGATGTAGTGTTGTATTTATAGGCACTCAGATGCAAAACTGAGGGGGTCATATAAGCTTACTTCAAACTTCAGAAGCCCTTTGAGACGAGACAATATGTAGCAAGGTTAGATTCTCTACAAAAGCTCTTAAGTAGGCTGTGTGCGGAAGCTGTGAATATATAGCCTAAGCTACTATGGAGTTCCTCGGATAGTGGAGATGCCAGAAATTTGGATATCTGCTGAGGAAAGCTGAAAGTGCCACGTGGAGCTGGCCTGCAGGAGGCCATGTAGGATGCAAGCAAACTAGTTGTAGGGGAAGGACTGCCTAAGCCCATTAGTGCCCAGATGATACCACATGACTTGGACCAGCAGCTACAATGCCTGGTACTTGCCTTGCTGGGTTATTGTCTTACTTTGGTGTGATCTTTTCTTGTTATGTCTCTTTCCTCCCATTTGGAATGAGAATGTTTACTCTGTGCCATTGTTTGATAGATGTATGTGACATGTTTTGTGATTTTTTTTTTTAACATGGGTTCACAGTTAAGAAATCACCTTGAGTCTTAGAAGAGGCCTTGGACTTTTAAACTGTATCAGAACTATAAGACTAAATTGGATGAAATACATTTTTGTATGATGAGATGGCCATAGTCAATAAGAGGCAGGGATGGAATACTATGATTTGAATATAAGATGTACCTCATAGACTCATGTCCTCGAACACTTGTATATTTGAAGACACATTTGAACAGCTGGCACTGCTCTTTTGAAGGTGGTAGAACTTTTGGGAGGTGAGGCTGAGCTGGAGGAAATATGGGGGAATCTTGAGACTTTATAACCAGGTCAATTTTCCTAACCTATGTCTGTTTCCTAGCTACTGACCCAATGTAATGCTGCCAGCCATCAAACCTCCCCCAACATGGTGGGCTATACTCCCTCAAACCATAAACCAGAACAAATCTCCGCCCCCCAATCCTTCCCCAAAAAGAGAAAGAAAAGAGTAGTTTAGATTTTAGGTATTCTCACCATAAAAAAGAAATCAGTATGTGAGAAAATACATATGTAAATTGGCTCAATTTAGCAATTCTACAATATATACACATTTAAAAACAGCATGTTCTATATCACATATATGTATATATTTTTGTCAACTAACAAACATTTAAAAATATGGACTGCTTTAGCACTCTTAGATGAAGCATGCAAATGTATCTGATCATTAAGACAGTGATCCAGATTGAATCATGCTTTACATATTATTAGCTACTTGATTTTGAACAAGATATAAGCATATCAATCATTATACACACATAAAATAGGTGCATGAAAAACCTGATTTCTGTTGTTATTATTGTGGCCGCATCGTGAGATCCCTGAACAAGACCACCACAGAGCTGATATCCGATGCAAAACACACAGGGGTTTATTGATAACAAGCAAGCCCAGGCTTTGTCCGTGTCCAACACACTGGCTAGCTAGCCAGGTGAAGGAGGATGGCCCTGAGCTCTCAGGGTAAGGGGTTTTTAAAGGGAAAAACCGCAAACAGGGTGGTACAAGCCTTGGTGTCATATGGTTGGGTGAGGGTGTGCAACCTTTGAAAATTGGGGGTTACACTTATCTTTTGGGAGCAGGCCTGCACAAGTCGCAGGCTTTGTCCTTGTGCTGCCCCATGAGGGCTGGCTGTCTGTCCTTGCACATACTGACTGTGGGGGCTGGCTCAGTGACCCAGGCTCTCTCCTTGAACTGCCATGGAGTCTGGCTGGCCTTGCACATTCACATTGACCCATGCACGTAGCTCTAAGTTGGTGAGGGGTCCCAGACAGTAAACAACTGGCTGAACCTTGAGCAGTCAGAGTACATACAGAAAGGGAGCTACTGCAAGGACTATGTCGTAGCCCTCCCAGAAACTGCTTGCTCAAGTCTCAGGAAACTGAAATTGAGGCCTGATCTCTGAGAAAAGACTGAGCAGCCTGTTATGGCATCTGCTTGGTCCTTTCATTATCACAGAGTGCCAGAATTAGGACTTAAGTTGCAGAAATGAAAACATTCATCTTAAGAAACAAGACTACACACTGTCATAATAACATCTGAGATTATTCAAGCCTATGTTATAGCTGTATATGGTATCTCACTGTCATCTCTAAATGTTTTGACAAGATTCACAGAATGAAAGATTAGCACAAAACTTTTGAGCCTAGCACATAAAAACCTCACATTTTCTTGGTTTTATGAAGCCCTAGTCATCCTAGCTATTGCCAAGGGAGGAAAGGGCCTTCTTAGGGGAAGAGATGTGTAGGAAGAGGAAGAGCAGACTCATTTGACCTCAACAGCCCATGTTGTATAACCTTAGGGAGTGCTGGGGATGTCTGGGGATTTGCTGTTTTCGTCAGGAGACAGTCTAGTAATTTGAATCGGGGCACTGGGAGTGCCTGAGTTCTAACATTGGACTGACCAGCAATTCTATCACAGGGCCTGAACAGGAACACTCATTCTGCACTTCAGATTCCAGTAACAAGACAGCCATTGCTTTTACCTTGAAATTTGTCCCTGCTGGGATTTCTCCAGGAGATTCAAGCTAAAGCGTTCTGGAAGTCACCTATGCTATTTAATTTAGAAAGTGTGGGAACATTAATTGGGACACTTATCGTTGAGTTGAGTGAGTGGGGGATGCCAGTATCCAATTCTTTCTGTTTGAGGTCAAGTCTATGTTCTTTTTGCAAACACAGTATTTGTTATACTCTGAAAATTAAGTGAGTAGACATGGCATCTAGGGTTTGGCAATCTGTGTTCCTAAATGTCTGAATACCTCTGAAAATCTATAACTAAATTACTTTAAAATTATGTTAATGCAGCAATATTTCTAAACACCTTTGATGGGAGGATGCTAACATTAGCTTAGACTTTGCTTTGACTGCATTTTGGCCCCTCAGTGGAGCTACTAGAGAAGCTAAAGGGGGAATTCGAGTTGAAGGATATTCTAATAAAACCTGAATATCACTTACGCAGATTTATACATATGTATAATTTATGATTATCAGATATCTGCTCAAAGGAAAACAATCCTCTTACAATAGGCGTGGTGGCATTTACCTATAGTTCCTGCACTTGTGAGGAGGGTCATGAGTTAGAGACAAGCTTGGCTTACTATGCAATGTTGTGCTGTCTCTAAAATCTTAATAAAAATAGTTTGAAAAATAACAAATTCTTAGAAAGTGAATGATTTCAAAATATTTAAAAATAACAGGCTTTGCTAAGAAAGAGTAAGAACCCAAAGGCCATAGAAGATCATAGGTTTTCCAGCACCTCAAAGGCACCATTATTTGTCCCACAAATGAGAAAGGAACCTTGAGAAATACCCAACTCATTCTAGTACCTGCTGAAGGACCACGTCTGTGCAACACCCTTCACTTGTCCTGTGGCTCACAGTTCACAAGGTCCTTCACATGTACTCCTCACTTGATTATTATTCCTACCCTAGAAGCAGAGCAGTACAAGGGGTAATTACGTCCACTCCACATAAGGAAACAGACCATACAATTAGTTAAGGTTGTAAAAACCAGAAGTAAGACTGTACCTTAGCGCCTTGGCTCCAGATGCAAAGCTCCTTCTATAGCATGCTGTTGGGTTCATCAAGAATCAAGAGCCTATCCACTAAAAGAGCTCGAACAGAACAGCTAGCTCAGTGTTCTTCAGCAGGATATACAGCAAGTGGTGAAAAGATCTTCAGTCAACATGTCCCCAACTGAGTCAAGTCCCAAAACATAAGGTAAAATGAAAAAGCCAGGTGGCCACAAACTGTATGGTTACAGTTATTTATAATAGTCAAACCTGGGTAATACACACAGACAGAAAACATGTTAGTGGTTGTCTGGGACTGTGTGTTAGGAAGAGGGTTAATTACAAATGGGCATAAAGAATCTTTTGGGACCAAAAGAAATGTTCAGAACTTGGTTTTTGTTGATGGTGAAACAACTTCGTTAATTTACTTTTTAAAAGAAAAAGCCATCGAACTTTAAACTTACAGTAGGTGAGTTTTATAGTACATAAATTGCAACCTAAAAAGTTACTTTTAAAGAAAGCCCAGGTGGAACACATCCATCTCTGCCAGGGAACGACAGCGTTTATAACCTGCTCAGGTGCCTGTCTAAACAGTGGGATCTCATGGCTCTGAGGAAAGTGCTTGGTCCTTGTACTGGTAGCACATAATTTAATTTTTTTCTGTGCTGATAAGACCATTAAGAGCAGAAGATGAGAGCCCTCAAGGGCAGCAGGTGCCGGCTGCCTTCACCAATCCCATTGGTCCCCAATCCCAGATCAACAGCCTCTGGTATGTTCATACTTGTTCTAAAAGGACATTTACACACACACACACACACACACACACACACACACACACACACACACACAGAGCACCACCGCCGCCACAGTCACCACCGCCACCACCACTACCACCACCAAACACACCCTAATATCCAAACATGTACACATTGAAAAGCTATACATGAGGGTTTCCTGTCCTGTGAAGGGTGTGAACTGGAGCTGAGAAACAGCTCCAGATAGGACACAAAGGAAGAAGAGGATTACAGGAACGAGTGTCTGGGGGAGAATCGGTGAAGACTGGATCTGAAGAAGTCAGGAGAACTTTGGAAGGAAAGGTCAGTTACAGCTGTGAGTCTGGAAATACAGTGCTTTGGATTTTCCTGACAGAACTGCCAATGAAGGGCCCCAGTGTCTGTGGAGCACAAGCATTCCCCACATTCCTGTCCGTTGGGCTGACCCCAGTGCCCTCCCACTCTCT
The DNA here is from genome assembly GCF_949786415.1 of Peromyscus eremicus. Classification (NCBI taxonomy): domain Eukaryota; kingdom Metazoa; phylum Chordata; class Mammalia; order Rodentia; family Cricetidae; genus Peromyscus; species Peromyscus eremicus. The sequence goes on from NC_081418.1 coordinate 36,348,193, forward strand.
TCACAACAGGATCAACATACTTCAGCTGCGGGGTCCCAGCTGGACTGGCTTCCCAGCAGAGACTGTCCTGAATCTGAGGAAAAGGATCATCCATGGTGTAGACGACCCATCCTCCACACTTTCTTCCTGACACCACAAAGGAGCAAATCTGTTGCTAGGGAGACCGATGAAAGAGCTTCTCCTCCGCCACAAGCAAAACTTTGTTTATTAGGATTTCAGCTGATGAGTGTACAATCTGTTTCCTGTCTCCAAAGTGGAATTTCACACGCATGGTCTGTTGTACGAGATGAAAGGCTCGGTTGGAGGAATTCAGTTATTTCTTTCTCATTTTTGGATTTTTCCCCCTCAAAATTTTATTTTTAGCTTCACAGTTTAAATACTGTTGGTTCATCTTTTCATTTGCATACACTACAATTACTTACATATGTTTGAGTCAGATAAACAGAGCATCAGCTATATGTGACCAACTGTAGAGGCTCCGTTCTAAAGTTGGGTCTTTCATTGTGTCTGTCTTTGCTTTTGATACATTTTAAAATGCCAAACAGTAACACCCAGTGTGAGAAGCAGCTTGGAGTTAGTAGACATCATCATCCATCACTTGTTAGCTGGAAGAATGCAAAGATATTTTTTGATTCTCAGAACCCATTTTATCTTTTATAAAATGGAATAAATCACATTTATTCATCAAGTGTTATCTCACACACAGTATTAGACTAAACATTAATAGAGGGAGATCATATTATGTTCTACTGCCTGGCACACTGGCTATAAAATCATTTTGTAAACTATAACTGTTACACAATTGTGAGATGTTATTATAAATAGCCCTAATAATTTTAAATTTGACTCACACTCTCTGCCACAAGTTGGCATGGCTGGGAGATTTGCTTGTCTGCCAAGTCTGAGGGTACAGGCTTGATAAGGGAATCACCAGCTCTCATCTGATCCCTGGAGTATGTGTTTGCCCTCTGTCTGTCCAGAGCTTGGCTGTTCCCTGACCTTCTCCCCTGGGAGCCTTTCTCTGGTCTTCTGAACAGCTCCAACAAACAGCCTGAGCAAAGTCGGAAGCTTAACTTCCTTAGGAACTACTACGTCACTCCAGCCTTGTTACAAACCATCTGTAAGAAATGTGGAAACTGCAAGCCCTTCTGTGTAAGTGGGAAACTTGTTAGACTTATTTCAGGAGGCAACTTTGCATCTAGAAAAGGAGGGACTAGGTAAAACTTAATAATAAGTATAAAGCAGGCAAAAGTCCTTGACATTTCCTTGTGTTTACAAATGACAAGATAACGTGATTTCTGTGTCTCCAAGGCAGCTTAGGGACAATTAAAACAAAGCAAAACGTTAGTCTGGCCTGGTGGAAGTTGCCTGAACTCCCAGGTATGTAGGAAGCTAATGCACAAGGCTCACAAGTTCAAAGTCTATTGAGGCTACAGGGTGAGTTCACCGCCAATCTAGAAAACTCAGTGAGATCCTATCTCAAAAGAAAATATGGCTGGGGGTGTAGCTCAGTGGTAGAGTGGTTCTTTGACATGAACAGGGTCCTGGATCCAATTCACAGAATCACTATAACTAAGTAAATAAACAAAGAATAAATAAGGCATTCATGAAATGATCAAACATACCACTCCGAGGCTGAACTGCCTACTAGGCAGTTGGGCTGGCTCTTAGCTTTGATTCACATACGATAAAGGAACAATGACCAAAAAGCATGGACTGTGGTCCCTGTAAGTATTTGGGTGTCCAGGAGCAAAAGAAACGAAGGGGAGGTGGTCATTGAGGTACAAATAGGAAGGCTTTCTCTGAAGGCAGTTCTAGGGGTCACACAGTGGGGTTACAGTGACAAACACAGTGTTATAGTGTCTGTTTGCCTTGCAGGCAAGCAGACTTGAGTTTGATCACAAACCGTGAATTAAAAAATGAGTAGTCTCAGAATAAAATAAACAACAAAACAAAAAACCCTGAATCACTCAGACCCAGTCATCGTCATGACGTCTGTCAGTTTTAAAAAACTGTTTTCACTTTCATGACTAATCACTCCTGTCCTGAGCTCTGGGGTGCTCTGTTTTTGAAATACTCCCTGAACACTTAATAACTGTGCTGGGCCTTGGAGTCAGCAAGTAAAGCAGACTCCTGCCTTTGGAAAAGTGTTCTCCCTGTGAAGACCTGTTTAAAACAAGCAATCCCAAGAGCAGTGTGTCTGTGAACTACGTTTAGCTCTACCTGGCCTGGGGCCTGAGCGCGTGTGGGCCCCAGGGCAGCTCAAGAGGCAAAGGCCTTGTAGGTGTAGAGGGGGCAAGTGCAGTGGGTAATGGGCAGAGCAGCTCAGAGGGGTTCAAGTTCACTCCAGCACGGCTCAAGTGTGGATTCTAGAAGGTGATCCTCATGAAGTAGGAAAGGTGAACAGTACTCCTGGCTAAAGGTTCAGTCTGAGGAACAATGGAAGGCAATCAGGAGTTTTAGGTAGGGAATGACCTGGTGAGATCTGTGTTCTTAAAAGGTCACTCTGACTGCTGTGGAAGATGGGGGATGGGGTGGGGGGCAATAGGCAAAATATAAGAGGGACTTTAGTCCGTTGCTATCCCCAGCCAAGAAAATGAAAACAATGTAGACTTACGCTGAGACAAAAGGGAACAGCTTGAAATAAAGCAGGAATTCAGAGGCCTTTAGAGCAGAGGAGCCTAAACACCACTACACTGTGAGAGAAGCAGCTGAAACACCCAAGGCCCTAGCAAGTGGTGGCTGAGGATATGGAGCCTCCTTTGGGGTGAAGAAGCCGCAGAGAGAGAATGCAAGAGGCTGATCTTAGGCAGTTTGAGATGCTCGGAAATTATCTGGGTGTTTTCACAGAATATCAGTGTTCAGCTCAAAGATTTTAACTGAGTAAGATGACACATTGGTGCCCATCTTGGACTTTTGGGATCCCTTGAGCTTACTGAAATTAAATACCATATACTAAATCTCATAGTGATGGGGTCTATTGTACCATAAAGCATGGGGCCCATAGAAATGGGTTTTAATTAGTAAATAGATATTATATGTCATATAACGTAAATATTAAATATAATTTAAAATTAAATTCACATAATGCATATCTTGAGCTGTCTTTTGTAGTTTCAGATAGGAATGCCTGTACCAGAAATTGTTTTGAAAGATGAACAATTCCTGAAGTTATCAAGTATTCCCTGAAATTTGAGCCTAAAGTAAAAAGACAAACAATAATACAGCCTCTTAACACCCCTAAATATCAGTCACCAATAGTACAGAAACCATTACCCAAACAATCTTTAACAAGCAGAGTTTCCTCTATGTACTCAGGTAGTTCTATGCACATGGGTGTCTAGGAGGACACTGCTACTACCTTAATATGAGGAATCCACACTAAAACGCAAAAATGAACACAGAAGGACTGGTGGTCAGGGGAGGCAAGGACATGACCAAAGCATACTATGTACATATATGAAAGCATTATCATGGGCGCTAGAAAGCTGGCTCAGTGGTTAAGAGCACTAACGGCTCCTGCAAAGGACCCAGATTCAGTTGCCAGCACATGGTGGCTCACAACCATACTAAAAAAAGAAAATGCCACAATAAACTCCACCATGTGTGTAATATATTCAAACAAAACTCAAAAAGTAAAGAAACAAAACAAGAAGTGGAATATCAGCCTTCTGGGGAGACTGGTACTACTGACTTCTGGTGGTCCTGATGACCTCCGCTCCCCGTCTCCTGGAGTCCCTATGGGTATCACGGCACTTGCCTATACGACAGACTTTCAGGCAACCTGACACATGGCAGCTATGTAGGGTAATGGTAGAGATAAGCACACAGTGCTAGCTGATAATAAAGACCTCCCTAGCTTGACCTACAGAGCCCTTCACATCCAACAGTCAACATGTGTGATCCCTCAGCACCGGTAGGGCACAGTGCCGATAGTTAGTAGAGAATGTGGTGGGTGGCCACCTCCCTAGCAGTTCCTTGAATGAGGGAAGTTTCTGCCTAGTCTCCACCTCTGCCTCCTCCCTCCCCTCCTCTGTCAAACAGTGTCCACTCTTGTTCTCTTTCTCCTGGGCGCTTACTCGGAGGCTGCTCTCCGCCTGGAACCTTTTCCCACCGCCCTGCCTTCTCTGACTTGGCCCACATCTTGCTCTGTGCAGGGCTCTGGCTCCTCCCCCGGCGCCTGGCTGGGCTGCTGGGCACTGCTATTGCCAGCTGTCTACTCTCTCTCTCTCTCTCTCTCTCTCTCTCTCTCTCTCTCTCCCTGGAGTCTCAACTCCTTGAGGGCAGAAACTGAAATGAACTGGTTTCTGTTTTCCTGTCCGCAGTCCTAAGCTCGCAGCACAGCCGTATCTCACAGCAAGCAGAGAGTGAGTGTGCAGACAAGCGGCAGGGACCATTACCAGGGAGAAACTAGAAGGGAAAAAACCCCAACAGGTTGAATGAGAAAACTCAGTTTTCCCTTAACGAGGAATTGACAGTATCATGAGACATTATATATCTTAGTGAATCAGTAAATCAAGAACAACAACAACAAAAAATTCTCACCAAGGCAGTGTTTTTTTTTTAAGATAAGACATACTAATCTTGAAAAAGTTTTGTCGTCTTTTACTTATACTTGTTTCTAAATACAATGAATACATTGTTTCTAAATACACCAAGTGAAAATTCCAAAATATAAAATGCTGACTCTCAGAACACCTGTACAACTGGATTTTTTTTTCTTTTTTGTTTGTTTCTTTGTTTGTTTGTTTTTCAAGACAGGGCTTCTCTGTGTAGCCCTCGCTGTCTTGGAACTCACTTTGTAGACCAGGCTGGCCTTGAACTCACAGAGATCTACCTGCCTCTGCCTCCTGAGTGCTGGGATTAAAAGCTTGAGCCACCACTGCTGGGCTGGATTTTTTTCTTGATGTAAAAAAGAAAAAAGAAAAAAAGAAAAGAAAAAAGTTCCAAGAAAATTTATACTATCCATTATAAATCAGTCAAAGTGAAGGATGGGTGGCAGTGTTCAGTCACATGGCAGAATTTTAGCAAATGGACTTAAAGTTGGTAGAAAATACTTCCTAGTAGATATCATGAAGTCTGGTTGGGTATGAGTTATGATTGCTACAATCAGACTGACTGACGGTAACTGTGCTAAGATATTTTAAGAGGCCATTGTTCTTTTTTTTTTCTAGTCACTCTGTTGTATTTCTTTTTTTTTTTTTTCATTTTTCTTTATTAAGAACTTTTCTACTCACTCCACATGCTATCCACAGATCCCCCCTCCTCCCTCCTTCCACCCTCAGCTCTCTTTCCCAAGCCACCCCACATCCCCACATCCCCCAAATTGAGGTCTCCCATGGGGAGTCAGCAAAGCCCAGCACACTGAGCCTAGGCAGGTCCAAGCCCCTTCCCACTGCACCAAGGCTGTGCACGGTGTCACACCACAGGCACCGGATTCCAGAAGCCTACCCATAGACCAGGGACAGATCCCGATCTCCCTCCCTGGGTGCCTCTCAAACAGTTCGAGCTAAACAACCGTCTTCCATATCCAGAGGGCCTAGTCCAGACCCATGGGGGCTCCACAGCCACCAGTCCACAGTTCATGGGTTTCCACTAGTGTGGCCAGTCATCTCTGCACGTCCTCCCATCATGATTTTGACGTCCCTCGCCTGAAGTATCTCTCCTCTCTCTCATCAATTGGATTCCCGGAGCTCAGTCTGATGCCTGGCCATGGATCTCTGTATCTGCTTCCATCTGTCACTGGACAAAGGCTCTATGATGACAGGTTATTTGCTAGGCTGGTCACCAGAGTAGACCAGTCCAGGCACCCTCTGGACCACTGCCAGCAGACCAAGGTGGGGTCAATCTTGTGGATTCCTGAGAGCCTCCTCAGCACCCTGCCTCTTCCTTGTCCCTGTTCCAGCTTGACCCTCCCATTTCCCTATGTTCTCATCCCCCATTCCTCGCCCTCTGCCATCCCCCCCCCCCCCCCCCGCAGTCCACTCATGTAAATCTCCTCCACTTCTCCTTCACAGGATCATCCATGTGGAGGCCATTGTTCTTAAGAGGTAGGTATTATCAAGAGGCAAGTGTTTTTCAGTGATGGTGCCACATGGTAAGACATTTTAATGCTGACCCTTTGGAGTCACTTTCAGAGTCACATACGGGACACTCAAGACTTGACAAAAGAAACTCATGCAAGGCTGTATTTATTCTGGGTCATTCAATGAGGAAACTAAAAGCAAACAGAGTGGTTTTCTAACCATTTTCAGTCCAACATAAAGAGGAGTTTTCCATAGAGCTGAGCCATTTGTCAAGGACTATTTTTATTGATGATGTTAAATACAATACGGATAGAAATGACAGAGGACTGAATATTTCAAAGGTCCTTTGAAATCCAAGTCTATTATTCTAAAGAATATCTGTGCAATTATTTCATGGTCACACATCATGTGTGTTATAATACGCATGCATAGAGCCCTTTTCTGGATGTGTCCAAACGCCTTCTCATTATAGAAATCTTCTGGAATGAAATATTGCCCTCTGCAAGCCTTGCTTCCCCTCCGGTCTGCTGTGGGATGTCTTTCTGTGTGCTGTGAACATGTGTTGCTCTGATTGGTTGATAAATAAAGCTGTGTTAGTCTATGGCAAGGCAGCTTAGAGGCAGGTAGGAAATACAAGCAGATAGACAGGAAGAGGAAAGGCAGAAGGGAAGAGATGTGAGCCAGCCACCCAAGGAACAACATATAATGGGACACAGGTAAAGCCACGGAACATGTGGCAATACATAGATTAATAGAGATGGGTTAATTTAAGATAAAAGAGCTAGCTAGCAAGAAGCCTGAGCCATTAGGCCATACAGTTTGTAATATGAGCCTCTGTGTGTTAACTTGTTTGAGCAGCTGCAGGACAGGCGGGACACAGGAAAACTTCCAGTTACACCAGTCTGATCTTCTCTGTAACTCTTCTGTTAGTTGTATTCTGTTGTTTATATGTTTATATTGTTCTCTATGAAGAACAGGACTTGGTTGGTTTCATTCACTGCTCTAATCCAAGTAAATCAATTGAAGTCTAACATATGATGTATATTCAGTAAATTTCAAGACAAAAGTGAATTAAATATATCAAAAACTCAAAGGAAAGAGTAAAACACAGTTGTCCTAATTTTACATAATTATTTACTCCCAAATATTCTGGCCAATGTGCCATGTGTCTAATGTGTCATTAATAACGAGTTTGTGCTACAATCTATACACATTTTAATGTCTTAAAAGCAGTTGTTTTGCTGGACGGTGGTGTTGCAATGCCTTTAATCCTAGCACTTAGAAGGAAAAACCAGGCAGATCTCTGTGAGAGTTCAAGGCCAGCCTGGGCTACTGCTGTGGATATCACTCTGTATAAATAAAACACTGATTGGCCAGTAGCCAGACAGGTGGGACTAACAGAGAGGAGAATTGAGGGAACAGGAAGGCAAAGGGAGAGACTGACTAGAGCCGCTGCCAGGACAAGGAAGATGTAAGGTACCAGTAAGCCACGTGGCAAAGTATAGATTAATAGAAATGGGTTGAATATAAGAGTAAGAACTAGACAATGATAGGCCTGAGCTAATGGCCAAGCAGTTTAAATAATATAAGCGTCTGTATGTTTATTTTGTAAGTGGGCTGTCAGACTGCCGGGGCTTGGTGGGACCTGGAGAGAAAACTCTCCAGCTACAAATGGCACCCAACAGCTCGAGTTTCCCCCTTAAACTTGAGAATATTTAATAACCAATTCTAAATGGAGCCCAAACCAGGTTCCTGCTTCATGTCTCATACGGGCGGCTAGACACTGCAACATGTGGGTTTGAGCTATGGAGGGTTCGTGGCATGAGTGCGAGCTTGACCTAGGCTATGTTACACAGAGGTGTCTCCAAGCTGCGCACTATGCTGTGTGTTAGATATAGTTTTTACTAGTTTAAAAAAAAAAAAAAAGAAGAAGAAGAGGTTTCTGGGCTACACGCTGCTTTGACAGAAGCATAGACCCACTATTTCTGAGAGTTGATGGCTCCCAGAGCTGTCGGAAAACATACCACCACCATGTTGGAAAACTAAAATGGGCAGAGCCAGCAGCCACAGCACCATTTCAGTCTTAGAATGCTGCAGTTTAAAGCAATAGGTTCGAGGCAATATAAAAAATAAGCCACGTAAAGATGGCTACCACACAGAGAATCTGGATTATGTTCTCTTTGATATTCATAACCGAAGAAAAACATTTGATTTCAAAAACTGTTGAGTTATGCCAAAATGTATATTTTAAAGGTTCCTTAACTTCAAAATTTGGATATAAGAATATGTTGCTTTTGGAAAAAAGGCTCTACTTTTATTTCCACAGAAAGCCAGAGGCTATGGATTTGTTCCAGATTAAGATACATCAGGTTTGACCAGCCAAGACCCACTGAAAGGTCTCCAATAACACCAAGGCCCAGATGATCCAACATCCACAACCGTTTCAAGGCAACTGGCTCAGATGATACACCTTCATAGACTACTCCATAATCCTAAAATTTTCTTTGTGTCCCCATAAGCTACAGCGCCCCCTTCCAAATATACCAAGGGAAGCTACACCCAAATTCCCAAATATACCAAGCTGGCTTTGGAGACGAAATTGGCTCACTTCCTCTCTAAACCCAGGCATATTGCTAAAAAAAAAAAAAAAAAAAAAAAAAACCCCAAAACCCCCCCCAATATTGTTATTTAAAACAGGTTGATTATAAATACAATCTCTTTCTAAAGAAGAAAAGAGGATATGATATAGATATGACAGGACAGAGCGAGATCCAGGACAGACACCAAAACTACACAGAGAAACCCTGTCTCGAAAAACAAAAAAAAGCAGTTGCTTTTTTTTTCAGCATACTTGTGATTATTTTTATACAAAATGTCATTGTTGAGCTGGATAATTCATTTCATTTACCAGATTTAAATATCTATCATAATGATGGCACTGTCAAAACTCAAATTCATCTTTTAATTTAAAAAAAAGCACCATGTGTTCCACAAAAACATATGCTACTGGTTCAAAATATGAAACAAACCCCAATGCTGTTAATTATTTGACTTGATAATCACTCAGAGTGGTAATGAATCAAAACTACATTGAACCTCAGAAATAGGAGCAAATATTCCCTATCTTCAAAATACAAAAGTAATTTTAAAAAGTTAGTTAATCATTTATAGTTTGATTATTCTCTCTCTGAATATCATTTCTGGAATATGTCCTTTGATTCTGAAGGCAGAACACTATGAGTTAAAATAAAACATATTTAACTGAATTTAATCATTCATGCAAAAGAATGGAGTTAGAGAACTCACACTGTCTGACCTCAACTGCATCACAAAGCTACAGAAAGTGAGTGAGCTGATGGAGCTTTGGTAGAGACACACATATCAACAGACCAGAACCACCCAGGAGATTTCCTTACATCGATGCTCAGTAAATCCACAGAAGTGTCAAACAATTTACCAGAGAAGAAAGTCTTCTGGACCAATAGTGTTAAGACGAGTAGATATCTATATCTATCGATCAATATCTATAATGTATATCTTACTTTCTACATACATAAAAATTTTAATCAAAATGTATCATAAGCCTAAACCTAAAAAGCAAATCTGAACTTTTGAGCAAAACACAGGAGTAAATCTTTGCACCCTGGGATTAGGAAATGATGTTGTAACTATAAACACCAAGAAACAGATGACTGAATAAAAAATGATAAGGAGAACTGCATAAAAAATTACTCTCCTAAAAACACTAAAAGGTAAAGCAAAGAATGAGAGGAAATATATGCAAATCTTTTGTCACATTAAATATTTGTTTCTCAAATATATAAACAACTCACAACTGAGTAAAAAGACAACTGAATTTAGAAATAAGCACAAAACTTGAGTATTTTACCAAGGGCCAATGAGCACATGAAACTACACTCAACATCTTTAGTAACTGGGAAGCTGAAAGCCACCATTTTGTCCTCACTAAAATGGCTGTGACCAGGAAAACAACTGTAACAGGTGATGTAAGGAAATTGGAACTCTCCCCACTGTTGGGAATTCATGGATGAGCCATCTTAGAAAATGGTTTTGTAACTTCACTGAAAGTGAGTTTACCCTACAGCCTAGTGTTTCTCTTACAGAGAAATAAAAAACATATGAGTACTCAAAGACTTTCAGGTAAGTGTTATTGGCAGCATTATTCCCAGCCCAAGCCTAGAAATAATCCAAATATTCACCAGCAGTTCAGTTGAAGGCATAAGTATTTTATGTTGTGCAAGTGCTGGTATATCTGTATTTCTACACACACACTTTACTGTAGTTTTATACATCTGTATTCTAAAATTAGTATGAAATTCTACAAACTCCAAACTCCATAGATAATATAACATCTTCACAAGAATGAATGCATATGTATAGTTAAAAATTAATGTCTTTCTGACTTTCAGCCCAGATACCAACTGGGTTGAAATTCTAAACCTTTCTACTTCTTAGCTTTGTTTTCCTAAGCTAGTTACTCAACCTCTCATGGGTCTTTGCTTGTCAGATATGGGCAATAATAATATTCTTCATACGATTGTGGGATTAAATGATATAAAATAGACAGAGTGTTTAGCTTTGGGCTGTCACAGTATCAATCTTTAACAAATTAGAATAATCCAGTTTCTACTCACACATGGGAAGGAGAAGGCATCCATTTGGTGATGCAGAGAAGACACTTTCTGCCCTTCCAGCTGTCAGCCTTCAAGAGTTTCACTTAATCTCTCAGTCTCAAATTGCCAACATCTGTAAATGAGGGTCAAACTGTTAGTCTAAAGTACACACAACTAGGGAATTGTATGGCAGGGCTTTGTATACTGCAAAGCATGATAAATTATAAAATTCTGTATTATCATAGCTTCTGTCCCCATCACATCACCCAGGATATGTTTCTAGAAGAACCAAACTACCCACAGGACATTGTGGAGTTGTTTCTCCACCCTCAGTTCATAGTGAAAGAGTCCGCTCATCACCGCGGTGTCTGTGGCAAGACCTTTGCAAAACAAACTTTGCCCTCCGTTTGTTTGAGCACAGAGTGAGGAGAACCATGCCACCTCCTATCTGAAGCAACTCCGCCTGTCCTCACCAGCTATCAGGCTCAGCTAAATATGGCTCTGGCCACTGTGCGAATAATCCCTGCTGGTTCTGAGACCTCCATCCACCACTGATGTGACATTCTTTGTGTTCAAATGTCTAGCTGACGTCTGATGCTTAAAACAGCCCATGCTTTCAGCCTCTCCACATTGTCACAGCCCTGCATCACCACTCTTAAAAGGCTCCTGAGGCCACTCCTCACACCAGCTGCCCAGCAGCCTGACACTTGCCTCCCTGGTCAGCCTCTGCTTGCCTTGAATGCCTGGTTCTTCCAGCTCTTGGGGGGTCTGACAAGGCTGGGACCATGTCGACATTTGGCTACAGAAGGGGACTTAGTAAATATGAATCCATCGATGAGGATGAACTTCTGGCCTCCCTCTCGGCTGAGGAGCTTAAGGAGCTTGAGAGGGAGTTGGAGGACATTGAGCCTGACCGGAACCTTCCTGTGGGGATGAGGCAAAAGAGTCTGACGGAGAAAACCCCCACAGGGAACTTCAGCAGAGAAGCGCTGATGGCTTATTGGGAAAAGGAGTCCCAAAAACTTTTGGAGAAGGAACGGCTTGGGGAATGTGGAAAGGTAGGCTCTGAAGATTGTGCCCTGGCTATGCCCATCATCCTTATTCCCACCCCCACTCCGAAGTCAGAAACCCCTGCTTTCTGTAGTTTCTCAGTCTTCATCACTTAAACTGTCTTACAGCCCAATTGTATTCATTGCTGAAATATTTTTCAGGCCAAAATGGTCTTGGTGAGAGTGGTTTTACTGATTAAAAACGGGAACCTGGAGAGGAAAACGCTTCATAACCAGAGTATTGGTTTGAATGAGTTGTCAAATACTCTAAGGCACTGATGTTGCGTAGCATGTTTCTGGCACAATTTTCTTTCAGTTAAGTACATTTATTTCCTGGTACTTTGACAGCAATAATGGCAGCAGTAAAAGTAGTTTTATATTTGCAGTGCCCAAGTTCAAGGCTGTGAGAAGAATATGAGAATGAGCGTCAAGAGTCCTCGTTCCTCCTCCAATTTTGTCCTTAAGTTGTCAGAGTTTCACAGACAATCATTCCTTCAGGATTCTTTTTCTATTTGTCCATTGAGAGAGTTCAATTTGTCTTTCTTTTGTGAATCAAGATTTCCCCAACTCTATTGAGAGTTCAACAAGTTCTAGAGTTTCCCCCCCAAAGAAAACACATGCTTTAGTGTAGAGTTCTAAATGACAAACCCAGCCAAGGATGCAGGTTAAGCCTGCATGTACAGATGCATCTCTGAGAATCTTCCTATTTGATAGGGATTCTGAGACTAGGAAGCATGCTTATGGTGGAGAACTCGGGTCTGGGAAGCCCATGTATGCTGCTCAGGGAAGAATCATTTTGAATTTCCCAATGAGTCATTGAAAGGAAGTTCAAACAACTAACCTCTGGGAAAGTCATTATAGCAGTAGAATGTTATTATAGGAAAGAAACCCTGAGTTCACGGAAGAAAGCAGGCTGTAAACAACTATTTACAAGCCTGCGTGCTCCACTGAAATCACTTATAATCGAAATAAGCTGGCTCAGAGTGGCCAGCTTTCCACACTACTAATCTAGGAGCTGTGGTGATCTTGGTGATAGCTGTGTGCACCACATTTGCAGTAAGATATGTGTGAGCTTTGCCCATGTCAATCATCGTAGGAAGGGCCACTGGGACCAAGCCAGGACCTTCCAAGGCCACTGTGGCTGCAGTAGTGAGGAACAAGAGGGAGAGATGAGGAGGGAACATGTATGGCCAGTCAAGATTTGGGCTAGTCAGTTCTTCCGTGACCGTCACTTAAAAGTTGGATTTGCTTTAATAATTTCCTTATTTGTTTTTGGTTTTTGTTTGGAATGAAAATGAGTGTCAACAGTCTGAGGAAGCGGAATGACATCTTCTTAGGCTTGCTGAAGAATTTCCCTCAAAACGACAATGCAGCTATCTCTAAGAAGCCAGGACATAGAGGCAGCCACAACAATAACAGGACAAAGGCATTTTAATGTCAGAATGTTATGACAGCGGAGGGAACCAAAGGGCAAAGCCTGTTGTCAGCTGTTGTTGACACCCACCTCAGGCTGCCAAAGGTTTTGCTGGTCCTGCCAGTGGCTTATCGGACCAATTAGAGAGGCTGTCTTCTTTGCGAGCTTTGATTCCTTTCTGGGCTGGTTAACTTTTCTCCCACTTCACAGTCCCAGCCAGCTGTCTCTGTAGTCACAAGGGTGCTGAGCAGAAGCCGGCTGACAGAGAGAGTAAATCTAGTCCCACCGCAGGGAAAACTTCCAAGCAGCTTAGGGGAGAGGGGAGCAGGTGCTTGTCTCAGTGACGATGGCCCAAAGAGATTCCATGAGGAGGAGCTGGGGTCTGGATGGGATGAGGGTGGTGAGGCCACTGGCTTTGTGAGGGTTTAGGAATGGCCTGTGTAGCACGTGGTGAGAGACAGCCTTTTCTCTGTCCATCTAGGTTGACATAAGTGTGTCCTACATCAGCTCTAGGCACCCTGGACATGCCACAGTGCAGTGCTCCTCACTTGAGTAGTTGCTGGGCCTAAGGCACAGGGGCCAATGACTTTTCTCACATTATCTCATCTTGTCTTACCTTTCGTCACTCGAGAGCTGGGACCAGGAAAAGTGAAGGAACTTGTGTGAGGGTAAAAGCTTGTTAGTCAACTTGCAATTGAAACTAGAGACTCTGGGCATGAAGGCGGTTTTTCAGACGTGTAGGCCCCTGCCCAGCAGGAGGAACATGGTCTGGTACTTCAAAAGGTACAACTTCTAAGCCTCTTCAGGAGGGAAACTATCAGGGTAAGCCTAACTAGCTGTGGTCTAACAACTCCATCTGGCGATTAGGACACACGCTAATCTTAGGACTATAAAGAATCACACAATTTCTTGACACCCAGAAAGGTTTAGTGACTTGTCTAAAGTCAACCAGCTCTTTGTAGGGAGAACCAGGACCAGAGCTGAAAGCCAAGCCTCTTGCTTCCTTATAGACGTGATGATGGTGCTGTGGAGATATCAGAAGAGGCTGGCTGTCTCCTTCTTGTTGCTCTGTTTACTCTCTATGTTCACCAACATTTGCATTCCATCTGCTCGGTCCCTCCCACCTCATCTGCCACCTCTTCCTCTATGTCACCTTTCCACCCCCATCCCCCAAAGGACCAGAACTAACTCCAAAGCAGCAGACTAGGAAACCATTGACCACTCCCCTCCTGTGTAGGACTGATCCATAAGGGAGCAGGGATTGTCCTGTGGGCCATCCTACCTCTCCCTTTGCCTTTGCTGGTATTTTTCTCCCGTATACTCCCTTCCTGGGGGTGATCAACAATCTCAGATTGCCCTGGCCTGCTTTAGGAAATTCTTTTATCCTGGTAAAGCCCTCAGGCTTGAGCAAACAGCCAGGAGATGTGGTCACCTTAGCTCACCTGACCATATCAGTGTTTTCTTCTAGGTATGGTCCTAGGAGACGATGATAACCAATGTCAACTTAGCTCATCTACCCAGTAAATAAATGTTTACTGAGCCTCCATATCATGCAAAGCACTGTGCTGGGTGAGAAAACAGATCGAGGTCTCTGCCCACTTTAAACAGTCTATTGAGAAAATGGCGGACAAGCAGTTAAAGTGTGAGCTGTAGCTTATTGGAAGAAGTGTCATGTTAAAGAAGCCCTCCCAGAAGAGGCCTCATTAGATATTACATGACAGCTCACATTGCTAGAGAGCTTACATGATCTTCAGCTGTGTTTTGAAGGGGAACAGCTTTTGTAGAGAGAGACTAAAGATCTTTAAGTACTAAAAAAGATGAGATTTCATGGTTGTATAAATGGCAGCACACTCTGGATTTTGAGACAGGCCAGAAAACAGGCAGGTACAGTACACACCCTTAGGTAGCTAATGGAGACTCCACTTACAAGAATTTACACAAAGCAAAGGGTCTTGAGCGGGAGTGTCTGAACTCTGTCTAACTGATCCACTTACTTCTTTGCATGGTGTTTTGTATCACTGAGTTATGACTCCTATCCCTCCAACCCTTTGACAGACAAATAGACAGACAGACAGACAGACACACACACACACCCTTCTTCTCCTAATACACCAAGTAAATTGAGACTAGATAGGTCATCCCAGGAGAGGCTGACCCTTTCCCAGGCCATCACTTGGTGCCTGCCACTCCAAACAAGTGTAGCTAACTGGAAGCTATTTTGTGACAGCAACTGGGCAGACAAACCTGGAGACCAACACAGTGTTTTCCAAAGCTCCATCCACATGCACATGCCTCAGACAGCAACACCCCTTGAAGTTAAAAAAAAAAGTGCTTCCAGTGTAGAGGCTGTGGGGGGGAAGCAAGGGCCATGGGCTTCAAAAGAGATAAGGAGGACTCAAGAGGGTAAGGGAAAAACAGACACTTTCAGCACTTCCAAGGCTTTTGCTAATAAAAGATAACACGAAGAGGAGAAAGCAGTCTCTTGGGAGTCTGTGCAGAGGGACTAGTGAACAGAAGTGACAAAGCTAGAATAAATCTTGTTTACCTGAAAGCCTTTTACAGTTGATGCATGCTAAATAAGTTTAAAGCGTTAGGCTGGGCAAATACCTGCTTTGAACTTTTCTGCTGCTGTCTGCTAATGCACACTGCTCATTGGGATCTAGGGAGGCTAGTCCTCTGCAGGCTGTCATGTTTTACCATGGCTTCCACCAAGGGCTTTGTTTGTTGTTCTTCCAAAGAGCAGGTTTTGATCTGCCCTGCTCAGCAGCTCTATGGGAGTGTGGCCTTTCCACATTCTTGTGCTGGGTGTCATCACACAACAGACAAATGCTGAGCAAACCACGTCTGCTTCTCTACATGGAGACAAACAGGACAGAGGGCACTTACCTTGGTCACACCTGCAATGGACTGAACATTTGGGGAATAAACACTCTGTTGCTCGGCTATGTTCCCAGCCCAGGGCCCTCTCCTTGAGACAGTCTCCCTAAGTTGCCTAGGCTGACTTTGAACTCTCTCTATCCTAGACAATCCTTGAATTCATTACCTGCTTGCTTCAACCTCCCAGTTAGCCAGGATAACAGGTGTGTGCCAACAGGCCTGGTGAAATTTTGAGCATTAAGGACAGGGAATTCATTACCATATTGTTTATTTTTGTCGTACTTGTTTGGTGTGAAGAAATAGAAGACAGCGCACTGATTTCAGAGGTATAGATTTGCAAAACTGGAACAAAATGAGTCATGAAAGCCAACATAGCAAAGTTTTCTTATTTTATTTTATTATTTTATTTATAATGGCACACGTGCAGGTCAAAGGTCCTGGGGGTTTAAACTCCACTGGGCTTATGCTGCAAGTACATTTCATCTGTTGAGACATCTTGCTAGGCCTAAAATGTTGAAAAATTTACCCAGCCTTTTCCAAAGCTGAAGCTCTGACTTATGTGTTCAAACTAGAAAGATGATCACATGTTTTTATCCAGTAAATGCCTGCTATTTTGTAGAAGACAAATGTTTACAGAAAAGCTGTGAGTGGTTATGCAACAAAATGTTGACCTTGGCCACTTGAACTAGAGATGAGGTCAGAAGCAAAGGCTTGCTAATCCTGTTCACTACCGACCTTTGTGGTACTTATGTTACCTTTGTCAACTGATAAGTGTGCTTCCAGTGAAAGCCTTAATGGTGTCCATACGCTCACTCCTCAGGTTGCAGAAGAAGACAAGGAAGAGAGTGAGGAAGAACTAATTTTCACAGAAAGCAACAGCGAAGTCTCTGAGGAGGTGTGTACAGAAGAGGAGGAGGAGGAGGGACAAGAAGAGTCTCAAGAGGAAGAGGAAGAAGAGGAAGAGGAGGACAGCGAGGACGAGGAAACTACAATGGAAGCCACAAAACATATTAATGGAACTGTAAAGCACAGTAGCGTTAATTCGGATAACGCTAAGCCAAAGACATTTAAAAGTCAAATAGAAAATATAAATTTAACCAATGGCAACAGTGGAGGAACACAGAGGAACACAGAGTCACCAGCTGCCATTCACCCCTGTGGAAATCCCACTGTCATTGAGGATGCCCTGGAAAAGATTAAAAACAATGACCCTGACACAACAGAAGTCAATCTAAACAATATCGAGAACATCACCACACCGACCCTATCCCGCTTTGCTGATGCTCTCAAGGAGAATACGGTAGTGAAGACATTCAGTCTGGCCAACACACATGCAGATGATGCCGCGGCAATCGCCATTGCAGAAATGCTCAAGGTCAATGAGCACATCACCAGTGTCAACGTGGAGTCCAACTTCATCACAGGCAAGGGGATCCTGGCCATCATGAGAGCCCTGCAGCACAACACGGTGCTCACCGAGCTGCGCTTCCACAACCAGAGGCACATCATGGGCTCCCAGGTGGAGATGGAGATTGTCAAGCTGCTTAAGGAGAACACCACGCTGTTGAGGCTGGGCTACCATTTTGAGCTCCCAGGACCAAGAATGAGTATGACGAGTATTTTAACAAGGAATATGGATAAACAGAGGCAAAAGCGCATGCAGGAACAAAAACAGCAAGAGGGGTATGATGGAGGAGCTACTCTCAGGACCAAAGTCTGGCAAAGAGGGACACCAGGTTCTTCTCCGTATGCATCTCCCAGGCAATCTCCCTGGTCATCTCCCAAAGTCTCCAAGAAAGTCCACACTGGGAGAAGCAGACCTCCATCTCCTGTAGCCCCTCCCCCTCCTCCTCCTCCTCCTCTGCCTCCCCACATGCTGCCTCCTCCTCCTCCTCCCCCTCCTCCTCCACTCCCAGAGAAAAAGCTCATCACCAGAAACATCGCAGAAGTCATTAAACAACAGGAAAGTGCCCAGCGGGCCCTACAAAATGGACAGCGCAAGAAAAAAGGGAAAAAGGTTAAGAAACAGCCAAACAATAATATCCTAAAGGAAATAAAGAATTCTCTGAGGTCAGTGCAAGAGAAGAAAACGGAAGACAGCTCCCGACCCTCTACCCCACAGAGATCAGCTCATGAGAACCTCATGGAAGCTATTCGGGGGAGCAGCATAAGACAGCTACGGAGGGTAAGTCACACCAGATCTGACCTTAAGGTGAAACTGATTCAGTGAATCAGCCTCCATGGATGGATGCTATCAAACCCACCTCTCCACATTCTTACTGATCTTTTAAATATTTGTGCATGTGAGAGTAAATATGCCAAGCATCAGCATTAGGAGCGGGTACACTGAGTGAGAGAATGAACACATTTCCGTTCGTGCCAACTTATTGTCTCAGCCAGGATCATTTTGTGACACTCCAACATACAAAACTTCTGATTTTCCTAATTAAGAACAAAACAAAGTATTATCTGCATCTAAAAAGATTCATCACTTGTCAGAATTTTCACAATACTGCAAGTGATTCACCACCAAATTTATAAATGTGGATGCCACATGGTGATCATAATCTACATCCAAATTTCCTTCAGATAATACTGCTAAAGGTAAACCTTATAGGTGGCGGTGATGATGATGGGAATTTACTTTAACATGCATGTTGATTCATTGAAAGGCAATCCCCTGTTTTTGTAGGTGGAAGTTCCCGACGCTCTGAGATAGGATGGTCTGTAGAAGAGGACCCGGAACTGCTTAGTGGTGTGACCTGAGGTGCATTGTAAGCTGTTTCCAAAATGCCTTCTTTAATTTAAAATATTTCCCAACTTCAAAGATAGTGTCACTATGGAATTCCAAAGGGAATTTTAAGACACAATCGGCATGTTTCTTCTGTAAATATGAAAATAAACTTTTTTTTTTAATGTCGTAAGTTCGTATGGGCAGAAGCCTCGGAAGATCTCTTTGCATCTCTGGAGTCTCTGTGACTGAGCTCAAATCATTTAAAGAAATGTGCTATTATTTTTGTAATGCCAATAACCTTAGATTAAAGTTTTTTCTTTTTTTTAAAGAGAAACTAATATTTTTCTGTGAGTTAATACAGCTGCTGGCTATGTATGTAATATTGCTAAATATTAAAATCATTACGTTCTCACACCAAAAGGGTTCATGCCTTTTTTCTTCATGCCCAAGAAACTCTGGCCAAATCCCTTTCCAGAGTATTAAGTTAAAGAACTTTCTAAAGAGGCTCTTTGGGAAGTATGAGACAGGTTTGGGGAAAGATACCCATGTGGCTGTTTCCCTGGATTCTTTGATATGCAAACCAGACGGCAGCATTGGCTCCTGTGTTTTCGGAAGTCCAATGGACAGCCAAAAGTCAGTCTAATCACATTAGTAATCAACAGCTCTGGAAAGGCTAAGGTGGAACCTTAGGAAGTTTCGTTAGGGAAGATATGAGTGCTCAGGAAGTGACGGAAGGTAAACATGCAGTTATCCTGGCTCGGACGCTGAAGAGGAACTTCAGCTCTCCCTTTGGCACTCTCCTTGGACATCCCTGGCTCAATGAATCTCAGCTTTGTCTTTTTTTTTTTTTTTTTTAAATTTTGTGTTCATCTGACATACCAACCACAGGTACCCCTTCTCCCTCCTCCCACTCCCCCCAACCGACCCTCTCATCCCCTCCTCCAAAAAAGGTGAGGCCTCCCATGGGGAGTCAGCAAAACCTAGCATATTCAGTTGAGGCAGGTCCAAGCCCCTCTCTGTTACATCAAGACTGTGCAAGGCCTCCCACCCTAGGGAATGGGCTCCAAGAAGTCAGCTCATGCACCAGGGATAGATCCTGATCCCACTGCTAGGGGCCCCTTAAACAGACCAAGCTACACAACTATCTCCCATATGCAGAGGGCCTAGTCCAGTCCCATGGAGACTCCACAGCTGTCGGTCTAAAGTCTGTGTGTTCCCACTAGCTGTCTCCGTAGGTTTCCCCATCATGATCTTGATGCCCCTATACTACAGAATCCCTCCTCCTTCTCTTTGCCTGGACTAGCTTTGTCTTTTTTACCCCCACCTTCCCCTTGCTCTCCCTTCTAACCTTTGATTTCTCCCTTCCCTTTCCTTCCCCGATTCCTACATCTCTTCCTGTTTTTCCCCCTTCTCTCTTTTCTCCCTATGTCTCTCTCTCCTTTTCTTCCTTCCTTTCTTTTCTTGCCCAATGCAAATACGAATGATGTCAACATCCATAAAATTACACTTGAGGACATAGACTTGTTTGTTCACAATTCAAACTATGATCCCACCTCTTCCAGTCATCCCAGAGGCATCTGAATTCAAGAAGAGAAACATGCTTTCCAGATCTCCTTCCCTCCAGTCTCCTGATCCTTTTTGTATTAACTCCGATTTGTGGTACCACTCCTGGCCTGCAGGTACCCTGAGCCATCTAGTCAATGTTTTGCTTCCTGGGCAGATCTTTTAATTCTTTCCAATGAAGACGATCATGTTTTGCATTAAAAGATCTCTAGTAATTCTCAGGATTATCTCTTCTGCTCATCCCCTCTCTTAGTAAGAATAACTGGAATCAAAGAAGATTCCAGAGGCTGTAAGTTTAGTCAGTGCCTGAGATTCACATGATGAGGCAGTAGATGAGAGTCATTTGCTGAACTAAGTTATTTCATGTATATTTCACGGCATTAAGAGGTGCTATCTCCATCTGATAGGTGAGAAATGGTGGAGCAGAGGTCTATGGGAAGCTGGGCACCACTGACTGCAAAGCCTAGGCCGCTGTGTACTGCTCCTCACTGCTTTTACCCAGATGCTAGTCTCCTGGTGGCCCTCACTCCCAGACACTCAGTGAAAACTGCTGTTTCTGGTGGTGGTGTCTTCACTATTTTTACCTTTTCTACTAGTGTGCAAAATCGTGTCTTATTTAGGGTTAAAGGCGCGTGTACGTTTATGTTCCTGTGCATATACATTCAGAACAGAAGGCCAGGCCTTCCCTTTTCCTGACCTTTGCTTGCAGAGACAGGCTCTGGTACACCTAAGGTAAGGAGTGAGAGGGAAGAGACAGAGGGGGCAGGGCTCCTGCTAAACCACATAATTAGTAAGAGCACACAGGACTTCCTAAAGGAGGGGGGGACAGCTGCTATCCTTTGTGTTACCAGGAAATGCTTAGCTTGTGGAGGCCAAGTCTTCTCCCAGAAGCAAGGGACTAGATGGCAAGTCTCCTCTTTACACTGCAACAGCCTGCCTTGCTGGATCTTTGTGTACCTTGGGAGAATACAGAATGACTTATGAGGCATGCCACACAAGTGAAATAGATAGATATGGATCCTCACAGCTCACAAAAACATATTTTGTATATTACAAAGTTCAGACTAAAGACAAGTATGACGGAGTTAGGCATCCAGTGAGCACATTAATTATTAGGGAAAAGTACTTGTAGAACATGTTCTATCAGGGTGCAGTGCTGCAGATAGGCAGGCCATTATGACAATCATCATTCAACAGCCTGAAACCCCACAAAGCTGGTGTCAAAACTAATTAGTTCATCGTCTATAAAAAGCGTTCAGCTCACTGAGGGAGACTGCCCAAGACCAGATGAAGTGTTTAGGTGGTGATTTATATGTGCACATTGGTCTCTGAAAATACACCTCATCCTGATTTGAAATGGTGCCCCAAACACCGAGTCTCACTCTGCTTCCCAGGCAATGCTCCATGGCCGCAGGTGTTTAATAACTCTGTGTCAGCAAGATCTTGACTTACCACCTGCCCTGAGATACTTACTACCAAGGAGCGAGAGAAGGCAGTAGGAACACTCTGCCATGTCTACATTGAGATGATTCAAAGGCTGGAGTAAATCAGCATGTTCTTGTAAAGGTTTCCTAATGACTTTCTTTTCTGAATAAGCCTTTCAGGTGTGGAATGTGAGCTTGCGTGAGTCTCTCTCTCTCTCTCTCTCTCTCTCTCTCTCTCTCTCTCTCTCTCTCTCTCTCTGTGTGTGTGTGTGTGTGTGTGTGTGTGTTTGTGTGTGTGTAAAGTTAACAGTCTCTTCCTTCTATCAGGTCTTAAGGCAGACTTTCATTTCCATTAATCACCAAATAACATGGTATAAAGGCCAAGGGTTGCTCTGAAACTTAGAACAATGGCACCGCCATCGATGCACTTGGTCTCCACAGATATTTTCCGATGTTTACTGCATATCCAGCCATGCTTCCAAACACTGGAGTTAGGAACTAAGGAACTAGAACCTGGTCTTGACGGAACCTGCTTTCCAGTGTCTGCAGGAGCTTACAGCATTCCTCACACACTGTGCACTTATGTACCCAACGGTTCAAAGCATGAGCTGTGCTGGGGATATCCCTGAGTCAGAAACACCCTTCATATCAAAGCTGTGGAAATGCCAAAGACAGCAACCCTTTCAGGAGGGTCAAGCCCTTCTTCAATTGACAAAAATCAGGCTTTGGATGGCATTTGTTGGTGAGCCACGTTTTACCACAGACCCTTTACCTGAAACAGACAAGGAGAGAAGGAGAACCTTTCAGACAGGATGACAACCTGGATTTTTAAGTATAGATGTTACCAGGCTTAAAACAACAACAACATAACCCCGCACAAACGTTCAATGATGTGGGATGACACTTCAGTTTGAGTGGTAAAGAAAGTGTCCAGAAATTAAGATTTAATGTTATTTTGTAAAACAACAACTTGATAAAAAAAAAAAGTTAGCGTTTAAGTGGATTTTCCCCACTTAAACTTTTAAGGGCAGGGGGTACAGTTCAGTCAAGAATGTGGTTTGGAACTCTGAGCCTGCATTAAAAAGTCTGGTGTGGTCATCCAGCACTGAGATACAGAGAGAGGGAAATCCTGGAGGCTTGCTGGCCAGCCATACCAACTGAACCAGCAAGGCCCAGTTTGCTTCTAGGAAAACATTTACAAACAGGCATGGAGTCCAGAGCAAAACCCATCCCTGTTTGGGTTGTTCAAGAGCAAACAGCTTTGAGCTCCTTGTACTGGCTCGGTTCCTCACAGTGGAGGCTGGAATGGTACAGAAGGAAAGGAGCACAGGCAAGTCTTGACACACTATGATGAGCTGAAAACAGGTTAGTTGTGTTCAATTCACAAATTATTCAGAGTCGTTACCCTGGTTGAAAAGGATCACGGCTGAAAAACGAGGATGCAGCATTGATCCATAGTCCCAAACAGAGTAAAGCCTATTGACTCCCCATTAAGTTTTCAAGAGAGTGCTGCTAGGGAGCAGCCAGGTGGGCATGTCTCTGCACATGCATCAGGGCCCTCCTCAATGACTCTGCCCTGCTTCCTTGTGTGGTCTATGGCAGTGGTCAGGATGCAGCTAGGAAGCTGTGTAGGCTCCACTAGTAGAGCTGGGAGGGGCAAGCACTTTCAACTGGAAAACGAAAATCTTGTTCTCAAATGAAGCCATCCTGAGGTATGTTATCACAGTCTTTAAAGCCTTGGGGTTTGAGGCCATTCAACAAATTTGCACTCAGGGTTGAGGCTCTTCTGCACGGAGTTTTGGAAGTAACTTTGTTCCCAACTGAAACACTGTAATTGCTGGAGGGTGATTACCCCAAGTTAAATGTTTGTTAACAACATAAAATTTTGGAGTCATACATTTAAATCTGGAAAATTAGGCTCCCAATTGAAAAGCATTCCAATCCACTCTCATCAGAGTAAGCAGTCTTTGGCATGAGTACTAAATTTCTCTTCCTGAATGAAATTTGATGATCCATTACTCACTGTTACATAAACAGTAACGAATGGTCTAGAGTCACTTTAGGTTACAAGTTCACCAGCTGTGTTCTGTAAGTTTATCACAGAACAATCCTCATTCAACACAGGTTTTGGAGTGCTGTTACCAAGATTAAAAAGCAAAATAAATAATAATAATAAAAATATAAATACAATAAAATATTAACAAGACCAGAAGACTCAACTAGTAGCCCAGAGTAGTCCTTGACCTAGAAGGAGAATTGGAAAATAAATTATGTTAAAAGAGAAGTCAAGGGAAAACACATTGTTTATTCCTATTTGTGAATGTCTTCCTAGAAGCTGCTTTAGCCTTCTACAGCTTCTGCTTCTTCTTTTCTTTTTCTAAGATTTATTTATTTCATGTGCATTAGTGTTTTGCCTGTATGTATGTCTGTGAGGTGAGGACGTCGGATCCTCTGGAACTAGGGTTACAGGCAGTTGTGAGCGTCCATGTGGGTGCTGGGAATTGAACCTGGGTCCTCTGGAAGAGCAGCCAGTGCTCTTAACCTCCGAGCCACCTGTCCAGGCCCCAGCTTCTGCTTTTTCAACACACCTCTAGTTGAGAGATGTTCAGGCTACAGGAGACCAGCAGACAGCAGAAAATCAGGAGAATCCACACTCTATCGCCCTTTCTTCTCGGGATGCCACCAAGAAGCCCTGTTGACAGCCAAAACATGTGACTGAATTCTTTTTTTTTCCCCCAAGACAGGGTTTCTTTGTGTAACAGTCCTGGATCTTACTTTGAAGACCAGGCTGGCCTTGAACTCACAGAGATCCACCTGCCTCTGCCTCCCAAGTGCTGGAACTAAAGGTGTGCACCACCAGGCTACCTGAAATCTTAAGCTGTCAGAATTTGGGATCCTAAAGTCATTTTCCTACAGGGGTGTCCCTAGTAAAAATTGGTTTAAAGAAATACAATTCAAAAAAAAAAAAAAAAAAGCAAGACAAAAAGAACCCTACAAACCCCCAAATAAACAAAACAAAATCAAATTAAGTCATTGTTGGTTGAAACAAATAGATGAAACCCAAGCAAATCTCTATGTAAAAAGTGGCATTTAGTTGCTAAAAAATATGAAATGGGTACAGAAATTCTTAACATATGTGGTGATATATTGCATACCATAATGAAATTTACCTGAGAGGACAGAACAAGCCACTATATTAAACATAGATGCCAGGCAGTGGTGGCACACACCTTTAATCCCAGCACTTGGGAGTCACACACCTTTAATGGCTGGGCAGAGAAAGGTATATAAGGCATGAGGAGACGAGCCAGGAGCCTTTCGACAGAGGAAGCCTTTTGGGTAAAGCCTTTGTCTGAGGAAGCTTTTTCGGCCGAAGCTCTTTTGGCTTAGGCCTTTCGGCTGAGAACTCAGAAGCGAACAGTCAGAGGATTCGTAGAGTTGTTGAGACGTGGCAGTGGCTGGCTCCTTTGTCTCTCTGATCTTTCAGCATTTACCCCAATATCTGGCTCTAGGTTTTTTATTAAGACCATTTAGGAATTTGAACAACAAATATATACTGTCAGGGTTTACTTCAAATTCACAAGAAGGATCCTGAGGCAATTCTAAATAAATTCTTACATCATCAATGATTGGGCATGTGGGATTACTCAAACATGACAGTTACCTAACGTGGTATATTTCACTTGGAAAAATGTTTTAATTGAGATAGAGGAGATAAATGGGATCAGGGACGATCAAATCAAAGTGGGTGGTGGTGGCACATGCCTTTAATCCCAGCACTTGGGAGGTAGAGGCAGATGGATCTCTGTGAGTTCGAGGCCAGCCTGGGCTACAGAGTGTTCCAGAACAGCCAAGGCTACCCAGGGAAACCCTATCTCAAAAAAAACAAAAAACAAACAAACAAAAAAACCAAAAATAATACAGAAGGTAAACCTTTTATTCAGTCTACTGACCCGGGGCGTCCTAATCTCAGAACTTGCTTTCGTTTGCCATTAGAGGCTGTTGGCTTAGTTGCATGGTTATAACGCATTTTCGTTTCTATTGCATTTTGCTTTGTTTTGAAATCAGCATGATGGCATTTCCCTCAGGTCTTTCTATCTGGAGAAGCATGAAAACCCCAAAGCTTCTACATCCAAAGGTGCTGAAATAACATTTTAATTTCTTGCCCAGATCATTACAGACAGTTAATATCATCTGTGCCAAGGTCCCAAGGAAGTCAAGACCCAGCTTTGCACTGACTAGCTATTTAGCTTTGAACATATTATATAACTTCTGCAAATTTCTTTTACTATGGCTGAAAACAGGATATGCCACCTCAAGGATGCTGAAAGCAATTTACGCCAAGAATTATCTTTGTTAACGTGAAATGAACATATCAGTATATATCTAATATTTAGTGCCAATCATCTGGTTCTAACTTTACTAATGAAATTATCTTTTTGTTGCCCTTTCTTAACTGGTCATGAGCACACCTTCAAACCTGTAATTTGCTAAATTACTAAAACCTGCTAAAGAGCCAGAAGCAATTTTAAAAACAGTTCCTCAGTAGGCTGGGCATGGTGGTGCACACCTTTAACCCCAGCATTTGGGAGGTACAGGCAGGAAGATCTCTGTGAGTTCAAGGGCAGCCTAGTCTACATATCAAGTTACAGGGACAGTCAGGACTATGTAGAGACCTGTCTCAAAAAACCAAAACCAAAAAAAAAAAAAGGTCCTCAGTGGGATTGGCATTATATATTGTCACATGAATTTGGTCTATTACCATGATCTTATAAAGCATCGATTTTCAGCCTGTGCCTCACAACCCCTTAGGAGTCCAACAACTCTTTCACAGGGTTGCATATTAGATGTCCTGCATATAAGGTATTTACATTACAACTCATAACCATAAGAAAATTACAGTTACAAAATAGCAACAAGATAATTTTATGCTTGGGGGTCACCACAACATAAAGAACTGTATTAAAGGGTCAAAACATTAGGAAGGTTGAGAACCAGTATTATAGAGGTCAGAAAAAGGAATGAGAGATTTTTATCCTGGTGTTTACTTTGAATTTATAATAAAAGTATCATTTCTAATAGCTTGCTTTATTGTAAGACATTAGGATACTAACACGTGTTCAAGCACATTTGTCTTTGGTTTAGAAAATATTTCATACACTGGGAACTTATGAAGACAGGAATATAATATAGAATGCTTCTTCATGCCTCTGTTTCTTATTTCATTCACTAGTTCACATTATAAAGGGAGAAAGGGGGAAATGGAATAGGAAGGATTCAATGATGTAGGAGTGGGAGGGTAGTGTGGAGGATGAAATATTTGAAAGGATAACATACCACTAAAGGCCTTTTGAGAAAGCCGTATGGAAAGCTACTACTAGAGAAGCTTCCCCAAATATACACATATATGTAAAAGTAGTTTAAATGGAGGTTATAAAGTGGGGGCAGTACCCTAAGTAGATACCATATGCTGTCCCCAACCAAAAGCCTACTACCGATGGGTTACCTTTTTAGTTACTGACTAGTGGGGCTCCATAGACCTCCAAACATGACACACTACTGCCACCACTACTGGAAACCCTCCAGAACTTGATGGTAATACCCTATTGCTGAAGACACCATGTACTTGGATCATAGGGAATGGAGAAATCTAGCTGGTACTCAAGTAACTGAAACTGTCATCCCTACTGACTATATATAGTGTTTATAGTGCTGGAATGTGTTATGCAGGAAACAGGAGAAAAGGAATCATCAGTCCCACCCAGCTATAAATGCTGTAAGTTACAAAACTGATCAACATGTCAAACTGTGCTCACGAGTGCAATAGTGGCATGGATGTCATGGGAACAAACACTTTTTGAACATTTTTAAGGCCTGCTCCATGAGACCGAACTCATGCATAGATACTGCCAATGAGGCCAAGAACCTGTTACATAGGTCACTGGCCCCAGGGGAAAACCTACTATTATTGTTCCACTAAGAAGACATAGATCATACATAGTTCAACCCTCATCAGACAAGCTTATTCTTCCAACAGATGGCAACTAATAAAGCAATTCTCAACTGGCCAACATGTAGAGAATAATATAGAATACTCAGCCCTAAATGGGATGTCCACCTCCCACCCTACAAAGCTCAGAGATCTATGCAGACGAGGGGGCAAATTGAGAGGTGGTAAATGACTTTAAGGAAAACTATTTTCTAGACACAACAGGACAGATACACATATGAACTCACAGAGATTATGGTAGTATGCACTACAAAAGTCCTACCCCTAGCCAAGGAGCTATTGGCATTTTATTGCTGCTGTAAGAGGGAAAGCTGGTTTTCAATGATATGGTACCTGGTACATTGATAACCCGTTGTTTAGTTAGGGTTTCTATTGCTGTGAAAACACCATGACTAAAAGCAACTTGGGGAGGAAAGGGTTTACTTCAGCTCACAGATTAGTCCATCACTGATGGAAGTCAGAGCAGGAACTCAAGGCAGGAAACTGGAGGTAGGCAGAGGCTATAGAGGAGTACTTACTTGCTTGCTTTCCATGGCTTGCTCAGACTTTCTAATAGGACCCTGAATCACCCACTCAGGGGTAACACTGCCTTCTGTGGGATGCCCACCCACAGCAATCACTTATGAAGAAAATACCCAATAGGCTTTCCCACAAGCCAATCTGGTGGGTGCATTTTCTTAACTGAGGTTCCCACTTTGCCCATGACTATCTAGTCTATGTCAAGTTGACATAAAAACTAGCCAGCATATCAGGACAGGTCCCATGCACAGGAGCTGTTGGCCAATACAAACTGGGTTTTACAAAATGCTATGTGTGTGAATATGAAGTTGGGTTGGTAGGAAAGTAGGGGGAGATCTGGTAGTTGGTAGAGGGGCATGAATATAATCAAAATACACTGTATGGGATTCTCAAAGAATAAATAAAAACAGTACCTAAAAATGGTGAATTTGAGTTTTTTGGGGAAAAGTCTCAAAAATACTCTGTAAAGGCTTTATAAAGAAAGAACCATTTGTAAACTCCATTTTGTAGAAAATCTAATCAATATGCACATTCCGTAAGTTTTCATAAGTTGAAAACGTCCCAAAGTTTATCAACATGCTATGCACCTAATATGTGGAGACCATAGATTACAAGTACCAAGATAAACCAATATTAGTGTCTCTATTAGCCACACAGTAGAAACAATGAGCACATTTTTATGCACATGATATTCTAATTTTCCCAACCCATTAAATATGATTTAGCAATAAATAATGATTAGTAAAGTAGGCTTTGCAGAATTAAAACAACCTAAGTACACAATATGTTTGTTTCTCTTAATTTGCCTGGAATAATGTGAGGTTCAAAGAGATTTAGATGGTTGGGAAACAAAAAGAAACAAATTTGAGAAAGATAGTTCATTCTCTTCAAAATCTATTTTTCTGCTGTTTGGGGTCCTGGATAAGGAGATAAAAGTGCCCAAGTGTGGAAATGCTCAGGGAAGCAGAGTTGCTCTTTGCACATGCTGACTGGCTGTTTTCTTATCTAGCACACATCAGGCATAACGGATAAGGAACCAGTGGGAGCTGTGTAGTCCTAAACCATCTACCTGGCTCTGAATCTACAGTAGCTACCTAAACAGGCCTAGGCAGCCAGTCTATCATAGCATGTTCTGAAGCAAACATGACTTCATCTATGGACAGGCTGAGTCCACTAAAGCATTACAGGGCACCCTCATCTGCCAACAGCTTAGAAAGCAGCTGCACTTCTGTGACTATGCTCACTACACTCATACTTACCTGCTCATGTTCAACTATATTGCAACCTTAAATTCAAAAGTTGTTTGAACTTTTGGTTGGGGGTAGAACCAACATAAAACACCTTTAGTGTTATATGGCCTAGTATCGATTAAGCTTTAACTAATAATATAGTACAACTTTAAAAGCTGTCCCTTTTAGCCGGGCGGTGGTGACGCACGCCTTTAATCCCAGCACTCGGGAGGCAGAGGCAGGAGGATCTCTGTGAGTTCAAGGCAGCCTGGTCTACAGAGCAAGATCCAGAACAGGCACCAAAACTACACAGAGAAATACTGTCTCGAAAAACCAAAAAAAAAAAAAAAAAAAAAAAAGCTGTCCCTTTTACATTTACATTCTTTCTCAAACAAACCATTTTACTGGATTTTCCCTGTTACCCCCTTCAGGTTATAAACTCAAACACATTTTAAAATTTTATTTGCTGGGCAACATTGGGGGGGGGGTGGACTTACAAATTCTCCTGTCAAAGGAGGGAGGGGAGGAAAAAGGGCGGGAGGGAGGGAAAGGAACAAGCAAGTCTACTTGCTTGTAAACACAAATTCTCCTGTCTTCTAAGAAAGAGTCTAACAACTTCTAGCCCAGCTTAAAAACTTACAAGGTTTTTGTTTTTTAAGGCCAGAGGTGATTCAGACACTATTTACACTTGCTGTCTAGAACAACACGTTTGCTATACTATCAGCACTGTTTCCCAGTAGACACTTTCCATGATAATAATCCCTTCAGTCCACTTGTTTCTTTCAACATGAGAAATACAAGATATATTTTCCTTCTGATTCTTTTCTAATAAACGTGAAGTGCATGCAATCAAATGAGAATGTCCCTTCTCTCAGTAAACTAGGACACTGGGTTTAAATGTCCACGTTGTCCTTGGAAGAACTCCTAGTCTTTGACAGTGCCTCTGTTGATTAAAAATTAGTCAGACACTCACATCTGAAAACTAGTTTTCTTTTAGGTTAAATTTATTATAAGAGTTCATAAAATACTTAAGCCCAAGTAAAAATAATGTCTACTAAGAAAATAATTTAATAATTTGGATGTACAATCAAAAGCTCAACCTCATGTCAACCCCTAAATATCTTGTGATGACTAAACTTCTGGGCAATGGGGTGACCACCATCAAGCCAAAACATTACCACATGTTCCAGGAAAAGGCTGATTCCTCCAGCTTTTCTGGGCAGAGATGGGCACAGGTGCTGGTGGCTTCTATCAACACGCAGGAGATGAGAAAGGTGAAATCTAGACACACACCTATACAAATCAGAATATGTGCCCCATCATATCTGTAGCAAGTGCTTACCAAATCTTTCTCTAGTGGCTTCCCAAATTTAAATTTCTTAAAAAAAATTTTTATTTAGTCTTATATGTGTATGGTGTTTTGTTGCATGTATGTCTGTGCATCACATGTGTGCCTGGTGCCTGAGCAAGCAAGAAGAGTATGTCAGATCTCTTAGAACTGGAGATCAGTTCTATGGACAGTTGTGAGCCTCCATGTAGATGCTGAGAATTGAACCCGGGGCCTCTGGAAGAGCCAGTGCTCTTAATCTCTGCCACCTGTCTCTCCAGCCCTGCGCCATTTCTTTTATTTTAAATCACAGATTAAACAACAAGAGATAATGAGAGAAACCCGTGTTATACAGGGAGCTGTATGTCAAACAATGTGAAACTTCTCAACTTTTCTGCAGAGGATTTCCTTGTCGGACCATTCCTTATCAACAAACTTGCCCTTCAGGAACCCCATTCCTAAAGTAGTCACTTCAGAAATCTAGATAAAGAGAACAGGATAATTCTAAGGCACAGTGCCTTTGTAACAATTCTTTTGTACATTCTCAAGTGTTCACATTTGTACAACAAAAACGTTTCCACAGAACAAAGCTCTTGGAAGGTGTTCCGTAGCATCCTACACACTGGATACCAAGCACAGCTTCATCTTCAGACTCTCACTTGGGCCAGGGTTGGTAGAACAAAACATCTCACTCATCAAAAACTAAGCTTCCAGTTTAAATGAACATGACCTCTAATACTGTTTATTAAAAACTATGTCCCATATGAACTACTGTGTTTGGTATTTATTAACCTCCCAGTCAACTCCAGTATCATTCCAGTCTGGAAACTTGAACCTTTTTGGTTTCCAAGAGTCCTAAACACTGACATTTCACTGCAAATGTTGTTAGAAGCACTGTACCACATAGGAGCTCCACAGAAGATGCTGAGCAGCTGTCAGGTTTCCCAGAAAGGCTGCAGCATTCTCTCACTCACCATGTTGATTACTTCATGGCGTACTCCACTTCTCAGGGCATGCAGTGCTGGAAACTTCAACCGTTACCCAGCACTGCTGTGCACTCTTGGCTAAACTCAACCATTAAAAAGTTTTGTTCTAATGTCTTAATAAACAAATAAGGCATACTATTTTATACTATTTGGGTCAAATTAATTTTATTATGCTCCATGATGAATTGCCACCAGTGCAACATCCTATTCACTATACATTTCAAAAAAAATTCACATACTAAACAAAATTTCAGTTGATAAATGGAATTGAATGATTGAAAATCTTTATGAATTTCATAATACAATATGTGGCTAGCTGAAATTGTCTATCACATAGCGTTTAGATATAAAAGGCCTCATGCTAGTTTGTTAAATGCAAAGGCTACCAGACAATCACGTAGCTGGATATATCCATGAGGCTTCCAGACGATGCACAAGTAGTGCCACCCACAGTGCAAGATGGTGGAGGACTGAGACGCACAGCTGATACCTTCCTCGGCAGAGTGGATTTAGTCTTCATGCCTGGACTGAATTCCACAGCTCTTGTCATTTAGACTTAGCACAAAAAAATAAAAAGCAAACAAAAACAAAACCCCTCTTCTGTATGAAAAAGAAGAACTTCAATTATCTTTGGCAAATAACATACTCCCCATGTATACGCAACTCAAAGAACTGAAAGTCTCTAGACAAGCTCCTGGGCAAATACCAAGTTAGTTGGATAAATCCCAAACTTCCTGGCCAAAAGGTATGGGACATCAGAATTGGCATTATCTCAAAAGACATTTCTAGGAATTTAGTTTTTTTATGTCAAAAAGAAAAAGAATACAAAAGCCCGATGTTATTTATGTAACATAATCACGATTTGACAAACTCCTAATTTTACGGGTAGTGGTTGTCCAGCCTCACCCACCCCAGTCTCACAGATCTCAAGCCACAGGAAAAAGACAGTAAGCAGAAAAAGGCTCCTAGCAGCAGACAGCACTGTTTTTTACAAGAAACACAGAACGGAGAATCTCTCCAATGTGCTGTAATTACTCTCGCAAGGAAGGTAACACTCTTTGAATAACTTAACTATCTTACTGTACCACTTAACTGCTTTCAGCAACTAAACCGTTTAAATTATTCCTGACAATAACTAGATACATGATCACTAAAGATTATGTGATAAACTGGTTAAAATTCAAGCCATATCTTGCAGGTCCAGCCTGTCAAGATCATGTCAATACTAGATTTTGGTCGGTATACTTCTAGATAGCATAATTTTTAGTTGGATATTATGACTATAATGAATACATTTGAAGCTACATTCTGCATACAACTCAATGTGAGAAAAATATGACTGTATTTAAATCAGATAACCGTCTACCTAAAATTTATTTAAAGTAGGTAGGTAAGATAATTATCATTGTAAATATGAAACGGCCACCTTTAGGCAGATTAGTGTACTGTAAAGAGGCAAGGAAGTTCTAATTTTATCATACCATCTAGTATGCATAACAAGTGTGCAGGCTGTAAAGTTTTATTTTTTAAAAAAATCTATCAAATCAGTTATGTGTTCTAAGAAATTTGCCATTGGGACCATCAATCTTTTAAGAAATATGTAACTTTTCATCAGATATTTGACAAAAACCTGGAGAAACTATCTAAGTAAAAACATACAGTATATGTGAGGTTTAGCATTTGTGCATACTTTTGCCAAAAAATCTGACATTTACAATTCGTATTTCTGAATACAACAATGCACACACTCTGCAAAATACAAAGATAACTTCATACCATTTTAGCATTGTTTTGATAACACTTTGAGTCAAATGTGGGCATGACTACAATTGGTTATGATGCATGAAACAACCTCCATAAATATTAACTGAAACTATTTTTGGGAGTCATACCAAAAGAGTTCAATTCTTTGCTGAGAAGAGCCTGTCACATGTGCCATAACATAAAAGCAATCTTGGTCAAGTACAGGTATGTGAGGGCTCATCAGGATTCCTGCCTGCAGATGCCACTGCTTACCGGTGGCAAGCAGTACTACAGAAGAGGTGTGCTACTGTTTCTATTCATTAGTGTCTCTGTAGTGATTTTAAGCAGAACATATTGCTAGAATTTGAAAAACTGCATCAGTGTAGTGATGTCTAGAGAATTGTGCAATGTATCAGCTTCAACATTCATATGTGGCATCATATTCAAAATGAAGGGGCTAAAGAAACTAAAGTTTACATCACTTGAAAAAGAATGTAGTGCTATGCTAAATTTTATTAAGAAAATTTAGGTACAGAAAAAGTAGGGTATGAAAATAGTGTTCTCCTTCTGGCATTCTAAGTAAATTACATTAAGGTTTGTGTCAGTCTCACACATAATTAAACTCCCTTGCTGATGGAATGAAAATATTCACAAGTCACGTGAGCATCCTGCTGTAAACTTGCACACAGTAACAGGGAGTAGCTTTGTATAGGATTATAACAAACCTTTACAGATTAAATGAGGTATTGCACAGATTAATTTAAAAAAAAAAGCAAAAACAAGGCAACAAAAATATACAGCAAATTGGTAGAACATTTACATGATAATTTTACAGATCCATAGACAGAAAGTAGTGTTTAGTATTTCACCTTAAAAATATATATAATATATAGATCAGTCTTCCCACTCATCATCATCCTCAAAATCTTCTTCATCATCATCATCTTCATCTTCATCTAAAACCCAAAACCAAGAGTTAAACATACATAAATAAAATGACATAATTCTCCAGTGACTTCATCAACTAGCTAACTCCTGAAACAAACGTTTAACTTCTAAAATCTAGTTACTGAGATGGCTTAAAATTAATCCAATAAAATGAGAATAGGAGATCCAAGATTTGGGTTTTAGCCCCTTAGTACCTGTGTGGTTCTACTGAGTCAAATGAAACTTGGGTTAGCTTTTCTAGATTTTGGATTCACGTGGTGAACACAACTACTTTCCCATTCTTTACATGAATTGTAACCCTGGAACTTCCACTGTTCTCTCTTCCCACAGTCTGCTTCTCTCCATCTGAATGACATCACTGTTCTGTCAGGCGAGCAGGCACGAATCACTATTCATTCCTCTTCCTCTTCCTCCATCAAGTGTCCTCCTTTCTACCACAGTCCACACCTACTGTCAGGTTTTGCCTCATGACTGCTGTTCTCCAGTAGAATCACCTCAGAGAAGATGGAGGGATACTTAAACTCTAAGTTCAAACGTCATGCTCTTTCTTCGAACGCCTCCTGTGGCTGGCTACTGCTGTCTGGACGTGCTGAGCTCCTTCTGAAACATCACACATGACTTGGCCAGACCTTCTGCCCTCTTTTAAGTCTTCCACCTTCCTCATCCCTCCACTTTCTGCCTCTAGTACAATCATCTCCCTTTCTGTCCCTCACCCTCACCAAACTTTTCCTCCTTGTTACAGCATCTGAAGTAGCTCTTTCCTCTTTCTGGCTGTCTCATCATTTACATCCCACTCAGAAACCACCTCCTCAAAGAGGGTTTTCCTGACCATCCTGTGTAACTCTTCTCCAGAATCGGTAACTGTCTATTCCATGTCCCTCTCCTTGTAATCAATTTCTTAGACTGCCTATGAATTTAATGTCTTCATAGTAGAACACAAGCTCCACAAAAACTAAGTCTTGGTCTGTTACATATCATAGGATCCAGAACAGCAGAGGAGTGCTATACAGAGGTCGATCAGTCATTATTCTCTAAGTATACTCAGGTTTTGATGGCATCTAATTCTACGAGTGTAAATCCACAATCTATCAATTTTCCATGACACTCACACCTCACAAAACCTATAAGAGCCAAGTCTGTAAAGAAAGATGGTATTGAATACTTATGTTTAAAATGATAAAGAGCCAGAAAGTAATGTGTATGTGACATTATATATGTGGGCTAGATAAAAACACAGAATATTCTCTGTTCCCCCTATAAGACAGATTTTCTATAAGGAACCATTTCAGTACTAATACCAGAACTTGAAAAGTTTGAAAAGTAATAGAAGGTAGAGAAAAGCAAAAGAAATCTAATCCTCTCTCTCCAGCATTCCAAGTTTTAAATTAAGGTATTTTGATCTAGTTTGAATTGATTTTTTTGTGCAGGGCAAATGGAAATAGTTTAACTCTATTCTTCTGCAAGTGGATATATCCATTTACCAGCATCTTTATTTAGTAGACTGCCCTTTTTCCAGTGTGTATTTTTTTGTTCATTACTGTGTGTTTATGTCTGGATTCCTCTATTGTGTCCTATTGGTCTGGGATTCTATTTTTGTACCAGTACCACACTGTGTTGTGAAAAATTAGTTGAA
The DNA here is from genome assembly GCF_949786415.1 of Peromyscus eremicus. NCBI lineage: Eukaryota > Metazoa > Chordata > Mammalia > Rodentia > Cricetidae > Peromyscus > Peromyscus eremicus. The sequence continues at coordinate 36,384,309 of NC_081418.1, forward strand.
GATGTGTTACATTTGTTTGGTCTGTGGAGTATTTGTTTAGTGATGCAAAGATGTGTTGCATTCTTTTATGCTGCATTTGTTTAACTCTGTGAAGCCGTGTTACTTTGCCTGTCTAAAACACCTGACTGGTCTAATAAAGAGGTGAACAGCCAATAGCTAGGCAAGAGAGAGAAATAGGCGGGCCTGGAACACAGACAGAATAAATAGGAAGAGAAGAAAGAGAGAAGAAGAAAATGAGAAGGGAGGAGGGTGCCAAGGGCCAGCCACCCAGCCAGACATGAAATAAGAAAGAAAGAAAAGATGAACAGAAATAGAGAAAGGTAAAGGCTGGAGACAAAAGGTAGATGAGATTATTTAAGTCATGAAAAGCTGGCTAGAAATAAGCCAAGCTAAGGCTGGGCATTCATAAAAAAGAGTAAGTCTCTGTATGACTATTTGGGAGCTGGGTGGCAGGCCTCCCAAGACTAGAGAGTAAAAAAAAAAAAACAACTACAACACTATCTTTGTCACTGTAGCTCTTATTAGTAGAATATCTAGGAAATCTCATGCCTTATTTAGAGACTCCTTGTCAATAATTCTATAGTGTTTTCCAGTACAGAAAATGAATTCATCACTTTTTACAAAGTTTTTTCTTCTAGTTTGCTGTATAGCTGTGGTGTCCTGGTATCTATCAAATTTTAGGCAGACCAGTCATTAAGAACACAATTTGATTAAATATACTGTAAAAACTCATACCAATGATCAGACAAAAAGGTAACAAAGAAATCATAAAAGTAAACAGGAACTGCAGCGCGTCACGTATCATACGAACACACCGCCCCTCCCACCCTGCCCCTGTGAACACACCTGAGGAATGAACACACCGCCCCTCCCATCCTGCCCCTGTGGACACACCTGAGGAATGAATGGCTTTGCTCCTTTTCTGCATCACTTCCATCAGTGCGCCCACAATTCCTGAAGTGGGGGCAGGTGTCGGGGGCGCGGACTCTTGGCCATCTGACACCTTGGAGAAGAAAAGTATCATAACTCAATTATAAATCCTTAGCAAAGAATCTTGGTGGGGCTGGGGATGGCTCAGAGGGTAGAGTACTTGCCAGAGAAGCATTAGGACCTGAGTTCTGATCTCTAGCCTCCACATACAGCAAGGTAAGAGCTTACTGGAACTAAAGTGCAATGTGGGGAGCTTTCTTAACCTTTAGAAGATGAAGAAATGATCAATTTCTCTGAGACAGAGAATCCAAATTTATATACCATCACTGTTGTGAATTCTAGTGTTGGAACCTCTTTCAATTTTCTGTGGAGTCTGATTTTTTATTATTTTTATTTTCAAAATGCAAAACTTCAGTGTTTAAGAGTATGCTTTCATTTTCATAAAGTTACTTGTTTGAACTTACCAAGATTACTACAACTGCTTCCAAGTGGGCTATTTTTAATTCCCCTCAGTTTATTAAGTAGTATCTTTAAGGTATCTTTTATTTAAAGTCTAGAATTGCAAACATATTGTAAGATTCCATCTATGTGATATTTAGAATATACAAAGGTATCACATAGCCATCAGATTACTGACTGTTGAGAGAAAGCATAAGGTAGCTTTCTATGGCGACAGATACTTCACATTTTGATATTAAGTGTGGACTACACAGCTTCAGAATGTACACATCCAAAATATGTACATTTCACTGTACACAGACAAACATTTAAAAAATTATAAAAAGTAAAAGAATAAGATCAAAGACAGACACCCTATAACGAGGTATGGTAAAAGCCCACAGTACTAAAAAAGTCAAAATAAAAAGGACACATTACTTACAGATTTCAGTTGAATGCCCTGTCGTATCTGGTCTAAAAGCGCATCCCTTCCTGAGCAGGACACAGGCCGACTATTCTGTTCCACTTTTTTTAGCTGAGCACCCTCTCTAATTTGATCCAAAAGAGCTGCTTTGTTTCCTGAAGGAGCTGGAACTTGATGGTCACCATCAGAAGGCAGGCCAGGGGGAGGTGGTGGCCCTGGGGGAGGCGGAGGTGGTGGGGGAGGTGGTGGTGCTGTGGACCCTGCCATAGACAGAGGTGGAGGTGGTGGTGGGCCTGAAGGTGCCGAGGAGGGCAGCGCTGGTGGTGGAGGGGGGTACATCCTGTTTGGAGGGGGCGGAGGAACAACAACACCCGGCCTGGAAGGAGGGGGCGGTGGAGGTGCAGCAGTGGGAGCTCTGGAAGGTGGGGGGGGAGGAGCCCCCCTTCCACGGGCAGGCGGGGGAGGAGGGCCTGAGCTATGAGGAGGGGGAGGAGGAGGAGGAGGTCCACCCCTTGAGGGTGGAGGAGGTGGTGGTGCTGAAATAGGAACAGAGAAAAAAATGAAAGCATAAACATATTAATAAAGCAATTTACTTTAACACACATAACCCCAGTATAAAATGAAGAGCAAAATTAGCAAAACTTCGCAATATAGTTTACAAATATCTGAGCACTGGTAATACCCTACGATTTTATTTGGAAACAAATATTTAGCTTAAAGATTACCTTCCTGTTGTCAATAAACAATAGGATCTAATTATGAGGACTCAGTACTAGTTCTGAAGCCATAAGAAAAAAACATGGTTGGAGAGACAGCTCAGGAGTTAAAAGCTGTGCTTGCTCTTGCAGAGGATCCATTGAGTTCCCAGCACCCACATCAGGCAGCTCACAACTTCCTGTACCTCCAGCTTTAGAGCTTCTGACATTCTTCTGGACTCTACAGGTACCAACATATGCACACAGGCATGAGTAGACGCATGCGCGTATACACACATACACACCACAAATTTAAGAAAATATACATTGTTAAACACTTTGCTTGTAAGAATTATCTTACATTCTGATAGTAATAATGAGTACCTTCCCTTTAGAATTAAATACATTTAGATTTTGTATAAAATCAATTTAGATACAAATTTTATAGTGTGGCAAAACCATTTAGAATTTATTAACATTAATCAGTTAAACCCCAACATAGTATACTTTCTTTCAAAATGTAAAGTTTCATTACCTAATTTACATATGTCCTTCTACTTTATAATACCGTGTTTTACATTACCTAGAACTGTTCAGCAGTTCTAGATAGGGCATTAAGAGAGGGTGGTTGCTTGGTTAAATGTTCAATTATTTATTTAGATCTGAATTACTATAAAACTAAGACTTTTTTTTATAAACTACAAAATTACACTGCAGTTAATAAAAAGTTAGTACTACCCCAGTAGTTAATATTTCTATTCTTAATTTACTTAAGTGAAGATATAAGATACATTAGGAAAACAAATCCAAAAGAATATAAGAATATACTGGGGAATATGAGTAAATCCTTTAAAGATTAAATCTTGTGTTTTTGGAGATATGATTTCACTAATGACATACACAAATCCATGTAACATTAAGCAGTATATCATTTCCCACTTGTTTACAGACTGATCAGAGAAACTGACTTTATAGGTACACAGAGATCTTAGCTATGGAAAGTGTACCTGGTACTGAGTAACATTAGTCAACGCACTGTTACAAATATCTACCTTATTACAATGTACAAAAGGAAAAAGAGCCCTTACACTCTGGTACTTCTATTTTCTTTTGTTTTTAAAAAAAGTATTTATTTACTTAGTTTCACATGTATGAGTGTTCTCTGCCTACATGTATGTCATACACCATGAGTGCCGTGCAATCCAGAAGAGTGTAGAGTCCATGGAACTCGCGGTACAGCTGTGAGCTGTCACGTGGGTGCTGCGAACAAACCTGCATCCTCTGGATGAGCAGCCAGTGCTTGCTCACTGAGCCTCTCTCCAGCCCCAGGACTTCCGCTGTCTTAAGCAACAGCAAACTTCACTGCATTTTCTTAAGGAAATAATCTATTACCAATTCTCAGCTATTACCGTCTGTATTCTATCTACCACAAAGAACTCACTACATCACAGGGACAACTGTGAAAGAACACAGGAAGTGAAGACACATGACCCACTGTTAGGACAGTCCCAAGCATCACCAGTGTGAAAGACTTGTAAGAGTCACCACAAACACCACAAGGAAAATGACAAGTGCTAGTTTCAATTTTTAAAACAGCAACAGAGGAAAACATGAAAGATAAAGTTATAAAAAAGGATTCTTTTATATTTTACATATAAAATATAGATTATGTATTAAATATAAATAAATCCCTTGGTTAATCTACAGGAATACTGAATCTTATAGGAAAAAAAACCTGTGTTAATGTACATAAAAAGGCTAATGTATTTGAAAATTATTATTTCAAATCAAGATCAATATTAAGAATATCAGTAATTATATTTCTTATATATAATTAGAATCATATAAGAATTATAAGCAGAAAAATATGAAAAAGGCATATAGTATTATAGGATTCATAAAACATTTAGGAATGGATGTCATGTTCTCTCATGAAAATATAACAAACAAGTGTTATCTAATATAATTAAATTTATGGGAATACTGTTGAGTCTCTAAGTGGATATATGACATTGTGCTCACTAATATTATTCCATCCTCCTTTATCCTTGTCATTATAAACATATTTTATACAGGTTATTGGAAAACAAGTATATAAAGCAATTATAAACTAGTATAATTAGTATCAGTGAAAACAACTAGAGTGCTGTGGGCAAGAGGTATTGCCCAATAAATACGGAGAGTTCAATAAAATAATCTAGATTACAGATGATATTTAAGCTCTGACTCAGAAATACATATATTTCTTTTTATTAAAAATGAATGCTCAAAACATTAGTTTTTTCAAGGCAGGACATATGAACTCTAGCTACTCCAAAAATCAACACAGCAAACCATGCAAAACTCAGAGCAGTGGTTCAAATACTGTTCTACATACATACCACTCCACTGTGGTGGACCTAAAGAACAGATTGTTGTAAGTTAATGGACTTCAATAGCTACACACAGAGATATGGAAATCACAAATTTGTTTGCCTTTATAAATCTGATTCCATGATTATATAAAACAAATGACAAAAGATTTAATTAAGTAGGTTAAGACAAATTACATTAACTTCTGTATTTTCCATACTTTTGAATATTAATTTATGTATGTGTTTTCTCTAGAAAAAGTCTGTTAATTAGAAAAAAATACATAATTTATGTTTTTGATCTTACTAAAAAAATAATCTATCTGGTTTGGAGAGACGAGCTCATTGGCCAAGAGTATGAACTGCTTCAGAAGACCTCAGCTTAGTTCCTAATCCATGTTGAACAGCTCACAACTGACTGATAAAACTTATACACATAACCACCCCTACCCCCACCATACATAAGCACATAATTACAAATAAAATACAAACAAAGCCCTTTTTAAAAAAACTTACATAAAAACATAGGTTCCATACTAAAAAAGGTTCTTGAAATATAAAAATCTGGTATCTTGACATTTTGGTGCTAATATGATTTTCAAAGCCTGTGACTTTTTGTTTTTAGGGTAACTCAATTAAGGAAAGTCCTTGTCTGTCTTTAAAATAGTGTAATAAAGTTTAAAGAAAACCCAGTCTAGTAAGTATGATCCACTTTTCTTTAGGCATGAAGGACACAGGATAGCAGTGCAGCCAATAATGCTGAGTGTAATTACACACTAACAGAGCTGAGTAGCCCTAAGCACCAGTGGGTATGACAGAGAGCAGTCCTGAAGACCTTCCTTCACCTGGACATAACAGTCATCATGACCGTACACACTTAAAATGACACTGTATTCTTAGTATGCTTTAAAATCCCAGCATTTTAAGTGTAATTTGTCTGCTAGTAAGATAAACGAGCAGAATGCTACTTTCTGTTGAACTAGCTGTGGCTGTACAGCAGCAACGAGAGACACAGTTGTTAGCTTCCACAGTTGGCTCCAAAGACTCTGAGACCTTACTGACTACATGAATGGGAGGAACATATTCAATCAAAGATCGAGTGTCAGCAGTAAAAAAGCAGACAAAACTAAGCTAAACACCCACTTTCAAATGACAATCAGAATCAAGAGCATTAGCTGGAGCTCTAGCTCAGCCATACTGGTGTGAGTACAGAGTGGGAGAAGCTCGGTTCCAACTGCAGATGGCGCTGAAATGGGACTGCGACTGCAGAGGCTGTCTGTGCACCTGACTGTCATAGTGTTGGGAAGCAACCAAAACACAAAGTTCTTTAAACTACCCAACATCACAAGGTTGGAAACTGGTCACAGGAACCGAGAGAAAGAATTATATTCTGGACTAAACAAAGTATTTACATTTCAAAATACAAAGTTTTTACATAGTTTATATTCTGAAAATGTCCCCCGCCCCCAGGAGCTGAGGACCAAACTCAGGGCCTTGCGCTAAATTTCCAACCCCGTGAAAATGTTTTATTACAGATTATGACTTTTTATACCAATAATCATGTCAAGTTTTTAATCTGCTTGTTTTAAAGACAGGAATCTCACTATGTAGTTATCTATGTAGTAGACGGGGCTGGACACAAACTCAGAAATCTGCCTGATCTGCCACCAGAGTGCAGGAATTAAAGGCCATCTTACCATGTCTAGCTCAAAGCCAGTGATGCTGGACCAAATTTGTCATATGTAAATTTAAACATTCTGTTCAAGGAAGGGTGCACAGTTGTCTGATATAAAAGACTGACTTTAGAAAATTCAAAAGAGAAAACCAGCCAAGTGCCAAAATAGACTAAAAGTTACCTTGCCTTCGGAGTTCATTTTTAACAGCTTCTACACCTCCTGTCTTTTCAATAAAGTCATAAATAACTTTTGATGTTTCTCTGTCTTTAAGTTGGGCTTCAGAGATCCCACACATATCAAAAAGATTCTTCAATTCTGGATCCAAATTATTAAGCTACAAAAAATAAAACAACTTCTGAGTAGGCAATTCTATTCCAAAACAAAACCGGTAAAACTTAGAATTTACCCATGTCCTTCTGCAGTTAAGTTCACAGACTTTAAAATGGTTATGTAACTTAAATGCTAACACATTTTCTTTTATGAAAAGATAAGAACAAGAGAGATTTTCTATTTTCTCATCTTTTCCATGCCTTAAAGAGGGCATTCTATTCCTATTTGTATTAATCCACTCAAGACTAGATCTTGTGTTCATCTATTCCAACCTGTCCTAAACAATATTTGGCTTTAATCTTGAATTACCACCACAGTTAGTTTGAAGATTTGAGGGCAAGGATCTCTGTGCTGTCTGTCACAGTGCTAATCAAATGAGTGACAACAGCACTCAAAGAATCATTATAGTGGAGAAACACACCGGACAGACGAGTCTGTAACTGCACACTAAGCCTTTGGTTATACTATTTTTTCAGTAAGTTGACAGATTATTATTTAAAATTATTACTGAAATTATTACTTAGAAAATAACTCTCTTTGCATTCAAAACACAAAATGTACTTATTTAGCACATAATCAAGGAATACAAAAATTTTGTCTTAAGGGACTTAGCAACTATGACAGAATAATATTATGGATTCAAACTTCAGTAGCACACACAAACGCAGCTCATTCAAATTCTAATACATACTAGGTCTTAAAATTGTAAAAAAAAATCCAAGGATAAGCCATAACATTTCTGTTTACTTTTAGTAATAAGAAATACAGCTTTAAAACATACTTACATCAAACCCCGTATTTGGATCCCATCCAACATGTCCAATGTGCCTAAAGTAGAAAATAGAAAAAAATTAGAAAAGTAAATGTATACAAGGGCTTGTGATATAATGCATAAAAATACTTGAAATCTCTTGTATACAGTCCAATTTCTTTTCCTTCTAGACAATTCCTACAGGTGTCTTCCATGTTATTTATACATCAAAGTTAAAAAAAAATCATGTTCAACAATTAGTTGAATAAAAAAATAATTACATATAACTTTTCAGATGGGTAGAAAAGTAAACTGTCAGATTCATGGACCAAGCCTGGCTTGGTAGTACACGCACTCCTGGACACTTGGAATTCTAGGCCAGCTAGGGCTACACAGAAGATCCATGCTGTCTTGAGAAACAAACAACACAAACACTACCACAACATCCGCAACTATTAAAAAGAGATGAACATGGGTTTTCTTCCCTGGAAGCCTGCCTGATCCTTCGGCGCTTCTTCTCACCTTTCCCTAATAAATCTATTCGTTCTCTTTGTGTAAATAAAAAACAAACAAACAAAACACCAATGAATATACACATCCTTCCTGTTGTAGTTTGAACGTGAAGTGTTCCCCATAGGCTCACGTATTTGAACACTTTGTCCCCACCGGTGACAGACTCAGGTTTTATGGACTGGCCCCACTTCCTGCCCTCTCTGCATCTCTTAAACTCCTGCAGCCATGCCTTCTCCACCATGATGGCTTACATCCCCTCTGGAAATGTAAACCAAAACAAATACTTTCATCCTTAACTTGCTTTTTGTTGGGATATTCTACCAGAGCAACGGAGAAGTAAGTATTACATAGAACACCCTCAAACCAAACTTCTCTGACAAGTTAAAAATGAAGAGCAGGACGGAATGTGTGAAAAGAATGGAGATAAAGCTGGGTGCAGCAGTGCACACCAGCAATCCCGGGTACTGCTCTGGAGCTGAGGCGGAGGATCTAGGCTATATAGCAAGAGCTGTCTCTTCTGAGTGCTGAGAGGACAGAAGAGAAGTCTTACTGGAAGTTACTTGGTGTTCCAATATCTGCCTTGGTTAGCCTCTTCTTTTTAGCTTTTCCTTTCTTCTTTTCTTTGGTGTGGGAGATGTTGTTGACTTGTGAACCATAAAACCTATTTGTTGTAATTTCTGGATTTTTTATGTCAACTGTAGCCATGGGTAGATTGGGACCTACAAAGAAAGCCAAAACAGTATGAGAGGGATACAATTTAAGAAAATAATCTTATATAAGATAATCATAATTTTTTAACTTATGCCTGCTTACTTATATCAACATTAAGTATCATGAAGTACATTAATGTCTAAAACTTTAACCCAATCCCTCAAGGTTTTTTCTTTTTTTACTGTAATTCTGGTAAAATGATATATACAACAAAAACAACAATCATAAAGACAGTGATGACATCCTTACTCATGTCTTCTTTGTTCTAACCTTATTTACCCATAAAAAAGATACTCTAAAATAGTTTACTACCATCTTGCCCCCACACTGCCAGACTCAAGTCCACTAATATCCTCCCATTAGTGCATATGTAGGTTGTCTATCCGAAGCACAAACTCAAATAATTACAGTGGAAGAAATTCTAACACTCAGAACTCCTTCAAAGATCTAATGATAAAAGTACCAGGGACCTTCAGAGATATCTGTCAGTAACATCTTTAGGAGCAACACTAAATGATCTATTCCACAACTTGTATATAATAAAAGATACTCTAAAAAAATGAAAGTCTCAATGCAACAGATTCAATTTAAAAAGTCTTTGCATCCCTGAACTTAAAGTCAACACAGGTTCTTTCAACATCCCATTTTAAACACACAGTTCTGACAAAACTTCCTCTCAGAACAAGTTTCTTGGCAATCATTCCACTAACAATTTTTAAAATGTATCAAAATATCACTGCTGCCTATAGGTAAGAAATCTCACAAAGCTTGAGATTTGTGTGTTGGTTTGAATGAAAATGGCCCACAGGCTCCTGTGTTTGAATACTTAGGTCTCCAGTTGGATTAGGAGGTATGGCCTTGGAGGGGGTGTGTCTCTAGAGGAAGGCTTTGAGGTTTCAAAAGCCCATGCCATTCTCAGATAGCTCTCTCTTTGCCTCTTGCTTTGGATCAAGATGTAAGCTCTCAGCTACTGCTCCAGCACCATGCTGGCTTGCTTGCTGCCATGTTCCCCACCATGATAGGCATGGTCTCTAACTCTCCCTCTACAGTTATCAGCCCTAAATTACACACCTTTTTAATAAGTTGCCTGGGTCATGGAGTTTTATCACAGCAACAAAAATGTAGTAATTAAAACAGACAGGCGGCATCTTAACTGCCTAGTGGGGACATAAACTTTGAAAGGGCTTTCAGCATTCCCTGAGAAGGTGGGCTCACTGTGCCCGAACTTTGTGCCAACAATTATACTTCTATTGCTTTCTTCATGTAGGAAGGGTCTGGAATTGTGATAAAACGCTATGTGAAAGCACTAGGCAATGAATCTCAAATGAGCTTTTCTAATGAGCCTTTCCTTTAGACAACACTGCACACACTTCGACAATTCGCTACTGGAAGATGCAGCCCATTGTCTGTGGCTCCAAGAGGTCTATAGAATTCATCCCACGTAGCTTTCTGTGCTTAATTTGCTTGCTATCTCTTCACTACACTGGATACTTCCAGTATGAACAACTACATATTTAATCTTATGAGTTCGAGTGAGTCCCTAACCGTGGAAGTTTTCTTGGGAATCCCCAACAGAATTTTAAAACATCAAATAGAAATCCTAATAAATTATAGCAGTGGTTTTCAACCTTCCTAATGCTGTGACCCTTCAATATAGTTCCTCATGTTTTAGTGACCCAAACCATAAAATTATTTTTGTTGCTACTTCTTAACTACAATTTTGCTACTGTTATGAATCGTAATGTAAATATATTTGTAGACAGGTTTGTCAAAGGGATCACAACCCACTGGTTGAGAACTGCTGAATTATAGGCTGATACACAGCAAGTGATCATTTAATATCAACTTGACTGCAATTCTTCAATTATGTTGAAATCTTAACTGTACTGGAATCATTGAAGTTTTCTGAAAGCCTGGTTTATATCTTATGAGAAAGAGCAACTAATGTATTTCTGAAGAACGTTAAGAATGAACAGGAGGCCAGGAAGGCCAAACCTGGCTTTATCTTGAGTTTAAGACCAGACTGTTCTACATGAACAATAACAACAAACACACAGGAAAACAAAAGCAAACGAGTAAAGAAGACAGGAAGATATAAGCCACCCCTTCCTAATGCACAACAACTGTCACAAGAAAAAGGTTTTAAGCATTCCTATGAACAACAGATATTTCATTTCATTTTAATCTTAATTTCAAATTCAAATCTAAAGGACCTCAAGTTTCCTTTTAATTACAGTGGAAAAAAATCATACTAAGGTAAGATAGCTGAGAAACAGGTGACACAGAGCCCTACTGAGATAGATAAGCAAATTACATTTTAGGAATATATGTACCTTCTATATAAAGTGTCTTTTTAATAGTTACAATTTGAAAAGGTCTGATAAGCTAATACATGAGGACTTGAGAGTGCCAGCAGACAGAGCAAACCATAGTTAAGGCATCCACTGCCACCTAGTGGTGACACATCAAAATACAGTCAAACTATATACTGTTCTCCCCACAGTGGAGAGAACAGAACTGGCTGGACTGACAAGGTCAAAAAATTATTAAAATTCTCATGATACATCTCATCACTCACTACTATATACGTGATATATAGGTACATATGTCTTTATAAACTGAAAAGTATTAACATATTGGCAAAAGTGGATGCATAATTTCCCCCTTTAACAATACTATTAAAAAAAATTCCCCAGACTATTACACCAAAAGACTGAAAGTATAAAACTAAGGATTATCAAGAGCAGCCTTTATTCCCAGCACTGGAAGGCAGAAGCAGGAGGATTTCTGTGAAGTCAACACACTGAGTTCTAGGAAGTCAAGGCTGTGCAGAGACTCTTGCCCATCCCTACCCCCCAAAAAAACCCAAACCAACCAAACAAAACAAAACCAAAAAGTAAAAACCACCCCCCCAATAAACCAAATTACACAAACAAACAAAACTAAGATCAATTCAAGAAAGACAATTGTAAGCAACTCAATAGGAGTATTAAAATTATATCTATTCATAGCAAGTGTTTGTTCACAAATACATGCTGTGCATATCAAAATAAATGTTTCCAAAATTTTAAATATAATTCATACATCTATTATTTAATATTTCAAGTTATTTTCTCAAAAATTAGATGGTACACCCAGAAGGCCTTTACAACTCATACTCAATATACGCTCACCAAACACAACGTAATAAACACCCCAAACACTAAAATACTGGCACGTATCAGGAAAACCTTCTAAACTCCATTAAAGGTTCATAGATGAACAACCCTGATTCAGCTGTTCCTTTTGTCTCTGCCACATACCAGCTTCCTATCTTGAGATGTGTTATTTACTCTTATAGGCCTGGGTTTCGCCTTCAAAGTCATCTTAACATAACAAATGACTAAGGGCAACTCTTGGGTCAGGTTACTTGAAGAAGTCTGCCCCCAATCTTGACTGCGCCATGATCCGAAGCAAATGACTTATATATTCCTATTCTTTATCTACTAAATGGTAGTAAAAAAGGGGCTACACTTCAGAAGATTATTGAACAATGCCCGGCAGGTGGTAAATGATAATTAACTGGACCTGCTATTATTGTCATTATCTTTATGATAATTAACATTTATTAGCCATTATGCTAAGCATTTTGATTATCTTTTATATCCCACAGCATTCCTGTAAATTATTATAAGTAATATTTCCATTCAAAAGGCAAACTATGTCAAATTTTGGTACAGATTAAACAATATCGAAGGAAATTACCTATTAAAAAATCAAAAGGTTAAATAATGAAATTTAATACATCTATCTTTGGTTCATGTTTTGTATCTGGAAAATAGATTTAAAGGCAATCTATCTGTGTAAAAGACACAAACCTTAATAATTACCAATGGTCATCCTATATTAAGAACGTGGTATTATGCAAATTTTCCTGAATGATTTTCTAAGTTCTGAAGGGAGGATTTGGAATGCATTTAAAAATCAGCAGCTAGGTCTCCTCTTATAATTAAGGTTCTTAGAGCAATAGGATTTTACTTTTTTTCTCTCCAGAGAAAAGAACATGGAGGATGAGGAGGACAAGGAGGAGGAAAAAAGAATAATAATTATTCATCACACTTAAGAGTTCACTACTAAACTCTAGAGGGCTATGTGCATAATAGTTAGTACTAAACATACTTACACAAAGTGTGTCACCTAACACATGACAAATATTAAACATTATATGTTATATACCAAATAAAATGCAATACCTTTAGGAAAGACTTAAGCACATGAACTTCCTAAACAACTAACTTGGGAGTACAGAATGGAGTAATACCCACCTTCACATTGTACTTTTGCTTTATGTTAGGAAACAAATTAGGAACAGTAAATTTCTACATTTTGCCTATCATTCCATAATTGAAAATAAGAATAAACTATGGTATTTGATCATAACTATTAAGCATTAACCCATGGTACACATTTCTACAATAATTAACCTTTAATTTGAAAACTTTTTACGTCAATAATCATCAAAAGCTTACCATTTGGAGCATCTCGTCTTTTTTCTGTTTAAAAAAATCAGAACATTTATTAGACACATAAAATACATCAAAACAGACACATTTATACGCCTAATAAAAGTTACACCTTGATAACATACTTCATATAAATTTTTACTCTTGAGGTGATAGCTAAGGAATCTTTCTGAAGATCAGATAATTATGCAGATATCCAAACAGAAGAAAAACTTATCCAAAAGCTTAAGATTAGAGTGTGAGGGAATGCCATGACACAGGACTGGAGAGAGCAAAGAAGAAGTCAATCAACAAACAGGTCAGGGATGGATTCACCAGGGTGAGACCCACAGCGGAAGGTGTGAACTGGAGTTTACTCAGCACGTGACAGAAAGCTCTCAGGAGGTAGGATAAATGGCACGATAAAATCTACACTTAAAGTATAGTCTCAGTACTGTAGGAGAAGATAGCAGAAGAAGAAATGGATAGCAACACTGGGAAACCAGTGATATGTGATGTTAACTGTTAAGTCAATGATAACCAAGCTACAACCCATACACAGAACCACACAGGGTAGGTAAAGTGTAAGGGATTAGAGGGAACAGAGAGTTCTCATTGGGAAAGGGAACTGTAAGACATATTTATATGAGTTTCTGGGAGGATCAAGTGGGAAGAGGAGAGGAGGCAGTGGGAGGGAATGAGGGGAAAGACTGCTAAAATTAAGGGGCATTTGAGAGGTATATAAACAAAACTGTAAAATAATAGGGAAGACAGAGGGTACCTTCCCCCACACACACACAGAAAAAAGCACTTTTAACAATTTTGTTTGTTTGTTTGAGGCAGGGTCTTGCTAGGTAGCATTGGCTGACCTAGAAATTGCTATGTAGGTCAGGCTGGCCACAATTTAATGGACAATTCCCCTGCACCTGCATCCCAAGTGCTGAGGTTATGGGCATGCACCACCATGACACGCTGTGTTTAAAGAATTTGAAACAAATATAATTTCTATGTATTTTTCTAATATAAACTTGTCTGAAATTGTGAAAGAAACATTAATGACTAATGTAGTAAAATAATTAGCTTGTAAATAATAACAAACTCAATCAATAAAATTCAATTGGTGGACAAATTAAAAATCTTACCAATGGGAACCACAGATATAACATTCCATCCTATGATCAGATGAAGTAACAATTTGATCATTTAAAGAAAGCAATTTCTATGTCGTCAATCTTTAGTTTTCAAAATGATATTAATCTCTGTATGCATAGTGGTGACCACTTAAAATATAAAATATATTGAGAGAAATAAAAGGTTCAAAATGTAAGTGTTTTTGTTTGTTTGTTTGAGACAGGGTTTCTCTGTGTAGCTCTGGAGCCTTTCCTGGAACTCACTCTGTAGCCCAGGTTGGCCTCGAACTCACAGAGATCCACCTGCCCTTGCCTCCCGAGTGCTGGGATTAACGGCATGCACCACCACTACCTGTCCTCAAAATGTAAGTTTTAAGAGCAATTCCTGAAGAAATATATCCTTGGTTAGAAGTCATTTCAGTGAAAATAAGCAGAAAAGTTTGGCTGAAGAGACAAAATCTGAGGTTCACATGAGACGCTTGCTAAAAATATTAACAGAACAGTGTGTCTGGAGTTTGGGATGCTTTAGTATCTATCATAGGAATACTCATACTACAATGTGGAGTACTATGTTCAAATCCTAATACATACTGAAAAAGACATATAACCTAGAGAACTGCACGCACAGTATTCAGGACAATTTAATCTATACACTGTATCACTACTTCAAAAACTTGGAACCAATAAGACTACAGAAAAACCTTAGAGAGTATGTGATCAAGGGCTACAAATGCTATATAGCGAGGGAAAGAAATCAGATCAATCTATTGTTACTAGCTAGATCCATGTGACTAAGGTAAAAAGGGAGACAGGGTTTGACTTAGCATGAAGAGCCAGCCAACAGTGACCAACTCAGCTATGTCCTTAACGTCATGTTCTCTGTGCAACTGAAACATTTTACCTAAAAGCTGAGATAGTCCACTATATGCAGGAGAATATCCTATAATAGGTAAAAGGCATAACAGGTGCTTTGCATTCTTTTTCACTTCAAAATGTCACTTGTTCTGACTAAAGGTTTTCCCAAAAGTACACTAGATGACCACCACAAAATCTCACTAAAAATGACACTGAAGGCCCACAGAGATCGAACTCTGGATAACGTGCATGCCCAGCAAGTGTGAGGTCTGGAGTTAGGATTCCAGAATTCTGCAAAAAAGCTTTGCAGGTGTGGCTTATAAACCCAACATTCAGGAGGCAGAGACAGGGGAACCCCAGAATTAAACTGGTTAGCTGGACTAGCCAGAACTGAGAAGCTCTGGGTTTAGACAGAGACCCTGACTCCTAAAGTAGAAAGGATCAAGAAAGCCTTTAATCCTAACACTTGGGAGGCAGAGGCAGGCGGATCTCTAAGTTCGAGGCCAGCCTGGTCTACAGAGTGAGTTCCAGGACAGCAAGGACTAAACAGAGAAACCCTGTCTTGAAAAACCAAAACAACAACAAAAAAAGACACCCAAAGTCACAAGACACCATTTTCATGCCTCTACATGCCAGGTACATCTGGGAACAAATATGCAGCCATACACACACACACACACACACACACACACACACACACACACACACACACCAGGTACATCTGGGAACAAATATGCAGCCATACACACACACACACACACACACACACACGCACGCACGCACGCACGCACGCACGCACGCACGCACGCACGCACACCACACACGAAGGGGATGTTTGTGTGAAAAACAACAACAACAACAAACAAACAGAAAAAAGACACTGAGCCATAATGCCTAAAGGTTTCAGTATCAGAACACTAAATACTTTCTGAACCAGAGACAAGTAAGCTGCTCTTGACTGTACAATTGCAGGGCCCTGATTATCCTATTTATTCATCATAAACAGAAGATAGAGTGAAGCAACAGCTTGGTTTACTTTATCTCAATGGATTTTTTTTAAAATTGTGTGTGTGTGTGTGTGTGTGTGTGTGTGTGTGTGTGAGAGAGAGAGAGAGAGAGAGAGAGAGAGAGAGAGAGAGAGAGAGAGTGAGAGAGAGAGAGAGTGAGAGAGAGGGAGAGGGAGAGGGAGAGGGAGTGGGGGGCACGAGACTATGTGTGGAAATTAAAGGACAACTTGGGGGAGTTCTCTCCTTATACACAATGAGTGTCTTCCTTCTTGGAACTCATTAAAGAACAATAAAAATACATAAAATAGTATTTTCTTTTCTACTGCTATTTCAGATCCAGTGCCTTCCTCTGTCTACTGGGAAACACACTTATCTTCAATCTGGGGTAACATGTACCCTTAGAAGTACACAAAGATGTTCAGAGTGGCTACTTTTAAGCGATCTGCTCAGCTGTCACTCCTGTAAGACCCCTAAGACTGATATGCTTAACAGGATAGTTTTAGGGAGGCTCACCTTTTCTAATCAGCCTTTATTTCACTCCAGCAAGGCTGGGCACAGCTGTCAAACGATAGCTCTATGCTAATTAAAGCTTCTACAGTACCCTGAATCACTTCCTAATTGGTGTATATATGTTAAGAGTTGTCTTATACATTAAATTAATGTGTACAGCATTTGTGGACTTAGTCTGATAATTTGTTCTTAAGCATCTTAAAAGTATTTGCTCACTACACATAAAGTACTTAAATTTGCTTAAAAATAGCATTAATAATGCAAATTTAAGAGTCAGTGAACATGGAATTTCATCAGCAAAAAAGGTTATTAGAGTAAAAATATTTCTTTTGAGGTATCATGGAACTTTGTTGTAGAGAGAGCTAGACAGTAAATATTCCAGCCTTTGATAATTACATGGACTCTGTCACAACACCTCAACTGTGCTGTGACAAAAACTAGCCATAGACGGTATGCATATGAATGAATGGATTTCTATAGATTTCTACAGTTTATATAGTAACAGCCAATGATTCACATCTGTTTGGTAATCCGTTTGCAGGCTCATTTTATGTACAGAAAGGAAAAAGAAGAGCAAGGAATGCTTACCAGACTTCCGCTGTCGTCGGCCCAACAGGTCTGTAACTGCTTTTCGGAACTTTTTTGCTTCTTCTTCATTGGCAAAATTAAGAGCAACTTGACAAGTCTGAAATATTTCCATCAAAAAGGACAAAGTACATGAATTTAGCTTTATGTAACAACAATAATGGCAACCCACAGAAGCACACTTCAAAGAAGAAAGTTTTGCTTTCTGATAGTTTTAAAAAAAAAAAAAAATCACTTCATGATTTAAGTAACTTTTAAGCAAAAAAGCCCACAGAAGGGCTTCTAGACTATTAGAAGGGCTTTAAGACTAATACAAAAGCCTCCTAACATGGCAGAAACTGAATACTTTGTCTTCAGAAAAAAAAAAATCATTATTTTTGATTTCAATAGAGCTTTATAAATAATGTAGTAGCCGGGCGGTGGTGGCGCACGCCTTTAATCCCAGCACTCGGGAGGCAGAGCCAGGCGGATCTCTGTGAGTTCGAGGCCAGCCTGGGCTACCAAGTGAGTTCCAGGAAAGGCGCAAAGCTACACAGAGAAACCCTGTCTCGAAAAACCAAAAAAAAAAAAAAATAAAAAAAATAAATAAATAAATAAATAAATAATGTAGTTGCTCTTGAAAAAGAGCAACTGAGCTGGGCAGTGGTGGCGCACGCCTTTAATCCCAGCACTCGGGAGGCAGGGCCAGGCGGATCTCTGTGAGTTCGAGGCCAGCCTGGTCTCCAAAGCGAGTTCCAGGAAAGGCGCAAAGCTACACAGAGAAACCCTGTCTCGAAAAACCAAAAAAAAAAAAAAAAAAAGAAAAGAAAAAGGGCAACTATGCTGGTATGAATTAAAATGGCCCCATAAGCTCATAGGTTTAAGTGCTTGGTGCCCAGTCAGTAGATCTGTTTGGGAAGGGTTACGGAAGTGTAGCCTAGTTGAACAGGCTGTGATACTGGGAGTGGGCTTTGAGGTTTCAAAAGACTTGTGCCATTCCCAGCTTGTTGTCTCTGTTGCTTGCTTGTGGGTCAAATACTGCTCCAGAGCCATGCCTGCCTGCCTGCTGCTGGGATCACTGCCGTGACGGTCATGGACTCAACCTCTGAAACTATAAGCTCCAAATAAACTCTTTCCTCTACAAGTTGCCTTGGTCATGGTGTCTCTTCACAGCAAGAGAAAAGTAACTAAAACAGCAGCCTGTACAGCAATTATCAAGTAAAAAGAAAATAGGACTTACATCTCCAGCAAAGGTATGAAAATATCCTCTAGGACTATTATATACAAAGTTATTGTATAGCTCTTGTTCCCACAGTAATTTCCCATCCTAGAAAAAGAGGAAAAGTTAAAATTTACTAAAAAAATACCTCTAGGACTAAAAGTAGGCAACTCATTAAAGGAACTGTTTCTATAAACAAAAATTTTTAGGGATATATATATGCCATATACATATAACATAGCTAATACAGTATCATACAATTTAGTGAAATCTGTATATAAGGGGTTCATTCAATAGGGCAAGCATTTCCAAGTACATCACATAGCCAAATGCATAACTATGCTCACTAGATTACCAACACCACCATGAACAAGTGAGATGCACCCATGACCATTGTGTAGCTCCATTAGCCAAGTTTTGGGCTATGCTTTATCAAACACTGCAGTAATATCTTTTGCTCTTTTCCTCAATTTACAGATGCAGAATAATCAAAGACATCTTCCCTGGGCTGTGCAACAGTAAGTTTAAACAAGAGATGAGAGATCCACATAATACTGCCATATCTACAGCTACAGTGTAAGAAATATATTTATTCTTCATGCCAAAGATGGCTGGCTAATTATGAGTAGTAAGCAATGGCTACCTTCAGTCAGAATTAAATAGTGAGAAAAATGTAAACACTGCCCAATCCTGAAATCCAAGACTCCACCTACAAAACAAATTTAAAATACGAAAAATCGACAGCTCATGTTGGCTAGCGCTCAGGAGCTTTGCTTATGTACATATGTCACCGTTTCTGGACGGAAAGTGCTGGGTTTAGCAGCTGCCCAACCTGAAGCTAAGGAGAAGAAGCTGCTGAAGAAGGCAGGCAATGAGCACATCACTGAAAAAGAACACCGAGGACATCTCATTGAGGCCCACAGGAGTATAGGAGTGCACTGGGCTTTAAGATATGACATGGTGGCCTACTTTGAGAATGAATACTCCTTGAAGAATGAAGATTAAATATTTTGGAAGTTCTTTGATGAACTTCGATAAGTGGATAAAGTATAATTTATTCAAAAATGAAAGAAAAAGTATGAAAGAAACTGCTATAAATACATTATGACCACTACCGTGGGCATTTCTTCTTAGTGTATTTGTATTGCATTCTATTTTGAGACAGTGGTTCTTGGTGTTGGTAAGAAATATAAAGCTACTTTCAGGGCACTGCTGGAGTCTACATCAGTGGAGGTACACATTCTAAGACATTTCACTCATGTCTAGAACCTATGTACAGCTTTCCCTTACAAAACATACTTACAATAATGTTTAATTATACTTGAAGTATAGTAAGAAGTGTAATAAAACAGACCAACTACAGTAAAGGTCTGTAATAAAAGTCATGTAAAACTAATGAATTGTTTGCTTCAGGATTTGTCCTTTCACTTTTATGTCAAGACCGTGTCTAACAGCAGACAACTAAAGGACAGAAAACAAAGTCATAGGCAAGACAGGGGTCACAATATTCTTATCTGGGTTCCCACTCAGTTCCAACATCCTTAACTATCTACAATAAATTTCACTCCTCTAGTTTATCAATTTAAACACACACAAGACAATCAGAACATCTAGATTAAATTATAATCAAGGCAGATAGGCAACAACAAATTAAAAGGAAGTCAAAACAAAACTTACCTTAATGTCAAATATTCTTAAAAAATAAGATCTCTGAGGATTGTCCTTAACAAGACAAGCAACGCCACTGCACTTCTTTGACCACATACAGTTCCGATCGGCTGCATACAACTGCACCACTGCCGAAGACATAGTCTGCAAAAAATACCAAGTGCACAACCATTACCTTCAAAACAACTGGACTCACAGCCCCTGCTGATGCTCTGACTGCAACCTTCCAAAGCACCAAGCCAGGACCACCCAACTGAGCTAGCTTCCAGGAACAGAACATAATGACCAATGCATTATCTTAGTTACTTCTTTTTGAAGTCATAAGTGATATAATACCAATAATTATTAAAAAGTAACATTTAAGCCGGGCGGTGGTGGCGCACACCTTTAATCCCAGCACTCGGGAGGCAGAGCCAGGTGGATCTCTGTGAGTTCGAGGCCAGCCTGGACTACCAAGTGAGTTCCAGGAAAGGCGCAAAGCTACACAGAGAAACCCTATCTCAAAAAACAAAAAAAACCAAACAAACAAAAAAAAGTAACATTTACTGATTCTTAAAATGTATCTGGAACATGCATTGAAAAATACTAACCCAATGTAATCATTACTGCTATTCTAACTTCACATTACACTCAAAAAACACACCACTAAAGAGGATAAATAATGTGTCTTATAGAAAAACTGCTAAGTGAGAAAGCTGAAATGTGTGACTTAAGGAGATACTCTCACATCTCCTTAATCACACTGCATTTTGAGGACACAAACATTTAAACAGTGGAACAATCCTATCAGGGATGGCTAACTTCCATAAAACAATTGCCGCTTTATAGCAAAGGAACTAAATCAAGCCTGAAAGCAAGATTCAGGATTATTAATAATAAGCATACCAAGACAGATGATATTTCCTCTTTTAAAAATGGTAAAACCACAGCAAAGATTTAAAGTGACTTGCATAGGTAGTACAGGGATTAAAAAGCTATTCTGAGGGTAAAAACCAATCTGACTGACCACTGAATCTCCTATGAACTGGACGCAGTGGAGCTCTTAGCTGACAGAAAAGGAGTTATCTCACCACCTGCAAGGGACATCTTGGGCTGACAGGTATTCCAGGGCACCTGTTGCCATCATTCCTGTGAGTATGAACCAATGTAAACTCTCACTTATTCTGAAATAAGTTTTTTTTGAAGGCAGATATTTAATCTATTTCTCTTAAAGCGGCACTCACAAAAAGACAGCACTAACAAATGTGAAAGTAACAATTAGTTTCCAGACCACTAATCCCATTCCTAAACTAAAATTTAAGGAATTAGTTACCAAAACAGTTACATTTCAATGTAAATATGAAAGTAAATTACTGCATGAGCCTTTTTTAGTTTTAATTTGCATATATTATACATAATAATGGGTTTCTCTGTGATATTTTCATACAGGCACATGGTGTATTTTCATATTTACCTCCTATGACTCTTCCTTGCCCTCCTTACTCCCAATGATGCTCTTCTTTCCAACCAGTCCCCTTCCATTGTCATGAATCATGGGATTTTAAACATATACAATCTAAATAATCAAAATCAGGATCTGATTAAGTAATTACAATATCTAAATTCAATAAAATAGTGGCACTGTATAAATTTAGCAGACTATATTAAGACTTGGAAGTGCGGTATTTTGGTATCATCTAATTACAGCTGGGGACTTCCCTCTGGCAAAAGAATTCCTTTGAACTATTATATAAATAAATCTTTAATTATGTCAAAATCAGGAATGTAAGATCAGTATACTACTAGGAACCAAAAGTTCATAAAAATATTCTGGGTTACAGTGTTCAATGTTGTATTTTTAATTAAAAACTTTTTTTTTAAACTTAAGCTTCATGGACGGAATTGGAAGATTTCCACAAAAAACATTATTAAAAATTATGAAGATAACCTAGGAACATGAAGAGTCTATATTCTGGGACCTGGTTTAAATGATGACATTGAAGAACAAGGGGCAGACACTAGCCCAATGGAGACACGCCTGCATTGCTGTGTAGCACAATTACTGTTGTCTGGTTAACAAGTCCAGAGGCTGCCTGCCTCTGCACCAGCAGTTCTCAGCCCGTAGGGTCACAATCCCTTCTTTTGGGGGTCGCATACCACATTGTGCATATCAGATATTTACATTACACTTCATAACAACAGCAAAATTACAGTTATGAAGTAGCAATGAAATAATTTTTTGGGTGTTTTTTTTTTTTTTCGAGACAGGGTTTCTTTGTGTAGCTTTGCGTCTTTCCTGGAACTCACTTTGGAGACCAGGCTGGCCTCGAACTCACAGAGATCCGCCTGCCTCTGCCTCCCAAGTGCTGGGATTAAAGGCATGCGCCACCACTGCCCGGCGCAATGAAATAATTTTATGGTTGGAGGTTCACCACATGAGGAACTGTACTAAAAGGGTCGCAGTGTTAAGAAGGTTGAGAACCACTTGTATCCTCAGCAAAGAAAACTTCAACAAAGAAAGAGCACAAAATACCACTTGGGGAAAAACAAAACAAAAACAAAACCCAAACCAAATTAAACAAATACTAAAGTTTGTGTTCTAGTGAAAATTTAGAGGTTACAGCTCTGTGATATAGTGCTGCCCAGACATATTTCTGGAGAAAACAAAACAAAACGGGATACTAAGACACTTGACAATCTCTCTATTTAATCTGTTACCAAAAAGTAACAGCTTCAGAAAAGTAAAAAAGAATCTTCGGCCTAGATGCTGAAATTCTACTGTCAGAACCCCTTTACTGAAGCATCAATACCAATACTGCAGACCATTATCTGGATGTGCATGGAAACATGAGGAACATAACAAAAGTTTAAAACATCTGCTTATGCAATGAAGACTCAACTATGCTATAATTTTTCACACACAGTTTGACACTTTAAAACACTAAGGAAAACCCAACAATAAGCAATTTTCAGAATTATTTCTAAAAGTTTGCAATCAGAATAAATTTATCAACTCCATTTTCTACTTTAAGCTGTCAAAGCTTGAAAATGACACATTATAGCATAACTACAGTATATGTAAAAGCAGCTTGGACACAAAATATTTAATATATAAATTTTAGACAATAAGATAAACCACCAAGTATCCCTTAAAAAATTAGATTGACAGTGGCTTAATTAAATTTTTATAAACATTCCTTCCATTCCTTTAAAGCAATTGAAGTTAATCAACTATATGACTCTTGTCTTTCACAATCGAGAAGATATTAATGAAAAACAACCCAGGGACAAGTGCTTTGGAGTAAGAAATGCATTTCTTAACAGTCCAATAAAGGCCATGAATCTGTTAAGCTGAAGGAGACAAATGTACCAATGACGTTTACAGAACCAGAACCATCAGACTATAAGCACTCCAGATAGCTCAGCACTGAGTAACTTAGCAAGGCCTTCCCACTCAGAACTCTCATTGTCAGAGGCAATGAGAGGGGAGGTATACCCTGGGAAGTGAGGCGATTCCCTTCCCACTGCCCTTCAGCAAAGCACTATCATACTCCAGGGTTGGCTTTGCAGGCTCCAATCATTGCTGCCTGCTCTTCTTTCTGTTTCTCCAGAAATTTCTTGTGGACCTACTACTATTGTTATACCACAAATCTCACCTCAAGGTAGACTAACTTTCCATACTGATTTCTTACTCAGGAAAATATTATAATTTCCCATAGCACCTGAAATACTTTTGCAAACCTGTATTTACAGCCTAGCCATACTGTTCCCAAACAAGTATTTAATTAAAAATTAGCTTTGATTTTGATACTGATATAATACTTGACACCTTCAAATGAAATAAACTCATCATTGAGAATGAAACTTTGCTCTATGCAGTGTAGAAGAAGCAGAAAAGTAAAGAAATACAAAATATTTGGTTGAATTCTTATAATTTTGAAGTGATCTCAATGAAGAAGTTTTAAAATAAGTATTACTTTTGCTCAACATCAACCTCAAAACAGAATCTGGAAATTTAAAACAGAAACAAAAGTAAAGCTGAAACTATGGTGGGAAGAGGAAAAGCAGGACAGTATGAACAAAAATAACAAACAGAATCCCCAATGAAGAAAATGAAGCCAGATGAAAACAGCCACTAACTTGGGACCAGACACCATGGGCAAAGTGACCTCCAACCACTCAATCACTGCATATAAGCTACGAAGAAACTATTGTGGAAGAATACTGATGTGTCAAATGGTTACTAAGTATCTACTCCATATAAGGCACGGGAACAAGAGTAGGTGAAGGCAAGACTCAAAGCAGAATTGAGAAGAGAAATGAACGGGACAGACTTGGTCTTCATGAACCATGCAGTCTAAGAGTACTGTAACTGTTACAGAGGGAAAATGTGGTAATGCAAGGAAAAGATAACAACCTAAACATCACAGAAGGGCTTCCTAAAGTATTAATGTACCCAAACACGAAAAGAGACGGATCAGGGGCACAAAGCAGGAAAGGCGCTAGAGCAGTTTGGGGCGCTGTGTGGGGTTGGGTATGAAGGAACACAGAAGGAAAGGTCCTAGACGTACTATGAAATAACATCAAACTCAGCTCAACACCATGGTTCTGACAGATAAACAGCCATACAGTTTGGTAAGCTTAGCTGGAGATACAGTGTTCTTACAATGGCCCCTGGTACCTCACTAGTCAAGTTCCCTTTATGTCTTCCTTCATGCTCACTCTGTAACTGTCTATCATTTGCTTTGACCAAAAGGACATCAGCAAACAACCAGTTTGGAAAGTGCTTATACACTGATCTGTTTTTCTGGAAGGCAGGGTTGCTCTAAAGACCTGGGATCAAAGTCTAGATGCCACCAGTGCTGAGCTTATTTGCCAAAGGGTGAGAAATCAATTTACACTGTTTTAAGTCATAAAGCAGTAAGGTGGCTTGTTTGCGGCAATGGGTGACAGACACTCAAGACTGCTTACACTAAAGAGCCACCTGTACCAAACAGCTCTAGTGTTTTTCTCGATTTTAATTATAACAGACATATACTTTAAATTGGCAGTAAATGACAAAAATTTTAGGCTTTACTATCATTACCAGAGCAGATTTGTGGCAAGAAGGCATTTTTAAAAAACATTTTATAAACCAAGCAGTAGCGGTGCATGCCTTTAATCCCAGCACTTGGGAGGTAAAAGGGGGCAGGTGGATCTCTGCGTGTTTGCGGCCACCATGGTCTACAGAACTAGTTCGAGGACAGTCAGGGCTACACAGACAAACCCTGTCTCAAAGTAAAACAAAACAAAATGAAGCAAAGCAAAAACAAACAAACAACAACAAAACTCAAACACTTTATAGACAAAAAAAAAAAAAAATCACACTGACAGGAATATGTTGAGTGGACCAAGATCATTCAAAAGTTACAACCCTTACTCAAGTCTCAGGAGGAGCCTAACATGCAAATTCATAAACTACAAATCACCTGCACAGATTTTTAGAATTATCTGAACTCACAATGACAGTCACTGTTACTACAAATGGCAAGGCTTGTTGTAGTCTCCTGAGTCTCCCTCTTGAAGTCTGTTGGATTATGGTAAATCCCCATACCGGGATTAGAAATTTCAGGGAATGAAGGTGGTCTCTTAGGGTTCCAACTCAGCTCACCAAAGGTTAGCATTACCAGCTAGGATTTAAATCCGATAATATGGAAGGAAAATAGGCTGACAACACATAAGTGCTACTGCTTCTCTCATTCATTCCCTGTGGGAACAGTTTGGGACAACAAAGAGAAAAGGCAGGCACTGTGGCTGCTGGTAGGATTTGGTTTATGTAGAATTCCAGAGTCAAACTGCTAGGTATCATTTCATCATAAACTTTACCAAGTACATAGTCCACTTCCATTTAGTAAAAACAGTGATATATTATAATAGGTTTTTCCCTGAATTTTGAATTTGTTTTTTATTTGTTCTAGTTGTTTCTTGTGCTAAAATAAATGCTTATTTTGTATTTAACCTTGATACCTTTTCTTGAGAGGAGCCCCTCCAAATTATATAAACTTCAAGACACAAAACTTAATTGGCTTAAGACAAAAATGACACAATCAGAAAAACAGAATTTTGTATCTAAAGAAAAAACTAAACCACTATGTTCCATTTTCTAAAGCACACTTACTGAAATGACACTGAGTGACCTCACCCACTTAGGGAACAACAGCCAGCGATTTCAAAATCAACTAGATAAAGACAGGCAGGAGCCAAAGATGGGTGTCTGTAGGAGGGGATTCTTTGCTACTTGTGTAAGAATCTTTTTAATGATTACACTGCATTTGCTTAAATGCTTGATTTGTACTGGAGGCTCAATACTCAAGGGAAAATACCTTTCTCTTTCAACAGTAAGAGTACTTTGCCATTCAGCAGTGAAGTTAGAAAACACTTATTATTGAGTCTTAGCTGTTTTCTTGGCAATTCCCACCCACAGACATTATATTCTTTATTCTTGCTCTATGGCAGGCGTAGTTGCTGTAGATAACAACAAAACCGCCAATACACAGCCCTTCCCTATTTACAGCATGCTTCTTACTATGCAAGGGCAAAAACATGCTGACTTCTACAAAGATGGACCCTGAAGAAGTTTACTTATTAGGTCATCTCTTCATCAACTCCAACTATTTTAATAACTCCCCATCTAACTGGAGTTATGTATGAATCCTCTACCAATCTGATGGCCCTTATTAAAATTAACTTTCATGTGTCTGGTAAGTATAGAGTATAGAAGAAATGATAAAAGAACCAATTAGGTTCCAATCATAAAAATAATTTTATGTTGCAGCCCCATTCTCACAGAGCTTAAGATACAAGGAATTGTATCAGGAGTCATTAAGGTCCTCTCTCATGTTCTGATCCTTCCTCTCAAAAGTATGTGCTCCCAAATGTGAAACACATACCCTTGTTTAGCCTCGGAGAGGTTTGTTCTCTATGTTCCTATTCCGTATCATCTTTATTACATAATCTGTTTGCTTAGGTCTTATTACCAGACTGTCATCTCCTTGATGATGGGGGCCCTACAGGCACATGGCATGCAATTATACAAAGGTTAAAAGACATATTAAAAACAAAAAGCATTAGTACTTGACCTACTGAGAAGATAACCCGACATAAGCCTGTCTAACAAGACAATTTCATCAGCTCCAATCATAAGACATTAGGAAGTTCTGCTATAGCCCTTGTCTGCTGCAAAAGTCATCTTTCTCTGCTCTAGTCTAATAAGCAAATCCACTCAAGGCTGACTACTTCCTGCCATATTAGTGGCCAGTAAGGAGAGCAGCAACTTCAATGCTCTCACATTTCTCCTGACTCAAGCCTGGGGCCACCTGCTCCTATACATGCCTGCCACCACCCTGGGAGATGAGTGATCTGGTCACCTCTAGGAATTGTCTTCTCTACCTGGAGATATTTGAGGTGACCCCCCAAGGCTGGGGGCCAGAGTAACTGCAATATTCTAAGCTTCTCTGTTACACAGATAATTCCTATAGCCCTAGGACCAGTTCTCTTTTAAAAGGCCTTTCAGTGGAAGGGCACTCCACCCTTAGTGCAGTAGTTTATTTAAATGAGGAATATCCTTGACAGGCTTGGGTATTTCAATACTTAGTCCCCAGTTTGGTGGCACTGCTGTGGATATCCTAGTTGTTTCTCTCAAGTTAGTGGCAGCCTGCATGATTGAGCTACTATGGCAGGTTCCTGGCGTGTGCGCTCGACCTGCAGTATAGCGGGAATGAGGCTTCTGCAAGTGGCACATTAAGCTGTGTAGTGGATTTAGCCTTTGCTAGTATAAAACAAAAAAAGGTTTCTGGGCTACACGCTGCTTTGATAGAAACATAGACCCACTATTTCTGAGAGTTGATGGCTCCCAGAGCTGTCGGAAAACGTACCACCACCATGTTGGGAAGCTGAAGTGGGCGGAGCCAGCAGCCACAGTGCCGTTTTCAGTCTTAGAATGCTGCAGTTTAAAGCAATAGGCTCAAGGTAATATAAAAAAAGCCATGTAAAGATGGCTACCACACAGAGAATCTGGATTATGTTGTCTTTGATATTCATAACTGAAGAAAAACATTAGACTGTAAAAGCTGCTGAGTTATGCCAAAATGTGTATTTTAAAGGTACCTTGACTTCAAAATTTGGATGTAAGGATATGTTGCCTTGGAAAGGAGGCTCTGCTTTTGTTTCCACAGAAATCCAGAGGCTATGGATTTGTTCCAGATTAAGATACATCAGGTTTGACCAGCCAAGACCACCTGAAAGGTCTCCGATGACACCATGGCCTAGATGATCCAACATCCAGAACAGTTTAAAGGCAAATGGCTCAGACAATACAGCCTCATGGATTACTCTATATTCCTAAAATTTTCTTTGTGTCCCCATAAGATACAGCGCCCCCCCCTCCAGCAGGAAGTAGTAAGAGAAGCTACGCCCAAATTCCCAAATTATATGTAATTTTACTATGTTAAGGTTAAAACCTTCTTTTTTGAAAAAAAAAGAAAGAAAAGGGGAAGTGCTGTGGATATCCTTCTGTATAAATAAAACACTGATTGGCCAGTGGCCAGGCAGGAAGTATAGGCGGGACAAGGAGAGAGGAGAATTCTGGGAAGCGGAAGGCTGAGGGAGACACTGCCAGCTGCCGCCATGACAAACAGCATGTGAAGATGCCGGTAAGCCATGAACCACGTGGCAAGGTATAGATTTATAGAAACGGATTAATTTAAGATATGAGAACAGTTAGCAAGAAGCCTGTCACGGCCATACAGTTTGTAAGCAATATAAGTCTCTGTGTTTACTTTGTTGGGTCTGAGCAGCTGTGGGACTGGTGGGTGACAGAGATTTGTCCTGACTGTGGGCCAGGCAGGAAAACTCTAGCTACAGTGGCACTATTTGGGCAGGTACAGGTGGTGCAGCCCTGCTAGAGAAAGGATAGACTGTTGATGGGCTTTGAGAGTATATAGCCTTGTCCAACTTCAGTTTGCTCTTTGCTTCAGACTTCCAGCTAAGGACACGAGCTTTCAGCTTCCTGTTGCAGCCACCATGCCTGCTGCTTTCTACTATGCCTCCCTGCCAGGATGGACCTGTCCCTTTGAAATCAAAAGCCCAAATAAACTCCTTCTGCAAGCAGCTTCTAGTCATGGTGTTTTATCACAGAAAACAAAAAACTAACTATATAATCAGTAACCCAGGATCTCTGGCCAAGGCAAATTCTCTGGTGTGATCTAAAGGCCTGAAACAGGGTGGCCCTACTGCTCTTAACCTCTACAAAAGGGCTAACTTCTTTTTCTCTGGCAATCTCTGTTCTCACTGTGCACTGAGCAGCAGGGCAGACATTTTTAATACCTGTTCTAGTTTCATGACAAACACCATGACCAAAAGTAACCTATGGAAAAGCTTTATTTGGCTTACACAAGGTCAGAGTACAGTCCATATCTAAGAGAAGCCAGGGCAGAATCTCCAGCAAGACTGTGAGCAGAAACCATGGAGGAAGACTGCTTGTGGGCTTGCTCACAGGCTCATGCTAGCTTTCTCATACAGCTTAAGACCACCTGTTTAGAGATGAAACTAGCCACAGTGAGCAGTGGACCCTCCTCCATCAAATTAACAATCAAGACATGCTCATAGGCCAATCAGATCTAAGCAATTCTCTCAGATGACTCTAGGATTATATCAAGTTAACAAAACTAACAAGGACAACACCCTACAGTGTGCGAAGTGAGTGTACCCCAGTTTGAATGAGCATTCACGACATGAACATTGTCATGTCAAGGATTCAATGCTTCAGATGGGAATGTCAAGGCCTTCCCTGGTCCTAGTATAGATGTTGACAAATGAATTTAGCTAAAATCAGTATGTGATGGAACCAAAGCTTCCTGGTCCAGATGACTATGTGACCATGCTCCCCTAAAGCTATTCCCCTACAGAGAAACCCCACAAAGATTATCTAACCTGCTTCCCTGTTCATGTAAACATAATGCATATCCAAGCAGCTAGTACATCTCCATCCAAATGCACGGCCCACCAGATCCCAGCTTTATGTTACTTATGTCTTTCTTAATCTCCTATAACACCCAGAAAGGTGTCTGTCTTTCTTAGTCTTCTACCACTCCCAGTACAGTTTCTAGACTCTGCTACATGGGCTAGAGTACTACAGTTTCTCTTTTTCTTCTGGCCAGACCTCCTGAGACTGATTTTGTTCATCCAAGTACTTACCCAGAATGGACATCATACCAGGTTCAACAGTTCCATCTCCAAATGGTGCTCTGACAAGCCTATTAAGCCCCATCATGGGAATTCCCAGATCCCTTAAGCTTCCTGAGCCAGCTAAGAAGGCATTCTAAAGTATAGTTCTCTTTTGACAGTTCCCCAAAGCCCTTGCCAATGTTAACAAATGATAGGTAGGGATGGCCCTGTGTTGCCCCTGCTCGGTTCCAAGAAACTACTGAAGAAAACACCTTCAATTAGTTTCCTCAAATTGAATTCCGCTGTTGGAGGAATGGAGAACAGCTAGCTGCAAATGGATGAAACAGAGCAAGCCCCTACCAGGAAGTTTTCAGTCTGAGTTTGCCCAGAAAGAGTCCCTAAACGCAGAACAGAGGCTTCTTCACCACCAACTCTGAGCAGCTAAATGATATACTGAATGCAGCCAATCAAAAGTAACTATGACCTGTTATTATCACACAATTACCCAGTCTCTACCCCCAAACAAATGTCCACCTAGTAGGTCTACCCTCCTTTGCATGGCAGAGACTGTATTCAGGAGCTGCCTGGTGGGCTGTCCTAACCAAAAGAGGGTAGTTCCCACCCATCCTCTCTGAGGCAATTCTGCTATGCCTTTGCCTCTACTTTCTTGCCTCTACCTATCTGATATGGGGGGGGGGGAGAACAATGGGAGTGGGGTAGTTCTCTTTTATTGAACCTTTTCCAGGGGACTGGTTTGTTAGAAAGGGTTAGGGTTAAATTTAGGCTAAATTTTTAGTGGGTAGGAAATATCAAGAATAGATGAGACAAAAAGTATCATGGAGAAATAAACATGCTCAGAAACAAAACTAATTTCATTTGGGGGAGAAATGATGATCACTGGTAAAGCCAGTCAGGGTTTTCACACCAGGGACACATACACTAGTGATTTCTGGGAACAGGGCACAATCAAGAACTTCCCTCCACCTTACAGTCATGTCTGGACTTCAGAAAACACAGGAATCACGCTCCAACAATACTTGTTTTTATAGGACAGCAGCAAAACTACAAAACACTAAAACTGAAGCTTCTGAGGGATGAGAAATGTTACAGAAGCAAAATACCATACAGTATATGGTATAAAAAAAGAAGTTACAACTGTTCAGCAAAAACCCTAAAAGCCAAGTTGGTCAAAAAAGAATGCATTCCAAAAATACCATGATAAGATAGTTTGTGTCCAACAAGAAAAGAAAGGACTTTGGACTAAGTAAATATTGCATAAAATGGATAGTATCCAAGTGCTTACAAAGACAATGTAGTCTTTTTTTTTTAAAGATTTATTTATTATGTATACAGTGTTCTGTTTGTATGTATGTCTGCACACCAGAAGAGGACACCAGATCTCATTATAGATGGTTGTGAGCCACCATGTGGTTGCTGGGAATTGAACTCGGGACCTCTGGAAGAGCAGTCAGTGCTCTTAACCTCTGAGCCACCTCTCCAGTCCGACAATGTAGTCTTATCATGTAAGTGTTAAAATGATTTCAATGTAGTATTTGGTCTATTTAAGCAAGAGTAAATTTTAGAAAGATTTTTAGCAAAATCATTAGAGATTTAAAAACCTTACACTAATTTAAATCTTTAAACCTTAAAACTATATCCAAAATTATAGATACAATGGAAGTTTTCTCTATCAACAAGAAAAATACTTGTTTAATCCATTAAACAAACCAGTTTAGCTATACAACAGGATAATACACAGTGGCTTTAATAATGAAGGAAAGAAGAGAGGTGCTTCTTAAGTAATGATAAAGTTAGTTCTATGAAAAAAGAAAGATGTAAAATGAAGGGCCAAGAGTATGCTAACAAATGTACAGAAGGTGAAAGAAAATATGTCATTTGCCTTTGCCCCAAGTAAGCACAAAGGTGAAACATCTAGTTCCAGGTGCCACCTACCTAGTCCTTTTGTGTGTGTATGTGTTTAAAGAGGGGAGGAACAGCTGGGAAATGCAGACTAACACAAAAGAAACTTTGTTAATTTTTACACACCTATTTTTGCTCTTAAATCAGGGGATGTTTTAGCTTTCTAAAACTTAATGACCTGTTTAAGTCACATCAGAGTATCAGCCTTGGAAAAGACCATCTTTCTGACAAACTGCAATCTAGGAAAATTTTAAATAGCTTTTGAGCCGCATGCTTAGAAATGAAAAGTTAGGATTCCTTAATGCCATGCTATGTAGCTACAGAGGCGTCCAGTCACAAGCAAGCTTTGTCTTCTACAGGGAAAGGCCCATCTACAATGAAGGCCAAGTCTTTTCAACTCTTAAATGTGATTAACCAGCATAGTTAAACTGACTGGCTTTGTATTCTAACTCTGTACTTGCCATTCTACGTTCTGTAACTCTCTATTATCCAAGCCCTTAGAGACAGTCACAGACAGGTATCTATGTAGCATATGTATAACTATGTTTAATTTGTTGGACTTCCATATAAACAATCAGAGTGGAAGGGCATGGAAAAGTGATGTGAACCTGAGAGCAAATCACAAAATAAGAGAATCATGAATGGCACTTCCCTCCTTTTCTTTCTTCCCATTCAACTCAGTTCACCTCCCAGGAACTTAATTCTAGCAGTGACAGGTTGTGGGGAGTGATGTAGGGAACTGATGAAGGTTCCACTGGTTCCTGCTGTTTTGTTCAGAGCATCCCAGCCTTCTGCCGTTGCTGAAGATTTACTGTTCCTCTGTTTTGGATTCCATGAAATCCTCCGGTGACCAATAAATTCCTTTCTGATTAAGCCAGTCAAAGTCAGTTTCACTATTTGTTTTAAAAAAATACCTTACCTAACACTACACTTCTTAGAGACTTCCTAAAGTACACACATTCTTTTACTTCTGAACTCTTGAAAGAAACCAATGATAACAAAATGCTTTTGCATCCTGTCTATGCTGCTTAATTTTATTTGTATTTTGTATTTTAACTAGCAGCCCTAGAAAGAGCAAACTTCATACAAGAGGAAATTAAAACAGATGTGTAGTAAACAACAAAAAGGAGTTGACATTCAAATTGCCTCATGATGGAGCCCACAATGCCGAGCACTCTTTGACACCAACACAGAAAATATTTATTATCCTACTTTCTAAAAGGGGATTAGAAGATTTCAATTCTCCCCTAAGCTACATATCATATCAATGAGTCCTGAAATTTACACTTCCTTTTGCCAGAGGTATTATAATAGCCCCTTCAGAGTCACTCTACTTCCAGTTTACTCTGCTTCATGATTTCCACTTGTCCGATACCTATTAATATACAGATTCATGTTGGAAAAAAAAAAACACAACAGGTATTGCATTTGATAAAAATGTATTTAAAGGAAGGAAAAGAATTAAATGAAAAACATATCATTTTTATTTTCTTCCTGTGGTGCTGGGTACTGAACCCTAGGGTCTCAGGTCTGTTAGGCAAGTATACTGCCACTGTGGATACATACCCAGGTACAGAATATGTAAATGCAGAACATGAGATTTATGTCCTGTTTACACTTATGAAGCATTGCTTTTAATTTACTTTGTGGTATTTCTAAAAAAGAAAATGAAATTACTTCTTTAAAATATCTATGACTTCTCTACAATATCCCAATAAAATTATTAACAAATATTTAGAATGGAATACTTGTATCAAGCAGTGCTGTGAAACTACTTGTATTTCTTAATTACCAGCCTTAGAAGGAACTGGTTTCATACAAGAGGAAATTAAAACATGTTTACTAAACTTCTCAGCCATAGAGTGAAATACCTCCTGAAGTGAATGAGTCCGAAAGCCAAAATGACTCACAATGGAGCCCACAATTCTGTACCAAAATAGAAAAACAGTAATAATAATAATCACATAGGGTTTACTTATCCAGGAATACAAGCTGCCTCAACATTTTAAGTTTTCACATTAACAACAACAAAAGGACAAAGAAAAAATAATATAGTCATCTCAGTAACAACAAGAAAATAATAGGACAAAATTTAACACCTCACGACAGAGCTTCTTAACTAGATGGAGGAAATCAGACACGTGTTGCTTTGCCCATTTATACTGAAAAAGTGCTCTACCACTTGTATTCTTATTACAAATCCAGTAAAAATGATAAATGAAAGTTACAAAGATCAGAAAAAAAGTAGATTCTTCATAGAGGACATGGTTATGTGGATTAAAAAATATAAAACCTACCCAAACCTATTACAACTAATTATTTTAGGATTCCCTGCTGCTAGGAATCAAACTCAGGTCCTCTTCAAGAGCTGCAAGCACTCTTAACCATTAAGCCATCTTGGTAGCCCATAGGACTAATTATTCAGTTTAGCTAGGTTAAAGGATACACAGTCAATACATTGTATAGTACTTCATATTAGTGAACAAAAACAAAATAAGTTAAATACCACCTACACCAACAATCAACAATTTTTCAAAGTAAATACTGAGCTACTGTGTTTATAAACTAGAAAACTTGGCAATGTTATAATAGCTGCTTTCAACTGATAAGTAGATTATCACAATGCCAATCAAACCACTAGCTTCTGAAAAAGTCTGAGAGATGAATTTATTCCTAAGACAACCTTAAATAGAAAAAAAAAGCTGACTTACCATAACTGATTTTAAGATTTAGGGTAAGTATGCAATAATCAAATTAATATTATACTAACAAAAAAATCGTAAAACACAAATTAGGGGAGCAAATTAAGTCCATTAAATGAGAGACAAGGCTCCAGGACAACTCAATGAAGGAAAGCTTAACAAGCTGTGCTGTACTGAATGACTCAGCAAATAGAACAAACCTGAACCTGCAATGACAAAGTCCTACAGTCACCCCACAAGATTCTTTTCCTTAACTCTGTATGAAAAGAAAAAGGTGAATCATAAGACTAAACAGAAAAACTCAGGATCACAAAACTTCTAGGAAGGAACTGTCATGGTCAGCATAGGCCAAGTTCTCTTAGAAATCAAAAAAAAATTTTTTTTTAAAAGAAAAAAAATTAGTCTTTATGATATTAAAATGAACAGACAACTAAAAGACTGTAGAAGTGCACATTTCTAAGTGCTGCCTTATGTTCAAATACACAAAGAATGGCTACAAAGCATTACAAACAGCAGATAAGCCAACCAAGAAAGAACAAAATGCCCAAGTGGCCAACAGCCATGACAGGGTGTTCAACATCAGTAGTCCTTAAGTGAGTACAAGTAAGAGTCACTTGAGACCATTCCACTACCACCAACCAAATCACAGCCCACACCAAATGTTGAAGAGAAATTAGCTCAAATTCACTGAAAAGTCAAAACTGGCAGGGCCATTGGCTGACAGTTCTTTATAAAGATAAATTCACATCTACCCTTTGATAATACGATTCTTCCAGGTATTCACTGGAAACAAAAGATGTGCATAAACAGAAGAGTGTAACAATTATGGCAGCCTCTTCTGTAACAGTCAAAAACACTATAAACAACCCAACTCAAAATTATAAATGATTTAAATATGAGAATAAACATGTATCATAGTATATTCATCAATGAAATACTACTGAGCAAAAAATGAAAACCTAGGTAGTAACATAGATGAATATCAAAATACGCTGAATCAAAAGGTCTAAGCAGCCAAAGTAATAATGACAGAAAAAGAAAACAACTGGAAAGAAACTTTATTTGAGGCATTAGATACTCTTAAGCTTATTTTGAAGGTAATCTATATATAGTATAAGATATATAGCATATCACTTGTCAAACTTAATATTTAAGATCTGAGTATTTACCTTTGTAAATAATACCTTAAAATAAATTTCTGCACGTGTGCAGTATGCATGTTTGCATTATGTGTGCACATGGACACCAGAGGTTGACATTGGTGACTTCTTCAATCCTTTCCCATTGTATTTAATGAGGCAGGGTCACCCACTGCACCCTGAGCTTACTGACTCAGCTAGTCTAGCTAGCCAGTTTGCCCTGGGGATCCTGTTTCTATCTCTCACTTCTATCACACACCTCCTCTCCCACCACACACATACCCTTAGATGTGGGATTACTGATAGGCCAGACCAGCTTTTATGTGAGTAGTGGGGTACTGTGGACTATTAGTTTAAGATGTGTTACATTCATTTATGCTGTGGAATATTTGTTTAATGATGCAAAGATGTGTTGTATTCTTTTGTGTTGAATTTGTTTAATTCTGTAAAGTTGTGTTATTTTGCCTGCCTAAGACACCTGATTGGTCTAATAAAGAGCTGACTGGCCAATAGGTAGGCAGGAGAGAGAAATAGACAGAGATGGTGGGCAGAGAGAATAAATACGAGGAGAAATCTAGGGAAAGGAGCGAGGAACTAGAAAAGGAGGAGGACCCCAGGGGCCAGCAACCCAGCCCACCACAGAGTAAGAAGGAAAGATAAGATATATAGAATAAAGGCAAAAGGCCCAGAGGCAAAACATAGTTAAAGAGAAACGGGATTTAAGTTAGAAAAGCTGGCAAGAAACAAGCCAAGCCAAGCCCATGCATTCATAAGTAAGAATAAGTCTCTGTGTATTTATTTGGGAGCTGGGTGGCGGATCTCCACAGAGTTAAAAAACTACATGGGGATCCAAAACTAAACTCCAGTCCTTAAGCTGAGCCATCTTCCCAGGCCCTACTTTTTTTTTTTTTTTTTTTTTTTTTTGGTCTTTTGTCCTTTGGAAACAAGGTCTTTCTTTGAAGTTCTGGCTATCTTGGAACTTACTATGTAAACCAGGGTGGACTGCAACTCAGAGATCTGCCTGCCTCTGCCTCCTGAGTGCTGAGATTAAAGCTGTGCACCACTATACCCAACCTGTACAGCTTAACTTTTAAAATAATGAGTGTCTTAACATGAAAGGGGTAAAAGCAAATCACACAACACTGACCACTTCTTTGTTTGATACATCCTACTTCAAAGTAACTAATTTCAAGAGAAGTTCCTTTTAACAATAAATATTAATCTCTCTTTATTTTCTTTTTAGGAAAGAAACATCACTCCTCACTTACCAGAAAAATGTACAAACTTCATTGAAAGTATATTGCTATATCTACCTCATTTGTTCATTTTCATTTTAAAATTAGGTATCTTTAAGAATGCTCAGAAAAAGTATTTCCGGCATTTGGTAAATGTTTTAAAATGCCGAACATTTCAACAGGATAAAATAAAAGAATATTGGTCCTCATATTTGCTTGCTATTACATGGGGCTTAGGAACTATCAAGAACTATAAAGGACATACTAGGTTGTCATTGTAAGAGGCACAACTTAACATGTAGTACAATTTGGCAATGTAAAGTCAAATTTTAAAAGTTATTTTCCTTTAAGTAGACAGGCCTATTTCTTGGAAATTATCATTGTAAAATAATTGAAGTCTGTCATTGGATACATGCCAGTAATCCTAACAACTTGGAAAGCTGAGGTAGGGGAGTTACAGGTTCAAAAACAGCTTTCACTACCCCTCGCCCAATACACATTCATACCTCCCTACAACACAACTTTGTGTTAGAATGTTAATGTTTTCCCCAGGAAGCATTAAGTTCACATATTAATTATGACCTTTGTCAGTGACATGCTCACTGACATGAAATAATGTCCATAAAAGAATGGATGAGTGTGCCTCCAAGGTGTGTCAGCTGAGAGTAAGTGCATGTGTGGGCAATTATTTATTTAGTAATTCATGCATAACAAAATCTATTACTAATATTTGGACAAAAATATAAGTACTATTTCTGCATAAGAGTTCACAGGTTATTACTACTTTGATCTTGACTTTACTCTGCAACCTCCCTAAGTGTGCACTGCTCAGTAGAAATGACAGGTAAGAGATTTCAAATGCTTAAGTAGTCACTACGTAAACAGAGTAAGCAAAATGAGTTTTAGCAAACTTTATTTAAATAAAATCAAAGTTCCTACAATGTTAGCATTAACCAGGTGTAATGATATAGCATGATGCATTCTTTCTGTACTCAGTCTTGAAGTCCAGAGCACATTTCACCTTACTGAACATCTCAGCTGAATTAATCACCTTTCAACTGTCTAACAGCCACATGGCTAGTGGCTACCAGACACTATATGGCTATCACCATAGTAAATCTTTAATACTGAGCACTGTTTTTAATGAGAAAGAAGTCATTTTTAAAGTAAGTCACTTGACTGTTATCAGAGCCTTTCCAAAAACTTCACAGCTGTGTATTACGTAACTTTCTGGATTACTTTGAGCTGTTTCCTAGCACTCTGTGAAGAAGCTTGTTTTTAGAAATGAACAGGTTGGGCTGAGAAAGCTTATGGAACAATACCAAAAGTCAGTTTAAAATGCTACACTAACAGGAGTCCTCTGGTGATGTACTTGAGTACATGTATGAATCTAATTCTGATCTCCACATATTCCAGTGGTGGATTCCTGACAGCCAAATTCAATAGTCACTGGCTGGGCATGTTTTATGAGCATAAATCTGGGCTACAAATGAAATTACAGTCAATAAAATTAATGAAAGAGATAAAAAAGCTTCACAAACTCCCCTGTATCTTTCTCAAAAAATAGGAAAATATAATGATTATTAGATAGGTTCAAAAGTTAAGAGTTCCCTAAATGTGCTTCAAATAATTGTAAGAGTTCATACTGAAGAATGTTCTCTCATGCGGGATAAGGACAAGAATTACAATGAACTGTCTTCAGAAATC
Source organism: Peromyscus eremicus (assembly GCF_949786415.1). Classification (NCBI taxonomy): domain Eukaryota; kingdom Metazoa; phylum Chordata; class Mammalia; order Rodentia; family Cricetidae; genus Peromyscus; species Peromyscus eremicus. The sequence continues at coordinate 36,423,447 of NC_081418.1, forward strand.
ATACAAACAGTAAGAATAATGGGAGTACTCATAATGTAAAAACTTCCTCAACCCAGAATTTTGTATCCAGCAAACTGTCCTTCAAAGGTAAAGGAGAAATAGTTTTTCAAACATAAATGAAGGGAATCTGCTATCAGTAAGACTGACTTACAGAAATGTTAAAAAAAAAAAAAAAGGGACCACTGCAATCATTAATTTTGATTGTCAACTTGCTGAGACTTAGAATCTTCTCCACAAAGGGCTGTCTAATTGGCTCAATGGGTTAAAGGCACCTGCTGCCAAGCCCGAGGACCTAAATTCCATCCCTGGAACTTACATGGAAGACAGAATAAACTGACTCCCTAAGATTGTCCTCTGACCTCCACATCCACTGTGGAACACTCACCATGTCCCTCTCCATCCTCCAACACAAAGTATAAGTAAGTAAATGTAAAAAAATTAGACTTTAAAAAATTAGAATTTTATGGAGATAAAAAAATAAATCTAGGTGTGCCTGTGAGGTATTTTCTAGATTAGGTTAACTGGGGTGCTATCTGCCCTAAACTGGAGGCCTCATTCTATGGGCTGGGGTCTCCAATGACACAAGGAGGAAGAAAGATGAGCAGCAGCATTTGTAACACTGCTTTCTGACTGAGAAGGAACATGACCACCAGCCTTGAGTTCCTGCTCCAATGATGGACGATATACCCTTAAGGGAGAAAATAAACCCTTCTTTACATACATCGCTTATGATCAGAGATAGAAGAAAAGGAACCAACACTGAGAGAGATGTATAGACTTTGGGTCTGGGCAAGAGCTTGTTTGTTTAAGTAGCTACATTAATATAGCTACATGCTATTTTTTATTTGTAAATTATTTTCAATAATGTGGACTTTTATTTTTTAAAAAAGAAAAGGAACCAAAACAGACAGAAATTCAAATATGTACAAAGGATGCTAAACAGAAAATGTAATGTATTATTTTTCTTATTTTTAATTGACCTAACAACAGATAATTTGATTAGTAAAAGAAACATTCAGTGACTACAGCTTTTGAATTGTGATTATAGCTTTTAAGTAAGTAAAAATAATGGCAGCTGGGGCAATTTAAATGAGAATGGTCCCCATAAGTTCTTATGTCAATGCTTGGACCCCAGTTCGCAGAACTATTTTGGGAAGGACTAGGTATGACCTTTGAGGTATGTTACTGGGGCTTTGAGGTTTAAAAGGCCAATGCCAGTCTTAGTCTCTCTCCCTCTCTCTGTCTTCAACTTGTCTGTAAGATGTAAGCTCTCAGCTACTGTTCCAGTACCATGCCTAACTGTCTGCTATCATGCTCTCCACCATGATGGTCATGGACTCACCCTCTGAAACTGTAGGCAAGCTCCCAATTAAATGCTTTCTTTATAAGTTGCTTTGGCCATGCTGTCTCTTAATAGCAATACAACAGTAACTAAAACAGCAGCAAATTTATATGGTGGTGATAGAAAAACTCTTTAAGGGCTCTCCACTGTCCACGAGGCAATACAGTGTTATGTGAAGCAGGACCTTGATAACATGTAAATGTATACTGCAGTCACATGAAACCCAGCATAGCAACACTACTATGGGTGTGGAGAAAAGCTGATGCCCAGAGCTCACTACCTTGCCAGTCTAGCAGTCTAGTCAGATGAGTCCCTGGTTCAGTAAAAAGTGACTGAGAAAGACTCAAAGTGACCTCTGGCCTCCACACACACAGCTAGACAAAAATTTTAAAAAATAACATTATCAAAAATTTAAGGCTAGTTAAACTTTAGAATAGTTGGTATTAACTAAAAATTCCCAAGCATACAAAAAAAGCAAGAACATAGTTCCACAGTGAAGACAAGATCGAGTCAAGAAAAACTGCCCTTAGGATACAATCAGTAAAGAAATACAATTATATTGTATTCCATATATTAAAGCTACAGTAGGATTAGACATGATATAGAAACATGGACTAAGAACCAAATTAAGCTTCCAGCTATAAAAACAGTGCTGAAATGGTAAGTTAGATACTACAGATGAAGTATTTATGACAGACATAGACAGCCATTAGACATAAAATGAGAGGAAAACAAGGACTAGAACAGCAGTAATGTACAGCACAGCCTTTAAGCAGTCCATGACACATGCCAGCGAAGTCCATGAGGGCAGAGTGGCATTTAAAAACAAAGCCAGAAAAGTTTCCAAAGTTGGCAAACCAGTGTAAGCCCATATACCCAAGAAACAAACAACCACTACCACCCAGCACAAAAACATTAAGCAATCTATACAAAAGCACACCATTATCAGATCCCTTAAAAATACAACTAGTAACAGGAAAATCTGAAAAGTAGTCAGCAGAACAGATATTATGTGTGGAACAAACAAACCACTCTTCCACAGATATTACGGACAACTATTAGCATGCCTGCAAGAAATACATACCGGGAATAAAGACAGTGAGACTGAGGAAGGAAGAATGCAAGGAGACTCTAACCCCATGCTAAAGAAAGCTGAAGTGGTGATATTAATTTCAGACAAGACTGGTTTTAGAGAAAAATATTATGAGGCACAAAGGAGGTCACTTCACAATGACAAAAGGGTCAATTCACCAAGACATAACAACTGCAAATATTTATACACCTAATAAAGTTTTAAAATATTTGAGGCAAAAAAATTACAGGAAGCAGTTTTATTCCTAATTACAGTCAAAGAGCTTAGTAGGTAGAAAACTAGCAAGGGTTAAGCAGCCTTGAGAACTATTGGTCAGTTTGATACACTACAGAGGGGTATGAGAGACCCCACTACAACAGTTCTTAGAAGAAAATAGGTGACAATAAATTCCTACTCGAAAAAAATACTTATTTTATCTTATGTATATTTGCCTTAACGTATGTATGTATACCATGCACTTGCAGAAGCCCAAGGAGTTCAGAAGAGGGCACTGGATCCCCTAACACTACAGTGACAGGCAGTAATGAGCTGCCATATGGGTGCTAGGAATTGAACTCAAGTCTTCTGCAAGAGCAGTTAGTACTTTTAACTGATAAGCCAGCTTTCCTGCCCCATACTTACTTTTTAAAAGTCAGAATATAAGCCACTGAGAAGCTTCTGTAAGGCAAAAGACACGGTAAATAAGACAAAATGACAGCCTACAAAACTGGAAAAGATCTTCACCAAACCCACATCTGACAGAGGGTTGATCTCCATAATATATAAAGAACACAAGAAACTAGACATCAAAATATCAAATAATCCAATTAAAAAATAGGCTACAGAGCTAAACAGAGAATTCTCAACAGAAGAATCTCAAATGGCCAACATTTAAGGAACTGCTCAATATTCTTAGTCATCGGTGAAATGCAAATCAAAATGACTCTGAGATACCATCTTATACCTGTCAGAATGGCTAAGATCAAAAACAAAGATGACAGTTTATATTGGAGAGGATGTGGAGCAAGGGAAGCACTCCTCCACTGTTGGTGGGAGTATAAACTTGTACAGCCACTTTGGAAATCAGTATGACAACTTCTCAGAAAATTGGGAATCAATTTACCTCAAGACCCAATGATACTACTCTTGGGTATATACTCAAGGATTGCTCAATCATATCACAAGGACATGTGATCAACTATGTTCATAGCAGCATTATTTGTAATAGCCAGAACCTGGAAACAACCTAGATGCCCTTCAACTGAAGAATGAATAAAGAAAATGTGCTACATATACACAATGGAGTACTACTCAGCAATAAAAAGAATGACATCATGAAATTTGCAGGCAAATGGATGGAAATATCATCCTGAATGAGGTAACCCAGATTCAAAAAGACAAATACAGAATGTACTCACTCATAAGTGGGTACTAGATGTAAAGCAAAGGATAACCAGACTACAACCTACAGCTCCAGAGAGGCTAGATAACAAGGAGGACCCTAAGAGGGATGCATGGATCACCCTGGGAAGGGGAAATAGATGAGATCTCCTGGGTAAACTAGGGATGGGAGTGGGCAATAAGAGGGTAGGGGATGAGAACATAAGAAAACAGGATGGTTAAGCTAGAACAGGGATGCAGTGGGAGAGCAATGAAAGAGATATCTTGATAAAGGGCTACATCATAGTGATAGGGTGAAACCTGGTGCTAGGAAAGTTCCCAGGAATCCACAAGGATGACCCCAGCTAAGACTACTAGCAATAATGGAGAGGGTGCCTGAGCTAGCTTATCCTAGTAATCAGATTGGTGAATACCCTAACTGTCATCACAGAGCTTTCATCCAGTAACTGTTGGAAGCAGATGCAGAGATCCACAGCCAAGCACCAGGACGAGCTCTGGGAGTCTAATCAAAGAGAGAAGAAGAGGGATTATATGAGCAAAGGAGTTCAAGATCATGATGGGGAAACCTACAGAGACAACCAAACCAAGCTAGAACTCATGAACTTTAGACCAACAGCTGAGGAGGCCCCATGGTACTGGACTAGGCCCTCATGCAAGACAGTTGTATAGCTTGGTCTGCTTAAGGGGCCCCCTGGCAGTAGGATCAGGATCTATCCCTGTGTATGAGCTGGCTTTTTGGAGCCTATTACCTATGGTGGGCCACCCTGCACAGCCTTGATGCAGGGGGAGGGGCTTGGACCTGCCTCAACTAAATGTACTAGGCTTTGTTGACTTCCCATGGGAGGTCTTACCTTTTCAGAGGAGAGAATTGGGGGTGGGTTGGGAGAGGGGATGCTGGGGGAGGGGAAGTGGGAGGAGGGAAGAGAGGAGGATCTGTGGTTGGTATGTAAAATGAACAAAAAATTTCTTAATAAAGAAGAAAGAAAAACGAATATGGGCCATAAGTCAGTTTAATAATCGCTACCATATGAAAACCTGAAAAATGCAAAGTAAGCACAGGGAAATAATAGGACCAGAAGAAAAATTAATAAAATAGAAAACAAAACTATAGAAATCAAATCAATGAAACTAAAAGCTGATTATTTTAAAAGAATAACCTTGATAAACCTTTTACCAGAATGATTGGGTGATAGACAGATGCTGCTGAAGAGTCCCTTTAAAAGAATCCAGGAAAGGTTGAGGGGAGTTACAGAACAATCAAGACAGGCTGTCTATCTGTTGATCGCCACGGTACATGTTAGATTTGTTACTCTAGCCTATTTTTCATTCACTTAAGACCCCATAATAAAAAAAAGCACGAGATAGATATATCTGTTCTTTACAAAACCTCCTAGTGATTCCTTTTAGATAAAATGCAGACATACATATACATATGTAGGTATTCACAAAAAAGGATGGGACTCAAGCCACTGAGAAGAGCTTAATGCGGAACCTAATCATACTAGGGAAAACCAGGAACTCTGTGCAATGCAGTATGTGTATACACACATGTATATTTAAATACTATTTAAACAAGCATATCTGAGCAATACTCTTGTACTTAAAAAATGACTAGTGCATAAGAAAATTACAAAATTGTAAAGGAAATTCAGAGTTTTAATTATCAACTTGGCACAATCTACAATCACTTGAGAAGAGAGTCTAGATGAGGGACGGTCTAGATTGGTTTGGCCTGTGGGCATATTTATTGGGACAGTTTTAATTATGTTAATTGGTATGAGAAGACTGTCTCAAAGTAGGTGGCACCATTCTGTGGGTTTGGGTCCTGAATTAGGGTAGAGTAGAGGAAGCAAGCTGAGCAGCTAGTGTGCCTGCATTGATTTCTCTCTGCTCTTGACATGGATCTAATGTGACTAGCTGTTCTAAATATCTGCTGACTTGACTTCCCTGCTAGGATGATCTGTAATCTAAACTGTGATCTAAAATAAATTCTTTTTCCCTAAGAATGCTTTTTGTCACAGCAACAAGAAACGAAACCAACAAGAAGCCTCAGTGTATCAATTCTTTCTAATTAACCTAAAATCCAGTGCTATTATAAATCAAAACAGGGGTTGGGGAGTTAGCTCAGTGGTAGAGCGCTCGCCTAGCAAGCGCAACGCCCTGGGTTCGGTCCTCAGCTCCAGGAAAAAAAAAAAAAAAAAAAAAAAAAAAAATCAAAACAACTATTTTCTGGTGATAGGTAGAAAGAGCATAGTTTTCCTTGGTACTAAGTACAAGCAAAATCAAAGTCATAGGAAACACTGAGGTAAGAAAAGCCTTACTCTAATCCAGCTCTATCATCACTGTACAGCTATACTCACTGAAACTGTACTAGACAGGCAGCAGGCTAAAGAAAACAGAAGAGAATGTAAAATTAGTTTTAAGTACACCTGGAAACTCAAAGGACTGTTTCAAACTGGTAAAAAAGTATAAATTATTAAATATATTTAATCAATTAATTAATTAATAAACTTGATGTAACAAGATAGTTCACACCAAGGTTCTAGATGTGTGTCTTATTTCAACAGTGTTTCTACAGAACAGACCTGGAGACTCCCTCCTTTAAACTTTCAACTGCCTTCTAAATCTCTCCAGCAGTACCTTCTCACCAGCCCCAGAAACGGCCACCACCACCTATTTGTGATCATCTCCCATACTGCCCATCACCCATGATCAGAGGTGGAGGCACAGTAAACTGCCTGGTTATTTTGAACCTTTAGCTGAACCTACAGCTGCCTTTCTCCAGGCAACAATTTCTTTCAGGCAATGTAGTTCTAGATGAATGGGTCACTTCTTCCTAAACTCCTAAGAAGAAAAGATGGCTCCAAGATTGTCTATACAAGATGGAAAACTAGCTCCATAGCTGGGCTGTGCAGGAGGTACAGAAGCTTTCCCAAGATTAAGTGGGGGTAAAACCAGAGCCCATGGAGACAGCCCTGGGGAATAATAACCGGAAGCAAGGCTTTCTGGACCTTCTTGTCCTGGGTTCTGCCCTAAGGATCTCTCATCTTTGTGACTTCCACAAGAGCCACTTCTGGATGAGGAGATGAAGATTATTAATAAGACAGGGTTGGCCAGGCCCCAGTTGTCTCTGGGGAAGTTTGAGAAGCAAACCTCAAGTACTACCAGAAGTCCTGGAGGCCTACCAGAGGCTCCTGAACTCTGTAGCAGTCAGCTGATGTCTGAGCCTCTCCTGCCACTAAACAATTTTATAAGTGTCCTGCAGTGCCTCACTCACAAACCTTGAACCAAATGAAAATAAAGCTTTTGAAACAGGGGGGAAGATATGAGAAGATAATACCCATAGGAAAATTTAAGATTTATAGAGTGACCACAAACATCAAGATAATTTTAACAAAAGGTAAACAGTAAGTTTCCAAAATACTATGATATGAACTACTATCCAGTACTCATAAACAGTTCCTCCAAATCACTAAGAGAAAAATGAACGGCCTAAGAACAATATGCATGCTCAACAGATAACTGTTCAATTTCACAAGAACTACAAATACAACAATGAGACTCTTTCATCAGTAAGACATTTTTTAAATACCCCGTCCGTGCTGCTGAAAACGTAGCTTGTAACAACTGTTTGGAGGGCAGTAAGGCAGTTATCTACCCTCATGGGACTTTTAATGCGTGTGTCCTAGTTCTCTTCCTTACAACTTATTTTATATAAAAACTGGAAAGAACACATTTGAATGTTTATTACATTACTGAACCTTTCTTTTTATAGATATTAGGCTAAATTGTGTCCTCCAGAAAGCTACCTTGAAATCCTAACCCTCATACTTGTGAAGTAATCCTACTTGGAAGAGGGATCTTTAGAAATATAACCAAGATAAAATAAGGTCATTAGGGCTGCCCCTACTGCAATATGACTAGTGTCCTTATAAAGGAGAAGACAGCGTGAGTACACCATGCCATGTTATTTACACTGGAGTCAAGGAACCCTAAGGACTGCCAGTAACTGCTATAAGCTAGAAGACAGGTATGAAATAGATTCATTCTCAGTTTCTTAGAAGGAACAAACTCTGCTAGTACTTTGATTTTAGATTTTTAGGTCCAGAACAATGAGAGAATAAATTGTTCTATAAACTACCTGGTTTGTGGTATTTTGTTACAACATCTGTAGTATTATCAATAAAGACTAATAAGTCACATATAACTGTAACTTCATATAATGTAGCAATACAGCATTAAACGCAAGAATAAAAAGAATGCAGTAAGAATAAGTAGACAAGGAAATATACCACTAACATAAAAAAAGGTAAGTTGAACAGTATGTAAAATACCGCTTTTTGGGTAAACTAAGCATCTCTCTAGCCCTTCAACTCATTTGGAAAAAGCACTCTGATTGTTAATCTTCACTGCCAACTTCACGGAATTTGGAATGATTTTGGAGAGACATCCTAGGCATCCCTGTGAGGGCATTTCCAGACCCAGATAGGGAAGAACCACACTGAATGAACAGCAACATCCAAGGGCTTGGGGGTCCCCAACTGAATAAACATGAGAGAAGGAGAAAGTGAGCCAAGAACTGGCATGTGCACACGCGTCCTCACCCTTACTGCCTTACCGGTAGGGCGGCTACCACAGGTAAACCTGCTCTGACTGACGTGCCTTTCTAGGATAGGCTGAAACCTCAAACTGTTAGCCAAGATAAACCTTTTGTGCTGCAAGGTGCTTTGTCAGGCATTCTGTCCCAGCTATCAGAACAGTAATATGCCATCCTTCTCCAATGCTGGCCAAGCCAAACAAGGCCTAGACTGGTCCCTCAGTAACCTTGGAAACTTCTAGACTTCAATAATCAATACTATGTAAAGACTTAATTTTTTTTTTTTTTTAATTTGGAACTACAGGTCTGGTAAGTACTTTGTAAATAGTTCTAGCTTTTTTAAAAACCTAAGATAAATGTTCAACTTTGTAAATAAAAAGACTTTTAAACTGTTACTAAACATATAGCTTTGTGATAATCCCAATACATTAGCATGTATTCTTAGACTCCTTTTTCATTTTTCCTTTGCTTCAATCTAGCAAATCTTCAATGAGCACTTCTTTTACAGATGATTCCTTTATTAAATCTTCAATGACAAGTCAAAAATAAATCTAAATGAATTAATACTACAACAGAATCTTGGAGTCTAGGATACTGAATTAAATGTTAATGATAATTAAAATAAAAACTTAACTACCTAACTTTCACTTGACTCTACCTTCTAAAGTGAGTTTTCTATTTTTGGCCATCCTAAGATTCCAGAACCTGCCATATGCTAGGCAAGTTACCACTGTGTCACACATAACAGAAAATTAAAAGTGAGAATGGAGTTTTCTAATTATTTGTTCACTATCATTTATCACCATTAAAATGTTGGAATCATCTACTACTTCTAGGAGAACTAACAGTGATACAGTAAATAAACATGAGATTTATTTCTGCTATGTAGCATTTATGAATACAGTTGAAGATGTCAAACAGCTTCTAATTAATAATAGCAGTTAAAGAGTTGCTATTTTAGGTTATTAGTAAGCCAGTAAGAATTACATTTACAAATTGCAGTGCACACTTTATAAAGGTGAATAAGAATGTATTGAGTTGTGTTCCCTCCAGAATCTTTATAGTAAAAATGAGTTGCATTCGTAATACTAGGTTATCACCTGTGGGAAAGCTGTGACTTCTAGCCCTACAAAATAATATATAACAAAGCCTAACTCTGTCTGCTCTTTTAAAATTATTTTCCTACCTAAAATTGAAAAAGCTATCATATTTCCATTAAAATCATTTATTTAAAATATGGGGAATATGGACAGAAATAAAATAAATGAGATGCTATCAGCATATGTTTCATCTGAATCTTATTCTTCCCAGTTTTTATAAACTTGAAATAAATCAGGCTTTACGCTCTGAAGGTTAGGCTGTGATGGCATTTATCAGCAATCCCATAACTCTGGAGCTGGAGGCAAAAAATCAGGACTTAAAGTTCAACCACACCAACATTGCAAGCTTAAGGCTAGACAGAGGCCTTTTCTCAATAAATAAATACATATTGTTTCTAAAGGCTACAATACTGGTTTCAGCAGCACTACAGGTGGAATTCCTCTCTTCAGGGCACGTCCAACAGATTCTAAGATGAGTGATAATGAAGTTCCTAGCCAAGTCTGCTAATTTTTTTTTTTTTTTTTTTTTTTTTTTTTTTTTTTTTTTTGTCGGAGCTGAGGACTGAACCAAGGGCCTTGTGCTTGCTAGGCAAGTGCTCTACCACTGAGCTAAATCCCCAACCGCAAAGTCTGCTGAATTATTCTAGTAAACTTCATTTTATTTCTAGACTGGGTAAGTTGGTATTAACCGTTAAGTAGTATTTTTTACACTAAATAAAGGATAACTTTTGCAATGATGTATTTTATATAAAACACCCAACACTGTCCCATAACAGAAGAGAACTGGCCAAACAGTGGCAGAACTAGTGGGTGGGGATGGGCTTAAAAGGCTCAGAAACTCTTCAGAGAGGTGTATTCAAAAGCTCATCTTTATAGACTTCATACCTAACTTTAAACAAAATTATTAGAACTGATTTACCTAGATCAAAGCAATTTTTACCCTAAGATCTCCTTGCCATCAATGGGAAATGTAATAAACAAACATTGAATAGTATCAATAACAAAAATCTTCATATGCTTCTACAAATTCCTGAAGTATTGCATAGGTGGCAGTCATTCTTCCATGATTTACGTAACTATGGAATTCTCTAAAACCCACTATAGTAAGACCCTTTTAGAGATCTAGATGCTTGGGTTGAGAAATGTGCCCACTCTAAGAACTGAAACTGACCAGATTTACAGGTAGGCTATATCCCCCTCCCCCCCCCAATTGCCTCTGCTCATGTAATCTACGCTGCATCATACTTTGGTGCTCACCTTCTTCCTACACCAGAGGAGGGCATTTTTCATGGTTGTATATTACAAATCCAGTGAATTTTAATGTTTTCTCTCCTCACTGCTCAAGGTCAAAGGCATTTCCCACTTTCATTCTACCACTATGGCCTTAATTCAGGCCATCTTCTAGAAAATATCTTTTAAATATATCTCTGCCTCTACACCGATTTAAGAACTGCTACATACAAGGTGTGGCTTAAACAAAACAACTTTAGACAGCCACTCCTACCACCTATATTAGCTTAGTAGGGGAATGAAACCATTTTGCTTAATAAAGCAAGACTGAACTCCAGATAACATCTGCCAAGAGTCTGACTTTTTTTCAACTTGATCAAGCAGTTAAGAAATGCTGACTAGGTTCCTTAGGCTGAATCAAATGAGTAATTATAATTATTCAACCACGAAGTATTCATTCACCTGTGATAGATGCGAAAATTATAGAAAAGTACCAAGGTGTTAGGTCCATCTCTCAGAATGGCATACAAAGCTGGGAAACACAATTTAACTGATGAATATGAGTAATAAAAACAAGGGCTAAGGAAGTAAAGGAAATGAAGGTTAAAAAAAAACACTAATTAATAAAAAAAAATTCTAAGAATCACTAATAGTGAAAACAAGACAAAACAGAACCAAACCAAAACAAAAACCAAAATGGATGAGTATGGTAGGAAAAAATGGCAAATCCTCACCAGCCTCAATCCATTCAGAACAAAGAGGGTGGGACAGAACTAGCTACAGGTGTTATTTTCCCCACTGACTCCCTACTTATTTGCGACTACACATATTAAAGTCCACATGGCAAGAATTACACAAGTTAGCTATCACACTACTTGAAAATCAACAGAACTTCACAATAAGATAAGTGAACGTTGCTGGGCACAGTGTGCACACCTTTAATCTCAGCACGCGGGAGGCAGAGGCAGAAGGTCTCTGTAAGCTTAAGACCAGTCTCATCTACAGAACAAGTTCCAGGACAGCCAAGACACAGAAAAACCCTGTCAAATAATAAGTGAATCTTGCTTTTTAAGTTTGAGACAATACTCCAGGTAATGATATTATCAGGACTATTAACCCAATGTTAAGTTGTAACACATATTCACATATTACATTTAACTTTAAACGAAACTCTAATTTACATAAAGTCTTAACTATTCGAACTATACTGTAACAATAGATTTCTAAGATTCACTTCCTCCATAAAACCAATGGTTTCCAGCGAATGGGCTGTGTCTACTTCTACACACCTTTCTGCTCTCCTTTAATGTTTGCCTTTACTGCAATTCCCTCCCTTTACCTTCTGCATCCAAGTGGGACTTAGTCATTCTGGGAGTCTTTTCAATCATACTTCAATCCTCTACCCAAAACTGTTTTAATTCAGCCCTCCTTAGTATTTTATGGGGCATCTATAAACACCTGTGGGATCTCCTCTGTCACCCCTCTCATTACCCACAGCACATTTCTATACTGCCTCCACCTTACCCCAAATACACTCTCCAAGTAAAACCTGGTCTGTAGCTCCCCACTCACAGTGCTCCTCCCTCATCTATATCTGCCTCTTAGTTATGAAATCCATCTTGACAAAGAAATACTGTACTAAAAGAACCTGTTCTGACTACTCACAAAATACAAACTCCATCAAAAGCAAGCCCATTATCGCCAATGCGATGTCCAATGTTTCCAACGTGACATGTCTAGAATTAGCCATCAGAAACAGACTTCTACTCTCAAGCAATAATGCACATTTGAATCTTCCCATGAAACTTAATAAAAACAAATGACCAAGCTCTAACTCAGACCTAGAAAATGTAATTATCAAGAAGTTGAACCTAACCACACATATCTAGTAATTCCTACCATGATTCCAACACATACACAAATGTGAAAATACAGGCAAAACCTTTGTTCCCTAACAAACTCTCTTAATTTTCCAAGTACTTTCATATCCTTTATCAACCTAATTAGTACCCGTTAATCTTATTCAGGTATTGTCCATTCTATAAAGCTTTTCCTTATATACTCTCCCCTAGGGTTCTCATCCTTGTATAATAGCTTTTTAGATATTTCTATATACTCCTAACCAACACAACCACTCCATGAGATAGCATTCTAATTTGACAGGTAGGAAAAGCAAATATAGAACAGGAGGGTTAAGGGCCTTGTCCAAAGAGATCCTGAGCTTAAATCCACATTTCCTGACTACAAGGCTATAGTTCTGCTTGTGACAGGCAACTCTTGCATATTTATTCTTAAGTACTGACTTATTCATCAGTTTACACATTGTTTCCCTCATCAGACACTAAATTCCCCAAAGGCAAGCATCAATCTTGATTTTTGACCTCAACATTCAATTACTCAATACATGTTTGTTCGATCAAACAAGGAATGAAGAACTTGCTTATAATCTGACACCACAGAACTAGTTTCATTTCTTGACTTCACAGATAGAGCTCTGAATGTATCACATCAGCTTACTACATTTGATCTGACCTGTAAATTTATTGCTCGACTTGAGACAATGCATTTCACTGTTGTTTTAAATGAAAAAAGAGAGCAAGGCCTACAAAGATTATTCCAAAACATTGATTTTTACATTGCTCTCTATTAAACCAGTCTCCAAATTTTAGTTAATTTTCACAATAATTTCATCTTACAAGAGAAGGCAACAATGTGGTTTTAAATTACTGCAATTCAAAAGGTAAAGTTGATTAATAATATATGTAAAGAAATTGAGCACTGACTACTTGTAACCGATTCAGCAACCCACTTATGCTTACTGTGAGCCATGCTATCTCTGTCTATCAAAATATACTCCCACATCTGTCATTTCCTTGAAACCCTGGGTAAACACCACAGTTAAGCTCTGAGCAATGAGTACACTAGCACATAAATGCAATGTCCTCCATGCCTGAAGTTCATGGACCTGGTATGTGAACACAGTAAGCTACTTATACTAAACACTAAACGAAGCCAGCAGAAGTCGACCTTTTCCCTGTTCGCAGGCAGCTCACGTTAAAAAAGCTGGAGATTGTCTTAAACTGAAAACATGCAAAAAATTAATGCTTTAAGAAACTTACATTTTAATGTTTTTAGTTTTATGTAAAAATGAAGTAGTTATTCCTTTAACACCACTTTGATAACCAAATCATTAAGGGGGAAAAAAACGCTCACGAAACAACATGATGTAGTGGAAAGTACAAAGGGACTGGACATACAGTTCCAGTTACATTCCTAAATTACTGTGTGACTTGGGGCCAAGGGCTCCATTTTCTCATTTGTTTAAAATACTATATAGAAGGAAGGTCTTCGTTCACCTTTAAAGTTGTCACCCCATTTTTTTTTTTTTTTGACCACTGTTTGCTACTTTGGTTGTGGACATAGTGTTCTTTACAGTCTAAATTTTAGAACAAGAAATACATCTTAAGTACTGTGGAATGATTTAGTTTCCAAAAGTAGATACAAAGAGTAAGCTCATAAAGTTAACAATTAAGCTGGTAACTTTCCAGAAATTGTCTACTCTTAACTTCTTAAGCAGGTGTAGTGTGATTTGACATACCTAACATTGCTAAGGAAAAATATAAAGTGGTCCTGCTCAGCTGAAACTTCTCTGCGTGTTTCCTGGGTGTCAGGGGCACACACTCCCGCGGGTGCTAGCAAGGGACTAGCCAGCATTTCAACAATCCCCCTTTCAACTCAAGAGTCACCTCCGTACGATTAAGATATGGCCTTCACCAGGGAGAACCTTCCCAGCCCCAGAAGCGCCTGCAGCCAACGTGATGAATGCTTCCGTCAACAACAAGCATTCCCCCTTCCCACAGAACTGCTCGCTCCCAATCAGCCAGCTTGGGTTGGGATTGGCCCCACAAGACCAAACTCAAAATCACTTTTGACTCCAATGGCCAAGAACTACTAGAAATTGCGGCTTCTCTACGCATAGATGCGGAGAGAGCGGCACCCCTTCTTACCAATGCAAGGGGGAGAAAAAACAAACAAACAAAAAAAACAGTGGGGCGGAGAACAGAAACTAGGCCTAGGCGTAAAGGCTGGAGAAATAAACCCTGTTCCTTTGCAATGGGGAGCAGGCAAAGTATTTCCTGCCCCTTGCTCTGATCCGGTGTCCATGAACCTGCACCGCACTCTATCTTCTCCTGGAATCCTAAAGGGGGATCGAAAATCCGATGCGCTTCTCTCGCCATCTATTCACTCCTAAGACCTCTAAGCATTGTTAAGGAAGATAGCCCAGATCCAGAAGTAGGAAGTAAAGCAAGGGCCAGTGCTGGGATCCTGTTCTGAGATTAAGCTGCTGATGCACGAAGAAAATCCCCTTGTGGTCTAGAGTAAAGTTTGAACCTGCTGCAAGGGCGCGGACCCCGACTTGGACTTCTGGGCAGGCCTGCAGAGGTGACACTCCCTTGTTCTCCAGCAGCTCCGGGAGGCGGCTCCTGGCAGGGCCGGCCTGCACCGGGGGAGCAGGGCGAGGGCAGCACCAGGGCCCGGGAGGCTGGAGGCCTGGCCCGCAGCGGGACCCCCAGCCTCGCCGCGCCCGCCCCCCTTCTCCCTCCTACTCTCCAGTCCCCGCAGCCCGAACCCGCCAGGGGACGTTGGGGGGTGGAGGGGGGGGTGGCGACAGGGGTCTCGGCCACTGACCACACATTTCTTGCCGAGGAAGGAGAAGAGCGACTCGTTCTCCTGCGGGGTGAGCAGCAGGGAGCCGACGTTGGTGACTCTCCGCGGAGGCTGCTGGCCCGAGCTCATGGTGCCGCCGGTGGGGTGGAGCGTCCAGGGCTGTCTCCTCCGGAGGTGGGCGAGCACTGGGTCCCACTCGGGGTGACAGGGGCGCGGGGCGGGCAGTCACAGGCGCAGCATCCCGCCGCTCCTCCAGCGCGCGGAGGCCGAGGGAAGGAGCTGACGGCGGGCGCCCGCGGACCGCGTGCAGACAGGGAAGCTCCCGGCTCCCGCCCGGCTCGGCTCGGCTCGGCTCGGGCCGGATGGTCGTTGTCCTCGCACTCCGGCGGCTGCGCTAAACTCGCTACTCCTCCAGTCCTCCGGCGGCGGCGGCGGCGGCGGCTGCCGCACAATCCAACATGGCAGCGGGGGCGGGCGAGACCACGGGACGCGGGACGCGGGGGAGCGCGCCGGAAACACGGCGCGGCCGGACACCCCCCCCCTCGCTTGCGGCGCGCCGGGGCGTGTCCGCGCCTGGCCCCGCCCCCTTCCGGGAGCCGCGAGGCCCGCGCACGGCTCCGCAGGGAGGGATGGGGTCCTGATGTGGGCTCGTCCCCCCCGGGGCCGCCGCCGCCGCCGCGCGTGCGCAGACTCAGACCGAGGCGGGCGGGGATGCGGAGTCCGGCGCGCCCCCCGAACTGGACTCCTCCTGGCCGCAGCGCACACCTTTGCGGGGCGTCCGATCCGCGTGGTCAGTGTTTGTCCGGCACCGAAGTGGGACTCTCAGACCGCCGCCTGTCGGGTCTGGATTAGCTGGAACGGTCGGCCAGCGTCAGGTGCCTCGGGTTTCTCGAAGGCGGTACCGCCTGCCACCGGGGGCGTGGAGGAACAGACCTTTGCCGGGATGTGGAAAGACGTCTTCATAGATGTAAAAAACGGACCCACTTACAAAAGACGTCCACCACCCGCCTGGCGGATCTCGTGGGATAAGTGTGTGTAGCATTTACACTCGAATTTTCTGAGCCCTGAATGCCACTTTTTTTTTTCTTGTCTTGTGAATTGGAAACTACCCCTCTCCATCTTTCTCTGTCTGGAATTCCAAAGATCTTGTTGTCTTTTTATTCAAGATAAATATGCGCATTTGGGAATGTACAGGAATATGCCTTGCTTCTTTTATGCTTAAGAGTTAATTTCATGGTTCTGGTGGTGCTGGGACTTAGGCCTGGTGTGTACTCAGCCAACTGAGCCATATTCCCAGCACAAGTAAATACTGAGAATTTTTCATTACAGTGTTGCAGAATATTAAAGGTTAATAGCAAATAATATGATTTAAAGAAAAACTAAAAAAAAAAAAACTTTATTAAAAAATTTGGAATATAGAAATGGTAAATCAGATTGCAGTGAATTATATAAAATGTACATCTAACAATTCTTCACATTAAGGATACAGTTTATCAGATAAATTGTACTAACGGTGTTTGCTAATTATTCAATTTCAATTAAGCACTTGCATATTAAAATTTTATGACAAACTCTAGTAAATCTATGATAGCTCTCAATACATTGGTAAACCATTACCAACGAAGTGAAAACAAAAGTTTTAAGGCTGCCTATAATGCCCATAGTGAAATTGGGTGACCAGGAACAAATCTGCAAAGGCAGATGAGAGCATATACTCTTAGGAGTACTCATATACTATATAGATATTTCAAATTAAACAAATTACAATTTTAAGGGAAAAATTAATCTTTAAAAGTGGCAAGACTTTATAACATAATTAGGTATAAAAAAGACACTGGTAGAAGTGCAAGCCACCTTTGAATCACAGAGCTAACAAACCTGAAAGACATCAGCTTGTGTTTTATTAAAAATGCACCTCTTATTAACTGGAAGCACAGTGACAACCGAGATCATCAGGAATTCTTGGGAAATGATTCTGTCCTGACATTTTCAAACATGAGAACTTTAGTATAGACTGTATAGGCTGCAGTTGATTCAAGGTTAAAGTTCCTGTTAGACCTTTTAAATACATGCAGGAATTGCTTTTCTGCCTCAGGTTTCTCATCTGTAAAATGAAATTGCTCTTTCACAAAGGTAATATAGTAGAAATTGGGAGTTACACCTACTTAAAACTGTAAAGTAAGATAGCCTGGTACACAGGGTTTACTCAAATCCTGTCTGTCATTTACTGTCATTGCTTATGATCTGTTATATGGTTCTTTGATTAGAGCAGTGGTTCTCAACCTGGGTCCCGACCCCTACAGGAATCAGATATTGTGATTCATAACAGTAGCATAATTATAGTTATGAAGTAACAACGAAGTAATTTTATGATTGGGGGGTCACCACAACATGAGGAACTGTATTATAGGGTCACAGCATTAGGAAGGTTGGGAAACACTGGTGTGGAGGATTAAGTATTGAAGTATATATTTTTACATTCATTTTATCTAAGCCTGATTCTTCAAAAACTCTGCCTTTTCACAATTCTCAAATTTATGCCAGTGAGTTTGGAGTATAATCTCTCTTCCTTAGTGATCACTCTACATGTTTTGCCAAACAGGTTGTTTTATCCCATTATGCTAAAATACCAAAACTGTTAATACTATCATTCTAGACAGGCCTGTTAATTAGTAAAATCCAAGAAGCTTGGATATAGCCCAGAAAATGCCTGCTTAATGTGTGCAAGGTCCTGGATTCAGTCCTCTTCACCGACAAACAAACAAAGAAGTCAGAAAAAAAGGAATAAATATTTTGAGAGTGTCTGTAGGAGGGTGGTATGGGAGGGGCTGGAGGGAGGATACCTGGGAGGGGCTGGAGGAAGGGAAGGGAGAAAGTGATGTAATTCTATTTTCATTTAAAAAGGTGCACAAAATTAGAAAGAACAATTTTTGAACTAAAAATACCAGCTCTTTTAGACCACTGAACTGCTTTGAAAACAGATGTGAGAGAAAACTGGAAACAAAAAAGCTATGGACTGGTCAGTGAATGGCAGCAGGTATGTGTCTCAGAACTTGTTGTGAGGGACCTTGAGTTCCAGTCATTTCACACACTTTTACCAGCCTGTGTTTCTTGTTGGTATTGTCTGCTTTTTTTCCTTCTCAATCAGTCTTTATGTCTTACCTAAGTACAGCTTCATTCACCGTTGTCTGTTTTCTTTAGACTTGAAGGTTAAAAAATTATGATGATTATAATGCTTTTTTCTCAATCCCAAATTATTTCTTTATGTCTTTCACAAAATTTTAAATATAGTACTTTGTCCACAGAATTACAACTTTAGTTCTTATTTCCACCCCTTTATTCTTCTCTCAGGACTTTCCTAATACCTTGATAGAGTCTTACAGAACAAAAATTTAAGAATGAATATTTCTTTTGAAATGAGACCTCCTTACTTATTTGAACATGTGTATTGGGGAAGTTCCTCTTTACAGTACACAAAGGGTACTATTTTCTACGTTCGTCTTGAGATCAAGAAGTATTAGCAATATTTGTTTCCAAAGCCTAGCAAGTCCTGACTTTTATTCTTGATAGCACAACTCTCTAGCAGAGCACAAGACAGCTTTCATTGTTTGCTCTGGCAAGTCATTTTCTTATCTCACATTCTTTTTGCCCAGTTTGAGATATGGATTTGGTCCAGGAAATAAGCATCTGATTTTCCTTCAACTGCATGCTCTGAAGTTTGTTAGCTAGGCTAAAAAGAGTAGGGGTTTTTAATCTTCATAGAAAATACATCTGCTATATTAAAATGTATAAAAATAGAATAAATAAAAAAGTAACTCTTGCATTTACTTCTTTCATGTGGTTTTCCTTCCCTAAACTAAAACCTCTCCTAGTACTTTATTTTCTGCTGTCTTGCTTTGTTATGATCCTTTAAGGTGAACCCTTCATTTTGACGGAAAACCTTGGAGTAACATTTATGGAAGCGAGGGCATATTTTCAGATGTCTCCCATGCTACTATAACTATACTTTGCACATTTTTCTTGTTCTGTTTTTCACTTATCCATTTTTATCCATTTTTCTTCTTTACAGATGTCAGTATGCATGTACTGTTACAAGTCCTCTAAAACACACTACTGCCCTGGTTAATGTTAATAATTTAAAATGTACTGACACCCTTCTCGGTGGGAGAATGTGGTAATAGCAGCACACAGGGATCTATGGCATTCAGCCATTATAGCCATAATTGCTGGTACTGACATGTTGCCTAGCTGTGGGAGAACTGATTTCTAGAGACAAAACAGCAGATCTGGATGCTGCAGAGAGGATGAATACAGCTTCTTTCACTGCAGCCTCCAAGTGGCATGGGTATAAAATGTCCACATTGCAGAATATCTATGCACATTTTTGTGTAAGCATTATGTAAGTGGTGAAACTTCAGAGGATCTGTTCTAGTACATATTTTCTCCAGTTAAATGTGGAATGTTTTATTTGTTATCAAAAATAAAGCTGACAAACTAATTTTTTCTCCTGTTCAAATTCATTTTAAGTACAACATACTTTGTGAGTTACTTTTGAAGAATTGATAGATCATCTGCAACCCATTCACATTCTTCATTGATTTTAGTGGGAAATTGAATTCTTACTCAATGTTAATGAATTACCTGTGATAGCTGTTGCAACTATATGGCCTGGTCCCCAGACACCTAAAACATACTTTTACTCATGAAGTGATCTGAAGTGCTAAGCATTCTATAGCTCCCACGATGCTGCTTACTTCTGTTCCAGCTGCTGGTCTTTAACTTTAATGAATATTCAATAGCTATTACTTTAATTATTCCAAATGAGAGAGGGGAGATATTAGTTCTTTATAATAATGGTTCTTAGATAACTTGAAGATGCCGTATGTCTCCATAGCTTGGCTAATAGATAGCTTTAGGTAAAGGTATTACCTCATCTGAATATAACTTAAAACTTCATTTGTATTTTTAAAAATTTTATTATTCCTCTGAGACTTTCATACAATGTGTTTTGATTGATATGCACCCTCTCCCCCAACTCTTCCCAGATCTGCCTCCCCTTCCCTACTCACCCAACTTCGTGTCCTCTTTCAAATTATTGTTTTTAAACCCAACAAGACCAAATTTTGCTGCCCAGATAGTCTTGGATGAATGGCTTTCTACTGGTGCATAGTCAACTTACCAGAGGCTACACTCTTAAAAGAAATTCTCCTCCCAGCAGTTAACAATTGCCAATAGCTCAATGGTTAGGGGTGGGATGTCATGCCTAACACTCATCTCTGTGCAGGGATTTGGCGTGTAAGCTTACAAAGGTTTTATGCTGTCTCAATTGACTGTGAGTTCATATGTGCAGATGCCCTGCTGTCTAGAACATACTGTTTCCTTATAGTCATCTATCAGCCCTGACTCTTAAACTCTTCCCACCCCCACTACCACAATGAAAACTGAGTATTGGGAGGAGTAGATGGTTGACTGTTGAGCATTCTATAGTCTCTTATTTCCTGCACTTTGACAAGTTATAGGTCTCAATAGTTAACCACCTACTGCCAATGGAAGCTTCTCAGATAAGGGTTGAGAGATAAAGTATCTAAGAATGTAAAGATAAGTCATTAGGAGTTGTTTAATTATACATCCATTTAGCAAAATTATAGTAGTAGATTCACCCTTAGTGCCCATGGCCTGTGTAGCCATAGGTTCTTGGTTCATCGAAGGTGCCGGGTATGGGATTCATCTTATTGAGAGGGCATTAAATCCGATCAGAGTGGTTGGTTACTCCCATGATTTGATGCCACTATTACACTATCTAATAGACAGGTCTTGCCGGGTCAGTCATGGTAGCTCACAAGATTTACACCTGGATATGCTTGATTATTTTTCTCCTGCACTAGCATACATAGGACTATGAGAGCTAGCCAGTAGTGATGAATTGGGTCAGTACCAACTTGATTTCTCCATGTTCTATAAGTCAAACACTTGGTGTCTTCAGTGATAGGCTGAAGCAACAGGTCAAGTTCTGGAGGGTAATGAAGAACAATGGAAATAGCCTGTAAAGTTTGGGTGTTTATGGGATCACACTGGCCAACAATTCCAAAAGAAGTAACTGATTTCCTGGCACTTTTTATTTGTTAACTTCTGGTGTCTAGTAGGGGAATCATTGCCTTATAGGGTGTAATGGTTTGGATAAGAATGGCCCCAATTGGCTCATATATTTGGATGCTTAGTCATCAGGGAGTGGCACTACTTGAGAAGAATCAGGAGGTATGGCCATGTTAGAGTAAGTGAGACCTCATTGGTGGGCTTTGAGGTTTCAGAAGCCCAAGTCAGGCCCAGTGTTGCTTCTTCCTGCTGCCTGCAGATCAAGATGTAGAACTGTTAGTTATTTTTCAGTCAACATATCTGCCTGCATGTCACCATGCTCCCTGTCATGAGGATAATGAACTAAACTTCTGAAACTATAAGCAAGCCCCAATTAAATGGATTTTTTTATAAGAGTTGCCTTGATCATGGTGTCTTTTCATGGCAATGGAACACTGACTAAGACAATACCATTCACAATAGCCTCAAAAAATGTTTTTTGCAATAAATCTAACTGAGGAAGTGAAAGACTTGTACAGCAAAAACATTGAGAAACTAAAATTAATTAATTAATTAATTAATTGATTGATTAATTAATTAATTGAAGAAGGTACTAAAGTTACCAGAAGATGAAAAGACCCGCCCATTCTCATGTGTTGACAGGATAAACATTGTGAAAATGGCCATTCTACCAAAAGCAATCTACAGATTTAACACTATCCCCACCTAAATTCCAATGCAGTTCTTCACAGAAATTGGAGAAATAATCTTAAATTTCATATGGAAATACAAAAGACTTGGGATAGCCAAGGCAATTCTAACTAACAACATGACTTGCCACCTTCGAGGATTTCAAGTAATACCTACAGAGCTATATGAAAACAGCATGGTGCTAGCATAAAAAAAGACTTGTTCTTCAATGGAATAGAATTGAGGGCCTACATATACACCCACACTCCTGCAGTCACATGGTTGGGAATAGAATTGAGGGCCTACATATACACCCACACTCCTACAGTCACATGGTTTTTGATGAAGAAGCCAACAATACACACTGGAGAAAAGACAGCATCTTCAACAAATTGTGTTGGTCAAGCTTGATCGCTACAGGTAGAAAAATGAAACTTGACCTGCATCTCTCTGCACAAAACTCAACTCCAGAGGATCAAAGACCTCAACATAAAACCTTATATCTGACTCCAGTAAAGGAAAAAGCAGGGGATATATTTGAATTCATTGGCATAGGAAAGTATTTTCAAGATAGGAACTCAACATCATAGGCATTAAGATCAACAATTAATAAATGACTTCATGAAACTAAATGTTCTTTAAAAGCAAAAGACACCATCACTCAAGTTAACAGACAGCTTACAGAATGAGAACAAATACTCTATCAGCTATACATCTGACAGAGGATTAGTATCTGGAATATATATTTAAAAAATAAACATTGAGAAAACCCAATTTTTGAAATGAGGCACAGAATTAAACAGTGTTCTCAAAAGATGAAATATAAATGTCTGAAAACCATTTTTTTTTTTTAATGTTCAACATCCTTAACCATCAGGGCAAATTAAAACTACTTTGAGATTTAATCTCATCCTGGTCAGAATGGCTAAGGAAAACAAAATAAAACAATAAATACTAGTATGCATGTAAGGAAAGGGGAAGACTTACTCACTGCTAGTGGGAGTGCAAACTTCTGTAGCCACTATGGAAATCAATGTGGAGATTCCTCAAAAAATGCTAAAAATAAATGTACCATATTATCCAGCTATATCACTCATGAACATTCATAACTGCTCGTTCATGTTCATTGCTTCTCTATTCACAATATCTAGGAAAGGGAAACAGCCTTGATGTCTGTGATAGTTTGAATGAAAATGGCTCCATAGGCTCTTTGGGAGGTGTGACTTTGTTGGAATAGGTATGTCATTGTTGGAGGAAGGATGTCACTGGGGGTGGGCTTTGAGGTCTAAGAAGTACAAGCCGCCTTTTTTCATCCTTTTTGCAGCTAGAAACTATACCTAAGTTTCGTTGTTCCAGTGAACTCTCAACTGTTGTCATGTTTGCATTCAGACACTATATAAGTCCACCACTAATATTAGGAGCTGCAAATGAGAATCCCAAAAGTATTGGAAATGAGTAAATGAAAACAAACATACTTGGATTTGAGGTGAAATCGATGAGTAGTTTTGAAATAAGATTGCTCTAGCACCATTAGCATCACCTGAAAACTTGCAAGAAATTCAAATTCACATGCTCACACTGGACCTGAATTAGTAACTCTCAGATAGAATTTGATGGTGTCCTGCATGAGGACACCCAAGGACTTGAGTTTACCACCCCCCAAGCTTGTAAAGCATATAGCTATACCCTGGCTATGTCTGTATCTCATTACTTCTGTGGAGTGGGTCTTCATGATGAATCACTGGGATTCTTGTCAGGTTTAAGTCTTAGCTAGGGTAGAATCTACAGGCCACATATCTTCTTTATTCACATAAGGTAAAACAGGTGCTAGAGTAAGCAGGAACTCATTGTTCTAAGCTCATATAGTAACAAGACCCACAATCTTAATAATGTGCCTGAACCATTTGTATTATTCTATTTAATAATTTGTGAAGTGAATGAATTAGTAATCACTAGAGTCATTTCCAGCTCAAAATTCTATGGCCAACCTCATGGTTTTTGGATTTAGAAAGTAACCAACATTTGAAACAATGGGTAAAAGTAATGCATGAGAGAATGTAAATAATATTACATCTTTCATTATTACTGTAAGCCCCTTGAGGCATGTGAGTGGCCAAGACTCACCCCTTGAGGACCTCCAACTGCCAGGCTTTGTCCACAGAACACTCAAGTCCATTAGGACCAGACCCATCCCCTAGCAGGTGACCAAGCCCCACCCTATAGAGCAAAAAGCCCAAGATCAGGCCACAAAACCCAATGAATCCTAGGATACCCTGGAAAGCTCTGCTCCTAAGAAACCCTATACAAAGCCTACTTCTGGCTCCATTCTTTGCTGCTTCTCTCCTGAGCAGAGGGAGGCACCCTCCTGTATCTTTCCCAATAAATTTCTTGTGTGAGGTTTGTTGTACAATGTGACTTTGTGGTATTCCTTGACTCCTGACTGATTTTCTCCTCTGAGCTGTAACACTTAAAATTACAAATACTTTTTTTACTGTATAAAATGAATATATAAACCCTACTTTACGCCTGGACTCCACTGTTGCATGGGATAGTAAGAATTATTACAGTCTACCAAATTTAAATGCCCTCTGTTTAGTTAGTTCAGAGCAGAAATGAATGGATATCTGTTAACTAATATTTCATTAAATTCTTGGTCTAGTATGTGTCATGCATATTGATTTCTAGGTTTTGTGCAGACCTGTGCCCCATCTTCAAGAGAGCCTGAGATTCTAATGTCAACATCAGGGATCTACAGTTTCTTAAGTCAGAAATTCCCCAGGGAAAGGAAGGATATTCGAAAGGGACCCGACAGCTAATTGATTTAATTGAGAGCAGATGGAGCTCCAAGATGCTGAATGACTGAGGAGGAGGTCTTTTTTGCAGAAAAAGCAGTAAGAGAGAGTAGCGAACACAAATACCTGTTTTCCAGTTGTGTCTGCCTGATGACATTTTGTATTCCTCCTTACATGTGTATTCCATGCATAGCATTTGACAATCACTAAATCAGTAAGAATGAGTCAATTTGTTGTGACTAGAATGTAACATTATTCATTGTTTTTTGTGATTGTTTTACATATATATAATATGTTGAACATATTAAATATATATAACATGATTTAGTCAGAGTCAGTGACCATGTTGAAGCAGTTTCCTTATTCTTGTTCAGAACTCATTTGACCCAGTGTCTTTATTTAGAAACAATGCATTAGAGTGGGCAGGGACCTTAGCAATTATGCAGTCCAAACTTCTCATTTACCTGTGTCTAAAAATGGAAAAGACAGAAAAGTGGATAGGCATATGTGGATATCTTTGGTTTGTTGCATAGCGACAGCTGTTGATTACAGATCTCTAAAATTTCTTTAAAAGGCAGCATAATGTAAAGTAACAAATGTAGACAGTATAGCCAGACCTGGGATGAAGATTGGCTCTGTTAGTGGTCACATTACTAAATTTCATTGTACCGTGGAGATAAACTCATTTCACAAGATTCTTGTAGGACATAAAGTTGCAATGGAATAGTAGTAGCACCTGCTACAAAGCCTGGCTGGTACTCAGCAATCAAATCTAAGAGTCTCCCACATAAAAGATGTTGTACCGTTCAACCATATACATTTGTACTCTGAACATAGAAACACATAGAACCAGAAGACCAGAACAGAGAGCAGAACAAGTTTGAAAACTCATTTCCAAAAAAAAAAAAAAAAAAAGAAAGAAAGAAAGAAAGAAAGAAAGAAAACTCATTTTCTCCTATTTTATCTGCTGTTGGCCCTTTGATAGTCACAGGTTTGAGATATTAGGATTAGACCTCTGAATCTCAAACCTAGATTGCCAAGCATAACTGATTTGTTGATACTTCCTTTCTCTTTGTTCTTTGCTAGGATTTGAAAAGGAAGCACACTGAACACTTGGATAAGATTCCTTAGAGCAGTGGTTCTCACCCTTCCTAATGCTGCCGCGACCCCTTCATATAATTCCTTATGTTGTAATGACCCCCAACCATAAAATTATTTTCGTTGCTACTTCATAACTGCAATTTTGCTACTGTTATGAATCATAATGTAAATATTTGTGCTTTTCGATGGTCTTAGGCGACCCCTGTGTAAGGGTCATTCGACCCCCCCCCCCCCCAAGGGTTCTCAACCCCATGGCTCAGAGGCAGACTCTGTAGTCAGGCACACATGATTATTGAGTAAAGGTTTTTTCAGAAACATAAGGAAAGAAATGAGAGAAGGTGGATAGTGGAGGGAAAAGCAACACAGATGACACGGGCTTGGATAAATTCTTGTAGCTCTGGCATGAATCACTCAGCAGAATCATCTTGAGGCAAGAAGGTCAGTATGCGGGAGGAGCAGCCTGGGTGTTGGCTCCCATTAGACAAAGCCTGCAACAGCCGGGCCATAGGCAGGAAGCACTCAGAGCTTTAGCAAGTAGGTGGTGAAGTAGGCAAGGGGATCGAACTGGCATTGTAGTTTCTTTGCAAGGTGGTTTTCCCAATCTGTTCTTTATTTGCATCCAAAATCTGCCAAATTATGGTTTCAAAAATTTATAGGGACATAAATTTGCTCAACTCTGCCCACCAAAGTGTTGGGCTCAGGCACTTAGGTGGTGGTGGTAGAAAGAGTTGTATGTTGCTAATTCCCACAAGAGCTTTGAATAGCATAGTGATACCCAGAAGCCTAAGGTGGCGAGAAGGAGCTCTGTCAGCTGCCGCTCAGCAGGGCAAGGATGGCGATATACACAAGTGCTTAAGGAAAAAGAATATTTGAGTAGACATTGTCCTTTCACCAAATCAAATCATGGTTTTTCTCAGCTCAATGATTACTGGAACTTGACATCACTTACTACCAGTGATTAGTAAAGCATGGCCTTTCATGAAGCCCCCGAAGCCCTGGAGGCTTCTGCTCTATTAAGGTTTACATTCTTGCCGTCAGTTCTAGCTTTCTAACATCTGAGACTCTGAAAAAGGAACTTAAAAGCTGCTTTTGCTGAAAGAGCCTTGGCTCCTTACTTGGGCTCACAGTGTAACCAAAAGCAGGATGAAAGCCGGGCACGAGTGTGCTTATTTTGTGTCTGTCTATTCCCTTTACTTGTGCTGCAAACACAGAGCTATGTTGTTGTCTTTCAGCTTTCCTTTTGGGTCACCTTGGGGATCCCCAAACACAACCTTTGTAGAACAGACCACCTTTTAAATGAGAGTCATTATCTACAAAGGTGAGGTCATACTCTGGAGCAAAAGCGGCCATCTTCAAGGAACCAGACTGATTGCCCTCCAGGCATGATACTGATAAGGACAGGTGGGCCACCCTGTAGAACTAGAATTGAGACAAGATCAGCCAGACCACAGCTTGGCCAGGACTGCTCAATCACGTATTCTAGCCTCTCAATTCTTTCTCTTCTATAAGTACTTCAGAGGTAGACTTGGATTTTTTTCTTCCCAAAGTGGCTGCATTGAATAAATCTCCCTTTTCTGTTTTTCACCATCACGTGTCACTTTAAATTGGCATATTGGGGACAAGTAGCCTAACCTAGCTTTGGAGGGGCTTTCTAGAGGTCAAGGTGTTGCCCCCAAAAACCCTAGTTACAACATTAGAGAAACGTGAATATCAAAAAAGAAAAAGAAAGTCATTTGACGTACGATGTGTTGATTGGGTTTCAGTTGAGAAGTCACAGAATATCTTATGTAGTATAAAAGAATGAATTTAATCCAGAACTTTATTTTCATAGATGATAGGAGGGAGGCCACATGGAGACCACGAAGAAACTCAGAGATCAGCAAGAGGAGAAAGTCACTGCGACACTGAAGCTGGACGAGAGCTGGAGTAGCTGAGTAGGAAGTAGATGCTTAGTGGTTTATGCAGTGGACTCCTGCAGGAGGAAACGCATTAAGGCAAGAAGAGAGAAAAGTTTCCTGGCTTCTTTCTTTGTCTGGTCCTCCAGTATCCTGCTGGAGCCCAGGGGCTTAGCCCAGCGGGAATGCACCTTACTTACATGCTGGGAAATGTGCTGTGTAGGGTCAGACCCTCTACAATCCACGTCAGAGCAGAGGGAGGTGAGAAACCACTACAGCAGGGAAGAGTCAAGGACAGATGCAGTAATGATTGCTAAGATAACAGTGGGGGCTGCATTTTGGCCTTCTGACTTCCCAGTAGCCAAATGCCATTCAGAGAGAGTAGCGTGTGTCCTATCTCCCGATTCCTTTCCTTATGGCTCTTCAGAGTTTCTGTTCATGACTAGCTTTTTAAATCATGTGTTGATAACAAGATTCTATATGTGATGTTCCTCATGCATTTCCTGTAATTAGAGACCTACTCTTCTGTAAATTTCACGTCCACAATCCCAGACAGTAGTAGCCACCTTTATATTTTGTTGCTTTACCCTAGCCACAGAATACTGACGGAGGAGGGTATACACTCAACCCTTACCTGGGCAATCAGAATTGTCTCCCTAGATCTGTGAATCACATGCACTATATATGTTATGTTTGCCAGATACTAATTGCAGTAGGCTGGGACATGGAAACTTGGGGAATATGCTCTGACTATTTTCTGTGCGCTAGAATGAATGAGGAAGCAATTTTAACCCAGAAAGCACAATGGAATAAACTTACAGGAAGAGGCAGAGAAGGGGGGAGAGTCAAGTGAGAGCCGCCCAGAGCTGTGCAGTTCCAGGTTCCAGTTCTTCAGAAGACCTGCTTTCTTCACTTTCTGCTCCCAGTTAGGAGAAATGCTGTGCAAATATTCCATGGCCTACACAAATCCTCCTTTATTTTCAGCTTTCCCGTCACATACAAGCAAAAGGACCCTTACCAAGATAATGTTTTCACAAACAGTTTAAAAATTAAACTATGGAGCCAGGCAGTGGTGGCGCACGCCTTTAATCCCAGCACTCAGGAGGCAGAGCCAGGTGGATCTCTGTGAGTTTGAGGCCAGCCTGGGCTACAGAGTGAGTTCCAGGAAAGGCTCCAAAACTACCCTGAGAAACCCTGTTTCGAAAAACCAAAAAAAAAAAAAAAAAAAAAAAAAGGTTATGGGCTATGGGCCAGTGAGATGGCTCAGTGGATAAAGGCACTTTCCACCAAGCCTGACAACCTGAGTTCCATCCCTGGGACCCACCTAGCAGAAGGAGAGAATCCATTCCTGCAAGTTGTCCTTTGACCTCCACTTGTACGCTGTGGCACATATGCACCCACACACATACACACACATGAGCAAGTAAATGTCACCAAGGACTTTATTACAGTTAAACTACACCCCCATGGTTCCCTTTTCCTCTAAGAGAGTGAAGAAGACAAGTGTGTACTACTGACCATTTTCCAGAGACACTCCCGTACTGAAATGATTTTGCACTGATGTTAGTCTGAAGAGAACAGCTAACAGGGCACCAGAACTGACTTGACGTGTTGACCCAGTTCTTATGCAATGATGGCATGGATACACATACCCCTTTATAATATTTGACGCATATGAGAAGAATGTCACCCCTTCAAGATTTCCTGTTTTAGGACAAGCCCCTGCCACTGATAGACTTAGCATGTCTTAAGGGACTATTGACAGACCACTTTAACATATGGCCTTATTCTGCTCTTGCCTCCACTCCTAAATTAGCAGTTGTGTGATCATTGGATAAACAGGTTGAGTCATAACTGAACCTATTGTCATATCTATCAAAAGAGCTGCATGTATTTTTAGGCACCTCAAAACACTGGCCCTCCAGAAATGTTTACAAAGTACCTGAGTCCTATGCCCATTGTAATTTATAGTATATTTCCTAGGAAATCATTTAGCTAATCAAGAACCTAATATATTTACCACTTCCGGCTTTACAGGTCCTTTCAGCATGATGTTATTTTAGCAATGAACTAGGATGATGCCAAGATGATAGATGCTCTAGGAGAGTGACCTTTGCACTACAGTGAGCGGTCCCATGTCTTACCATAGCCTTCTGATAAATGCCCCTTTGCCCTAGTTAGCTTGGGTCCGTTTCTGTTGTTTTTAAGTAAACTGCATGTGTAATTATTGCTGTTTATTTCCAGTGGGAGACTGATTTATAGTTGTGTGATGGCTATTCTTTGTCATCAACTTGACTACATCTGGAATTAACTAAAACCCAAGTGGCTAGGAACACCTGTGAAGGATGTTTCCTTAATTAAATCATATGAAGTGGGAAGACCTACTTTTAACCTGGATCTTTTGAGGTAGGAAGACACCTTTAATCCAGATTTTATGAGCTTGGGAAGATCCACCTTTAATCTGGGCCACACTTTCTGCTGACAGCCTATATAAAGGACATGGAAGAAGGAAGTTAGCTCTCTTTGCCTGCTTGTTCTCACGGGGTAGTCCACTCTTTCACTGGCATTAAAGCCTACTTCTTCAGCATTCTGGTGTGTACTGAAGACCAGCTGAGACATATAGCTTTATGGATTGAACAACAACTGTATTCTTAAGACTTTTTGTTGGATAGACAGTCATTGTTGGATAGACCACAGCCTGTCAGCCATTCTAATAAGTCCACCCCTCCCCTCTCCTTCCCCCCTCTCTTTATTCTGTAAGTTCTGTTCCTCTAGAGAACCCCGACTAATACAATTAGTTCTCAGGCGGCATACTTTATCTTCTGTATCATGCTTTAAATAGAACACTACCAGGATAGAACTCCATAATTCTTTGAGATCCCTTGTAATTCTTCAAGTGGATAAAAGAAACTTGAACAACCAGCTGGTCTGCCTTCTCCATGCTCACTGGGAGATACACTAAGTTTCTTCAGACCTTTTGTTTTGCTATACTCCAGATTTCTCTGTATCTTGCTCCATCCAAAGCTTCAGGCTTCCCTCTTTTACTTTCTGTCATTAAAAAAAAATCTATTGGTTCTTTCTTATAAATGTATTGTGTAAGTGTGTTCAAATACCTCTCACATTAAAATAAAACTATTTCTTAAAATAACTAAAAAATTTAAATCAATAAATGAACTACCTTGGCTAGTTATTAACCTGTATTTTTCCATGCATAGACAATTTCTAAAGAGTAATCTACCCCCTCGTCCATTTTTTCTTTAATTAAGCAATGTAATCTTATTTCTACCACCAATATTCCATTAACTAAGAGCACTAATGATGACTACAAGATCATTAAAAGTGTTTAAGACTTTAGTTATGTGGCATTGATAAACAACAGTTTCTTCTTTGCATGCTCTCTACCATTTATCAATATGATGTCTGTTTCTGATAATCAAATGTTCACTCACTTTGTCTTCTCTGTGGCTTTACATCTTAAATGTTGATAACCATGGAATTCTATCATCTTGCTTTTTATTTGGCTTTGACTATAGAAGGCCCAAAACAGTATTTCATGAGAGATCAGTTTGTTAATTCTACTTGACAGAAGAACATGTCCTATGTACCCGACTCTACATTGAATGCCTTAGGTACATTCTCACTGAATTTACCCTTCCATGGCCTTCTCCAGGCTTTATTAGTAACATTTTTCCAGTAACTCGCACAATGTCAACAAGAGAGCTGATTCAAGTCTGCCTCTGTTGACAGCAGAACCTACACTCTTATCAGTAACCATATTAATGGCTTGATTCCCAAATCTCTTTCCAGATATCTCTCCTGAGGACTAGAGCAGCAGCCGCAAATTGATAGGCCTCTCAATGGCATCATATAAAATATGAACTAATGCACTTTATCCCAAATCATTCCTTTCTGGTATGCTATATCTTATTGAACACCAAATACCACCAAGCCTTACAATTAGAAGCTTTAAAGTCACCCCATTCTCCTATCCCTCACACCATCCCTGTCTTTCAATTACCAGTTACCAAATCATGTCAAACGTACTTATTTGCTTTTTGCCAATACTTCTTTTCATTTATTCTTACAACCCCAATCAAACCTTGTTGAAAACTTAACTATAATCCTGTTTTTGGTATCTATATACTGCCCCCAATTTATCTTGTATTTTATGAAATGTATAGGTATTTTTTCTTAAAGATGACACTGTTCTGCCTAGCACATATTCTCAATATGAATTTTGAGTAATAGCCAAAGAAATATGCTAAAGAAGAGAGGAGTGTGTGTATGTGTGTGTGTGAGAAAGAGACAGAGACAGAGACAGAGACAGAGAGAAACAGAGATTTGCAGAGCTCTAAGAACTATCTCATATTCCTGTGGCACCTTGGTTCCTTTTGTGATAAATAATCTTGGGTCTCCCAGTGCTAAACACTTGAATCATGACTGAGATTTCTTTCTGTTCCCACACGTTTGTCTATAAATGTCAAAGTTATCCCCTGAAGCCAGATAAGTGACCTCATAATTCTCTTTCCTTCCCCGGATCTTTTGTCAGCTACCACTTTTCTCTTTAATCTTTGCTTCTTTTCACTGACGCTCCTGATATATAGAAATCTTATATGCAAATAAATTTTTTTTGAAAGTGACAGTGGCATTTAAAGACAGATACACATTTAATAATAGTGCCACATTGCCCAGAAAGAATATATCATATTTAAATAATTTGATCAATACTCTGCTCATTCAAAAGTACATTAAATACTTAGAATCTACATGTTTTGAACATATTGTTCTTCATTAAAAGTTTATTTAGTTTTTAAAAGTTGCCAATTTTCCTTGGAAAAAATGATTTCTAGAAAATTTTGGTTTTAATTTATGCATCAATGAGAGAAATAATTATTTCTCTGTGGATAATAAAAGATGGCAACTAAGAGCTGATTTGTTTACATTTTTGATTTTCTAAGTAAGTTGAGGCAGGTAGGAAAGTGGGGGCCGTGTCAGTATATATAAGGAGAAGAATTCACAATGTACAGGTATATATTAGAGGGTTGTTTTTTTTTTTTTTTTTTGAGACAGGGTTTCTCTGTGTAGCTTTGGGCCTTTCCTGGAACTCACTCCATAGCCCAGGCTGGCCTCGAACTCACAGAGATCTACCTGGCTCTGCCTCCCGAGTGCTGGGATTAAAGGCGTGTGCCACCACCGAGGTTTTTGTAAGGCAAGGATTTAAAATGAAATCGCACATTCCAAAGAAAATTCATCGCTTTTTACAGCACCAAATATATGTTGATTTGATGGAAAATGTAGGGAGAAAAGGACCTATGGTCTAATTTTCTAATATCTACCCTTTATTTCCCTTCTCGGTTTCCATAAATTTCTCAGAAATAATGACTGCTAATGAAATGACTTACCCATTCAAAATTAAAACAACCAAAGGCAAATGCTTGTTTAGTAAAAGAAAATAGGTTTTTTAGATATTTCATTTATCAGATGCGTGGAATCACAGAGCAACTGCTTTTGTGATCAACCTTTCTACAGTCAACATTTCTTCAACCATTTCACAACCTCAACAGTGCATGCCTTCCCCTTGATCATCACATTTATTGAAACCAAGACTATGAGTGAATCTACTTTCTACCTAAAAATAGCAAACAAGGCACTCCTGCTTCCTGAATAAGGCAAGCATTGTCCCAAGGACATATGTTCTCTAGATGCATTCACGCTGATACATCCTGTCATCTTTCATGCTGCTTAGGTTCTATTTGCAGTTGTTCTTCCTTAAGCTATTTTCATTTCCTTCCCAACATATTTCCTACAAGGCCAACTGCTGGTCGTTCCCTTCCTTGCCTCTTGCTGGGGTTCCATCATATAACTTATTCTTTTGTAACAACTAGACCCTATTTTCCCCTCTTTCCAATGGTTCCTATAATCCCTAGTTGAAAAGATCTATTGCACCCAGCTTTCTCACAATTTATGTTCTGTTCTAAAGGACATTATGTTTGTATTATACCTAGTAGGAAAGACTTTTGACTGTACTTGCTACAGAACTCTCTGAGCTGACAAAAAAAAAAAAAGAAAAAAAAAGCCTTTTTCTTATCTTCAGTAATAGTTGTTTTTGTTCTCTTGATTTCCAAAGCGCATGTGTCTGTCCTCCATTACCAATATAGAATACCAGCATTCCAAGAACCACAAACAGCAAAACCCCTAATTACACCCCATTTAGCTACTTTCAAAACCCAGTAAGAGATGAAGCCTTTACAGAAGTTTTCAATGAGGTGCTCTCCCCTGGACTCCCTAGGTAGCCTAAGTTTGTCTTTTTTTTTCATTGAATTACATCCTGGGAAGGCTGCATGGCTGTACCACATTAACTTACATCTCTTATAGAACCAAAACGCACTAAGGTATAATTTAAACATTCTGGACTTTAATAGATGATTGCTATTAAATTCACCTCTATACAGGTTATTTTTATCTTTTTATAATGCCATTGTGGGGGATATTCTAGGGTAATATAAGTTAACACCCTCTCTGTAAAAGTGCAAAATAAAATACTTGTTTTGAAATTTAGTTGCGGAGAGTGAGTGGGCCTTCCAGCAGCTTTGGGATGATTTCTTTCCTGTTAATAGCTGTAAAGCATTGTGTCTCTCCCCTATTGCCTACCGTATGACTGTCTGCCAGGATACTAACAGCAAAATCTGATGCACAATGACGTGAGCACTTTTCAAATTTTCATCACTTTTTATAATGCCTTCGCAACATTTGGCCTGTCTTTCTATACCTGAAAGAACAATTTGTTGTATAACAAAATCTTTGTTTATACTAACAAATACCTTTGAAAAAGTCTTGGGTTTGGTATGCTAGATACATTGAATTTTTTTTTATTACGGTAATTTAAAATCACCGACATGAAAAAGTTGTTATGTGTACTTAAGATGCATTTCACATATTATCAATGCAACATGTCACGTGTTAGAAAACAGTCAGCTGTGTTTACCTTCAGCATTGGTTTACATTGTTGTCCTGGATATGGTTCTGATTTCCTTTTGTTGTGGTTGTTTTTGAGGCCTGGGTATTGAACCTAGGATTTGGGGCATATTGGGCAAGTACTTCTACCATTGAGCTATATCCTTAGCTGAGGACCGAACCCAGGGCCTTGCACTTGCTAGGCAAGTACTCTACCACTGAGCTAAATCCCCAACCCCTATTGTATGTATTTTTAGTTTCTCAAAATATCTTTGTTAAGGAGATTCATGAGTGTAGCTGGGGGATATCTAAGTACAACTAGTGTAGCTTAAAAGTAAAAGAAGGTGAACCTAGTCTATTGGTTCTTATACCCAACTGTCAGTATTTTTCTATGTAGCTTGGATTCACAAGCAGGATCTCCCCATATGCTAACAACTCCAACTAGCTCCAGGATTTACAATTACCCATCTATTTCATAAAAACAAAGGAACAAGATGACAAACATCAACACTAAGAGAAACTCTCTTCAAGGGGTGGAAAGATGGCTTGATGGTTGAGATCACTTGCTGCTCTTATATAGGACCTGAGTTCGGTTCCCAGCACTGATGTTCTGTGGTTACATCATCCAGTAACTATAACTTTAGAGGACCCAATGCCATCTTATGGCTTCACTGGGTATGTGTACACACACACACACACACACACACACACACACACACACACACACACAAAATAATAATAAAATCTTGAAGAAACAAAGAAAATACTTCTCTTTTCTACTTGTAGAGTAAGAGTCTGAACTCAGGCTTTCCTTGTCTGTAACATGTACATGCTGGTTACTAACCTATTCACCATTGCAGGCCACTTGCAATGTTCTCATAGATAAAACTTAAGGCATGCATCCTGGGAGCTTGGTTAGTTCTGCCCATACTACACACACTTCTAAAGCAGTAGATAGCTTTCTAAAAGGAAAATAGGCTGTGGTTACCAGCAGTCAGGAAAATGAATGCTACATAAAAAGTGTCATGTATGTATCATAAAACAGGGATGCCAGATTGAGAACAAGAAAGCAGGACACCTAATGTAAATTTCAAATAGAAAACAGCATAGTCTTTAGTATTAAGTACATCCCCTTTTGAGTTTGGGAGAGTTTATACTTAAAAAAATTATTTTCCATTGATTTAAAATTAAAGTTTAAGGGGCTGGAGAAATGGCTCAGAGGTTAAGAGCACCGACTGCTCTTCCAGAGGTCCTGAGTTCAATTTCCAGCACCCACATGGTGGCTCACAACCATCTGTAATGAGATCTGGCACCCTCTTCTATATACATAATAAATAAATAAATCTTTAAAAAATTAAAGTTTAATTGAATATTGTATACTTTATCTGGTACTCCTAATACCAAGTATATAAATAAATTCAGTAAGCAAGTTAGAGTAAATAATTTTATGTCAGGAAGTCACCTGAGTCTATATAGAATTATGAATTATACAAATATTGCATGATTGCAGCAAAAATAAATGTTAGGTTTATGATTAAAATTACCATTATCAAAAACCACAATTTTGACCTCAATAATTTAAGCGTGTGTCCTCATGTTTTTTCATGGGTTTCGTTGATAAAATTTAAGTATCTCTGTTTCCTATCTGTTTGTCCATCTGATGAAGACCTATTTTAGGAACACAGGTTTGCCTGCTGTGGAAGAATACGTGACTCTGTGTAGACATTTGTTTTTGTCTCCTGGGCAATGGCTGCTACAAGGCTGCCTTGATTCATCTTGGGAGCAAGTGTCTTGGGATGTTATTAAGAGTCTCGGAATGTATTTTCCTCATGTCACGCAGCAAACTTGTGGAAGGCAGGCAGATTCATCAGTGTCTACCCGCACCACCCCGATCTTTCTAGGAACACTTTAACTGCCATCTCTGTTGCATGTAGTCTGGGTAAGAAATGTCTATATAGGAAGAGAAGTATATCTTTAAACAGGCAGGTATGTGACCAAAGTCAGCCAAGCAGACACTTTTCCATGAAATTAGAGTTTTACAAGGAGACATTAGTCCCAAACCAAAGGAGAAACTGATTTATCCCAGCGGTGGTTTTGGTGGTTATCTGGGGATAGTGGTCTAAGCTCCTTTTGGTTATGATACTAAGCAAACAAAGGTACCCTCATTTCTATTCTAAGATTTGTATGAACTTTCCAATTTTTCTATGAGTTTTTCTTTTTATATACTAGAGGGCTTTTATTGAGACTCACAAGCCTTTCTAATTATATGGTATATCATTTTTGACACTTTAAATTATATATCAGTGTATAAATCCAACATAACAATCAAGCAATGTTACAGTAGAATTTCTGTGACATAGTCACAATGAGGACACACAATGAAGTTTTAAACCTATGTTTGTTTAGTCTGTTATTTCCCTTAAGGAGAACTATGGGTTCAAGTAAGAGTATATTCCTTTGTTAACCTGTCTCACTGAATCAAGTGTCTACTATGTTCAAAATATAGTGTAATAATGTTCATTAAGAACATGGTTTTGAATTTCAAAAAGTTCACACTGCAGGTTGTATTCCATAGAAGGTCAATTCTGAGATAGAAGAGTGACCATAAAATCTATACTGTGGAAGAGAGGAGAGTGAAGCAGGAGGAGATCAAAGTCGGCCTTGAGTAATGAAACAAATCCAACAGTAGTTTTGGTCCATCCAGGGGACTCTCTGGAGACGTAATGGTCCTTCAGTGCATTCTCAAGACGGCAGTAATCATTAATGAGTGATTGGCCAGCAGCCAAGAAGGGCACAGCCTTGAACAAAGGGGCTATCTGCGACCAGAGGAATCCTGAAGGTACTGGCAACTGAAAACTGTTTGCCAATGATCCTTCAATTATCTGGAACAACAAGTTCTGGAGAGAAGATCTGAGTGATGGGTCGCTGTGTCCACTGCAGTTGGTCATCTAGCACAAGGCATTCTGAGGTGCAGACATATGACTGCACTACAGTTTCAAACAATCCTTTTGCAAAGAAGCTCATCATAAGAACAGCTACCTCAAATGCATATAGGAAAGAAGTCTGAAAACAAACTCAAATGCTTACATTAGAAGGCAAAACATGGTATGTAGAGTAGTGTGCTTTTCTTTCTTTCTTTCTTTCTTTCTTTCTTTCTTTCTTTCTTTCTTTCTTTCTTTCTTTCTTTCTTTCTTTCTTTCCTTCCTCCCTCCCTCCCTCCCTCCCTCCCTCCCTCCCTTCCTTCCTTCCTTCCTTCCTTTTTTTTTCAGAGACAGGATTTCTCTGTATAGTTTTGGTGCCTGTCCTGGATCTCCCTCTGTAGACCAGGCTGGCCTCTAATAGATATCCACCTGGCTCTGCCTCCCAAGTGCTGGGATTAAAGGTGTGCACCACCACCGCATGCTTTTATTTCTTTAAACAACATAGTTATTGAAGAGACAGGGCTTTGATAATAGTGTATGCAGCATTGGGAGGCTGATGCAGGGGATCCAGACTAGGCTACATAGTAAGACTCTGTCTTAAAAACAACTTAACAACATAACAAGTTTTTTTGTTTGTTTGTTTTGTTTTTTTGAGACAGGATTTCTCTGTGTAGTACTGGCTCTCCTGGCTGTCACTCTGTAGACCAGGGTGGCCTCAAACTCACAGAGATCCTCCTGGCCTCTGCCTCCCGAGTGCTGTGATTAAAGATGTGTGTCAGTACAGCCCAACTACAAGTGTTTTTTTTTTTTTAATAAAGGCATATAATTACACAATACAGAGCAAACACCAATTGTTTGAACTGCATAAATAAGACCTTTACTTTTTACATTTATTTAAAAAGAACCCTAATATAATCTCCTTACTGATCTCATTTTACCATGGGCAAAAGAAAAATTTATCATCAACAGTTTGTGGGCTGGCATTTGCAAATCACCATCATAGATATATTTAAATAAACAAATATCATCCTTGGCTACAGAGTGAGTTCAATACCAGCCTGGCCTACATGAAACTAAACAAAACAAAGCAACCCACAAAAGGCTTTTTAGAAGAGATGG
This sequence comes from Peromyscus eremicus, assembly GCF_949786415.1. NCBI lineage: Eukaryota > Metazoa > Chordata > Mammalia > Rodentia > Cricetidae > Peromyscus > Peromyscus eremicus. Next base: position 36,462,401 of record NC_081418.1, read on the forward strand.
CACCAAGGCAGGGCAGTCTGGGAAGAGAGGAAACAGAGTGAGTCAGGGGTTTCTGGGTGAGGGAGGAATGTAGGTAAGGCTCGAGGAATGAGGTGAGCAGGATGTAGTGACACAGACATGTAGCAACCCTGCTCAGGAGGAACATACATCGTGACAAGGTGACTAATGACTAATTGAGAATGAATACTAGAGTTCAGTGGGTTCAACTAATCCAGCACACAACTGGGTAGAAGCAAAGACTTTTGAGCAAACACCATTACACGCTCATGCTTAAATGAAAGTGGTCAGGCATTCAGGAAATAGATCCACATTCATCCATCCATTTACCAAATTTGCATTTACTTCAGACCTATTGTATGTGCCTGTCCACTTGACAGTGATAAATGGAGGGTGAACAGCACCCCCCCTCACCAACCCAGTCCTTGCTCTTACTTTATGTTCAGGCGCTCCCTTGCCTGGGCATCAGTAACCATGGCCTACTCAAGTTGCCTTTTTTCCCTAGTGAGCCTTCATCATCAAGATCTGGATCAGGTGCCTAGCTTTGGTTATTGAAATAATGCAGCTGTTAAGTGATGGATCTTCCCTGTTCCTCTGAATCATATTCAATTCTGCAGTCAGAGGAACTCTCTGAGATGCCGATCAGATTGTGTCACGGATACGTTAGTGTCTTCCATCCCCTTCATGATGGAGCCCAGCTCATTGACATTCCTCAAGGCTTTTCCTGATCTGTCTCATACACACACCACCTGTCTCCTCCTTCCTCCCACAAACTCTTCAATTCTTTGAACAAGTTGTTTGTTTTTTTTGTTTTGTTTTGTTTTTTGTTTTTTATCCTTCTGGGACTTCTGAGGCCCTTTGCCTCTGACTCTTCACCTCAGCATTGCTTGTCTTCCTTCCTCACCCTTTTGTCCAGCTGACTCCAATTCATATTTAATGTCTTGACTTAGGTGACCTTGCTTCCGGGAAGCTTCGTCAGGGTTAGAGTTCTCTTCTTTGTGCACTTCTGCAGTGGACAGGTTTGAAAGGGTGCCTCTTATTGGTTCCTGGTTTCCTCCATAAGCAACTTGAGAGCAGGGAAGCATGCATTCCTGGAGTCTAGCTTCCTTCTTGATACACTGTAGGTGCTAAGTAAGCGCCTGAATGATGTGATGACAGAATGGTAGAGCAATTCATCAGCTCATTTAAGAAAGCAGTGGCATAAAGCTGGGTGTGGTGGTGCATACCTATAATCACAGTATCTGGGAGATAGAGGCAGGATGACCAGGAGTTCAAGGTTATCTTTAGTCGTATAATGAGTTCATATTGGCTTACAGGAATCCCTGTCTCAATGCACACCCCCCCAAAAAAATAGGCAAACAAAAATGAAGCTCTTATACATCTCTTTAAAATGCCAGAAAAGACCATGTTCTTACTACATTTCAGAAGTAAATATACAGAGTAACCAATGGTTTTGTTTTTATTCCTCATCCACATCTACAACAGTACAAAATGTGCAAGGCTCTTTCTGTGCCATATGTAAAATTCTGAGTGCAGCCAATCTGTGACACAGGCTTAGATTTAACTTCTTTTATTCAAATCTCTGGATTTTGTTTTGGTGGTGTTTGTTTTTTCCTCTCTATAAAAATAAAATGAGAAACCAAAGTAACTGTTACCCTAAAAAATTTTTTTCCAGATCAATCTGCAAATGAGCAAACTTTGCGAACAACTAGTGTCATGATAAGCCTGCTAGAATAGGGGTTGGAAGGTCTGCCGCTGTATGCAATCAGACTGAATGCAGCTCAAGTTTGGCCAGGACACTACATCTGTTTGAAAAATGAAAGAAATTGAGTTGGAAACATTTCCCCAGGCATATGCAGTACTTATTAGCCCATAAAATATTTTCATAGGTATCAATATAGAAGTTTTCAATTTTTGTATGTTTCAAGAAAATTGCTACCCAAAGTAAGGTATAGTGCCACATGTCTCTGAATTCTTTGTTATCTTAAGTTGAGAATAATTCCCTGCTCAGCCTATTTAGTTAGTTTGTTATTTGACAATTTTAAACATGTACGTAATGCATTTTGGTCACTCCCCTGCTTTTAAATCTTCCTCCCATCCCAATCAATCATCCTTCTTCTGACCAGTCCCTTTGCAGCCCATCCTGTTTAACCAGAGACATTTATGTGATTATTGGACTGGAACTATCCACTGGAGACTAGTGAGGTCACCAGTGGACACACTATTGAAGATAATACTTCCCTCTCTCCATGAATTTATCCGTGGAAATCATCAGGGAGGGCTAGGACCCCTGAGCACCTGCTTTATCTAGTCCTGACTATTAACAGATCCACTCTTGCTCAGATCCAGTGCAGGCATCTGCTGCTGCTGGGTTTATGATGCCCAGAAGATGCCATTTCACATCCTTTCTCCCTATCCTCTGGGTCTAACATTCTTTCTTGTGCTTCTTCTGCAGTGTTTCTTGAACTTTAGAGGGACTAGTACAAATGTCTTGTTTAGGGCAGAACATCATCACGTTTTCTCAACACAATTGTACAGTCATGAGCCTCTGCATTCCTCACTATTCCCTGGAAGGAAAGGCTGCCCTGCTTAAGGCAGAAAGCAGATTTTTTTTTTTTCTGTTGGTATAACTATAAACACATAGAAGGCAGCTTGATGCTGTGTCAGTACAGCTAAGCATCAGTATTCAGTTCCACCTATGATCTCCCCTGCTATGGGATTTAGACCAGGTCTTTAGTAACGCAGATGGATTCTCTCCTTCGAGCCAGCCTCAGATCTCGTCAGAGAGCAGTTGGCAATTCCTCCTGACACCAATGCCACGGTTGTACATCTTGTCTGCAAGGTTGGTCTTGAAGATCACAGGTTCACAACTGAGTAAGACCATAGATGCCCTCTCTTCCCCAGCAGCCTGCTTAGTATTTTCTGGGACTGTGAAAGCTAGCCAGTAGGAAGAAGCTTCTTTCTCAGTTCAGGTTGATTTCTGTCTATCGTGCAACCAAGGTATTTTTAGCTGTAAGGTCTTATTTAGTTCTGATGGGAGACTAAGAGAAGTGGTAAGAGGTTGTCTTGCTGTGGGGGCCTATGGGACTTCCTAACCAATAACTACCGGTGTTAGGGTACGGCCTCACCGGAGAAGGGGAAGTGGCAAACCGTATGCGGAGCTGGGGGCCAGCACCAAAGGCCGGAGCATGACAAGCAGGAGCAGCCGGCCCGGCAATAGCTCGGTGGCCACACCCACTCGGGGCACGGCTTCACCATGGCATGGCACCGGCTTTGCCACGTGACCCACGCTCCGCCAACGCCGCTGGCACTGGGATTTTTGTTCAATAACCTCCAGCTTCTTGGAGCAGTTTTCTTCCAGCCATGCAGGCTATCTCCCTTCAAAATATTTTTTGTATTATGAATTATTAACTTTGGTTACATGATAGTAAGCTCCACACGGAGGAACACCCTTCATCTAGGTTTACCCCCCTGCAACCTCTTCGTCTCCCCATTCCCCAACTGCTTTTCACTTAAAGCTTCCCGCCCCGGTATTACCAATCTTTTTTCTTTTATCTACCTTCTATTATTACCCCTCCATTACAGCATTCCCCTCTCAATGGCCTCTTTCCACTTTTCTGGCATCTACAAGTGCTATGAACTGATACACAGAGTTGAAGGTTTGAAGCTAGGACCCTCATATGAAAGAACGAGTGGTATTTGTTTTTCTGTGCCTGGGTTACCCTTACTCAGTGTAATTTTCCCCCATTCCATCCATCTGTCCTGAAATTTTTAGTTTCATTTTTTTCCTATAGCCGAGTAAAATCCCATTGTGCATATGTATCATGTTTTCATTAACTGTTCATCGGTATCCTGTAGCTATTGTGAATAGAGTGGCAATGAATACGAGTGAGCAAATTTCTTACTAGGAGGATCCAGAGCCTTTGTGTGTATGCTCACTGGCCTGTTTTGAAAACTGGCAGGGCATGCCTAGGAAGATGGTTTTTTGTGGGACAGGCGGCTTGAAGACCTTTGTTTGGGCTACAACCAGAGAGGTTGAGTCCACCGCATCCTGAAATTCAGAAATAATTGTGATGGAGGACGATATGCTAGCTCTTCCCTGATCTTGCACTAAATCAGAGCCCCTGGGAGAGGCATTTTGGGTCGAACCTGGATGGCAGAGGAGGTTTGGGAACGGGGCATTTTCTACATTTTGGATCAAAACACATTACAGCGATGGCGCGGAGAGCTGTGAAACGTGGTGTCGTTTTTGATCCTGAGGATGTCCAGGAGACATAACTTTCGTCAGTGGTAATGCATACCTTCAAGGGACTTTTCAACCGTGGCTGGGAGAAAGATTGGTTTTCATCACATAAAGATCCACAGGAAACTTCGCAAGTATAGTTGGGGTAAAGGGGAATTTTGCAACAGAAATTCTCAGAAAGTATATTTCTGATGAAATATGAAGGAGCTCATTACAATTTAGCAGTTACTATTTAACAAAAGCTCATTTGTATCCACAAGATGGTGAGACCATGGGGAATTTGGATTAGATTTGTGAAAGGCTATATGGATCCAGTTTCTAAGACACACACTGCTACTGCGCCATTTCATGGGAGAATTTTTACCATCATTATTCATACTTATTGTGTACGAAACAGGAGGCACTGGCCACATGTGCTTTTTGAATACTGGAGACGTGTTTCATGTTTCATGCGAATTAAGTATAAAATAGAAGTCAGAACTTTAAGACAGCACAAAAATCATGTAAAATAGTAATGTTTCTGTATTTACTCAATTTTGAAATAATATTTTTAATAGTTTAAGTAGAACATATTAATAAATTACTTTAGATGTCTCTTTAGTTAATTTCAATGTGTCTATTAGAATATTATAAATTATACATATGGCCTAAGTTATATACTTCTATTGGATGAAGCTGAGCAATACTCATTATGTAGGTAGCAAATTGTATGCACTTATTTTATTTTTTAATTCATTAATATAAAACTCTGACTTGATAATGCTGAAATTTTCTGAATGAAAGGTTCTATGTTTCTGTTTTTCATTTTTTCCCCAGGTGTTTAAAAGATTGTTAGGACCTGGTAGATTTCAGCTTGGACTGTGAGCCAAATTTACATTGTTGTGAAGCGACTTTAGTTCAGAAGAAGTGCTAATGAATAACAGAATTATATTCATTTTATCTCGGGCTCATACTTCCATCTCCTTGTTTTACATTTTTAAAATGGGAAATTTTAGAAAGGCATTGGACAGATTTAGTCAATAATGTTTTTACTTACTTCTATAAGGAAAAAAGTATTAGCTGATTACTAAAATGAACAATTATTATTTTCAGGTTCTTTAAAATGCAAATGTATTATATATATGTATATATATGTGTGTATATATATTATATATATTATATATGTTATAGGCTTTCATTTTTGTAGCCCAGGCTGGCCTGGAACTTACATGTGGCAAGCTCCCTGCATCAGCCTCCCAAGTAGCAAGATTTCTGATAGGAGCTACCACACCTGGCTTGAAGTAAAATTTCTACTGAAGACTTACTGTAATAATTGCAAGAAATTCTTGTAAACTTTGTAGGAAAATTACCAGGTAATTTCTTTTGGCAAAATATGTTTCTTTACCTCCTTTCCTCCCCCTCTTCCTTTTTTCCTATCATTGTACTTTCATACCAATATTTTTGCAAACCATTTGAAAGATAGCTATAGATATTATACGTCTTTGCCTAAAAATAAATCAACATTTACTAAGAATAAGAATATTCTCTTATAAAACTATAATACAGTGACAAATTTCACAAAACTTAGTGCTAACCTAGTGTAATTGTCTGTTGTAGAATACATATTCAAAATTCACTAACCGTCCAAGTCTATTTCAGGAGCCTGCATGGTAACTAATTTCCAGGTCTCACTTTCCTTCCTTTAATCTAGAACTGTTTCCTGTCTTCCTTTTCTTTTGTGCTCCATGATACTAATGTTTCTGTCTAGAACAATTGTCTTTCTTTCTTTCTTTCTTTCTTTCTTTCTTTCTTTCTTTCTTTCTTTCTTTCTTTCATGTGCATTGGTGGTTTTGCCTGTGTAAGAGTGCTGGGCCCCCTGGAACTGTAGTTACAGACAGTTGTAAGCCACCATGCGGGTGCTGGGAATTGAACCCAGGTCCTCTGGAAGATCCCTCAGTGCTCTTTAACTGCTGAGCTATCTCTCCAGCCCTCTAGAACAACTGTTTTACATATCCTTTGAGGTCAATTTCCTAGTGACAAGGTGGAGGTAAGAAGCCCTTTGACAGAAGAGCAGAAGTCATGCTGTGATCTTGGCATGGAGAGCTCATGAGTGCATGGTATCTGGGTGTCTTTTTGTGGATGTCTGTCTGTTTGGCGAAGGTGAAGTACACGGGGCTTTTGCACATAAAATTGTACCATTTTCTGTTGAAATTAATTAGCAATCAGCAGAGAAAACCTTTGTCTACCTAACTCTTCATTCAGTTTGCATCACTACTTTTAGCCTGTATTGTTTTTTTCTTGAAATACTGTTTCACATTTTTAAGCCAAAACAATATATTCTAACAGATGAAATGCAGTAGATACTCCAAATAAATTCTACTAAGTGAACATTAAAGACATTTGAAAAAGTGTGTGGTGATATTCTGTATATGCTCTAACAAATAAAGCTTGCCTGAAGATCAGAGGACAAAGCCAGCCACTAGCTAGCCAAAGAGGCCAGGCGGTGTTGGCACACACCTTTAATCCCAGACCTCAAGAGGCAGAGGGATCTCTGTGAATTCAAGGTCACCCTGGGCTACACAAGATTAATTCTGTCTAAAAGAGAAACAGCCAGGTAGTGGTGGCACACACCTTTGATCCCAGCACTTGGGATCTCATGCCTTTAATCCCAGCAATAGGGAGGTGGAAATAAGAAATGATATGCCTGGGCAGAGAGATGAATATATGGCAGGAAGAGACAGGAGCTGATAGCCCTTTTGGCTGAGGATTGCGGAGAGGTAAGAACTAGTGGCTGGCTGCTCTGCTTCTCTGATCTTTCAGCTTTTACCCTGATATCTAGAATTTGTGCTACAGAAGTGTGAACCAATTCTACCCAGGAGATTATTGCTTTGTTTTGATTTTGTTTTTCGAGACAGGGTTTCTCTGTGTCATCCTGGCTATCCTGGAACTCACTCTGTAGACCAGGTTGGCCTCAAACTCAGAAATCTACCTGCTTCTGCACCCTGAGTGCTGGGATTAAAGGTGTGCACCACCACCACCGCCTGGCTGAGGGGTTTATTTTTATGTTAGAAATTAAGCTATTTATCAATAAATATATTGTTTATTTTTATTGATTTGTAACTGGTTTATGGAAGGTTTTGGATTCCATATTTAAACTAACTATTATTATTTCAAAATGAAATAAAAATTGAAAAAATTCTTAGTATTAATTTGTGTATAAACATTAGTGGGTATAAACTACATAAACCCAACCCAACGAGCCTCTTTATAAATAAGGTGTCTTGGGCTGTGGCTGTAGCTCTGTGGTAGAGCACTAGTTACCATTCATGAGGCCCTGAGTTCCAGATCCAGGACTGCAAAAACAATTTGAGAACTATTTCTTTTTAAAGTCTAATGCAATGCTGACATTTAAAAAAAATTTTTTTTAATTAAATTAAATTAATTATTAATTAATTTTACATCCTGACTGCAGTTTCCCCTCCCTTCTCCCAGTCTCCCCCTCCCTGCCAATACTGACATTTTTACAACCTGGAAATATCTTGGGACAGTGGCAATGAGGAAGAATTGAGACTGAGTGAGATTCACTAGTTAAACCAATGACAAATCTTTTGTCATTTATAGGTGTGAGATTTTTCCATTGCAACAGGGGCCCAGACCTTAGCACATGACTCCATGATGGAAGTACCAGTCATTCCATAAAACTCAGCACATAGACACCACCACCTGCCAAAATGAAAACAATGACCTAATCTACTCAAGTCCATAGTTCTGGTAAAGTCTATGAAAGTACTAACCATATTTTTTTGCTTCTATAGTTCCATTTCCGGCTAACTGTTCTTGTTAACTGAGGTATGTCAGCTCAGAACATGGTTTTTGTACTTAAAACTCACCTGAGAAAGGCTTAGTGCTACATTGAGACCCTGAACACCCAGTCACCAGCTGGCTAATAAAGATTCTCTATTGGCTTAAACCCACGTCTGAGCAATCTTCTTTGGAGAACACTTCACGGTACCTCGGGTTATCTTTAAAAACATCAAAAAATATAATATTTAGTAATTAGAGAACTTAAATTTGCTTTAAAACAACATAGTAGGGTAAATAGCAGTAAAAAGTGAAATGTTATTTTCCTCTTAATTTTGAAGCTACAGGATTGGTTGATAGTGATCCTTCTTTTGAGTATATTTGAGCAATTTTAAAGTAAAATTGTTTTTTAAAGTTTTATCACTAAATATTTTAATACTGTGGACCAAGGAGACAAGCCTTTTTTAAATTAAAATTTTAAATTAGTATGTATTAGATATCATTATGACATTTTCTCAGAAAGTGTATTTTAGTGATGTCAATCTTAATTGCCTGAAGTGTCATAATCACCTAAAGCCTGTATTAATTATAGAGTTTTGCATTTTATGCAATCATCTTCTAAAAGAGTTTAACGATGCAATCATCGTTTATCTTGGCTGACTTTTTGAAGCATGAATACTCATTATATATTGATTTGGCCTTTGGGAACATCTTATAGAAGTTTGCAAATTAAATACAAACCTAATGAAGCCAGTTATTGATTTAGCTCATTTATGATACGTTTTATGACAGATCATTACATTAACTTGTTTACTGTATTGTTATATTGATGCAATCAGTTGCCTTTATTCAACAAATATGCTGCCAAAAATTAATTCCACCGAGGATTTGAGCAAGCAGTTGAAGCAAAGACCCCAGATACACCATTCTTGCTCTTACCTACTGCACAGCCTTGGTCTGGTTGCACAGTTATTTGCCCAGGACAAGTGTTTAATTTTTTTGAAGCCTTAGATTCCTGTTTTATAAAACAGGGGAGGGGACTGTCACTTGGAAAATAAGAAATGTCAGCCACTACTATTTCCACCTGTGTTTTTTAAGTAACGTGGAAAATTTTTTTGGGATTATTGTATAAGAACATATGAAATCATCTGAACGGCTAGCAGAAAGTATCAAAGGAATCTAGAACTCTCTTTCAATACAGTGGCCATGAGCCAGGCAGCCATATGTTATACGTGTAAAACACACACCAGGAATCACAAGTATTTCTGAAAAGGAATATTCAAATAGTTCATTAATATTTTTGTGTTGTTTTAAATTGACATAACAACACCATGTATGCTGAATTAGCTATTGTTAAAATTAACTCTCATTATTTAAAGAAGTCAAGGTGTCTATTGAAAACATACTGTTGAATCGTGGCTCTCACTGAGATTGGAGGATCTGGCTAGTGTGGAACTTGGGTTACTTTGAAATGGTGATTCTGCGCTGAAGCCTTTGCACATCACATAGAAACCTGAAAACAGTTACCATCCTACGGTTGGAATCATTTACCATGTGGCCCATCCTCAAAATATAAGAGAAAGAAACTGTTGTTGATCTTGCTGTCTCCATGTTCTGAGTGAGATGTCTTCCAGGCAAGAAGACAGTGTTCTTTAATTATCATTTTAACTGCTAAATGAGAATTTCCACTGTGTGCTCTTCTCTCCAGCAGGATAAACTTATCATTTAAATTAAACAGTTTCAGGAAAAGAGCAATAGAAATGTTGAGTACACTTGAGTTTTTTTTTTAAGCACATCATTACGTCATTATGTTTGATGGTTTTATGACCCTCCCTTTGCTGTTATTATCAACACAAATACAAATATTGGATATGGATTAGCATAAGTTTTGTAATGACTGCTTTAGTGTAGCTTTTCTCAGTGTATTCCAAAGTAAACACATCCCTTAAGAGCAGAAGTTATCTCACATCCTGGTTTCCCTTGCATAGTTGCAGTCCAAAACAGTCACTGCAGCATAATTCATGACAGCTTTCCCTCTCTCTTAAACTTGTGCTAGCATGGGCAATAAATTATATGAACATCCTTCACAAGAGGCTCCTAGATGAAAATATACTGTTAAATAATGTTGGGAAACAAATCATCTTCTATCACATCCTAGAAATGTGTAAGTATCAGCATCCAAGAAGTGTTAGGCATACTTAACTTAGTTTAATTCTATGTTTCCTAAACTCGTTTCCTGGTGTAATTCCTCTTTTCATGTAATAAATATTAGTATCCCACAGAGCACACTTAAAGCAGTGCAGGATACTCAGAGATTTTTTTTTTTTTTAACATTCTTTAGCTAATAGATTTCTAGTGTAGGAATAGAAGAGTTTGTATGCACTTTCTGTAATTAGCCTCTCATGTTTTGTAGGCTGTGGCAATGAGATAAATAGTTACCCGCTAAACTCATAATCACAGACTCTGAGTATATCTCTGAAATTCAGATTCAATTTAATTTCAGTAAAAATTCAGATTTTGCCTCTTATATGTGGTGGTTTGAATGAAAATGCCCCCCATAGACCTATAGGGAGTGGTAGTATTAGGAGGTGTGGCCTTGTTGGTGTAGGCATGGCCTTGTTGGAGGAAGTGTGTCACTGAGGGTTGGCTTTGAGGTTTTGGAAGCCCAAGTCAAGCCCAGAGTTACTCTCTTCTTCTGATGCCTGGTGATCTGCATATAGAACTCCCAGCTACCTCTCCAGCAGTGTGTCTGCCTGCATGCTGCCATGCTTCATGCTGTGATTGCAATGAACTAAATAAACCTCTGACCTGTAAGCTAGCCCCAATTAAATTCCTTCCTCTTTTTGAGTTGCGGTGGTCATGGTGCTTGTCATAGAAGCACCTAACTAAGACATATACCAAGCTGAGGGTTATAATAAATAATGTAAAATAACTAAATAAACTCAGCCTTTGAATTAATAAGTGGATTGGTTTGACTACTCTGTGTAATGTCGTTTTCCTATTTTTTGGTTGATTGTTTTCGTGGTTGGAGTTCTGGATCTTGTCAGGTTATAGAGTAGGAGAGTACGAACTAGTAGAACAGACTGATAAGGCACGTGCTGGGAGGACACAGAAGCCTTTCCCAGCTGCGCCCTCAGGTATGAGAACACAGACATGAGAAGATCCTTGCCAGCCGGGCGGTGGTGGCGCACGCCTTTAATCCCAGCACTCGGGAGGCAGAGCCAGGCGGATCTCTGTGAGTTCGAGGCCAGCCTGGACTACCAAGTGAGTCCCAGGAAAGGCGCAAAGCTACACAGAGAAACCCTGTCTCGAAAAACCAAAAAAAAAAAAAAAAAAAAAAAGAGAAGATCCTTGCCTTCACGCTCTTCTCGGTAGTGCAAAAGAAAGGATCTGTTTGAATCCCCGGCGGGGGGGGGGGGGGGGGGGGGGGGGGGGGGGGGGGGGGCAGCGCTAATGAAATCACCAGTTTCAACTTCTATCAGCAGATCTGGAAACTGGTCAGTGACAGGCCAAATCCGTGCAAGCTTCTGACTGTCTACTTCTGGGTTCCATGCTGGAGAAATTGATCCTGGCTTCGGCAAAGACAAGTAAAAGGGTACAGTTAGAACCCTAAGGTGGGTGAAGGTAACATGCCTGGGAGGAAGATGTGGCTCTTTATAGACTAGTCAGAGAATGCCACAGGGCTAATATTTACCACCACTTGTACCTAAAGGTGAATGGGAATGTGCTCACAAACAAGAGGAGTCTAATGTTGTATAGAACACACCCACAAGAAGGTACGCAAGAAGGTTGTGTTGGGTTCGGGGTCTCTCAATAATGGGGGGGGGGGGACAGACCACCAAAGTCTATTAAACCAGAAGCAAACTTTATTCCAGAAAAAAAAAAACAAAGAAAAAATAAAAATAAAAAACTCACCACAGAGCACAAAAGCTTATCAGCTAGCTGAGACCACAGCCACAGTTCGGGATTCTGAGGCTGTGGCAGTTGGAGGGGGTTATAAGCCACTTTTTATAGTAAGGGTTCTGAAGGCATGAGGAATGGAGTGCATGCTAGGAGTCACATAGAAACATCAGGCACGAGGTGCATGCTATAAGTCATGAAGAAACAATATTAAAAGTTAACTTTGGGCCCGGCGGTGGTGGTGCACGCCTTTAATCCCAGCACTCGGGAGGCAGAGCCAGGCGGATCTCTGTGAGTTCGAGGCCAGCCTGGACTACCAAGTGAGTCCCAGGAAAGGCGCAAAGCTACACAGAGAAACCCTGTCTCGAAAAACCAAAAAAAAAAAAAAAGTTAACTTTGGTCCAGGCAGTTGTTGGCTCCAAGGGGTAAGGGGGTGGTGGTGGTTAAAAGTTAATCCCTGGCTGTTGACAGAGGGGCTGGCTGTAAAGCAGAGAGTTATTGTTAGAAGTTAACCTTTAGAGCTGATGACTGTCACTTTCCATCTCTTAAGCTTATAATTTTAGATTTCTATATTCCTGGACCCTTCAGTTGAAGCTCCTGGCTAGCCATGGGGAGGCTCCAGACATCTACGATCCAGCAACATGGTGAAGAGCCTGTGTCAGTCAGCTTTGCATCGTGGTGACTACTAAATACCTGATAAATGGCTTCAAAGGAAGGAAAGCTTGCCTCAGTTACTATGGTCTCAGGCCTTAGTCACCGGGATCCATTAATTTGGGGAACAAGGTAAAAGAGAACATCGTAATGGGGACACATGATGGAGCAAGGCTGGTTTACCTAATGGTGGATAGCAGAGAGAGAGGGGGGTGGGCTTGGGACAATTTATACCCCTCAAAGTAATACCTCAGTGATCTACTTCACCTAGGCCCTACCTTCTCACGGTAGCCCAGCCAGCTATGAATTTATCAATGAAATCAATGGACTAATCCATTGATGACGTTAGCACTCTCATAATCTAGTCATTTTGATACTGACCTACCTTTAAACACACGAGCCTTCGGCAGTAATCCAAATCCGGATGATAAGAGAGGCCTTTCAGGCTAAGGAGAACATCAAAGCTCTGTCCAAGGAGGCAGAGACTAAGAAATAAAACTCTGCTTCTTGAGTCTGCACATTGTGACCTTTGTGATTACACAAAGTCAAAAATTTTCAATGATGAGACACAGACTAAAACAAAAAAATAACATTTCACCTTCTAAGATACAAAAACAAGGCACAGAGATGAGATTGCTCAATTATCTCCAGGATCATTGTAAAATATTTCCCTAAAGGGATGCTAGGCAAGTAAAGCTTTGAAGAAAATTAAAATGCCAGGGTGTGTGCATTTTCGTGAAGAGAACTATACAGAGCAGCAATCCTAGTTAAGTGTGTGTGTAAGGCGTGTTCTCAGCTGCTGGGAACAGGTTAAGGAGTCAGGGAAATGAAAGTTTAAAGACACAATTGGGATTAAAATACAAAGACTCTTTATTATTATTTAAGGAGACTAAAATCTGACCTCTGGTTTTAACTACTTTTACTGTAAGACACCAGTCAGTTCACTGTGATAAAACACAAAGGGACAGTGAAACCTTTAAGAGAAACTTCCTTAGGTGTGGTAAACCTGCACTTGAGAAATAAAGTGCTGACTCACCACCATGAGCAACAGCGTCGGGACACACCCTTTCAATAAAAGGAGTAGGAGTCTCATAAACTATTTTAGCAAGGACTTCCTCCAAGGAGTACTCGGTCACTCTATGGAGTGGAGTGGAGTGTGTGTGTGTGTGTGTGTGTGTGTGTGTGTGTGTGTGTGTGTACATAATAGCAACACGATATTTTTCTAAATGAAAGTTTAATTCTGGGCTTTGAATATCCTTTAGTTTTTCATCAGTAGAATAAGCAATTTTCCTGGTATTTTTAAGGCTTTTCTAGTTTATCTTTTAAAAGTTCTTTAATTTCTTTTTTTTTTTTTTTTTTTTGGTTTTTTGAAACAGGGTTTCTCTGTGTAGCTTTGTGCCTTTCCTGGATCTCGCTCTGTAGACCAGGCTGGTCTTGAACTCACAGAGATCCACCTGCCTCTGCCTCCCAAGTGCTGGGATTAAAGGCGTGCACCACCACTGCCCAGCTAATTTCATTTTTATTTATGAAAGGTTTTATTATGAAAATTTTTATTTATGAAAATAAGTTGTCATAGCATATGCCCTAATTCAAAGTGACCTAAGCCTCACGGCAGTCAGGGCTCCAGTGCAGCTAGCGGTAACATCACAGTTGGGTTTAAAACCCTTGCTGTGGGGCCCATCTAGAACCTCACACTTTCCACCAGCTGGGAAGCTGCTCTGCTCAACTAGAAAATGTGCCACAAGCCTCACAGTGACCTCACCAGAGGGCTGGTCAGGGGAAACCAGAAGTTTAGAGGTTTTACAGCTGCTGACAGAGTCCTTGGAAAGGATTATTTTGGAATATTTCTATTTTGCGAAAGAAGGGAACGAGAGGGGTCAGAAATAGGAAACCGACAAGAAAACAAGCCCGTCAGCACTCAAAACTGATTACTGGGGAATTACTTTGTGGCAAGGGGAAAAAAAACCCAAAAACCAAAAACCCACAGAGTTCCAGAAACTTCATTTAGTGACGCTTATCCCAAAGGGCTTTTGTTGGGTATATTTTGCTAAAATAAATATGCTTACCTTAACTCTGTAATGAGCTTTGATTTGCTCTTGCCAGTTTTCATGATGGTTGCCAACTCTATGGAAAACAAGAAACCTTCCAGGACATGGGACACCCGGCAGTGGCAAGGCTGGGTTAAGTGGCCATCACCCTTATTACTGTAACTATTTTAGAATAAAGTCAGATACTGAGCTGTGATCTCCATTGGCAATGAGAAGACTGCTACTTCCTGAGTTCAGGAAAGGAAACGTGGTTCTCCCTAGTCCAAACCAGTTGGTGTTTGACTCTCACTCTGTCCTATGCTTTAACTGTTGTGGCATAACCATCTATTAAATATTAACTGTTGTTTTCTTGGAATATACCGAAAAACTCTCACTGGGATTAGATGGCCATGGTGCCTGTTTTATGGCATAGTGGGCAATGTGTAAGTTATAATTCAGAGAATTCACACTCAAGTTTCTACTTATTTAGTGTTTGACCACTAACTTCTTGAGGAGCTTCTCCGTCTTTAAAATGGTGGCGATGACTGTAAGAGATTATGCACCGAAGTATCTCATTGAAGCAATGAAGTGCTCCCCACTGATGTCTCATTTCTTTCCCAAACCTCTGCTTCCCCTTCACTTCTTGTAGATCCTTCACCTCTGAACTGGACAAAAGTGTAGGGCCTGGAGTGCTGGATGCTGACCTACAAAAGTTCTGCTCAAGAGATTATACTGAAAATATGTTGTCTATATACGCAGCATTTGACCTGCTCTCCTCCAGAAAGTGAAAAGTTTTAGTCCATTGTTACCAAAAGAGTCAAATTCTTGTGTAGAAATAAAAAGACAAAATAAAACCGTCCTTGCAAGAATCACCTACCTTTTCTAAGCTGTTTGTATACAAGTAGTTATAAAATAGTCCAAATCTCAAGATTCCAAAATACTGGCCCATAATA
This sequence comes from Peromyscus eremicus, assembly GCF_949786415.1. NCBI lineage: Eukaryota > Metazoa > Chordata > Mammalia > Rodentia > Cricetidae > Peromyscus > Peromyscus eremicus. The sequence continues at coordinate 36,477,952 of NC_081418.1, forward strand.
GTCCTTAACAGGGACATGACTCATCTTTAAAATTTTTTTGAATTAATTTTTAATTTTTTATTTGATTTCTACACATGGATATATTGTATCTTGATAATATCCACCCATACTTCTCTCTCTCTTAACTTCCCCTGCCTACCCCAACATTTCTCACTTCCAACTTCATATCCTTTTTTAAAAAGATCCATTGAGTCAAGTTCATGCTGCCCATAGGTACATGGGCATGGAATCATACACTGAGGCAAGGGAAGTATACTAGAAATTAAAAATTTAATTTTGGAATAGGCTTCTAAGTGATACTATTCCTCTAACCCACAAACTGACAGTACCTTGACCAAGAAGAGTCAAACAGAAAAGGGAACATTTTCTAAGCCAAACTTTAATTACTAACATTTTATTTTCCATTAGATAGTGTCCAGAGCCTAAGCTGGTTTAGAAATCTCTATGTAGCCAAGGATTTCTTTGAACACCTGATCTTTTGCCTCTAATTCCAAAGAGATGGGTTACAGGCATGCACCAATATGCCTGGTCAATGTGATGTGATCAAGTATTCTACCAACTGAGCAAGCTACATTCTCAACTACTAAAATCTTTATTACGATTTTCATATCCTCTAAATTCTCAACAACCACTTGGATTCAAAGAGATGCCAGGTTGTGCTTACCAACCATGTCCAGGGTTGCTTCTGGTCATTATAATTGTTTTCATGAATGTCCACCTCCACACATTGAGTGTCTTACTATGTTCATGATACTTTTCACATAATTAAGAATCCTACAGCTCTTTTAAGATACTACTTTTTCCTCCTAGTTGAATAAAATTAATTATAAAGCTATCTGATTCTAAGATACTAGCCAAACAAAATTAATAGATTATTAAACACAAGCATTAGTTGTTTAAGACATGTCCCAATTAGGAAATACTAACATGACTAAATACACCTTACTATGGAAATGTGGTAGCTACTTTTTCTTGTGAGAAACTCTAGCACACAATACTTCCTCTACTTTGGTATTTATTACAAGTATATCTGTATTTACAGATCTGTATCTGTATCTAGTCTAAGTATAAGGGTTATGAATTTGGTGCATTAGGTAATAGTGAAATAGAAATTATTATCCTTTTATTTCAAAATATCAAAACATCTTGTTCTGAATCCCTTGGTCTACCTACCTAAAATTAATTAATAAAACACAGCACATTCTATACCATCATGGAGGAAGGTTTTTGGGTTTTTTTTTTTCTAGTTGCCTAATTGCTATATACCAACTGCTCAATCCCATGTAACCTATTTGGAGCTTGGCTACTTTATTCTGACACTCAGCTCAGTCCTGTGGCCCTTCTGGGATCAGAAAGCCAACACAATTGGGATTGAGTAACTAATACATTTCTTTCCATCATTTTGCCATGGGTTGGATTTAATTAGTTTACACAATATCAAGTTTCCTTATGGTTTTTTCATATGTGACTTGTTTGACCTTATTCTTTCTTCCTCTTCTCTGCTACCTCCCGGCCTCCAGCTACTTAAACCTCAGAGAGGGAACAGGACTCACCCCTCACAATCCCAGGAAACTCCCATCTAGGACAAGTCAGACCCTACCTGATTCAATTACTTCTTTCTACTCCTAGATGAAGATGTATATAAACTTCAGATAAGCTGAACCGGAGAGTAGTTGTCAGATAGACAATGGGTTGCATCTTTTCACGAAGGAGGTAGGAAAAGAGATGGAACGGCAGGGGAAACCAAAGTAGCAACTGGGCAAGATGATGACTTAATAGTTGTATTGGCTTATGTGTCCACTCCCAGCAGACAATCTTGAGTTGGGAGGTGCGTTTCTTCATAAATAAGTCCTCAACACTTAACACACGACACACCATTTACCAGTACATAACGACTCAAAGAACTGAATGAACAGTGAGTTATTATTATTATTTTTTCTCTAACAAACTTATCATAAGAATTTTTAGGTTACTTAAAATATGTAATTAGTTGAACTAGGCGCAAGAACACATCTGTTCTCCACCTACAACATTTTAATGTGTTTTCCCCCCAGATGTACAAGGCAAACATTAAATGGCAACTTCAAAATTCTGAGGTCTAAAATAGATCCGGGTTCTGCTTTTTACCCCGAGAAGATGTTCAGTCTTTTTGTGTCACATATTGTGAAATATTCTGAATTTAGATGAAAAGTACACACTGTTCATTCAGGGCACAGAAATATCATTGAAGTTAAATGTTTGGTGGGTACACAGATCTCATATTCTGCTTTTGTTACATTTTTAGCAGTCAGTTTCTATCACTGATTAATATCAGGAACATTTTGTGTGAGAACTAGGAAGTCCCCTGGTTAGTGTGGAGTCACCTGTGTACATTTCAAAGCCTGTAGTTAAAAACCAAAACAAACAAACAAAAAAAAACTACCTCTACTCATAAAATTCCCTCATTTAAAATACTGTTTTATTCCAGTAGTCAAGCTCATTTTTTAGATAGACGAAGTCTACTGTGCTACTGAGTTCATCCTGCCAGGATCTACTCCGTCTTCCCTGACAGACCATCATCTATAAAAGACGACAGTACACTGATAGAAATTATGTATGGCATGTGTTAGGGCACCAACTAAAGAACACAGCTAAAACACAGGAGACTTAAATGAACCACCAGAGTTTACTTATTCATCCCATATTTATCTAGACATCTTCAACAAAGAGCTGTAGTGGGTTACAGCAAAAATTATGATTTATTAGTAAACACTACCCTCCAGGGGATTGTTATTTCCATGAACAGGAATAACACAAACACACAATAACTATAATTGAAATTTGAGACAGGAAGTGATGAATAGTATTACAGGAACATAGCCCAGAAAAGGAAGGGACCATATTCAGATTGAAGAATTGGCCATTTTAGTCTTGAAGGGCCACTGAACTGTGCCTTAGTGAGTGGACTGTAGCATTATTTGGACAAGAGGGTGACTAGGAGGGAAGGTATTGTGTTTAAGGAACACCTTAAACAAACAAACAGGCTGCAACCTGAAAATGAGCTACCCCAACGATGGTAAACAGCATCATATTGCCCACATAGGTGCGTTAGGTGTGCGTCTTTCACTGAGATAACGGAAGAAGCTGTCATTACAAAACATACACTCTATTATTTGCTCTTTTTTAAATATTCAAAAATTAACAAACAAAAAATATAGAGAATAAATCCTGAAGTCTCTTTGATAGCTTTCTATATTATTTATTAATCTAAATTATTTCTTTAAGACAACTGTTGTATTAGAGTTCTCTAGAAATCAGAACCACATATATAAACATATATATACTATATATGTATTTATACATATAAATATATGTGTAAGTGTCATGAATCATGAACAGGACATATGAGAGGAGGAGGAAATAGCCATTTTTTACGTATTTAGGCAGTTCATTGTGTTTCATAAGCATTTCTGGATATATAACGTTAAGGAAAGGAACATATGACTATCAATGGTATTTAAGTGAGTAATTTTTTTTTTTTTTTGGTTTTTTTGAGACAGGGTTTCTCGGTGTAGCTTTGTGCCTTTCCTGGAACTCGCTTTGGAGACCAGGCTGGCCTCGAACTCACAGTGATCCGCCTGCCTCTGCCTCCCGAGTGCTGGGATTAAAGGCGTGCGCCACCATCGCCCGGCCCTTAAGTGAGTAATTTGAAGCACAGAGAAATTGGGGATCTTGAAGGTTTGGAGCTGGAAGGGCACAGGTGGAAACAGAATCAGAGCTGGTATCTTCTGATAGGTCACCCAGTCATCTTGCTGTTGCACCTTCACTCTTGAATCCTAAATCCCTGCAGCATTTATTGTATTTAATCATTTCTTGTAACGTCCTTCATAATACATTTGTTTACACGTGTTCTAGATCCAACTAATTTGAAGGGATGTTTATTTATGAAAAATGTTATTGTATTATACATATAATTTAATATCAATGTGTTTATTTTCAAGAATAGATTCTATTATATGTTCTGTTTTTGTTAGGTAACCATCTGCTTATCTAACAGACTTTTTAAATTAGGTTTTGTTTTTGTTTTTGTTTTTGTTTTTTGAGACAGGGTTTCTCTGTGTAGCCCTGGCTGTCCTGGGACTTGCTCTGTAGACCAGGCTGGCCTTGAACTCACAGAGATCTGTCTGCTTCTGCCTCCTGAGTACTGTGATTAAAGATGTGTGCCATTACTGCCTGGCTTTGAATTGGTTTTCAAGATGTGTGGATGTGTTGTTTTTCATGATACTGACAACTCAGAAAGTCTTAAATTGTTCATATTTAGAAAGGCTTATGACTTGGGTGAACATAAGTGAGTAGCTCAACTTTTTCAAAAAATATTTTTATTTTATAATTAATTTAATTTTACATATTAGCCACAGATTCCCCTGTTCTCCCTCCTCCCAACCCCCCAGCCTTCCCCCCCCCCAATCCACCCCCCATTCCCACCTTCTCCAGGGCAAGGTCTCCCTTGGGGAGTCAGCCCAGCCTGGTAGATTCAGTTGCGGCAGGTCCAGTCCCCTCCTCCCTACACCAAGGCTGAGCAAAGTGTCTCAGTATAGGCCCCAGGCTCCAAAAAGTCAGCTCATGCACCAAGGACAAGTCCTGGCTCCACTGCCTGGGGCCCTCCTAAACAGTTCAAGCTAATCAACTGTCTCACTTATCCAGAGGGCCTGGTCCAGTTCCATGGGGGCTTCTCAGCCATTGGTTCACAGTTCATATGCTTCCACTAGTTTGGCTATTTGTCCCTGTGCTTTTTCTAATCATGGTCTCAATATCTCTTGCTCATATAATCCCTCCACTCTCTCACCGAGTGGACTCCTGGAGCTCCACTGGCAATTGTCAAGAGAGTGCCTGAGCTGACCTACTCTGGGGATCGGATGGCCGAACACCCTGTCATGATAGAGCTCTCATCCAGTGACTGGTGGAAACAGATGCAGAGTAGCTCAACCTTAAGGGCTAATTTCATTTTCTATGAAAAGGAGATAATAGAACTTTGATAATGTGTGATATGACTGAGTTACTGTGTATATAAAGGGAGGAAGAACTCCTTGGCATTCAAGATGCAAGGGTTTTATGTGTCTTCATTTTCTAAAGGAAGCCACTTCCAATTACAATGTATCCATCTCAACAGTAAGTCCAACATGAGTTACTAACGGCAGCTAACTTTTTTGAAGTTTATGAACTCTGTAGGCTTATACCATCTTAAGAAATGGGAGAGTATAGACTTTGGTCCACAGATGTTTCCCTTGGCTTCCTTGGTACCCATCTTTTATAAATACGGGTGGTGGCTTATTCTTTTAAATGCTCATTACTGCTTGAATTCTGCTTTTGTTTTAGATATTGGAGTTAGCTTCCATGGGACGGTTACCATGATGTCCACTCAAAATATCTTTTTCTTTCTTTTTTTTCTGAGACAGGGTTTCTCTGTGTAGCTTTGCTCCTTTCCTGGAACTCGCTTTGGAGACCAGGCTGGCCTCGAACTCACAGAGATCCGCTTGCCTCTGCCTCCTGAGTGCTGGGATTAAAGGCGTGAGCCATCACCGGCCGGCTAAAATATCTTTTTCTGCTGACTGCTTACTCACAATTATTTCCTACGAGATGCTTAGGACATAACCATTAATGGCCAATTCTCATCCTTATTCATACATTCCTTCCCATACTAGAATTTAATGGTCCTAAAATGCTGAGTTTAAGTACCTGAAGAAACCTTGTTGTGTAGTGTAAGTTTCTCGGAGAGATGTGAGAAAATATGAACTTACCCCAGACAGGGTACTAAAGACAGACCAAAGAAACTATTCTACTGTGGCAAGCAATGATTTTGGTGGGGTCACTTACAGAATGGATAAGGAGTTACTTACAGGGCCATGGATAACTCAGAGGAAGAGGCACTGAAAAGCTCACACCAGCTAACAACTATCGTGAAAGTTGCGTTTCTAGAGCTCCCTGTATGACTTTCAGATACTTTAACAGATTGGAGCCTCCACTCCTCAGCAGTCTGTACTGTTCTTGAAACCTTGAGGAGAAAGTCTGTGAATCAGGCAAATTTTAGGAACTTCCTGAGACTTATAAATTGCTTTCTTCCTGGACCCCGAAACTTTGCTTACTTCTTGTGTCTTAAGGATTGAATGTTTAAATTCCAAAGAAATTGCTACATAACCAAGTCACATTCTCCTTATATTCCCATCCATGGAATCAACTCCATGGTTTGGCCACTTACCCCAAACTTTATTTTTATTCTCTTTTTGTATATAATCCAGTTTAATTTTTAAATTGGGTGATGGCTTTGAAATGACTCCTTCTAATCCTTTTTCTGGAAATACGGACCATGGAACCTTGACCTCATTCTTTAACTGATAAAAGCACAACAGGAAAAAAATGCTGAAAATTTTTACATAAATCGCATTATTGCCCAGGTAAATCACATAGCATACAGCAACTGCCCAGTTTATGTGCCTTTTATCACCATTATTAGGAACAGAATAAAAGTTTTAATTATTAGGTCTGTCTTTTCTTATCATTGTGCATTTGGATAAAGTACCTATGTGTTTCTTCTGTAAACTACTTTTGGAATTTAATTCTATACAATTCATCTTGCCGTAGGTTTTATTTGCCACGGTGTTTTTCCATAGATACGGTGAAGTCTTAAATATCAAGACTTCGAGTCCACACTTGCTTGACTAGTGAAAACTCAGTCCTTAGAGCTGGGCATGATAAGGTTAAACTTTATTAACTCTGGCATAGGGTAGTCTGAAGCAGATCAGAAATGAGGACAGCCTGGGATAAGACAAGACCACATCTAAGTAAACAGTAATTAACCACAAAAAGGAATGAGCTTGCATTCGTACTATAATATGAATGATCCTGAAAACACTGTGTTAAATTAAAATTTCTAGTCACAGATGACCCCCTTTATTCGTGATTCCATTCATACAAATGGATTTCTACTCATGCAAAGTTTTTTCTGTAGACCCACCTGGCCTCGAACACACAGAGATCTGCCTGGCTCTGCCTCCCGAGTGCTGGGATTAAAGGCGTGCACCACCACCGCCTCCCAGTCAAGGTTTTTAATGTTTGAAAATCTACAAAGACAGAAAGCTGAGGAATGGTTGCTTTGGGAAGGAGGGAGGGCACCTGAGGGGGTGGGTGGCTGATAGTTAAGTAATTAACATATCTGCTCTAAGTTCATTTCTCAACAATGATCAACTAATATTCCAAGATTAATTTCTCAAAGCAAGGTTAAACTTTCAAGAAAAATGTCTGCTGAAGGAATGAGGTTCTGAGACATTACTTTCATTGTCTTTGTCAAAATATGCAGCCACTCGTTTCTATTGCTGACAAATTAAAACAACGAAACCAACAGCAGACTATCCCATAGGTGTGAAGGGCCCCCTGCTGGCCATTTCCTAATAATGCTCAGTGAATCGGATTCACAAAGACCTAAGGACTTTGGTCTGAAAGTAAACTTTTTTTTAAAAATGAGGGCACTGATGGGCGGTGGTGGCGCACGCCTTTAATCCCAGCACTCGGGAGGCAGAGCCAGGCGGATCTCTGTGAGTTCGAGGCCAGCCTGGACTACCAAGTGAGTTCCAGTAAAGGCGCAAAGCTACACAGAGAAACCCTGTCTCGAAAAACCAAAAAAAAAAAAAAAAAAAAAAAAAAATGAGGGCACTTGGTTGTTTGCTGAGAATGATTAGCAATTATGAATAAACATCACACCATTACCAGAGCCTGTTTTAATTAACCCGGGCTTCATTTGAGTAGTTATCCTTCAGAAGTGACACGTCAAAAAGTTCCAAACCTTCTATTTATTCTATTTCTTGAAAAGAGGGTTTTTGTCTCTTAAGTTTCAAATCCAAGTTCTCTGAAAGTTTTTATTTGGAAAAAAATTTCATCGATGATAATACCAATCTTAACAAATGTCTAAAATTACACCACCAGATGGTGCTACCTCCTTACATTTCCCAAAGACAGTGAAACATTTGAGAGGACATTTTACAGCGAGTTCTAATTACCTTCTGTTAATACTATCTAAAGTTGCAGGACATCTGTTAGCCAAGACTCTGTGGTGCAATAGGGATTTTATAATTGGACACCTGTCAATGGAAGTTGGCCAGCCAGTATCAACACATAGAGAAGCTTAGCTGCAGTCATTTTTGGTTTTTTTAAAAACTTCACCTTTCTAGTTATTTGTACTTTACTCTTAAGAAGTGAAAGTCTAGGTGTTTTCTCATCCTATACAAACTCTTTATTAAAGATATACTCATAACGGTCTCAAACCCATAAAGATTTATAATGATATTGCAATATTCATTTACAACCACAAACAGTAGAGCTGCTTTTATCCGAGGATAATATTTATCTTGAACTTAAAAGCAACCTTGCAAAAGAAAGCTGAAATTAGGAGGCAGCAGGTGGCTGGGTGTGTGAATCGTGTTCAGTGATAGACACAGATCAAACATTGCATTTACTCTTTTACCTTGCTGGTCCCCTTATAATTACAGAGGTATGAAAGGGTAAGTTCTGGCCAATGAGATGTAGTGCAGATAAAGGTATCTTTTCTAGATGGACGTTATGTGACACTCACGCAAATTTCTCAAGTGTTTTTGACCTCATAGGAGTTACAGTAAGAAGAGAAGAATGGGAAGGAGACATGTTTTTGTGCAGTTTTCTCTCTTAGAGCTTTCCTTCTGCCTGGAAGTGGACAGTCTTTAACTAATCGAGAGCATGGAAAGGAGAGAGAGAATCTCATACTCTCTCACTCAATATTTGAGGTGAAGGAAGAAAGCAATCCTGTTGGTATAATATATCCACTGGGACAGAGTCACTGGTCAAGCATGAGCAGGGAAAGAGGCCTGGCAATATAGTTTTCCAGGGCAGCTTTTGCTCCTAAGTGATTTAGATTGACCTACAAGTTGTTGGGCATCAACCAGGAGAGCTTGCTGGAGGAAATTACCACAGCAGAATAAGATTCCTAGTGATGTTTCAGAGGAGCTATGTACCACACGGGAGATACAGCCAAATCCTGAGTAGTTACCTGGATCAGCAGGTGACTGAAAAAGATCAAGATAGACAGTAACTGAGGCTAGAAAGCACAGTCTTGGTTATGCTAGATTTAAATTTTAGTGTGAAGTAAAATTAATAACAAGAGATGGGCAAAGAATATTGTATGAGAACCAGGATGAGGCTAAGAACATTACTTTCAAGATCTTTGGTTCTTTCCAGCTATTGGGAGGTTGTACAAGGTCCTTCCACTTACTTTACAATAAAGGACATCTTCCACTGGGCTGGGGGTGTAGCTCCTTGGTGGTGTGCAGAGCTTGTGTGAGGCCCTGATTTCAGTTTACAGTACGACAAAAGATCTGGAGACATCTAATGTGATAAAGATAAGATGTTTATTTAGCCAGCATTTAGAAGGTGGAGTCAAGATCAAGAGTTCAATGAGATCCTGTCTCAAAGCCAATAAAATCCAAAGTCAAACCCCAGAATAGTAGCAATGACAATGAAGAAACCAGCACATTTTATGTAAGAAGGGCCATAGAAGAGCAGAGGAGACCTATGAGAGACAGCACTTTAATTATATTAAAAATATAATTAAAAAGGAGCATTATATTTGTCAAATGCTACATTAGAATAAATTTAAACCAAATTGGAATTTAGTTAACATTTTCTTCATGACAGATTGTCATTTAGTCCAAGATGAACTTCAACTTCTGATCCTCCTGCCTCTGCCTCCTGAGGGCTTGGGTTACTGGCTTGTACCACCAGGTCTGGCTTTAGTTTTTATTTTTTCCTATTCATATATATAAGAGATTCAAGCTGAAAGCCAGAGTGGTTTTATATAAAACAAAGATATTACATTTTTTGTATGTGTGAGCATATACATGAATCCTAATATTTATAATCCTGTTACATGTCTGCAAGTGCTTAGCAAATATTGAGTTAAAAATTAACTTACAATTTCCAGAATACCTGACACTGAATCTTAGATATTTGGAAAGAATGAGAAATTTAATACAGTGAATATAGAACACCTGATTACCTACATTTAAATTTTTTCCTCACTCTCTTCCATTTTAATAAATGGCCTCATAATTTAGCCATTTCTCACTGTCTTTGAATCTCTCCTTTCTTTTAACTCTGTGTCTAATGCATCAGGAAATCCTGCCAGCCCTCTCACCAAATATGTGTTTAGTATTTATCTTTCTATCTCCACCATTCAAACTCATTATAAAAACCATCTTGACTTCTTCATTTAGTCTCCTGTCTTTCAGGCATTCTATTTTTTTTTTAAACCAAGAAGCCAACGTGAACTTGTGAAAACATGAAGGAAATCTTATCTATCATCTGCTTAAAATTCATTGATGACTCTCTATGCTCTTACAATAAAATTCTAGGGTTGGGAATATAGGCTAGTGGTAGAGGTCTTGCCTATAAGCACAAGCTTTGGATTCTGGGCTCAATGCCTAAAACAGGAATAAAAAAGATTTTAAATCTATTAGTTTTATTACCAAAGCACGATTTCCCTAACTGCCACATCTGCAGTGCTCTTCTGTCTCCCCACAGGTCCTCTTGATACTTCTCAGACATATGAGGACATTTGCTCTTATTCTGTGTGTCTAGAATTTTCTTCCTCTGCATCTAATCATTGCAATGCTGCTTCCTTCGGATCTCAATTCATATATCACCATAGGAAAGCATTCTTGACTATCCCATTTAATTTTTATCTCCATTATAATATTTTTCACAGTAACTAATCTTGTAGATGTAATGGTCTTATTAAATAAGAAACACAGAGCCAAATGCAGAGTTAAAAGCCCCAGAGGTCAGAGCAGTAGCTAAGAGCTGAGACTAAAACTGCCTTCTTATCCCTCGCCACCGCTGCCGTCCTTCCCCTGAGAAAGAGACCTACTTCCTGTGTGTCTGCTTTTTATTGACTTTCTGTTCTGCCTTCTCATTGGTTGTAAACCCAACCACATGACCTCCTTGTCACTGCCTGTCTATATAGACCTCTAGGTCTCTATGGTTGGTATTGACATTAAAGGTGTGTGTCTCCATGCTGGTGGTGTCCTTGAACACACAAAGATCTGCCTGTCATGTGATAGAAGTCTGGCATGTGCTACCACTGCCAGACTTCTGCTATGCTTGCTATTAGCTCTGACCCCCAGGTAACTTTATTTACTAACATACAAATAAAATCACATTTCAGCACAAATAAAATATCACTATATAATCTGGTTTAAAAAATTCTGCTTTCTATTTTTTTCTTACAGCTTTATATAAAGAGATTATTTTTCCCTGAAAGATGCATTTACCTTTAATTTTCTTGAAAATAATTGAAAAATATGAAAAATTATTTTCATAGACCTCTTATAGCCAATACTAAACTCTCTTCTCTTGTTATCAGAACTTTCTTTATAAATCTTTTAAAAATACAATACTTTGAAAACTATTTATAACCTTAAACTTTGTAGTTAATAGTTTTCATTTATTCATCTTAGCACCATACCTTTTGTTCTCAGACATAATTTTCTGCAAAAGAATGTCTTGATTTTTAAAACAGCTTTTTCTTCAACATCTCTACTAATATGAGTTCTTTTCTGAATATGTTCTTTTAGGACACAAATTCATTACCAAATAAAAATAGATGTTTCTTTTTTTTTCTAGTACTTAACAATCCAAATAAGTAAGCCATCTACTATAACTTCACAGAATAAAGTTAGTTCTTAATCTCTGCATGTTTGACAAGTCCTGCTAGCAAAATACTTCCTTGAAATCTGATGTTATTTTGTTATAAAATGTAGCACACGGCAGTGCCTTTTGTGACTTCCATCTACTACTTGTGAATCTTTTGAAGACTAGGTATCATGAATCTTCCTTTACCTATGAGTAATTCCTTGTTACTCTTTGGCCAATAAGAATATGATCAATTTAGATACTTTTCATATTTCCCAATCACTTCTGGTTTCTTAACAAGGTGCCTGAAGAAATTTATTTAAATTTATTAAAACACTTTAAAATCACTGTTTTCTAAAATTAAGTGGAGTTAAGTGCTAGTGATGTGTCAGGGACCAAACATGGACCATGGCAAAGTACTAGCTAGGCCAGAGAACAAGCCCCTACCCTAAACCAGATGCCCCCAAAGATAAAGAACAGGTCAGGCAGGTCAGGTAGCATAGCAACAGAACAATGGGCCCTGACCAGTGACCTTACCACCTAGCAGCCTCAGGACTTGCACGTAGTCCTTCACCTCCACCCCCCCTTCACCTGTACGTACGGCATGTCCTGCACCCCTTCCCTCCTTCCTGCCCCCTCTCATGCTATATAAGGCTTGCTGAGGAGAATAAAATTTGCAGCTTGATCAGAACACACTGTCTTGCTGTCTTCTTTCGTGTCTCTCCCATCTCTTACATTCTCTCCCGCAGGTGGGTCACCCCCATTGACACCCTGCTGGCCGGGGCAGTGATGGTGGCATTAAGAACCATGAATACTGCTAAGTAGCATAGCTCATACCTTTAATCCCAGCACTTGGGAAGTAGAGGCAAGTGTATCTCTCCAAGTTCAAGGCCAGTCTGATCTACATAGTGAGTTTCAGGATAGCCAGTGTTACATAGAGAGACCTTGCCTCAAAACAACAACAACAAAACAAAAAAACCAACAAAAACCCAAACAAAAAACAAGACAAAACAAAATAATTAATGCATGTCTTGTCATGATCTTGTTATTTATATATTTGTTTGTATTTATATGTAACAACAATAATTGATGAAAAAGAGGCCATCAATTTGAGGAGGAGTGAGAGCATGCATAGAAGGGGTTGGATGGAGGAAAGGGAAAAGCATATAATTATGTTTCAGTAAAAATATTTTTAAAAGAATCATTAACAAAGAAAGTACATTTTAGATTATTTTCTATGTTCCTTTAAGAAGAATTAATATATTTGTTAGATGTAACCAGAGAGCCCCTGAAATTCTTATTCTTATGAAGAGAAAGGATAAAAAAGTATATTTTGGCTTAATGAAGATTACTAAGGTTTTACATTGAAATCTGAAATTATAAGAATTTATAATTCACTTCTAAGCTTCTAAGTGTTTTAGAAAAACTTGCACACATGACTAGTACACGTGACAAGTCAATGTATCCCATGTATTTGATGAATCAACACTTTTATTTCACATTTGAATTTGTGATCTTTTTTCCTTCATAATAGCCTGCTATTTTGTGTGCTAAGTAGAAACAAAGAGAGTTTTAAGTTCAAGAAACATTTCAAAAACTTTCTGCTTCCACTATTGTACATCTCTTGGCTCTATGTAGGACAATATGGAGGGGTGTGCCCATACAATGTTCTTTCCTTGTCTAAAATAAACTAAGTTAGTTTTGGGTACTAACAGTTATGTGCTAGTTATCACACTAAGCTGTTGGGTGGAAACTGTCCCTACCAAATATGACTATCTGTTCACCCCATACACAGCTAGAAAGGCAGCATCCCCTCCCCCATGCTTTTTGTACTTTAGGGAGGAAGAAATATCTAGAATATTATCACAGAAAAACGTGTGTGTGTGTGTGTGTGTGTGTGTGTATGTTTGCTTTCCATGGGAGGTGAATGACTTGGCTGATCAATGAGTTTGGCAGAAGAAACTGAGCATACAATCCTGCTGCGGGCTGCAGGAATATATCATAAGAACTCAGCTGGTTATGGAAAAGTCACTAACTGGAGGGTTCAAAGAATTCTTCCAGAGGAAGCCAAATTCCAAGGAACTTTTGGTATTACTTGGCTTGTTATATATCAGCTGTCTTCTGTTATGAAAATCATGTGTCCCTTTATAGTTTTCCTAATTGATTTTTCCCTAAGAAGGGCTAACATTCAAGGTATTTGGAGAACAGCCTCAGGAAAGGCTCCCTCTGGAATCAGATATCTCCCTTAGCCACTTTCAAGGACTAACAGTAGTGACAGTCCACATGCAAGTCTCCTGATTTAAGGTAAATTCCACAAGGAGACACCGCCTAGGTCAGGTGGACTTTAAGTAATAGCTTTACACAATTTAGCTCGGATCCTCCTTTCTTACAGCTTTACTAACTTTATAGACCTCTAACTCCTTACTTCTAGGAATATTTAGATAACCTTCTGCACTAACAGCTAAGCTCAGCCCGAACCCCAGGTTCAAGCATTCCTGTAATTATCATCATTGGCAGCATCTGGCCAGGTCCATCCCTAGATAAGGTACCTTATCAGAGATACCTCTGTACTCTCTAAGAACAGACTTAAGCATCCAGGCTACCTGTTTGAGAAGGCCTGATGGATGTGCCAATTAAGTTTAACTTCCTCCTTTCCCAAATCTTACCTCTAGTTCCAGATCTCCTTTTAACTATCACCAGAGGCATATAGTTGTACACAGGTTGCTAGCGACTGAGCACACTTTTCCCCACCTGCAGAAAAATGGCAGATAGCTTGGACAGATAGGAGCCACAGGAAAAAAGAAGGCAGTTTTATTTTCTCCCATTGACTTAGCAACTTATAGAGTCTTAACATTTTCTACCAATCACATTTAAGATTATAGTGGAGCACATAACATCCCTCTTCTTAGATATTACCTGAATTTAGCCTTTAGTTAATTCATTTCCCCATTAGTCACTTCCCTTTTGGGTTGCAAATAATAATTAACAATTACTGTCCCCTATGTGATTCTTATCACCCCTTCGTTTGACTCTGGAAGCCTGGCTTTGCATTGCCAAGGGATTACTGCTTGTAAGTGTATATATACCGGGATTCCCAGGGCACGGGAGGATGGAGAAGAGAAAAGAGAATGGAAGAACTAGATGGGTAAGAACTTGAGAGGAACAAACTGAGATGGGGAAGAACTAGATTGAAGGACTAGAAGAGAGTACTAGAGGAACAAGATGGAAGATGAGGAAGAGTCAGATGTAGAAGAACAAGATGAGGAAGAACAAGATGACAGAGAAGGAGGTGGGAGAGGAGCTGATATGGGAAAGAACTAGATGGATGAGAACCCAGAAGGGGCAGAACTAGATGAAGGAATTAAGGTAGAACCTGGAAGGGACAGCAGATAAATGTAAAGAGTAATTGGGCAAGAAAGGAGCTAAAAATGAGAGCAGAGTATAAGCTTGTAGAGAGAGAACTGACACAGAATAATAAAGTGTATGGACTTTAGGAGTTTTGTGTACATAGATTCATTTCTTCTCTTCAAAGATTAACTATCATCTGGTTGTAGATTCTTCCCAGACCCTGGGAGGGGACTATTGAGGGGCTGGACCCCCATAGTCCCCGATACAACCCTTAAATATAACTGTTGCCAAAGTGACCAGTGTAATTCTTGACATATCTGAAAAGATTTCCCCAGACACTTATAAAAGTTGATATTGTATAAAAAGATAGCTTTGCTTTCATACCACTCTTGGACATATACCCAAAGAACGCACACTCATACCACAAGGAAATTTTGCTCAATTATGTTCATAGCAGCATTATTCATAATAGCCAGAACTTGGAAACAACCTAGATGCCCCTCAACTGAAGAATGGATAAAGAAAATGTGGTACATTTACACAATGGAATATTATTCACCTATAAAAAACAATGACATCATGAAATTTGCCGGCAAATGGATGGAACTAGAAAAAACCATCTCGAGTGAGTTAATCCAGACCCAAAAAAGACAAACATGGTATGTACTAACTCTTAAGTGGATACTATACACAAGCAAAGGATAAAAAGGCTACAATCCACAACAGAGAAGCCAGGTAACAAGGATGACCCTAAGAGAGACTTGCATGGATCCCCCTAGGAAGAGGAAATAGATAAGATCTCCTAAGTAAATAAGGAGTGTGAGGAGGGATGAGGAGGAGGTAAAGGGAGATGGCAAGAGAGCATGATAGAACTCTGGAGATGATTGAGTTGGGAGAGGGACAGAAAGGGAGAGCAAGGAAAAAGATAACTTTTTTTTTTTTGAGACAGGGTTTCTTTGTGTAGCTTTGGAGCCTTTCCTGGAACTCACTCTGTAGCCCAGGCTGGCCTCGAACTCACAGAGATCAGCCTACCTCTGCCTCCCGAGTGCTGGGATTAAAGGTGTGAGCCACCACTGCCCAGATGGAATGATACCTTGATAGAGGGAGCCATTATGGGGTTAGGGAGAAACCTGGTGCTAGGGAAATTCTCAGGAACCCATAAGGATGAACCCAGCTAAGACTCCAAGTAATAATGGACAGGGTCCCTGAACTAGCCTTACCCTGCAATCAGATTGACGGCAACCCTAATTGTCATCATAGAACCTTCATCCAGTAACTGATGGAAGCAGAGGCAGAGATCCACATCTAAACACTGGGTGGACCTCCCGGAGTCCACTGGAAGAAGAGGGAGGAGGGATGAGTGAAGGGGTCAAGATCTTGTTGGGGAAACCTACAGAGACAGCTGACCTGAGCTAGTTGGAGCTCACTGACTCGGGACTGACAGCTGGGGAATCTGCATGGGACCAAACTGGCCCACTGAATGTAGGTGACAGTTGTATGGCTTGGGCAGTTTGTAGGGCCACTGGCAGTGGGACTAGGATTTATCCCTAGTGCATGAACTGGCTTTTTGGAGCCCATTGCCTATGGAGGGATACCTTGCTCAGCTTTGATGCAGGGGGAAGGGCTTGGTCCTGCCTCAACTTGATGTGCCAGACTTGTTGACTCCCCATGGGAAGCCTTACCCTCTCTGAGATGTGGATGGGGGAGTGGGGTGGAGGGGAAGTGGGGGGGTGGGGAAAGAGGGGAGGGTGTAGAAGACTTTCTAAATGGTCTTATTAAATAAAAACATGGAGCCAAATATAGGGGTGAAAGCCTTAGAGAGATCAGGGAAATAGAGAAAACCACCAGCCAACCTTACCTCACCAGCTCTGCATTTTCCAAATCTGAGTCACTTCCTGTCTACCCACGCCTTTATATGCCTTGCTTTTCTGCTCTCTCATTGGCTCTTAGCCCAGCTACCTCACTTCCTTGTCACTGTCTGTCTGTACAGATCTCCAGTTCTCTATGGTTGGTACTGGGATTAAAGGCCTGTGTCACCACGCTTGGCTCTGTTCCTTAGTCCAGAGACCCTGCCTGCTAAGTGCTCGGATTAAGGGAGTGTGCTGCCTGACTTTGTTTGCTTAAAATGGCTGGTCTTTTCCATCTCCAGGCAAGCTTTATTTATCAAAACACAAATAAAATATCACCACATTTCAGTATAAGTAAATGAGAGGGAACTGTGGTTGGTATATAAAATGAAAAAAAAAAAAAGCCTTTTAAATAGAAAAAAAAGATAACTTTGCTTTCTAATTTTATGTGTCCATATTGGCTTTCAGAAAACTAAAGTTAAATGTATTATTTCATCACTATTTCCTCCTCTACTACTATGAATCTTTTAACAACATTCTCTAGAATGTTCTTTTAAAAGGAGCACTTTATCTTCACTCTTACATAGCAAAGAATTCCAGAGTCTTTTCCCCTTAAATAAAGGTAATTTAAATGGAATGCTTGACTTTTTCCATGCATTAATTATAATTTTATTAGATGAAATCAAGTTTCCAACTACTTTGTTTTATAAATTTTGAGCTAAATTTATTAAGGTAAAATAAAAATATAAGTAAAATTATAAATACAAATTTGTATTTTTTTTCTTCTTTTAAAGACATCTCTAAAAAATGGTGTAGCTGGAAGATGTGTATTAGTTTTGAATGTTGTCATAGTTACATTTCTCATCTTTTCGGAAGAACACCTGGCAGTAACTACTTAAAGGATCAAAGATTTATTTCGGCTTATGGTTTGAGAGGGTACAAGCCTATCATGGTGAGAAAGGCATTTTGGGTGGTGCTCTGTCTGTCAATGGCAGTAGCAGCACCAGGCAGCTGCTTGTTACTTGGCTCACGACAGGAAGCAGAGTGTTCCCACTGGAAGAAGAGCTGGAGCTAAACCAAGGTCCACTTCTTCCAGCTAGGCTCCAACTCTTGAAGGGTCCCAAACCTCCCCCATAACACTACTAGCTGGCCATCAAGTGTTAAACACATGTAGGGGGCATCTCCCATTCAAACCACAACCAACACTGTGTTGGTGTATGATACCATTCAACTTTCATTTTAAAGGAAAAAAAACAAAGATATCAAAAGCACTACCAAATATTAAGAAATACCTACTTGCAGTTGCTTAAAAATAAGAGATCTTAATAAATAATTGCGGAAGGCACAGCAATATGCCTAATAAGAAGAATCTGTCTTGATGATGAAGCAAGCACATGCTGTATTAGTCAGGGTTACTGTCTTAAATTGAACATGACGGTTCTGCCTGGTATTTCTGGAATGAAAGACACCAAGCTCTATATAACTCATTAGTTACTAGACCTTTAAATCTAGCACCACAGGAGTGTTTCAGCCCATCAGGGGTGAATTCAGTTGAGTACCCAGAAGTGGAAAAGTCTCCTCACACAAGCATCCCTTTTTGAGAAAAGAATCCTCTCTCTGCTCTAGTTAAGGAATCTGTAGGGAGAAATGGAGAAGCCATAGGGACTGCAGGTAAGGAGAAGTGAAGCCTTCACTGGACAGATTCGCACAGTTTTCTTCTTCTGGTTCTCTTCTGTGTTAGATTTTGTATCGCTGTGAGCAGACTTGACAGAACAACTCAAGGGAAGGAGACTCGCAGAGTTTTCAGCCCGTGGTTTCATGGCTCCATGCACTTAAGCTGAACATCACGTCAGGATTGTGCAGCAGAGGAGCTGTGTTCATGCCATAGCAGGGAGGAAGAAGAAAGGGAGAAAAAAAGGAGCTATAAACACAACACCCCCAGTAACCCACCCCCCTGTGATCTACTTCCTGCAGCTAAGTCCTACCTCCTGAAGTTTACAGAACTTCACAAATAATGCCATCATTAGGAGGTCAACAGTCAAACATATGAACCCATGGAATTCCTTTTATATTTAGACTAAAACAACTTCCTTAAATATATGTCCTTTATCTTTAGGCACACAGCACTCTCCTCACAATTAGTTTCAGAACATTGTTTCTTTTTTTCTTCTCCTTCTTCGAAACAAACCTAGGTGAACCTCACACTCTCATCTTCTGGTCTCATCTCTTCTCCACAGATGTTTCCCTCTTTGTGTCAACCATCAGCTCAACTCAGAGGACTTTCAATTCTATTTCAGAACAATTCCCGGCTTCCTCTTCTACCTCTCTCTCTCTCTCTCTCTCTCTCTCTCTCTCTCTCTCTCTCTCTCTCTCTCTCTCTCTCTCTCTCTCTCCATAGAGCCCCCCAACCAATGTCTGTTTTCATCTGCACACTCTTTGTCTCTTTTTTCTTGCATCCTCTGTGTCTTTCCTTATCAGTCCCTCCATCTGAGATACCTCTGCAATTTTTAGCCTATTGGAAATTCTGCTCTATTTTAAGCCCTAGACATCACTTCCAGCTTGAAGCTAATCCAGATCCTTGAAACCACACTTGACGGCATAACATTTTAAACTTACATGACCTCTCGTGGAACTGATTTTACTCCAGATGACACGTAGATGATTTTTATAGTTATCCTCAGTCCAATTTTTTCTCCAACCATGCAAAATATATGCTACTACCTCCTCAGTGTGAGTAAAAACAGTAGCAAATTGTACACCTAGGATAACATTGTCTTTGTAAAGATGTGTATGATGAGTATAGTTATTCATGTGTATTTCCTGACTCATCTGCCATTCAGGAAAAATGTTGGTGGCAGGGTTTCAAACTCCAGTCCTCAGAGACCACAGATGTGGAAGTCAAACTTTTTGCCCCAGTTGCCTCTTCAAGTTTTACATTGAGGATCTTAAGGAAGAGAGAGGGAAGTTTTTTCATCTGATCATGGCTTTTCAATCTTATTTTCAAATGCTCTCTTCTGTTCTTACTTTATGACTTACCATCAGAATTTGATCAAGATTTTTGTCCAGGCTTTTCTTAGTGTGACTCCTAACCTACTATAGATGCTAAATGCTTACCCTCTAATCCTCTCCAGGTAGCTGTGAAATGTGATATTTCTCAGTTCCAGATGTTCACATTGCCGGGGACTACATCTTCATCTAATAGATGCTGCCATCAGCACAGCTGTGAGTATCATGGGGATCTAGAAAGGAGGGTCATGGTAGACTGAGACACAAGACTCTGGGTTCATTTCAAGAATAAAAAGTTTTTATTTTCCCACAGCTGCTTATATATTGTTTAGCTAGCTACTAGAGATAACATTGCAAGCATAACCTGAAAAAACAGTATCTTTTGAACCCTTTTCTGAGCTCTTCCTTCCACATATTTCTGCAATCAGCATCTTTTATCCATTTATCAGAGTTCTTCCTTCCACAGTTCCTGCCTATGTGGCCTTGTTTTGCCCAGGAGGACATTCCTCTAAGGTTTTATCTCGTGCCTACAGCTTTCCATAATCACCAGGACACATCTGGGTCAGGGCTTGTGTTTTAGAAAGGAACTACGGACCATCTGGACCTCAAAAAGAGTCTCAACTATGACCTAGCCAGATGTCCATAGATTAGAGAGAAGTATAGAGAAATGCCTATAATGATGTACATAAAATATATTTGAGAAAAGAGAATGCCATTAATATTAACTTTGTTTTTCTATTTCTTTATTTATTTAATTTTGTAATGTATCAGATAGTTTTGTTTTTAAAGAAAAGAATCAGCATTTATTCCATCCTTCCAGGTATCTTACATAGGGCACATAGCTCTCTGCCTCACTGTTGCTGTTCTATATACAGACATAGACATCCTAGGTGTGTATACATACATCCCCACATGACAGACCTTGAAGCTCAATGAGATAATGTTGTCTGTATAGTTTTCATGTTAAACACTGTCATGAATGAGGCAAACTCTGCCAACAAATGCTTATTGAATTATGTTGAATCCAAGTGTCACTGTCTGCAAATTTGGGCTATAAGTGAACTTTATGTTCTCTTTCTCTGAAAATTCTTTTGAGGGACTTTAAATGTTTTTTTTTCTTATGCACAATAATTTCACAGGTTATTCATGAGATCTACTCTCATTTCCATCAGTGGGGATGGAGCCAGCTAAGTAGGATCCTATGAAATCCTTTTCTTGATTTCTAGTATTCCTTCCCTGGCTGCTCTGGAAAACAGAAACATTGTAAATTAATGAAGGCAGGGCGGTGTGAAAAAAGAATAGAAGACATGGGTAGAGAAGTCAGAATTCCATAAAGATTTAATAAAGATTCATGAATGTCGTCTCTAGGGATCTTGCCCAAGTTTTGAATACTTTGTTTAATTGTGTTTCCTTTCTAATCATGTTGGTGACTACCAACACACCTGACTTTCCTACATTAATTTTACATACAGTGCCTTGTTGAACTAGCCTATTATTTCATATAATTCAGATTACTTTGAGTTTTTTAATATAAGAAATAATGTCTAAAAATGATAATTTTATTTTTTCCTTTCCAATTTTACATGTTCACAGGAAAAGGGATAAGAAGAATCATGCTACTATAATGTTATTGAATCTGTGAAATGCAGACTGTGGTTATGAAGCAGGAAGCCAAACTGAAAAAACAAAGCCTCAAGAGAAAAGTTTGTCTTTGCATGGAATATACTAAATGAGGTGTTCATTTATATCAACACAGACATTATTAGTTAAAAGTTGTGAATTTTAACTTAACCCTAATATTGTAATTTATTATAGTTTAATGGCATATAAAAGATATCTTCCTGGAAGACATTCACAAGACTGACTGCTCAAGAGGGAAAAATAATTACTCTGTGTGAGGAGTAGATGAAGTCCTTGGTGATTTTGTATTATTGACATGAGCATGGCCACGTCAGCGTAAATGGCCAAGCCATTCCTGGTTTAGGCTCAGAGGAATGGCAAAGCCTTCCCCTGGTCTGGGCATAGAAGCTTACTAACAGTTAACCTTCAGCTGAAACCAGTGTATTTAGAAACTATTAACTGCAATTTCCTCTTCAGGGATGACTCCAACCTGAGACTGCAGATTAACTAACCCACCTCCTGCTCATCTGTGCTGTTCAGATTAAACACTCTGAATTTCCAGGTTACTGATGGTTCATCTCCACCAGAGTATTTGTCATACATGTGCATGCATGTCTGTGAATGAGTGGAGGCTAGGCAACAACCTCAGATATTGTTCCTCAAATGCCTTCCACATTTTTTTGAATTGGGATCTTTATTGGCCTAGAGCAAGTAGGCAAGGCTGTCTAGAGAGGCTCATGGATCTGTTTGTCTCTGACTCTTTTAGGCTGGAATCACAAGAGTATACCACTTAATCAAGCTTTCTGCAGGGAGGGATTGAATTTAGGCTATTATGCTTGTAAGATAAACACTTTCTCTCTCTCTCTCTCTCTCTCTCTCTCTCTCTCTCTCTCTCTCTCTCTCTCTCTCTCTGTGTGTGTGTGTGTGTGTGTGTGTGTGTGTGTGTGTTGTAGACTACTCAGTGGTTAAGAGTAAACCTCTTAGAGGCTCTAGTTTGATTTCCAGCTCAATGACCTGTGGACCTATAACACTGGCTCCTGGGGATCTGAAACCCTCTCCTGACCTCCAAAGGCACAAGAATGCACGTGGTGCACAGGTACACAGACAGTCAAAGCACCCATACACATAACGTAAAATGTACTTTATTCACCGAGCTGTCAGCTCATCACTGTCTTCTTAGACTCTTTAAGATCAGACTAAAATTATTTGAATGAAGCTGTTCATCAATGATTTCTTTCATGGATTATGTCTTTGATATTGTACATAGAGAGACATTTCCATGCCTAAAGTGATAAATAGTTTTCTCTTTGTTTTATAATTTTGTATTTTACTCCTATGAATCTGTAATTTTTTTTTGCACTATGTAGGGTTGTATTGGTTTTGTCATAGCATTCCTTGACACAGTACACTGTCTAAAACATATCAGATGCCAATAAATTCAAGTGCATGCATGTGCTATAAATGGGAAAAACCAAACTGGGTTTTATACTTTGAATAACAAAAATGGCTTAAAAAATCATTGGAAAGATTCCATTACATTAAAAAAAACTTGTGAAATTCAATATATGTATATTACTACACTAGAAGTTTGTTAGAAAAATATGTACTGGAGAAAAAAGAGTGCTAAAATAATAAATTATCTCCAGTTCAGTGACAAAGATAGAGTCTATACTACATCATATACACAGAAAACAAGATTAAAATCTCTTAGAAAAGAAGCTTGAAATTGGATTTTTACGAAGGCATGTCTTTTATATTTTTGCTGCTTCATTTCTAAAGTGTTTTATGCACTGTGACAATCAACAGAGGCTTATTTCCAAGGTTGTCACAGCTTATTAGACACATATGCCCATTACATGCAGATAGTACGTAAGTAACGTGAAGAATTCTGCTTGTGCAGAGTGTGTATGAGTACATTCCCCTGAACAATAAAGATGGACCCAAAGATACCCTTCCCCCTTTATAGGGTAGACTGGTTCACATTAAGGTCCCATAGGTGAAAAAGTGATGGGTAGTCACTTTGGTGACTTAGAGTTTCATCTGGTACCACAATACAAAGTCCACATGAAGTCAATCATCTCAGTAAAATCCAGAATATTTGAGAGTAAACCATTGACCACTTGCTGATTTAGGAAGTGACTATATAGAAAGCCCTTGATTTTTTTCAAGTTTCTTTACAAACTTTGGGTGCTGTTTTGTCAGAATTTACCTGTGATTTTGATTGTTATCTTTTTTTCTGCATTCAATAGATTAAATAACAAAAATAAGAGATATGCACTTAGTAATGTAAAACTCTTAAAAACAGACAAAAATATAACCACTTCAAAGAAAACTATGATAGCTATCTATCATCTATCTATCTATCTATCTATCTATCTATCTATCTATCTATCTATCTATCTATCCATACATGCCATGGTTTAATTTATGTTGCTGTTGATGAAATTTCGTGACCAAATGCAACATAAGAAAGAATTTATTTGCCAGACAATTCTAGGTTACAGTTCATCATTTCAAGAAAGTCACATCAAAAATGCAAGAGCTAGTAACATCATATCCATAGTTAAGAACAGAGAGAAACAAATGTCTGCTTTTTTATGCTCAGATAGTTTTCTTTACTCTTAGAAAGGTCAGGGCCCAGCCTATGAAATGATGCAGCCCACAGTGGTTTGGGTCCTCTTAGACACACACACACACACACACACACACACACACACACACACACACACACCAAGAAAAAAAACTTCATAGACATGTCCAATGGCTAACTTTCACTTAGTTAATTCCCCACTAGAGACTCTCTTACCAGGAGATTCTAGATTGTGTCAAGTTGACAGCCCAGACTAAGCCGCACACTATTTTTTTTTTTAAATATACACTAGATAACTAACTTTGCTATGTAGCTTCAGCCATATTGCTTTCAGGGTAAGATCTGATTGGCTGGAATGCATCATCTATTAGTCCTTATGTTCTGGCAAGATTCTTTGGCAGTTTTTGTCTTAACTGACAATGTGTGACTAAAAAGCCAAGTTTTATCTGCAGTTGAGCTACAGAGAATATGGCCTCATTCTTCCATAGGAGAATGATGGCCTTAAGGAAATAATAGTTTTTTAAATGTTCATCTATGTGCCTAAGAAAAGATGTTAGTCAACGCTGCAATCATCAACATATAATTGGCGCCTCTGGTTTCTGTGCCATATTATGCTATTCTGATGGGAACTTTGCTCCGTTTTGGAAACAATCAAACAAGCCCTTGAGGTCAGTACACTTCAAAGCCCGTATACGGTACTACTTTTAATACAGTTCATTATTTGTTTTTGTCCTACATGATATCTGCCAATATTTGTTAGTTTCCAAATGGACGTGTTCTTAGAGTCTCCTTTCTAATCATTAATAGGAAAATGTAACAGTTCATTGAGATGCTCTTTTCTAGTTGACCTCACACCAAAAAGGCTTGTTGGTGTATAATGGTTTGGATCATGTACTCAGAATTATAGGAAATTAAATTCAGAACAAATAGCAAGTTTACATAAATGAGCACAGAGTTTATGTAGATGAGGACCTGTATGAAATTCCTAGGCCTTATTCATTAAATTTCTCTCAATATTTCAAGGAGGGAACAAAAGTCTCTTATTTCTTCTTTGGTTCAGATGACACTATGAATAAGTGTGTTAATAAACCTTGTAAATCTTTGAAAATATTGAATTTATTTATTTAATATATACTGTAAAACTCATCAGACATTTGAGTCCTTCATGTAAATATTTGTTCTTGCTTTTAGTACGCCTCGAGCATGCTGAAAACAACAATCCATGTGTAGTCCGTGGGTGGCACAGCTTGGCCAGCTGATGGTCTTTGCTCTGATCACCCAGGCAGCTCTCAAACCAGCAATGCCTCCGGTGATCAAGGATCAGCCTTTTAACGTTTTCTGGGCTGCTCCTACTTTGTTTTGTAAGGACCATTTTGATGTAGATATGAAACTTCAATTATTTGACATCATCCCAAATTCTTTAGAAACCCAGAGCAGATCCACGATTTCCATACTTTATCCAAATGAGCTCGGATATTACCCTTATTTCTCTGAAGATGGAAAATCCTTCTATGGTGGAATACCTCAGAATGTGAACCTCTCTGAGCACCTCAAGAAAAGCGCCAGTGACATTGCAGACGCTGTCACTTGGTGGAGATCAGAAGGACTTGCTGTGATTGACTGGGAAGGCTGGAGGCCCCAGTGGGATAGGAACTGGGGCAACAGGGTTATATATAAAAACCGCT
The DNA here is from genome assembly GCF_949786415.1 of Peromyscus eremicus. Classification (NCBI taxonomy): domain Eukaryota; kingdom Metazoa; phylum Chordata; class Mammalia; order Rodentia; family Cricetidae; genus Peromyscus; species Peromyscus eremicus. The sequence goes on from NC_081418.1 coordinate 36,503,739, forward strand.
CGTTAGCTTTCACTCGATACCACCATCCTGACTGGTCAGAAGCGAAGGTGAGAACAGTCGCCCAACAGGAGTTTGAAAAGGCTGGAAGGAGTATTATGAACGTTACTCTCACGCTGGCTTTAGAAATGAGACCGAAGCGTTTATGGGGCTTCTATCTCTACCCAGACTGCTACAATTACGATTACCGGATAAATCCAGAGTTCTACACAGGTAGTTGCCCAGATGATGAAATTTTCCGCAATGATCAACTCTTGTGGCTGTGGGAAAAAAGCACAGCACTTTATCCTTCCATATATTTGAGTAAAATATTAAAATCGAACTTAAATGCACTGAAATTTGTTCATTTTCGAGTGAGAGAAGCCCTGAGAATTGCTGAAATGGCTAGAAAGGACTATGTTTTGCCAGTTTTTATTTTTTCCAGACCATTTTATTTGCAGAGTCTTGAAGCTCTGTCAGAGGTAAGAAAAAAAATAGTCATATTAAAAACAATATAAGGTTAGTAGAATATATGTAAAGTCTAGAAAGAAATCTTTGGGGGGGGTATTTATTTCTCATTAAAATGTTATTCTAATATTAAAAAAGATAACTCAACTCTGAAATTCCAAACAACTGGTAATTAGACATGCACCTAGAATTTTAGAAGATAAAAAACTCATTTAGAACTCAGAAGAATTTCTCACAGAAACTTCCAGATTGGAAATACATAAAATGGAGATTTGGGATCAAGGTGTTATCCACTCGAACTTTTCATTATACAATATTTTTCTGTTCAGTGTATTAGGTTTACTGAAAAGATGGCATGGATTCTATTAAATACTTCTTAAGAGTCCTCAATATGGCCTAAGAGTGCCAAAGGATTGAGCAGTTTATATAAATAGATATTTTGATAATTAGTTCCAATTATCAACTTGACACAATTTAGAATCACCTGGGAAGAGCTTCTTGATGACTTGTTCAGGTTGAGTTACCCTGTAGGCATGTCTGTGGGGGAAATGTCTTGAATTTGCTAGTTGATGTGGGAAGACCCAGCTTCAAAGTGGGATGCAGTGTTTTCTAGATTCGGCCCCTGGAAGGTATAAAAGAGGAGACAGTGAGCTGAGAAATAAGAAGCATGCAGGCATCCATTCTTTCTCTGCTCTTGACTGGATATGAGTGACTGCTTGAAGTTCCTGCAGTTGTTATTCAAATTCTGGCATAATATAATGTTTATATCTTTATAGAATTTGCCTATATGTCTAATCTGGCATTCTATTATTCTTTGGTCATATGACACCACAGTGGTTCTGCATGTGCTAACTTTTCAAGAATGGGAGGTCCTGACATTTCTTACTTTTATTATCTTTCAACATCATTCTTTGCCCTTCAGTATAAGTCTCTATATAGGGCAGAGGTAACTTCAGCTAATCCAACTGTGTTGCTGTATATGTAATTGCCTCAGAGTGTAGTGGGAAGAGGCTTGCAATCTGATCTGTGGCCAGCTCCTCTAGCCCACTGAATCTTGTTGACCTTTTAAAGTTTACTTTGTTTTGATTATTTTGTTCCTGAGTAAGTACAGGGACAGATGCTTCAAGAATATCTCATAGTCTCATAAAGAGAACTCTAGCTTCTTTATGTATGTCATAGCCTCCAACGTGTAAGGAAGATCTTCAAATAGATAAGAATACCTCCCTTGAAGCGAGGAAATACTATGTTCAGGACTGTCCTGGGGAAGCTTAGAAGCAGCATTCCTGGAAGAAGGTATAAATGATTCATAATTTGATTCATAAAATGATTAGATTTTCCATCAATCCAATATCCCCAAATTGTACACATGGTGATAAATTGTGTCCCTTCAAATATTGTGCACCCTAATAAAGCTTATCTGAGGATCAGAGGAAAAGGAAAAGCCACAGCCAATCTCACCTTACAGATGCCTCAGTCTCCAAAGAGAACTACTTCCTGTGTACCCACACCTATATGCCTTTCTGTTCTGCCAAGCTACAGAAGTCAGGCAATGGTAGCACATGTCTTTTATCCTAGCATTCAGGAGGCAGAGATCCACCCAGATCTCTGTTAGTTCAAGGCCACACTGGGGAACCGAGCCAGGCATAGTGACACATGCCTTTAATCCCAGCACTAACTATAGAGTTCTGGAGGTCTGTACAAACAGACAGGAAGTGATGTGACTTGGCGGAGAGAGGAAATGAGATGGCAGAACAGAAAGGCATATAGGTGTGGATATACAGGAAGAAGATCTCTTTGGAGACTGAGGCATCTGTAAGGTGAGGTTGGCTGTGGCTTTTCCTATTCCTCTGATCTCTCAGGTTTTTACCCCAATATCTGGCTCTGGGTGTTTTATTAATAAGACCATTTAGCAATTCGTCTTACATGTACAAATATTAAAAGTGCCCCAAGTATGCAGCAGGTGGAGATGAAAACCCAGGGTGGCATGGCAGTCATCATGTGGTTCAGCTTTGCTGGATCTTTGCTAAGCACTGTGCTGGCTTTACGAATTCTGCCATCCCACTCAGATATGGCTGTGCCAGTTTTCTACTCTTCTGCTTTTAAAAAAAGCTTGTTTGTTTGTTTTTTTACTTTTAATTTTTTTTTGTATATGTGTGTGTGTGGGTATTTGCACATGAGTGCAGGTATTCAAAGATTCCAGAAAAGGGTGTTGGGGCATGTGGGGCTGGAGTTACAGGCAGTTGTGAGCTGCTGCTTGGCATAGGTGCTGGGAATCAAACTCCAGTCCTCTGCAAAGGCTGTATGTGTTCTAAAGTGCTGAAGTATTTCTCCAGACCCTCCTCTTAGTCTCTAAATATAAATTACAGGCTATCCTCTCTGAACTCTACTTCATAAGCCAATAAACCACATATTCTACCCATCAAAAAGTATATAATGTCATAAAACTATAATTAATATGTTTTAATGCTTTCCTATTGATGTGTATGCATCACAAATCAACCAACAATATGGATTATTTTCACCTATTGTCTTAGAAACGTAACTTTTCAAATTAAGTTTGTTTCTAAGCAATTGGTTTGTTGGTTCTCTCAAAAGTGCCTCAGCAAAAGGCTGACTGATGCTTAAGGAATGTGGTACTATTTATGTAGTAGAAGAATGAGTGCCTTATTTGTATTACTTAGAAAAATTACAGATCACAAGGACTAGAAGAAGCATCCCAAAGCAGAAATTCCTGAACCTAAAATGCTTTAAAATATGAAATTGTTTGCACACTGACTTGCTGCAACAAGAGGAACATTCTACACCTGACCTCAGGTGACCGGTCACAGTGAAAACATAAACACATTACAAACATAGACACATTAGAAACATTTTTTATAAAATTATTTTATGCATTTTATATGAGATTTCTATAAAACATGAAAATGAATTTTGTATTTAGACTTGGATTTCATACTGCAATGTTTTATTCTGTATATGCAGATAGTCTAAAATCTGAAAAAGTCAGAAATTGAAATACTTCTGGTTCCAAGTGTTTCAAATAAGTGATACTCAATTCTTGTGATTGGAACTTCACTACAAGCTTGGCTGTGGTCTGGAGATTTGCCCATCTGGCAAAGGATTAGAAATCCTTTCAAAGGATTTCTAATACATCCCAGGGGAGGAAAAATGTAGACCATTTCCTCTGTTGTTCATCCTACCTTTCCTCTCATTCTGCTTTTCATTTCTTTGCTTTTGGTCTAAAACCCTGAACATAACCTCCTCCTCAATATTTAATCTACCCAGTCACACAACTTGAAAGTCACTCGGTGCCTTGTTTCTTTCTTTTTTTCTGTTATCCAATGGGTAATTAAGAATTGTATATCTGGGGCTGGAGAGATGGCTCAGAGGTTAAGAACACTGACTGCTCTTCCAGAGGTCCTGAGTTCAATTCCCAGCAACCACATGATGGCTCACAGCCATCTATAATGAGATCTGGTGCCCTCTCCTGGTGTGCAGGCATATATGGAGGCAGAATGTTGTTTACATAATAAATAAATAAATCTCTAAAAAAAAAAAGAAAAAAAAGAATTGTATATCTGAATTAGAAATAGCTCTCCATTAGGCTCCCTCTTCTTCTTTTTTTTTTTTTTTTGGACTGACATTGCATTTGTTGGGCCTTTATAATTTTTCCCAAAACAATTTCCATCTTCCTAGTTATTATCTTTGATCCCTAATGTCTTAACATCCCTGTCCTATGCTTTCTTTACATGGCTGCAAAAGTGTATCTTCCTAAAGTTGAAAATTTGTATCATTCCAGAAATAAGTACTTGTGGGTAAGACTTTGTTTTATTGATAAGATTTAGTCTTTGACAATTTCATACATTATGTAATGCATTTTGACTACTCTCATCCTCTACCCTCTCAAATGTCCTCCTGGCTCTGGTGACCTTCCCCTTCTACAACCCTCCCATGTTCATGCCTCTTTATTTTGCTTTGTGATCTTGATTTTAAAATGGCTGTCTATGTGACTGTGTGTTTGGAGGTATCCATTGGTACCTGGTGGACTCACCACTGTGTATACTGTGACTGAAGACAAGGATAGACTCTTCCAGAGTCTCCCAGCAGCCAATAGGATGGCAAGGAGGGTAAGGTCCCAGGAGCTCTTCCAATCCATGATCCACTGTTGACAGGTCCAGTCTTGTGCTGGTTCAGTGAAGGCAACTGCAGCTGCTTTGATATCATGTCTGAAATGGCTGTGTCATGCTTTGCAGACAGACGTTTGCAGCCTTTATATTTCTATCCAGAACTTTAGAGGGGATGGGACACTGTTATATTGAGGGCTGAGTACTCAACTGTCACTTCCTGGAACCTTGAGCAGCCATGAATCTCTGTGTTCATGGAGCCTTTCATCGAAAAGAAAAGCTTCTCTGTTAAGTAGCATTTGGCTATAAGTATAAGCATAAATACTAAGAAGGCAGTTTGACATCCTATAAATAATAATATTCAGTTCCCTCATATAGCCTGACTTCCCTTATCATGGGTTTTTAAATTGTTATTTTTGAGATTATAAATTGATTGCAACCTTTTTTCTTTTCCTTTTCCCCCTCTAAACCCTCCCATATACTATATACCCCTCTCCACTCTCCTTCAAATTCACTTCAAATTCCTTTTTTATTGCATATACATAAATCTATCTATCTATCTATCTATCTATCTATCTATCTATCTATCTATATTCCTAAATATAACCTGTTCGGTCTGTATAATGCTACCTGTATGTATGTTTTCAGTGTTGATGTTTGGCACTTGACAGCCAATTGGTGTGCTCTTCCCTGGGAAAGGTCACTTCTCCCATTCCCAGCTTTCCCTGGTTGCTTATAGTTCTTTGTGTAGGGTTAAGGCCTCATGGGCTTTTCTCCACCCAGTTTGGCATGTTTATTGGTATCATCCTTGTTCAATCCACATTTGGACAGTCA